>NC_138169.1:20356079-21596053 GCF_964165515.1 Mesoplodon bidens
CGGAGTAATATGGACATATGGTATATTTATTAGTAGGTTTCTATTGTACACATCTTACTGTCTAAATACTTTTGTTCCCTAATTCCCCCCCCCCAACTTCTTCCTGCTCCAAGCCCCCAAAGAGAGAGTAAAACAGAGAAGACCAAGCTCATACTTGGCCTCAAAACACAACCCCATTTGCGTAGCAGTCCTGACCCGATCCTGAGCGCTGCTGGTCATGGAGATGGAAGAAGGCCCCAGAGGGGGCCTCCCCTGTGCCCCCTTCTCCTGGTGCACCACCCTCCATGTCTCTCAAGCCATCTCTGGCTTGGGCCTTGTTTTGTCTGCCCGCAGGAGACTAGTGTGGGCACCACATCCATTTCGCCTAATGACTTGGTCTGGGCAATCAGCAGACTAGTTGGTTTTCAAGTTGAAACAGGAAAGGTTTGCTGATTGCTGATTACACAGACTCTGAATTTCCCTAATCTGCCTCCCTGGGAGGTTCCTGCTGAGCCTGAGGCGCATCCCCAGGCAGATGGGGGTGGGGCGCGGAGGGCAAGGGGCATAGTGGAGGGTGGCACCACAGGCCTCACCTGTGTGTTGATGGTTTTCTCGCTCTCAGCTCTCCTTGCTCTGTCTAGCTAACTCATCCTCTAAGCTGCCCTTGCTTTCCACCCGTCTTTCCTCTGCAGATGGTGAGAAAGCTTTCAGAGCCCTGCATGCCAGCCTCCTTATTCTCTGAGTGACCTTGGCAAACCCCCCCGGTGACGTGGGGACACCCACCCAATTGCTCATCGTTCTCCTCTGAGCGTTAAAATGTAGCGATGCCACCGCTGGCCAAGCCTTTCCTCTCTGCCAAGCTCATTCGATCCTCACAACAGCCCTGGGAAGGGGACTGCGGCTGCCCCCATTTTACCCGTGGGGGTCAGAGAGGTTGAATAACTTGCTGAAAGTCTCACAGCCAGTGAGTGGTAGAGCTGGGATTCGAACCCAGGCATCCTGGCTCCAGAGCCTACTTTCGCTTTCATGATATTATGGATCTGATGCATCTCAGGTCCCTATTCCCTCTGCTCACTTGCTTGGTCCTGGCTCAGAGCCACCTGTCCCTGAGACCCAGCATCCCTCCCCTCCCTGTCCTCTGTCCGCCAGGAGGCTTCGTGCGGATCGAGACTGTAAGACCTTGTTGCTCCCTCCGTGCGACGTTGACGTGGGCCAAGGTCACCCAGGCACAACCAGGAGGGGACATCTGGGCTCTTCTCTCTCAGCTCGTGTGGCCTAAGGACCTCACCTGAGAACCCAAGACTTGGCTGCCCAGTTTTGTGGTCTCCCGGCTGCATGACCTTGGGTGGGTCTTTTTGCTGTTCTGGTGCTCAGTTTCCTCATCTCTAAAAGAAACATTCACCACGTGCCTGGAATGGCCCAGACATGGACATGGGTAGCATCTCCGTGTCTTACAGATACACAGGTGCCTCATCCCCTCGCCTCCCAGGGACGCTGTCATCCTGGCCCACTAGCAAGAAGCAGTGCTCGGGCGGTGCTCCTGTAATCTCCTGGGATTGTGTGCCCAGCCATTTTCCTAGATGTCTTTTTGAGCTGACAGGCTTGCATCCTGGGCGAACACCCCCCACCCACCCCCCGCCCCCCTGCCGTCCCACGGTGTGTTATTTCCTCTGACAGTCCACCGACCTCCTGCCTGGGGGCCCGACCTCCTGCCTGGGGGCCCTGCCGCAGACCGTTTCTCACTTTGTCAGCACCAAGATGGGGATTTCACAGCTGGCAGTTTCAACCAGCGGCACTGCTCCCCCACCTCTCCACGCCACTCCTTCTATCGTCAGCTGGGCTTGCTTCTTTGGCTTTCTTGGTCTTTGCTCGCTGTCTCTCTCAAATTGGGGAAGACTCAAAATCAGCGTAAAGGCACAGATTTACAATACCGTGAATGGACAAGCTGGTCTGCTATGCAGAGCTGAGCATGTCCCCGTAACGAGGAGCAGCCCTGGTCCCCGCTGGCTTTCACTGGGGCGGGCAGACAGAGCCCCAGAAAGATCACTGGCCTGGGAGCGGGGCAGACCGGGGTTCCGCTCCTTGCAGCCTTGAGTGACTTCAGTGGCCTCGGTTTCCTCATCTACAAAATAAAGAAAAACAATCCCAGGCTCAGAGAGGGACTGTGAACCGTTCACGGTCCCGCAGCTAGTGGGTTGCGTGGGGAGCTGGGAATTGTACTTAGATTGACCCTCAATCCTATGTTTTCACCCCTTCACGCTCTCATCAGTTGGTATATACATGTTCATTAAAAGACAGCAGTCAAAAAAGAAACGTGACATAATTAGAGCAGCTCAAAAGAAAAATCCTATCCGTAACCCCTCTTTGCTCCCATCCATAAATATTCTCAGCTCTCCAGGTGTTTTCCCAGCTGCATGTGTGCTATTTGCGTGTAGACTTGGGCATGATATTCTCTGTTCTCTCCTGCTTGCTTAATGTTACTTCACAGAAGGCGTTCCGTGCTGCCACCATCCTTACTTCTAATGTTGACGTCTGCTTAATAGCATCAAAGTGACGTGCTGTGATTTCCGTAACCAGTCCCAGTTGCTGGGTGACAAGGCGGCTCTCAGCCTCTCATGTCATCAGGAGCACTGCCCCAGGCATCCTCGGGTACAGAGCCTTGCTCTGTGTTTTGCTTTATACCCCATGGGATTAATTCCCAGAAGGTGGGTTTCTGGGTTTAACCCCGGGTTTCTCAGGCTGGACACTGTTGACATTTGTGTGAAGTAACCCTTCATGGTGGAGGTTGCCCTGTGCGTTGTAAGATGCTGGGCAGCGCCCTTGGCCTCTACTCTGCTAGATGCCATCAGACTCCCAAGTGTGACAACCAGAAATGCCTCTGGACGTCGCCTGATGTTCTCTGGAGGGCAAACACACCCTCAGTTGACAGTCATTGTGCTAAAGGGGAGGAGTGTGGGAATAACGTTACAAATGAAAGAGATTTTCCAGAGAGTCTGGACAAATATCCAGTCGGGGCAGAAAGTAACGGGATGGGCATGGAGAGTCAGATACACCAAGCTTGGGTTCCAGCTCGAGTTCCAGTTCAGGCTCACGCTCCCGCGGGCCTCATTTCCTCATCTGTGAAATGGGATCAGTAATAAAGAGCCACGTGCCAGACTTGTGAGGAGTGAGTGAGGCCAGGAGCATGAAACGCTGAGCACAGTGCTGGGCGTGGAAAGGTCTCAGTGAACGCCAGCGGTGCTGGCCGGCTCCGCGGGGAGCCCCACTGGGGTTTCCACCTTTGCCTTCTGCTGCCTTAGAGGATGGAAAGTTGGGGGGATCTAGGTGACAGAGTTGTGAGGGACCCGTTCTTGGTCTGCCCTCCCCCCGATCTCCCGCTCCACATCCATCCCTGGGACAGAGGCTCCGCTTCCAGAACCAGCCTCCGCAACTCTCCTGGGAAACTTTCATTGACTCATCCATTGACCCATCTATCCAGGGTGTCCACTTGGGGCCGGCACCCCCGGTGTGGGTGAGTGAGCTCTGTGCGGGGCCGTGCCCTGGAGCCCCCAGGCATCCACTTCCTCCTCTGTAAAATCCAGAGCATCTGAGGGTCCACAAGCCTGTCCATAGAGAGAGCCCCTCGTGGGCACGCACCACGTCACAGGGTCCCAGTGAACGCCAGGCTCCTCCCCTACGAGAGCCCTCGTAGGCAGGTGGGGGTCTCGCCCAAGGCGAGACACAGCATGTGCTGTGGTCTCTGTCTCCAGGAGAAGTACGTGGAGGAACTTGCCGCAGTGAGACAGACCCTCCAGACAGACCTGGAGACGTCCATCCGGCGGATTGCCGACCTGCAGGCAGCCTTGGAAGAGGTGGTGTCCAGCGACAGCGACACGGAGAGGTAAGCTACCAGGAGCCGGCTGGGGCTGGGCGTGGCAGGTGGGCTGCAGCCTGGGGAGCTCTGCAGCCTCTAGTGGACAGTGCTTCCCCTCTCAGGTCTGGGGTCTGGGGGTCCGGGGACTCAGGCGCGCCGGGGTGTGAGAGGAATAACTGGCCGCCTCACGCGAGCAGAGACAGGATGCTTTGCCGCTGGTGGTGACGTCTCTGTGTTACCGCCAAACGCCTAGAGCCCAGCTCACCGAGGCTTTGGGGAGACGATCTGGAGGAATGGCTACAAAGTGTCCTCCAGTGTGTGATCTCGGGCAGGTCACACATCCAGTCTGGGCCTAATTCCCTCATCTGTAAAGTGGACATAGCACTACCGGGCAAACCACATGAAATTGCCAAGAGTTGACCCCTTTTGACCTATAGAGGGGACGTTCTGTATACTCCACTCACTCCCCACCTCGTAGCTTGTGACTTGTCACTAGGTGACCAGCGTCGGGGCAGGTAAGTGCTGCAGGAGTGTGGGCCGTGTCTGCACAGGATAATGAGTGTTATTTCACAGAGGCAGCAGCTGGTCAAGAGTGCAAGATTAGAGCGCTGGCCCTCAGCTTCAACGTCAGGGCTTCTCTCCTCCCTCAGCAGACAGATAGGCCGCCTCCCGCCGACTCCAGCCAAGTCTCAAGCTGCACAGGCCACGAGTGGGCCGCCCCGCTGGGAGGGGTTGGAGGTGTCCCAGCGGGCACACAGCCCTGGCTGTCCCCCTGCGGACGGCCCGTGGCGTCCTGTCGCCCTGAGCTCCCTCTGTAGCCTTGACACGTTATGTCTCTGGAAATCATAGCTGCCCATATTGCTGCGGCGTCTCCACCTCCATCTCAGCCTCTACATCAAAGCCTGGGCGACAGGGAGAGACGTTTTCTTTGTGGAGAAAATGAGACGGTAAGGGGCGGGATGCCCCGAGTTACCGTCAGGTGTGGTTCCTCCCAGGACCAGCCAGCCACCTCTTACTGGGGTGTGGGCAGGGCCAGCTGCCGACTGGCGGGAGATGTGGGTGAGCCGGGCAGCAGGGGAGGAGAGAGAGTTGTGTGTGGGCTGTGGTCCAGCCCGTGGGAAGAACCAGGCGTCTGTGTTAGAGCTGACCACGGCCAGTCCAGAAAAAAGACTGGAAGGAAACACACTAACGTTCTAATACATTGGGAAGGCATTACTGGTGACCTAAATTTTTATTTTTTTCAGGCTTATATAGATTTTCTCAAATTTCTGCAACGAACATGCACACACATCCCTAGCTGTACTAGCGTCCTCTTTGGGACATCTTGCTCATATAAGTCATGTACTTTATACCCCGATAGGAGGCCATGAGCACATTCTCTCCTTGATGCATTCCTGGGCTGGTGACAGCTGCTCAGCAGCGTGTAGCCTCCAACTTTCCCATGAAGATGTTCATTCTCAGCATCAGTGTGACAGAAACCCAGTGGACTTGCCATGTTCTAGCCTCTAAATCAAGAGCTTTATCTCAAACGGCTTCAGTTTGTGCAAAAATGGCTCCCACGCAAATATTGTAAGGATTTCTACCACGCCCTGCTAGTTTCCACAGCTGCCAAATTGCTGGTGAAATGGCTACTACTGATGCTGCAGCTGCTTCCAGCTCAAGGTCATGTTCAAGAACTCCCTCCGCCTCCCCTCCTCCAGTTTTATTAGTGTCATAACAGAACTAACATCTGTAATTACAAACCCCTGGCGTCAGTATTACCCGCTCGATGCTTGGCTGGCCTCTCCGTTAATAGAAAGGCTAGGGCTTTTGCATTAATCATAATGGGAATTAATGGTTATATATATGAGTATTTTGTGTTCTTTTCTTTGTGTGTGAATGAGCAAAACTTTTAAACCATTTTTACTTGCATAGCAATAGATTGCTTTTCTAATAAACAATAAAAGTTCTAAAAATAACAAGATTGGAAAGAGGCAGAGAGTCTGTGCTTGGAGGTGCGGGGACAGGCTGGACAGAAGGTGTGACAGAGAACAGGGAGCAGGTTCTCACGTGGGGCATGAGGTCCTGGCAGTGAGGTCACAGGTGGTTACAGACATCACTCCGGCCTCTGTTTATAGGGGATCCCCTCAGGCCTTAAAGGGACCCTGCCTGCACCCTCCTTCTAATAGGAGATTCTTTTATCTGTCTTTGCTCCAGGTGACAAGCCTCGTGCTCACCCGCTGGTTCCCATCCAGCTTTTCTGAGCTCTAGTCCCTGGGCCCCCAGGGATCCAATCTGAACCCTAGCTTTCTGTCTGCATTTTCATGATCTTTTGTCTCTGGGGCTTTACATCTTCGTCTCAGCTGGACGTCTGGTGCCTTTTCCTCGTCCGAATCTTCAGTGTCCGCCCAGTACCTGACTCATGCTTCCTGACATTGGAGGGGCCCTCACCTGCGGCTTAGGGTTGTGTGAGGGGTGAAATGATCATAGGACCCCAGCTGTGAAGAAATGCATCTTGTACCTGGAAGAGCCCAGGCGATGCATGGGATTCTTGCAACTGGAAGTGGGGGCAGCTTGGGGAGGGCGCAGGCGCTGTGTTTCAACCAGCCTGATTTCCAGTCAGGAATCCAGCGGTTCATGTCTGCATGACCTTCTGTGAGTTATTCAACCTCTCTGAGCCTCGGTCTCTTCATTTGTAAGACGGGTTGATAATAAGAAGTAAGTGAAAAAATCTGACCCAGGTTTAGTACCTTTTACCTGGCAGGGGCTCAGCCGTCATCATTTCTGTTCATTCATTCATGTGATTGATTTTACGTGTTCCACACCAGACACTGTGCTGAGTGTTTGTCTTATTCCACTTGCTTCTTGTTACGTTTCTCCATCTTACAGATACAGGGAGATTGAATAACTTGCCCGAGGGAGGAGAGCACAGGTATGGTCTCTGCCTTCGTGGAACCCGCATTGTGATGGGCGAGTGCGCACGCATGCGTGTGTGGGCATGTGTGTATGTGTCCCTGCCCATGAATACAGTGGACAGACTGACGAATAAAATGCTAGGATACAGTAGGAATTACGAAGACAGAGAACGCAGAGCTCTGATGAATAACACGGGAGGTAGACATGGCCTCTCTGAGAGGAAGAACTGAACTGAAACCTGGATTAAAAGAAGGAGCCAGGGGCTTCCCTGGTGGCGCAGTGGTTGAGAGTCCGCCTGCCGATGCAGGGGACACGGGTTCGTGCCCCGGTCTGGGAGGATCCCACATGCTGTGGAGCGGCTGGGCCCGTGAGCCATGGCCGCTGGGCCTGCACGTCCGGAGCCTGTGCTCCGCAACGGGAGAGGCCACAGCGGTAAGAGGCTGACGTACCGCAAAAAAAAAAAAAAAAAAAAAGAAGGAGCCAGACGCGGGAGCTCTGTGAGGGCAAATGAGGAATGTTCTAGGAAGTGAGGGTTGACCAGTGTGCCTGAGTGAGATCAGTGGGAAAGAAAGGCTCTCTTCCTCTTGCTCCTTCCCTCTCTCCCACCTTTCTTCCCCTTTTGAAGTGGCCCATGGAAGCCCACAGTGTCCCCGTGAAGCGCCCCAGAACCCCAGGCAGGATTGACGGGCACAATCTGTGGGTCCACCGTGGGATGAGAACTCAGGGCTTCTTGTTCAGAATAGGTTCGGAATTCCAAGGCAGTCACAGCAGAGTGTCACACCAAGCACAGGCCCCTCTGGGCACGGGCTGTAAGCCTGCGAAGCCAGCCCTGAGCCCACGATGGTTTTCGGGAAGCATCTCCTAATGCTCAGTAGGCCTTGGTCCTGACTCGCTGTCTTTTAACTTAGATTTGAAACTTCCACAGGGAGTGGGTTTCAATAATAGCATAGGAGTAGGGGAAGACTGGGGAAAAGTGGCCACAGAGAAGCCTCAGCACTTCTCAAGTCTCAATTCCAGAGGATTAGTGTCGTGCAAACCATGCTGTCTGGCCGCAGCGCCGCTAAGTTGGTTATCAACAATACAAAGAAATACAGTGCGCCACTGGGTTCTAGAGCCGTGTCCAGAGCAGAGCCCCAGCTCCTGCCCATCCTGACAGCTCAGCCCTGCAGTCCCCTCTTAATTGCCTCATCGCCTGGGGAAAGAGGGTTGGATTGGAGCCTGAGCTCTCAATTAGGATTCAAACCCACTCTGGGAGAGAGAGAGTGAGCGGTGCTTCAGCTGGAGGTGAATTTCTTTGGGAGACTTGTTCAAATTATGAAAAGTTGCATTTCCCCATGTTGGGTATTAGATCCGAGTGTAACGGGCCTTCCAGGCTGGAAACGTGGCTACGTGCTCAGAAAGCCAGGTGGCCAGTGCGGCAGCATTTAAACGCGCACCCGCCTACACCGGGGCCCTGGCGGTGTAACTTAGACTGTGGCGTCAACCTCTTTAGATTAATGGAGAAATGCTTTAAGCTGTTCCCCCAGGCCTGGAGCCTGCTCATTACTCATGGAGGGAGGGGTGCATCAGCTGACAGCCCCATCGATTCATGGCCCAGGGTCTGCAGCTGCTCTGTCATCACCTTGGCTGGGAGTTTGGGGCGGGGGGTGGGGGGGCGGAGTGTGGAGAGGTCAGTGGATGAACCCTGACTCCTGGGTCAGCCAAGAGTGTCTCCACGCCAGCTGACCTCACCTGAGATGAAGGCCCTGGAATGGAGTCCTCTGTTGCTGTGTTGAGTGTAAGTTGTACATTTTCCAACATACATCCTTTTTTTTTTTTTTTGTGGTACGCGGGCCTCTCACTGTTGTGGCCTCTCCCACTGCGGAGCACAGGCTCCGGACGCGCAGGCTCAGTGGCCATGGCTCACGGGCCCAGCCGCTCCACGGCATGTGGGATCTTCCCGGACCGGGGCACAAACCCGTGTACCCTGCATCGGCAGGCGCTCAACCACTGCGCCACCAGGGAAGCCCCCAACATACATCCTTTTAACTTGGCTAAAACAAGGCTGCGGCAGGACACATAGAAAGATCTGAGTCTAACCAAAGATTGCAGCTGCCACTGAGGGCATAATTCTGAGTTAACTTACTCATCCGTGGGCCCAGGCTCTGGTCAGACTGTAACGGTCCCTGCTACGAAGTAGGACGGGCTCTGGGACTGCCCACATCTCTTTTCCCACAACTCTCTTACCTTCTAATTTTGCTTAGAAGGAAGAACTTAAAGCACTTCTCCATTATTCTAAGACATCCAAGTTACATCACAGGGCCCTCATGCCGAGTAGCACATTTAAATGATGCCACAGAGGACATCTGTCTTTCTAAGCATCTTTCTAGCTTGGAAGGCCTGGGTACCCAGCTAGTGGGGGTTGTGGGGAATGAGGGCTCCAAACTGCTTTATCCACTCTGGCATTACAGGGCACCATGATCATTGTGCTAATACTCTTTCCTGAAGACTTACTTTGTGCCAGGCCATGCAGCCTACCTGTCTCACATACATAGTTCTCACATCACCTCTCCGAGGTTGGTAACCATTATCACCCCCAGTTTACAGAAGAGGAAACTGGAGCTTAGAGAGGTCAAGAAACTGGCCCCAGCTCACACAGTAAGTGATGGAGCTGAGATTTGATTTCCAGGTTGACCCCATCACCCACACCTCCAGTGACTAAGCTCTGCTCTCGTGTCAAACATTTTTGCGCGGGCCTCTCCCTGTTGTGGCCTCTCCCGTTGCGGAGCACAGGCTCTGGACGTGCAGGCTTAGCGGCCATGGCTCACGGGCCCAGCCACTCCGCGGCCTGTGGGATCCTCCCGGACCGGGGCACGAACCCGTGTCCCCTGCATCGGCAGGCGGACTCTCAACGACTGCGCCACCAGGGAAGCCCCATACCCCATCTTTCCCCTTTACGTTGTCAAGGTCTTTGTTCTCTGCAAAGGAACTGGTCTGTCATTCTGGTGAACTTGTGTCTGTCACTGTGATGTGGTGCCAGTGCATTCATGTGTTACTTCCCAGGCAATGTTTGTATTCAGGCTGGAGTTGCCTAGCAAAGACTCCCCTGAAAGGAATACAGCAGAAGACTTTTAATTACTTCTCTTGCTCATCAGCAATCCCCCTGTCCACAAGTGCCTGGCCCAAGTTCCTCTTGAAAAGTCACATGCACCAAGTCAAGAGAAAGAACCACTGACCACATGTCAGGAGATGAGGGGAAAACCAGGCACCACATGTCATGTTCCAGTGCTGGCTGCACTGCCAAGGAGATCAGGACCATGGACAGGTCACCTGCCCTCCCTGGGCCTCTGCTTGCCCACCCAACAGACAAACAACATCATCATCATCATCACCATCATCATCATCATCGATGAGAACCTCCCATGTCAGGGCAGGAGGTATGGTCGCAAACAGGCAAACGTGGATCTGCCTCATGGAGCTTGAAGTCCAGAGTCTCTTTCTTCTTGTGGTGGAAGGGTCAGTGGGTTTTAAACTCCTTCAAGAAGAACCCCATCTTTTACACCAAAGCAAACTCCTATAGAAAATTCTAGCTTAGGTTGAAGTACAGCCATCCTCTGATCGGAGTGAGAGAGGACGTTTCCCCATGGGTGGACTCAGTGTTTGAATTTGCTCCCTTCTGAAAGGGCTCTTTCCCCCAAGGCTAGAGACTCATTTACTTTGAGATGTCCAGTTGTGCCAGTTGAATTAACACCAACCTGCACCTTGGTTAGTTGCATTGTGCTCTGCAGACATTCCTGTGCTGGGTTCAATTAAAGAACGAACCAATGAAGTGGGTGAGGAAGTATGCCCAGCTGCCCAGACCTTGTCTCCTGCAGAGTTCAAGGCCAGTTGCCTTAGGATTATGGAGACATTAGCTTGCCCAGGCACCCACCAGGATCTCTGGGCACACCCTCTTGTAATCAGGGTCATGGACTCCTGGGGTGGGAAATGGGCCTGAAGCCCCTCACTCTCTATCATCATGCCTCAAGTCCCACCCCCACTGCGGCCCGTGTTTGCCCTTCCTCCCTGCTTGCGGGCACGAGAAACCTTGTTCCAGATACAACTCACCCTCTCTGTTTTTAAGGCGCATGCCACACTGTTTTGAACGCTACGGCTTGGGCCGCAATACCCTTCAGTTCTTTTGTCTTTCTTTGAGCGTTTCAGAAGATGTAGCCCTGTTCACGCAAGCCCCTCCCTCCGCTTCCCAGGGCCCTTGCCTACCACATTTTAGCTTTGTTGGTCAGCTGGAACCAGTGTCCTTAACTGGGGCCTGTGAACTAGTACGTCGAGGGAGGGGGTGTCCACACACGAGTTCTAGAAATTATACTCTGAACCCTCAGATACTGCACTAAAATTTGAGTCTGTGTTTGTGCATTTGGGGAAATGGAAGTTCCATGGTCTTCATAAAAGATGCTCGTAGGGACTTCCCTGGTGGTCCAGTGAGTAGGACTCTGTGCATGCATGCCACAGCTGACAGTTCACGTGCCACAACTGAAAAAGAGGATCCCGCGTGCTGCAGCTAAGTCCTGGCTCAGCCTAAATAAGTAAATAAAAATAAATCTTTAAAAAAAATGCTCATAAAAGGCCCAGGACTCCTGCTCTAGGGGCCTAAGTGCATCCTCTCCATTGCACATAATTTTTAAGCATCCAAGCATCTTGGCTCAAACGCCTCATTTCACACACCGGACACCCTGAACAGAGAAGAGAGGAGGCCAAGGCTATACAGTGAGAACACGAGGATTCAGTTGCCTTTCCTCACAGTCTGCTGTTCCTTCTGCAGCCCCAGCACATAGAGCCTTAGAAGAGACTTGGGCCACCAGCAGGAATAAAGCTGGTTCTACTCGCACTGGCCACTTCAGTTAAAGTTTTTAAGTATTTTTAAATAGTTTGTTTAAAAGCTGCATCAGAAAAAATTTGTATAGATCCTCAAGAAGATTTAGGGTCACTCACAAAGATACTTTTACTCTATTGCAGGGGTTTTCTATTGCTGTCATAGCAAATGAGCTCAAATTTTATGGCTCATTAACTTACAGTTCCATTCATTAGAGGTCAGTTTAATCTCCCTGGGCTAAAATCAAGGTGTCAGCAGAGCTGTGTTCCTCTGGAAACTCTAGAGGAGAATCCATTTCCTTGCCTTTTCCAGCTTCTAGAGGATACCCACATTCCTTGGCTTGTGGCCCCTTCCATCCTCAAAGCCAGAAATGTTGCATCTCTGACTCTTCTTCCATAGCCACGTGTTCTTCTGACCACATCTGGGAAAAGGTCTCTGCTTTTAAGGATTGGAATCATTAGACTGGGCCCACCCCAGTAATCCAGGATAACCTCCTTGTCTCAGGATCCTTAACCACGTCTTCACAGCCCTGTTTTTTTTTTTTTTTCTTTATTGGAGTATAATTGCTTAACAGTGGTGTGTTAGTTTCTGCTTTATAACAAAATTAATCAGTTATTCATATACATATGTTCCCATATCCCCTCCCTCTTGCGTCTCCCTCCCACCCTCCCTATCCCACCCCTCCAGGTTCACAGCCCTTTTTAACGTGTCAGGAAACACAGTCATAGGTTCTTGGGATTAGGGATTAGGATGTTGACATCTTTGGGGTCATTATTCTGCCTCTCAAGGGGTCGTTCACAAAAGGTGCTTTTTGTTAATACTGGAGAGGTCGACAAATTTTTCTTTAAAAGGCCAGATAGTAAATATTTCAGGCTTTTCAGACAATGTGGTCTCTGTTGCAACTACTCTGCTCTGCCATCGTGGAGCAAAAGCAGTCGCGGACAAAATGCAAATGAGTGGGGGTGGCTGTGTTCCAATAAAACTTTATTTATAGGAGCAGATGTGTAGGTTAGGTTTGGCCCTTGGCCGTCATTTACAGACCCCTCTTCTATTGGATTCACCAGGCATCGTCTGAGAGAATTTCTGCTCTAGCCTTTGCCCTGGGGCTAAAGGGACGAATAAGATGTGTTCTTGGCCTGTGAGGGACTCTTTCAGTCTGGTGGGGATGAATAGGTGTTAGTAGAGACCCCGAGAGTGACTGGCCCTTGAAGGTTAAGGACCAAGGAGCTGCAGGTGCATCCTTCAGAGGAAGTGACCAGGGCTTCTGGGAAGGAATTGCCCAGATTTCACTGAAGAATAAAGATGGGAGGTCCCGGCCTAAGGAACCAGGATTAAAATGACGGCTCAGGTGTCTGAGGTTTGTGGTTTGGGTGTCTGCACCCGTACACTGGGTGGTTGCACTCTGATGAAGAGCATGAGCTGAGTAGCTCTTACAGACCTGGGATTCAAAGCTGCGTGACCTTGGACAAGGGTGTCAGCTTCCTCAACTCCAGGAGGGAGACTGGCAAGGTAGTTAGTGGGATCGCATGTAATGCGTATTTGCTGAATCAAGGGATGCTCCCAAGAGAATAGCTACTATTGTAATTAGCTCAGAGTTTCCCAGAATGCACTGGGAAAGCCAACCACCGCATCCCCGTGTCTGATTTGCAAGCACTCGCAAAGAATATAGAGCAAATGCTGTGCTCATTGACAATTATGATGCTATTAATAGCAGTACTAGTTGTACTAAAACAAGAGGAGTGGTAATGGTTGCTACCCTTTAATTAACATTGCTTATTTGCCAAGAACCATGCTGAGATCTTTATAAGGGTTATCTCAGTCTGCTCCACAGCTCTGGGGGAGGAGGCCCATTATTAGCTACATTTTACAAAAGAGCACAGGAGGCTCAGAGAAGACAAGTGACTTGCCTAAGATCACACAGTGGCAAAGGTTGGAGGTGGGACTCAAGCCCAAGTTTATTTAACATCAAAGACTGGGTTCTTCCCCAGCCCCTGGCAGCACAAGGATAACAGACTCTTTCTTGTGCCTTCTTCTAGTGTCCAGACAGCAGTGGATTGTAGCGGCAGTGGCAGAAAAGAGACGTAAGTTAACCCTGAGTAGAACTGAGCCAAGTACACCAAAGCCAAAGACGAGCCCCTGGCCCTCTGTGTCCAGTTTGCAGAAGAAACATCCACACCCACCTGGAGAGTTATCCACAGTGCCCACAAGAGTTCTGACTCCACGGTCATAACATACAGCCCCGGAGATGTACTACTGAACCGTCCAACTTCTCGCAGACAAAGAGAGGCCCATGACCTACCATGCCACTGTCCTCAGACACTGTCAGTGGCTCCCCGTTGCCTCAGAAGAGACTTTTTAGACTGACAGTTGAGCCCTGCACATTCTGACCCTTACTTCCCCCTCCACCTGGGACTCCTGCTTTCCATATCATCCGTGCCTTCCATACCTATGTGTGTGCTATTCCTTCTAGGCCTGTGTAGCCAAGCCCTAACCTTCAGACAAGATGTAGCTCAACTGCCACTACTTGATTCCTTCCCTTATGCCTCCAAGAAGCAAATCAAGGCTGCCTCCTTGTCCTCCTTAGAACCTATCTTGTCTTTATCTACAGCACTGATAATTTTCTTTTATGGTTATTTATATAGATGTCTACTCTGCTAAAATGGGGTCTTGAGGGCAGGGCCATTGTTGGGTTCATGTTTATACTTCCTTCTCATGGTGCCTGGCATAGAGTGCTCTATAAGCAAACAAACAAATTTGTGTATATATCAATGTATAAATTGATTATATATTATATATAATAGATATTTGAGTGACTATATCAACCAGAAAATAAAATAATCATTGAATACCCACAGCAATGAGAGGCCCACACAGGCCTCTCCCTGTGCTGCTTTCAGAAATAGGGGGCCTACAATTAAGTCTCTGTCCCCAAAGACATTCCAGTTTAGGTAGGCAAGGAGTTAAGGCCTTCACACTTGACATATTCCATGACCATATCATTTGGTATGAAATTCAGTGCCAAACTTCACTCCAAAATTAGAGATACCACAGCATCCATATTAAAGTGTTCATCTTCCCAAGGAAGAGCAGTGGTTATTAGCACGGGCATTGGAATTGGGTGACCTTAGTCAAGACCCAAGCTGGCCTCCCCAAATCCCGTTACTCTCATCTATGTAAGAGGTGCAGCACTGGCTCCCACCGCTCAGGGACGGTATTGTGAGCACTGATTAAAAGTTATGCATGTCAGCACTTAGCACAATGCCTGGCTCATGCTAAGGGGTGACTATCTAGTTATTGCTGTTCCTGTGGTTGTCATCATGTTGACAATATCTTGCATTCTGGTTCTAGAGATAACGTCTCCATCCTCAGCTCCCAGCCAGAGGGCAGTCTGCAGTCCTGGTTGAGTTGTACTCTGTCCATGGCCACAGACACGGTGAGGACCCCCTCTCGACAGTCAGCCATCAGCAGCTGTATCCGCAGCCCCAGGTAAGAGTATCTCCCTGCTGCCTCTGGATGACCAATAGCTGAAAGAATCTCAGGCTTTGAAGGTTGCTGTTCAAGTCTTCCATTTCCTCTGTCCTAGACAAGGACAAGCATGGTCCAGTTTGAGGTATGACCCTGCCACTTCCTAGCCGTGTGACTTTAGGCAGACCAGTTACCCTCTCTGAGCCTTCACTTCCTCACCTGTAAAACAGGAAATATAATTGTATTTACTGCTCCAAACAGGTGAAATGATGAGAATCTAATACAGCACTCCCTAAAGCACAGTTTTCCAGATGATTTTAAATAGCAAGGGGTGAACATTTTAAAAAATAGCTGTGGATTTATTATAGTTGTTTTCTATCTAAGGCAAATCCCACTAGTTTTCCACTTATAGATAGTTTTGGATTTAAATTTTTCCCTATAAACATATTAAAGTTTTTTGGTTTTGTTTTTCTTTTAATAGGGAGTCCATATAAAAACTGTTAGGCTGGATGATTTCCTCCTCAGAAATTTCAGCTTCGTTTGAATGTCAGAATTTTATATTTTTTTCCTACCATAGAAGGAGACAAATTCAGTCACAGCCTGAGATGGGACCCTCACAAATCTATAGGATTAGCAACAATAAGTTGCTCCAACAAATGGGCCCCGGGGCTTAGCCTTAGCTGTAGGACTTAACCATCTTTCCTCTTGCTTTTCAGCTCCATTCCGCCCAGCTCGTTTGGTTTTCCTTTTCAAGGGCAGCCCTCTTATAATTAGGAGCTAATGGCCATAAATCAGAAATTATGGATTAAGCAGATGCATAATTAAGATGAAATGCACACTGCTTGTGTGATAACAGAGGAACCAATGTGATAAGGTAGAAAGAAAAATCACAAACTAATGGAGCAAACGCAGACAACCCCTTCCTGACTTGAAACGTGTTTGCTCTGAAGCAGGGAGTTGTCTCTACAAAAAGAAAGGGGTGCAAGTTCACTCCAAGCTTTTGGGCACATTCAGGAAATGGCAAATGTCTGGCACGTGTCTGCTGATAATCTTAGGCTGAAAGGTTTGATGTCGAAAATATCAAAGGGAGGCTCTGAGAATGGGGTGCATTGGGGGAGTTAATTAAAGCAAGCTTATCTGATTACCGCTCTTAATTAAAAACAAAGACCTGTGTGGAGAAAGAGTCATGTCCTCTGTGAACTCCAAATGATGAGGGCTTTTTCTCTCCTGATAACTGAATACCTCTGTTTTTCCCCCATCAGCCAATGTATAAGGCAGCAGAAGCAGAACTGGAGGCAGCCAGAGCTGAATGTGAAAGCTCATTAACATAGTACCCAAGTTTCATAACTATAATTATATTAGGGTGCATGATAAGGAACCCGTTTGAGTGGGAGGTGGGAGGCCGCAGTGGTTTCAGTACACGGACTGAAGTCAGAGCATCTGGCTTCCAATCCCGCATTCGCTCCTCTGAAGCTGTGAGATTTGGGGCAAGTTTTTGGTTTTTCTTAAATAATTTTTATTGGAGTATAGTTGATTCACAATGTTGTGTTAGTTTCAGATGGACAGCAAAGTGAATCCGTTATACATATACATGTATCCACTCTTTTTTGGGTTCTCTTCCCACATAGGTCATTACAGAGTATTGAGTAGAGCTCCCTGTGCTATACAGTAGGTCCTTATTAGTCATCTATTTTATGTATAGTAGTGTGTATATGTCAGTCCCAATCTCCCAATTTATCCCTCCCTCCACCACCACCATTCCCCCCTGGTAACCTTAAGTTTGGGGCGAGTTGCTTAACTTCTCTGTTCGTGTTTTCTTGTGAGTAGATCATTGTCAGGGTTAATGAGAGGAGGCACTCAGAGCCCTAGAAAGAGCTCAAGAAAATTAGCTGCTTTATTAGTGTTGGTATCTATTTGATGCCCGGAGTAACCCCAGGAGACTGATGTCATTACCCCCATGTCACACAAGAGGGATCTAGGCCCAGAGGTTAGGGAACAACTGGTTGAGGCAAAGACGGCCACACCCCAGTTCCTGTAGCTGCACCTCGGGCAACACCTCCAGGCAGCCCTCTCTAGAGCCTGGTACCCGTTTTCCTGCCTGCTCCCCACCCAAGTCCTCAGGCTTGTCCAGCTGCAGTTCAGAGCAGAGGGGCCTGCGTCAAGGACAGCAGTGGGGCAGGAGGCAAGAAGAGACCATAAGCTCCTTGTCAGTTTTCTTCATGTTGGTGTCCCTTGGGCTGGCACACAGATGGTGCTCTATAAATGTTTGTTGAATGAATAGCTGACCATAACATCAACACTTGAGCAGAAATACTAACTGTACTTGGTCATAGCTCATCAATGACTGACTCAGGGTCAGAAATTTGCTCCATGTCATTCAGCAAGTAAGTGAAAGAGGCAGGATTTGAACCCAGGTTTGAATGCCTCCGAAGCCTATATTTGTGTTTGCCACACTGCCATGACTCCTTTTATCCAGGAGGTGGATCACTCACCTGGCAGAGTTTACTGGCAAAGAGCTGGCCCATTACTAATATTAAAACTGTAGGGCTTCCCTGGTGGCGCAGTGGTTGAGAGTCCGCCTGCCAATGCAGGGGACACGGGTTCGTGCCCTGGTCTGGGAAGATCCCACATGCCGCAGAGCGGCTGGGCCTGTGAGCCATGGCCGCTGGGCCTGCGTGTCCGGAGCCCGTGCTCCACAACGGGAGAGGCCACAATAGTGAGAGGCCCGCGTATCACACACACACAAAAAAACCTGTATAAGGATCCTTATTCAACATTCAACATCCATCCAAAAGATATTTATTAAGTGCCTACTGAGTGCCAGATTCCATGGCATTAAGCCCTGAAAATTTTAAGCCCTGTCCTTGGAATACGTTTACAATTTAAAGGTTCTAGAACTTCTAAGTTCAAAGGGACCACCGGATTATTAGTCCAACTCTCTCATTATATAAATGGGAAAAACTGAGGTCTGCAGGGGGAAATATCTTACCTAAGCTTACAGTAAGGACTAACCCAGAGTTCAGGTGCCTTGACCTCCAGCTTTATAATCTGTAAATCCTTCTCCCTTTTAAGAACTTAGACTATATCTGAGAAGGCTACAGTCCTCTTGGCCACCACCCCAACCTCAGTTCCCTTCCCAAAGGTATCCATCGTCTTCAGTTTGGCGTGTATCCTTCCACATTTTTCTCTGTGTATTTATAAACATACATATACTTGTAGCAAATCCATAGCATTTTTATGGGCTTTTAAAACACATAAATGGTATGATGTTATTTTATGTATATTATGCTCTACCTAAATTCTTACGAAGTGCTTCTTTGCCTCAACAATATACCGTGGAGATCTCTCCCTATCAGTCCACATAAGACTATCTCATTCTTTTACATTCCTGCAGAAGATCTTTAAATGATGCCATGGGTTTATTAAACTACAGTCTGCTTGTTTCACTTTTAGTTGAGTTCAGGATATTTGCTATTCACTTGTGAGCCTTTTTTAAACAAGCACACATCCTTATGCATACGGGCAAATGATTCTCTGGGTCAAAGGGAATTTGCGTTTTAAACTTGACTAGATGCCACCAGATCATCCAGGTGTTGTTTGTGCGAGGAGGCAGGATAGCATACAAGGCTCCTGTGTGCTCCCGCCGCACCTCCCCCCCCCCCCGTATTCCCTGGCCCATCAAAGGGCTCAAGAAATGAGTCCCTTGGGCATTCCCAAACTTGACTGAGAAAGAAGGTCACTCTAAAAAGAGAAGAGAGAGAGAAAGCAGTCTTCTGCCAAAAAAATAAAAGCATTCCTTGTATTATTTATAAGGAGGATGTCAGCTCAAGAGAAATACACCTAAAGCTTTATGATTTCCAGCCCAGGAATCACGCAGCTGCCGCTGATAAATGCAAAAGCTTCTGGTGACGGAGATGCTAAATTATCTCCGTGGCCCCCGGGGAGGGAGTTTATGGGCTTGGGGGTGGCAGCCACGCTTGGCTCAGGAGTCTCTCTTGACGGCCGGCTGCAGGTGGTACCAGGGTGTCCAGGGCTGGTATGCTCTCCCCGGCCCTGCAGGGTGCCTGGCCTCTCCCTCCTGCCCTCCAGGCCATTGCCCTGCTGGAAGAGTGCTCCAGGAAAGGCTTCTCTTCTCTCCCCTCTGGGCCTCACAGCACCTCAGGCTTTCCAAGGCAGGTCCAAGCCCCATTTCTGTCTAGACCCCCATCCCCACGTCCCACAGAACCCCAGCCTTGGTCACTCACACAGTTCTGCGGGGTCCACGCACTGATGGGCATTAATTGAACCAGCTGTTCAGATGCTGATGTCTTATCACTGGTCCGTTGTTTCTTTCATTTTACTGGACATTTATTCCAAACCATCCTGACTTTCCTCCGGCCCTGATTCCTCACTCTAAGGAGACACCCTGAACTCCTGGTTCATTCAAAGAAAAGAAACTCATGGCCTGCACTTCTGTGGTGTCTATAAGTCCGTCTCTCTCTGCCCTCGTCTTCCCCCCGGTCTCAGAAGATAAGATCGAGTCCTGTTCAAGTCGAATCCGTATCCCGCTGCCCCTTCTCCCCTGCAGCGCGCCCAGCGTCCCCTCTCCCTCCTGCATCCTCAGCTTCTGCCTTTCTGGTTGTCCTTCCTCCACAGGTTATAAGCACCTTCGGGTCCTCCCCGTTCTAACTGTGTCCTCACCCATCACCTTTCCCTTCCCTTTGGAGCCAAGCTTCTTCAAAGCAAGGCCTACATGCACCGTCTTCACTCACCTCACGTTTCTGCCTCACTTTCCTCCAGCCCTGAGCCTGCCCCCGCCACTGCACTGAAACTTTTCTCACCGTGTCAGCGGCTCCCAAAGGGACACACCAGGGAACGTTCTCCAGTCTTGATCTTTTTCTGGACTTCTCTCCTGCACTGGCCTCTGTCAGACACTTCTCAGAACTCCCTGCCTGCCCGGCCTTGTAGGTGTTTCTGCTCCTTGGAGCTCCCCAAACTTGTCCCCAGCCCCGCCAGTGCTGGGGATCACAGAATGCTGCTCTCACCTGCTGTTTTTCTCTCCACCTGGTCCCAGGCAGTCCTGTTGTGATTTTAACTCCCTCACCGTAAGCGGATGACCCCCAAATCTAGCCCTCCAGCTCTTAACGTTCTCCCAGGTTTCAAACGCGTGTATCATATCTAACCGCCTACCTTTAGAAGCTCGCCACCTGGATGTCTCCCTGGTGTCTGAACCAGCGTATCCAAGGGGAGACTCCTCCCTTTCCCCCACCAGTGTCATCAGTATCATTTGGTGGTTCTGTCATCCACAGAGCCACCCAAGCTGGCGCCCTCGACTCCTCTGAGGCTCTCATCCCTCTTGCTCATCCCCGGTCAGCTGATCCCTAAATCTTGTTTATTCTGCCCCTCCCCACTTTAAGCAAGTGCTTTTTTGTTGTTTTTTGGGGGGGCTGGGCTGCGCGGCATGTGGGATCTTACTTCCCCAACCTGGGATAGAACCCACGTCCCCTGTAGTCGAAGCATGGAGTCTTAACCTCTGGACCACCAGGGAAGTGGCCAAGCAAATACTCTTGACCCTTTTTACTTCTCTCTATCGTCACTGTTAGCACCTTGAAGTCAGGCTACCATCATATCTGTTCTAGACTCTGGCAAAGACCTTCCAACCCGCCCCCCTCCTCTAGTCCCTCCTCTGAGCTTCAGCCAGGATGATCTCTCTCAAATGAAAATCTGGTTTCGGTGGCTTCCCGTCACCTACAGCAGGAGTCAGCCAACTACCACCCACAGGCAAACTATGGCCCTTGACCTGCTTTTGTAAGTGAAGTTTTATTGGATCAACAGCCATGCTTTTGTTTTTTTTAAATTTTACATGTCGTTTATAACTGCCTTTGCATTATGATGGCAAAACCGAGTAGTTGCAACAGAGATCGTATGGCCCCAAAGCCAAAAATATATGCTATCTGTCCTTTATAGAAAACCTTTTGTGACCTCTGCCTTACAGGATAGAACAGGATGGAATTCAAGCACCTTAGTGGGCTTCCCGTGCCCTCTGTGACCTGGCTCTTGTCTGCTTCTCTGGTCTCATGTCCCTGTATCTCTTCTTCATGCTTTGTGCCCCAAATGGTTTATGCTACTCCCTCATACGCTGTGTTGTTTCCCACCCTTGGTCCTGTGTCCATGGTTTTCGCTCTGACTGGACCCCCTTCCCATGTTTCTTCACCTCATGAACTCTTATTTGTGACTCAGCTCAAGTGTCACCTGCCTCAGGAGACTTTGCTGACTCCCTGGCTGGGTCACGTGCCCCTCTGCCGTGATTCTGCAGACCCCACGATTCCCTCTCCCATAGCACTTTCCATAATACGTTAGCATCATCTGTTCGGGTGTCTGTCTCCCTCATTAGGCTGTGAACCGTTTAAGGACATAAGCTTTCTCTTTTCCTTCTTACCTCAGCACCCACCACAGTGTCTAGCACATAGTAGGTGTTCAATAAACATGCATTGAGCAAATTAATGACAAGTGGATGGAAGTTAGATGGCCTCTCTAATCACTCCGATAGGGTGATTAGAAGGATGGTGCTGATATGAAGAGCCAAGTGTGGCTTTGCCAGACGGGGTAACTGTCTTGTATCACAGAGCAAGTTGCTAGCAGCATGGAATAAGGCTTTTTGGAATATAGTGGGGGAACCTGATGGTCTGGGGCTCGCTCTGTTGGGGGAGGGATGGGGAGTGTTCGAGTGTTTGGGATCCCCATTTGGTAGCCTTGGGAAGTCCAAATAAAATTGTGTGTATCCTGGTCAGAGACTTTATTTATCCCTCAATTTCAATGACCGATCTGTCACCACATAATTAGAGATGCTGTGATTTGAATTTATTACCAAACATGGCTCTGCACTGTTGCTATTGGACTTGTACCATATTGCAGTGTGAGCGTGGAGATTATTGTATAAATTATTCTCACTCACATAATCATCGTGATTTTAATTACTGTGTAATCTTCGCTAATTACTGTTGTACGTATCATTTGCTTTGGTACTGATTTAACACAACTGCTTTTTCATTTGGCTAAAAGACGGCATTACAACTTTTCCTTTTTCAGGGAAAAATTTGCTTTCTGTAAACATTTACAGCCCCATACTCTTGGCTTGTGGTTCTTAGTTTAAAAGTAAAAGAGGGACTTCCCTGGTGGCATAGGGGATAGGACTCCGTGTTCCCAATGCAGGGGGCCGGGGTTCGATCCCTGGTCAGGGAACTAGATCCCACATGCATGCCGCAACTGAGAGTTCGAGTGCCCCAACTGAGGCGCCCGAGCCACAACCAAGACCCCGCGCCGCAAACGAGACCCCGCTCAACCATATAAATAAATTTAAAGAAAAAAAGCAAAAGATTTAGACACCACCATCCTCCTTTGATCAGCCCCCGTGGATTTTTATGTAGGATAAGGCTGGCCTGAATCAGTAAAAAGGTCTAAACTATAGGGGGGTTTTCGTTTGTTTTTTTTGTCTTTTTTTGTCTGCGTTGGGTCTTTGTTGCTGTGCGTGGGCTTTCTCTAGTCGCGGCGAGCGGGGGCTACTCTTTGTTGCGGTGCGCGGGCTTCTCATTGCGGTGGCTTCTCTTGTCGCGGAGCACGGGCTCTAGGTGCGAGGGCTTCAGTAGTTGTGGCACGTGGGCTCAGTAGTTGTGGCTTGCGGGCTCTAGAGTGCAGGCTCAGTAGTTGTGGTACACAGGTTTAGTTGCTCTGCGGCATGTGGGATCTTCCCAGACCAGGGCTCGAACCTGTGTCCCCTGCATTGGCAGGTGGATTCTTAACCACGGAGCCACTGAGCTACCTGGGAAGCCCTAAGGTATTGTCTTTCAAATAAAGTTGTATTACTTTCAAGGAAATGCAGTTACTCTACTGCAGAAGTGGGGGCAAGGATGGGTCATGTGAGACCTGCTTAAATGATTAGATAAGACTCGTTTGTAATTAGTTCATTAATTATGTAAATGTGAATGGATGATACTTGGCGTTAAAAACAGCTTGTTCTCAAAGTAGGTTAAGCATCAACTGCTAATCTTATTTCAATAGCACATTTATTTACTGGTCTCTGCATTCTTAGAACCAGAGCTCAGGATTTTTTTTTGTGGTACACAGGCCTCTCATCGCTGTGGCCTCTCCCATTGCGGAGCACAGCCTCTGGACGCGGAGGCCCAGCGGCCATGGCTCACGAGCCCAGTTGCTCCGCGGCATGTGGGATCTTCCCGGACTGGGGCACGAACCCGCGTCCCCTGCATCGGCAGGCGGACTCTCAACCACTGCGCCACCAGGGAAGCCCCAAGCTCAGGATCATTTTAATCCATCCTGAATGTACTTAATGAATGAGCCTCTCATGAAACTGGTTCTATGTCTTCCTAGGACAAAAGGGTTCTTTTCAGTTTTATCAGTATTAAGAAGATTAGTGGGCCAGATGTGGAAACTGGAAGCATGGAAATTTTCAATGCAAACGTACTAACCATGGACCCAAGGCCTGAGCAAGTGAGGGGCAGGAGAAGCCTGGCTCTGTCCGGGGTTTATCTTTGGAGCCAGCATCACTCTTGGACAGGCTTCCATGGGAAGGAGGGCTGTTTTCTGTCCAGAGCTACAGGTCTTATACGATAGATCTGCAAATCTTTCAGGAATTTTGAGGCTCACCTAAGTTATATGCAAGTTTGCGTAAAACCATTTGGATTAATCACTCATAGTTCAGAACGTTCTTGTAGTATCTGCGGTTCTCTAACTGAGCTAAACTTCTGTTAAGTAAATTTATCAAAGCATACATACTGGAAACTGCATCTTTTGAAATTTTCAAAAATTGGTCATACCTTTGTAATAACTACCAAAATCGAAACCAGACCGTTGCTAGCCCCCTAACACCTTCTTGTATCTGGTCCAGTCGTGACCTCCTCCTTACTCAAAGGTAACCACCATCCTAATTTCTGCTCTGAATTTAGATAAGCCTATTTTTTGAACTCTCCAATGCCTTTAAGTTTAAATTTAGCTTTTCTGTTTTTCCTAAGTAGCAGTTTTCTCTGATACAAGCTAGACTATCAAGCTGGATGCTGAGTGAGACTTTTCTACTCCTTTTGCTCAGTAAACGTTTCTTCCTTAGTTTCTGTGCCCAGGAGGACATGAAGGGTCACTCGGTACTTACCTCCAGTCATACGTTGGTGAACTGCCTTCCCCTCTAGACTATAAGCTTCTTGAATGCAAGGTTCATTCACCTCAGTGTCAGCAGCAGCTGGCATCATGGCACTCAGAAAATGATTCTGAATGGCTAAAAGGAGGAGTGGATGGACGGGTAACTTCCATTCGCTTAAAGCTACATTTTTATGATGAACTGGGTGCTGTTATGAATAAGTCAGAGATTTTATGTGGTTATTGCCATTGTACAGTACTCAGCTGAGCTAATGTCTATGCATAGAAAGTGAAAGAAAGCATTGAAAATTTATTTAAAATCTGTTGAACCCAAGTTGAATCTCTAATCCGATTTGATTACTTTACATACGCAGTGTGTTCTTTCAGGACACTTTGGAGGTTGTATCAGAGGGCAGGCTCAAGTTTGAGAGCCAGTACTTTCCCGTCTCATCAGATTGTGAACCCCGGAGGCTCTCTCCTTCTCTGTTTTTCCAGGGGGACAATGAGGGGTTCAAACCAGATGTGGTTCCAGCTCCCTCTCAATTCTGAAGTTGATAAAATTCTCTAGAAATAAAACCAGGCTTTGGATTGGGTTTCGACATAGGAGGAATCCCCTCTAGGTTGTGTACTGGAAGTTGGTTTTGAGTCTCTTGGTTTTAATCTCAGAGAAGTGGGTTTGGCTGACCCATAAGTGGGGCTGCTGGGGTCTGAATGAAGCAGCCGGATGAGCCAGATGGAGCCTTTGGCCCCTCTTTCTTCGTTCCCACAATCCCTCATCTTTCTGTTCCTCCATTCCTTCACCCTTTCCACTCCACGGACTTCCCTTAAGGGACTCTTCTAGATCCTGGGAATTCACAGAAGAAAAATACAGTCTAGTTCAGAATTAACAGTCTTGTTGGGAGTTACAAACAAGCAAGCAAACAATTATAGGATAGAGGCTGGGGGAGCACAGGGGCTGTAGGAACCAGAGGAGACCCCTAGCCCAGCCTGGGAGGTGGGCGAAGGCTTCTGGAGGTGGCTGCAGTGGGGCTGAACATTGAAGGGCGAGTAAAAATGTTTGCTTTTCTTTTTTTGTTTTTTATCAGTCAATAGAATCCCCCGTAAAGTGTCCTTTCCTTCCCCTTTCCCTCTCTCTCTCCTCCTTTCTCCTCCTTCTTTTTTTTTTTTTTTTTTTTTTTTAAACAATGAAGGTGTCTGGGCAACAGTTTTTTTTTTTTATATTTATTTCTATCTTTACCTTCTTCTCTACTTCTGTCTATATCTAAACACATTTTTTATGCCCAACAATGTGAAAGTAAGTTGAAAACATCATGACAGTTCTCCTTAAGATAATTTCACATCTTTATCCTGCGAAGAAGGACGTTTCCTAACTATTTGCACCATTATTGCAGCTAAAACAATGAACAAATCCACTGAATCATCCAAAATACCAACATTCATATTAACCCAACCGTTCTGAAGTTGTATCACTGTACTTTTTGAAAGAAGAATCCTATTAAGGGCACTCATTGCATCTCGTTGTTTTGTTTCTTTGGGTCTGTCTCTTTAAAAAAAAAAAGTAAATAGACTTATTTTTTTAGAGAAGGTTTAGACTTACAGAAAAATTGAGCTGAAAGAACAGAGCGCCCATATTCCCCCGTCTCTGTCTTCCTACCCTCAGTTTCCCCTCTTATTAACATCTTCCATTAGTCCTTAGTCTCTTTTAAACTAGAATGGTCCCCTTACCTCCCCGCCCCCATTGAAACGGATTTTTTTGGTAGAATTTCAGGCATGATTCTGATGGCAACTCTGTTCAAAACCCACTGGTCGGGGCTTCCCTGGTAGCGCAGTGGTTGAGTCCGCCTGCCGATGCAAGGGACACGGGTTTGTGCCCCGGTCCAGGAAGATCCCACATGCCGTGGAGCAGCTGGGCCCGTGAGCCATGGCCGCTGAGCCTGCGCGTCTGGAGCCTGTGCTCCGCAACGGGAGAGGCCACAACAGCGAGAGGCCCGCGTACCGCACACACACACACACACACACACACACAAAAAAAATATATATATATATATATATATTATAAGGAATATAGGGTATTTACAGAGTCTGCTTCCTGACTCAAGTCTCTGCACCTTCAGGCCAGAAATAACCAGGCGGAGGGCCTCTCTGCTGCTTATCCCACAGCTTTCCTGCTTGCCATCAAGCAGGCCTCCCTGGGCATCGCACCCCCGTGGCCTCCTCCTTGTTTCGAGTCTTTCTCTTCAGCCCAGTGGCCTTTCTAAGCCCTAGTGTCTCTGCCTGTGAAATGTAGACATCAGCCCTTGCTGGTCCAGGGTTTTGCAGAAACCACTGAATAAGCTGGTAGGAGGGCTCTTCTACTTGGGGTGTCTTCCTCAGCCCCTCCCACCCCCAGATCCTACCCCTCTTCCGAAAGCCTGACTGAGCCCCGCCGCCTCCAGAAAGGCTGTGCCCTCAGGCCCCAGCCCCTCGCCTCTCCCTTGCCAGCCTCCTGCCGCGTTTTACCGTCCACGGTTCCCAGTGCACCTGGAGCTGCCCGCACTGCTGACTCCTCTGCGTGGGTTGATCCCGAGGCCACACCCACAGTGTGCCCTCCGGAAGGCTGCGGCAGCCCGTCTTCTGCTGTGAGGGGCTCAGCCGAGCGCCGTGGTGATACGTGGTCCGCGAGGCCGAGGTGAGAGCCTCCGCTCTGCTCCCTCCTCCCCACCTGCCCTCCGAGCCTCCGTGTCTAACTCTGTAAAATGGAACAGTCAAAGGCAATAGCGGGCAGCAGAGTCGAGTGGTCAGGACACGTGAATCCGAAGCTGGATCCCTTGGCTTAAATTCATGTTTCTCCCGTGTATTCCATGACAAATTACTTATCCTTCCTGAGCCTCATTTGTGAAATAGGAAGGTTATAAGAGTTGCTGACTTAGAGGACTGTCGTGAAGATAAAACTGAATAACGTCTGCAGAGCCTGAAGGCGCAATATACAGTGGCTCTCATGATGCAGAATTCACCTGCACACTCTAGGGACTTAATAAGTGTCTCGTGTTTCCTACCGCATCAGACACAGTGTTGGGTACCATGTCAGCTTCTATTATAGACCATCAGCTGCTGTGTTGGACTCGGTTACGGTACCTTCCGGCCATCTTCAAAGGACATCTGGTTTCCCATCCAGACCTCGATGTTAAAGAACATCGATACATTTTAAATTTCCTCTTTAATTTCAGGGTGTTGATGAAGAATGGAGGGGTGATAGCATGTCTTTGGGGATGATTCATGGCGTCATTAAGTCTGCATCGAGTTTCCTGTAGTTACCGTTGGCTCAGGCTCTGCTCAGACTCAGACCTGGGAATTCTGGTTTTTATTGTGTGACTGTTACTAGTGCCAGTGAAGCCAGCGTCTCCCTGACTTGAGCCTCTCTCTGTTTTGCTCATTGTGTCTCAGTGGATTTTGAACAATGTATGTGTGTAGACATGAGTTCCAGTGGTTGAGGTTTCCTCTTAGCTTTCTGCCTGGGGCGGGTGTGATGTTGTGGAAGGACAAAGCAATGGCTTCAGATCCAGGCCCTGCCACTGAGCAGTGTGAGCCTCGAGCAGATGGCTTCTCACTGGTGAGCCTCAGTTTCCTCATCTGAAAGATGGGGTGATCATCCACATCCTGATGAGATGATACATACAAAGTACATGCATTTTTTCCTTCACCCAGTATTCATGGAATGTCTACTGCTATGGTAAGCACTAGAGAGAAAACGATGGAGCCGCATTCACAGGATGGCCTGTCAGGGGATGGGGTGTGGCCCGACTTGGAGACACGTGTGTCAGCATCTGGCTTGCTCTGAGGCTGAACAGACCGCTTGGGTATCCTCACCCCTTTTCTGTGCTGCTCAGAGCAGGCTCAGACCTAGGAATTGTTTATTCTTGAACATCTGCACTCGATCCTCAATCTAATCTAACCTGATGGGAGGGGCCATTAATTGAAAAACAATCATTAAGATTTTAAGCATATATTTATTAGTAGTAATGTTTTGAAATGAATAAGTAATATATATGCAAGTTCAATTGCACCGGAATCCACCTGGCATGAAGAGCTGGGGGCAGGTGGAGGTGTACGTGGGCTACGCTCATGTGTACTGACTGTCCCGATGACGTACGTCGTCTCTGTGAGGTTGGGAGTTACTGTTCCCACTGTCACAGCGAGGCTTCACAAGGTACCTGGCTAGGAAGGGACAGAGCTAGGGTTTGAACCCAGGCCTGTCTGCTTCCTGAAGCCCGGATTCTTAGCCTTGCAGGTTAGAAAGAGTAAAAATCCCAGCATTTCTGCATGACCATATCCTGATTTATCTAATAGGCCTTCATACATGTGAGCCACCAATACTTAGAGAAAAAGAAATAAAAGGAATCCAAATTGGAAAAGAAGTAAAACTGTCCCTGTTTGCGGATGACATGATACTATACATAGAAAATCCTAAAGATGCTACCAGAAAACTACTAGAGCTCATCAATGAATTCAGTAAAGTTGCAGGATACAAAATTAATACACAGAAATTTCTTGCATTCCTATACACTAACAATGAAAGATCAGAAAGAGAAATTAAGGAAACAATCCCATTTACCATCGCCTCAAGAAGAATAAAATACCTAGGAATAAAGCTACCTAAGGAGACAAAAGACCTCTACTCTGAAAACTGTAAGATGCTGATGAAAGAAATGGAAGACAACACAAACAGATGGAAAGATATATCATGTTCTTGGATTGGAAGAGTCAATATTGTCAAAAAGTCTGTACTACCCAAGGCAATCTACAGATTCAGTGCAATCCCTATTAAACGACCAATGGCATTTGTCACAGAACCAGAGCAAAAATTTTTTTAATTTATATGGAAACACAAAAGACCCCAAATATCCAAAGCAATCTAGAGAAAGAAAGACGGAACTGGAGGAATCAGACTCCCTGACTTCAGACTATACCACAAAGCTACAGTATTCGTATATATCCTTTTGTTCATCAATTCACTTAGTGGACATTTATCAGATGCCTACTATGCACCAGAGGACTCAAGGTCCACTCATTCATCCAATACATATTTAGTGAGCACCTACTGTGTGCTAGGGCTCTGGCACTCCACTCATTCACTCAACAGATGTTTACCGAATGCCTACTGTGTGCTCAGACACTGTTCTAGGCACAGGAGTAGAGCAGTGAATGCAACAGACAAAAACTCTTGCCCTCCCGGAGCTCTCTCTTATCTCCGCAACATTGCAGGGTTGACCTGGTTTCCCCCCATTGTACAGCTGAAGAAACTGAGGCCTAGAGAAGTTAGGTGACTATCCCAAGGCAAGTGAGTGGCTAGTGAGTGGCAGAACCAGACTAGACTCCAAGGGACAGATGTTACCTGGTAAGGTGACATCGGAGATACTTCTTAACCCTGTATCACATCACAGAGTGTGGAGGAAGTTTCCAGAGAAGGGTGCTGCTGGCTGTGGGGTTGGAACCCCACCTCTGCTACTCCCAACTGTGTGTGCCACCCCGCCTCACTGTGCCCGGAGCTCACAACTCCTACCCCACAGGGTGGGCGTCGAGGTTATAAACGGACGTGGCGGTCAGCTCCTTGCAGGCAGGTGCTTGTTCTCCCCTGTATCCATGGCAGCAGCACGGCGCCCAGCACACAGTAGGTGCTCTGCCAGGGGTAACTCTTTCAGACCCAGCCTGGAGCCTGTGTGGCTGGATGCCCAGGAATGCTGCTGGCTCCTTATCAGGCAGGTATGCTAGAAGCCTCTTCCTGTTGGGATAGACTGAGGGGCAGGTGCAGAAGTTCCCAAGATGTTTCTGGAGTCCTTCTCAGAGAATCACAGTGCCCCCGCCTAGCTCGTGTCTGCACCCGTCTCCCAGAGCCTCGGAGCACCTCCTGTGCACCACATCTCTCCCTGGCTGAGGCAGGCACAGCAGCGTCTTGATTAGCCACCATCCATCCATCACGCGATGCCGATGGAAGGGAGTTCCACCTGAGCTGAGCCGTCCCGTGAGGACAACTGGGAAAAAAAAATGAGTCTTCCCAGGCCCCTGGAGGAAGACGGGGGAATGTGCTTGAAGTGTCCAGAGCCAGGGCAGAAACGGAGAGGATCACCGTGACCCAGACAGCAGAGCTGGAACCCACACCCTGAAGCTTGCAAGAGGGCATCTGCATTCAGATTCAGTTCTGCGGTCTCCACACAGAAAGGAGTGGATGCAGCAAACTTCTCCCTTGGAGTGGTGGAGCAGACAGGAAATCGAAAAAGATGCTGCAGAGGCGTGGGTGGATTTCTGGGTGGTAAAGCCAGGAGGCAGCGCTCAGCCGAGACGAGGCCTCTTTCTTTCTCTCCTCCTCCCCCACCCCTTCCCCATCTCCCCGCCCTCCCCCCTCGATCTGCCCCCTCTCCCAGTCCTCTCTGCCCTCCCCCACTGAGTCTGCACTGCCTGGACTGTGTTCTGGTTTCAGGCCCACCAGCTGAGGCTCTGAAGGCACCAACCAGACCACTCCAGAAGGAGGGACCCTGCCCACTCCACCCCGTGACATCAACACTTGGGCCCCCAGCAGGGCTCCGTGATCAGTAGTTGGTGGCAGCCAGGTGGGCCCTGAGTGGCTGTGCCTTCTGGAAGATGCTGCTCCTGGTGGGCCTTGGGGAAGGCGGGCACATCTCCGCTGGTCTGGCCCAGCCGAGGTCCCCCATGGCTCCAGCCCAGCGAGCCTGTGTCCTCTGCGCCTGGACAGCAGCACACATGGGCTGCGACCTCCAGACTCCACTCCTGGGCTGCTGATGGATTCGTGTGCCCCCAGCCTGTCCCACCTTGTGGTCAGAGATGAGGAAGGCCGGTCCTCAGCTGCCAGCCCACACCCCATCTGCGGCCCTCCCCTCTGTCCCCCTGGCCTTGCCCTCAGCCTCCCTCTTCCTTCGCCACCTCCATCGCCACCGGTCTCTTCCTCTCCATCCCCACATCCGTTCTCACTTCACCTTCTCTCTTGTTGGTCCTGCTTCTACTTCTCCCCGCTTCTTTTTGCTCCTCCTCCACTTTCCTCATCCTACCTACTTTCTCTTCCTCGGAGACTTGATTTCCAAGGTAGACTTGACTCAGTTCGACAACACTTACTGAGCACCTGCTGTGTGCTGGGCACAGTGCCGAGTCAGGGTGTAGAGATGAGACTCGGCAGGGTCTCAACAGCACAGGCTGGAGAGCTGGGGTTCCCCCCCCTCTCCTTCTGCCCTTTTCCCCTGCTTCCTCTCCTCCACCCCCCTCCACCCTCTCCTCCTGTAGCTTCTCTTCCCTCCCTGTCTCGGCCTCTGCAGCCAGAGGGGAGCTGGGGTGAGTGGGATGGCAGAGTCCCAGGAGGCCCGGCAACAGGAGCCCTGGGTGCTGCCATCCCCACGTGACAGATGATGGAGGAGACCGAGCGCCCAAGACACATTCATCACGTCCGCCTCCTTTCAGGGCCAAGACAGGACGGAAATGACTTTTGTCAGCTCTGCAGCAGCCCAGTGCCCCTGGCAGCTCCAAGCTGTTTATTAAAAAAAAAAAAAAGATGAAGAAGAGAAAGAAAGAAAGGCATGTGAATGCCATCTTGCCATGTGTTAGGGGAGCGATTCTAAAGTGATGATGTTGACAAACACCCCTTCCGGTAATCACACAGGAGCTCTCCAGCTCCCTTCCCGGCCTGCGTCCAGCTGTGACGGAGATGGAAGGTGACAGGCAAGAAATAGGAAGGGAGCAGCTGCTCTGGGCAAATTGCGAGGCTTTTGTTTGAGCACATGGGGGCCAGCCTTTGCCGGGAGTGATGGGACGCAGGGTCACCTGCCCGTTCATTCTCCTGCCCACTCCTCTTGGGACTTCACATGAGGCTTTCGTGGAGCCCGGTGGTGGGTTAGGCTCCAGAGACCCAGAGGTTGTTAGCAGTAATCGTAATGAGCCCTAACGACTAATTATTGATGATTAATAGCCATTCATTATCGATTATTATTCATCATAACCGTTAACAATTACTTGGGGAGCTAGGTGCCCAGCGCGGGGCCCAGGACTTTTCTTCCCTCCCTTTGATCTTCTTGTGAGATCAGGACGGTGACCTGGGCTAGGAGGAGGGGGAAGGAGTGCATCCAACAAAGGGAGCAGCAAATGCAAACCCCGGAGGCTGGAAGAGCATGGCCTGTCCCAGGAGACCTGTGTGGCTGCAGCAGAGTGAGCCAGGGGCTAACTCAACAAGACAGGAGGTTGGGGAGGGGGTCGGGAGCCTGAGCCCCCTGGAAGACTAAGGATAGTGAGGACAGTGCGTGATGGAGGCAGCGCGTCTACACGCCTACCTTGGGATCCATCTCGTGGTCTCCTCCCCGCCCCCAGACTGTTACACTGATCCTCTCCACCTAGCTGACCTAGGGCATGAGGAGGGACAGGTGAGCGCAGCCAGGCCTGTGCCTGTCACTCATGGAACCTTTTCACAGAGTATCATCGCCATGGTCCTGGGTCAGGGGAGGCTCCTGCTAGCATCAGAAGAGAGAGGCTTATGGGATGGTGGGAGCTCAGGAAGGCAGTGCCTAGGTCCCCACCCAGGTCCCTGAAAAAGATCCCAACCCCCTACCCTGTCTGTACTCTCCACTCCTGACATCACCTCCAGGGGCCATGGGCTTGGCTCCTCCTGAGACTGAAAAGTCCTTTGGGTCACTGTGGTCAGCTCTTTTTCTTCTAAACTATCCTGCGTGGTCCGGGGATGGAAATGGTGGTCATCAGACTGTGGTGAGCAGGACACCTTCCTCAGTCTTGTGCCAGACTTCCAACCTTTATGTGTAGGAGGCTGGCTCTTGTAATCATTCCTGTCGTGACAGAGCAGCAAGCGGGGGCTGACGGCTGGGAACCGGCATCACCGTTGCTCCCACCTTCTTCAGGCCGAGCCCTGGCCCTGGCCGCCACGCCCGAACTATGACATTTGGCGCCCCTTCTTGCTTTTTTATAAATTACAGCTTTGCTGTTGTCTGGGAAGGAGGTCGTTGGTCTTAGAGGGAGGACAAATAGATTTTATTTTTTAAAGAACAGTGGATGGGTTCCAGTCTCTCTCCTTTAAGCCCTGCTTTTCGTTTTACAGTCTATAATTTTGCCCCACTGCGAGATTCCCACTCTTCAGAGGCAGAGTGGTTTTGGCTCAGCTGCTGCAAGATGCCTCTGCCTGGCAGTCCCAGAATAGAAAGCATCTGTCCTCTTGTGTATAGTCTTGGTTTCAAGTTGATTTGATGTAGATGTTTCCCTTTTGAAGGACCATTTTTTTTGTTGTTTGTTTGTTTTTAATCCTACCGCCATCCCATGAAACAATCAGAAGTGTCTCGGAGCATCTCATTCAGATGCATATTTGGGTCACTGGCTCTAGCAAGCTCTGCTTGGTGGGGCTGTCCTCCGGGCTTGGCCCTAAATAAATAAATAACTTACCGTAGGTGCCCCTGAGTCTTCAAGAAGCAAATTACCTATTTCACAGCAGGCTGTGTGGTGACAGGTCCTATCATGTCAGAGATGATGCCTCGTAAATCTGAGTCATCTGTCAGAGGTGCAGTTTTAATCTACTCAAACGTACTTAGTCAGGTTTAATTATAGACAGAAATTGCATTTCAGAAAGCGACGAGAAATCATTTACACGGCTTGAGTCTGCGCATTAAATCGTACGGTTCGTTGGAGGGTGCAGGTGGGGTCAGCATTTCCAAAGAAAAATAGTATTAGTGCCCGCGCTCTGGGGCTCAGTCGCGCCGACTGTGGAGATGGCACGGTGTCCGCTGACGGCGGGTTTCTTCTTGGCGCAGGATCCAGGAGGAGGCCAGCGACGGGGCCCGGGACGCCCACGGCAGGACCTCGGGGGACAAGGCCGCCTCCCCGCTCTCCCTCCGCCGAGGAAAGTACGGCCACTTCGGGGACGGCAAAGAGTGTGGCGTCCAGAGAAAGCCCCCGGAGAGGTCGGGTGCGCTGTCCTCCTCCACGTCTTCCCGGAGTGGAGACGCGTCCCCGCGGCCCAGGGACAAGCTGCCCAGCCCGTCAGCCGCCCTGTCAGAGTTCGTGGAAGGGCTCCGGAGGAAGAGAGCACAGAGGGGCCGGGGGTCGCCGCTGGGCCTGGAGGACTGGCCCACCCTTCCCATCTACCAGACCACCGGGGCGTCCACGCTGCGGAGGGCCAGGACCGGCAGCGACGAGGGCGCTCTGGCTCTGAGGGCCGGGGCCGAGTCTGAGGGCCTGGACGCGTCGGCCGGGCTGCTGCGGTCCACCAGCCTGAAGTGCATCTCCTCGAAGAGCGTGGGGGGCCCCAGCCCGCCGCCCGAGAAGCTGAAGACCCGCTTCAGTTCCTGCGAGTCCCTTCTGGAATCGGGGCCCGGCTCGCGGAGGACCCCGAGCTCCCCGACGGCGCTTAGGCGCTCGTTCTTGTCGCCCACGCTGCGCCCGCGGAGGCGCTGTCTGGAGTCCTCGCTGGAAGATGCGGGCTGTCCAGAGCTCGGGAAGGAGCCGCTCGTCTTCCAGAACCGCCAGTTTGCACACCTGATGGGGGACCCCCTGGGCAGCGACCCATTCAGCTGGAAGGTCCCGAACCTCAACTATGAACGCAAGCCCCAAGTGGGTTTCGATGACTTCCTCCCGGCCATCCGGAAGCCCGAGACGCCTACGTCCTTGGCCCGAGCAGCCAGAGATGGGCAAGACAGTTCACAGCGTTCAAGCGTCCGCTTTGAGACGGATGAGGCCGACAGGGGCTTTCTCTCAGGGATCACCACCGTTTTGAAATGGAGCCCGGAGTCCAAGGAGGACCCCGCTCACCTCTCCGACTCATCCTCTTCCTCCAGCTCCATCGTGTCCTTCAAAAGCGCCGACAGCATCAAGAGTCGGCCGAGAATCCCACGGCTGGAGGGTGACGGTGGTGAGAGAACATCCCCCGAGATCAAAGAGCCGGGGACAGGGAGGAAAGAGGAGGATGTTGAGAGCATCATGAAGAAATACCTACAGAAGTAGGAACCAGCTCAGGTAACAGCGACAGGCTGGCCTGTCCTCCTGGGGGGAGGAAACGAGGTGGGCCACCCAGGTCTGGCAGCCTGGAGGCAACCGGTTGCTGCTACTGCTTTTAGGTTTTCACTGAAATAATGTGTTGCTATTTATGCAAATAATGTGTTGCTGGTAAATGCAAAACTTATCAGAAGCCCTCACTAGGTGCCACCGGTTTCTCTGCTTTTGAAAATACGGACCCATCAGAAAGCGTGAGGGTCCTGTGGGGGGCGGGGGGGAGGGTGCTGAAGGAGGCTCTGGGCTTTTAAAGTTTTCCCACCCTTGTCCTGTTCTCTTTCCAGCGCTCCTTTCACCTGGTGCTGGGGGAGCCATGGAGGCATCTGTCCACACAGTGACAGGAGAGCCTGGGTGGATGGGGGGAGGGTCAGGCTAGCGTAGACAAGGCCTTGATGTTAGTGAAGTCCAACTCTTGCATTAAATATGTAAAGAGAACCTGGGGCCCAAGAAGAGGGAGGAGGGGACAAGTACAAAGATCCCAGAGCGACACTGTGGGAGCAGCAGTGCGTCCCTCTGCCTTCTCCTCCTCTCCCGATCCTGGCACTTCTCTGCAGTAAAGGTGTAGGAAGAGACATTCGTTGCTAATAACAGCTCCAGTTGATTGAATGTGTTTATCAGGCAGTCATTTGGTGCCCACAGTTACCCCAAGAGGTGGTGAGTATGATTTATTCCCATTCTATAGGTTGACAAACTGAGAATCATATAGGTTAAGTCACTTGTACAGAATCACCCAGGCAGAACTGGGATTCGAAACTCCAGCGTCCCCACACTTTTGTTGGTGACACTTTTCCTTAGGCACGTATTCCAGGGCTCTTTGGGAGTAAACTCAGAGCCACACTGATGGAGCGGGGTCTTCAAAGGGGTTGCCTCTGTGGAGGGCAAACTGAGGCAGAGCTTAGAATCGCACATCTAAAGGGGGGGTTGGAACTCTCAGACTCCAACCTCACTCTTGGACAAGTAAGGAAGACCTCAAGATCAAGGTCACCCAGTGAGTCTGCCACCAACCCAGCCACCCTGACTCCCAGTCCAGTGCTCTCTGCCTTGAGGCCAGGCTGGCCCCTGACTGCGCCTCGTAGTGCATGTTTCAGACTCCAGGGCACTGAGTGTTCCACTTCACAGCTCCTGACTGAAATGCAAAGCCCCATGAGGCAGGCCGGGAAGCGGAGGGGGAGTTAGAGCCTCCCTCCAGGTTCAGATGCAATGCAAACCCACATCCCAGTGGCGGGCCCCCCACCCCAGCGTCTGTAAATCTCCACGTCACTGAAGCTCAGAACTCGCAGCGGCTCAAGGCTCAGGTGGTCAAGTGGTCGTGCTCAGCCCACACCTGGCTCAGCCACCAGCCCTCCTTCGAGAGGCCTCCTGGACCCAAACAAGCCACACGTCCTGTCACTTTGAGAGTCACCCTCAGCCCATCAAAAAGCCATTGCCCCTTCCGCGGAGATGGGCTTGGACTGTATCAGAGCAAATTAAATTGACTTAACATGGCCTTCTCTCTGCTCTCAATTACTGAGGAGAGATCTGATATTCATTTACATTATTATGCTCTGGGGACACAGAACGCAGTTTCAAAGGCCAAGTAAAGGGCACACGTCCCGAACGGGAACAGTGCTTAGCAGACGCCGTCACAGAACATCTTGTCTCTGCCATTTTTTTTTAAAGCTCAGCTCCCCTTCCCCCCTCTCAGCAGCGCTCGCTGTGATAACGGAGCGCCTGCCTAAAAATCTCCTCCGCCTTTGACTCGTACGCTGGAGTCTTGAGCTCGACAATACAGCTCCGTTGCCCACGATACAAATGTGTTATGGGATTCGGAACCACTCAAGCCCCCAGAGCTCAGTTCTTCCCTGTAACTGCCGAGCGATGCAACCTTGCTGAGCGTCTGTGTTCTCAGCTGGAAAATGGGGGTAATAATGCCAACTACCCGAAGTCGCATTGTGAGCGGCATGTGAATCAGAGACCCCAGCCCAGAGCACTGCCCCAGCGGCCACAGTGCGTGTCCGGTACCTGCACTTGGAAATGGTGGCCCTTCAGGATGTCTCTCAGGCTCCCTCCACTCGTTTCCCTTCTGCCCGCTCCTATCTCATTCCGCTCAGCACATCGCTGCAGTAACGCCACCTGGGAATATGGGCTCCAGGGGCTTCCACCCACCAAAACACACTCCCCAGGCCCCATTTCTCAGCTCTGACCTGCATTTGTTTCCAGCCTCCTGCGACACACTGCCCTCCTTGAAGGCTTCCCGACCCCACGACGTTCCGGAGAGAGAGACAAAGACCAGCCAGGCCTCCCTGGGGGCCCCGAGTCCACAGCCAATGTGGCCACCCTCAAGAGGCCAGAGGGGCCCAGCAGAGGCACATCCTGTGGGGCGTGGGGCTCCCAGCATGCTAGGTCTGTACCAAATAAAGTGTTGGCTTCTTGGCATCTGGGCTTTCTCTCTATTCTATGATCATGTTACCTAGGCCTCTGGAGGATTGACGGTGTGCACCTTGGGGTAGAAGGCTTCCGAGGAAGGGAACCAATGCAAACTGTAGTTTCAGGTGCACACTGCTGTTTCTTTCCCTATGTGTCTACATGCAATGGCCTTGCTCTCTTACTTGGCCAAGTTCTGCTCAAATGTCACCTCCCCCAGGAAGTCTTCCCTGATACATCAAGCTGAAATAAATGCTCTTTCTCTATTCTCCCTTAATTCCCATGCTTCTATCATATTTCCCTTGTCTATTTACATATCTACATTGTGTGTAGATGTGCGGGCATTCAAGAAATTTTGATGAATGAGTGACTGAACAAGCAAATGAACCACGGAACAAGTCAGTGGCTCATACACCCTGAATATCTGGGACGCACTGACATATATGCATCTCTACAAATGTCCGCCCACAACAACGTTCAAGAACTTGTGACCATCTGTTCCCACAGTCCCCCGTACACCTCACATACACAGCCTACCATGCACACACAACTATGCACATGTACCAAAAACTACACTCACAAAGGCACACTTACAGCCTGGACACCTGCTTTATCAAACATCCTTGAAGTGTCAGTAATCCTAAAACTATAGGCTTATGTTTATTGATCACATACTGTGTACTGACCACCATGCTAGGCATTTTACAGTGCATCTCACTCCAACTTTATAAAGTCCCAAGAGATAGATCCACTTATTTTTTCCTATTTACAAAGGCATAACTAGCTTATGCCCACATTCAGGTAGCCAGTGCTGCTGCTTAAGTTTCCACTGGCACAGACTCCACGTCCTACCCCACGTACTTCTATTCCTAGGGCCCCTCTGGTACAGCCAGTCACAGCTGCCATCAGGAAGGAGAGTCCTGTTGGGATCACCGGTGTGTTAATTTGCTAGGGCTGCTATAACAAAGCACTACAAACTGCATGGTCTAAACAACAGAAACTTACTATCTTGAAGTTTTAGAGGCTAGAATTCCAAAATCAAGACGTTGGCAGGGTTGGTTCCTTTGGAGTATCTTAAGGGACTCTCTCAGCTTATATGTGGCCATCTTCCTCCTGTGCATGTTTGTCTGTGTGTCCAAATTTCCTCCTTTTATGAGGACACAGTCATAGTCACAGTCAGTCAACCCTAATCTCTACTTGATTGCCTGTGCATAGACCTTATCCCCAAATAAGGTCACACTCTGAGCTCCTGGGGGTTCGGGTATCTTGGGAGGGGGTGGGGGACACAATTCAAGCCATAACAACTTACTAGTTGGCGCTCACCCCAAGAAGGGGAGATTGCAGCTCTGACCATCCTCGCCAGAGGTTGTGGGTAGAACTGGGAAGGGGAGGAGAGATGGGGCAGGAAGGAAGTTCACCAGATGCCCTCCCTGGAAGACCTCACCATCTGCCCGTCTCTCTGGTGGAGAAAGTCAGTGGAAGAGTGGACTGTGTTTTCTCAGATGCAGGAGCGTTCTCCCGCTTGGTGAGTCTATAGACGAATACATCATATATTTATATGTATTTAAGGAACATCCCCCACCAGCCTGCCATGCACAGGGGTGGCCTCAGCTCACCGGAGAGAGCTGGGGCATGTGGAGGGGACATCCGAGATCTCTGCAGGGAATCAGAGGTCCTGGTAAGGAAGAGGGTGCTGTTCAAAAGCTTGCTGACATTTGGGTGTGGGGTAAGGATGGGAGCAGACACAGCCCTGTGTCTTCCTCCGGTGGAACCCATGGAGCCTTGGAAAAGCCATTTCCCTCACTGGGCCTCAGTTTCCTCATCTCAACGGTGGGAATACTAGTTATTAGAATCTAATGGGGTTTGGGCATGGGAGAGTGTAGCAGGCTATACTAGTTTGCTAGAGCTGCTATAACAAAATACCACAGGCTGGGGGTGGGCGTGGTGCCTAAACAACAGGAATTAATTTTCTCGCAGTTTTGGAGGCTGGCATCCAAGACCCAAGGTATTGGCAGGTCTGGCTCCTGAGGCCTCACTCCTTGGCTTGCAGACGGCCGCTTCCTTGCTGTGTCCTCACGTTGTCATTCCTCTGTGCCCATGCATCCCTGGTGTCTCTCTTTGTGTTCAGATTTCCTCGTCTTATAAAGGAGCCCAGTCAGAGTGGATTAGGGCCCAGCCCAGGGGCCTCACTTGAACTTAGTCACATCTCTAAAGGCCCATCTCCAAATGCAGTCACCTTCTGAGGTTATGGGTGTTAGGACTTCAACATACGAATTTTGTAAGGGGTCGTGATTCAGCCCATAGCACATGCTATGCCAGAGAAGGTGACCAATTAGTTTATTAATAATGATCATTATTATTAATGTAGTGATCAGAGAAATATGTCCCAAACTCCCAGCTTGGTCCCCAAACAAAAGCAATAGTGGAAATCCAGAATAGAGATTCTCACTGCCTTTCTGGCACTGGAGTTTTGCAGACATTTTTAGGGCCTGGAACCTGTGTGTTTCCATGTGCTTCTCCTCCTGTGCCAGCAGGATTACTTATCCAGCCAATATTTGTTGAGCACCTGCTAGGCACCAGGCACTGTTCCCCACATGGGGGAACCATGGAGGGCAGGTGGAGCCCCCCCTGCTTTTCTGGAGGCAACATCCTCGCTGGGGAGACAGACAATGAGCAAGAAAATAAATATGTTGTCAGAGAGTGAGAAGTAGTATAAAGGAAAATAAAGATGAAATAATCTCGTAAGTTTCCTGTTAAAATTTTTCTGGACGTTTATTTTACAGAGTACCTTTTGGTAAAGGAAGAAAGCCATCATTTTTCTTCAGTCGTGTGAGTGATGCATTCAAAAAAATTAAACCCAGATAACAGCAGCAAAGCTTTCCTCATCATGCATCAGGAAACGGAAATCCTGAAGATGCTGTTAGAAATCAATTCAACATTCTAGAAGATAACCACTGTCCCCCTGCCTCTCGAATCCCCCAACCCAACAAAGCCTGATGCAGGAGATTCTGACCCAGCTGGGTTCTCCTCCCTGCAAGCTCACTCCAGAAATTCTAGTATGGATCCTGGTGTCCCATCAAGCTCAGCCCAGGACCCAGTGCAGTAAGCACCGTGCAAGCCTTCACTTCTCCGACTTCTGCTACCCAGGGTAACTAAATGGCTCATGCCCTGGGTTCTGCCTTTCATCCATGCATGACCTCGGTCAGTTCACCTCTTTCTGGGCCCTCCTTTACTCATCTGTGCAATGAGTCTAGGACTGGTACCAGCCTCCCAGCATCCCATGAAAAATCAAATGCTCAGGAAGCACTTAGCACAGTGCCTGGCACATAGCCCACGGTCCACAGTGGCACCATTGATCTTTGGGCTCAGAAACACTTCCCTGGTGCCCAACTCAGAGGCTCCATCTGCACAGCTGTGCCCTGTGTGGTTTTCCTGACATCATAACCAAAGTCATTTCAAAGGTGAGGGTGTTGCAGGTCTCACATCCAGGTGGGTTGAGTGGCCGTCCCAAACGTTTCCTCTTGTTTCCGGGCCCCGGGGCCATTTTTAGCAGCATGCGTCAGTCTTGAAACAAGTCTGAACTCTCAGGACTAGAAGAAAGCCTCAAGGTAATTTTACAAGTGAGGAAATGGAGGCTCAGAGAGGGAAAAGATCTGTCCCAAGACAAAGGTAGATCTGAATTCAGAACTCAATTAACATTTTCTGATTTAATCAATATTTATTAATCTTTCTACCACCCCATGTCCAGGGCACTGAAGATAAAGCTGAGACTAGGATGGCCAGAGGGCCTACCTTTGTGAAGCCTGTGGTTTACTGCAGGAGACAGGTAATAAACTGGGAGACATATCCGTCGGCTGGGCCCGCTCACCTGATGGCCCTTCAGTAGCCTACCTGCTCCAGGTCATCCTCCCATGTCCATCCCATCCCAGCCCTGCCCAGAGCCCTCCCCAAGCCAAGAGAGACCCAGCCCTGTCCCAGGCCCCCTGGCTGTCTGCACCGTTCAGGGCTGAGGAGCTGAGGTGTTGCATCCTTTCCCAGTCCCAAGGATTGCGAGTGGGAAGAACAGGCGAGGGAAGACTGTGGCAGCTGGGGGACGTGGGTGCTGGAAGGTGCTGGTGTAGCCTCGGCAGCTCTAGATGTGATGAATGGCCTGGCGGAGCTCCCGCTGTTGTCTTCCAAGAGTGATGGGCAGCCTCGGCTGGGTTCCCACCCCCAGAACCGATTGCTTATTTACGTGTCAGCAACCTTCAGAGCTCAGGGACAGATGCTAGGCAGCAGGCCTGGTGATGAGATGAGGCAGTGACCTTGTCACCCTTTGTTAAGAACCATTGCCACTCCCGTTCCTTGTGTGTCTGCAAGGGGCCAGCCGCTGTGCTGGGCGGTACTCAGACGTCACTGTTAAGAAGCGGTGTTGGGGGTCTCGGCCCTATCAATCACGCCACGTGTTCTACACCTGCAAGAAAACATTTTGAATGACTCGAAACACTGCTTTGTAAGTAGCTGCACGAAGGCTCTGTAGCCCTGGGCAAAATCCTGCTCACGCACATGCCTTCAGCGTGCAGAGCTCAGGGCAGTGGCTTATTTAAGCCTCTCCATCCTCCACCCCCCATCATCTCAAGTTGGTGGTCTTCCCACTCGGGCTGGCGCAGAGGGGAGGGGGAGACACAGCTGCATTTGCCCAAAGCCCTTGCCCTGGCCCTGCCCCTGCCCCCAGCTGATCCTGGGCAGTAGTCTCTGGCCCGAGGTGGAAGGAGGCTGGGGGACGCGATCCTTTAAGGCACAGTGGCCTCGTCCTCGGTCAGCTGAGTCCAGTGACTGCAGCTGACTCTGAACAATTCAATAAACAGCAGTTCTTCATCGCTCAGCATGTGGGGAGAGCGAAACAAACGGGGTCAGGCAGAAGGTGGAAATGAAAGGGTAGGGGATCCCCCACCCCAAATCAGGTGTTGAGGCTCAGAGAGGACGTGAGTGGTGACAAGGGGAGCTGGGATGTGAACCCAGAGCTCTGCCTCCAAACCCAGGCATCCTTGATGATAATACCATGGGCCAAGCTTGGCAGTGTAGATAGTGCTTTTCTACAAGGTCAACTGGTAGTACCGGTCTGTGGATCATACGGCTTCACCTTCACCATCTCCCTCTGGCAGAACTAAGCCAGCCCTGCCTGCTCCACCTGGGAGGTAATGGGGCCCAGACTCTTGGAACAGGCTTGGATTTATTCCCGTCTTCGCCATTTTTTAAACTGTGACCTCGAGCAGTTTACTAAACTCCTTTGGTTGGAAGAGGAGACACTAATTTTTAAAGCTTGTCTGGCTCACAGAAGCATGAGGACAAGGGCTAGTACACCCATTTTACAGATGGGGAAACTGAGGCTTTGCAAAACTAAGTGACCAAGTTAGCAGTGAAGGAGCTGGGATTGGAGTTCAGAGTTCCTGACTCGTGGTTCAGGTTCAGTGGCCTCCTGCCAGTCTCGTGACCTGGTCGTCTAGCTGGTTTGGGGAAAGGCTAAAAGGGGGTTCCAGCTCTGTCACAGGCAGGGACACACTGAGCAAGCGCCCCACCCTAGCAGTCGATCACCTCTGCTGCCAGCTCCGATCTCAAGCAACCTCCCTCAAAGGTGGGGTGGAATGGGGGGCTGGCTCCATGGGTGCCCGGCCTCTCTCCTGTCTTTGAAGGAACCCAATTTCATGCCTGATGGGTTGAGTGACTTATACCTAATTGCCATGGCCCAAGAAGCCATCAGATAGATTTAAATGTGTCTTCTCCTGAAAAGAGAGAGGTAACTGAATTTATTCTTGCTGCTGATGGCTCATGTGGTATCTCAGAGCTGGGTGGGTGCCATGGCTGATGGTCCCTGGACTGTTGCCCACTATACCTGTGCGTCGGAATCTCTAAGGTGAGTTGGAAGGCAGGGACAAGCAGGGAGGGGCATGCAGGGATGTTCTCTGTAGCCGAGGAGCAGACACTGCTGGAAGGGCCTCGCTGGTACCAGTGCATTGGACTGGCACATTATTTTTCATGTGCAGAAACAGGACCAGAGAGCGAGCATCTATTGCCCAAAGTCACACAGCAAATTGGGAGCAGACCTGAACCTAGTGTTTTTCCCTTCGCTTCTTGCTGCTTCTTGGAGCTGGAGAGAAATGATTCAAGGCTGATTCAGCCTTTGGGTTGACTGTGGATAACCTAGAGTGTACTAGAGAATCCTGATGGCATCTTCACATTCTTGCCTCAGAGATTTAGGTCCACATGCTTGCTTTCTCTGCAGCCCCGAGGGGTCCACATTCTTCTCACTGTGTGTCAGGACTGCTGGAGGCATGGTGGGTGAGCTCTTTAGCCTCTCGATGCCTCAGTTTCCCAGCGACAAAGGCAGGATAGCAGCGATTGTATTGGATCCATCTCCCAAGCTTTCTCTGGTTTCTCTTGGCCCCATCAATCTCCTGGACCCTCAGCTGCTGTCTGAATTGCAGCTACTATTACAGCAACATACATGCAGGTCAGAGAGCCAAACGCCAGGCTCTGTGGCTCCTCCTACTCCGGAGAGCACTTACACCAGTGAGAGGGGGTGTGAAGGACTGGAGGACACGCTCCCTCTCCACCCCTCTCTGTGTTGGACCACGCTGGGCAGTTTTCCTGTGCATTCTAACAGAGACAGACCATGGAGCCCAGCAACCACTGTGGCCAGAACTGTGACTGACCTTGTAGCTTATCTTTCCTGCCTTTCCTTCCCTCTCCTTCAGTCTCACTGCCCTGAGATTGTACCTTCCAGTAACATAGCAAATGTTTAAACCTTGCCCCAGGTTTATTTCCTCGGGAGCCTGGGCTAAGACTAAAACTAGGGCAAAGGTTGGTTGTGAGAATTAAACGGATGCATGAAAAAGCACTTGGAACCTCTCCTGCACTTTACAGTCACTCATGGACTTGAGCTGCCATCATGATTGACACGCTGTTCATATCAGTCTTGAGTGATATTGTCCCCAAGTGCTTTGCCTGCCCCTGTCCTGGCCACTGCCCCAACCCCACCCGGTTCCTTCTCCCTTCTGGGCTTTCTCATATGCTTTCATCTTTGCCTGGCTCGCTCATTCATTCATTCATTCAAATGGATTTATTGGGCATCCACTCAACAACCTGAACAACCCAGACACAGTCCTTGGTCTGAGACTTACATCTCATCTCACCTGTCTTCTCACCTTATGAATCGCCCTTCCTCCTACAGTTCTCAGTCATCCCTAACTTTTGGGCAGGGTTGGGGGTTCTGCCACAGTCTCCCCCCAGCTGTGTCTCCCTCCATCATTATATATGTAGCACAGCATGAAGCCCTCTGTTCACGCTTTCCCTCACCCAACTCTGAGATGCAGGACCCAACCTGTGGTTGATGCTGAAGAAATGCATTCACTCGACCAGAATTTATAAAGCACCTTCTATGTGTCAGGCACTGGACCTATTCTAGCGCCAGAGACGGAGCAGTGACTAAAACAGACAAGCATTCATGCCCTCATGGAATCCACATACTAGTTGGGGGTAGGGGCAAATGGTAAACAAGAGGAGAAAGTAAAAGATTCAATGTTTTAGATAGCGAAACGTGTGGGGGAGAAGATGAAGCAGGAGAGGGGTCCCGGAGGCGTTGAGAGTCGTGTGGAGAATATTTTAGATGGAGTGGGTAGAGCAAGACTTCTTGAAAAAGACACATTAAGTAAAGATCTGAAGGGAGCGAGGGATGAGCCATGGCTGCAGCTTAGGGAAGAGCCTTCTAGGCAGAGGGAACAGCCAGTGCAAAGGCCTTGGGGTGGGAGGGTGAATGATGTGTTTGAGCATCTGCAAGGAATCCAGTACAGCTGCAGTGGGGTGAGTGAGGGGGCGAGGAGTGGTGGACGAGATCAGAGAGGTGACGGGGGCCAGATGATGTAGCACTTTGTAAAGATGTTGTCTTGAACTCAGATTTGGGAGCCATTCAGGGTGATCAACCATCCCAGTTTGCCGGGACTTAGCTCCCAGGACACAGAAGTTTCAATGCTAAAACGGGGAAGTCCCAGGCAAACAAGGGCAAGGCGGTCACCCTAGAGCCATTGCAGGCTTTGGAGCAGAGCTGTGACACGCTCTGACCTGGGACTGATGAGGATCACGCCGGTTGCTGGATGGAGAATAGAGTCCAAGGGACAAGAGCCGAATCAGCGAGATCAGCTTGGGGGCCACTAATCCAAGGGAGGGATGAAGGTGGCTCAGACCAGAGTGGTCACCGTGGAGGTGGAGAGAAGAGGACAAATTAGAAGGCAGAGCCAACTGGAAACGCTTGATGGAGAAATGAGTACCTGTTCCCTGTATTGGCAACCTGGCGGCTGACATACCCAGCTGCCCTTGGTGAGATCTCTGCCTTCCCTTGGCTGCCTCTCTGCCTCACCTCTTCCTTGTTGGAAGGGACAAAAAAACTAGTGACTACCTGAACCTTCTGAGGTGCAGTCATCATGGCGGTGAACTGGGGATGCAGACATGGACGCCTTTTTTTTTTTACAGATAAGGAAACTGAAGCTCAGAGAGTAATATGCCCCTGGGCACCCAGCAAGTGACAACAGCCTGAGTTAACACCCGCTACTGGGTGTCAGGCAGGCCTGGGTTTCAGTGCCAACCCATTCAGAGAGTGTAATTCACCTGGGGCACTTCTGAGCCTCCATTTTCTCATCTGTGAAATAGAGTCAGTGACTTGTCAGCTTCATCATCATAATAAAGGAGACAGTGTGTGTGAAAGCGCTCGGCTGGGCCCTGACACATAGTAGACCCTCCATGATGTCAGTTTCTCTTTCTTTCCCTGGATCCTTCTCCCAGCCTCCCCCATACAAAGCCTTCCTGAGTGAGTTAAAGAATGTTCTCAACGACTGTTTTCCAGGAGCCCAGTGAGGCCATTCTGTTCAGCCGAGTGGGGAATATTTACATCTTTTCTAAAGGCAAATGATTTCCTTGAGATGCTGAATTAGTTCCCAAGCAGCCTCCAGGCTGTCTTGTAAATGCATAGATAGGAGTGTTAACGGAGCCCCCATTTGTCCAGCAAACCAGAACAGAAATGTTTGAGGGCTGTAAGTATCAGGACAGCCAGCAGTTTCTTTCACTCCTGCTGTCTCCCTCTTCAAACACTCCCTCTTTTGTTCATTTATGAATTCATGCAACAAACATTTACTGAGCACCTGTTATGTGCCAGGCACTGTGCTGGGCACTGGAAAACCAGGCAGGAGGAGCAAGGGGAGCTGGGTCCTGCCTCCATAGCACTTACAGTCCAGTGACTACAAGACAAGACTCGTAAGTGTCAACCATAGTGCTTGGTGCATTTTTAAAAAATGACAATAATAATAATAGCTCATATTTCATTTTTAACTGACATCAACTTTACACGCAGTGAAATGCTCAGATCTAAAGTATGCTGTTCAGACTTCCCTGGTGACGCACTGGTTAAGAATCCACCTGCCAATGTAGGGGACACAGGTTCGATCCCTGGTCCGGGAAGATCACACTTGCTGCGGAGCAACTAAGCCCGTGCTCCGCAACAAGAGAAGCCACCGCAATGAGAAGCCCGCGCACCGCAATGAAGAGTAGCCCCGGCTCGCCGCAACTAGAGAAAGCCCGTGCGCAGCAACGAAGACCCAACACAGCCCAAATAAATAAATAAATAATAAAGTGTGCTGTTCAGTCTGTTTGCAGGGTGTCAGTCACCCCAGAAAGTTCCCTCATGAAACCCCAGAAAGTCCCCTATCTGGTCTGTTAAGCTTTTGATCGGTCCATCAAATCTGAAGGAGAGCCTTGCTGGGTAGAGTACATTCTTGGCTGTAGTTTTTTCCCTTTCATCACTTGTAAATATATCGTGCCACTCCCTTCTGGCCTGCAGCATTTCTGCTGAAAAATCAGCTGATAGCCTTATGGGAGTTCCCTTGTATGTTATTTGTTGCTTTGCCCTTGCTGCTTTTAATGTTGTCTCTTTTCATCTTTAGTTTTTGCCATATTAGTTACAATGTGTCTTGGCGTGTTCCTCTTCGGGATCGTCCTGTATGGGGCTCTCTGAGCTTCCTGGACTCCGGTGACTTTTTTTTTTTTCCAATAAACATGTAGATTTATTTTAAATCAGTTTGGTACATGATACAGATTGGTTTTGCAGTTCTTAATGAACTGAAATAGAAATTTCTAAATACAGCAGTGTCTGTCTGTGCAACAAATATCTGTAAGGTAAAATAAGGGATTTTAATAGAACTACAATCTACATGAACAAATCAGATGAAAAATCTGAAAAGGTTTCTATATACCTTCTGGATTTAAAAAAAATTATTAATGGATCAAGATACTAAACTGCTAAAGGAAGAGGGGGAAAGACTGTGAGTTCTGTTGTAAGAGCTCTTTTTGTAAAATCTAATTCCATATTATGATTCTGTTAGAGCATTATTCAAAATTACAGAAGATGAGAGGCTTCGTCAGCTACATTTTCACAAAAATAGCTATAGTGTTAACATTAATGTGTGGCAAAGTATTCCTATCTAGGTAAATGACAATTATACCATTGTAGCTAATTTTTACCACTTTGGGAGAATGGAAATTCTGTATATTTTCAACTGAATCGTGTATCTTAAAGCACTCACTAAAAACTAACAGCCATGGCACCATAATAAAATTTTTTGTGAGGTACCTAAAATATTACTACTGAGGGAAACAAAAATGTGAGGTAAGCCTACCTTTCCCCCCAAATCTTTGAAGCCAGAGATTTTAAACAGTTAAGGCACTTGAAAACATTAGGTATATGTACAAATGTACAAGTAAAACAAACTTCAGCTCTACCAGCAAGTAAAGAAGAAACAGTAAATCTTCATTTTAAGAACATTTAATTATGTAAATGTAAGGAATTTTGGCTTATGAAATGGACCAAAGCAACTTGTCATTTCTTAATATAAAAATTTGAACACCAAGTGCTAAACTCAGCCACTGTAGGCTAAAGAAACTAAAACAAAAAACCTTAATGACCTAGAAAAGCAAAAGCTCATTTTAAACTGATTTAAGCCTCTGAATTAATCCAATGTGTCAAAGGCAGGGAAGAAGTATCCCTCTAAACCTGAAAAAATTAGTGCTTCTTAAGGAAGCTAAAGAAAAGTATGCATGCTTATCATACTACAGGAATTGAAACTAAGAAGAAGAAAGGATGGAAGAGGAGACAGAAAAAGTACAGTTTTATCCAGGGCAATCATCATTAAAAATCTACAGTAATCTGATCAACTAAAATTTTTTCTGAAGTTACACTGCTCACATTTGCTGTCTCAAAATGATTGTCATTTAAAGAGTACATGATTCTAAAACAACTTTTTTGCCTTATAGAAGTTACTTTTCAAGAAAGCTTGGTGGAAATCCTTTTAAGGTACAACAGTGTTAGGATAATTTTTGAAGTACAAAGGAAAATATAATTAAATCAACTTTATACTTTTTAACAGCCATAAGCAAAATGTTGGGAGGTTCAGTAGATGAAGGCTTTCGACTTTGTATAACATCCTTTAAGTTACTCAGGCTTGAAATAAAATAGGTAAGTTTTCAATTAAATACTAACAGTATGGTATCTAAAAGCAGGTTTACTACTGCTCATATCAACAGTTACATCCTCAGACCAACCTTTCCCTTCAGTAATGTGAAAGAACAAGTCACCAACATTTTAAGTTACAGTCTCCCTTTCAGTCTGTCTTTTAAGGCACCTTTCTTTATTTTCTCAATGATATGAGGTGCTTTACAAGTATGAACAATAACCTGCTACACTTTAATGTTTTGTATCCTTTCCATTCATTCTTTAAATCTGGAATGTAATTCCCTGTGTGGCATATTTTTTCTAATGTAGAAAAAATAACATGAAGCACAGAATTTTACTCTGAGGATACTAAATTTATAAATTTATTCCACTTTTGCAGTGATAGCCCAAAATCCACCTGATTGACGCTCATTTGGCACATTCTTCTGGTCACTAAACTACATCCTGAGTTAGGATGAAAATAACGCAGCTTTCAGGCTTTAAAATGACTACATTTAAATTGCCAAAAGTGTCATGAGGTTGTCTGCTCAGGACAGTGTTTTCCTTCTCCAGGTTAGGAAAGGTTTCAGCTCTTGTGTCTGCAAATATGTTCTCAGGCCCTTTCTCTCTCCTCCTTCTGGGACCCCTATGATGCAAATATTAGTGCCCTTGCTGTTGTCCCAGAGGTCTCTGTCCTCATTCCTTTTCATTCTTTTTTTTTTTTATATCTATTCAGCATCAATGATTTCCACTTCTCTATCTTCCTGCTCACTGATCCATTCCTCTGTCATTTAGTCTACTGTTGATTCCATCTAGTGCATTTTTCCTTTCAGTTATTGTAGTCTTCATCTGGTCGCCTCATTCTGCCTAAGTCGCAGTTGGTATTTTCATGTATCTGGTAGGTTAGTTACGTTTCCTGACCTTGGAGAAGTGACCTTCTATAGGAGACGTCCTATAGGTCCCAGCAGCACACCCCCCCTTCTACACTCAAGCTATATACTCTAGGGGTTCCTCCTATGAGGGCTGCGTGGGTCCTTCTGTTGTGGCGGGCTGACTATGTGGGCAGTCTGCTAGGCTTGGTTGGCCCCTGGTCCAGTTGGTTGCCAGGCCCTGCCTTGTGTGGAGGCTGCCAGCCACTGGTTGGCGGGATCAGGTCACGAAGCAGCTGACTGCAGAACCCCAGGGGGCTCTGGGGCTAGTGCTGGCTCACTGGTGGGCAGAGGCAGGGTCCAGTAGACTCTGGGGCTGTTGCCCCCCCCACTGGTGGGTGAAGCCAGGTCCTGGGGGGCTAGTGCCGGATACTGGCAGGCAGAGCTGGGTCCTGGAGTCTGGCTGCAGGGCCCAGGGGTCCCAGAGCTGGTGTCAGCTCACAGGTGAGGGGGGCAGTTCCTGACACAGTTGGGTACAGGGTCTGGGGTGTCCTGAAGCTTGTGTTGGCCTGCTAGTGGGCAGGGCTGGGGCCCAGCTGGTCCCAGGGCAGGGTCTGGCTTGCTGTCAGGTGGCTGGGTCCGCAGGCTGCAGGGTTGCGGTTTTCTTGCATCTGACGTCCGCCCCAGGTGGGTGGAGCTGGTACAGAGGCTCCCTGGGGCGGGGCCGGGCGCAGGGGATTCTGGGACTGTAGGCGGAGCTGAGTTCTGGGCCTTCTGGCGGGCAGGGCTGCGTGAGGCCTCCGTGAGCTTAGGGGGTCTTAGGTCAGCCTGACTGCTGGTGGGTGGGGCTGTGTCCCCACCCAGTTAGTTGCTTGGCCTGAGGCGTCCCAGCACTGGTGCCTGCAGGCTGCTGAATGGGGCCAGGTGTTGGTGCTAATGAGCTGGAGGGAGGCGCCCATCATGGCGGCCGCCAGCAAAAGCTTCCACCTACGTCAGCGTCCACGCGGTAGGAGCTCCCAAGAATTGCTGCCACCAGTGCCTGTGTCCCCAGCGTGAAACGCAGTCACCCCCCCGACCCCACCTCTCCAGGAGACCCTCCAAGACCAGCAGGTAGGTCTGGCCCAGGCTCCTATCAAATGACCGCTTCTGCCCCGTGTCCTAGAGCGCGTGAGATTTTGTGTGGGCCCTTTAAGCCCTTTAGGAGTGAAGCCTCTCTTTCCCCCGGCCCCCTGGGACTCCTGAAACGAAGGCCCGCCCGCCTTCAAAGCCAAATGCTCTGGGGGCTCGTCTAACCTGTGCAGGGCCCCGGGCTGGGGAGCCCGACGTGGGGCTCAGAGGTCTCACCCCTGTGGGAGAACCTCTGCGGAGTAATTATTCTCCGGTGTGTGGGTCGCCCACCTGGGGGTATGGGATTTGGCTATATCACGAGTCTACCTCCTGCCCGGCTCACTGTGGTTCCTTCTTTAGTGGTGGAAGATCTTTTCTGGTAGGTTCTGGTCTTTTTCATCGATGGCTGCTCTGCAGACAGTTGTGATTTTGGTGTGCTCCTGAGAGGAGGTGAGCGCAAGATATTCCTACCCGGCCACCTTGGTCCCAACCTGTTTCTACTCCTTTGAATATCTAGAAATTTTAAAATTACTCTTGTGGCTTGTGTTCTGTTTTATCGCGCGGTGCTGCTTCAGCCCCTACCTGCCTCTGACATCTCATACCACTTTCTCATTCACCAACCCTGCGACGCTGGCTTCCTGGCAGTTCCTTTCCTATCTTTGATCCTCTCCTCATGCTGTTCCTTGTGCCCGGAATGTGCTTCCCCGTGATGGTCACGTGTCTGGCTCCGGTCTCGTCGCTCAGATCTCCGCTTAAATGTCCTCTCTTCTCAGAGTCTAAGTAGGTGTCTTCTGGTTACTTTATACCTTACTCCCTGTGTATTTTCTTTATGACCTGAATCACAAGTTGTACTTTAGTTACTGGTCTGCTGTGTGTTGTCTGTATCACCCACCAGGCAGTAAAACCCACGAGGACAGGAACTCTTTCCTGGCCTGAAACAGGAATGCAAAGTATAATTGTTAGAGGGTTGCCCTGAAAGGACTTGGGGCACAGGCTGAAGAACCCCCAAACTCTAGACCAATGAGATAAGTGTATGATGGACCCCCCAGGTCATACAATTAAGGCTTAGATTTACATGTAGTATATTATTATTTTTATCATTATTAGCTGGGGGTTAAAGGCACAGGGAATTCTCAGGGACAAAGGAGGGCTCTTGTCATCAGCCTACAGCATTTTTCTGCATCAGCAGAAAGGAAGGTAATGCAGAAACTGACAGACTTTCTCACAGCTGGGACATCATTCATTGGCTCCCCTATCACCCTGGGAGCAAAAGAAATCTCAATTCTTTATCATGATCTATAGGGCTATCCACACACAGTTGATGTGCAGTTGTTTGTTAGAGTGTTTGCTTGTTATCTCCCCACATTGTGAAGAAGGAAACTTGAAAAAAAATGGATAGATGTGATAAGGGAAGAGCAGACTCATGGGCTGTCCCCATTTGTCAGTCAAACCCTGTACGTCTCCAAGGTGACGCCTTGCCCCCAGCCCTGAGAACTATGTGTTCCTCCAAATGCGGTGGCAATGGAAAGCAAGTCACCCATCTGGAGACCAAAGAAGCATTTAAGAGCAGCAGAAGGCAGAGAGTGAAGTGAGGGAAAGAGGGACAGTAATTTAATTTAAATGCAATTGCTTCGAGGATAGTATACACAGCCTCTGGATTTGGAAAGATTGAGCGGAGAGGATGCACTTTCAAAATAGGCCACTCCAAAGTCACAGGTCTCATTTACCATTTGTTTAAGCGTTGGGGAGTACAGTACATTTATTCATGGTGAGATAATGAGTGCAGATGCATTTTGTAAACTTTAAAGTGCTTGGCAAATAAAAGGCAGTGGTTATTTTGCAAGCGTAATGTGCTCCTCCTGACAGAACGTAATAAAGCTTTCATAAATGCAGAGTTGTGACCATTTCGGTCAAAGCTGAATCTCATGTGCCCAGCTCTGGGAGACACTAATACAAACTTGTAGGACAAACGACTGGCTGGAGAAACAATAATCACAGGGGTTCCAGAGGGCTGTGTCTCTGTTCTGACCACACCTCCATGTGGCCTTGGTCAAGTCACTTCACCTCTCTGATAACCATAACGCGGCCTCATAAAGCTGCCCCAAGGATTCAGTGGGAAAATGCATGTTAAATACCAGGCACAGCGGCTGGTATACAGCAAGTGCAAAAGAGTGGCAGACCCCCTTTTGCACTGCAAAGCCACAATCCAGACTTAATACCTTGGAGCTTCTAAATTGAAAGAGCAGCTGTCCTTGTAAAGCCATTCTGAATCAGTGCTTGAGTTGACTTCAGTTCTTATAAGAAATGGCCTCAGAAAAACAACCCTGTTAATCTCTGGTGGGAAATTAAACTATAAAACAAATAAGGGTGAACACACCCATCAGGCCATGGAGATGCGTGCGTGGAAAATGATGGGCCATCGTTACATGCACAATCCCTCCTACAGAACCACTGCAGAAATACAGCCGGCAGCACGGGGAACACGAGCCATTTATCCGTGGCTGGAGATGGACTCACAGAGGGGCCTGTGGTGTCACCATTGTACACCGCAGTTATGCAGTACAGGCTCCAGGGTCCCGTCAGAACTGTGGCATGACAGGGCAGGGTGGCCTCCTGGGGAGTTTTGACATGTGGCATGTTCTCAGAGCTCATACAGGCCACAGGCCATCTGGAGAAGCTATTTAAGGCTCCCTTCTGCAGCCCCTTACTCTGCAGGTGTTGGGTGAAAGGACAGTGGGAAAGAGAATAACAAATCTATTTGAATGGATAAGGGCTTTGTAATAGCAGCGATGGGAGACTTCCCTGGTGGCACAGTGATTAAGAGTCCACCTACCAATGCAGGGGACACGAGTTTGAGCCCTAGTCCAGGAAGAGCTCACATGCCGCAGAGCAGCTAAGCCCGTGTGCCACAGCTACTGAGCCTGTGCTCTAGAGCACACGAGCCACAACTGCTGAAGCCCGTGCGCCTAGAGCCCGTGATCCGCAACAAGAAGCCACCACAATGAGAAGCCCGCGCACCACAACAAAGAGTAGCCCCCGCTCGCCGCAACTAGAGAAAGCCTGTGCGCAGCAACGAAGACCCGGTGCAGCCAAAAATAAATAAATAAATTTATTTAAAACAAAAAAAAGTGATGATGGGGTGGAGAGCTGCGCGTCTTATTGTATCTGAATTCTGTAGACGGGGTACAGTAGGAATGAATACGGCAGGCAGAAGAACAGCGGGATTCTGGCACTCTCCAGTTCTTGGCAAGTTTCTCACTGTGCCTCATCTTGAGTTTCCTTGTCTTTACAATGAGAGTCGTAATGAGCCTTAGTTCCTTGGGTATTCACATGAATGAAATGCTAGAACAGTGCTAGGCTCATAGAAAATGCCCGACACACATTAGATATTTTTGCTCATGGGCAGTAAGAAGGGGGTGGTCTGAGAAGGTCCAACAGTTAGCGGACTCCATGGTAGGGTCTGAGGTTGGATAAGGTTGGGTAGAAAAGTTGCCAGAAATAATTACAAACTGTGTCGAGGAGAGAGTGTTCAGGGCAGGCACAGTTCTGAGAAAGGGAGGTGAAGATGAGAGCTCAGGGAACAAAGAATGTTCTAGACTTGTGTGATTGACAAGGAAGGCTTGGAAGCAGACTGACACAAAAAGACTACGGTTCTTGAGCATCTCCTATCTTCCAGATGCATGCTGAGTATTTTGTGTACATAGTGTTACTTGATTCTCACAGCAGGCGAGATATAGATCCCTGTTCCCATCTTACGGTGAGAAAACAGAGGGCTGAACGTCACGTAGCTCATGAGTGAAGAGATGGGATTTGAATCCAAGCCTATCTTTAATGAGTGCAGTTTTCTTCCTAAAAAGTTTCATTATAAAGTAAGACCTGCCTATGGAAAAAATAATAAGTACCCCCAAATATGCAATAAACAATATTTCCTTCCCGCTTCCACCCTGGGCCTGTCCCCCAGAGGTCAAAGCTCCTCATGATCTATGTTAACCTCTCCTGAGATATTTTTATGGCCAGACAAGCATAAAGGCAAAGTACACAAGCTTTAAAATAATTAGAAAAACACAACTAGAGCATGTTTAATAAATGTTTCCACACTTTACTTTTTGGCCCCTTAAAAATATGCCCAGGAGATTGTCCTGTATCAGCCTAAAGAGGGCCCCCAGAATATGCCACTGCATGAATCAACAATAATTTTTAACCAGTCCTGCTTGGTGGACATTTAGACTTTTTCCAGTCTTTTGCTTCTGTAATTTTGTAATGAATATTCTTGACTATATCTCTGAATACATGTTTGCAGTCATTTGTAGGATAAATCATTAAAGGTTAAATCAAAAGATTAAGTATATTTTGGGTCTATTTTGGTAGGTATTGGTAAAATCTAAAACTGGTATGGTTTCCTACTATTCTAGAGCTCCGTCTTCTCTGTGGCTGGCTAAGCTGGAGGTTGGCCTGTTAGGGGTCAGAGGCATAGGTTTGGGGGCTGGGAATCCTTCCAGCTTGGCTGCAGGGTGTTTTGAGATGGTTTTGATCATTTCACACATTATCTTCTTACAGAATAAGAAATGTCACTTCTGTTGATACAGCTGGTTACCAAGGATAGAGGTGGCAATTCACTAATTTATTGTCTATCGTGTCCTATATTGCCCTGATGCTGTTTTAACAGGAAAGATGGGACTCGTGGATGTATATTATCAGCTTCATTCCCTCCCCTCGCCGACCAAGGACAATTTTGCTGTTGTTTGTCCAGCATTCTCACCCTTCCTCCCCTGGTCCTCAAACATGGATTATGCAGAAAGAAGGAGAAATCATTTGGGGGAGAACTGAGAGGTGGGGTTGGAGAGATTTATTTGGGAGGAAAAAAAAAGTGGGCCAGAGAAGAAGGGAGAAGAAGAAAAATTGACAGATGGGGTGCTGAGTTTGTGAATAAGAGTTGAGGCTTGTAGGAAGGGTAAGAAGGAAATCACTCTGGGGCAGCTACCAGATGGGAGGATAGGAGTAACTGGGGAAGGGAGTTTTAAACATGTTGCTGTGGTTTATGAATTGGGTGTCTCCTTGAGAGAGAAAGGTAAAGGAATTGCTTGTTAGTACTCTTTGGTTGCTGGACTCTGCTTCCCTGAATGTCAGATGACTACAAAACCAGACCGCATGGTCCTCCAGGATTTACTTGGGTCACGCTCTTATTGCTGTCAACATTGTCAGTCATTCTCATCACCATTACTACTATCTGTTAAACCCATCTGTGTACATGATACAGCATTAGTGTTTTATATAGTTTTCTTTTTTATATATATTACATAGTTTTTTTTTTTTAAACAATAAGGTAGGTAATATTGCTGCCCCTATTTTACAGAGGAAGAAACCCAGGCTAAATGTGGTTCAGCATTTTTCCCACAGCCTCATGTGTGTCAAGATCAAGAAGCCCAGACTCAAAGCCCCTGTCATCCTGGTCAGCATCTTATTAGTGTAATCTGTGCAAATACAGGGAGGAGGGAGGTGCTCAATTGGTACAATATGCCTTTCAGTCTCTTGGGAGTGAACCCAAAATTCATGGTTACTGAAAATTTTCCTGGGGAGCTGGAGAGCTCTCTTGGGCGACAGCGAAACCTCAACTCTTAAGAATTGCGTAAAGGACACCAGGGCTGGAGTGCACTGGTGGTTAATAGAAATTGCACGTGCAGCCACGTAGAGGCGAGGAGGTTGACTGATGCTCAGAAACGATGAATCCAGGGGCAAAGAGGTGAGACCATGGAATTGGACAGGGGCAGCTAGTGAAGGGGTTTGAATTAGACAGGGGCCAGCTCGTGAAGGGGTTTGAATGCCAGGCTAATGGATGTGGCTTTGTGATAAAAACATGAGAAGTCTTTGAAGAGTTTTGAGTAGATTTTCCTTCTAAGAAAATCACTCCGGCTGCAAAGGAGGTGATGCGTCCGAGGGGCAGAAGGAGAGGTTGGGGACAGCGGAGATGCTATTGCAGAGGTCCAGGTAAGAGATGGTGTTGGGTGAACTCAGAGAGGAGGTGACACAAAAGGTAATACTAGGGCTTCCCTGGTGGCGCAGTGGTTGAGAGTCCGCCTGCTGATGCAGGGGACACGGGTTCGTGCCCCAGTCCGGGAAGATCCCACATGCTGCGGAGCGGCTGGGCCCGTGAGCCATGGCCGCTGGGCCTGCGCGTCCGGAGCCTGTGCTCCGCAACGGGAGAGGCCACAACAGTGAGAGGCCCGCGTCTGTCTCTCTCTCTCTCTCTCTCTCTCTCTCTCTCTCTCTCTCACACACACACACACACACACACACACACAACACACACACACACACACACACACCACCCCCAATCGAGTGCGGAGGTGGAGAAAAAGGGCGGATCCCAGGATGCCTCTGAGGTTGTCAGTTTGTGTGACCGCTATTTCCCCGGGCCACCGATGCGCGTCGGCCCAGAACAGGGAGTCCCAGGACCATATACACATTCTGCAGCCCCAGGAGACAGTTCTGCAGCACCGCCTACTCTCTGGGTCTCCCGCTAATGATGATTATAATGTAATCATAAATTACATTGCCTCACCCCCATGTTCACAACTACATTTTTGCCTCCTTCTTATTCTACAGTTCTAACCTCTGGAAAGGGGATATCAGAACTTTACCTGGGCTCCATAAAATTAGCTATGTGCCCATCCAACTCCTGAGTTCTGGGTGCTTGGGTTCCCTGCCAGAAATATCTGCCCATGCAGCAGAGCCCCATGCCAGGGACACGCAATCCCCATTCCTATGATGAATTTGGATAAACATATGTTGGAGAAGCAACAGAGAGTGAGCTCTCCTTGAGGAATTAGAGTGAGCCACGTTGAAACTGGATCACTCAAGCTTCAAATTTGGAGACAGCTTCCAGGGGGCATGGGGTGATGGAGGGAGCGGGCAGGCAGAGTTAGGAAATTTCAAATCACCACGGATGCTTAAAGCTCCTTGAGGGGACTCTCCACATCACACTTCTTCCAAGTTGGCAGGTAAACAGGTCTGAGAGCACTGGAGAGAAACTGAGCCTTCTTTCTTTATGGAGCCCAGAGAAAGAGTAACTTTGTTGAGACGGCGTAGTAAAGGCTAGAGCTTTGGCACCAGTGTCAACTGGACATGGGGACAGAGTCTGGCCCTGTCACTTACCATGGGACCTGAGTCCAGAGACTTGACGTCAGGGTCTCATTTTTCTCATCTATAAAATGTAAGATAATGGTGTTACCCACCTCCTCTGGTATCTTAAGGATCTGATGATGTAATAACACATAGGAAGTGCATTTCAGTAACACAAATTTTGAGCATCAGTTATGTGCCAGGCACCACTAAGCATTGATCACTGAAGAGGGCAGATCGATACTCTGTCTTCATAAATGGACAGTCTAGTAGATCATAAGCTCTTCACCCCCATCAGGCTTTCTGACCTGGTGCGTGTCAGGCTCCACGCTAGGAGCTCTCATTTATAATATATGAGCCCCAGTAAGAAACTAAGAGGTGAGTATCGTATTAGCCCAGCCTCTTTTCTCTGTAGAACAGTAAGTTCATTTAGGAATGAGACTGACACAATGCTCCATCCACCTCATTGTTTGCCAGGTCCTTAGCTACCGAGTACCCCTGTGTAACAGAACAACCCTGCCTGCTAAGCTACTCAGGGAGAGGCTATCTTGTATCACTGGCTTTTTTTGTAACCTCATTACATTCTGTTTACTGATGTTGGAGAGAGCTTGTGTTCTGGTCTAGGCTGAGGAAGCATTAAAGAAGGACTTGTCTCCTTCAATCCTGTGAGAGCAAGGTTGCTAAGGAGACCATTGTCATATTAACTCAGTAAACACTGAGATGCTGATGACTCTAGTGAGGAGAGGTTTTCTCTTTTGAGATTGAAGGGGGAAGGCCATCATGGAGATTGTTGCCATCCTGTTGGCAAAGGGGATCAAATCACTTTGCAATTCTTTATCTTTCTGTTTGTCCGGAGGCTAGAAAGGAGTCATGGGAGATGGAGAAACTCCATTGTCATCTTTTAGCCAGTGGAGAACTCTGGGCTCCCTAAGGTTACTCTGGAAACCCTGTGTCTTATACTTAGAGCAAGCTATTAAAAAAAAAAAAAAAAAAGGCAGGAGAAAATAAAGAAAAACAAAATCAGGAGAGCCACTTTGGGAGAACGTGCCCGCCTCTTTGTAGCTGGGTTAGATAAACAGGTTCCTGATGAGGTGAGGGCTTGGATGTCAGGCTGGTTTGAAGATACAGAAAGGATTCCACCCTCCTGGAGGAACTAATCCTATGCCTGAGATGAGCTCATTTTGCTTGCTTAGGAAAAGTAAAGTGAAAGTGTGAATCTATTCCCTGACTGATTGCAGACTTGGATTAATTTAAAAAGTGCCTAGGTATGCCTTCCTTGCAATGAATTAATCATAGGATGAAAATGATTGATCAGATGAGTAGTATTCCAGCTCACAGGAGATTTGAGTTCTATACTCTAAAGGATATGGATTGATCCAAAGTGTCTCCAAATCTGGGGAACCCTCCCCTGTGGTTGGTTGAGGGTCTGTTATAAGTACAGAGACTGGGTCTCTATGAAGTCGAAATAGGAATCTACCAAAGAACTCAGTGCATCCACAGGCTTTGGCTCATGGAATCATACATCCATGGATCGTAGGGGCTGAATGGAAACATGATGATGATAGCACCAATTTCAACTTGCAGAAGGATGGTCTGGGAGCCAGAACGATTCGATTCCTTGTTCAAGGTCAAACAAGCCATAAGTAGAACCCAGGTCTCCTCACTCCTAGTCTTGTTTTTCACACCAGGAGAGTGTTGGGTTTTTTCATGGTTTCAGGTGTCTTCGTGGAATTTACTCACGGTTGTGGCATCATGTGATCTCATCTCCATTTGTGCCACAAGAATGCGGACCAGATACATCAGCTCCTGCTTCCCTTTTCTTCATCCCCTGCACTTGTACAGTACTTAAGCCTCTCCATCCCCAGCAACTTTGGTTCCTGCTCAGCTCTTTGTTGCCTGCAGTTCCTGTTCTGGCCGATCCCTGCTGAGCGAGCCAGGGTGATAGACGGACGTGGGGAGAGAAGATGGACAGCTACCAGGGAAGAATCTGTGGTTCGGAGGCCTTTTGGTGACACGCACACACAGAGAGACCAAAGAAGAATGGCTTTTTCAAACAGCATAAATAGAAAACCACGGAGCCTCAGTGCTCGCTGCTACATAATGAATGTTCTTACCTTTTCTTAACAACATTTTAAGTCAGTAATTGGCCCAACAGGGGACACGAACTGTATACCGACTCACAGAATAGTAGAGAAAAATCTCAGAATGGCATCGCCTCCCACCAAGAGAGCTGCCTGTGTGCCGAGCCCTGTAGAGACACGTCGCTGGCATTTAGAGGAGCACAGACATTCAGCATAAGAAAGGGCTGTGGAGGACAACCATCCCTGGGGTCCCTGGCCTTTTCCACATCAGAGGGTTCTTTGATATGTCTCCCCCTTCCCATGGGCCTCATGTTCTAAAGGATGCAGCCAGCAAACTAAACTGCTCTGATCATTTGGAAAAGGATGTGTTTCCCCACAGAATAACCACGGATCTATGTAACTAAAGATCACTCAGTTAATAGGATGCTTCTAAAAGAGAAGTGGTCCGTCCCATCTAAAATAATAACGATACCAATAATGATAGGATGTATTAGCTGCCTCCTGGGGCCCCACCCAGGGACTGACAAACCTTAGCTTACTTAATTTTCACTAAGTGGTCATGAGTGGTCATTTCACAGTTGAGGAAACTGAGGTACAAAGGAGTTCTGTAATTTGCCCACCAGGCTCCAAACTTGGGTTGGTCTGACTACAAAGTCACTCTTAACCATTGTATGCTGCCGCCTCTTCATTAGTGTTTTTGCAATATGGACAGTCATTTGGGGAATGTTCATTAGTTTCATAAGCTTCTGCAAGGTTGGAGGTTCCAGGTGAAATGTTTTTGTTTGGATCTCAACATTTCTCTTCCTAGTTAAGGCAGTGGAGGCCCAGAGGAATTAGGATTTTGCTCAGTATCAACCCAGCTAATTAGCAGCAATGCTCATTTTAAATCCTGTCTTTTCTAACTTGGTTCTGAGCTCTTCCTGTCTCACCAGCTTCAGCAAGTACTGGTTGACCACCTACCAAAGGGACAGCAGATAAGTAGCATGTATGTCATCACCCTCCCAGCCTATATCTGCTGCAGACATTACTAATCAATTATGGAACTCTTCCTGCTGAGCCTGGATGTAGTTTGAGGCAGGCACTCCTGATCGCCTGGATTTGGGAAATGAGATAAACCCTATTTACTGTTGTCGCCACGCACAGCACTGTTCAAGGCCTTCCAGACAATACAAAATAGGTACGAAATGAATATCTGCTTTCAAAAATGTTACTGCTTTCAGAAAATTTTATCAGTCCAAGGTCACTTCTCTCAAAGTACTAGGAAAGACCAAGTTCAATGCTGGTGAGTTTTAGAGACAGATAAGCAGTGTTTTGAGTTGACGTCCATACTCTGCTCACAAGGCCATGATAAGCCAGTATGGGAGCGGGGACAGGGACCACCAGGAGCGGACTGGGTGCGAATGGGAGGAGCTGTTAGCTGAGGGGCCGGTCAGTGTGAGACAGCGGTAGGACTGGGGTCAACCTGTCGGTGCACGGGGCTGAGGACGGGGGTATAAAACCTGACACGAGGAAGCTGAGGCTGACAGCTGCAATACATACATATTCAGGAGCTCCAGACGAGAGAGCTCTCCTCCTCCCCTCCTACACCCTCTCCTCTTTTATGTGGTGGTCGTATAAATGGAAGGGTAATAGAACTAGAGAGAAGGCTCATAGAATGTTGGCCTTCACAGAATCTTTGGGGCCTCTCTGAAGGAGACTTGGACAAGGACATTTCCTGAGTGATGGATGCCGTGTGGTCAGCAAATTTGGTCAAGATTCTTCCAGCCAAAGTCTATGTCATATGGGTCGTTACTGCACCTGCCTGAGGCCCGTGGCTGCTGGGGTGATGGCTCATGGGAGCAGTAGTGAAGGGGGTGAAAAGAACAGAGGGAGGAGGACCAAAATGTGGGGTGAAGGAGATGGTGGGGGCTAAAGGCTGGGAAGTCTAAAGGCTGGGAAGAGAGGGCGCATGCGGATGCCGAAATGAGTGGCTCCATTTCCATTTGGAATTCCAAGAAATAAGGGCTTTCTAAAGAAGTGTGTCTTCGAGGGAAGAATTCTATTTCATGGATGTGTCAAAGTTTTGTACCAAGCCCCTCTCCCCGGCAAGAGGAGCTCAGGCATTGTCTGCACCCGGAGCTTGGGGAAGGGGACAGCGTCTCCCTGCACTCAGCAGCTGCTCTCTGCACCATTTTGGACCAATTCCAGCTTGAATACATTGCCACTGCCTGCCTAAATCCACCCTTAAACCCCAAGAGGGCGTCTTCGAGAATTATTCTCACAATTCCAGAGACATAATGAGCCTCTTTAAACCAGTGAGAGAGCAGCCCTTGACTGGTTGGTTGTTATGTTCAATTCAAAATCAACCCCCTGCTGTTCAAGCTTCCCTCGTGCCTGGGGCTCTTGGAAGAAGAAATTACATGTTGTCCTAGAGAAGGTTGGGTATGGCGTGTGGGTCCAGGTTACAACATGTTGTCGCATCTGAAAGGCACATGGGGTGACAATGTAGTAGACAGTTGTGACAGCCTAGGAAAGGTTTTGCACATCAGAATTCTGGGGGAAACGATTTTAAGCATAAGAATATTTTTAATTTTTTTTTTTTATGAGCTTTGCCATTTGTACAGCCCAAGATGCTGTTTCTGTGGAGAGAAGCAAAGAGGTCACCTCCTGGGTGTCAGGTGCAAAGATGGTAACTGTCTTTCATACGTTGCCAGGTTCCTACATGCTGGCAGGCCAAATCTGGCCCACTGTTGTTTGTGTAAATAAAGTTTTATTAGAACACAGCAAATTTGTTTGTATACTGTGAGGAAACAGCAGAAAAGTTGAGTCATTGCATTAGAGACTGAATTGCAGTGGCCCTTCACAGGAGGAGTTTACTGATCCCTGATCTAGGGGAAAATCTGGGAAACCACGTAATCTTGTAATTTGAAGCTGAGGTTCTTTGCTAGTCCGGGACCTCTCTCACCTTTTTTTTCTGCTCAGGGAATTGCCAAAGGAGCAGACTCCTGTCGGTGCATTTGAGGCTCCTGGGTCACTGGCTTCTGTCTGGGTCCAGCACTGGCTGGTACTGGCAGGAGACTCGAGAGGGAGAAAATGGCTAATTACACACACACACAATCTGGTCAGCATCTCCAGTGGCTACCTTGTCCCCTGCTGTGACCCCAGATTCTGTTGGACTTGCCCACTGTGATGCCAGCTTCCACTGGGGGACCTCAGACTCTGGGTAACACTGTCTTCCCCCTTTTACCTCCAGCCAAGATGGGGTAGGGGTTTCCTGCGGGATTCCTCTCTGGGCCCTCTCACTGGGGCGTGTTGATGCCTCAGCCCTTCCATCACGTGTATAACCAGTTCCCTGTCTCAGATTCCCTATTCTTCATCCATATAGTTGTCTCTGTTTTCCTTGTTCGATCCTGACAGATACAAGTCCTGACTCTGAATCCTAGGCCAGAGCCTGAGAGAGCTGCTCAGCATTTGGTTTTCTACCTTGATTGAGCTGTTAGAGCTTGGCTCTGAATTCTCGGGGCCTCTGTTCTGCCACATGTTGGGAGCAGACACTCCATCCACCAAGGAGTCCTTGCTAGGACCCTGGGTTTCTCTCTCCTCGCCTGATGAGCACCTATCTGCATCCTCCAGTACCGCTCTCCTGCCCACGGTGAGATGGGCCCCCGAACCGGTGGCACTATTAGAGTTCCCAGTTTCTGGCTTTTCTGGCCAGAAAAGCTATGCCCCCACCATCCAAGAAAGGTCATCCATCTGATGCTCTTAGCTTGTTCCTGAATTGTTCGTGCTCTTAATGCACCTCTGCCCAGTTCCAGCCTCTTGGTCCAGTTAACACCAACTTCAGGTTGCTTGGCCTTGGTGTTCTTGGCATTTGAATCTTGGACCTCTCTAGCCCATCTGTTTTGTGTTTTGTTTTGTTTTTTAGATTTTAAAATTGGTTCTGAAAAGCAAAAAGAATCTGTGGTCCAAACATTTCAGGAAATGCTGGTTTAGACAAATTTAAAGAGGTCTCTTCGCTGCAGGGTGTCTCAGAACCTTTAAAATACAAAGCCATTGAGCTTGTAGTGTTTTTCAAAGCTAATTCGAATGTGGAACTCTTCTTCTCTGTGTGTGTGGATTATCTTGTGGGACTTAGGAAGCATGAAGCATTATTTGATATTATAAATTTTGGTCATTTTTTTTCTGTCTAACTTCCATCCTTCTCTCACCCACCGCCTTCTGGTGACAGGATACTTCTCTCCAGTCAAAGACCTTTTCCATCCAGGGTTGGTGGTAAGGACACCCTTGCCACCATCTCCAGCACCAAGATTGGGAATGGGACCCAGTTCTGTTCTCAGGGCTTGGCTGAGGATAAGAATGTGGTCTAAGCTGGACCAATCAGAGTCCTTGCTAGGTCTTTTCTGGAAGAGTTTCAGGGAAGACTTGTTTTTTCTTCCACTGGAGATGTTGAGTTGCTAGGATAGTAGTGGGCCAACAGGTCACATGGCTGTCAGGTGGGTTTCTACTCTCTCTATTGGAGTAGAAACTCAAGCCAAGAAAGATAGCATAACTGAGAGATGGAGAGAGAGCAGAGTCTTGACAATACTGCCTGAGCCTCTGTGCTCAGCCAGATCTGAAGCTAGTTCCGTTTCTTTGATTTCTTAATCCCATGAGTTAATAAATCCCATCACCCCTTTAAAATTTTATTTTTGCTTAAGCTAGTTTGAGTTCACTTTTTCTCTCTTACAAATGAAATGCACCTGACTAATTGATGAAGAAAACCCAGCCTCCTCTGGTTCAATATATGTGCCATGCCACCTTGGGTCAGAATCCCCCTGCTGTCCCTGAATCCTTGGGATGCAGTCCCCAAGGTCAAGCTCCATAGCTGGTGTTCTGGTCTACCCATTCCGGGTTCCCCAAAGAGAGGTGGCTGTATAGAAGTGAGTGCTTGAATATGGAGCAAGACAAGAGCACAGTGTAGCTTCCATCCATAATTCATCTTTCCAATGCCAGGTCACAGTCTTAGCATCCTGGGAACTGGTCACAGGCAAACCTATTCGGTAGGCTCTTAGGGACATGGTCACGCAGCTCTGGGCCTCCCTAGGATTGTGCCATGATTCTTTGTTTGCTCTAAATGTCTACATTCTCTGCTGTTACACTGTTGCAACACCAAAGATCATTGATTCCAGATCATTGATTCTGGAATAATTTACTTGGTGCAGCTAGAAAACAACATATGTTGACTTGAATGATACTCAAATTAATAAAAGAGACTTCAAGGCCTTCCAGCTGAGTGGCAGCTTTAATTTGGAAGCTGCTCACATGGAATGGCTGAAGTGTCAAGAATACAGGTGTAAACAAGTGGCAGAAATGAGAAGAATCAGAGGTGTGAAGAGAACAATGGAAATATTAGCTTCCAAGCTCAACACCACTCAGAGTCAGAGAGGAGCTTCCACAAACCATCTTGTTGATACTCAGACCACCCTCTGAGCGGGCAAATATAATGAGTTTCATTTTGCAGACATTACTGAAGTGGCCAAAAATATGAAGTGACTTACCCAGGGTCACATAGCCAGAGGGAGGCAGTCAGGGCTTGACGTGGGATATCTGGCCCTGGTCTAGCTCTCTTTACACACAAGCCCGCAAGGCTGTGTTGGCTGCTTCACATCCGTGGTCAGTGCAGGGCTCTATTTCCCTTTTTTCCAGCCAATGCCTACAGTGATTCTGCCCTTAATCCCCACCCCAAGGTCTAAATTTACCCCCCAACAGTAAACATCATTTTGCTAGAACGTCTGTGTTTTCTTTCCACCACTAGCCTTTCCATTCACCACCTGTGAAAACTGACTATAGATTCCAACTCCAACCATAAAGGGTCAGAGTCTGAGAATAGTGTGGCTGCAAGAATATTGTGGCTTTTCTTTTTCCCAATCATTCCTTTCTTGATTTAGTGGCTTTTGGCTTATTGGGACATCTTAACAAATCAAAGAATATATATATTTTTAAGGAGAGTAAAGTCTTTCAAAGATAATCCTTGATAACATGGTGGACATAAGTAAATTTTATCATTCTTAACAGACCCAACCAACTCCATGAAGATGAGCTAACAGACCTTAATGAAGACAGCAGCCATCATTTAAAACATTAATTATCTTTTCTTTGGTGTTTTTCTCCCCAACTCAATCATCAGCTCCAGGAGAAATTGTGCCTGTCTTGTTCATCACTGTATATCCTCAGCAGCAGTAGAGGGTTGAGTGCATAGTAAATGCTTATATTAAGAAATAATATAATGATTGAATGAATAAACAAACCATTAAGATAAGATAATTAAATCAGCACAAATGCAACTTACTCATTGACTGATCCTAGATAAACATCAGCCAATAACAAGTTCTCTGTTAATTTAGTATAATTCACTACCATTCAGCAAAGTAGTTATTGATCTCCTACTGTGGGCCAGGAGTGTCTTAGATTTAAAGCCACTTCTTATACTTTTTAGAATAAATCAATATGCAAAACACACAGACATTCAAACATGTAAACAAACATACACACACAAACACACATTCACATATGTATCTGTATATAGATGTATAAAATGTATTTTTAAAAGTCTTAATTTTGTTAAGATGTCAATACTACCCAAAGCTATCTACAGTTTTAATGCAATCCCTGTCAAAATCTCACTGATTTTTTTTTGCACACATAGAAAAACTCATCTTAAAATTCATGTGGAATCTCAAAGGACCCCAAGTAGCCAAAACAATCCTGTAAAAGAAGAACAAAGCTCAAGGATTCACACTTCCTGGTTTCAAATCTTACTACAAATCTACACTATTCAAAATAGTGTGGTACTGACTTAGTGACAGACATATAGACCAATGGAATAGAGAGTCCAGAAATAAATCTTCCCATTTATGGTTCAATGATTTTCAGTAAGGATGCCAAGACCATTCATTAGGAAAGTACAGTATTTTCAAGAAATGGTGCTGATAAAATTGGGTATTCACATGCAAAAGAATGAAGCTATACCCTTACCTAATACAACATACAAAAATTAACTCAAAATGAATCAAAGACTTAAATGTAAGACCTAAAACCAGGTCCACTCAAGTGCTAAGCGTGGTCACATGAACCAGACATGGCTAATCAGAACATTTCATTCTCTTGGCCATAAGGATTGATTTAGGGATGAGCAATGACTTCAGTTGGTCCAATGAGAGTTAGCCCTAGGGCTTTTGCTCCACTCTTGGGATAGGGAGCTCTTTTGCCTTCTAGGGTCTTTAGCTGGAAAGGGGCAAACTTCAAGGTGTCTGTGGCCAATTTTACCATCTTGCATATATCTAGGAATGGAGTCAACACACTGCCTTCAGGAGAGCAGAAGTGAGAGAAAGAGAATGTTGGGAAAGCGAAATGATTGACAATTGGTGTAAACGTCTAGGTACAGCCACACCTGCAGATCATGCATCTTTATATATGGCAACCAGTGCATCTTTGTTTGTTTAAACTGTTTTGAGTTGGGTTTCTGTCATTTGCAACCAAAAGAGCCCTGATGAATATATCTGAGACATGTAACATCTAGCATAGTGCTAAAACATAATAGGTGATCGATGCTAATCAAATGTTGTCGCTAATCATCTAGCTGACAACTATCTAAGTACCTTCTGTGTGCCAGGCATCTTAAGTTATGTCAAGCCCTGGAAATAACCATGATATACTTGAGGGCTTGGATTCCAGTCCTGGCTTCCTCCCTTATATGTGATCTTGGGTAAGTTACTGCTACTGTCTGAGCCTCAGTTTCCCTCACTGGCAGGAAGAGGGAGTTGAAACAGATGAGCCGTTGCAAATTGGTGGTCGTGGGCTCTAGCCAGCCCTTCTTTTGGTGTTTCATTTGGCCTTCACAGTATTTTACAATTTAATTTCAGACGCAAACTCATGTATCCAGCTTCTCTAGAAAAACTGGGAGTCAGCCCACACCGGGCCCCCATTGCCACAGAGCAACGACAGACAGGTTTTAAGAGGGGCACGTCTGCTCTGAGTTACCCCAGACTCCACCCCTCCCCATCATCTTATACTTGTCTGCTCCACTCAGCTTGTGACCTGATGGCCACAGAAGCATCTGAGTTTGTGTTTTCCAGACCGGACAGACTCTTTTGGCTCTAACATTTTCTGAGAAGGCAGAATTTACCCTTCATGGTCCGGGAAAAGAGATTGAAACCAAGTAGGAAAACACCCACCGTACTTGGGAAGCAGTCTGTTATTCTAACCTCTCCTTGGTCACTGGAGGGTCCCCAGGCCCAGAGAAATGGGAGCAGTCAGGGGGCAGAGACGAACAAGCCAAGATTGTCTTTCTTTGCTTCTCAGTCAGACAAAGAAAATCCCTCTCGGTGCAAAGCCTCCCCAGCAGCTTTGATGTCCCTCTTCCAAGTGCACCACTTCAGACAAGAGACGCAGGCCGGGGCAGGGAGCTGAGAACAAAAAAGCATTTCCTGGGCTGCTAATTATTCTCCTTCTGTGTAAATAATTATCTGGAAGGGAAAAAAAAAAAAAAACAGTCCACAGCGAAAGAGCTGGAAAAGCAAAAGGAAGATGAAAGGGGGTTGGGGATTTGATGTGTCCCTGGGAGCAACCCTTGAAGGGAAAGCAAGGCACAGCAAAACCCCCCTTACTTCCTGTATTTTCAACACCTAGCCTGGGACTTTCAAAGCCCTTGGCGTCGGTGCTGTAATTAAGTCATGGTTCTGGGAGCTGGTATGTGGATTATCCAACGGTTTTTGGCTCTGGCTCCTGCTGGACTCTGCTGGAGCCCTGGAGAAGTGAGGCTCTGGGGTCAGTTGAGCCTGAGTTTGAGCTTGGCTCCACTGCTAATTATAAATGGGATTATGGACAACTTGCTTCTTCTCACCTTAGGACCTGTGCAGAAGCTCACCCAAGGCTGAGTCTGGGTTGAAAGGCAGAAAACAAACAGCGTCAGGGAGGCCCGTTAGGAACTGGTAAATCACTTTGGTAGAGAAAGAGCAGCAGACTCATGAGGCCAGAGAAGCAGGCTGGGGGAAGAGGAAGCAAACAGAGGCCCGATATCAAAAGAAGTTTGGTGAGTCCTGACCATTTTTTCCTGAGTGCAAAGGGGCATTTGAGTTTCTCCCTGGAGGCATGGGAAGGACAGGTGAGCGGTATCTGAGCCTCCCAAACTGGCAAAGGAAGGGAACTGAGTTGGGGGCATCACTGCCCACTATCTGCTCATCTGCGCCTGACAGTGGGGCCATTCATTGGCAGGGCTTTCAGAGGCATCCATGGAGGACATTTAGAAGAAAGAATGAGAAACTGGACACCCCAGTCACCCAGCCGTCCACAAAAGACTCTCTGAACCAGGGCTGTGTATACCTGGTGCGCAGAGGAAGAAAACTGCATTCAGCTGTTTGTACACTCCCAAACCATGAATCCAAGTAAGATGACACGTTATCATCTTATCTGCAACCTGGGGAAGCGGGATCCCAAAGAGCCTATTCCGGAATCTATTCAGCGCCAGAGAACTGGAGCCCCTGGCTTTGTGAGGGCCAGGGGGATTTCCTCTCCTCTCATTGGATCAAAAGACAGATGATACTCATTGCATTGGCATGTGTTGTGGAGTCTGGGAGTGGCAATTGCATGGCAGGGCTGTTCTGTCTGCACCTGATGAGACTCTGAGGTCCCCATTCATCAAGGGCAGTAAGAGAAGGTAACACCATGGGTCTTCAGGGGACGTGTGGGCTGAGCACCAGGAATTATTGATGAAAATGCAGAATTAGCCCAGGCCCCAGATGAGCCAGGAGGTGGATGTGGAGCCAGTTTATTTCCTCTGTGTTGGATCAGCTGAGGAAAAAGATTGCTAAACTTAACCCTATCCTTAACCTTAACCCTAACCTTAATCCTAACCCTAATCCCAGTTAAATTTGAATTTCAGATTTAAAAACCCACAATTTTTAGCATAAGTATATCCCATCCAATATTTGGGACATACTTACACTAAAAAATATTCATTGTTTATCTGAAATTAAAATTGACCTGGGCATCTTATATTTTATTTGCTAAATCTGGCAATCCTAGCTGGGAACTTTGTGGAAATTTAATGTACGAAGTGAAGACTTGTGACCTGCAGGATAAAATGTTTTGGTTTGGCCAGCACAGTGCTTCAGAAATAAGGATGTTTCAGAAATTCCCTGGTGGTCCAGCGGTTAGGACTCTGTGCTTCCGCTACAGTGGGCGTGGCTTCGATCCCTGCTCTGGGAACTAAGATCCCACATGCCTCACAGTGCAACCAAAAAAATAAACTTCCACCTTCTCTTGAGAAGTCATAGATCAGGTCACACCTCCCTGTTGGCTACCAGTTTACCACCATCATTACTCCTCCTTGCCCACCTGGTCCGAATTTGCTCTTTTATTGTTTGCTGGTGGTTATTTCATTGGAGTTTGAGACCCATTGGCTCACCTCAGGGGACACAGGGAGAGACGCTGGTTCACTCACTGTGATGACAAACCCTCCAGATCAAGAGCCTGGAGTCACTGATCAGAGGTTCAGCTTTGTCGTGGTGCACTATACTCTCCCTCTACTTGGGTCTTCATCCTCCCTTCTAGAAAGTGGAGATAAGTCCTGCCCTACCTCACTCTGGAATGGGATGAAGATGGCAGGAAAGTGTGAGTCTGAAAGTTCTCTGAAAAAGGAAGTGACCTTGATCATGGCTTTCACCAGACCTCCATTCACGAGCCCTCCACTCTACAGTCAAAGTGATCTTCCCAAAATGTACATCCTGCCATGGTTTCCTGCAAGATGCCACCCAAACTTCCTCCCATGGCCTGCAGGGCTCAGTGGTTTGGTTCACCCTAACCTATCTCCAAACGCATCTACTCCTACTGCTTTACATGCAGTGCTGCAGACCCTGAACTTTCCAGATCCTCAAGCTCACCGTGGACATTTGAGTGTGATGCTTCTTGTGCCTGGAACATGCTCCCTGCCCCTCTCAGTGGTTGCAGCTTGAATTCCACCCCTCTTCATCCCACACTCTGTTAGGATATAGCTGTCCTTGTTATGTGTCCTATATCACTCTCCTTCCCCAGTCAAGACACTTCTCCACATCAAAAGCCAGCCCTGGCTTATTTGAACTAGGACAAGGGGTTACTAGAAGAAGCTTCTGGAAGCAGGCAAACCTTAGGGATCGTAAAAGCAGAAGTTGGAGGATGGTCTCTAAGACATTGCTGTGGGTGACACAGTCCTAACTACTTTCTGTCTCTGACAGAAACTGAAATTTCTGATCAAAATTCAAGTGACTCTGATTAGGATTCAAATTCATGACCAACAGGCTGTGATTGGCCAAATTTGGTCTCTGTACAAGCATGTGGCATCTGTGATTGGCACCCTTACCTGAGAAGAGTAAGTCTGGGGTATGGGGGTGGGGGGAGAGAGTTCTCCAAAAAGAAAGAGGAGGTGCTGTTATCTCGAGAAGCAAGGAAGGGACTCAGGTAGACCAAACCAACCAGTGTCTTGCATAGGTTGATATTGTCATTATTATTATTTTTTCCCTTTGTGCCTCTCACTACCTAGACTGCCAGTTCCTTGATATCAGCACCTTTTTCTCCCCCATAAAACACAGAACCTCATCTTCCCAGAAACTTATTGGAACCTCCATAAAGATTCATAGAATGAATGAATGTAAGTGCTCTGAAAGGGGGTCTTTGCAGAAAAGAGTTAACATAACAGGCCTGAGGCTGTGATCTTTAGAAAGGCCTGCTTTCAGGGTTGGTCCTTAGCTGGCGTCTGGGAACTTGACTTTCAGAATGCTTCCTCTGTTCCCTAACTGATAAGGTTGATTCTCTGGGCCTGGATTATTTGTACAATGTGATTTATGGTTGCTTTCCTTCTAGGAGCCTGGAATTTTGGTAGTTCCTAGATAGAGAAATCTATGTGATCAGCCCCCAATAAACAACCTAAATTGCGAGTCTCAAACAGGCTACTAGGGGCATTACAACAAATATCACAAATGTGTGGTTGCATTTTTGCTACTGGAGGGAGAGTGCACCCTGTGTGACCACCTCCCCCCACCCCCGCAGGAGGGAGAGAGCACGGGGTCTTGCACAGGGATTCCTCCAGACCCTACCTGTGCCTCCTTCCTTGCTGAGCTGCCTGCACATCCTGCCTGTGTCTCTGTAATGAACTTTAGCCGTGGAGACAATGATGTGCTGAGTCCCATGAGGGCTTCTAGTGGATCACTGGAGGTGTGGATGGTCTTGGGAACCCCCCAAACAGGACCAAACCTTTCAAGCAGGGTCCATAATTTACAAGGCACTTTACAACAGCATTGCATTAATCTTCTTAACTGTTCTATGAGAGAGGTAATGTTCTCACTTTAGAGATTAGGACCCTAAGGCTCAGAGAGGGGATGGGTTTTAGCCAAAGACCCAAAGCTAATAAAGAGAAGAGTGGTTATGTGAACCTGTATATTTGCCTGGTTCTAAAGTTATGCTAGAGAATCCTCCCTTACAGGGAGGGGGGCTGTCCCCATGATGATAACCTTCAGTGTTCAGGACTGCTTCATTCTGAGCCTCGAAAGGGGGATTGTTCCTTTGGGACCAGCCACTGGATGACTCATCTCCTCTTGTCAGTAGCAGAGCTGATATTTGCACCTGTGTCCATTTGACTCTGGGGTCCCCAAGTTCAGAACCATTACCATTTCTTGGCTGCGTGGCCTCTGACATCTCACTCCATTGCTCCAAGCATTCATCCCTTCATTCATAAAATGGAATTAACTGTCATCTAACTGATTGTAATGTAAGAGGAACACAAGCATCGCCTTTAAAGCACCTAGTATAAAGCCACCAAATGCTGTTTCCTTTCTCTTCCCCACATACTTCCTACATGAGCCTGTGTGAGTCCTACCACTCTCTCTGCCTGTTTCCCCATCTATAAAATTAGGGGGCTGATTTTAATGCTACCAGAGTCCTTCTGGGGCTGGCATCATATATCAAAGAATGGGCTTTCCTCTAGAGCAGACCTTTAAAATCCCACCAGCTCTGATCATAAGAGACACATCAAACCCACCCTCTGCCACTTAAAAACGAGGCTGTGTATATGTTGCACAAAGACAGTGAGGCAAAAACATGCTCCAGCCTCTCCCAGACACTGATCCTGGAGGAAGACAGGTCATGGTGTTGAAAAGTTCTTTGTTTAACGAAGGCAAGGGCAGAGGGAAAAGGGAGGGGAGAGGATTTATAAATGCGTCTGTACTCTCTACAGCCAGGGTCATCAGTCTACTCTTATAGAGCTCTGTGGATAATTTTTATAGAGCTTGGTGGGCAAGAAAAAAATGTGTGGTCAGGAGGCAATAGGGAGTGGTGGGGACTGTGGCAAAGTTTAGGCCCTATGCCGAGCCTTGGAGAGGGAGCCTTCCAGCTCCAACTATTGCTGCCAGATGGGAAGGCAGGAACGGTACTGCCAGCTTGTCTCCTTTTTAAAAAAAGAGAAACCAGAATTTTTTTTTTTTTTTGCGGTACGCGGGCCTTTCACTGTTGTGGCCTCTCCCGTTGCGGAGCACAGGCTCCGGACGCGCAGGCTCAGCAGCCATGGCTTATGGGCCCAGCCGCTCCGCGGCATGTGGGATCCTCCCCCTCCGGGGCACGAACCCATGTACCCTGCATCGGCAGGCGGACTCTGAACCACTGCGCCACCAGGGAAGCCTGAGAAACCAGAATTTTGAAGTAAAATATTTCTATTCTTAAGTTTTAGCTTGAGTTTTCCTAAGGATCTTTGTGAGTACAATAGAACTCTTCAGGTGGCTGAACTGGCCCACAGACTGTTTGTTTGCAGTCTCTGAGCAGGCCTCATTTGCCACACTTTGTCACTAAATTCTGAAAAATTCGTGACCATAGCATGCCTCTGCATCTTCCAAGATGGCCATTTTTGGAGGCATGGGAGGACGATTTTGAAGAAAAGCCAGCATCATTTAACTTTTAGTTGTTCCCCCCAAATACTATGTCTCTTCATACCCCTTTACTTTTTTTTTTTTTTTTTTTTTTTTCTTTTTGCGGTATGCGGGCCTCTCACTGTTGTGGCCTCTCCCGTTGCGGAGCACAGGCTCCGGATGCGCAGGCCCAGCGGCCATGGCTCACGGGCCCAGCCGCTCCGCGGCATATGGGATCCTCCCAGACCGGGGCACGAACCCGTATCCCCTGCATCGGCAGGCGGACTCTCAACCACTGCGCCACCAGGGAGGCCCATACCCCTTTACTTTTGTTCAGGTGTCTCCCTCCTCAAAATAACATCTACCTAGGCAACTCCTATTGAGCCTTCAAAACCCAACTCAAATGTCCACTTCCTTTGTGAAGCCTTTACTGATCATCACTCTCTTCTCCCAAGGATTAATTCCTTGCCCCAACTCTGCATCCCCACCACTCTGCTCTCCCTGTTCATCTCATGCATTAATGAGGCTCTCAGTTGAAAACACTCAAACTGGACAATATAAGCCAGCTTTAATAAAGGGATTATTTACAATGGAATATACATTACAGTGGACATGGTTTCCAGAAACCAGCTAGATATAGGGCATCACCTGGGCTAAAAACACTGGGGAACCGTTACCCAAGATCTGAAGCTGCAAAGGGAGGAACAGTTACAAAACTCACAGAGGATAGAACAGTAGGATTCCCTGACAGCCTCACCTCCTAGTGATGCATCAGGGAGGGAGCCAGGAGGATAAACCCCCAACCTCACTTTCCTCCTGCTGTCCCGTATCTTGTTGGTGCCTTTCATTGGCAGAACACAGCTGGCAGCAAAAGACAAGGGGGTCTGCTGATGCAGTCCATATGGGCTGGCCTCTGGAGGCCAGAGCAGGGTGAAGTGTAGAGGGCAAACAAAAGATGCCCAGCATCCACCATCTTCCGTACGGATGTCCATTATGGCACTGTGTTTAGCTCTGGTCCCCCAGAGACTGGAAACTGCTAGAGGACAATCATAGCTACAGCCCCCAACACTGGCACATTGTAGGTGATCAAAAATTGGCTCTAGAAATTACCATGTGCATCATATAGCACCTGGTGAAATACAGATAACGATTAAGGATTATCTTTAGAATCTGCATAGGTGTCAGGCAATTATGAACTTCTTCCTCTCAGCTATATTTTATTTGCACCTGCTGTGTAATTGAGGTATTATCTCTGACCTCCAGGAGCTCTTAATCTTAAGCTTAGTGACACTTAGAGCATGGAAATTAGACAGCGTCCATTCCAAAATTTCCCTATATGGGTGCCACAGGACACTAGTTTGCTATGATGCTCAGAGATATTATATCAGAAAAGTCCATTATCAAGTATAAGGGCCTATGGTTTAAGCAAATGTCCTTCTGGCAAGACTTGTCCGAGCCTTTAATGTACCAGTGTGTGATGTGAGTCTCCCGAAGAGGGTCATAACAGGCAGCTTTCCCCCAGAATTATTTGGTCACAGGATCTTTTTCCCAAGGAGCACCTCATATATCCATTTTGTTGGAATATACTTTGGAAAGCATGGACCTTCTTTAACCAGTTCATTTTACAGATGGGAAAACTGAGGCTCCAAATCAGCTGTCACCCACCAATCTAGCAGGGAGCACAGCTTGCATAAGGAAGCAAATGTTGAACTTGCATCTATTGTTGCCTTCTGGTCTTTCTCCACAGTACCATCAGTTCTTTCTCGGTGGGAGTCTCCCCCAGACTGGGACTGGGAATTGGATGGGAAGTAGCAGGTGGTCCTTTGTGCTAAACACCAACGGGCCTCTGGCCGTGGCTCCTAACTGGAACATTGGGCTCCTAACCGATGGGTCTGACCCATTGGGAGATGTTGTCACAGTGATGAACTAGAAGCCCATAGGGTCATGGCGTGGAGAAAAGATGACAGTGAGTGAGGGGTGCGGAGGCTGGTTGAGCATCACTCTCTTGGGGTGTGACATCTCACTGTCTCTCGTGACCAAGTCCCCTGGCCGTCAGCACCATCCAGGGAAGCCCCATTCTCAATAGGACAGCCAGAATGGGTTTTCAAAATAGCAAGCCTGACAATAGCTCTCTAATGCTGGAAACTCTGTAGTGGCTTCTTTTTGCCTCAAGGCAGTCTATTTCTTATCATAACCTTTACCTTTCTCTTTGTCCTCATCAGGTGCCACCAGCTTCCCCCTTGACCCTCCCCACCGCACACACTGCATTCCGTCCGGCCAGTGTCCACCGATTTCACTTCCCCAGACGCACTGTTCTGCCACCCACGTACTTTTGCTCATCGTGTTGTACCTTGAGCTCTCTCTCACCATCTCATTGCTTGGCCAGCGTCAGCTTCGAGAGGTGGGGTAGTGGCTGGTGAATGCATGGGGACCAGACCCAGCTTTGTCACTTCTTAGCTGTGCAGCTGTGGGAGAATGACTTAATCTCTCTGAGCCTCCGTTTCCTTGTCCCTAAGATGAGGATAATAATACTACCTGCCTCAAAAAGTATTTTAAGAGTTCAATGGAATAACTCTTTACCTGTCATATAGTAAGTACTCAAAAAGTCGTGGTTATGATTGTTCTTCCTTCAAATTTCGAGTTAGATGCCCATCCTCTGGGAAAGCTGCTCTGATTTCCCCCACACACACACCCCCACAGTGCTTATATCTCCCCAAGGTACCTGTACTTTCTCCAGCTCTGCATTTATCTCATGGTAAAGCAACTATCTACTTACTTTGCCATCCCTCTGCTTCCTTCAATCATCAGCTCCAGGCAGGCAGGAACTAGACCTTGTTGCATTCCCCAGCACCTAGGACAGTGCTGGACTCCGAGTCAATACATCTGACCCATCCTAGACAATTTCTGTTACTTACTTTTGTGTTAGGGAAAAATGAGCCAGAGCAGGCACTGAGTACCAGACTCAGGGAAAAGAGAGTATTTGCCTGAAGTCACCTAGCTTGTCAGTGGCAAAGGCATAACTGACTCAACTCCTGAGTCTTGTCCGGGACACTTTCAGTTACTGTTGAGGCCATCCAAAGGGATCCCAGCTCCCACGACTGCTGAGAACTCAAGATTGGCATGCTCTCTCTGATTTTTGAAGGGGATAAGGAGAAGTTTACTCTGAGTTTTGTTTTGGTTTTGTTTGTTTTTGCTCAATTCCCTGAGCAAGCATCCATTTCCATAAAGACAATGGGTCCACGTCCTTTTCAGTAGAGCAGCAGTGGTCTCTTTGCTGAATCACAGTCCCTGATGACCTTTTTTTTCTTTTTTTACAACTTTATTGGAGTATAATTGCTTCACAATGGTGTATTAGTTTCTGCTTTATAACAAAGTGAATCAGTTATACATATACATCTGTTCCCATATCCCTTCCCTCTTGCATTTCCCTCCCTCCCACCCTCCCTATCCCACCCCTCCAGGCGGTCACAAAGCACCGAGCTGATCTCCCTGTGCTATGTGGCTGCTTCCCACTAGCTATCTGTTTTACGTTTGGTAGTGTATATATGTCCATGCCTCTCTCTTGCTTTGTCACAGCTTATCCTTCCCCCTCCCCATATCCTCAAGTCCATTCTCAAGTAGGTCTGTGTCTTTATTCCTGTTTTACCCCTAGGTTCTTTATGACATTTTTTTTTTCTTAAATTCCATATATATTTAAAGAGAGTGATCAGCTCAGGGAAATGCGTTGCCGAGTAAAATGACTCCTTGGGGAAATGGGGGTGGGATCCAGGAGAGCCCTCAGGCTCAGATTTCCCCCAAATGAAATGTGGAGCGCTGTCTCTCGTTTCCGCTGTGAATTGTGTCTTTCAGGCAGCCCAGCCCCGGGTTGGGTCATCAACACTGATGCCCAAGGGATCACCTTGGCTCTGTCCAAAGCAAGCATCCCTTGTTCTTTTATGTTCCACTCCTCCCTGGGAACAGCTGCAGGGGTTTCTGAAAGGATGACCTTTTTTTAGCAGAGATTATTCATGGCACTTAGAACAGCAGGGTGGGCTTAGAAACCAATCCTGGCCACCTCTTTACCGGTAGGAAAACTAAGGCCAGGAGATAGAAAGCAATTGGCATGGGGTCACTCAGCAGGTGAGTGGCAGATCTGAGATCTGTCCACCTTCCTACGGCACCTGCACACTCTTGCTATTTCTGGATATCCTCTGGCTGATGAAACAGTCAGATTGAAATGGATTTGGAATAGCCACACAAAAAATGGCAGAGTTCCCACTTGGCAATTGTAGGTTCCCTTGCAAAACCCTTTAATGGCCCACAATGCAAAAATTAGAACATGGAAGACAAATACGTTAGCTAAGGTTTGTTGCCTAGATACCAGAAACTTTCCCAAACGCTTTATATTCGTGGCCTCATTTACCACTCCCAACGACCCGGAGAGGAGTCATCACCCTTTTACAGATGTTCAAACTGAGGATGAGAGAGGTTAAGAGACTTGCCCAAGGTCACACTGCTGAGATGCAGCAGAGCCAGGACATGACCCTGATTTTCTGACAACACAGCTCAAGCATTTAACTATGAGGCTTTCCTGACTCTTGTTCTGCAAACGTTTAGTGAGGACCACTCTGTGCAAGGCACTGCGTTGGGTGCTAAAGAGCCAAGGATGAACGAGAAAGAGTTCCTGTTCTCAAGGAGCTTACCTTCATGCTGGAAAGAAGGACAGAAACGGATAATTACTAAGTTAGTTGTGATCGGTGCTAACCGTGGGGGCTAAACTCCCTCGTGTTGATTTACTTTTTCAAAGTGCTTACATCATTCTATCTGTGCTTGTACTTGGACCCATCAAAAAACACAGCATAGGTTATCATCTACCTTTGACAGATGTGGATGCTGAAGCCAAGAAAGGAGAAAGGACTGGTTTGGGCAACAGACCAAGTTGGTGTCATGCCCAAGTCTACAGCATCCAGCCTAGGTTCTTTTTCCACTAGACGACAGGGAACATCCAAACAGGCTCCTGATGGCCAGAATTAGTCCAAATGCTGAGGATTAGTAAAAGCTGCAGTGGAGAGAAATCACTCCATTTATCCTGTTTATTTGTGAATCCTCCTTAGTTTCAGAGAAGGACATCTACGATGAAATCTCTGGGTTCAGTAGAGGTGTGGTTAAGTCACCAGTAGACCTTATTATGGTCCTCTGACTTGTCACGTTTTAGGCTTGTTCTCAGTCCTCATTTCTTGGCCCAGACATAAAACTTTTGGAGTTGTAATCCTAATGGCCTAACCTGTGAGTTTACCAACGTGCTCTGTAATTTTCACTTTTTCTCTCTCTCTCTCACCTTCTCCCCATCCCCTCTCACACGCAGACCTGTTTCCTGAATAATGAAGGATACAGAACAGTCTGCAGCCTCAGTCTCACTGCTGTTTCTTGTGGAAATGAGTTTTGACTTTAATTAACTGTTCAGGAACTGGGCACATGCTTCCCACTGTGATCAGAGCAAAGAATTATCCCTGAAGATAAACAATAAGAGTGTAGGGTTGGGGGAGTGACTTATGGAATTATAAAGTGAGTAAGGAAGCATCCAGACCCCCCCTGAAGATGCTGTTTAATTCATTGCAAGACTGATGGCGGTCATGCTAGAATGAAGTTGGTGGAATGTCACTCTGCCACTGAAGTGCTCAATTCTTTTAAGAATTCCTGTCACTGTTCACGGTACCGACCGAGCTATTGTAGAGTCCAAATAGTTGACCGTTTCCAGGGACTTCCATGTTCTAGGTAGGGCATGGGGCAACGTCCTGATCTGAGAGTTAGTGTAAGAGGTCATGGCTAGAAACCCATAAGAAGACACGAATTGAGATTGCAAGCCCATTATTGATGCTGGTGACACTGGGCAGTTCTCTCAGTCTCTCAGATCTCTAATCTATGGAGGAAAATGCTTGTGCTACCCACTCCACAGAGATATTCAAAAGATTTAGTGTCATTCAGTGTATTTCAAAGTCTGGTTTTGTGCCCTGAAAATGTGATGATGATGATGATAGTGATAATTGTACTAAACTTGCAATAAAATGGAAAATTATGCACCTGACATTGTTCTAACTAATATACATGTATGGATTCCTTTAATTGTCATACGATTACTTCATATTATTAGATTGTATTATCTCATTTTATAGATGAGGAACCCACAACACAGAAGGTTTAAGTCATTTTCCCCAGCTCATACAGCTAAATGGAGTAGGAGCTAAAGACATGGAGAATACATTTATTACTGTGAAGGAAAGGATAAGCTATGAATATGGATTGTCAGTTCCCTTCGAGATCCTCAGCACTTCCCAGGATGGAGCCTGGACTTCCATACTCTCAAAAGGGAAGCTTCATGACTATCCCCCAAGACCAGCTTCCACACTGTCCCCAAGGAGATTGTTCTGAAACAGTGGCCCCATTGTGTCACTTTTGTGCCTTGAAACCTCATTGACACCATTTCTGTTGCCCATAGGACCATGTCCAGGCACCTTAGCTTGGCATCCAAGACCATTTACCATCAAGATTCCTGCCCCAGGGTTCCCTTTTCTCCCGCAGCTGACACTTAGACCACCCCAAACTTCACCCTATTTTCTGAAAAAGTCTTGACCTGTGCTGTTCCCCCATCAGGGGGCAGTGCCCTCCCTCATCTAACAGGATAACTTCTATTCAGTCTTCAAGACCCTACTTGAATATTTCCTCTTCAAGAAGCCTTCCCCGGGCTTCCCTGGTGGCGCAGTGGTTGAGAGTCCGCCTGCCGATGCAGGGGACACGGGTTCGTGCCCCAGTCCGGGAAGATCCCACATGCCGCGGAGTGGCTGGGCTCGTGAGCCATGGCTGCTGAGCCTGTGCATCCGGAGCCTGTTCTCCACAACGGGAGAGGCCACAACAGTGAGAGGCTCACATACCGCAAAAAAAAAAAAAAAAAAAAAAAAAAAAAAAAAGAAGCCTTCCCTGATTTCACTTTTCTCCTTTGTGCTTCTAGATCACTTGTAACTTCTTTCTGCTATAAGATCTAAGGTACATTTTAACTATCGTTAGGAATGTGTGTCTTCTCTCCCTGCAGTTGGAGCGATTCCAAGGCCAGGTGTGCCTCATTCGTCTCTCTAGCCACAAAACTTAACTCAGGGCTTGCCATTTACACTGTGGGTATGAAAAGATGAATGTGGCTTCTCCCAGAGGAAGAGAATGGAGACTTCAGAGCAAATTCCCTAGAGGGAAAAAAGGCTAAAAATAGCACCACAGATTCAAAGTTAAAAGTCTGTGCTCAGCAGTTAAGGTCTAAGCATGGAACAGCAAAAAGAGATAAAGCTTGAAAGTCAGATGGTTTCAGGTTTGAAGGCTTTCTCTACATTTGCCTGCTCTGACCTGGGAAAGCCTCTTCTCTTCTCTAGCCTCAGTTTCCTCATCCGGAAAACCAAAAGGATTATATTCTACATGGTGGGATCTCTATAGAGATTAAATAAGCTAGAAATAACCTAAGTTTCCATCAACAGAATGAATATAATGGAATGTTACGCAGTTGTGAAAATCAATAAACTGTAGCTACACTAATTAATGTCGATGAAACTCAGAAAGTTAATATTGAGCTAAAGAAATAAATCCCACATAAAAAGCCACAGCATGAGACCATGTATATAAAGTTCAATAACCAGCAAAACTAAATGCTCTGTTGAGAGACAGAATAGCATGCTCATTATGGACTTCGGAGCCAACAACAGGTTCATGAACAGGTGTCCCTTCTCCCAGCTGTGTGACCCTAGTGAGTTAACTCGCCTCTCTGTTCCTGTTTCTCCTTCTGGAGAATATTAAAGATGGCAGTGGTCCCTACCTCAAAGAGTTCTTGTGAAGAAGAAAAGAATTAATATGTATAAAGCACTTAGAAGAGTGCCTGGCACAGAGCAAACACTCTGTAAATGTAGCTCGTATTATTATTTTTTTTAATTTTTGAATATTATTTATTTATTTTATTTATTTTTTTTTTTTTGCGGTATGCGGGCCTCTCACTGTTGTGGCCTCTCCCGTTGCGGAGCACAGGCTCCGGATGCGCAGGCTCAGCGGCCATGGCTCACGGGCCCAGCCGCTCCGCGGCATATGGGATCCTCCCGGACCGGGGCACGAACCCGTATCCCCTGCATCGGCAGGCGGACTCTCAACCACTGCGCCACCAGGGAGGCCCTATTTATTTTTTTTATACAGCAGGTTCTTACTAGTCATCAGTTTTATACACATCAGTGTATACATGTCAATCCCAATCGCCCAATTCATCACACCACCATCCCCACCCCCCAGCGGCTTCCCCCACCTTGGTGTCCATACATTTGTTCTCTACATCTGTGTCTCAACTTCTGCCCTGCAAACCGGTTCATCTGTACCATTTTTCTAGGTTCCACATACATGTGTTAATATACGATATTTGTTTTTCTCTTTCTGACTTACTTCACTCTGTATGACAGTCTCTAGATCCATCCACATCTCAACAAATGACTCAATTTTGTTCCTTTTTATGGCTGAGTAATATTCCATTGTGTATATGTACCACAACTTCTTTATCCATTCATCTGTCGATGGGCATTTAGGTTGCTTCCATGACCTGGCTATTGTAAATAGTGCTGCAGTGAACATTGGGGTGCATGCGTCCTTTTGCATTATGGTTTTCTCTGGGTATATGCCCAGTAGTGGGATCGCTGGGTCATATGGTAGTTCTAGTTGTAGTTTTTTAAGGAACCTTCATACTGTTCTCCATAGTGGCTGTATCAATTTACATTCCCACCAACAGTGCAAGATGGTTCCCTTTTCTCCACACCCTCTCCAGCATTTGTTGTTTGTAGATTTTCTGATGATGCCCATTCTAACTGGTGTGAGGTGATACCTCATTGTAGTTTTGATTTGCATTTCTCTAATAATTAGTGATGTTGAGCAGCTTTTCATGTGCTTCTTGGCCATCTGTATGTCTTCTCTGAAGAAATGTCTATTTAGGTCTTCTGCCCATTTTTGGGTTGGGTTATTTGTTTCTTTAATATTGAGCTGCCTGAGCTGTTTATATATTTTGGAGATTAATCCTTTGTCCATTGATTCGTTTGCAAATATTTTCTCCCATTCTGAGGGTTGTCTTTTCATCTTGTTTATGGTTTCCTTTGCTGTGCAAAAGCTTTGAAGTTTCATTAGGTCCCATTTGTTTATTTTTGTTTTTATTTCCATTACTCTAGGAGGTGGATCAAAAAAGGTCTTGCTGTGATTTACGTCAAAGAGTGTTCTTCCTATGTTTTCCTCTAAGAGTTTTATAGTGTCCGGACTTACATTTAGGTCTCTAATCCATTTTGAGTTTATTTTTGTGTATTGTGTTAGGGAGTGTTCTCATTTCATTCTTTTACATGTAGCTGTCCAGTATTCCCAGTACCACTTATTGAAGAGACTGTCTTTTCTCCATTGTATATCCTTGCCTCCTTTGTCATAGATTAGTTGACTATAGGTGCATGGGTTTATCTCTGGGCTTTCTATCTTGTTCCATTGATCTGTGTTTCTGTTTTTGTGCCAGTACCATATTGTCTTGATTACTGTAGCTTTGTAGTATAGTCTGAAGTCAGGGAGTCTGATTCTTCCACCTCCGTTTTTTTCCCTCAAGACTGCTTTGGCTATTTGGGGTCTTTTGTGTCTCCATACAAATTTTAAGATTTTTTTGTTCTAGTTCTGTAAAAACTGCCATTGGTAATTTGATAGGGATTGCATTGAATCTGTAGATTGCTTTGGGTAGTATAGTCATTTTCACAATATTGATTCTTCCAATCCAAGAACATGGTATATCTCTCCATCTGTTGGTATCATCTTTAATCTCTTTCATCACTGTCTTATAGTTTTCTGCATGCAGGTCTTTTGTCTCCCTACATAGGTTTATTCCCAGGTATTTTATTCTTTTTGTTGCAGTGGTAAATGGGAGTGTTTCCTTAATTTCTCTTTCAGATTTTTCATCATTAGTGTATAGGAATGCAAGAGATTTCTGTGCACCAATTTTGTATCCTGCAATTTTACCAAATTCATTGATTAGCTCTAGTAGTTTAATGGTGGCATTTTTAGGATTCTCTGTGTACAGTATCATGTCATCTGCAAACAGTGACAGTTTTACTTCTTTCCCAAATTGTATTCCTTTTATTTCTTTTTCTTCTCTGATTGCTGTGGCTAAAACTTCCAGAACTATGTTGAATAATAGTGCTGAGAGTGGACATCCTTGTCTTCTTCCTGATCTTAGAGGAAATGCTTTCAGTTTTTCACCATTGAGAATGATGTTTGCTGTGGGTTTGTCGTATATGGCCTTTATTATGTTGAGGTAGGTTCCCTCTGTGCCCACTTTCTGTAGAGTTTTTATCATAAATCGGTGTTGAATTTTGTCAGAAGCTTTTTCTGCATCTATTGAGATGATCATGTGGTTTCTATTCTTCAATTTGTTAATATGGTGTATCACATTGATTTGTGTATATTGAAGAATCTTTGCATCCCTGGGATAAATCCCACTGATCATGGTGTATGATGCTTTTAATGTGTTGTTTGATTCTGTTTGCTACTATTTTGTTGAGGATTTTTGCATCTATATTCATCAGTGATATTGGTCTGTAATTTTCTTGTTTTGTAGTGTCTTTGTCTGGTTTTGGTATCAGGGTGATGGTGGCCTCATAGAATGAGTTTGGGAGTGTTCCTCCCTCTGCAATTTTTTGGAAGAGTTTGAGAAGGATGGGTGTTAGCTCTTCTCTAAATGTTTGATAGAATTCACCTGTGAAGCCATCTGGTCCTGGACTTTTGTTTGTTGGAACATTTTTTTTTTTTTTTTTTTTTTTTTTTCTTTTTGCGGTATGTGGGCCTCTCACTGCCGTGGCCTCTCCCGTTGCGGAGCACAGGCTCCAGACGCGCAGGCCCAGCGGCCATGGCTCACGGGCCCAGCCGCTCCGCGGCATGTGGGATCCTCCCAGACCGGGGCACGAACCCGTATCCCCTGCATCGGCAGGCGGACTCTCAACCACTGCGCCACCAGGGAGGCCCTGTTGGAACATTTTAAATCACAGTTTCAATTCCATTACTTGTGATTGGTCTGTTCATATTTTCTACTTCTTCCTGGTTCAGTCTTGGAAGGTTATACCTTTCTAAGAATTTGTCCATTTCTTCCAGGTTGTCCATTTTATTGGCATAGAGTTGCTTGTAGTAGTCTCTTAGGATGCTTTGTATGCCTGCGGTGTCTGTTGTAACTTCTCCTTTTTCTTTTCTAATTTTATTGATTTGAGTCCTCTCCCTCTTGATGAGTCTGGCTAATGGTTTATCAATTTTGTTTATCTTCTCAAAGAACCAGCTTTTAGTTTTATTGATCTTTGCTATTCTTTTCTTTGTTTCTATGTCATTTATTTCTGCTCTGATCTTTGATTTCTTTCCTTCTGCTAACTTTGGGTTTTGTTCTTCTTTCTCTAGTTCCTTTAGGTGTAAGGTTAGATTGTTTATTTGAGATTTTTCTTATTTCTTGAGGTAGGCTTGTATTGCTATAAACTTCCCTCTTAGAACTGCTTTTGCTGCATCCCATAGGTTTTGGATCATCGTGTTTTCATTGTCATTTGTCTCTAGGTATTCTTTGATTTCCTCTTTGATTTCTTCAGTGATCTCTTAGTTATTTAGTAACGTATTGTTTAGCCTCCATGTGTTTGTGTTTTTTACGTTTTTTTCCCTGTAATTCATTTTTAATCTCATAGTGTTGTGGTCAGAAAAGATGCTTGATGTGATTTCAATTTTCTTAAATTTACTGAGGCTTGATCTGTGACCCAAAATGTGATCTATCCTGAAGAATGTTCCATGCGCACTTGAGAAGAAAGTGTAATCTGCTGTTTCTGGATGGAATGTCCTGTAAATATCAGTTAAATCTATCTGGTCTATTGTGTCATTTAAAGCTTCTGTTTCCTTATTTGTTTTCATTTTGGATGATCTGTCCATTGGTGTAAGTGAGGTGTTAAAGTCCCCCATTATTATTGTGTTAACTGTTGATTTCCTCTTTTAGAGCTGTTAACAGTTGCCTTATATATTGAGGTGCTCCTATGTTGGGTGCATATATATTTATAATTGTTATGTCTTCTTCTTGGATTGATCCCTTGATCATTATGTATGTCCTTCCTTGTCTCTTGTAACATTCTTTATTTTAAAGTCTGTTTTATCTGATATGAGTATAGCTACTCTAGGTTTCTTTGGATTTCCATTTGCATGGAATATCTTTTTCCATTCCCTCACTTTCAGTCTGTATGTGTCCCTAGGTCTGAAGTGGGTCTCTTGTAGACAGCATATAGATGGGTCTTGTTTTTGTATCCATTCAGCGAGCCTATGTCTTTTGGTTGGAGCATTTAATCCATTCACGTTTAAGGTAATTATTGATATGTATGTTCTTATGACCATTTTCTTAATTGTTTTGGGTTTGTTTTTGTAGGTCCTTTTCTTCTCTTGTGTTTCCCACTTAGAGAAGTTCCTTTAGCATTTGTTGTAGAGCTGGTTTGGTGGTGCTGAATTCTCTTAGCTTTTGCTTGTCTGTAAAGCTTTTGATTTCTCCATCGAATCTGAATGGGATCCTTGCCAGGTAGAGTAATCTTGGTTGTAGGTTCTTCCCTTTCATCACTTTAAGTATATCATGCCACTCCCTTCTGGCTTGTAGAGTTTCTGCTGAGAAATCAGCTGTTAACCTTATGGGAGTTCCCTTGTATGTTATTTGTTGTTTTTCCCTTGCTGCTTTCAACAATTATTCTTTGTCTTTAATTTTTGCCAGTTTGATTACTCTGTGTCTCAGCATGTTTCTCCTTGGGTTTATCCTGTATGGGACTCGCTGTGCTTCCTGGACTTGGGTGGCTATTTCCTTTCCCATGTTAGGGAAGTTTTTGACTATAATATCTTCAGGTATTTTCTCTGGTCCTTTCTCTCTCTCTTCCCCTTCTGGGACCCCTATGATGCGAATGTTGTTGTGTTTAATGTTGTCCCAGAGGTCTCTTAGGCTGTCTTCATTTCTTTTCATTCTTTTTTCTTTATTCTGTTCCCTGGCAGTGAATTCCACCATTCTGTCTTCCAGGTCACTTATCCGTTCTTCTGTCTCAGTTATTCTGCTATTGATTCCTTCTAGTGTAGTTTTCATTTCAGTTATTGTATTGTTCATCTCTGTTTGTTTGTTCTTTAATTCTTCTAGGTCTTTGTTAAACATTTCTTGCATCTTCTCAGTCTTTGCCTCCATTGTTTTTCCGAGGTCCTGGATCATCTTCACTATCATTATTCTGAATTCTTTTTCTGGAAGGTTGCCTATCTCCACTTCATTCAGTTGTTTTTCTGGGGTTTTATGTTGTTCCTTCATCTGGTACATAGCCCTCTGCCTTTTCATCTTGTCTACCTTTCTGTGAATGTGGTTTTTGTTCCACAGGCTGCAGGATTGTAGTTCTTCTTGCTTCTCCTATTATTATTTTTATCTTTGTTATTACCACTGTCATTATTATCATTATTTAGGAACATGCACATGATGGCAAAACTATAAAGCAAGGAAATGATTAAAACAAAATTCAGAGTAGTGGTGTCTTTTAGAAGCTGCTCAATTACTAATCATGTTCTGTTTCAGGAGCCAAATGGTGAGGACGCAGATACTCACGCGATTATTATTCTTTAACTGCATATACAGATTTTCACTGTTTTGTATGTGCGATCTGTTTAACGGTATAAATTTTAAAGATTAAATGGAATTAATTATTGAAGAGGATCAGAACCTTCCTCTTCCTGCTCCCAGCTGAAATCTGGCCTCCCCTGCAGGCCTCTTGGTGAGGGATTTGCCTTCACAAAGGGAGCCTCAGCCTTCTGGAAAGGAACTGATCTGTTCAGCAGCTTTCCCCATTCATCATCCCCCAAGCAGTGTGTTTTACATTCATCTGCAGATGAAGATAAAAGGGTGGTGTGTTGCCCTCTTTAAGATTGCTGGTGGGATAAGCGTGAAAAGGAAGGCTTTCACGTTTTACCCTAGGCTTTGCAGCACTTTCCTTCCCCTGGGTTGAATAATCTTGGCCTGCTTCTAAGTGCTGCTGGAGAGGAAAATGCCCCAATTCTAAGCCCCAGCAAAGCAACACGTCCAGGTTAAGATTTCTTCACCGATGCCGTCACATCATGTGAGCAGTCTGATGTTCCAGGGGTTGACCCAGCAGGCTTGGTGGCTGCTAGTCCTCCATGGCTTCTGAGCTCAAAAGCTTTATAAAAATAATAATGGTAATAATTGACTAAGCACTTGCTATGCACCAGGCTCTGGGCCCAGCATTCTGTATACATGATTCCCTGTAATCCTCACAACAGCTTTATGAGGAGCTCATGTCTGTCCCCATTTTGTAATTATACAGAGAGCCAGAGAGGTGAAGACACTTGCCCAAGGTCACACAGAGCCAGGATTTGAATAAAAATTTGTCTCCTTTACCCTCATAATCTCCTTTGATTGCTCCGTAATTCTGAGAGAGGAGAGGCTTTCCCATCCCTGTTTGACAGATGAGTTAGCTGAGTCTCAGAAAGATGAAATATCAAGCCTAAGGTGATGCAGCTAGGAAGTAGCAGGACTCAGTCCGAGCCCCATCTGACTCCTGAATGGAAGGGCTTGACCACTCCCCACCCTGCCTTCCATTCCCATGAATAGCAAAGATGAATTTCCTGTGAGCAGAAATGCCAGTCTACACTACACTCCAAGAGTCAGTGGGGGAAAATAACTGCCTTCCATGTAGGGTTTGGGCAGAATTGCCTCGAAAACACTGGACCAGAAAAAGGATGGAATCAGAGCACAGGGGGCAGGAAAAACATTAGAGGGTGTGAAACTGAGTCTGAAAGGGCAGTGAGCAGGCAGTTTGCAGCTGCAGAAGTGAGCAAGGTCACAGGCATCTCTGAGGAAAATGTATGTGTTAAGGACATGACAAAGAGGTAGAGGTAACAGAATAGATGCAGCAAGAACATGTCATGAGAGGCTGTATGCAAGAAATCTTGTGACAGGTATGGTACCTTAGCATCCAAATGTTGGGTGTTGTAAGGTTGTCATGGGTCCCAGTTGGTCCCCCATCTTTCCTATCCATCCATCCATCCACCCACCCATCCACCCATCATTCTAGCTATCATTTCATCCATCCATTCATCCACCCATCATTCCAGCTATCATTTCATCCATCCATCCACCCACCCTAACCCTAACTCTAACCTCTAGAGTTAGAGTCTGTCTAGTCATCTATCTGTTTATTCATCCATCCATCCATCTACCTATCCATCCATTGAGAAAGTGAGGTCCTTATGAGTAGGAACTTCACCCGTATTGCTCACCACCGTATCCCCATCATCTGGAAGAGTGCCTGGCACAGGGTAGGCATGAATGAGTAAACCCTTCCACTGGGCAAACATTTGCTGAGTGCCCATCAGCCACCCTGAGGAGAGCATTCTTTACTTCTTGGAGCTTATGTTCTAGTGGGAAGAAATAGACAATAAAGAAAATAAATAGATAAATATATATCATGTCATATAAATGCACCTAGCCAAATAGTGTGTTTTAGTGTGGTTCCCCCTAAAGGAAGACTGAGTAGGGGATTCACGTGGAGGTCGTTTATTTAGGAGGTGGTCCTAGAAAGTACCATCAAGGAATGGGAAATTGAAACAAGGAAGGGAAGAAAGCCAATAAATAACATGTTAATGCGTAGGTTTTGCTGTGGGCAACTGGGGTTCAATCCTGCAAAGAACACACTTCATATTTGCCCACCAAGAGGCAGGTAGCTGAGATATTTTCCACCAATTCCTGCCTCTCGTGGCAGGGTATGGACGGGTGTGCGTGGATGGGGGTGGTATTTTATATAACATAGTCAGGAAAGGTCTCTCTGAGAAGATAAGGTTTGAGAAGTGACCAAAGGAACTGAAAGAGTGAGCCATGCACGTGTCTGGGGGAGGAACATCCCAGGAAGCGGGAAGTCATGTGCAAAGGCCATGTGTGGGGTGGAGTGGGCAAGGAGGGGAGAGGCAGAGGAAGCCAGATCACAGAGGAGCTTTTTTAGTCACTGGTAAGGATTTCCACTTTGACTCCAAGTGAGACAGGAAATCATTGGAGAAATTTGAGTGCAGAAGTGTCGTGATTAGATTTTGTTTTAAAAGGATGCTTCTGGCTGCTGTGTGAAGAGTGGACTGTAGTGGCCGGGACAGAGGCAAGGAGGACCACGGGGAGGCTAGTACTGTAATCCACGGTGTATTTGAAAGTTGCCAAGATATTGAAGTTGTCATCACAAGGAAAGAATATTTAACTCTGTGAGGTGATGGATGGTAACTAATCTTATCATGGTAATCATTTCACTATATATATCAAATCATTATGCTGTACACCTTAAACTTATACAATGTTATGTCAATTATATTTCAATAAAAATGAGGACGAAATAATCCAGGTTATATATCATGATGACTTGGACCAGAATAATAACAACAGTGGAGATTTTTAAGAAGTCATCAGACTCTGGATTATTTGGAAGGTCAATATTTCCTGACAGACGATACATGGAGAGTGAGAAAAAGGAAGTGACAAAATTGAGTCTGAGCAGCTGGAAGGACAGAGGTGCCATTGATGAGATGTGGGGGAAGGTGGACACCTTAGGTTGGATGCCTATTGGACATCCAGGATGTCCTAAGCAGGACGGTCTGGGTTTGGAGAGATGGAGCCTGGGGATGTGTACTTGACGTGGGAGTTGTTAGAGCACAGCTTGTATGTGAAGCTCAGAAGTTGGATGAGACTCAGTGGAAGTGAGTGTAGAGGGGAAGGGTCCTGAGTCCCAGGGTGTCCCAGTGTGTAGAGGGCAGGCAATGCGGAGGAGCTCGGAAAGAGATAGGAAGGAGAAGCCAGGGAGGGAGGTGGGAAACCAGGAGCACATGTGTCCTGGAAGCCAAGTCAAGAACACGTTTCAAGATGAAGGGAACAGCCAATTGTAGCAAATGCTGCTGACAACTCCAATAAGATGAATGTTGAGGGTGGCCCACTGGATATGGCAAAATGGAGTTTATCAGTGACCTTGCTACAACTAGTGTCAGGGCAGCCCGACTGGACTGGACTCAAGGGAGAATGAGAGAAGAAATAAAGGAATCTGGACAACTCTTTTGAGTAAATTTTTTTTTTTTCTAAAGGGAACAGATGGTGGCTGGAGTGGGATGTGGAGTCAAGGGAAGTTTCTTTTTTGTTATTTTTGTTTGTTTTGTCTTAAGAAGGGAGCTGTTGGACCAACTTTGCTCACTGATGGGAATGACCCCATAGAAAGAGAAAAACAGATGATGCCAGAGAGAAAGGGATCAGCTGCTGGGGTGAGGAGTTTACGTAGGTGCAAGTGGAGGAGCCCAGGGTCCCAGGGTGGGGTCTGCAGCTCAGATGGGCCTCCCTGGGCACGGGAAGGGGGCAGGAGCACAAGTTCACCCGGGGAAGCTTGGCAGGTGTGGACGTGGCAGGAGCACATCACGGGGGAATAGCTTCCTGTTTTCTCAGGGGAAGGGATTCGAGGTTATTAACTGAGACCAAGGAGGAAGAGTTGGAGTGTTGGAGAGAGAGTTAGGAAAGTCGTCCAGCAGCTGGGATCAAGGAAGTGCCACAGGGTTGTGAGGTCAGCGAGCAGGAATTTAAAGTGAAAAACAGCAGCGGTCATGTGGATCTGTGGAGCCACAGGTGGGGAAAGGCTGGGACTCGGATTTAAGCTGGGTTGAGGCTTCGCCAGGTGAGTGGGAAGGAGGTAGAAGGTTGAGAATATGAAGGTTGAATGCAAAGGAGTGATTACACCAATGGGCCATCTCTCTCTGTCTCTGACACACACACACACACACACACACACACTTACACACCTAGATACCTTGAGGGGATGTGGGGGTAGGTGTTAGTAACTTTCAGAAACACGATAGAGCTGTCAGCTGTGTGTAACTGTGAAGTGAGCTACATACATTGTGATCATAAAGTGACTGCCGCATCTGCTCTGCATCAGTGTATCATATTTTTTCCCCATCAAACCAGAGAAGAACAACTGTGAGCATCAGGGAAGGAGGAAGTGGGAACAACCATGACAAAACTAGAAGCAAGTGTCTGAGATTGTTCTCCACTCCTCCAACCCAGTGTGTCTTTAAAACAAAGCACCCAGGACTCAAACGGGGCATGAATGATCCTCTCTCTCCTCCTGCCCTGGAAAGGCATAAATCTCAAGGGGGCCCATTTGGAACAAGCAGGCTCTCACTGGCATCTAATTCAAGTCCAAGAAAATTGCTTGGGACCAGCAGCGGGCAGGGAGCTAAGTTCAGTGGGGAGGTGGGAGGAGTATGGACAGTGGGGATCAGTACAGGTGGGTGCTTCAGTCTTACTGGGAAGGACTCCTAATTATGTGATTCAGCACCTAGATAAAGGATTTTTTTGAAGCACAAATAGCTTTTTCTGTAATAGCTGTTTCTTTTCTCAGGCGTCCCTGGGCAGAGAGCCAGAGGACAAAGGAAGATGTCCTAGTGACCCAACCAGTGCTGAGCCCTGTGTACTCAGTAAGGCATAGCAGCCCAGGTTCCTGGGCTCACGACTGCCCAGGGCAAGAGACTGGGGCTGGTGGGGGAGGGTGGGATAAGAGCAAAGAGTTGCTGCTCCTGGACCCAACACCGATTCTCATAAATGGCTGCCCATTTACAATAGCCCTGCACAAGGAAAGATGCTGAGGCTCAGTGGGGAACACTGTGGGGATTGATTAGCAATGTCTGCCATGAGCTCAGAAGTGGAGAGTGGTGGCCTATATGCCATGTATTAGCCACTTGTGACCTGGGGTATTTTTGTGGAAAGCCTATCGCTCCAGCTAGATGGGAGTGTGGCAGTAGGGTAGAGTGTCAGGTCAGTAGACCGTTGCCAGAAGGTAAATCTATTGATAAAACCCGCTTCCACCATTCTATTGGGTTGGCCAAAACGTTCGTTCAGGGTTTTCCAACATCTTATGGAAAAACCCGAACGAACCTTTTGGCCAACCCAATATTACTCATGTGATCGGGGGCAAATGACTACATCTCTTAGAGCTTCTTTTTTTTTTTTTTGTCTGCACAATGGGGGGAATAATCACTACCTCATTGGTGGTTATGAGGATAAAACGACTATTAAAACCCTTTGTGGGGCTTCCCTGGTGGCACAGTGGTTGAGAGTCCGCCTGCGGACTTTGTGAATTTCTGTACAGGCACAAGGTATTGTTAATATGGTTAATATGGTTAATGTTAATATTGTTAATATGGTTATGGTTGATTTCTATTATTTCTACTATTCGTTTTTTGTACATTGTCAACTATGGGACAAGGACCCTGCTTGGTGCTTTTCTGTATATTATTTCTCTCTCGTAATGGCTCTGCAAGTTAGGTACTCATCATGGTCTCCATTGTACAGAGGGGGAGGCTAAGTTTCATAAAGGGGAGATGACCCACTCATTGTCACACGGGCAGTGGAGATAGATCCAGGATATGAACCAGGCTGGAGAGATCCCTCAGCCACTGATTTTCATCTCTATTCTGTTGACCTCTTACCACCAACCAGCCTAGGAACCCAGCTTCCTGGGTCCCAGTCCCAATTCCTTTGAAGACTCCCTGTGTGTCCTAAGGATGCTACATCCCCACCTGGAATTCAGTCTTTACCTCCTGGAAAGAGACAGTTAGACTAGACCCATGACTTTCAGACTGTGTTCCTTAGAGTCTCAGAGGTCTGCAGAGTTTCCCCCAAGGGAAAGGGAAGGGAAGCTAAGCCTAGGGATGAGGGAGATTGGCTTTATTTCTCACGTCAGCGTTCCAGGTATGATTTAATTTGAAAAGGAATACCGCTGCTTAAAAGAAGTTTGGGAACCATCTCCTTAAATGATGGTGGCTGTCATTTATTCAGCACCCGTTATATGCCAAGCCTTTCACATGCTATTCCCAACAGTCAGTAACGAAACTATAAGGTAGGCATTATTATCTCATTTTTAAGAAAAAGAAACTGAGGTTCAGAGAGACTCAGTCTCTGGCTCAATGTCACCTAGGTAGTTGTGCCAAATCAGGGATTCCAACTGAGCTCTGTCTGATTTCAAAGCCGGTGGTTAAACCCTCAGGCTGCTGGACCATATCTCTCATTGGAGGCAGTTTGTAATTAGTCTTAGTGCATCGTTATTGTCAGAAAAGACATTTCCAGGGAGTAACAGTCCAAATGATGGCCGTGAGGTCAGCTGAGGGAGTGTTGGGATTCCTCACCAGTAGAACTGGCTGACGAGGGCAGGAACCTGTTTTAACAAGCAATCTTCTCGTTCTTTGAGACCTTTCCAAACAGAGTGAGCGTTCGTAGCAGTGCAGAACTGAGAACGAGATTTCGCCAGCCGAGACTGCATCAGAAAAACTTCTTTAGTCTTTTGGGAGCATCGCTGGCAAACATAATTTGAAAATCTTTCTCCTTAACACGCTGCCTCCTGTCAAAGACTAGGATTCTCACACATATTTCATCCCATTTCTTTTTTTTTTTTTTTTTTTTTTTTTTGCGGTACACGGGCCTCTCACTGTTGTGGCCTCTTCCGTTGCGGAGCACAGGCTCCGGACACGCAGGCTCAGTGGCCATGGCTCACGGGCCCGGCTGCTCTGTGGCATGTGAGATCCTCCCAGACGGGGCACGAACCCGTGTCCCCTGCACCGGCAGGCGGACTCTGAACCACTGCGCCACCAGGGAAGCCCCATCCCATTTCTTTTTAATTAAAAGCTGTTATATATTTATTTTTCAGCTGCTGTAGAGTGAGGGAATGTAAGCATTCATTCAATAACCATTTATTATGTCCTTTTACGTGCCAGCCCCATGAAGTGTGCTGGGACATGCAAAGATGATTAAGCCACAATCCCTCCCCTCAAGGGGGTTACAACCCAGTTGTGGGGAAAGAGAATAGATGTGTAAGTAAATAAGTATATGAAGGGGTGCCAAGTGCTGTGGTGGAAGCGTATTCATTGGAGGGTGGTTCTAACCAGTGCCCTCTGAGTCAAATTCAGCCCATCAGCATATGTGGAGGCCCCCATAAAAATTGAACTTGTGGGGCTTCCCTGGTGGCGCAGTGGTTGAGAGTCCGCCTGCCGATGCAGAGGACACGGGTTCGTGCCCCGGTCTGGGAGGATCCCACATTGCCGTGGAGCGGCCAGGCCCGTGAGCCATGGCCGCTGAGCCTGCGCGTCCGGAGCCTGTGCTCCGCAACGGGAGAGGCCACAACAGTGAGAGGCCCGCGTACCGCAAGAAAAAAAAAAAAATTGAACTTATGGCCAAGAATCATCTAGAGTTTTCACATAAAAATCTAGATTTAAAGCTCCCCAGGAAAAGTCAAGAAATCTGCCAATACCAGGCCTCGATTTCCACATAGTAACATCAGCTGGAGCTGAGTGTTGGCCACCCTCTCCTGGAAGGACTCCGTTCTCTACTTTGCCTCAGTCACCACCACTCCCTATTGCCCTACACTTGGCCTACTAGGCTCATTGATGCTGACACTCCCCGGCCTCTGGAGGGTTTGAGTTTGTGACTCTTTATCGGGAGGTAAGATAGCAAGGCCTGTGGCCTTGACTGGCTGCTGCTTTGATTTTCCCCTGGGTTACACGTCCTGGTCTTTAACTCCAGCTCTTGATAACCTGGGGGAGATCACTTCTTCTCTGTAGACTTCAGTTTCTTCATGTTTTATAATTGTTGAATTCTGGTCCAGGGAGGCATTCCAAAAAATGTTGAGGGAAGGAAAGAAAGAAGGAGGGAAGGAAGGGAGGGAGGCAGGGAGGGAGGGAGGAAGGAAAGAAAGAGGAAGAGAGGGAGGGGCTGTTGCATCACCTTCACAGACTTTTTGTGAGAATCAAGCAGGATATTATGAACATGCTTGTAAAATTTAAAGTGATATGCACATATAAGCTACTTCTAATAACATAGCTGTGTTTCTGCACTTTGCAAAAAGCCTCCTGTGGAATCCTACAATAGTGAGATTCTACTTTAAAAACATGTATTTCAGAGAAGTTTTGGAAGTGGAGTTAAATTCAATTATTATTGGTTTTTTTTACTGCAGAATTGTCAGAGCCTTCATCATACCTTAAAATGTAGTATGTATTCTCAGTAGAGGAAGATCCCGTGTGGGTATCTCATACCTGGTTGGCCAGGAAACCCTTCTTTCACAGAATTTCATGAAGGACAAGTGTTCTGTGGTACATCCTTTGAGAAATGCTGAGTTGGTTTCATGCAGGAGACCACCCAGGTCACTAGGGAAACCGACATGTTCATTATTATGTAAAAAGAAAGTGGCAGGAAGTATAGATGTTGATCCTGAATTTCAGTCTAGTGTTTTTTGTGCGATAGTGTCTTTCTCCAGGGGTCCTTCCCTGACTACTATCATTTCTCCCCACCCTTTAGGCTGATTTGGGGTCTCCCCTTGGTTCCCCAGCTTCCCCCTCCTCCATGCTTGCTGCAACCCAGTATATAGCAGCTGCGTTATAATCCCCTAGATGATAAATTCCATGAGTTCCATGAGCTCTTACCATGTGTGTCTTGTACATCACTGAATCCCCAGAGCCTGGCACAGTGCCTGATACATAGATTCTCTCTCTCATTCTCTGATACATATTAGATTCCCTTATATATAAAGATGAGATTCTATAGATAGATAATAGGTGGGCAGAAAGAAAAAAGATGGGATCATATATTTAATATATATTCAGATAGGTACAGATAGACAGGTAGAAAGAAAAAGAAAGAAAGGATCTAATATACATTCAGATAGATATCTATATAGCAAGATGGATAGATAGATAGGTAGATAGAGATAGAATAAACCTCTGTTTACAATTGTGTTTCTATATAAAATCTGAGGACGGAAGACTTCTTGAAGCACCCAAATGATTCAAGAGGTGAGGGAAAAGCAACATTCTTATGCTAATTACCTGACAGACAGATTGCTGCATGCTTGTCCGACTGCCCTTCTGGGTCTGCTTTTTCAGCCTGGAGACAGGAACAGGCGCCGCCTCGCTCTGCTCCAAGTAAATTACCTTCCATAGAGTCGATCACACTGTTGGAAGCACCATGGAATGTTCTTTTGCTTCACAAAGTGTGTCCTCAAAGTTTGCCTTTGATGTGCCTTCCCAAGGCTTCACAGGCTCCCGGCTTCTCCAGAGTTGCTCCTTTGATAAAAGCGTTCAGTCTCTCTGGTTTCCATTTTTCTGGGCACATTGGGAGCCTGTGGGGAGGCAGATCCTGCTGGGAAATGAGCAGAGCATTTCAGCCCATGTGACCTGAATTTCACAGCATCTCCGGGCTCCTGGCTCTGTAGCTGGCAGCTAAGGGGCTGTGCAGAAACCCAGGACCCCAGATGGGAAGGAACACTGGAGGACATCTCCCCAGATGTACTCCAGATCAGGAAACTGAGGACCAGCGAGGGGAGAAGCCTTCCCCAGTGTTCTGAGACTGCTCCCCTGAGACAACACGAACTTTGTATCTTTTCAACATCTCTTCAGATGTTTTTATGGGCCATGATGTTTGTTTATTCAGTTGTTCTTTGTTGTTTTGTTTGTAGCCACAATTTCCTCAGCCAGAGCCTAGGAAGAGACAGTAGATAGTATAATGATTAAAAGCATGGCCTCTGCAGTCAGACTACTGGAGTGCAAATCCTGGCTCCACCGATTTTCCTGCATTGTGACCTAGGGCAAGTTACTTGACCACTCTGTGATTCACTCTCTGCATCTGTAAAATGAGGGTAATCATAGACTGTTGTGAGGATTAAATAGGTCAATTTGTGTAAAGTGCCTAGAATCTAGTAAGCACTGTAAATGTGCTTGCTACTTTCATTACCCACCAATGCCATTATTTTTCCTAATCTTTTTTTTAAAGCCTTCCCTTCATGAATATCTTTTATTTATTTGTTTAATTAAAAAATTTTTTTAATTTTGTTTTTGGCTGCATTGGGTCTTCATTGCTGCATGTGGGCTTCTCTAGTCACGGAGAGCGGGGGCTACTCTTCGTTGCGGTGCACGGGCTTCTCATTGCGGTGGCTTCTCTTGTTGCGGAGCATGGGCTCTAGGCGCGTGGGCTTCAGTAGTTGCATCGTGTGGGCTCAGTAGTTGTGGCTCGTGTGCTCTAGAGCACAGGCTCAGTAGCTGTAGCGCACGGGCTTAGTTTCTCCGTGGCATGTGGGATCTTCCCGGACCAGGGCTTGAGCCCGTGTTCCCCGAATTGGCAGGTGGATTCTTAACCACTGTGCCACCAGGGAAGTCCCCAGTACATTTTCTTTTAAGACTTATATTACATGTTCAACATGTCTGCACGAAAAACGTCTTTGTGTATTTGAAATAGATTATATATATATCCTTTACCAGTATCAGTTATACTCCTTCATTCAACCAACACATATGCATAGGCCTACTAAGTGCAAGCACCAAATGCAAGCACTACTAAGCAGTAACACTAGTAAGCACTACTAGTAGTACTAAGCACCACCTCCAGTACTAAGCACTACCACGAATATTAAGTACTGCTACTTAGCTTAGCAGCACTATTGCTACTAGTAAGTAGTACTACTGCTAAGCCTGACTACTACTACATGCTACCACTACTTAGAAACATCACTTCTAGTACCAGTCACTACTACTACTAGCCACTGCTACTACTAAGTGCAAGCACTCCCCTAAGCAGAGTGAACAGCTTTGCCCCTTTCTAGCTTTAACTCTCCAAACCTCAACTTCCTTACCTGTAGAATGGGAATGACAACATACCTACCATCTAGAAGGGTGGTGTGAAAAGAAACTTCATGCAGGTCAAGAGTTTAGCAGAGGGCCTGGCTCCTGGCCTCCGCTCTGCAAACAATGGCTCTTGGACACTGTTGTGTAGACAACTGGCTTTGGCCAGACCAGCTACCGAACCCTAAAGAGAGTCTAAGACTTAAGAGGGCCTCAGCCTGAGGCCAAGAGGCTGCAGACATGGGGGAGGAAGGGACTAACATCTAAGGACTGACATCTGAGTCCCTACTGTGTGCTAGGCCCTGTACTGCCTACTCCTTGTGACATCTTTATAAGAAGGTTCAATTATCATCCCCATTTTAGAGATGGGAAAACAGACTCAGAGAAGCAAAGCAACCTGTTCCATAACCATGAACCCAGCCCTGTCTGATTCCTCTAGGTCAGAGGTCATCAATCTTTTTCTGCAAAGGGCCAGATAGTAAATTGTTTCAGCAACTAGTCAGCTTTATAACTGTGCCAGAGAGGCAGCTACTTACAGTGCCCATGTGAAAGGACGTGGATGTTTCTAATGCAATTTGAATTATTTTATTTGACCTGTAGCCATAGTTTGTGACCCTGCACTTCATGCTACTTCCCCTAAGTCTGAGTCACACACTATATATATGTATATATATATATATATATATGTGTATATATATATATATTTTTTTTTTGGCCGTACCACGCAGCTTGCAGGATCTCAGTTCCCCAACCAGGGATTGAGTCTGGGTCACAGCAGTGAAAGCCTGGAAAGCAGTGAAATTCTAACCACTAGGCCACCAGGGAACTCCCTGAGTCACACTATTGTCCTTCTTTATTGAGTTCTTACTATGTGGAAGACACTGTGCTGGCCACCTGGGCTGTGTTTCCTGGTTTCATCTTTACATTCTCCCCATTTTTTTTTTTGGCCATGCCTCATGGCTTGTGGGGTCTTAGTTCCCTGACAAGGGATCGAACCTGGGCCCTTGGCAGTGAAAGAGCTGACTGCAAACCACTAGACTGGAATTCCCATATTCTCCCCATTTTTGAGAAGGGAAAACAGAGGCTCCTCAAAACCTGTGAATTGCACAAATCAACTCTCTGAAAACATCATGTGGCCTCTTTGTACCTACATCACCAAGCCAGAACCAAGGGAAACTTTGGAGGATCTCTCATTTTCCTCCTGCATCACGTGGGTTTTCACATTTACCTCTGCAACAGAATGGAATAAGCAGGCATGCGTTTGCAAAGGTCACAGAATTCAAATAACGGGCATCATGCTTCCTTCTGCAAGAAAGCACAGGAAAATAGCAGGAGTTGGCATTGCTTTGCATTCATTACCAGGTCGGTTCCTGGGGAGGGGTGAGTGGCAGGAAACTGATGAGCTGGTCCCCTAAGATGGAGCCATGCAGCCTGAGAAGCCTCTCTTGCCTGAAAGCAAAAAGGAAGTGATGGGCATCGACACTTCCTGTGAGCAGTGAGGATGCTCCTTCCTCCTTGGAAGTGCAGAGGTGAACCCTTAGGACACCTGCCAAGGGGCGCCTCTACTCTCAAATGTCTCCTAACACACTGTCACAGTGCATAGATTTCTAGCATGACTGTTACCTTTCTAAGAATAACACAAAGGCTCAGTCAGTCAGTAACACAACAGTGTGAATTAGTTCGATCTCAGAGTGAAACAGGTACTGGACTGGGAGGAGAGAAACGTGGCTTTGGAACCACTGTGGCTTCAGCCACCTTGTCAGCAATGTGGCCTGGGCAAATTGCATTTCCTCTGCAGAGCATAGAAGCTGAATTAGAGAGAAAGTTACAAGTGGTCTGTGAGCCACATGGGGCCCCCAGGCCTATTTTTATCTCTGTTAAATATTTTTAAATGTTTCACTGGGATAGTTACTTTTAAATGACCAATTCATTTAATAATTTATTTAAATATATTTAATGCTTAATATTTCAATGTAATGATTTATTTAAATCATAAATTTTCAAATGATTTTTGATTAAGGATACTTAATTTTTTCTTTATTTTGAATTGAGATAATTAATGTACACAATTAGGATTTGCCCCAGACCCCAGTGTTCCCCGATGCCTCACATGTGACTGCCTCTCACATTCACTAAACCTGCTCTGGCCTCTGTAGTTATTTGATTTTGATTCTGGAGTGGAAACATCTCTCTGGATTTTGATGTATGACAGTAGGCTGAAGGCTGACTCTAAAAGGATGGGTCCCCAGTCAAGTAAGTTTTGATGAAGGGGAAGACAGAACGTCTGTCTTTACAAACAAAGTGTTTTCTGGGGAAGGTGAGGAATAGTGAGAAGCCGGGAGGTACCAACGACACAGGCAGTGTCACTTCTCCAACAAAATGTTAGTGACCTTGTTGTGATATAGGGTACATACCTAGTTGAGGGACTTCCTTGGTGGCGCAGTGGTTAAGAATCTGTCTGCCAGTACAGGGGATACAGGTTTGAGCCCTGGTCCGGGAAGATCCCACGTGCTGCGGAACAACTAAGCCCATGAGCCACAACTACTGAGCCCGCGTGCCACAACTACTGAAGCCCACGTGCCTAGAGCCTGTGCTCCACAACAAGAGAAGCCACTGCAACGAGAAGTCTGCATACTGAAATGAAGAGGAGCCCCCGCTCGCCACAACTAGAGAAAAGCCCGTGTGCAGCAAGGAAGACCCAACGCAGCCAAAATAAATAATTTAATAAATTAATTTAAGAAAAGGGGAACAACTGTGAAAATGATTTATAAAAAAAAAAGAGGTGTAGCAACCGGAAGTTCAAGCTGCGGCTTCTGGAGGGCAGTCAACCCACAGTGGTTTTGGAGTCACTGATGGCTGGGGAGTGGTCAGACCTGCTCCCCCAACACCTGGCCCACTCAGCTGCGGTCATGGAAGCCTCATCTGGCCAGGGTCGGCAGCCCTCACTATGGAGTGGGGTCCAGAAATCCCAGGGCAGTCTAATCCCAGGTACCCAAGAGGGATGCCAAATGCTTCCCTGCCTGTTAATTGTAACTGCCCAGTCTCTCTCTTGTTTCTCAAACTTATTGGTCTTAAGACTGTTGACACTCTTAAAAATGCTGGAAGATCCCCAAAGAGCTTTTGTATATATGTGTTTCATATCAATAAAAATCATCATATTACAAATTAACACCGACACATTTTTAAAACATTTATTCATTTACAAATCACCATAATAAACCATTACAAGTTAACATACCTAACATGTTCTACTGAAAAATAACTATATTTTTGCACAGTAGAAATATGGAGAAGAGTGACATTGATGATGGTGATGACAACGATTTATAATACATCCCAGACCCTGACTGCCATCATGGGGCTCTTTACAAGAGCCCCATACGTTAATTCCAAGATTCTTTTCATTTTATCATTGGGGACACACAGAGATTAACTTGCTCAAGGGCAGAGCCGGGATTCAAACCCACACAGATGGGCTCCAGGTACTGTATTCTTGGCCATGACAATGTGTATACAGTCTCCATTACAGATAAGCAGTCTCAGGCAGAGAATTGTGTCAGCCAAGGTGGTAAATCTCCGGCGTTGCACTCGGCAACTAAAAATACCAAGAGCATGCTAACTAGGCAAGGCTGGGTTTATTCAGTGTTATGTTTGTTAAATATTTGATCTGGGAGAATTAAATGGCAGCTTCTCTCTAGAGAACCAAAGCTGATGGGCCCAGAAATAAAGTTGATGAAAACAGCCCTAATTGAAATCATACTGGAATGTGTACAGTTTACAAAACCGTCCCATATGTGTTAGTTTATTTAATCCTCTGTTTAAATGACGCTCACCCATCTTCCCGCAAATCTGCACTCTGTGCTTCGTCCCCACAGCTGCACCCTGGAACCAGACATCAGCCTTGCTGGTCTGGACTTCTGCTGCAGCCCCTTTAGTCCCCATCCTCTGTCTCCCGACGGGCTCCTGCCACTTGAATGCTGCCTCCAGAGGTTTCCTTCAATAATGATAATGGCAGTGAATACTAATTGATCACTTGCTGTGTGCCAGACACCCCGCTGAAAGCTAGGCATGCATTATATCCTCCGTGTCTCTCGGTAACTCTGACTTACGTATTTTTAATCACCACCTTCCCCATTTCACAGCTGAGGACAGCAAAGCTTAGAGCCGTCACATGATTTACCCAAGGATACCAGCTAGGAGCCCCAGCCCTGGGGTGTGCGCACAGCGGCCGGACTCCCTAGCTGGTTCTGAGCCTCTGAGCAGCCGTACCTCCCATCAGCAACGCACCCTGATCCACCGCTGCCCTTCCTGGTCTCCTCTGGGTCCTCAGTGCCCGCGAATGCTTCAGTGTGGCATCCAGGTCCTTTAAAGTTGGGTTCCTGACTCCTCTCCCGGACTGTCCCTCCCGCCTCACCTCATTTCCCTGCACCCCACCCTCCAGCCACACCGAGCTCCCCCGTTCACCTTGTCACAGGGCCGCCACACCTTTGCATGTGCCGTTTCTGCCCCGACAGCCATGCTCTCCTCACCAAACTCCTACGCAGCCTTGAAGACCAAGCCCCGCAGTCTTGTCCGTTCTGAAGTCAGGGGTGACTTTTTGCTCCCTTCTGAAGGCACTGTCAGAGTCCTCCATCCCCACCAAGATTTAACCTTATCACCTTGTGTTGTTTAGGGCACTGGAGGAGGGCAGAGACGGTGGATTCAGAACTGTCGGGGATCCACTGGGTTGTTACCAAACAGGTAAGCACTTACTTTGCTGTTTCTCAGAAGAATTTGCTACTTCCCTATCAAAGCTGCAGCACCCAATATTAGAGTGGGCATGCAGGTTCTCTTCCCTCCCCCGAGGTTTAGGAATGTAGCCTGAAGCTCCTGAATAGCTTACCTTGAAATGTCTTTGATGGCTCTTTGTCTCAAAAAAGAATGTAAATTTTATATTCTATTCAATATTATCTGCATTTGTTTTAATATAAAAATGTTTTGCATTACCTACTTTTTTTTGCCCAAAAAATCTTCAAGTAAAGATGATCTAGGAAAATGAAAAACAAACAAACAAAACCAAAAAAAAGTCGGGTCCATGTCCAGCCTCCACTACTTACTAAATATGTGTAACCCTGCTCAAGTGATTTTGTACCTTTCTGAGCCTCAGTGGCCCCATCTGTGAAATGGGTCTGATAACAGGGTGACATGCCCTCACAGGGGTATTATAAGGATGCAATGGGGGACTTCCCTGGTGGTCCAGTGGTTAAGGCTCCGAGCTTTCACTGCAGGGGGTATGGGTTCAATCCCTGGTCGGGGAAGTTCTGCATGCCGTGCAGTGCAGCCAAAAAAAAAAAATTAAGGGGATGAACTTTCTGGACCACTAAAGAGGAGGGTAGAGAGGTTGCCCAGACTTACCTGGCCACTGCCTTCTCCTCCCAGGTGTGGCCATGGATCTAAGGATGGGGCTGCATTTGCCCGAGAACTAGAAGAGGCCCAGATGTCTGAGATTTTCCTAAGATGGGCATAGACTGTGAAGGTTCAACTGAAAGGAGATAAAAGCCCCAAGTAAAACGGGCTTGTGGGGACACGAGAAACAGGCGTTTCTGGGATCTGTCAGGACACAGGTCTAACCTCACAGAGCGTGTGTTTTAGTTGGGATGGGTGGGCAACATCTTCTCCAGTCAATCCCTGGCCATCTACCCGGGAGCCTGCAGAGGGCCAGGTCACTTCCACAGCACCCAGAACAAAGTAAGTGCATTATAAATGTAATCACAAGAACAGTACAGACCTGTTCTCTGTTTGCTGCTTGAGGCATCTCCCCATGATCCGGTTGTGTTGAGAACTGGGGTCATCGCCCTTGGTATAAAAAGATCAGTTTGCTGAGCAAAGGGTCCTTCTGGGCATTTGAAATGACTGATGAGAAGAGAGAGAGAGAGAGAGAGAGAGGGAGAGAGAGAGAGAGAGTGTGTGTGTGTGTGTACACACACTCCATTTAGTAACCGCTCCCCAACTGCTCAGTCACCATGCACGGTGCTCACCCCACTCTGCCCTGACCAGCCTCCGCTCAGCCAGTTTCCTCTCCAGCCTCCTTACAGCTGCATCTACTCCAGCCTCTCTCTTTCCCCTCTCTGTTCCATCTCTTACCAGCCATCTCAAGAAAATCTCGCGTCCTTTCCAAACCGACTGCCACATTGCTAGCTGACAGTTTCCTCCCCATCCTTTTCTGAGCCCGCTGCCACCACCAGCCCAGTGCTGGGGACTTTCAGAAGCTCTCAGCCCTCTATCACTGAGGGGAGATGCTGCAGCCCCCTGTAGGGAGGAGAGAGCTGCCCCCTGTCAGCATCGCCACCTCCACCAGCCAGGATTCTCACAGCAGGAGTGAGATCAAAACTTCACTCTGTCCCCTGCCGGGAGCTGAAGGCTGTGCCCTGGTGCACCATCTCCCTCACCTGAGTTTCTGGACCTTGTACATGCAGGGTCCTCTACCTAGAATTCTCATTTCCCCACCTTGTCTTCATTTATCTAACTCCTCCACTAACTTCAAAACTCTTCCTAGACATCACCACCTCCAGGAAGCCTTCTTTGATCCCCAGACTGAGTCAGAGGCCTCCTCTGGACACCCACAGTTTCCCCCATTAGAGCATTCAGGATACTGAATCATCATTGCCTGACTGTGAGGTCGTGAAGCCAGGCTTGCTCACCACACTATTTCCATGACCTGGCACGTAGGACACCCTCAGCCGATTGCCGTCGTTGTTTAAATGAATGATGAAAATGCGATCTGCCCCCAGGGAAACAAACACGACTGTGTGTTTCTGGATGATTTTCCAGGAAGTTTCCCCAATATACCCTCTGTTCCAGAGACAGCTAGAGTTTTCTGGCTCATGATGTTGTAAGTTTCCACAACAGTGGTGGAGGATGTGGCTGAGAATCCAGTGATGCTCTTTTCTGTCCAGCCTGGTGCCAGGGCTTCGCTCCTAACCTCAGCCCCCGCAGGATTAGCCAGAGCGCACGTGGCTCAGAGCTATCCACTGACTCCACGGGTGAAACCTCAGTGGGTTTAGGCAGGGATGGGTGAGGGGTCCAGTGGGGACCCAGAGTATTCTCTCTGCTAGGGCCATCGGGAGGCTGTCATATTATAGTTTGTCTCTTATAAACTCCTTTGGGGAACCTGCCATCATAGAGCATGGGGGTTTTGGTCCTAGGAGGATATTATTCTCTTGTACAACTGTACGATGGTTTCTGTCCATTGCTATCCAAGCGTTGCCTTTTCTAGGGACCTTTAATGATATATTTTTACCTAAGAGCCATGAAAGAGCTTGGCAAGTTGTATTTTCCAAACATGGAGATAGATACATTCCCATAAACTCTTTCTATAATGGGACTGACACTCCTTCTACTTAGAAGGGGGTCTGTGTCTCCTCCCTTGAATCTCTTCAGGGACTAGTGACTGTTTCAATCAATAGTGTGTAATGGAAATAAAGCTATGGGATATCCAAGACAAGATCATAAGAAAGGATACGGTTCTTTCCTGGAGTCCCCCCTCCCCTTTCCCCTCCCCCATCTTCACTTCAGACCGCAGCCATCTTGCTACGAGGGAGCCCAAACCAGCCCATGCTGAGAGACCACCTAGTGGGGCCATGCTGGGAAGAACTGAGCCTACATCCAATAGTCGGCATCAGCCGCTTGTCACAGGAATAAATGAGACTCGAGATGGTTCCAGCCACAGGCTTCAAGTCTTCCAGCTGAGACCCCAGGCATCATAGAACAGAGATGAACCATCCCTGCTGTGCCCTGGTCTGAATTCCCAGCCCCCAGAACCCATGAGCATATAAATGGTGGTTTTGCTGAGTTCTGGGGTAATTTGTTATGCAGCCATAGTAACTGGAATGGGACTGGAACACAAAAATATAGGGCAACTCAAAGAAATTGTAGATGCAGAGAACTGGGTCACGGAGGCCACCAACCTCCCATTTCTGTATGAGCAAGGGCTTTAAAATCAGAACCCACCAGCTAAAGGGGAATATCACAAAGGACCACCTCAAAGGATTAAGATGATTAATAACCTCATCTTATAGATGAGGAAACTGAGGCTCAGAGAGAGTGACCATGAAATGATCAAGCAGAGACCCACCCACATCCAGGCGCATGATATATATGATGTAAGCATTCTCTCCTGGTGCGAATTGTAATAGTGAGGATTCACTGAGTGCCCGTCACATGTCAGGTGCCTCAGCTAAGTTGCTATATGTAGTCTTCACCGTACTTCTTCAATGTAGTCATTATTGTTCCCTTTCCACAGGTGGTAAAATTAAGGCTCAAGGATGGGGAAATGACTTGTCCCTGGTCAGATAGCCGGAGGGTGATGGCCCTGAGTTCTGAACCCAAATCTGCTCCACCCAGCCCCGGTGGCTTCTCACAATTTGTGCTACTTGTTCCCTTACTGACACTGCTGGCTTTCCACCCAGCCCCAGTGGCTTCTCACAATTTGTGCTAATTGTTCCCTTACTGACACTGCTGGCTTTCCCCCACTCCAAGAGCACAGATGATGTCTTCAGTGTTAATGCCGTGGAGGCACTAAGTTAGTAGAGGGTGTGGCTACTGCCTTCCAAGTCAGAGGCTCACGGTTCAAATCTTTCATCTGCTACTTACAGCCTGTGTAACCTCGGGGTAAGATGTCACTTAACCTCTTTGAGCCTCACCTTTTTTGTGAGTAAAATGGGATTAAAATGCCTTCTTGCTGTAAGTATCAAAGGAAACAAGATATATAAGGGACCAAGAATGGCTCCCAGTAAGCGTTAAGGATCTGATCCAAGTTGGTTTTCCTCTCTTAATCCCCATTCAAAGCACCCCCTTCCGAAAGAGTTTCGATAATCAAACTGACAGCTTACAGCAATTGAGAGCTTTGTCGTGTAGTTTGGCATGGTTTAACATGCTTGACATAAATTGCATTTAATCCTCACAGCAACACCATGAGGTCTAGATTCTATCATTATCTTTACAGATGAGAAAACAGAGGCACAGAGATACAAAGTTGTATTAATGCCCTAGAGCTGCCATAACCAAGTACCACAAACTGGGTGGTACTAGTTTAACAGAATAACAGAAATATTGTCTCATGGTTCTGGAGGCTAGAAGTCCAAGACAAGGTGTCAGCAGGCTTGGTTCCTTCTGGGGGCTGTGAGGGAGAATCTGTTCCCTGCCTCTCCCCTAGCTTTGGGTGGGTTGCTGGCAATCTTTGGCCTTCCTTTGCTGTAGAAGCATCGCTGTGATCTCTGCCTTGATCTTCATACAGCATTCTCCCTGTGGGTGTCTGTGTCCAAACTTGCCCTTTTGATAAGGACACCAGTCGCAGTGAATTAGGAGCCCACCCTACCCCAGCGTGACCTCATCTTAATTATATCTGCAGTGACCCTGTTTCCAAATAAAGTCACATTCTGAGATACTGAGGGTTAGGAATTCAGCATATAAATCGGCAGGGGTGGGGAGCACAATTCAGCACATAACTGTTGACTTATCTAAGTTCACACGGTTAGTAAACAGTGGAGGTCAACTTCAAGTCCAGTTAGGCTGCTTCCAGCACCGGTGCTCCTGACCACACCACTGATAATGATCCGAATGCCCCATAGGTGGATGAGGCAAAGGATTCTCTGGGAAGAAGACATCGCTTGCAATCCTAGTTGTGCTGCCTTAGAAGCTCTTTGGCTTCCCAAGACCAGCCCCCATCCTGGTGGTGACTCAGAGGCAGCCTGGGAACACCGGGGGTGGCTTCACCAACAACTTTACCAGAGCACAAGAACAGTTCGTTTGCTAAAGCAATTAAAAACATAATCTGTGCTATTAAATGCCTCCTCTATTTTTCTGCTGTATGCATCCCCCAGCATGCTGAGTTATATGCCTTCCCTAATCATTGCTGGCATGTCATCTCCCTCTTCAACTGCCATCCTTAGAGATGATGGGGATTCAAGACAGTTTGTTTTAATATCAGGATCTACGTCTCTGATCATTATATACACACACCCCATTTTCGGGGAATTTACTGCTTGAATAAGAGGCTAGGTTGACAGCTCTGACATTCCAGCCCTCGCGTCAGCTGCAGATAGGGTGCATGCCAAGGGCACAGGTACCAGTCTCATCACTGTGGGAGTTCACTCGGAGCTGGCTTTCAGTGGCGTCGGATGACAGTTGCTACAGAGTCTGAACCAGAGATGTCAGTCCTTGACAGCCCAGACCATGCAAGGAAAAATCACCCAACCCACCACACTGCCTTTTCCACAACACATACCATTTTGATATGTGAGAATGAAAAATGAGATGTACATATATAGAGGATACTCTGGTCCTCTTTTAATTGGAAGCATTTATTGTTGAGGCTATCATGGGGGTGTGAATGGAAAATATCACTAATTAAGTACCTACTATGTGTCAGGCACTGCTAGACCGTTAACATTGTCTGAATTTTCATAATGGCCCTAAGAAGGCATATTTTATTGCCATTTCTGGATGATTAAACTAAAGCACTCAGAAGAGAAGGATCTACTTAAGTTAGCTCAGCTGAATTGGATTTCAAAGCTATGATTTGACCTCTGTATGCCACTTTACACTTTTGATAATACCTTTTCATATAACTCCTTTTCCATGATCTTCTGAAGCAATTCTTGGTTTCATTCATACCTCCTTGGACCTTTCTTCATATTTCTCTTTCTGTCAAGGTTCTTCTCTGTTGTTTTATCATTAAATAACAGTGCTCTCTAGGGATATTTTATGCTCATTATCCTCACTACCCAAAACCCTCCCTAGAAGATCCCACCCAAACCAAATGGCTTCAACCTTTAGCCACAAGAAATAATGACATTATTTCTTGAATGAATAAATTTAAAAAATCAACAAACAAATGAATAAATGAATGGAGGGATAGATGAATGGATGGAGAAATGGGCAGATAGATGGATGAGTTGGAATTGCTAGGCAGTATTCTTAAGAAACTAATGACCTGGTATAGGAGCAGAAATGTACAGAACTAATGATACCCAGCTTAATATTATACTGAGTTCTGAGGTATAAGGATTTCATGCTGTAACAAACATGGAAAGTAAGTACACACCAGGTGAGCAGAGGAGAAAGGGAATTAGAATAGGCTTCCTGAATAAAGTGGAACCCAGGATGGGTCTGGAAGATGGAAAGAAATTGACAGATGCACATGGAAGGAAAGAGTATTCCAGGAAGAGAAACCATTGAGGTCCCTATACATCTATTCTCTCTATTTTACAGCGGAGGAAACTGGGACTCGGGCAAGATGAAGTGAGAGTCAGAATTCACTTGCCCAAAGGGACACAAAAAGTAACCAAAGTGACATGGGATTTAGACTCAAGTTTGGCAGTCCTGACAGCAGATTATTATGATTTGAAGATGACTGGAGAATGAGGAAATAGCTAAATATAAATCCCTCCTCAAGTTTGGATAAGAGGGTACTCATCTCTTACTGAGGGTCATGGTTTTTGGTTGAGTGTCCAACCTCAAATGAGAGGCAAGCTGAGACTGGAACATCCAGGGGGAGGTGGGAGCAGGGGCTGAGGCAGAAGCTCGTGAGAGGGGGCATCCCATTAGCCCTGATACACGGTCGGACAGGGACAGGCAAATCTGGTCCCTAAGTCCACTAGGTAAGTCAGATTCAGGATCAGGGGCTCGTGTGGAATAGAGAGACGGCTCTAACTGCTCTTGATCACCTACTATGTTCCAGTTCTACATAAAACTCCCACTTATTGACCCTTCATTATGTACCTGGTGCTTTATTAAGCACTTTATGAGGAGGCATCTATTATAAACATCTCCATTGTACAGATGAGGAAACTGAGGATCAGGGGAAATTACTGGCCCAAAGTCACATAGCTTATTAGTGGTGAGGTGTACAACTGGAATAGGTATGTCTGATTCCAGGGCCTAAAGACTGTTTGCCTACATCAGAATAGTTAATCTCCTTAACCGCCCAATGGCATTCATCTCACCACCCCACCCCCACCTTTATAGAGGAGGAAACCGAGGTTCAGAGAGATACAGCAAGCTACAAACAGTTACACAGCAGTGGGAAGACAAATTTGAACTCAGGTCTCAACTTCAAACTTTCCCCTTTACATTAATGCAGCTTCTGTTTATATGCAATAAACCCAGTGGGATGGAGGGAAGTGGTGAAGGTATGGGACCAGGGTGACTCTTTCTATCCTGGATGGAAGCAGGTGATGTATCTAGATCAGTGGTTCTCAACCAGGGAGAGTTTTGCTCCCCTAGGGGACATTTGGCAATATCTGGAAACAATTTTCGTTGTCACAACTGGGATGGGGGAGGAAAGACTACTAGTATCTGAGGGTAGAGGCCAAGGATGCTGCTAAACAGCCTACAATGCACAGGATGGTCCATCACAACAAAGAATCATCCAGCACAAATGTCAGTAGTGCCAGGGTTGAGAAAACCCAGTCTAGACCCTTGGTGAGTGATTTGGGGTTTAGGATTTAGCCATGTTCTTGGGGTTCCAACCATGTGAGAAGGAGGTATGCATTGGAGATAAAGGCAAAGGCAAGGCTTTGGGCCAGAAAGAGGAGAGAGATGCTTGATGTCTCACCAGCTGTGTGACCTTGGGCATGTGACCTCACCTCTCTGCATCTTAGTTTCCTTGCCTATGAAATGGAGAAGATAATACCTACTTCTTGGATGGTTGTGAGGTGGAAATGGGTTCACAGTGGTTCTCAGACTTGAGCGTGCTTCACCATCCCTGGAAGGCTGGTGACAACACAGATGGCTAGGCCCCAGAGTTTCTGATTCAGTAGATCCGGTGTTGGGACTCAAGAATTTGCATCTCTAATACATTCCCAGGTGATGGTGCTGTTGGACCAGGGACTGCTTTCTGAGACCCAATAAATTAATTCCTATGAAGAAGTTAACAGGGCTTCCCTGGTGGCGCAGTGGTTGGGAATCCCCCTGCCAATGCAGGGGACACGGATTCGAGCCCTGGTCTGGGAAGATCCCACATGCCGCAGAGCAACTGAGCCTGTGCACCACAACTACTGAGCCTGAGCTCTAGGGCCCGCGAGCCACAACTACTGAGCCCGCGAGCCACAACTACTGAGCCCGCGAGCCACAACTACTGAAGCCCGCACACCTAGAGCCCGTGCTCCACAACAAGAAAAGCCACCGCAATGTGAAGCCCGTGCACCACAACGAAGAGTAGCCCCGACTCGCCGCAACTAGAGAAAGCCTGTGCACAGCAACAAAGACCCAATGCAGAAAAAAAAAAAAAAAATGTTAACACAGCGCCCAGCATATAATAAGTGCTCAATAAATTACTGGCTGTCATTGCCAGCTTCATCATCACTATCATCATCATCATCACCATTGCATGATCCTGCAGGCTCAGAACTTTCTGGAAAGGGATCTGGATCTTGCTAGCAGCAAAGGTGACAAGAATCAGGACAGGTATGGTGGGAGTGTGTGACTTTATGTCCCCTGCTATGTTCCCTGTAGGGAAGGGAAGAGGAAAGAGGGTATTAAAAATCCTGTTCAGAGTGACACCTCCTGAGCCAGTGAGGGTGAGCATAGGGGGCTGGGAATGCAGAGGGTGTGAGTCAGAGGATCCAGCTGTAGTAAAGCAGGGTCATAGCAGTCTACAGCACTGGGGCTCCCTACAGGGCTCTGACATCTGGCAGAGCTGAATTTGAATTCTGGTCTTGCTTCTCCCTGGCTCTGTGACCCTGGATAAGCCACTTACCCTCTCTGTTCCTCAGTTTCCTTGGCAAAATGAGAATGATACTAATGGTTTCTACCTTCCAGAGTTACTTTTGCAAATTAAATAAGATATTTATGGAACGTGTTTACCATGTAGCACTCAAGATCTGAACTCTGTTGTTCGTCTCCCACCCTCCTGGTGCCCTGAGAATAGAAAACATTAAGATCCTTGACTTCCTGGCCTCAGAATCCGAGACTCATTCTGTAAGCCAGAGCTCTGTGTCTGCAGATCATTTTTAATTTCTTTGCATTTTCCTCAGGGCACCTGCCTCTTTGGATGAAGATTTGAATTGTTACCTCCTAGAGCCCATAATATACCTCACCTCTCTACAGACAAAGGTAAATATAATTAAAAAGTGATTATAATCTGGGACTACTTTCATAAGCTTTGCTAGACCTAATTATACAGTAAGCGCAAGTCTCTGGGCATCAAATCCTTCCTAGATGGAGCTTACTGACACTGTCAGCTGTGTGCTAGTTGAGCAGGGGTGAGATTTCTGCTGTTGGCGTCAGGGTCTGAGCTGCAGGAGGGGCACTGACCCAGGGCGAGCCATGTCTGGGCTTCAGTGATCCTCTTGGTCCTGTGTTTGTTCTCCAAGGAGCATTTATTAAGCATCATCCATGGGTCAGATCCTGCTCTCAAGTCTTATTAAGGGAGAGGGGCTTGTCAGTAAAAGCAGAGTGATAAATTCATAAAAGGGCATTGATTTACTAAAGAGGATATAGAGATGGCAAATAAGCACATGAAAATATGCTCCACATCATTAGCCGTTAGAGAAAAGCAAATTAAAACCACAGTGAGATATCACTACACACCTATCAGAATGGCTGAAATTAAAAAAAAATAGTGACAACACCCAGTGCTGGCAAAGATGTGGAGAAACTGGATCACTCGTACATTGCTGGTGGGAGTGTAAAATGGGACAGGCACTCTGGAAAGCAATTTTTCAGCTCCTTATAAAATATGCAAATATCATAAGACCCGGCAATCACACTGGGCATTTGTCCCAGAGAATGAAAATTTATGTCCACACAAAAACCTGCACATGAATGTTTATAGCAGTTTTATTCATAATAGCCAAAAACTAGAAACAACAAGATGTCCTTCAGTGAGTGAACGGTTAAACTAACTGTGGTACGTCCACACATGAAACACCACTCAGTAACAAAAAGGAAAGAACTGTTGATACCTGGAACAACCTGGATGAATCTATAGGGAACTATGCCTGGGGGTGGGGGGTAGCCAACTGCAAATGTTATAGCGTTCTTGAACACCAAAATTATAGAAATGGAGAACAGATGAGTGGTTACCAGGGGCTAAGGAGGAGGTGGGTGTGGGAGGGAAGTGGGTGTGACCATTAATGGGTGACAGGAGGGACGCTTGTGGTGATGCATCAATTCTGTATCTTGATTGTATCAATGTTAACATCCAGGCTGTGACATTGTACTCTGGTTTTGCAAGATGTTACCACTGGGGGAAACTGGGTAAAGGGTGAATGGGATCTCTGTATTATTTCTTACCACTGCACGTGAATCTACAGCTCTCTCAAAATTAAAATTTTAATTTTTTTCAAAGAGCATTGTCTCCCTAACTAAAACATCCAAAGTGTCCTACTGACTTTGTAATAAAATCCAAACTCTCATCTTGGCCTACAGACCCCACTGACCCCCCAAATCATCCCACGATGCCACATTCTCCAGAAGACTAGCCACCCAGGAAGCTTTCATTTTTGTCTCTCATATGATTTCAAACCTCCCTCTGTGGTGTTTCCTCTCTGTGGAATATTTTTTCCCCACTTCTTTTCTCTTCTTTTCAGCTCCTTCACATCATTTGGATTTCAGCTTAAATGTCACCTCCTCATGAAAGCCTTCCTTGATTTCCTCCAAAGCAGACTCCTCCACAAGTTTTCTTTCCCTGTCCCTTTTGCTTTGTTTTTTTTCATAGCACTTCGTGTAATTTATAATTATTAGCGTGTTTCCTGGTTTACTTACTTAATTTAGTCTTTTCTGTTAGACTCTAACCTCCTTGAGGGCAGGGACCACATCAGCCATGCTTATTAGTGCCTCCCCAGAGTCAACTGAGTAGCCGGTACATAGAGGAGACTCCATAGTATTTGCAAGCAGAAGGAGGGGAGGAAGAGAGAACAGCAGGGAAGGAAGGAGGGAGGAAGGATGGAAAGAAATGAGAGAGGAAGAGAGGGAGAAAAAAGGGGGATTGGAAGGAGGGCAGGGTGGGTTTGGGAGATGGCAGGGAGACGGCATCAGTGGGACTTTGGCTGTGGGTGAAGGCAGGGAGGAAAAGTCTGTGATGACACCTGGTTTTGGCTTAAGCATCCTGGGGTTTTGGCTTAAGCATCCTGGCAGATGCAGGGACCATTCATCCTTCCAGAGGAAGGAAAGTGTTTATGACGGGAGAAAGGGGAGAAGTTTGAGTTCATTTCCAATGTGTTGATTTCCTTCATGCCCCTGTCTCCTCATATCCTCCTTTATTTATTTTTTTAATATTTATTTAATACGCTGGGTCTTAGTGGCAGCATGCAGGATCTTTGTTGCCGCATGCAGAATATTCGTTGCAGCATGAGAGCTCTTAGTTGTGTCATGTGGGATCTAGTTCCCTGACCAGGGATTGAACCCAGGCCGCCTGCATCGGGAACGCAGAGCCTTAGCCACTGGACCGGGAAGTCCCTCCCCATATCCTTCTGCAACTGGTTATCTTGTGTATACAGAGGAGCCGTCTTACCAAACCCAAGTAGGGCCAGTAATTCAGTGACTCAAAAGGAACATGGTTAAAACTGAGAATGGGGCTTCCCTGGTGGCGCAGTGGTTGAGAGTCTGCCTGCCGGTGCAGGGGACACGGGTTCGTGCCCCGGTCCGGGAAGATCCCACATGCCGCGGAGTGGCTGGACCCGTGAGCCATGGCCGCTGAGCCTGCGCGTCCAGAGCCTGTGCTCCGCAACGGGAGAGGCCCATGTACCGCAAAAAAAAAAACAAAAAAAAACCCTGAGAATGAAAATGATAAATTCCTTAACACTTTTTTTTTTTAATTCAAAGACATGGGCATAGATTCACTAACCTTATGACAGAAGGGAAGGCTTTTTTCCTGAGTATGTTTTTGCTATTAAGGCTTCCTATAATTTCTCTTGCAAAGCCACCACTGGTTGCTATGCATTGACTCTGAACCTTCAGTCACCTCCCACGCCTAATTTGATAGCAGTATTTTTTTTTTTGCGGTACGCGGGCCTCTCACTGTTGTGGCCTCTCCCGTTGCGGAGCACAGGCTCCGGACACGCAGGCTCAGCAGCCATGGCTCACGGGCCCAGCCGCTCGGCAGCATGGGGGGTCTTCCCAGACCGGGGCACGAACCCGTGTCCCCTGCATCGGCAGACGGACTCTCAACCACTGTGCCACCAGGGAAGCCCGATAGCAGGATTTTTTTTTTCCCCCAGGAACTCTCCTTTTCACTGAGGTTTTGTATAGCGTTGAGTTTCCTATTCATAGCAACATTTTCTTTTCTTTTCACACTACATTTAATGTAATCGGTTTACTTAATTAAATTGTATAATTATAATAACAAGTACAACTGGCATAAACAGGTTTGGGAATAGACACAACTGACTTGGAGGACGCGTACAACTCGGCAGGGGGGTTGCCAAGTGTCCCGTCGAATGAGAATCGTGTCTGTAGCTATCACAGGGTGGTGGGCATCCCGTCATGTTTAGTGGAGAGAATGAATGTCTGTAAACATGGCAAGTTGGTTAAGAGGAAGTTAGCTAAGATTCCATTAGGTATTTACTTAAACGCATAGTTAATATAAACCTGGCACCTGGTTTCTGCCCAAAGCTGGAGCTAGAGCAGATCTTTCCAGAACCTTCAGGCTGTGAGGTCCGCATGTTGACAACTTTTTACAAAAGCAGCCAGGATCCCCTTTGCTACTATCCCTGCTGTTTGTGTATATAAAATAGAAGTCTGATTTCCGGTATCCCCAAAACTCAAAGGATAGTCAAGTTCCTCCCTCCTGAGAAGCCCGAGGCAGCCCATTAAAGGGCAGTGACTCAGACACTGAGATCAGGTAGATGGGATTTGAATCCCGACTCAGCTGTTTATTGGCTGTGTCTTCCTGATCAAGTGACTTAAACTTCCAGAGCCTCAGTTTCCTCATGTGTAAAACAGGAGTTAACATGAATGTATGTGAAATGCCACATTTAAGTGCAGCGCATAGTAGGTGCCTCATAAATAGTAGTTGCTATTATGATTATCATTGAAATCTGGGAGAGGGGCTTCCCTGGTGGTGCAGTGGTTACGAATCCACCTGCCAATGCAGGGGACACAGGTTCGAGCCCTGGTCCAGGAAGATCCCACATGCCGCGGAGCAAATGAGCCCATGTGCCACAACTACTGAGCCTGCACTCTAGAGCCCGTGAGCCACAACTGCTGAGCCCATGCACCACAACTGCTGAAGCCCACGTGCCTAGAGCCCATGCTCCACAACAACGGAAGCCACGGCAGTGAGAAACCCGCACACTGCAACGAAGAGTAGCCCCTGCTCACCACAACTAGAGAAAGCCCACATGCAGCAGGAAAGACCCAATGCAGCCAAAAATGAACAATAAATGAATGAATGAATAAGTAAATGAATGAATGAAATCTGGAAGAGGTAGGCAGCCCACCCAACAGCCTCTGGTCATGCAACAAATAAATGTTGATTTTATGTCCTAGAGAGGGAAAAAGCAATTTCCATTTCCTCTCCCACTTGAGTTGATTGCCGTTTCCTTCTGATTAATATTTATGAGACTGGCTTTGTGCCTTTGCAGGGAAAGGGCCCTGTTTGTTGAGCAGAGGTCCATAAATCTATACGGTAATTCTCCTCCCCCCTGCTCCACTGCCCCTAGAAGCAAAGATAGCTGAAACAAGGCACCCATGAGTTTAATGGGCAGGAGACACTGCCCATAGAGAAAGCTGGTATGAAAAACCTCTGCAGGAGATGTGCTGGGGGAAACCAGGGCCTCAGACTCCTGGGATATCAGGGTTAGAGGATCCTCAGAGGTTGTCAGGTCTGATTTGCCAGCCCAGCATTGATTCTACCTGCTCTGGTCACACCACTCTGATTTTCACTGGGGAGCCATCATTCCCCACCGGCAGGGGGAGTCTAAGATCTAGGTCTGGTCAATCAGCATAGTCCAGCCTCCTTCTCCACAATGATTGGCTTATAATGGGCCCATGACTCAGGCTGGCCCAATCAGAATGAATCTTGGGACTCTCTTACAAAAGAGGTGCTGCTAAGCTGGGAGAATGTCAGTTTGGGAGTGCCAGAGGTGATTCCCTGGAGGGTGCCTTCCCAAGAAGCAAACCAAAACAGAACCTTGGGAAGACAGAAACAGCTACTTCTTGATGATGTTGTTTGAGTCCTGGATGCAGCTCTGTCTGAAGTCCTCCTCCCTAAACTTCACAGTTATGTGAACCAATAAATGATTATTATTGCATTAAGTCAATTGGATTTGGCTTCTGTCACTTACAATCAAGAGAATCCTATGACTTTTTACCCCTTTGTTTGATAGATAAGAATATTGAAGCCCAAAGAAAGGATGTGACCTGCCCAAGGTCACAGAGCAAACTTGTGGGGGAATCCAGTATGGGTTGATTTTTGTATTTTAAAAACACACTTTAGGCAAACCTTTTTTTAAAAAAACTGCTAATAGCTAATGTTGGCATGGTATGAGAAAACTGCACACCCATGCAATAATTAGAAAGCATGAATATTGGTAAATCTGGGGGGCATTTCGGAAACAGAATAGTTAGAAATCATGTTGATATTTAATCTGCAAATAGATCATATTATACAGGAATCATGGCTGCATGAATCCTGCCTAAAATATATCTGTCTTTTCACCCAGCAATTCCCCTTGAAGAATTTGTCCTACAAATATTTCTAAGGAGCCTACAAAGATTTAGCCACAAAGATGTTCATCACTGTATTGTTTACAATAGTACAATTTGGAGTGAGGAGAAACCTTAATGGGAAAATGGTTAAAGAAGTAGGGTATATCCATAAAATAGAATACCATGAAAGATTAAAAATCACATTTATGAAGAATATTTTATTACACAGGAAAATAATCTATTAAGTGAAAAAGGCAGGTTACAATCTGATTTATACCATGTGATACCATATGACCCAACTTAAGGGAGGAAGCACCAGTATTTACATACGTATGCATATGTGAACGTGGCACAGAATACACAGAGCAGAAAAATAAGCCAAAGTGTTAGCAGTGTTAATCTCTGGGTGATATTTATTTGCTGCTTTGTGCTTTTCTGTGGTTTCCAAATATACTACAATGAACATGTGTTACTTATATAATCAGAGAAAATGGAAGTGTAATATAAAAAAAATTAAATGATGCAGGTTGGTAAGAAATAACTGGGCCAGACAGCGATGGGGACGTGGCACAGCCTCTGTCAGCTACTTTGTGGACTCCACAGAGGCTCCAAAATAATTGCCTCAACAATAGAACCGAATCCATAACCTGAATTATTATAATAGCAAACCTGTATTAAACCTGCACTCAGTCAGGTTTAATACAATCTTAATTTTCACATCGACTTCTAAGAAAAGGCATTATCAGTCCCATTTTACAGGTGAAATAGCTGAGGCTCAGAGAGGGTGAGCGTGTTGCTTGAGGTCACACAGCTGAGCTAGGGTCAAGGTTGGAATTCAGACCCCATTTATCTGAATCAAACTTTAGCTTGTGAGGACTACCATTCTCTTCTGTCCTGGAGGAGGCCTGGCGCGTCCCATTTTACAGGGAAGGTAACTGAGGTTGAGGTTCCGTGGGGTGAAGCTGTTTGCCCAAGATCACGCAGCTGGGAGATGGCCCATAGGTCCTCAAAGTCTGGGAGCTGTCTGCTGCGCTGACTGCCTCTGGACCAGCCCGACTCAGGCTGCGGTGGGAGGCACAGCCTCTCACGGGTCTGGGCTTGGGAGAACTGCCGTGTTAATTGCCAGAATCAATTGGTGCTGATCCCACACAACTCCGAACCTGCTGAGACCTGTTTCTATGGCCTGCAAACCTCAAGCTGACCACAAGTAATGGAATTCATTTCTAAAGAGGTGTTTATTGTTACCAGACTCGGCTGTGTTCTGAGCTAACATCTATTCCTCAAACAAATGGAACTAAAAGAGCCTTTGAGAAGGAAAGCGGAGGAGGAAATTCACCAATCCCACCTGACCATTCTAGAAACGGTGCTCCTATCCCATCTTTGGCGAGGAAGCTGCCAAGAGACCTCTTTAAATTTAAGATCTGAGAGTGGAGACGGGTTTATGCTGACCCATCCCCACTCTCTGGCCCAAAGCTGTCCTCCTTTGGGGCTCATGTGTCCGTCATTCCTCCAACACGTATGGAGCAGCTGCTGTATACCTGGCATGGCGCTAGGTGCTGAGGTTACAGAGATGAAGGAAACACAGTTGCCCCCGTGGTGAGCTCACGGGCTGGAGGGGGAGGCGGAGAGGGAGACAGAGCAGTCATTCACTCAGGGGATTCGCTCATCCATCTATTCTCTTGGGAAATATTTAGTGAGTAGCTACTCAGTGTCCCCAAACCATCCTGGGACTGAAGATGTGGTAGGGCGGGTTCTTGGGGAAGGAGAGCCTGAGACAGGGTTCACGGGCAGTAAAGAGAAGCCCTCGAGACGATCACCTGTAGAAGGGTGGAGAAGAATGCAGGCCGGGGCAGAGAGAGGAGAAGCCACATACAGACCAACACCAGCCTTGACCAACCCCCTGAGGGCCCTGGAGCTGGGATAGCCTTCCAGCATTGTTCCAAATTGGACCATACCAATCACTCACTGGGTGTGACCACCCCGAGAAGACCATGACCTTGGACGAGGCAGCTTTCTGCAGCTAAGTCTTCCCTGAATGGGACTGAGAGCAGAGCGCTGCCTGCCAACAGCACTGGGAGAGGTATCTGGGTGGTGCATCCCCAAGTCCATGATAGGAGAAAGAGTAATGAACAAGACAAACACAATCCCAGCCCTGCCAGAGCTTTCCTTCTGTCTGAGAAAACCTATTCCATGGAATACCTAAAATTGAGCAACCGAGACTGATCTATTCAGTATTGATTAAACAACTACTGTGTTCCAGAGACTGCTAAGGATAACAGCCATGACAAGAGAGATGCAATCCCTGCCTTCACAGAGGCATTAGATAGACAGTTCCATAATGAATTGTTTTAGTATAGTTATGACAAGAGCTACAATGGAGAAGCAAAGCATGGGTTATCATAGAAGTACATTTATCTCTAACGGTGTACAAGGTACAAAGGCATTATCTGTGATTCATTCTAGGTGATTCATTCTAGGATAGTGCATTCAAGGAAGGCTTCCCAGAGGAGGTGACATTTGAGCCAGGTCTTGAAGGAAGAGTAGGAGTTCACAGTAGGTGGAAGCAGAGGGACGCACATTCAGAGAGAAGGAGACAGCTTGTGCGGAGCTACAGAACTGCGAGATTGTGACCCCCAGATGGAGGAAAAGAGTTTTTCACAGGGAAATGCTAAGGTGGCCTCAGTCAGGCGTTTCTCCATGACGTGACAGTGACCATGGGTCCGTCTGATGCAGACCCTTTCGTAGATGCCCTCGGCAGCTCCCAGGAAGGTGGGGGGCCCTTAGCCCGGTTGCTGCCTCAGCCATTACCTCCCTTCACAAAGCTCCATGGAGTGTTGATGGCAACATCGCTTTCCTTTCAGAGCAAAAATGCCTACACAGCCTGCTTCTCTTGGACCAGTGACATCTGGACTCTTTGGCTGTCAACTGTTTCTACAGACATCCCATCAAGCCTGTCCCTTGGCAATAACAATATTAATAATAGCTAATGTTTATGGAGGGCAGTCTATGTGCCAGGCGTATGGTTAAGTGGTCCCTCATGTCATTTCAAATAATCCTCACAAGCCCTATGGAGGGGGTACTGTTATCTCCATGTGGCAGGGGAGAAAGAAGTCTTCACAGAGGTGGAGTCATTTACACGAGGTCACATAGTCAGCAAGGTGCCTCACCAGACTCAAGCCCTGTCTAACACGAAGCCCAAGGCCAAGTTCATGATCACCATGAAACATAACTCCCTGCACTGCTTTCATCTCCTCCATCACCTTGAACCCTGCGTCCATGTTTGAAGACCTGGCTTCTTAAAGAGCTCAGGTCATTTCCCAGTAGGAAGCTAACTGGAAAACCTTTTTCTTACAAAAAATAACTTTCCCCATTACCACAAACACACACATTGTAGAAATATTGTTGCATAAATGAAAGCAGAACAAAGAATAGTATCATCAGTTCCATCCCTGCAACACAAGGGTGGTTAATATTTTGATACATTTCCTTCAGGTTTTGTTTAGAACATTATTTTTGTTGTTGTGGATTTGTCTTTCTGTGGTTGAGATCAATTACCCAGGCATTCCTGTGTATTATAAGCATTGCCCAGGTTGGCATACATACTTTGTAATCATCAATTTGAGTGGCTACATAATATTCCGTTATGAGCAGAAGGGGGCAGGATTTATTGGCCCTTATTTTGGACAGTTAGGCTGTTTTCAATTTTTTACTTGCTACAAGTACCACTCCAGCGACCATGCTTGTGTCTGTAAAGCTTGTATTTCGTACTGAGGATCATTTCATGAAGAAAGAATCTCAGAAATACAGTTACTGCAACCAAAGTCATAAACAATTTAAAGAATCTTGATATCTGCCTGCCCCTGTTGCTTTTGCATCGATACAGGTGGCCTCTGGCAGTGAAGGAAACCAACAGTGTATTTCTCTTTATTTCCTTTTTTCACACAAGTAAAACACGTTCGTTATAGAACAGCAGTGCAAGTTTTTAATAACCCTAGATTGAGATTTCTTCCCCAAGGTCGGGGGAACCATCTTTCTCTCAGATACTGCCAATTTTGTCTCCTCCATTCTTAAAGGGTCTCATTTCCAGCACCTGGAAGGGTTACCATAGCAGCGCAGAAAACTTCAGGTGGTCATTCGCTCTCACGAGCTCAGCATTATAAGAATAGGACACTTACAGCAGCCACCTAAACAGAACCAGTCTTTAGAATTTTTCCACGATAGCCTCATGTGGGTTGATCCCACTAGGATGTTCTCCTGCCTTGCAGAATTGGCTGCTGCAGCTGCAGTAAACACACAGAGGTGTTCCAGCCCTCCTGGATATCAGGACTGCCTCGGTACCCTGAAGTCCATACAAGCAGACCTCAGGCATGGGGGGCAGGGGGCCGTGGATGTGCTGACTGGACCCCTGGCCCCACCCCCTGTGCCCTTCCTTGCTTCCAGTTCTGACCTTGCGACTTGTTTCTGGTTGACCTTCTTCCCCACCTCAGATCCCAGGGGCTCCGTCAGAGACCTGGCTTCCAATTCCTTGTTCATGAGCGATGCCTATCACCAGCTACTGGCTTCTCTCCCCTCAAACCTGTCTCTTGAATCTGCCTCCTCCTCTCCACCTCCATGGCCGCCCCTGCATGCCCCCACCCCCCCACCCCATCATCTCTGGTCTGGGCCAATTGGTCTCCCTCCCTCTGCTCTTGCCCCTACAGTCCATTCTGCAGAAGTCTTTTTCTTTTTAAATTGAAGTGTAGTTGATTTACAATGTTATGTTAGTTTCCCGTGATTCAGTTATACATATATATACATACTCTTTTTCATATTCTTTTCCATTATAATTTATTATAAGATATTGAATATAGTTCCCTGTGCTGTATAGTAGGTCCTTGTTTATCTATTTTATACATAGTGGTGTGTATCTATTAATCCCAAACTCCTAATTTATACCTCCCCCTACTTTCCCCTTTGGTAAGCATAAGTTTCTTTTCTATGTGTGTGAGTCTGGTTCTGTTTTGTAAATAAGGTCATTTATTTTTAGATTCCACATATAAGTGATACCATCCAATATTTGTCTTTCTCTGTCTGACTTACTTCACTTACTGTGATAATCTCTAGGTCCATCCACGTTGCTGCAAATAGCACTATTTCAATTCTTTTTTATGGCTGAGTAATATTCCATTGTACATATAGACCACATCTTCTTTATCCATTCATCTGTTGATGGACACTTAGATTGCTTCCATGTCTTGGCTGTGATAAATAGTACTGCAGTGAACATTGGTGTGCATACATCTTTTCAAGTTAGAATTTTCATCTTTTCCAGATATTTGCCCAGGAGTGGGAATCCTGGATCACATGGTAAGGAGAGTTCTCTTTTCAATGAAGTTGGAGTCAGCACTTGAAAGTAAGAATCTAGTCATGGTGAATCTGGTTATAACCTTCCAGTTATTTCCCATTAGACTTTGAAGTCACCTCACCTGCTGCTGTAATATCTCATCTTTTTTTAAATCTGCCTTTCCCATGCTGTTCCCTCTGCCAGCAGTGCCCTTCCTCCCTCTTTGATTTCTGGACTTCTCACCATCCAGGTCTCAGCTTAAATGTCACCTCTTCAGGGATGCCTTCCCTGACCATTCACAAAACAGGATCTGAACGCCCTCCCTGGTGGACCTTGTCAAAAGCTCCCTGGGCTTTTCGTACATAGCAGTTGTTATAGTTTAAAACCATGCCTTTGGGTAATTTTTTTTTTTTTTCTTTTGTGGTACGCGGACCTCTCACTGCTGTGGCCTCTCCCGTTGAGGAGCACAGGCTCCGGATGCGCAGCCTCAGCGGCCATGGCTCACGGGCCCAGCCGCTCCGCGGCATGTGGGATCTTCCCAGACCCGGGGCACGAACCCGTGTCCCCTGCATCGGCAGGCAGACTCTCAACTACTGCGCCACCAGGGAAGCCCTGGGTAATTTTTTTTTAATTGTGATAAAATACACATAACTTAAGGTTTACCATTTTAACCATTTTTAAATGCATAGTTGAGTAGTGCTAAGTACCTTCACATTGCTGTGTAGAGATCACCACCATCCATCTCTAGAACTCTTTTCATCTTGCAAAATTAAAGCTCTGTACCCATCAAACAACTCCCCTCCCTCCTCCCCCAGACCTTGGCAATTACAATTCTACTTTTGTCTTTCTGCATTTGACTGTTCTAGGTCCCTCATATACGTAGAATTATGCAGTATTTTTTTTTAAATTTATTTATTTTATTTATTTATTTTTGGCTGTGTTGGGTCTTCGTTGCTGTGCATGGGCTTTCTCTAGTTGCGGTGAGTGGGGACTACTGTTAGTTGCGGTGCGCGGGCTTCTTATTGCAGTGGCTTCTCTTGTTGCAGAGCACGGGCTCTAGGTGCGCCGGCTTCAGTAGTTGTGGCTCACGGGCTCTAGGGCGCAGGCTCAGTAGTTGTGGTGCACGGGCTTAGTTGCTCTGCGGCATGTGGGATCTTCCCAGACCAGGGCTCGAACCTGTGTCCCCTGCATTGGCAGATGGATTTTTAACCACTGCGCCACCAGGGAAGTCCTATGCAGTATTTTTGTGTGTGTGCGTGTGGTACGCGGACCTCTCACTGTTGTTGCCTCTCCCGTTGCGGAGCACAGGCTCCGGACACGCACGCTCAGCGGCCATGGCTCATGGGCCCAGCTGCTCCGCGGCATGTGGGATCTTCCCGGACCAGGGCACGAACCCGTGTCCCCTGCATCGGCAGGCGAACTCTCAACCACTGTGCCACCAGGGAAGCCCTATGCAGTATTTTTTATGACTGGCTTATTTTACTTACTTTACATTCCCACCAGCAGTGCACAGGGCTCCAATTTCTCACCAACCCAACACTTGTTTTCTGGTTTTTTGATAGTGGCCATACTAATGGATACGAGGTGGTATCTCATTGTGGTTTTGATTTGCATTTCCCCAATGATTAGTGATGTTGAGCATCTTTTCACTTCCTTATTGACCATCTGTGTATCATCTTTGGAGAGATATCTTTGTAAGTCCTATTTTTGAATCAGGTTGTTTGTTGTTGTTGAGTTGTAGGAGTTCTTTATGTATTCTGGATATTAACCCCTATCAGATAGACAATTTTCAAAGACTTCTTCCATTCTGTACATTGCTGGGTAATTTTTTTTTTTTTAATAAGACTTTCGTTTTATTTATTTATTTATTTATTTATTTATTTATTTATTTATGGCTGTGTTGGGTCTTCATTTCTGTGCGAGGGCTTTCTCTAGTTGTGGCAAGCGGGGGCCACTCTTCATCACGGTGCGCGGGCCTCTCACTATCGCGGCCTCTCTTGTTGCGGAGCACAGGCTCCAGACGCGCAGGCTCAGTAGTTGTGGCTCACGGGCCTAGTTGCTCCGCGGCATGTGGGATCTTCCCAGAGCAGGGCTCGAACCCATGTCCCCTGCATCAGCAGGCAGATTCTCAACCACTGCGCCACCAGGGAAGCCCTGGGTAATTTTTTATAGTGTGTCTCTACCCCACGACTGTAAGATTCAAAGGGCAGGGAGCAAGTCTGTTGTCTTTATCAGTGTATTGGAAGCACCTAACACAGTGCCTGAATGTAAGAGATGCTCAATAAATATTGAATGAATGAATGAATGAATCAAACAATCAAGTACTGTTTGGAGACCCCTTTACTGGGCCCTCCTGACAAGCCTCCTAATGGCTGGACCCCAAGTAGACTCCTGTAGGCAAGTGGGAGGCATGTTGCCACAAGAGTTCAAAGTTTTTTTTTTTTTTTACTTCCATTCCTCACTACAGCTTTTTCCTGATGACTAAAAACCTATTTTCTGTGAAGCTGCAGTCTTTACTTTGCTCGTTTTCTTTCCCCCTGCACTGAATCACATTTTGGTTGACGGCAAAGCCAGAGCATCTCCAGTCACTGAGCCAGGAACAAAACCTTGAGAGAATAAAAGAGGGGAAAGAAATCAGCTTGCTCCGGCAAAAATAAACGCTGGAATCCCTGGGAAGTTGCCTGCAGCCAGAGTTCTTGCAGGAGAGCCAGAGCCGGAAGCTGCTGGCCTGGAGGGGGAGGTAGTGTGGGGTTTGATCTGCGTGCTCAGCATGGGGGCTCCGTGAGTCTTGACTGCAGCGTCAAGTGCTGTTCTTAGATGTGTGGTCCCCTCGGCCAGGCTTGGAGGGCCGAGTCCCCGAGGCCAGGAGGAGAGGGATGAGCTGGATGTTTGTTGTGACAGCGCTCTCGCAGCGGACATGTCCACGCGGTAGGCTGAAGGCGGACTGCTTGGAGGGAGCAAAGGGTTGCACCTGAGGCGGAGAGAGAGCGCAACAGGGAGTGGCAGGAGGGCGCAGCCCCGTCCCTGGTGCGCAGTGGTCTCCCTGGGTACTCACATATGAGGAATGCACTTGAGACAGGCTCTGGGTGGCTGGAAGATGCGGTCCCACCCTCGTCCCCACCATCAGCTCCTGAGGGGACCCCTGACCCCTGGAATGGTCTCTCTCCTTTGGACCCCTAATCCCGTAAAGCCCCGACCACAGGGGTGACTCTGCAAGATGCTTTGAGGGCAGGGACCTTGTCTGTCTGTTCACCACTGAATCATCAGCACTTGGTACTGGCCTGACAGGGAATAGACTTCCAATAAATATTGGCTGAGTGGGCGAATGAGTCATCTGTTGCGCACATAGTAGATGCTCAGTGAGCATTTGTCGACGAATGGGCATATCCCTGCATGATTCATTGTGGCAGCCTGGGTGTCTAGCCCAGAGCCAAGGGTAGGTGTCGTAAATTTGATGAATGAATAAATGAATGTGTGAATGAATGAATGAGTTTCTCTGGGGGCACACAGTTGAGTGGTCAGTGCGTATTTGTTGAATGAATGGATGTGAATTCCTATGGTAGCCTCAGTGTCTAGTACAGGAGTGTTGTCATACCCAAGTTCGTGTGCCTGACACACAGTGAGGCCAAATAAACCGAAACATCAGAGTTTGGAGCAGAGAAACGTTTATTGCAAGGGCCATGCAAGGAGAATGGGTGGCTTGTGCTCAAAAGACCCGAACTCCCTGATGGGTTTCAGGGAAGAAGTTTTTATGGGCAGAATTTGTGGGGAGGGCTGCAGGGCATGTAATCCTCCTCTGATTGGTTGGTGGTGAGGTAAGAGGGTGGTGCTCCAGGAATCTTATGCTCAGCCTGAAGTTACCATCCTCCATCTGGGTGGGGGCCTGAGTTCCTGTAGAAGAACTCAGAGGTCTGTATCAAATTGTTATGCACATCCCCCAAGAAGGAACCAGGACCCTGTCCTATGGCTGCACTATTGTTTCTTTCTGTATTCCTCACTCTCCTAGTTAGTAACTGCTTGAGTCTATCCTTTGGAACTCAGGGAAGGTCTGGGAGGCTGAAAGTCTTTTTTGTACAAACAAGAAATGGGGGACACGGAAAGGCTTTTTTGCTAGGAGGGCCTCACAGGGTCCTGCTCTGTTTCAGAACCACAGAAAGGCAGTCGGAAACTTGATGAGTGAATGATTGAATGAATGACTCTTTCATATTCACTACTGTATCTCCAGGACTTACCCCAGGGCCTGGCAATGAATAGGTGCTCAATAAATGTTTGTCAGTGAGTAAATTATCCTAAGAGTACAGCAGCGTGTGCAGGGTACCTGCCGGAAGTGCAGTCCTCGCCACCACCAGTGTTTGTTTCTTACTTTAACTTCCTAACTTGGGTATGAAAAGGCCATAATTACCAATGCTAGATATTGGAGTTAAGAGATTAAAACCTTTTAACAATTTTGTCACTCTACCACTGGCCCTTGTATCCTTGAGATCAATCACATGCACCTCAGGAAGGGGTAACTAGGAGTCCTGAATCTCTCCCCACACCCTCTCTGTTTCTGTCATTTGTATATACACGCACATCTCTCCACAGCTGTGTATAGGGGGATGTGTACGGGCTCTCATGCTCCTGGACATAAACATTCAACAGTGCGTGTGCACTAACCTTGTTCTTGGGTTTTAACGGGCGTCTTGCTGAGGTTTGAGCTTGTGAAAAGAGTGGCATTTTGGCCAGGGAGAGCAGGAGACTGCGGGGTCTAGAGTTCCCTCCCTCCCCTTCCTCCCTGCACGGCTGACTCTCTCCATCCGTGGCCACGCCTGGAAGCCTTCTTCGAGGAAGTCACTGCTCCCCCTGCATGCACACATGCACGTGCACAGATACGCTTCCACACAGCCACTCATTCCCACACGCTCACCCACACACGCTCACACCCACATTCTCACACATGCTCACCGCCTCTCACACACACTCATGAGCTGACACTTCCTTGCACACGTGCACAGCCGTCTGCTCACTCACAAGCCCTTGATACTCCCGTGCGCCATCTCACACTCACAGACTCACACTGACTCAAATGCACACTCACACACACACTCACACTCACAGACTCTCATATGTTCACACTAGCTGCACCTTTGACCTTGAGCAAGTCCTTAACCTCACCGTATCCATTTTTCCTTCCATGAATTGGTGGATAATTCCCAGGCTAAAGACATATTGGTGGAGCACCTTCTACAGGCATGTCCTCTGCTAGTTCCTGGGGATTCGAAAGTGTAAGGTACAGCCTGTCCTCATGGACCTTGAGTCTTATCAACTGATAAGATGCACTTATCTAAAAAAAATGCACAACCTAGAAGTTGAGAATTATGTCTTATTTGGTGGACATATTGAGGACTTAAGCCCAGGAGACAGCCTCTCAGAAAGCTCTGAGGGACTGTTCTGAAGAGGTAAGGAAGGAACCAGGATATATAATAGTTTTTGCAGCAAAAACCAGGTAGTTAGAACAACAAAAGATGACTGTTAATTAAAGAAAAAACAGACATCTCAAGTTACTGAATTTAGCTCTTTTCTATGTATGGGAAGATCCAAGAGTCTGGGCTCATTGAAATCATTCCTTTGACATGCACCTTAGCTGTCCAGGGCCAGTATCCTGTTTTTTTCCATCCTGAATCCCCTCAGGATGCACAGTCAGGGGCAGCTGCAGTGGCTGAGGGCTTGATGGCCACAGCATCCTTTGTTTACTGATATGGCAGGTGACTTTCTTCATCCACATTCTGAGATGAGAACCGTGAGCCCACGTGTAACTGTTTTGGGTTGAATTGTGTCCCCCCAAATTTATATGCTGAAGTCTTAACCCCCAACACCTCAGAATGTGACATTATTTGAAAATAGGATCCTTGCAGATGTTGTTACTTGAGATGAGATCATTAGGGTGGGCCCTAATCCGATATGCCTAGTGTCCTTATAAAAACAGAAAATTTGGACACAGACACATACACAGGGAGAATGCCACGTGAAGATGGAGGCAGAGGTCGACACTGTGCTTCTAGAAGCCAAGGACCACCAAAGATCCCCAGAAAATCACCAGAAACGAGATCAGAGGCATGGAGCAGAGTCTTCTTCACAGCCCTCAGAGAGAGACAATCCTTGTTGACACCTTGATCTTGGACTTCTAGCTTCCAGAACTTGGGACACCAGATTTCTATTGTTTAAGCCACTAGTCTATGCTCTTTTGTCATGGGAGCTCTAGTAAAATAACACAGTAACCAAGGGGGATATCCAAGGAGAATCTGCTCATTCACTCACCGAACATTTCCCAAGACTGCTTTGTACTTACTGTGAGCTCTGTGAGGGCAGAGGCTGCCTCTGGTTTGTCACGAGGTCCCTAACTCAGAGCGCAGGCACAAGAAATCCTGCAGATGAAAAGATGAATCAATGAGAGAATGAGTGAACAGTTGGTACTGAGACTCTAGAAATACAGTCTGGGGGAGTCTTTTCACAGTGTGGTAATGATGGATGGATGGATGGAAATACCTCTGGAAAGCAGGATCCTAGCCACAGATATGTGAGCCTCCCTGGAAGTAAGTCAGATGAGATACACAGCTTATGTTTACATGATCTTTTTTTGTGTGGGAGGTAAAATCCTTTCGGTTTGTGGACTTCATAACTTACTCTGAATGTATCCATAGCAGCTTAGTATATTGATATTAAAAACTGTATTTATATTCAAGTCCTTGTGCCCCTTTTGCCTACCTTTTCAGCAGCAGAGAGGAATCCTATCAGATTGCCCTCAGGGAAGGGAGGCAAAAGAAATTGAGAATCAAAGTATTGGCTTAGAGTTCTTAGGCAGACTTTTGTGAATCTACAGCAGAAACCGTGGTGTTGAAAACCATGGATTTCACCTGAAAATGTCAAATGTTTGAGCAAAAAAAAAAAAAAAAAACCCGCCTTCAAAAAAAAAAAGTCTGGATGCTGGCTTCAAATATCAAGAACCTGGGGCATAAATCAGAGTGCAGAAGAAAGTGTGAAGGCATAATATCCATTCTTCCATGTCCGTGGGCTGGAAAGAAGAATCAGCAGGGTCCTGACAAGGACCCCAGGGTCCTGATCTTTAGGCAGAAGAAGAGACAGAGGGGCCACTAAAACCTCCCTAAGTTGAGATGCGTCCCAGGGCTCCTGGCTTCCCAGGTAAGCCTGAAATCAACATGGCTCCTGACCATAGAGTAGCAATAACCCAGGGAGTTGTCTAGACTTGAGGCAACCTCTCAGAGCTCCCGGGGTACAGTAAAACCAAAGCCCCCCAGCTGGAACCAAGAAGAGTGGCATGTGGGCCTTACAGCTGCAGGCCTTGGTGCACTTCGGGCATCAGCCAGGTGAAGGCTGACCCCTGAGGCCTGACACAAGGTCAGCAGAGGCCAGCCAGGACAGAAGCCTTCTCTGGACTCAGATGGCACCCAGGGATAAGCAAAGGGGATGAGGGAGAAGAATCCTGAATTGTCCCAGTAACTGCCCCAAAAGAAACTGAGTTTAAATACTCGCCCCCAGAAGTATCTCTAACCCTAACCCTAACAACACCCACCCCAAAGTAACTCAGTTGCCTTGACTTAGCAAAGTTAATACAGTTGGCCCTCTGTATTTCTGGGTTCCATGTCCAAAGATTCAACCATATTCAGGGGACTTCCCTGGAGGTCCAGTGGTTAAGACTCCGCACTTCTACAGCAGGGGGCACGGGTTCAATCCCTGGTCTCCTGCATGCCACACATCCAAAAAAAAAAAAAAAAAGAGAAAGTTTCAACCATATTCAGAAATATATGAAAAACAAATTGCTTTCAGAAAGCTCCAAAAAGCAAAACTTGAATTTGCTGTGCCATGGCAACTGTTTATATAGCATTTACTTTGTATTTAGAACTCTTTATACAGCATTTACATTGTATTAGGTAGTATAAGTCATCTAGAGATGATTTAAAGTGTATGGGAGAGTGTGCATACGTTATATGCAAATACTATACCATTTTATATAAGGGACTTGAGCGTCCATGATTTTGGTATCCACAGGAGTAGGGGAGTAGGGTCCTGGAACCAATCCCCTGCAGATACTTAGGGACGGCTCTACCTCTGTTCACAAAGAGGGTCATGAGCTAAGCTGAGTGAATAATGAAGAGTAAAGTGCACAGAAGTCTGTGGCCAACTGTGACTATATATCAACTGTGGCTAACTTTGAGATTAAACTGAGCTGCTGGAGACAGACTTTTGGAGTCTCTTGAATTTGTAGCTCTTGTAGGGTTTTGTAGCTCTTGTAGCTCTTGTAAATCTGTCTTGTAGGACAGATTTAGCAAATAAAAATTCAGGACTTCCAGATTTTATCTGGCAACCCTAAGGTCTTCGCCCCCCTTGCCTAGTGCTCAAGTGCAAGCAACCAGCTCTTTGACACAGGAGGTTGGGGTTCTTTTTAGGGATCTTAGAGAGCCCCTGGTTTGGGATCTGCAAAAGCACAGTGTAGGAGCAGCCCCGGAACACACCAGCCTCCGCCTCTGTAGTGACAGACATTACAAATAGATTGCTGAGCCTCAAGATTCTTTTCAATACAACACTCTAGACAGCAACTAGCAATGGATAGGAGCTGGCATACAAGTCGGAATTAACTGCCCTCCTTGATTGAATTTGAATTCAGACTTAAAGAGGAAAAGAGTAACCACTGAGTAACGGTGCCAAGAACAGAGCCAGGTGTCCTTGCTCCCCAGCTGGACACTTTCCACTGGAGGTGCAAAGTTCTGTTGTGCCGTATTTATAGCTCCTTTGTGAGCAGCATCATGCCCCATGTGTGCAGGAGAGAGGATACCAAAGATTCACCCGGGTCTGTGCAGCACACCCTCTGGGCCAGCCCCAGGAGGGACAGGTTGCTGCCATGTGTATTGACATTCAGGGAAATTTGTTCTGAAGCCACAGTCCTGAGTTCACATGTTCACCCTTGTACTTCCTGACTGTGCAATCCTGAGCTTTTCTTTTCTGAGCCTCAGTTTCTGCATCTGTGAATTGGGAACTGTTGGCTTTTTCCCTGCTAGGTTGTTGTGAAGATTAACATGAGATGATTTATGGAAAGCCCAACCCCTGGCTTTCCTAAATGCTCACAAAATGGTAGTTGGTACCATTCAAGATCCTGCAAGACAATCCTGGTGCCTCTAAAATCCTCCCCTCCAGCTGCTGTGTTTCTTTCTTTGCACAAGGCTCTCCAAGGAGAGTGCTGTATTTTGAGCTTGCTTAATGAGTCATTTGCACCTAAGAGCAAACAAGAAAAAAAAAATGGCATAAAAGGAAGGACAATCAGCATCGGAAGAAGTCTGGACTTAAGCCCCTCTAGGATGTTCTGCAGGCAACCTTGCGTTATCCAAGCCTCAGTTTTCTCATTTGTGCAATGCGCATCAAGCTAGGTGTCCCTGGGGGCTCTTTGATGGCAGGGGAGAGGGTGGGTGTATGCATGCCTGCTCGCCTGGGCACTGCAGGTGGTGAATTCACGCAGCATAAGCTCATTTGCCAGGAGCACACTGGCCTGGCATCTGGCCTGTGGCGGCCTAGGCTCCCTGGGCAAGAGGAAATGAAGTTTGACTCAAGCTTTCCTTAACGCTCCACTGCGGCTGGCCAGGCCTCCCTCCGCTGGGGTTAGCGCTGATGACGGGGCTGAGCTTGGCTGGGGGCGTGAGGCTGGAGGGAAGCTGCTCTGCCAGGCGGAGGGTGGGCAGGAGACTCGATAAGTCACACATCACTGCAGTCAGTGGTGGATCCCATCCAGGAGGAGAAAAACAGAGAAGCGAAATTCAGACACTCCTTCCCAGTCTCTCATTTCTGGACTTCTCCCCCAGCAGAGGACGAATGTTATACAAAGTGAAAACTGTCCTCGGCTGCCCTCCAGCCTTCAGCCACTGCGGTGCCCGAGTGTGAGCAAACTGCCCAGGAGCTTCCCGGCCAAGAAAGCGGGGAGCCTGGACTCACGTCCAGATCTGTTAGATCCCCAAACCCAAGTCGTTAACCAATTAACATGCCTTTATGAGAAATTTAGAGGGTTTGTCTGGAGGAAAAGGAGGGGGGAAGGAATTAACATTAATTTGTGTGTGTGTGTGTTTGTGTGTGTGTGTGTGTTTATAATATATAAAACATTAATGTTTTATATATATATTAATGTTTTAATGTTTAACATTAAATATTTAACAATTAACAATAACAATGTTTTATATCTTTTTTTATATATATATATATATATATATATATATATATATATATATATATATATATATATATAAAACATTAATTGGTAATTGGTCAGGCAATATATTGGCTCCAGACAGGTGTTTTTTTTTTCCCTCCTGACACCAGCCAACTCTCTGATTCTCTGAAACCAACTGGGGGTTTTACAGTTCAATTCAGTTCTGACATTGATGACCCAGAGTCAATGCAGACTCCTCAGGTTAAGGGCTCAGTCCCACAAGACTGCCTCACTTTGGGTACTGGTCACAAGTCGGGGGTCCCCAGGTTATGAACACTTCGACCCAACTTGGCTACACATTCCGGGGGCCCAGCAACCCCCACCTCCAAGGTTGAATAATTCGCTAGAATGGCTCAGAGAACTCAGGAAAGTGTTTTACTTATTATTACTGATTTATTGTGAAAGATACATCTCAGGAACAGCCAAATGGAAGAGATGCACAGGACGAGGTGTGGGGGAGGGGTGCAGGGCATCCATGCCTTCTCTGGAGTGGGTGTGCCACCCTCCCAGCACCTTGACATGTTCAGCAACCTGGAAACCCATCACTTAGGGGTTTTATGGCGGTTTCAGTAGTAAGTGTGATTGATTACATCATTAGCTACTGATGATTCTCCAGCCCCTCTCTGCTTCTGGGAGGGGTGGGGCTGAAAGTTACAAGTTTCTAATCAAGGTCTTTCTGTGGACCAGCCCCCATCCTGAAGCTATCTAGGTACTTCTTAAAACAGAAGATGCTTATCACTCAGGAAATTCCAAGGATTTTAGGAGCTCTGTGCCAGGAACCTGGCCCAAAGGCAAATAGCTGTCTTGTCATGTTAATTGACTCACTACTATCCTGGTAGTTTTAACTCTCTTACTTGGGTGTCATAAAGACCAAATTAGTTTATGAACATAAGGTAGTTAGAAAGGTGCTTGGCACATAAAAAGATATCCAAGAATGTCTATTTCTGCCATTATTTTTGTTTCTGTTATTATTATTACCCAAGATCAAATTGCTACAGAGTGGTGAAGCCACATTGAAAGCCAGGTCTGTATAATTTTTCCCCCACCCCTGGGTCACCCGGCCAGTAGTTCCCAGACATTTGGACATCACTGATAAGTCAAAAAAGTAAGCAAATAAAAATTAAAATAAATACATGCGGATTGACATAGTGTTTCCATTTTCTTATAAAAATGACTCCCATCTCTTACCACCATCATCTCATAAAGCAAAGGCATTTTAGCACCTAAAAGGTAGGGGAAAAGCATAATCGCAGGGTAGAGGAGAGCCCTTTAAATTACATGAATGTGGCTTTCTGAGTACTCTCTCTACATTATTCTCATTTCCCCACAGACCAGTGGAAACCTCATCAGCGGCCAGCCCAGGTTTCCGCCCAGGTTTCCAAGGCTTTGGTGGGGAGGTGGTGCCACTGCGCAGAGGTTTGGGGTGTCAGAGCATGTTTCTAAATTAATGTGTTTTCAGAAAAGTGTCAGCTGATAAATAGCTGGAGAAAATATACATATATATACTTTTTATATTTGTATATTATATATATATTTGTTCTTCCCCAGGTAATAGCACAAATTTAACAAACCTGAAAGAAGATTTCTTATAACAGTAATGTAACAGTAATGTCGGATGAGCTTATCTCACAATTTATAGGGGATGCATTAAGCAGAAGCTGAGAAACTCCTGGTATGCGTACCCATCTGGGAATAAGCCCACGGGACTCAGACACACCTAAGCAAGCACTGATTTCCTTCTGCATCAGTCCTGCAGGGGCGGCAAGCGTGGAGCAGGTCTTTCTCTGTAGCCAAGTCAAGGCAGCAAACCTACAGGCCGAGTCAGGCTTCAGAGGGACTGAGAGAACAGATGAAAGGGGTTCTAAGATGGGAGCCTGGCCCCCTGGTGACTGGAAAGGAAAGCCAGGGCTGAGCTGCCAATGAGAAAGGGTGGCAGCCACAGGCAGCTCATAAAGCTTGGGTCTACATGATAGACCAATGTGAACTGGAATCAGATTTCTGCCACTTCCTACCTCTGAGTCTCAGCTTCCACATCTGTATAATGGGCTGGTAGTATTGATCTTGGGTGGCCTCGGCCTGCAGTGGCTTGAAGCAGGATATTTGTTCCCCAGCCAGAGATTGAAGTCAGGCCGTGGCAGTGAGAGTGCTGAATCCTAGCCACTAGACCACCAGGGCCAGTGGCCAGTGACAGGGTTCTGGCCCATTGGCTTTGTAGAAATGAACTTCCATAAAGAGACAGAAAGTAGTGAAACAAGTGGAGTGTTTGTTAGGAAGAAAAAGAGTACTGTGTGAATAGATACACAAGGGCGAGCTCAGAGAGAGAGTCGCACCCTCGTGGTAGTTTGAATCACTTATATGGGGCATTTCTTCCAAGTTTCCTCTGGCCAATTGTCTTGCTTTGGCTGTGAGTCTATATCTTTTATCTGGGCAGGGCTCAGCTCCTCCTCCCTCCTGCTATTATCTTTATCTTGGAGTATCTGTCCACAGGGGACAAACTCCAGCTGCTCATCAGCCTGGGGCCCATCCATCTCCTGCCTCACTCATAAGTTGAATCATGTGAAATGCCATTTTTAATAGGTCAAAAAACAGTTCATAATAAAAAAAAAGACAGACTTTAGCAAGCACTGGTGAGTGTGTAAAGAAACTGGAACTACATTGCTGGTGGGGATGGAACATGGGACAGCTACTTTGGAAAACAGTTTGGCAGTTACTCACAAATTTCAACGTAGACTTACCATATGACCTAACAATCCAACTCCTAGGAATTTATCCAAGAGAAGTGAATACACGAAGACTTGTACACGAATCTTCAGAGCAACATTATTTGTAATTGCCAAAAAGTGAAAACAATCCAAATGTCCATCAACCGGCAAGTAGATAAACAAAATGTCATCTATCCATACAATGGAATAAAGAGCAATAAAAAAGGAAGTACTCATCCATGCTGCAACGTGGGTGAACCTGAAAAACATTATGCTAAGTGGAGAAATGCGAAAGGTCACATATCATATGATTCCTTTTACATAAAATGTCTAGGAAAGGCCAATCTAGAGAGAGACAGAAAGCAGATTAGTGCTACCTAGAGCTAAAGGTAGGTAGGAATGGAGGATTGACTGCAGATAGGCAGGAGGGGTCTTTTGGGTGTGCTAGAAATGTCCTAAAACTGGATTGTGGTGATGGTTGCACAAGTTTATAAGTTTACTAAAAATCATTGAATTGTACACTTTAACTAGATGATTTTTATGGTCTGTATATTATACCTCAACAAAGCTATTTCAAAAAGTCAAATATTAGCTGCAAAATATATGAACGAAAAACTGATAGAAGTAAAAGAAAAAAATGATAAATCCACAATTATAGTTGGCAGTTTCAACATCCCTATTTCAATAATTGATGAAACAGTAGACATAAAATCAAAAAGGGTGTAGATAACTGAAAAACGCAATCAACCAACTTGATCTAACTGGCGTTTATAGAACACTCTGCCTAACTACAGCAGGAAACAAATTCTTTGTACATGAATATGGAGCATTTTTACCAATATAGACTGTATTATAGGCCATAAAACAAGTCAATACCTATAAAATGATTCAGATTATACAAAGCGTATTTTCTAAGCACAGTGGAATTAAATTAGAAATCCCTAACAGATATCTGGAACATTTCTAAATATTTGGAAACTAAAAACACACTTCTAAGGCTTCCCTGGTGGCGCAGTGGTTAAGGGTCTGCCTGCCGATGCAGGGGACATGGGTTCGAGCCCCGGTCCGGGAAGATCCCACATGCCGTGGAGCAGCTGGGTCGGTGAGCCATGGCCACTGAGCATGCACGTCCGGAGCCTGTGCTCTGCAACGGGAGAGGCCACAACAGTGAGAGGCCCGCGTACCGCAAAAACAAACAAACAAACTAAAAATCACACTTCTAAATAACTAATGGGGCAAAGAATAAAAAAAAAAAAGAGAAATAAAAATACATTTGAACTGAATTTTTAAAGAGGGCAACATATCAAAACTTGGATGCCACTGAAGCAGTACTGAGTGAGAAATTTAGAATGTTAAACACTTACGTTAGAAAAGGAGAAATCAGTGACCTCAGTTTATACCTTCAAAAACTAAAAAAAGAAAAGTTAAATCCAAAGTAAGCAGAAGAAAGGAAATAATAAAGATCAGAGCAGAAATCAATAAAATAGAAAAAAATAGAATTAATGAAAGTAAAGCTTGTTCTTTGTGAAAGTTTAACAAAAGTAGTAAACCTCTAGATAGAATAATCAGGAAAAAGAAGACACAAATTACTAATATAAGGAATAAGAAAGGCAGCATTGCTACAGATACCTTAGATATTAAAAAGCAAATTAAGGAATATTATGAATAATTCTATGCCAATAAATTCAACAACTTAGGTAAAATGGACAAATACCTCAGAAAGTGCCAACTACCAAAGCTCACTCAAGAAAAAAGAGATTGCCTGAATACACTGCGTTTATTAAAGGACTTGTATTTGTAGCTAGAAATCTTCCTACAAAGAATGCTCCAGGCCCAGATGACTTCACTGGTGAATTCTACCAAACGTGTGAGGACAAAAATAATACAATTAAATACAAATACTTTCAGAAAATAGGAGAAAAAAGAACTTCCCAATTCATTCAATGAGGGCAGCATTACTCTGATACCAAAATCAGACAAAGGCATTACAGTCAGATCAATATCAGTCATAAACATAGACACACAAATGGTTAACAAAGTTCTAGCAAATCGGATCCAACAATGTATAAAAAAGAATAATACATCATGACTAAGTGCAGTGTATGCCAGAAACTCAGGATTGTTTCATGATTTGAAAGTCAATAAATGGAATTCATATTAAGGAATTTAAAAAAGGAAAATTAAATGAGCTTCTCAGTAGATGCAGAAAAGCATCTGACAAAAATTCAATATCCATTCCTAATAAAAATCCTCATCAAATCAGGAATAGAAAGAAATTTCTTTAACCTGATAAAGGGTATCTACCAAAAAAAAAAAAAAAAAGAAAAAGCCCTACAGCTAACAGCATCCTTAATGGTGACAGACTGAATGCTTTCCCTCTTAGATCGGGAATGAAGCAAGGTTGTCCACACTCATCATGTCCATTCAACATTTTGCTTGAAGTTCTACTCAGGGCAATGAAGTGGGAAAAAAAGATATTAAATGCATATCAATTGGAAAGGAGGAAGTAAAACTAACATTATTTGCAGAAGGCATGATTGTCTCTATAGAAAATGCTAGAGATTTTACAAAGGAATCCTTAGGAATCCACAAAGAAGCTACTGAAAGTAATAAGTGAGTTTAGCAAGGTCATTGTACAAAAAATGAATTGTATCTCTATAAACTAGTTAACAATCCTTTGGAAGTTGAAAGTTAAATAATACCACTGCTATAGCATGAAAAATGTGAAATAATGATAAATTTGATAAAAGATATTTAAGAGCTCTACTCTGAGAACTATAAAATACTGTTGAGAGGAATTAAAGAAGGTATGAATAAATGGAAGGATAAACCACATTTATGGGTCAGAACATTTAATATTGTTAAGATGTCAGCACTGCCCACACTGATCTACAGATTCAATGCAATCCCAAGTAAAACCTCAGCAGGACTTTTTGCAGAAATTTACAAGAAGATTATATAATTCATATGGAAAAACAACGAACCTGGAAGAGCAAAAATCATTCTGAAAAAGAACGAAGTTGAAGACCTACACTGCTTGATTTTAATGTGTATCATAAGGTTACAGTAATCAAGACAGTATCGGTTTGGTGTTGACCTAAAGACAGACATATAGATCAATGGAATAGAATAGAGAGTTGAGAAATAGACCCACACATGTATGATCAATTGATTTGCAGTGGTGTTGCCAAGGCATTCAATGGGGAAGGGACAATCTTTTCATTAAATAGTGCTAAAACAATGAGATGGCTATATGCAAAATAAATAAATGAAAGAACCTTGACTCTTACCTCAGATCGGATACAAAAATTGCTCAAAATAGATAATAGACTTAAATGTAAGAGCTGAAATTATAAAACGTCCAGGAGAGAACATAAGAGAAAATAAATCTCTGTGGACTTGGATTTGGCAAAAGTTTGAAAAATATGACACAAAAAAATCACAAACTAAAAGATCATTTAGTTGGATAAGATCGAAATTTAAATATTCTGTTCCTTAAGATACACTTATGAAAATGAAAAGGCAAATCACAAACTGAGAGAAAATATTTAGAGAACATGTATCCAACAAAGGTTTTGTCTCTAGGACATATGAAGAACTCTTACAACACAATCATTTAAAAATACAAAAATAATTAAAAAAAAAAATTTTTGGCCGTTCCGTGCAGACTGCAGGATCCTAGTTTCCTGACCAGGGATCAAACCCACGTGTGCCCCCTGAAGTGGAAGCACAGAGTCCCAACCACTGGACAGCAGGGAACTCCCCAAAAACAAAGTTTAAATGGGCAAAAGAATTGAACATACACTTCACCAAAGAAGATATATGGATGTCAAATAAACACATGAAAAGATGTTCATCATCATTAGTTAATTATTAAGGAAATGAAACTTAAAACCACTACACACCCACTGTATGGCTTAAATTCGAAAATTGAGTTATACCAAGGATTGGCATGGGTGTTCAGTGACTGGGACTCTTACAAGCTCCTAGCGGAAATGTAAAATGATGCAACCACTTTGGAAGGCCATCTTGTTGTTCCTTAATTAGTTAAACATACACCTACTGTATGATACAGCCATTCCACTCCTAGGGGTTTACCTAAGAGAAATGAAAACGCATGCCTCACCAAGACTTGTAAACAAATTCTGGTAGCATCTTTATTTGTAATAGCTAAAAAGTAAACAACCTGAAGGCCCATCATACAGGTGAGTTGACGAAGACAAATTGTGATCTATCCATACAATGCAACACCACTGGTATCTTGATACTTCTGATTCATCTAGTATATTTCAGCACTTTCCTTTACAGCATCAGATTACGGGGAAAGTCTGCCGGATATCAGAGAGCTTAAAATAAAACACTCCGAGGGTATATCCTAATTTCTTTACAGACCCACCCCAGGCCTTTGTACCCTCCATACCCAGAGCCCTTATCTTTATCCTGATTGAGAGATCCAGTCCCATTTCCATATAGTCACATAGTTTTGTTCATCTCAATATATCCTATTCCTTAAGAAGATAAGTAAGCATGGTCACATCTTCAGACCTTTGTTAAATGGAAAAAAGAAGTTTTCTTTGTCTAACCACACACAGGAATTTTGGCTTGGGAAATACGGTTATCAGACTTGGTTGGATTCCTACTTTACCTTCTCTTGCTGTGTCTTTTCCCTCATTCTGGATTCCCAGAGTCATAATGTCATCTCTTCCTTTTGTCTCTATTGGGGAGAGGTAACATATTAATATATTATATGATAATGTGGGTTCACAACCTGGCTCTTCCACTTACTAGCTGTGTGACCTTGCGTGGATTACTTAACCTCTCTGTGCTTCAGTTTTCTCTTTTGGAAAATGGTGATAATCAGAGTAGTACCTCCTGGAACGTTGAAAGCTCTTAGCGTTGGGCACATAAGCAGTCGATAAATATTTGCTTTTCTTAGCACATGAACCCAGTATCAGGAAAAGTTCTAAAGGTCTGATTCACCTTATCACACTGTCTTATAAAGATCAATTTTAATAGCTGATCCCCCGAGATGGAGATTACATTTCAACATAGACTTGTTATAGGAAATAGATTCTACCTGGGATTTCAGGCCTGATCAAATCGTGCTGGGTGGAAGAGGGGCTAAGGGCAGGCTTTACTACTGTCTGGGACCAAGTTGTGTCCTAATCACAATGTACATCAGAACTACATGAGAAACTCCTTAAAAATCAACATCTCTGAGGGATGAGCCTGGGAATCTGCATTATAACAAACCCTCCAGATAATTCTCATTTCCAAGAAAGTTGTAGAATCCCTGCCTATGGGATGCCTACCAGAAGAGAAACTCTTTTTCACTCTCTCTTGCTATTACATTCTTATATTCTTTTCTCCCCAATTTCTTTACTTTTTTGGGGGGGAGGGGGATGGGGAGTGATGCTTAAAAAAAAACGCCCCAAATTTAATTACCTGGAAATTCTTTTTTCTTCTTATTTTGTTCTTTTCTGGACTTGTATAGTTGCATTTTTTATTTTTATACCTATGCGGTAATGTACGTATAGAATTTTGTATCCTGCATCCAATTAACATTATACCATCTGTATTATTTCATCCTGCTGCATTTTTTTCTCACACCTTCTCTTCCTCACCCCTTGCTTCTCTGTCCAGGTGACCATCTAAGGTGGCTAGATAGGTATGTGCCTGTGTCCACATTCATCTTAATGCAAGTATATAGTTACGTACATTGAATTTGGGGAACTTGATATAGCTTTGGTTTCTCATACTGGGTGTATTTTATAAGCATTCTGAAATATTTTTTTTTCCTGAAAGCTAAATGAATAAATAAAGGATGTGGTTAGTCTGCCTGTGCTTAAAATTCATATAAGATCTCTGTAGTGAAGGCTGCTTTACATTAATGAGGATTATATTTACTCTTTTTGCCTCGTTTGCAATTATTGGGTGAACTCAGGTCGCCTTAGTTCATTACCACCATTAGTTCCTGTCAATAACAGAGGGTGTGCCTCAAATGCACAAGTACCTGGGAGCTTATGATGTCTTCCCTCTTCTAGCAGAGGGCAGCTCTGGCCCGCAAGGTGGAGGGCTGGGTTCTGATCATACACGTTACTGCAAATTAAATCTCTCCCTGAGCCTCAGTTGTCCCATCTGTAAAGGATGGTTATTAGGCCCAAGTGGTGTTTCTCTCAGGGAGCCCTGTGGACCACCTGCTTCAGAATCATCATCATACCAGTTAAAATGCAGATCCCAAGGCCCCACCCTCGGCCCATTGAACCACAACCTGGGGTGGGGCCCAGGAGCCTGTATGGTCAACAAGTCTCGCAGTTGGATCCCATGGACTATTAAAGGTTGGGAACTACAGATCCCTGTGGTTGAATATCCTGGCAGTTAATCTCCAAACTCCTCTTTGTTCTTTCTCAGGCAGGACGGAGTTAATCCTGGCTAGTCAATGTGGTCCTCACCTGCTCCTGCAAGAGCTGCACCATCTAAAGGAGTCAAGAGCTAGAAGTCTACATCCTGGTACATAGTCAGTGGTACTTTCCATATGGATGGAAGGGAAAGAAAGGAGAGAGGAAAGAAAAAAAAAATAGATAGCCTCCTTTCAACTCGAGGTCTCTACAAATGCTGCTTTCTTAGCCAGGAATGATGTCCTACGAATGATCTCCTATCTGCTTAACTCCTGAGACTCTTAATGTCTTAGCTAAGAACTTGCTTCCTCCGGGAAGCCTTTCAGACCTCTCCATCACGTTGCGTGTGTAGATAATGATAACCACTGTCCTATCACCTGGTATTTCCCCCTTAATGTAATTCATTGTTAAATGGCTAACTCACCCCAGTGGACAAGAAAATTTCATCCATGTTCCCAGAGTGCATCAAAAGACCTGGCACATAGTAAGTGCTCAGTGAATAAATATTTGATAAATGATGTGGACGTGATACCTGGCTCAGCTTTAACATTAGAGCCAAGGCTTTCCTGGGCAGAACTAGGACTCCAAGAACTCCCTCCCTCCCTCCCTCCCTCCCTCCCTCTCTCTCTCCTTCTCTCTCTCTCTCTCTCTTTCTCTCTCTCTCTCTCTCTCACACACACACACACACACACACACACACACACTGTTCCCACCCCCATAGCACCCCAAACCAGCCAAATGGCAAATTGCACCCAAAATCTGGGAAAAGCCTTCCACAAGTTATCTTAGAATAGTAACAGCTTCTGTCCCAACCAGTGCTGTCACAGGCAGCTTAATTATGGTAATTAGCCACATTAAAACACGATTATAACATAAAATTGGAATTAGTCATATAACACATTCAAATTTTTTGGTATGCTTATTGATTTTCTTTCCCTGTTAATCAGAGGGCTACAGTAAATTCAGATAGATCTGGTACAATTAAAACTGAGCCTGGGGCTTCCCTGGTGGCGCAGTGGTTGAGAGTCCGCCTGCCGATGCAGGGGACACGGGTTCGTGCCCCGGTCCGGGAAGATCCCACATGCCGCGGAGTAGCTAGGCCCATGAGTCATGGCTGCTGAGCCTGAGCATCCGGAGCCTGTGCTCCACAATGGGAGAGGCCACAACAGTGAGAGGCCCGCGTACCGCAAAAAAAAAAGACAAAAAACTGAGCCTGTAAATGCTAGTGAAAATTTTAATTAGCTTCTGTCTTTTGTTAAGGACAGCGAGGTGAGGATGTATCTTTTTACAGGGAACATAATCAAGGCGTTTGTCTTTGTTTTCTGGATCCTAGGTGGGGCAGACCATACTGTTCACATTCCTTTTTAAGAAGTGTTTTGAAAGAAGATGCAAGTTGTGAAGACATCTAAGAAATGCCTAAACAAGAAGTGGTCGGTTTAAAGAAAAACAGTTAGTCAAACTTGGTGATTGGAGGTATGTAGACAAAACCAGTTGAATTGAATCATTCTCTTTTCTGTAGGATGGAATGGCTTTGAAATTGGGCAACCATGAGTTTACATCTTAAGTCTGCTGTTTACTAGCTGTGTGATCTTGAACAGGCTTTGTTTTGCCTCTCTGAGCCTCAGTTTCCTCATCTGTGAAATGGGGATAATGGTAGAACCTATCTCACAGGATGATTGAGAGAATTAATGGGATTACACATTTTCAACGTGAAGTAACACCTTAATAACTAGGAGTTGTTATCATCATCAGTATCATCATCATCACCACCATCATCTTTATCACCATTAGCATCATCATTATCATTTTCATCCAATAAAGAGAAGACTCTTGTAATATCTGCTATGACTCTTGAGCTTCATGGTGTAGGGGAAAGACCATGAGTTTGGATTCAGGTAGCTCTCTAATCTGTGCCACTTATAATGTATGCAACCTCAGGCAAGTCATTATATTTCTTTCCTTATTTGTAAAATGAGCACAATTTTCAAGGGGATGTTGGGAATGTGACAAAGGATGCGGGTCATGTCTGGCATGGAGCTAGCCATGTGAGCCATGTTGATTCTCCATCTCGAATATCCAGTCCCATCCACTCAACAGGTTGCTTTGGTGGTGGTGTAGCTCAGGCATGTATAGAATATAAAAGCAAGAATCCCCAGGTTTCAAATCACAGCCTTCACTCAGAGGCTTTTCTGTGCCGCCTCCTGCAAGGCCTGTGTCGCACTGTCATGACCTTAGTTGCCGGGAAGTGTTTCTGCCATCTGTGTATACAGAAGAGATAGTAGAGCTCATCAAATATTCCATGTGGTCCCCTGAATTTCCCAGCCTCCCTCGCAGTTGGAGTGAGGCTGTGTGACTCCTTCTGACCAGTAGACTGTGAGCAGAAATATGTCACTTCTGTTTGGAGGCAATTAAAGAGCGGTGGCTGGGAAACCACATGTAGAGATAACAAAACTGCAAGATGGAAGTTACCAAATCATCAAGTCACTGCAGGGAGGACAGCTGTCCTGGAGAGCAGTGGAATCCCTGTTGGACTTGTGTGAGTGGAAAATAAACCATTGTTGCATTAAGCTACTGGAAGTTTGAGGCTTCTTTGTTACAGCAACATAACCTAGCTTATGCTGATGAATACAGTGATTGGTCTCTGCCATGAAATCCACTTTTTTGTTTGTGCCTCTTGCTCTGAATGCACTAATGGCTTGTTGGCTATTGGCCATTCCCAGACTGACGGATGCACCTTTTTTCTGGCACCGATTTTAGGTAGACTGGAGGGGAACTGGGACTTCTAAGTTCAGAGATTTCCCATAACGCTTATGCCCATCGATGCAGCCTACAGCTGGCCCCTCACTGTTCGGACAACACAGGTGACTGGGAGAAAGAGACATGGAAAACTCAAAGTAACAGGGTCCTTGCATGGGCCATTCACAGCCACATAGAATCCTGCTCATACTGGGGTGCCCAATGGAATTGATATGTCAGATATCATAGGCATCCAGTGTTTCCCCTGACCGGAATTCACACCCATCTTTATTTTGGTATCAACACTTAGTTTTGTTTTGAGACCCACTCATCAGATTCAGGCTTGGTGGGCTTGTCAATCCAAAGGCTTTACCCTCTTCTGTCCAAGAAGTGGGCACATGACCCAACCTCGGTAGTGATTCATACCAAGTGCGGCCTCTTTAAAGGACTCAGGAGGGTCCCAGCTTCCTAGGTCCTTAGAACTGCTGTGATGCTGTCCTCAGACCTGCTTTCCCAACTCTTCTTTGGTTTGTGAGATACTCCTATTCTTCTGACAAAGCTCTCCCACCTTTTTCTGGATGAATTTAGCCAGAATCAGCTCCTTTTCATCAAAGAGTGTTAAGTAATACATAATAATGAATTCCATCCAATATTGACAAAGCCCCTGTCATGTGCTGGGTACCATGCTGGACTCTGTTGCCCTATTACTCTAAGTTTGGAATGACATTTATGATTGATGGCCTAAGAAAACAAAACTGAGGTTAAGTAAAACACAGACTTTTTTTTAAAAAAATATTTATTTATTTATTTATTTATGGCTGCATTGGGTCTTTGTTGCTGCGTGTGGGCTTTCTCTAGTTGCAGAGAGCCGGGGCTAGTCTTCATTGCAGTGTGCAGGCTTCTCATTGTGGTGGCTTCTCTTGTTGCAGAGCACGGGCTATAAGCGCGTGGGCTTCAGTAGCTGTGACACCTGGGCTCAGTAGTTGTGGCTTGCGGGCTCTAGAGCACAGGCTCAGTAGTTGTGGCGCCTGGGCCTAGCTGTTCCATGGCATGTGGGATCTTCCCAGACCAGGGCTCGAACCCATGTACCCTGCACTGGCAGGTGGATTCTTAACCACTGCGCCACCAGGGAAGTCCCAGTAAAATGCAAACTTATTTATTCATTCAACAAACATACTGTGAGTGCCAATTATGGGCAAATGAACATCTAGGTGATGGGGATACAGGACTGAAAAAAACAGACCAAAATTTTGTTTTGTTTTGTTTTAAGAACCACTCATCGGATGCAGGCCTGGTGGGCTTGTCAATCAAAAGGCTTTACCCTCTTGGGGCTTCCCTGGAGGGGAAGCAGCAAGTAGGACTCAATGCAGGCAAAAAAAAAAAAAAAGGCTTTACCCTCTTCTGTCCAAGAGGTTGTCACATGACCCAACCCGGGTAGTGATTCATATCAAGTGCAGCCTCTTTAAAGGACTTAGGAGGGTTCCAGCTTCCTAGATCCCCAGAACTGCTGTGATGCTGTCCTCAGACCTGCTTTCCCAGCTCTCCTTTGTGAGACTGATAATTGTGTTTGGAGGAGGCAGGTGTAAATAACACAGACAAAAATATAGAGTAATCAGATGCTCAGAAGTAGTATGTGGAGAAATAAAGCAGTACAGGAGGATGGGTAGCATGTGGTGTCAGGGGTGGGATAAAGAGGGCTTGGAATTTAAAACTCTTTGGACAGGGAAGACTTCACTGAGATTTGAGCAAAATCTGGAAAATGGAAACGTGCGTTCTCTTGTTCTTGTATTCCAAATTCCATTTTGCAGGTGACTTGGTTTATAGGGCTGTTGTGGAGACAGGACTTGACACTTAAAACGCACACAATAAACATCAGCTGGAAAACAAGTGCAAAGGAGCCATTTGGATGCCAAGTCAGCACTGTGTGTGGGGAGCACCAGCACTCATCCTCCAATCCTAAACAATCACCCTGGGGATGCTGCATCCCAGCCCTGGAAACTGCTGAGGCTGTGGCCTCACAGGGTGGTTTGTAATCACCAGTTCCCTTCCCCCATCCCAGCTCCCATGCTGCTCTAATTAGGGACCTCGGGCAGCCCAAGCTGCCGGCTGTTTCTACTGCTCCCAGCCACTGCTCCAGAAGAACTGGGGGTGGGGGAAGAAGGGAGAGAGACAGAGAGGAGGGAGGCAGGGAAGGAGAGAGATACAGACAGAGACACACACAGAGAGAAAGAGAGAGACAGAGGGAGGGAGGGACGGAGGGAGAAGAAGAAAAGAAAACAAGGAGCAGAGAGGGAGGGAAATGCATTACCCAAGCCTGAGAGAGGCAGATGGAACTCCTCTGCAGTGAGCTTGTCTTGGGTGGCCAGGGTACTTCTAACATCTGCAGTTCCTCCCAGCTGCCCCACCCTGCCTACATTCAAGAAATACTCAAGGGCATAGGCTCTGGACACTGGGTTCAGATGGACCCGGGTTCAAATCATGTCTCTGCCATTGCCTGGACATGGGAACGTAGGCAATCTCACAAGTATCTGAGTCTCAGTTTCATAATGCCAACTTCATAGGTTAGAGAGAGGATTCTGATGTGAAGTGTGGAAAGCACTTAGCCGCCTGCCATGCACACAGTGCGGGGATCTTGGCTCAGTCCTGGCTCTGGGTCCTTGGACTCTGCCCGCAGGAGACCCTGGTCCCACACATTCACACAGAACTGTGATTGGGACTCTGATTGAGAACCTCGAATCCAGTGGCTCTTTTCCCGGCTGCACCCTGGGGTCACCTGGGGAGCTTTAAAGAACACGGATGCCTGAGATCTCTCCCAGAGAGAGTCTGATGTAACTCACTTGGGATGCAGCCTGGGCATCAGAATCTGTGAAAGCTCCCAGGTGGTTCCAAAGTGCAGCCAAGGTTGAAAGGCACTGCTTTGTCTCAGGGTGTTGATTTAAACCCCCCACATTTATTGCCAAAGAATGAGAGACACTCAAGACAACGTGCCTTTAGACAGCCTCTCAGACCAGCTGCTTTTCCTTTTTCTAATTTGGTTCGACAAGCATTTATTGAGCATCTATCTGTGCTCCTGGCACACTGGTAAAATCAAGCACTGTTCCTGCCCTCCAACAGCGTGGTGTCTGGGTGACCATATCCTGCTACGCTTGAGGGGACCATGGGAAAAATTGGGAGGAAAATATCTCATCCAGATTGCGGGATGGGTGGGGAAGGAGGGAGGTGCGGTTACAGCATCAGACCTCAACTGTGACTTGAAAAACTGAGTAGCAGCTGGCCCAGCAGGGATGTGGAAAGAAGAAGGGTCACCCAGGAGGCTGGAACAGTACGATGGGTGAAGCATCGAGGGGAGAGGGACAGAATGAGGAGGGGGATCACCTGCAGGCAGGTCGAGGAGACAGGAGGACAGAGGGCAGGAGTGGAAGACAGGAGAAGCTTTACGGCCATGCCAGGACCCCTGGCTTTCACATTATTGGCACTAGGGAGCCATGGCAGGCTCTAGGTCATGAGGCAGTTTTGATCCCGCGCACAAGTATTCAGAATGCGGCTGCCTCTGAGTGCTGGGGGGTGGCGCATCCAGAAGAGGAAAAAGCCTTTGTTTGGCAATTTTTCCACAAGCAATTTTATTCCATTCCCTTCCATCCTGTAGAAACATGAAGTTATCCAGAGAACATTACTGCCATGGTAACGGTAAGAGAAACAAACAATGCACCCATTTGTGTAAAATTGTCCATAAAGCCTGTTTATTTTTCATACCATTATTTTAATAGGTGGGGATGGCAGTGATGGGATGGGGAACAGCAGGCTTTAACGGTGCCGCTAACATCGCCTTCTCTTGAAACAACTTGAAATTTTCATAGACGTTCAGACATTGGCACTCAGGTCATGTCTCCGGCTGGGAACTCCCGCTGCTTTAGAATCTCACGGCTGGGTAGCATCCCCTGTTCCCGGAACTGAAAGGCAGTATGGTCAAGTGGTTATAAACTCCAGCCTTGGGTTTGAGTCCCTGTTCTGTCACTGATTGGTGACTGTTGGCAAATTTCATTACCCCTCTGAGCCTCCATTTATTCATCTGCATCATTCATCCTCCTTAGAATCTAGGGGGAGAACACAGATAGTACACCTGGAAACATAAGGAAATAAGAAAGGTGATTTTAGAGAGTGATACGTGCTTAAAAGGATTTAAAACTGAGGAAGTTCCCTCCAAGGAGGTGCCGTTCTGGCTGACCACAGGGTGAGAATGAGCCACGTGTGTACCTATCAGGAGGAAAGACCTCCCAGGCAGGGGATCAGCAATCACAAAGAATAAGAGACAGACCTGAGTTTGGAATGTTTGCAGATGGACCTTCATAAAGGGAAGCACAAGAAAAGGTCAGAGAGGGTAAAGGGACCAGATCTGGAGGACCCTGTAGGCTAGGGTAGGAGTTTGGGTTACAATGATACAAACTCCTAGGGTGGTTGCAAGGATTAAATGAGATATTGAAGAGTAAACTCTAAAGCAGCTGCTTGAAAACGTCAGCTTATGTTCTCACCAGGATATCTGCAGCCCATCATCTCTTGGGTGTGGAAGCTATTACCACAGAATGATCGAACTGCAGACCTGGGAGGGCTTTCAGAGATCACTTTTCCTAATTATTTTCCTTTTTCATATGGGTGAATTAAGGATCAGAGAGGGCAAGGGACTTACAGACATCGCACAGGAGTCAGTGGGGCAGCCTCTGGGCTCTCCGACTTCTGCCCACTCTCCCTTGGGCTCCTGGACTCAAGTCCATCCGTGATCTCTAAAGAGAAATCCCTTGGTCCCTGTTCCTGCTGGTGCCAGGTGGTGCTCCTCCTGGGGAACAGCGTGGGGTAATGGAAAAACACAGAGCCTCAGAGGGTCATCAGACATTAGTCCTCTTCTCCCGCCCTCCTGTCCTCCTGGGGACAAAGGCTGGGCTTTGGCTGGGGAGCTGGAAGAAAGGTCAGGTTATGGGTCAGCAGGGACCTGACAGAGCCTGGTATTTCAATATTCCTTTATGAAGAGAATGGTGAGAGAGGAGAGGAAGGCGAAGGGCTAGAGATGTTTCTGCAACTGAACAGAGCAGTACCGCCTTGCTTAATTTCAAGTGAGGCGAGTCACATGGCAAATGAGTTAGATTGGCTAAGTCCCTGATGGGCTTGGGTGTTTTACTGATTCTATATACCCTTAACCCCAGCTGGACTTTCCTCTGGTTCTAGGCATACAGAAATACACTTAATAAATCCTGTTAGAGAAGAGCTTTTTATGGCATTTGGCCCGTGTCTTTTCACTTACAGTCTGTATAATACGTGATAATTCCTCCCGCTTACTGAGCACCTTCTACAGCCTGGGTACTTGGTTCAGCACTGAACATGCATCCTGTCTCTTACTATTACAAAAGCCCTGGGAGTAGTTACTTACATCCCTTGCTTCGTATAGACAAGGAAACTGCAGTTCAGAGGTGACACATAGAGGAGGGAGTTCTGACTCCCTCAAACTCAGACATGTCTGACTCCAGGTAAACCTGCTGATTCCAAAGGACTCAGGTGCTCATAGGGTCACCAAATATGAAAGTCTTAGAATAGCCCACAGGTGTGTACTTCTGTGCAGGTATAGGCTGTTCTTCGTGGTCTGAAAAATGTGTGTGTCACCGTTGATAGTGCCAGCAGGGTATATAAACATACACAGTACCTTCTGTTGATTTCTTTTCCTCACCTTTGAGACTCAAAAACCGAAACCCAGGACAGTCTCCCGGCTGGGTTTGCAGGAAGCTGACCGTGGGGGTCCCATCAGATCCTATGTGTTTGTCCCTCTCCCTCAGCCTCCTTCCTGTCTCTAACAGTGTCCTGGTTTTCCTTGTCTGGCCAGACAGGCCTCTGGAGAATGCAGGTCCACCTTGCAGGCTCACTTTGTATTCTGCAAACTTTCAGTTTAAAAATAAAGGCAACTCTCTGCTGTGCAGTGGGCATTCCTCAAGAGCCAGGACAGGTGATAGAGACAGACCCAGCATTTTCAGGAAAATCCGAGAGGCATGCTTGCTTCTTTCCAGGTAACGTCGATGCACTGGACGGGGGCGCTGTGCCACAGTTGATCATGTGCCCCTGTTGGCATCTGACCAGAGTGATGTGATAGCCACGGGCTTCCTGTGGGGGCTGCACAGGCTCAGCTTGTGAAGACGGGCTTGGAAACACATGCTGAGAACATGCTGCTCTGGGGCTTTGCCTGCTTTTCAAAGACCCAGGGTGGACTTGTCCCCTGGACTCTACTCTTGCTGGGTTTTTTTTTTTTTTTTTTTTCCTTTTTACTAGCTCCCTCTCTTTCAGTATGTCTCCTTTATATTCCATTTTTACTCCAAGACAAAAGATTTTTTCTCTTTTTTTTTCCCCCCCCCAGTGATAAAGACTTTTCCAATACCAGATGTTCCTAGGGGGAGAAATTGATGCTGGGTTTGGGTGGGGCAGGGCTGTGAATAAAAATGGACACTTCCTATATTGTATGTTGATGGGGAGAGTAATAATTATTGAGTATAGACTATCTGGCACACTCCAAGTCAAGCCCCTGGTTAATTATGATCTGCGTAGACAGAAAAATGGCCTCAGAGAAATATGACGACAATGGCTAGCATTTATGGCAACGGCGCTTTTTCAGTCTCAGAGCCTTGCACGTGCTGTGTCCTCTGCTTAGAACATGCTCTTCCCCAGATCTTCATCTGGTTACCTTTTTTGCACCATTCACTCCTCTGCTTAAATGTCTCCTAGCCTGGGAGGCCATCCCTGATCGCTCAAAAGGAATGTGCCTCGGGGGCTTCCCTGGTGGCGCAGTGGTTGAGAGTCCGCCTGCTGATGCAGGGGACACGGGTTCGTGCCCCGGTCTGGGAGGATCCCACGTGCCGCGGAGCGGCTGGGCCCGTGAACCATGGCGCTGAGCCTGCGCTTCCGGAGCCTGTGCTCCGCAACGGGAGAGGCCACAACGGTGAGAGGCCCGCGTACAGCAAAAAAAAAAAAAAAAAAAGGAATGTGCCTCGTTTACTCTCAACTCATCCTGTTTTATCTGCCTCATAGAGCTTTCTGAAATTCTTATTGAGGTTTTACCGTCTGTCCCTCACCTGACAAGGTAAGCTCCAGAGAGCAGGGACTTTGTTTTATTCATTTGTGTATCCCCAGTGCCGAAAACGGTATCTGGCACATAGAAGCTGCTCAAAAAATATTGGTTGAAGGATGGATAGATGGATGGATAGAAGGATAGATGGATGGATGGGTGGACAGATGAATGGAGAGTTTACTACGTGCTACATGCATTATCCTAGGTGCTTTATAATGATTGTCTCATTTAATCTTAAATGACAACCTTTCACTGAAGCAGCTTCAGAGAGGTTAAGACAGTTGTTAAAGGTCACACAGCTGTGAGTAGGAGAGAAATAATTCAAATTCAGTTCTGTCAGGTTTCAAAGCCCACTTTTAACCACTCTGCTTCCCCTGGCATAGAACATTAATCTTGAAAAGGATGTGGGCACACAGGTTACCAGACTTCACTAGACTATCAGCTCTAGAGAGCAAGAGATGGAGTCTGCTGTATCCACAGCACCTTGCACAGAGTTTGGCACCAAGTAGTCACTCAATAAATAGTAGATGCTCAAACAATATTTGCAGATAGATGGGATAGATAGATGGAATAGATGGATGAGTGGGTGGATGGGTGGGTGGATGGATGGATGGATGGATGGACAGATAGGTGGATGGGTGGATAAGGAAACAGAGTCCCAGAGAAGCTGGCGACTCACCTAAGATCACACAGCATATCAGCAGAAAAGAGATCGGAACTCAGGACTCCTATCCCAGTACTCTCTGGCTCACAACACCAAACATTTGAGAATGAAATTGAGTGTTTTCCTTATGGTTTGCACTGGGCTAAAGGCTCTAGTTTACTGGTTCAAGGGATACTCTTTGTAACCCTATAAAATAAGTGCTATTGTATCTCCTCATGTCACAGTGATATTATCCACTTGTGTCAGTCACCCCACATGGTAAGTGTTATTTTTATCCCTACTCCTCAGAAGAGGAATATAAGGCTCAGAGAGGTTAAATAACTTGCCCTCCTTACCCAGCAGGAAGAGGTGAGGCTAGAATCTAACTCTTTGTCTCCACTGGACCAATATTAGCTGCATAAGACCTGATTTATCAAGTGGCAACATATAAAGTAGACAGAGTCGTGAGCACACGTCATCTGCTCTGCAGAGAATCTGGGATTCTCTCCCTAGGCAGCAGTGGGTAGCAGGAAGTCCACCCTGACGCCAGAATCGAGGCCAGAAGTGCCCTGTGGTAATAGAGCATAAGCCTGGACAAAAGGTAGACCAAGTACATGATATTGAGGGGGTCACTTTGCCTTCCTGAAGTTTCCTCATCTGTGATATGGGTATTGAAATTGTGCTTGGGGAAGATTTTCATCTGCAAGCTGCTCTGGTTCCTTGCAGAGTTCTATCCCTATCATGGTATTTCTTCTTGGGGAAAAAAAATATGTCGATATTACTCTTAGAGAATCCCCTTATATTCCCACCATCCAATTTCAGATTACTGGGTCTGTGTCCCATTCTCTCAGGACTTTGTGCCATGTTTCAGCTGGCAAATGGAATGAGTAAGTCCCTGCCCATGTGTTCAATGAGTTAAGGGTTTGCAGTGTCACTTCTGCCACATAAGACACCTGCATGCAAGCAACTGATCTTCTAGAGGCCCCATGACTTTACCAAAAGGAGTGTCTCTGATGGTAGACTTTTATTCACTGTGGTCTCCTGGTAACAAGGAGGTTTTGAAGCAGCAGGGAACATCATGGAATCATAGCATAGAGGTAGCCATCAAATACCTGGGAAATAGCATATTGAGATGCAGTGGGTTCTAACTGTGGACTCAGGCCTGGCATTGAATCCTGTCCAAGTGACCTAAGCTAGGTTGTGCCACTCTCTAGGGCTCAGGTGCTCACCTGTCAGATGGAGACAATCACACCTCACTGGCAGGATCATTGTGAAATTATATCATTATAGCACCTGGCAAACAGTAGATGCTCATAAACATTAGTTTCCTTGCTTCCAGGTGTGGAGCTGGCCTATCTCTGTTTTCCTCTCCCTTGCTTTCTCCCTTTTCCTTTTCCTCCGTCTTTCTTGCTTGTTTATGTTTCCATTCAGCAAGTACTATTGTGAGCCTGCTGGATGCTAGCACTGAGCAGATGGTGATGAGCAAGACAGGCAAGGCCACACCTTACAGAGCCCCCCACCCAATCCAGCAAAGCAACGGGCATGCTTCATCTTCCCCAAAGGAGAAATAAGCTCTTGGGCACCGTGTGCCTCAGTCTCCCTCTTTATCAAAACCGATTGGCTTTACTGCCAGGAATGGAAACTTCTTGCAGCCACTGATTGGGTTTTATTGGGAGCTCTCTACCCCCCAGAACCTGATGCAGATCTGGACCTGTAGTGAGGACCCTGTAAAAGAACATTGAATGCATGAGTGACTGGGGGAGCTCTGGGTGTGGAGGGTCTTTTGGAAACCTGGACCAGAGTGCTCCCTCTCCCCTCCTGTCCTCCTCCACCCAGTATGCAACTCCCCCACCCATTCTTTATAGGGACTCCCAGCTCCTCCACTCTGCTGAAGACATATTCCTCCCCGCTGCTGCCTGCAACCTTCTCTCCATCTGCTCCTCTGCCTGCTCAGGCTGCAACGTGGGGATAGTGTGGCAAGGTGGAGTGGGGGGAGGGAGGAGGAGGGCTTTCTAAATTGGGGTGAGAGGCCTGGGAAGCTGGCTGGGTCTGCAAAAGTAGTCCACACAGTGAGTCTCCAGGAGTGGGTGCAAGCTTGTCCCCCATCCAGCCACTGCCTGTCCCCAAGCATCTGCCTGTCTCCCCCCATCACCCCTATTTGTGGAGAAAAGACAAGTTGCTGAGAATCAGGGCTGGGCAAGAGCAAAGCGGATGACAGTAGGCCTTGAACTCCAGCTCAGATGGGGGAAGGAGTACAGCAGGGCTAAAGGACTGAGCTGAGAGGAAGCCTTGGCGAGCTCTGGTGCCCCGTTAACAATGGGAATGTGAGAAACGGTGCTCAGATTAGAACATGGATAAATGTTCAGGTTGGGCTTCAGGGGTGTACAAAGCCCCCGGGTACTGGATGCACAATTTTGTGGCCATTTGTATCCTTCTAGGGAGATTGACAGCTCTCATCAGATCCACAGAGTTTGAGACTCTCTAGGTTATGGGGACTCACTTTGGAAATGCGGAGGGCTGTCAGGGAAGAGGCTGGCTGGGGCCGAGAGAGCTGAAATTGGGATCTCTCCGAAAGGCTGAGCGATGGAAAGCTCTAGGCTGCGCACAGGCTGAGGGCTGCGCTCGGTTTTGAGGCCTCCATCTCACCGTCCGGAAAATGGTCCGGACGCTCTCCAGCCTTGCCTCGCCGGCGCAGGGCTGCCGTGAGCATCCGCCAAGAGAAAACGCTCGGCCCACAGGAGGCGAGGGGAGTCGGCGTTAAACTTTGCAGGGCCGACGGGCCAGCGGCCAGAAGAGGAGGCTGGCACCCCGGGCGCGGCCGGCCCCTTGCGCTCGCTGCCCGCCCGCCCCCTCCTTTCCTCCCCGCGCTGGCTCGGCACAGACTCGGCCCCAGCCCCTCCCTCCTCCCGCTCGCGCCTCGCTCGTTCGCTCGCTCGCCGGCTCCTCCTCACTCGCCCGCCCGCGCCCGGCGCAGCTCGGCCAGAGCGTTCGCGGGGCTGAAGCGCGTCCGCCCGGGGGGCTCCGGCGGCTGCCCCCGGCCCGCGGCCCCCTCCCCGACTCCCACCTTCCCTTCCTCGCTCGCTGCCTCTCTCCTTTCCCGGCTCCCGCGCCGTCCGCCCGCCCGCCCCGCAGCCCGCGGCTCAGCGCCCCCCGCAGCCAAGATGCCCGCGGCCCGGCCGCCCGCCGCGGGACTCGGCGGGATCGCGCTGCTCCTCGCTCTGCTCCTGGGAAGCCCTGCGGCCGCTCCGGCAGAAGGTGAGCGCCCAGAGGGGCGGGGCGGGGGAGGGGGCAAAGTTGCCGCGAGTGCGGGGCGGCTGGGGGTCCTAGCCGGCCCAGACGACTCGCTCCACGTCTGCAGGGATGTGGAGCGGGGGCGGCTGCCCAAATTCGGGACTAGGAACCGCGTCCCCTTGGCCCGGGCTGCTGGGAATGTGGAGGCGGGGATGTGTCTGAAGGACTCGGGCGCTTTCCTGCCTCGGCCGCGGGCTCCCTTTTTGCCTTCCCGGCTGTGCGGCTGACTCCCCTGTGCAGCCCCAGAGAATCTCCTTGGAGCGGGGTCGCCTCCAGACCCCAGATTCCCGGAGCTCTCTGCAGCCGCACCCGGGGCCGGGTGCCAGGTAATTCTCACCCTTTCAGGGAGAGGACGAGAAGCGGGGGCAGGGGACCCGCCGTGCAAGTGAGGACTAGACTCGAACAGTGCGTCTGGGGGCCGTCGCAGTGCCACGTCCTCCCACGCTAGGACCCCTTGCTTCCTTTTGGTTCAGGCTGCCCCGAGGGACCGGGTCCCTGGACCGATCCCAACCAAGTGTCTGGAAGCCGAACTTGGGTGTGGCTTTCGCCTGGAGGCCAGTGGAGGGGGCTCCGGGTTCTCAGAACTTAGCGGGGGAGGGAGAGGAGATCTTAGGTCACAGGCGGGAACGTGAGCGGACTTCCCCCTTTTTTCTCTCTTCAACAGCCGGGTGTCTCTTAACACTACTATGAATTGGGGGCGGGGCGGGGGTTGCTAGTTTCACCCGGCACGTGCTAGCCGGTTGGGAAGAAGGGCGGGGGGCGCGTCCAAGTTCAGCGGAGGATGGCGGCTCCTTCTTCCCAGACTTGGAGCCGCACCCTCTCCTCCACCCCGCTGAGGTTCCCCAGGGAAAATTGTGGAGGGTGGTCAGGTGGGTGGGGCTTTGAGATGGAAAGGGGAGTATGGCGCCGAACTCATCCAAAACTAACCCGGAGAGCTTCGAGGGTTTGATCAGGCCACTAGGAGACCCCAGAGTGGTGGGAAGCGTTCGTAGACCTCGCCTTTTGAAAGGTCCAACTCCTGTTCCCAGTAACTCGCCCCTCACGTGGGAAAAAGCAGGCAATGCAGGGTCTCCCCAGACTGAAGACAACCCGGAGGGCGCGCACTCTGTCCATCTGGAGCCCCGTGTTTGGCTTGGACCGTCTTGACCGGGAGCTAGGGGACAGGCGGTGTCCCTTCTCCCTGGGGAATTGTGGACCCCTGGCGCGCGCACCTGCTTTCAGCACCGAAGGCCGCGGACAGCTCTCCGCTCGCGGGCTCTGGCCCTGGGTCTCCTTCTCTTCAACTCTTCCCCACGGCCTGGAGTGCCCTCCTGAGCATAAATCAGGCATTTTATCCCCCACCCCTTTCTCTTTAAATGTGGAGCCCAGAGTACAGAGCAAAGGAAATAATTCATCACCTTTTGTTTAACAAAGCATATCGTTAAAGAACCCCCCTTTTATGAGGCAGTAATATTCACAATTTACACCAGGTCTGGACAATTTCTCAGGGAAAGATGGGAGAAGAGAATCGGTTTAAATAAGTCGTTTCCACCACAGCATGCCCTTTCTTAATTAGCTGTCTTTTCCAACAATGGCTTGGTGGCCTTGAACAGAGTCCAGATCTCCCTCCCTCACCCCCCTTTTGAATCTGAAAGCTACCCAGTGGCTTGCTGGCTTTTCTAAAGTGATTCTACCTCTGAGGACGGCACTCTCCAATATACCACCCTCCAGGAAAAATGTCTTAATGGCACATATTGAATTGTCATCCAAGACAAGGATTTCATATCCTGCTTCCTCCCCTGGCTTCAAACACAAAATGTGTGTGTGTGTGTGTTTTAATTATTAAGACATTTTACATTATTTTTTCCAATTGCTCGGCTCTATAGCTAGCCAGCATATAATTTTAATTAACTTCAGGTCATTGCCAAATTAAAGTCAACCGGTGTACTACTTCAGAAGGTTCATTAATAACGGTGTGGTTCTGACTCCAAGACTGTGAGTCATAAGGAGGGAGTAAGGGTAGCCTATGAGCATTTGGAAACAATTGACCTTCCACAGTATATTCTGTTTTTAACGTGGAGCCCAACTTCCACTAATGTCAGATGGAGACCCATTCGTCTCATTGCGTGTTGCAAGCCGGTCCTTCTGTTTGTGGTGCAGTGAGGAGATTTGTAAATACAGTACTTGAAAGAGACTTGTTGCTAAATGCTTATGTAGGTCACGTGGTTCTCTGGGCCATTTTGCCGTAAGGCATGAATAAGTATAAAATATAACTTGTTTTTGAAGAGGCTTCTTATTGTCTAAGATACGCACATGGGGTATAGCTGTAACTACGTGCTAAGACTGCAGAGCCTGAGTTTAATTTCTTTTCTTTTTCCTTGAATTAATAAATTCAATATTGCTTAATAAGACTCAAATTTGCGGCTTCCTCCAGTCTCTAATGTACACTGTCGTTAGATTCACTTAAAGACTATTTTCATGGTGGATCGGCTTTTTTTTTTTTTTTTTTTTTAATCTGTGGAGTTTTAGCCGCCCCTGCTGGGGCCACCTTATCAAAGCCTGAGGGATTCTTGTGTTCACATGTCTCAGCTGGACATTAGGAAAATAATGGTATATTCCTTTCCTTCCTCTTCCCAGGTAAAAGGATGTTTCCTAATCAGAGCGGTTTGTTTTCTAGTTTTGCTCACAAGTTCATTCCTGCTATTCAAAAAGTGATTCAGAAGGGCTCAATTTACTGGTCCTCATATTTGGTCCACATTCTGCAACGTGCCATTGGCACAGACCTCCACTAGGGGCGCTCAAAGCTACGGTTGGTGATTGAGGGCAGAAGAGGTGAATTCTGACCTTTGGAACCACCAGGTGTGTGCAATGCCAGAGGTCAGTGGAATGGAGCTCTCCTATTTCTAAGAGAAAAATTACTTGATGGTGCCTGATATATGCAGTGAAAAAGAGGAAGGAAAGGTGAAAAGAGGGAGGGGGGATGCTCCAAGGAAGGCATCATTAGAATACAGAGTCCAACTGCCCTTTTTTTAAATACCAGTTTGTGGTTTCCTTCATGTAGCCAAATTGCAAAACACCAAAGAGGCCATGGCAAGGCTGTTCTGAGGAGTTTGACTCAGCTGGCCACTGGGATTAGATTTATAGGGTTCCAGAAAAGAAGTATGTGGTTTTGGAATCGGAGCGACCTGGGTCAGGCCCAGCTGCATTGTTTATGAGTGTGTGACCTTTGTCAGGTCGATCTTCTCTGGGCCACCATTTCACTACCTGTGGGATGGGGATGGAGGTGGGGTGGGGATTAATGGTCCCAGCCTGGAAGGATGGTTGCAGTGATTACATAACACTTATACCTGTAAAGCACCTGGCATGTAATAGATGCTCAAGTAATGTTTTCTCCCTTTTCTTCCCTACTTTCCAAAGAGCAAATTGCCCCTGCTAGTAGGCACCTGGAAAGCAGATCCTTGAAATTGGTGTTGGAAATGTTGGAATAAATATCTGGATAATTTAGGCCCAAGTAGAAGGGTTGGAGGTAGGGTAATGAGTAGCCCAAGTGAGGAATTTGCATGACCTGGTGCAGACTCCCTTTCTTTTCACACTCTCATACTGTATCTCTTTGACCCTCAACATTACCACCAGAAAGCAGAGTTCATTGTACCAGAGATACAGGATAGCAGGATAGTGGTTGGAAGGAAGACCTAAGAAGAGAGTTTTCTGTCAAAAACAGTTATCCTTTCATTCACTTAACATTTACTAAGCACTTCCTATGCATGCAGCGGGCCCTGTATTGGGTGCTGGAGACACAGAATAATATGATGAGGTCCTTATCCCGGTAATGGCAGCCTAGCAAGAAAGACCTGCAGGTAAATCACCAGTGTCCACACCATGGGATACATGTTGGGAGGGGGTGATTGTAATCAGAGTGCAGGGATCTCACAGGTGGGTGTGTTTAATGCTGGCCAGAGGTAGTCAGTGAAGGCTTCCCTAAGTTAATAGCATCTGAGCTGGCCCTGAAGGGATGTGACAGGTACCAGCAGCCACGGGAGATTTCTTCTTTGGGGCAATGATGATCCTGAAGAAGGCTTCACTTTCGGAACACATCACACGCCTGTGGAATTGGGGAAACAGGAGCGAGTGGGCAGGGAAGGGAGGCAGTCACGCACGCGCACGCGTGAGAAGGGTAGAAGGATCCTGGGATCTGCCCACCCTTTTCGGCGTTCCCCTGGATTGCGTGGGCTGCTGAGGAGGTGAGAGCTGCAACAAAGGCCTGTGAGCCGCGGTGTTCACTGTTATCCACTAGAGGTTGTGCTGACACCGACGGAATCCTCTCCGAAGACAGCCGAGCGCAGATGCTGAGTATAGACAGCAGTGCACAGCCCTGAGTAAACATTGCTTTACAGGATTTGCATATTTGTATAATCCTCTGGTTACTGTAGTTCCTCTGAAACCCTTTGGTGGTGGTGGAGGGTGGGGATTGGGAAGAGAACAGGGCTGCTTTCAGGGGAGGGTAAAAGGGTGATGCATTGGGCTGAGGTCAGTGGACCAATGTGACGTAATTTACTAGACCATAGCTGGGACTATGTCAGTGATGAAAACAGCATTTATTGAGTGTTGATTTCATTCCAAGCCTCGTGATGAGTGGTTTATATAGATTTGTTCAGAGCATCCTCACAACAGCCCCATGAGGTAGATGCTGTTATTTTCCTAATTTTATGGTCGGGGAAATCGAGGCACAGAGAGGTTAAGCAATGCGTTGAAAGTCACAAAGCCAAGAAGTGGTTTCAGTCTAGTATCAAACCCAGGCCTGAGCCAGAATCCTTTAGAACCATGCCCCACTACTGCCTCTTACTTGCAGCGTTCCCCAAGCTCGTGTGCAAATTCTGCAGACCCCTGGGTTGGGGAGGGTGCAATAAATACTTGTCAAGTATGTGTTGGATGTATCTCCTGTGCCTACACAGTTCCTGGCACATTGTAAGCACTCAAGTGAAACTGGTCAAATTGAAGTGAGTCGTAAAGTGAAGTAGGCTACAATTAAAGTGTAGGCAATTAATTCATAATCATTATATCTAATGAGTACTTAATATATATTCAGCCCTTACATGGGTTATTTTAATTTCCACCATTTCTCTCCATTGTGTGGATGAGGAAACCACGGCTTAGAGGGGCCGTTATCTGTTCAGGAAGCTCACAGTTGTTAGCCAGGAGGTTACAGAGGTAGGATTTGAATCCAGGTAGCCTAGCTACTGCGTTTGTGAGCTTGACTGCTGGGCATAGCGCCTTCCAAGCTGGGTCCTGCTGTGTTTCCAAATGAAATGTGTACAAAGCATGTTTCACCGTTAGTGTGCATCCAGGCGGGGTGGGTCCAAACCCCAGCTCACCCAACTCCAAAGACTGACAGGACAGAAACCAAAATCAACTAGGATTTTCCCAAGCTCTTAATAGCTCTCAAAAAAAAAAAAAAAAAAAAGCATAGGGGTTATTCTTCCCAGGCAGGGAAAGGAGACTTCATGAAAGAAGGTGGGAGATACAGCTGGTTCATTGGTTGGTTTTGAAGCTGTGGCTGTTTGTAATTTCTCATGTTCCCAGGCCACTCAACCATTCATGGAGAACTCACAGTGTAGCTTGGTTTCTCTAAGCCCCTGAGTTCAGGACCTAAGCTCAACCGTCTCCTAGCCATGAGCCTCAATTTTCCCATCTGTAAAATGGATCACAGTAACCACTACCCCATACACAAAGCTGTCCTCACAGGGCTGGGATGAGACGCAGGAGTCAAGATGCTTTATGCATGCCAGGAGTTCAAGCTTCAGGGAAGTGGGTGCTGGCACGGAAAGCTGAAGACCCCAAACACCCACCATGTGTTTTTTCCTGGGCTTGTTATGAGAGAATTACAAACTATAACATGCTATTTGCCATTGAGCGTGGGCTACTCTGTGCCACAGGACCGTCCATGTGCTTACTCTGTATTCACTCAGCTGATCTTCACCCAACTCTTATCAGATGATGTCACTAACTACATGTTACTGATGAGGAAGCTGAGTCTTAGAAACATACAGGTGTCATGGCAGTGAATGATGGAGTTGCTTAAGGTGTCATGGGCAAGCAATGATGGAGTCAGGATTCAGACCCGAGACTGGTTGACTCCAAAGCCCAGGTTTGTTCTAGATGCTAGAGTATGAGCATATAGGTATCACATAGCAATGGCTAAATAAGAGCTGATGCAAATCCAGAAATCAAGGCGGTTTGACTGGCCTCCAGGAGGGGAGATATCTCACCTAGTGGCAGATGCCCGGTAACTCACAGCAGATCACAAAGAGGAGAAAGAGTTCATACTCACCCTGATGGCTTCTGGGTGAAGTATCCTTCTTGTCTTACTCATGCTGTTCCTTCATCCTGGACTGTCATCCTAGGAGGCTGAAGGAGTTCAGAGAGGACCAGATTAAATTCCCAGATAGCTGATTTAGCATCGTGATTTGGAGCTATTTGCTTTAGCGTTCTGAACCTATTCTGGCCTGATATGTAAAATGGGAGGGTCGTGTCTCCCTTGAAAGACTGTCAAGAATGTACGTAGGTATGTGTAGCCCATGGCAAGCACTCAATAAAAAGTTGCCATTATTGCTAGTATTGTTCACCTGGTGAACTTCTATTCATCCTTCAAAACCTAGTCCCTAATTGTCTCTTTCTATAAGACCTTCCCTTGCCTCTCTCCTCCTTATAGCAGTCATGAATGATCTTCTGTCTCCCCGCTCAACGCGTTCTATTCCCCTATTATGCGTAACTCACACACTGATGAGTTACCAGTTTACATGCCTCCCTCCCACTAGACAATGAACTTTCCAGAAACCTCAGCTGAATCATACTCATCCATAGCTCTCTTAGCCTGTATCTAACCCAGTGTAAGTGCATTTACTCTGTTAAACGACCTTTCATCTTAATCTTAGCGGTGAGGTGGTAGAGTCCTAAGATCTGAATTTCATTCCCGACTCCTTCTCCTACCTCTGTGTGGTCTTAGGCAGCAGGTATGAACCTTGGTTCCTCCTCTGAAAAATGAGACTAATAATAGTGTCCTACCTCATAGGATTGCCATGAGGAAAATCAATGAGATAATAGATGTGAACTCACTGAAGAATTCTACAAATAGGAAAAGGAGAAAGGAAAATTAGAAGATGAGGGAGGAGAGAAATTTTGTAAAGAGAAAAAACCCACCTTTGTGCAGACACATGGCCACAAGATGGACCCTTCATTGAGTGCTTGCTGAGGGCACCTTTCTTTCCAACGGGAATATTGGTTGCAATTATTTACCCTGTGGCTTAGCTCATTTAATATGAGGAACTTTCTGGACACCACACTGGTTGTTGTAGACTCCGCTTTCTCTTGGCTCCCTGACAGCTGCAAAAACAACAAATGCCCAGCTGAAAACTGGGAAAGAATAGCAAAGTGAATGAAAACCCAGGCTCTAGAGTCAGAACAACCTGAGTGTAACTCTGTTGCTTTTCATTAGATGCGTGACCTTGGACAAGCTGCTTTGTCACTCTGAGCCAGCATTGGGCCTCATTTGGGGGTCATGGTCTATTCTCTGCCCACTTCCCGGGGATCATGGGATGGAGGGGGGCTTGGTATAGAGATGCTCTGCAAAAAAAAATAAACAAGCTACCCTTCCTGGGATCTGTAATATTCATCAGATAGTAGCAGTTCTTCAGGCTCCCCACCTGCCTCAACCCTCCCCCTGATATTTTCATTTTATTGAGGAAAGAGACCCAAAGATGAGAAGGGACTGACTTACTCAAAATCCCACTGCAAGTGAGTGGCAGAGCCAGAACTGGAACCTCTGACTTGTGTCTTCTCACTCCCATTCTAAAGTGACTCCCTCCTCTTTTTTTTTTTTTTTTTTTGCGGTATGTGGGCCTCTCACTGTTGTGGCCTCTCCCGTTGTGGAGCACAGGCTCCGGACACGCAGGCTCAATGGCCATGGCTCATGGGCCCAGCCGCTCCGTGGCATGTGGGATCTTCCCGGACCGGGGCACGAACCCATGTCCCCTGCATTGGCAGGCGGACTCTCAACCACTGCGCCACCAGGGAAGCCCTCCCTCCTCTTTAAGAACCATAGAATCCCAGCTGTCCTCAAGCATATGTTCTGATATCCAAGGAGATGTGGCAATGACAGCCTTAAGGGCATCTGTCTCCATTAAACCAGTGGCATCCCTTACCCACATTGGATATTTACATTATGTGGCCATGGCGGAGTGGCTGCATAAAAGGAGCTTCAGCAGAAGCTGAAATCAAGCTCTACCTCCCTCCTGTGCTGACTTGGCACCTGAATCTTCGAGGCATCAGTGGACCAGCTTGCACCTGGGAATGGTGCCATCCAACCAGATGGCTCAAGTCAAGCAAGCAAGAGTAAGCCAAGGAGGCTCAGAGAGGTGCAGGTCCCAGGCCAGGTGCCCCTCCTGGGCTTCCTTGCCCTCACCATGGGTTGTAGAGAGTGGCTGATTGAGAAACCCAGCGTGGGGCGTGGGGTGTAGAGAGCCAGGGAGGAGTCGCAGGAGGCATAGATGTTGTGGTCAGGGCCAGCTTTGGGCAAGTAGGACACCAGGGATGATCCAGGGGCTGGAGGTGAGGGCAAGGTGGGTGGATACAGTCTAATACATGGGATGTGGAGCTTGGGACAAGTCGTAGAAGGAAGAAGGGTGGGTTTGATCCATTTTGTGACAGTTTGCTTGTCTCACCCGTTCCCAGCTTGGGGGTAGGCACGTGCCAAAGCTTAGCTCATGCATCAGTGAGTTCAGGATGCTGAAACGAAGCATTGACCCAAGATCAGGAGCCCCACTGGGCAAGGCAGTATAGTGTATTGAAGAGCACAGACTCTAGAATCAGAGACATCCATTCCAGCCTATGTGACCTTAGATAAGTCACTTCACTCTGAGATGATTGTGATGATTTGTTGCTGCTGCTGTTGTTGCTCTGAGCTGATTCTCAAATTCCCAAATCCGTGCTGGCTCCCAAGGGAGGAACCACAATTTCTTTGGGCTGTACAGAACAAAGACTTGCTCAGGATAGCTCGAGAATAAGAAGGCTCGCTCAAAGGATACCTCAAATGTTGGACCAAGGCTGTTGCAGGGCGTGGCTCCTCTCTGCATTTCTCTTTCATGGCATCTGCTTCTCTGTGTGCATCTGTTGCCTCTGACTCCCTCTCCACTGCCTGTGCCCCCTTCTGCTCACTCACTGTGCATCTCCCTCATCACCTCCACTGACATGCGGGCCATTGTGGCTTCACAGTGGTGCCATCCGAGAAGATGGCTCGAGTCAAGCAAGCGAGAATAAGCCAGGGAAGCTCAGAGAGGTGCAGGTCCCAGGGCAGGTGCCCCTCCTGGGTTTCCTTGCTCTCACCATGGGTTGTAGAGAGTGGCTGATTGAGAAACCCAGCGAGGGGCGTGGGGTGTAGAGAGCCAGGGAGGGGTCGCAGGAGGCATAGATGATGCGGTCAGGGCCAGCTTTGGGCAGAGAGGACACCAGGGATGATCCAGGAGCTGGAGGTGAGGGCAAGATGGGTGGATACAGGGGCTCATACCCACCCTTCTTCCAGCTCAAACTCTACAGGTGTGCCGCCTTCTGTGGAAAGCACTAGTCACGTGTGGCTGTTTAATTTTAGATTTGAATTCATTAAATCGAATTAGAATTTGAGTGCCTCAGTCCCACTAGCCACATTTCAAGTACTTAGTAGCCCTGTGGGGCCAACGGCTGCCATATTGGACAGCATGGAGAAAGAAGGTTTCCATCTTGACAGAAAGCTCCATTGGATGGTACTGCTCTAGACCATGGCAGTCCAGACAGACCTCCTAACACTCAGCCTCTTCATGTTTCCTGGTTCAGGTTCCTAAGAGGAATATGGCTTGTCCTGCTCAGGCGGAAGGTTGGCAGTTTATGTTTGATCCAGTCATGTGCGGCTGGGGTGATAAGCATGCGTGGGGCATAACATGGGGCCGTTCAGGTCTATGCTTTGGGTTGAGTAATCACCGCTAATGACATTTCACACACTTGCTCCGCTGCCCTCGATAGCTGCTTCCTCAACCCTTCTAACTGTGAGGATGTGGCTCTGGAACTCGTTTTCTAGTACATCCATATTCATCAAGCTGTGACCTCACTGATAAACACATCCAGGGAGCTGGAAAGAATCACAATGTGTTGTAAGTGTCTGTTGATTGGGTTGACTCTTATTATCTCTCTATGCTCAGCCGTTTTGTTGAGTGGATGAGTGACAAGAGGGAAGGAAGGAAAGGAGGAAGGGAGGGAGAAAGGAAGGAAGAGAGAAAGGGAGAAAGAAAGAGAGAGAAAGGAGAGAAAGAAAGGCATTCTTTGGCCATGAATGGCTCAGATTTAGGGGGCATAGCAAAAAGCATATGTAGGAAATATACAGTCTTTACATCATTTGGGTAAACTTAGGGAAAAACAATTTAGGGCGGAAGTTGATGAGAGGGGTCCTCTTAAACTGGTGTATTTAGGCATTTCAAGGTGATCCACCATCTCTGAAAATCAAGCTAGGGTAGAAAGTGAAGAGAAACTTCAAGATAGGGTCCCAGGAGCCCTCCCCATCCTTGTGAAAGGTTCTTTCGGAATGACGACAACGTCTTGAGAAGCAGTGATGGAGGCCAGTGGGAAAACAGGGTGTGCTTTTTCAAACATGTTGTTCTATGGGCGGTTGTAGTAACACGGCTATTATATAAGGTTGTGATTTCTCCAAAGCTTTAACATTATGGAAATAGGGAGGTGTTTAAAAGAACGTACTCGGAGTGAACTTTCTGAGAGTGGTGAACTCAGCCCTGGGTTAGGACTGAGACAGGCCTGAATGTGGATCCCAGCTCTGCCATTTATGTGCTGTGTGATGCTGGAGGAAGTCCTCTCATCAGCTCAGCTCCCTGGTTCCCATCTGCAAAACGAGAACAGAGTACTTCCTCAGCCTCCCTCCACAGGGTAGCTTGTGAGAATGCAATGCATATGGTCACTTCCATGCACAACTGCAGGAGGCGCTATTCATACTGTAGTGTATGTGAAGGGCTCCCCTGAAGTTAAGCAGTGCACAACCTATGCAACTGTATGTGGCAACCCTGAATGTGGAAGGGCATCACTAAACTATAAAGCGATTTGCACAGGGAGAGGGCCAGTGCCTCTCCCACTTCTCATTCCCTAAAGCCTGCTGATGAGGCCTGCACTTCTGTGCCCCTCTTTAGAGCAGGTTTACTGAGCTGTAAAGCTAACTGGGGGCCAACCACCTTGGAAATGAATGCAAAATATGTGGAATCAGGCCTCATTTTCCAGGGCTTTGGAAGGGAAATTTGCCTAATTTATGGCATAAATAAAAAAATGGTGTGCTGGGGCTAATTTGCATACTGTTACTTGCCTTGGCATTAGAAACAACATTTTCTTGTGGTTGTTTTTAAAGAAAGCCTCAGACCTCTCTTGTTAATTCAACTGTGTAAGTTTAGGCAAGTTATTTAACATCTCTAGGTCTCAGTTTCCTCAGCTGTGAAGTGAGCATGACAGATGGACCCATATCATAGGATTGTAGCAAGGAGCTGTGAGTTAATCCTATAAAACTTGTAGAACAGTGGTTGGTACCCATAGTAGGAGCTCAATAAGCATAGGAACATATACAAAATAACACATATCATCATCACCCTCCTCATTAATTAAACATGTATCTAGACCTACCCTTGATGTCACAGGAAAGTCAGAAGGATGCACTATCAGTGTGTACCCACATGGAGTGATTTCGAGTTCAGGACCTAGACTTGTGCTAGGACATAGCAGGTGTCTGGTTATGGGATGCACGATCAATGGACTATCATCATCATTAATCACTTCCCCTCAGATGCAAGCATTGGAAAGCCTTTCTCCCCTTCAGGACAATGAGGTCCTCCAAGGCAGGGAATAGATCACATTTCTTTCTCAGTCCCCGCCTCTCAACAGTCCATCTCCAGAAAACAGAAGCTCAATAAATGCACAGTTGTTGGTTGAATGACTGCTGAAGTGTAATCATTCTTAATTAGTGCTCAGGAAATGCTTAATATCAGCATGCCTGCTAAGGCCTGATTGTTTTCTTCCCAGACTAAGAACTCCTCAAGCCTGTGTCACCAACATCTGGCTCAGAGCATGGCACGTCGTGCAGTCAGCAGGTGCTCATTGGGTGTGGGGCAGTGGCCGAGAGCTCAGAGTTTAGGGGCACAGAGACCAGAGTCTGAGACCTAGCTTCATCACTTACTAGCTGCATAACCTTGGCAGATTGTGCCTTGTGGAAAAAGCATGGGCAGGGAAAATAACTGTACCTTTTTCATCTATTTGAAATAAAGAAGGAATTGTTCATCAAGAGCTAGCATGGTGCCTGACAGGAATTAGGTACTCGATATAGATACAGCTATGAATAAATGAATGAATGACCTTTCCCAAGAGTCTCGACAGAGGAAGAGGGACTTGGTGTATAAATTACCTCACCAGTGGGGACAGAATTCACAATTGCATGAACCCCACAGATAAAATGGTCTTTGGGAATTCACAGAGGTGTATTGACTTTACAGCACCCACATCTAAACTGTGCTTCCCGATTTAAGGTATTTTATTATCTTATTTAATAAACTTGAGGTTCTAAGCAGAATGCAGGGATCTGAGTGGGTGGAGCCGTCACTCCCTGGCCAGTTTTTTATGAGCAAGGTTCATCTCACATCAGCCACAAAAGCCCAGACAAGGAACAACTTGGGTGTGGCCTGGTCCTCTGAGGCCTCTTGCGGTCGGGAGCTTCCAGAGGGCAAAGTCTGGGTCTTATCTGTCTGTCTCTCCACTATGCCCCTGCCCTGTTTCCAAAGAAAGTAGACCTCTGGAAAAGCTGAGGAGGAAACAAGCTCCTATAATGCCCTAGAATCCCTGCTAGGGCTTCATTTGTAGGATTTTGCTTAATTATTAGCAGAACTTCAAAGGTGACTGTTATAGCCATTTAGTTATAGATTAGGAAGCTGACTGAGGCTCAGATGGCTAAATGGTGGTGGATTAGGATTCACTGATTCATTCATTCAAGACCACTTTCTCATCCTTCAAGACCTTCTACTCTGTATCAGGTACTTGGCACGGGCTAGAGATAGATGAATAAAACATATCCTTGTCCTGAAAGAACTTACAGCTAACCATTCTTTTTTGTTTTGTTTTGAATTAATTTATTTTATTTTATTATTTATTTTTGGCTGCATTGGGTCTTTGTTGCTGTGTGCAGGCTTTCTCTTGTTGCAGAGCATGGGCTTTAGGTGCCCGGGCTTCCGGAGTTGTGGCTCGCGGGCTCTGGAGCACAGGCTCAGTAGTTGTGGCGCACAGGCTTAGTTGCTCTGCGGCATGTGGGATCTTCCTGGACCAGGGCTCGAACCCGTGTCCCCTGCATTGGCAGGCGGATTCTTAACCACTGCACCACCAGGGAAGTCCCAACAGCTAATCATTCTTCAAACTCAAGTATGAGTCAAAAATGCAAGTTTTTTCTTCTCTCCTCCATTCTCTCTCGTGTTGCCCTGATGATTTCCAGGCAAGCGGGCAGCTCTCTCCAAGGGATCAGGGCTGGGAGCTGCCAATTCCCAGAGCACTGCCTGCGGTCCTGGCTAATATCTACACAAAGCAAACTGGCTTGGTCTCACCCACCCTCATTTCTAAAAGAAAAAATTAGTAGATGCTCTTTCATGGGCCACATAAGTGTGCCCCTTGAAGAAAACCTTCAAGAACCATTCCAGACTTCATAGACACAGACAAGAGAGCTCCGTCAGGGCCTGCTGAGAGCAATGTCACTGATTTCACTTATGGCAACTATGTTGGTGCTGCATTCTCTTAGGCATGTGGGAAAATACACCCTGAATTGCAGAGACTTACATAGATGTACCTGAGTGTGTATATATACGTAAATTAGGTACCCACTATGTCTATAAAGCATAAACTTGGACAATCAGTTAATGAGGTTTGGCCATAAACAAATTACCTCTTTCAGGTCCTGGAGTAGTTTTATTCTAAGTAGTAATAAAAATAGTCATTTACTTGTATGCATGTGGCAGAGGGTACCTGTTATTGCATTAGATGGTCACAAACAACTTTGAGAGGCTAGTGATATTGAAAATGAGTCCTGGGCTTCCCTGCTGGCACAGTGATTAAGAATCTGCCTGCCAATGCAGGGGACACGGGTTCGAGCCCTGGTCCGGGAAGATCCCACATGCCGCGGGGCAGTTAAGCCCGTGCGCCACAACTACTGAGTCTGTGCTCTAGAGCCTGCGAGCCACAACTACGGAGCCCGTGTGCCACAACTACTGAAGCCTGCATGCCTAGAGCCCGCACACCGCAACGAAGAGTAGCCCCCATTCACCGCAACTAGAGAAAGCCCGCGCACAGCAACAAAGACCCAACTCAGCCAAAAATAAATAAATTTATAAAAAAAAGAAAATGAGTCCTATTTTTCAGATGAGGAACGGTTCCTTGGCTTCCCTTTTTCCTGACATTGACATTTTGGAAGAGGACTGACCTACTGTTTTATAGAATGACCCTCAATTTGGGCATACACTCTTTTTTTTTTTTTGACAACGTCACACGGCACGCGGGATCTCAGCTCCCTGATCAGGTATTGAACCCACCGCCCCCTGCAGTGGCAGTGCAGAGTCTTAGCCACTGGACTACTGGGCCGCCAGGGAAGTCCCAGCATATACACTTTGAATTCTTACAACCTGGTACCATGCTCTCCATATTGGTCCGTAACTTGCTTTTCTGTTTCTTGGGCCTCTTTTCTGTGACTGGAACAAGGCCCAGAATTAGCCCAAGTCAGGCTGTCTTCACTGGTTCCCTCCCCAGTCTCCAATACCGTGTACCCACTTCCGGGGTCCCTTCCCTAATGCGTCCCCTCCCCCTCCCTCTCCCTGTGCTGGCCCCAAGGCCCCAGGCTGGCACCCCTGCTGTAGTAATAAGCCTGTACTAGTCTCAGTTTTTATTTGGGCATCTGTCTTTCCCAGGAGGGTGCTGGAAATTCACTGATTCCACCACAAGCAGCAAATATTTAATGAGTGTCTACTGTGTAGGCTCTGCTCCAGGCCCTGGAACAAAAGCCAGTGCCAGCCCTCAAGGAACTTACTCTCGGTGATTATTCACTTATTCACTGATTCAGCACATTCATTCATTCATTCATTGATCCATCAAATATCCATCCATGTGCTGGGTGGGCTGCATCCCCCACAGCCATCACTTGTTATTTGCATAATGGGGTAAAAGTGATGGCCCAGCCCTGCAACAGGAGAGAAAGGGTTCAGCTTGTCAGTGTGTGATAATAAACAAGATAAAGAGTTTCCAAAGAACTTCAGATATTCTCCCAGGGCGCTGTATACATGAAGAAGTTAAAAAGAGAGCTGGGGACCCTGAGAGTATTTATAACCTCTGAAGAGTATGAGCTGAGTATGTGAGGGCAGCCCTCACACTGCCCACGGGGGCTTAGCCAGAGCCAGGCACCTTGGTTTAACCTAACTCCTTGGCATGGACTAGCAGAAAGACCACCCAACCAGGGGTCAGATATCTGCATTCTGGAGCTGTGTGTGTGTGGAGATGTGCTGTGTGACCTTGGGCCCATCGCTGTCCCTCTCTGGGCCTCAGTTTCTCCATCTCTAAATTTAGCAGCCTGGGCTGAATCAGTAGTTTTCAAAATGGACTTAAGAGGGAGTTAAAATCCCTTGGGGAGCCTTTAAAGACACAAATACTTGGGCTGCACCCCTGCCTACTGCCTCAGAAGCTCTACCCACTGTACCTGGAGATTTCTGGTGCATCGATAAAGTGTGCCTGGATTATTTGACCCCTAAACCATGACCTTATATGATTCCTTTGTTCATGATAATTATGCTTACCATTTATATGCCAGACACACGCTACACCCTTTACTCCCATTTAAGCCCCCATCATGGTCCAGCGGGTTAGAGACTATTATGCCCATTTGACAGCAGTCACCACTGGGGCTTGGAGAGGGTCAGGGATTTGCTCAAGGTCGCACAGCTCTAGAAAGACCCAGAGCTGGGATTTCTATTTGAGTCTGAGGGACTTTAAAAGAATCCACTGCCTCTCTGTGGTATATGGGTACGGTGGGAGTCTACTCTGTGTTCCCTCCCCAGGGGCAGTCCCGGTCCCGTGAAGCCTGGGATCGATCACACCCAGCCTCCTGCTCACCAGCCCAGGTTTGCTGTGCACAGGGCCGGCCTCCCTGACTTGAATTATCCCTGCCATCAGCCCTCCCCCCCACTTTTGCTCTTGCAGGGGCCAGGCTGAGCCAGAGATGTGTTAGCAGCCAGGATCCAGCTCTGGCCTTGGCCAGGGTAAGTCGCCAGAGTTCGGGGCATTCAAAGAACTAACGGAACGCCGTTGTGGTCAGAGTGTGGAGAACTGAGAAGAAAGTGGGCATGATGACATTAAGAGGTCCCGTAGGGCAGGGAGGGCTGCCAGGAGGCACTGGGAGTTTGTTCTCTTGTGCTTAGAAGCCACTGTGAGCCAGAGGGTGGCCTGATCTGGTTTGGAAAGCTGTTGATGAAGTGGAGGAGGGTTATTTAGGAAGCCCTTGCAGGTAGGACTTGAAGGAATGTATCCCACCCCCTCATGCCCCTACCACGAGACAGGCCCACCTGTCTCCTGCCTCTCTGGAAGGTCTGGAACCATTTGAATTCCATTCAGCCCAGCCCACCCCTCCTGGCACAATCTCTCCAAGCACAATGGAAGTGAGGGTGATGCTCTGAGTCTGCTCAGAAGTCCACGGATTCCCAGCCCTTGACCCTTCAGCAGTGTTTCGGACCTCCAACCAATCCACACGCTTGCCTCCTCAAACCTGGTCAGGTGCTTTGAAAGGCTTTCTTTGTCCTCCCTGCAGTGGCTAGAACACAAAAAAAGCAGCAGAGAGCGGAGGAAGAGAATATAAATTTGGACAAATGATGATGAAATGCCCCCCCTCCCCTCCTCTCAGTCCCTGATCAGACTGTCCAAAAAAGATCTTATATGTATTATCACCAGCTCTCGGTTTCATGGAGGCCTGACATTGCAGGGTAAATTAAATGACATACTATAGCTTAACTATAAAAATGTGCTTGGGGCAGAAATTAGACATACCAGGACTTTTCCAGCAAAAGACATTTTTATAAATGCGTGAGCACCTGAACAAATTTGGAGGCTCTGTCATTTTGATTTAAAGCCGGGGAAGTGGGGCTGATACCTAAAGAGGAGAAACAATTATTCAGGTGAGAAAAGATTTAAAAATCCTGGTTCTTGTCACTTATCCACCTTGGAGGACTCAAAAGCGTCATGTAGAGAAGAGGGTTGACTCGTGTGAGAGCCAGGGCCCTTTCGTGCCTGCATCACCCATAAGTCCTGTACGACTTCCACATGCTGTCTCTTCTGGGAAGCCATCCCCACCCCTTGAAGCTGGGTTAGGAACATCTCACTGGAGCACTGATACCCACTTTGTTTCAGTTAGCTATTGCTGCATAACAAACCACCCCCCAATCTTAGTGGCTGAAAATAGCAACCATCTATTATCTCAAACGATTCAGTGGTTTAACAGAGCTCAGCTTGGAGATTCTTCTGGTCCATGTACTGTTGGACAGAGCCATGGTCATCAGGCAGCTTGACTGGTCTGGAAGGTCTAAGGGGCTCATCCATATTTTGGGCAACTTGAGCTTCTTATCACCAGAGCCACCTTAGTTTTTCCCTCACGTGGCCTCTCCATGTGGCTTGGGCTTCCCCCAGCATGGCAGCTGGATTCTAAGCAGGAGTGTTCCAAGAGCAAAGGCTAAAGATCTTGCAAGGGCTGGCTTTAGAAGTTGCACATTGCTTTCTGTTGGTCAAAACAAGTCACAAGGCTAGCTCAGATGCAAGGGGAGGGGAAACAAACCTCATTCTGGATGGCAGAGTCTTGGCCGCCTTCTTTAATCTACCTCTCGTACTCATTCACCATATAGAATTTATTGTGCAATTGCCATGTGCTTGGGAACTGCTATGCTAGGTACTCACCTCTCTATACTCAGTTTATGTCTGTATCTCCTCATGCCAAGGGACCCTTGTTAAATTCATTTCAGGTACAAAGGAGGTGCTATTGGTTCAGGTTCGATAGAGAGGCCACAATTCTGGGTGTTCATTTCAAGTGTGGTCACTCTGAATTTTTTTTTTTTTGCGGTACCAGGGCCTCTCACTGTTGTGGCCTCTCCCGTTGCGGAGCACAGGCTCCGGACGCGCAGGCTCAGCGGCCATGGCTCACGGGCCCAGCTGCTCCGCGGCATGTGGGATCTTCCTGGACCGGGGCACGAACCCGTGTCCCCTGCGTCGGCAGGTGGACTCTCAACCACTGCGCCACAAGGGAAGCCCAAGTGTGGTCACTCTTAATCCAGGAGGTTATCGTGAAATATTGCAGGAACCTAAGGACTAATATTATATTCTTTTATAGTAGCAGCAGCAATAATAATAGCAGTAGTCGTAATGATGATTAATTGTACCAAGTATTAACAGTAGTATAATTCCTACTGCTCTAGAAGTAATAACTGTACCTTACACTTAAGTAGCCTTTGGCCACTTAAAAGGCATTTTTGTTTCTGTTATCTTACTACTCTATCCAGCAACCTTGAGAAATACTCCAGGGGGACTCCTGTTATAATCCATAGTTTGTATATGAGGAAACTGAGCCTGAGAAGGGATGAAAACCTTATCGTTGGCCAATCATAATGGATATAATTTATCAACGACCTACTATATGCTGGGCACTTTATACCAATCATGTAATTTCCTTCTCGTAGCAATGGTGTGCGGTAGATACTATTATTGCCATCATTTTACAGATGAGGAAACTGAGGCTCAGAGAGGCAAACTCCTTTACCTGTCAGTTTCATGGCTGAGATTTGCTTCTAGATCAGTCTAACTCATGAGTCAATGACTCCACAATGCTACACTGAGTGCCTCCCAGATTGCCATTTTCTAAATTACTTTAAGCTGAGAAGATAGATGACATTCATGTAAAAATAGTGTGCAAAATCAGAGTGAGGGATTCTTCTATGGATAACTTCCGCCAGCTTTAGCACCCACCCTTTGCAACATTTTTTACTGTAAGCTTTCATTTTTCACTCGTTCTTCGTTCTTAGCAGCTTCCACTTAGCTGAGGCTACCAGGAAGTAAAGTTCCAGAAAAGTGAGTTGTCATATGTATGAAATTACTTGAGGTCATTCAGTCCAATTCACCGAGGATTGTCACTTTGAAGTTGTAAACTAAGCACTTAATGGGAGCAAACGTATATTTTTTTTCAGCATCTATGATAAAACCCATCAACTGGTATTTTCGGAAGACAGAATATACACCAAATATTAAAGGCAAGATATTGCAAGATTAGGCATGCTGTCTTGAAATCAGGCCACCTGGGTTCAAGTTGCATCTCTGACATTTATCAGCTCTACAATCTCAGGCAAGTTATTGAATCTCTCCATGCCTCAGTTTCCTCATCTTTAAAAGAGATTTATAAGAGTACCTACTTCACAGGGTGGTAGAGAGGATTAAGTAGGCTAATATATGTGTAAACCATATAGTCAGACTTGGTTTATGTGCTCACCTTTGAACCAGTCACTGGAGCTGGAGTGATGTAGGACCTGATTGGCCAGGCCTGAGCTCCCCCAACACATGGATTAAGAGGGAGGAATGGAGGCCTCCCAAAGGAAAATCAAAATGCTGTCACCAAGAGAAAAGTCACAGTCAAGTCCAGTATGTCAGGAGACCAAGAGCTTCTTTTTTTTCCTACCATGTTTCAACTGACACCTGAAGGACTCAGGAGGGGACAGAGTATGTACTACGAGTAAGATGGCATGAGCATGAGTTAAGCAGAGGTGTTTCTCCTGAGCAGAGCCTACAAAGTAGTTTGGACCCAGACACAACACTGCCATTCACCATTCTGCCTTTTTCAGAAGACAGCAGGGAAAGTGTGCGGGAAGGATTGTGGGGCTTGGCAAGACAGAGACCTGCCAGTTTAGCAGCAAGTTGCCATCAGTTGTGAAACACTATCCTATAAATATGTAGGGTGCCTGAGAAATAGGCGTGTGCCAGGTCTCTCCAAGTGGCAAACATTTAAATAACAACCTCCTGCTTGATTAGAATAAAGGAAATGTGCCGTCAGCTGAGTCTCTTCCTTTCTCTGACCCTCAGTATTTTCATCTGTAGAATGAGAAGGTTGTACTAGGTGATCTCTCGGGACCCTTCCAGTCCTTGTGCTTGAGGAACTGTGACTAAATTTAAATGGCTTTAATAACAGATTGAAAGTGAGGAATCAGGGCACATTCACTAACTCACTGAGAGATATTGGGCAAGTAACTTCATCCATCCATCTATCTGTCCGTCCATCCACCTGTCCTACCAACCATCCACCCGTCCATCCATCTATCCATCCATCCTTGTCCACCCATTCATCAATCCATTGATGTATCTGTCCATCTATCCACCTGTCTGTTCATCTGTCCTTATATACAGCTGTCCATTCATCCAACCATCTTTTCATCCATTCACCTGTTGATGAATCCATCCATTCATCTGTCTTTCCATCCATGCATCCATTCATTTGTCTTTTCGTCTATCAACTTGTCCATTCATCAACTCATCCTATGGAAGGCCATTTTAACACCTTGGTTTGCCCTAAGAAGTCTTATTTTGGAGCCCCAAACTCACATCGCATCATACAAATTAAATGCATTTTTTATTATTTATTTTAATTAATTAATTTTTGGCTGCATTGGGTCTTCACTGCTGCACGTGGGCCCTCTCTAGCTGTGGCGAGTGGGGGCCACTCCTCGTTGTGGTGTGTGGGCCTCTCACTGTAGTGGCCTCTCACATTGCAGAGCACGGGCTCTAGGCATGTGGGCTCAGCAGTTGTGGCTCACGGGCTCAGTAGTTGTGGCTCACGGGCTCAGCAGTTGTGGCTCATGGGCTCTAGAGCGCAGGCTCAGCAGCTGTGGCGCACCGGCCTAGTTGCTCTGTGGCATGTGGGATCTTCCCTGACCAGAGCTCGAACCTGTGTCCCTGCATTGGCAGGTGGATTCTTAACCACTGAGCTGCCAGGGAAGCCCTTAAATGCATTTTTATTATAACATTTTAAAGGAAATATTAAAGTTATACTTTTGGAATTATTTTGTTACCACAGTAACTCTCTCAATTTACGTTTATCTGTAATTTCTTGAAAAAATCATCACACATACTCACATTCCTTATGAAATGAGACTTGAACCCATCAGCTCTTTTCAAATATAATGAAACTTCGTGAACACTAAATTTAAAAAATACTAAGATTGACATAATGGTATGGTTATGGAGCCATTTAAGTTGAGCCTTTATTAATTTTGCTTGTGCAGTTTTATTATTTTGGAGGCAATATATTGTTTTTAGCTCCCAGATGTTTTCATGGGCTCTTAAAAAGCTTGTAGGCCTCAGGCCTTAATGGGTAAAATAGGCCCATTTCCCAAGTCCTCTATTATCCCTCCTATCTTGTTTGGGTTCCTAGTCGAATGAAAGGAAGGGGAGGTCATACAAATGAGCTATCTGGTCAACCCAAGATAATGTGATTCATGAAAGAAACACAAAATGAAGTATAAACATCACACCAAAGGGATTTCTTCACGTTCACCCTCCACCCCTTTAGTCATTCCTGTCCTAAATAGAAAGAATAATTCTGGACAGATGAAAGAGGACGATAAAAGCAGTTTTCAGCCCTCGCCATAAATTGTAATCAGTACCTACTCTAGTAGGGAGCATTTTGATTCCTTTTTGAAAATGTGAAATAGCAGATTTATCTCCTGTGATCACATCAGGAACAGTTTTTTTCCATATAAAAAGTGGTTTCAAGAAATGCTGAAAGCTTTAGAATAATGAAGGCAAATTGCTCTTACAACAGCAGGGAATTGTGAGCAGTTTGTCTTTTTTTTTTTTTTTGCGGTACGCAGGCCTCTCCCTGCTGTGGCCTCTCCCGCTGTGGAGCACAGGCTCTGGACGTGCAGGCTCAGCGGCCACGGCTCACGGGCCCAGCCGCTCCGCGGCATGTGGGATCTTCCTGGACCGGGGCACGAACCCGTGTCCCCTGCATCGGCAGGCGGACTCTCAACCACTGCGCCACTAGGGAAGCCCAGTTTGTGTGTCTTTGAACACGGAAAAATGAGAGAATTCCCCAGGAGAAAAAAAAAAAAAACCCTTAATTTGTCACCAGAAAATCCATGTGAAAAAAACCATGGCTCGATCCCTGAGGAATATATATGAATCGGAGCACTTGGTGAATACCCTGGTCCATCTCCGTTACTTAAAGATGAAGCATGTAGGACTCAGAGAGGGAAGATAACTTATGCAAGGTCACAAAGCGAGTTTGTGTCAAGGCCAAGAGCTCACCCTGGCTTGATGTTTTTCTTCAATCTTGTTGTTTTACATTGTCCTAAAATAGTGGGAAATGCATGCACAGAAAAGGTACTGTTTTTACAGTTTGGTTTTTTCTTCATTTGACATTTTTGAACATTGAGGAGATGCGTAGAGAAAATTGGTTATCCCATTCCCACCCCACCATGGCATTAGACTTGCCATGGCATTCATTTTGCTCAATTCCCTGTGGCTGTTTGGGTCAAATTCTCCCAGGAATAATAACCGTGCTGGAGATTATGGTGCTGTGTATACAGTGCACCCGTGCTGGGTGTTTCTTGAGTGTCAGGAACCGTGCTGGCTGTTGAAGGAAAGAAGTTGTCTAGGACAGAATCCTTGCCCTCAAGAGTCTCAGAGGCTTATGGGGAGGTTGGATGTATAAGCAGACAATTTTGACAAATAGCGATGTGTCCCAGGGTAGAAATAAGCCCCAGAGCTCCAGGGATGCACATGACCCAGCTTCCCAGAGGAGGCGAGCCCTGAGCTGAGTCCCAGAGGATGAGTAAAACTTAGCAGAGATAGGAGAGGGAAGGGCATTGCAGACTCAGAGAAGAGCAAACTCGAAGGTTGGAGGTGAGAACTTTGGGACTAAAAGCAATCTTAGATGCAACTAGACTCTACTCCTGAAATTCCTATTTCACAGATGGGAAAAGCAAGGCATTCTTGAGGTTAGGGTGCTTTTATACAGGCTAGCTCATTCTGTTGACCTTCTTGGCCTTTAGAAGACAGTGGTATTGTCAAAGATGATGATCTTTGATATAACTAGATCTTTGTTATAACTAGTGCATCTTGAAGCAAAGGAGATGTGGATTAAATGTGTATGTGAGGGCTTCCCTGGTGGTGCAGTGGTTGGGAGTCCGCCTGCTGATGCGGGCGGCGCGGGTTCGTGCCCTGGTCCGGGAGGGTCCACGCGGAGCGGCTGGGCCCGTGGGCCGTGGCCGCTGGGCCTACGCGTCCGCAGCCTGTGCTCCGCAGCGGGAGGGGCCGCAGCAGTGAGAGGCCCGCGTACCGCAAAAAAAAAAAAAAGTGTATGTGACTGTCTCTCCCCACCCCTGAATTCAGAGAGCCTTACCTTACACTCACTGGTTGACAAGCTTGGACTGCACATCAGTTGTCTGTGATCCGCAGTACCTGTTTCATCTTGGCCATTTCATGGTATTTAGGAATCTGCATATGAATCTACCATTGGGCAATGCAATAGGTCTTTAGAAAAGGGTTGGGGGCTCATGGTATGGGGGTATTCCTGATGGTATAGGAAAGAGAATTCTGGGTCTTTACCTACCTCAGTTGGAACCCCAGATCCACCACTTACAGGCTGTGCAACTTGGAGCAGACCCTTGTCTCTCTCCATCTTCTCACCTGTAAAATGGGGATAGGAAGAGTTCCCACCTGAAAGGACTTGGGGTGGATACAAATCCATGCAAGGATCTTGACTGAGGGGCTCAGAACATCCGAAGAAAGAGCTGTTTGCATTATCGTATTTTAATCCAAACCAAGTTCCCCCCGCCTGTTTAGGGCCAGCTACTTCCACTGACATATTCTTTTTCATCAAGGTTTGTGCTGGGCATAAAGCAATAGGGAGATGCTCCGTGCTGTAGAGCACGTCAGATGTCCTGCAAAGCCTCCCACGCACAATCAGGAATGACTCCGTGAGGGGAGTTATTTTCGTTCGCCCTTTGTCTGCTCTGCTCTGGTTGTTCAGATAACTGGACTTTGCCTGACTTTACAAGACTGGCCAGACTGAGCTCACCTGAAATGCCATCTCAGACTCTCAAACTACCTTTGATAGGCCTGCTGCCTATGGGTGAAATATTCCTCATACAGTGAAGTAGGGAAGGGTGAAAAAAGCGTCATAAAACTCCTCAAGGTTATTAGGAATTCTATAGTGATTGAAAAGTCCAGCTTTGGGAGTCAGAGTAAGCTTAGTTCTAATTTCAGCCTAGCCACTGACTGCCTGGCTGTGTGACCTTGGTCTTATCAGCTCTTCTCTCTGAACCTCAGTTTACTCATCTCTAAAATGGGGATAGTAACACCCATCTCATTGGGTTATCATTGAAGATTAAATGAGATTCTGTGTTAAGTGCTTGGCATTGTGCTTGGGAAGTTGTAAGCACTCAGCAAATTCTAGCTATTTTATTATGTTATATTCATTCATTTAGAAAATAGAAACATCTAAACACTGTCTATATATGCCATGCTCCAGGACAGATGCTGGTGACATTGTTGGAACCAAATACATGTGGTCTCCGCCCTCATGAAGCTCAGTCTATAAGAGGAGAAAAACAACAAGCAAGTTAAGTATATATATTTATACACACACACACTGTTACCGAATCGGGTCCAGCTGCACGCCGCTCAGAAATCAGTACTTGAGAGAGAGAGACAGATGTTGGTAGAAGGGAAAGTTCCTTTTAATCAGAATGCCGGCAATCTGGGGAGATGGTGGACTCAGTGTCCCCCACAAACCTGCTCCAAAGATTATGCTCAGGCATGAAAGTTTTTAAAGAGAAAAAAGGACACAGTCTAAGTTAATCATTCAGATAGGGGGTCAGAGTCATCGCTATCCCCCACTGTGTGCAGGCTTGTCAACTTCTTGTGATTCTTCTTTTTAAAAATATATTTATTTATTTATTTTGGGCTACATTGGGTTTTCGTTGCTGCGCGCAGGCTTTCTCTAGTTGCAGCGAGCAGGGGCCACTCTTTGTTGCGGTGCACAGGCTTCTCATTGCAGTGGCTTCTCTTGTTGCGGAGCATGGGCTCTAGGTGCACGGGCTTCAGTAGTTGTGGCTCACGGGCTCTAGAGCGCAGGCTCAATAGTTGTGGCGCACAGGCTTAGTTGCTCTGCAGCATGTGGGATCTTCCCGGACCAGGGCTCGAACCCGTGTCCACTGCATTGGCAGGTGGATTCTTAACCACTGTGCCACCAGGGAAGTCCCTCTTGTGATTCTTCTTTAGATGCTCTCTTGTTCACAGTTTGTTCATGAGATTACCGAAGGGGAAGTGAGGGAACAGATCTGGTCATCTGTGAATTACTTATTCTTCATTTCTGCTTCTTTGATCTACGGAAAGAGCCAACAGATGAGGCAAGGTATTGTGTGGCCAAAAGATTTGAAAGGTATGCCAGAGCCAGAGATGAGTAGAGCATGGGGGTGCCTGGTTTAAGGTTAGTGACAAGACAAAAGGGACCTCCCTGTAGAGAGCTCTTTCCTGACAAAAGCTGCTTACAACACAATTACAAATAGGAATAAAAGTGCTATAGAGGCATCAAGCTGGGTGCTGGCATGGGGGAATCAGGTGGTCCCGGAGGGCCTCCCTGAGGAGGCAACCTTTAAACTAAGATCTGATAGATAAGTAGGGGTTTGTCAGGCCCAGAGCAAAGGAAACAGCATGTGCAAAAGCCCTGAGGAACGAATGAGTTTGTCCTGTTTGACTCAGAACCAAGACCGCTGTGTCTGGTAAATGAGGGCAGGCATGGTCAGTAACGGGTCGAGAGAAGCAGCCAGGCTCTGGGACGCACAGGGCCTTGCAGTAAGGGTTTGGAGGCGATCTAAGAACAGTGGGACGCAAGCCACTAAAAGGTGCTAAGCAGAGGAGTGAGTGATGGGGTCTGAGTTCCCTTTTTGAAGTCTCACTTTGGCTGCTGGGTGGAGAAGGGACTGTAAGGGGAGACCGGTAGGGAAGCTGTGGAGTCATCCAGAGGGGCAAAGTGGCAGTTTGCACCTGCATGGAAGCTGCGGAGATGGAGAGAAGTGGCAGGTTCACGGTCTGTTTTTATTTTTTAATTTTTATTATTTTTTTAAAATTTATTTATTTTATTTTTTTAATTTATTTTTTTGGCTGCGTTGGGTCTTCATTGCTGTGCGCCGGCTTTCTCTAGTTGCAACGAGTGCGGGCTACTCTTCGCTGCGGTGCGCGGGCGTCTCATTGCGGTGGCTTCTCTTGTTGCGGAGCACGGGCTCTAGGTGCGTGGGCTTCAGTAGTTGTGGCTCTAGGGCTCTAGAGCTCAGGCTCAGTAGTTGTGACGCATGGGCTTAGTTGCTCTGCGGCATGTGGGATCTTCCCGGACCAGGGATCGATCCCGTGGCCCCTGCGTTGGCAGGCGGATTCTTAACCACTGCGCCACCAGGGAAGTCCCCTGTTTTTAAATCAAAGTCAATAGATTTGTTGGATAAATGTGGGAAAAGGGGAGAAAATAGAATCAAAGTATCCCCCAGGTTACTGCTTGAGTGACTGGCTGGATCGGATGATACCGTTTACAGGCATAGGAAAGATTTCTGAGATTGAACAAGAGCAGCTCTAGAGCTCTTGTAATGCTGACACTGAATGGAAGACGTCTATCAGCAGCAACCCGGTGTGTCCAGAATGTGGACACATCTTATAGGTGGATAAATTTAGGTGGGTGCATACAGATAGCTGTAGATATAGATACACCCCCTCCTACATGTACACTAGGCTCTTTCTATTACATCCCCTTATTTTATTTCCTTCAAAGCACTTATGAGAAACAGAAGTAGCTTGTTTATTTCTTTCTTTCCATAGGTACCATCTTTCTCCCCAACTAGAATGTAGGTTCATCAGGGTGGGGCTTTTGATGATTTTGTTTACTGCCGATCCCCGGTACCTAGCACTGGGTCTGGCACACAGTAGGTGCTCTGTGAATTCCTGTTTAAAATGAGTGTATACGCTGATGTGGCAATGTGCATTTAACTTCTTTTGCTTGCCAGGTGTTCAATTTCATGTAGCTAAAATGACCAAGTGGATTCTCAATAGATTCTCTCCATGGGCTGGGGAAAGCCTGAGGCTGGTCTTACTAGATAAGCTGCATACTGTCACCTATTGAATTCTGGTGAAAAGAGAGCCAGGAGGGGTCCTGGTGTAAGGACAGATGAATGTCATGAGCTTTCTGTTATGGAAAATAGGGTGGCTGGTGGCCTTCCAGGAAGACTCAACAATGTCAGTTGACTGCAGGAAGAGTTAATAACTCCTCCTAGCCCAGCCCACTTGGCTCAGTTGCTAAGCAACTGCCGCCCTGGAGTTATATAATGTGTAAGAGAAACTTTTTTTTTTTTTTGGCAAATGGAACGCAGGCTTTCTAGATGACAGGGGCTTTTCACCGTAATGTTTCTGATCTGCAGTTGGCTTGGGCAAGTTAGACAGGAGAGTGGCCTTGCAGTAGCTTTCAAGCTCCTCTGACTAAAGAGAATGCCTTCATCTGATAAGGGATAGATTTGGAGAGAGCGGTAAAAGGGCAGTCTTCTTTCCTCGCATGGAATTCCTGGGAAATTCTGGCATGGTCCAGCCTCCCTCTGTGGATACTCCAGAGGGCTTTGGTGATTTCGGATTTCCCCCGAAGCTCGCACCAAACTCACAGCTGGATTTGGGCAAATAGGGAGAAGCTACTGGTCTACCCAGGGTTTCATTAGCTCATGGAATTATCCATCTCTTTGGTCTTTGAGACTACAAACGTGTATTGAATAAATGAAGAAATGACTCATTTCAGTAATCACAATGCAGTATTAGAGAAGCAGAGGGGTTCAGGAGTGAATCACAAGCTTTGAAATCAGACCAAACTTAGTTCAAATCTGGGCTCCCATTGGGGAAATTATTTAACCACTCTGAGCCTCAGTTTTTTCACCTGTAAAATGGAGGTGATGATGATGGTAAAACCAGTCTTAAGTGCTTTGCAGTGCTGTGGCCAAGATCTAGTGGCATGATATATATGAAAGTGCTCCAGAAAGCCCATAAAACTTAAGCCATAAGACGTTATGGAAAAAAACCCAAACGAACTTTTTGGCCAACCCAATACGTAGATATTAGTTATCACTGGAATCAGGCTGAGACTGTAACTTAGACTCAGGGGTTCCTCTGGAAGCTCATGCTGTGAACAGTGATAGCCGGAAGAGCATGTATACAGAGATGATGGGGGAAAAAACAAAAGGGAAACAGAAAGGGATTGCAAGGTAAGGACAACTCATCCGAAAGGTGTGGCTGTATTAGCATGATGGGCAAATCAGGAATTGATTTATAGAAAGCTCTCCCCCTAGATTCCTTTAATTCAGTGGTTCTCAACTACTCAAGGAACTGGGAAAGTTTTATTTTACTTTATTTTTTTGGCCATGCCACGCGACTTGCGGGATCCCAGTTCCCTGACCAGGGATCAACCCATGCACTACCCCCCCCATTTCCCCCCTCTCCCCCGCAGTGGGGGATTCCCTTGGAAAGCTTTAAAATGCATAGATACCAAGACCCCACTTGAGACTAGTGGAGCCAGAATCTGTGCTGGTGGATTCTGGGACATTTGTTTTTTTCACTTCCCAGATAATTCCATGGAATATTTATGGAGTGCTTTACTACAGTGCGGGGTACCAAGCTAAGGACTTTGCATTCAGGTCTCAATTAATCTTCACAAGAATCTTGTGAGATGAATACAAACACCTCCACTTTGTAAATGAAGAATATGGAAGTATAGAGATGCTAAGTAACTTGCCCAAGGCCACACAGATAGCAATAGAGGTGAACTTCACTCCTAACTCCCAAATCCTACTCTTGACTACCCCAACATACTGCTTCTCCGGGCACATTGAAAATGTGATTGAAGGCACAATAATTCCATTTACTCACACATTTCCAGAATCTTATTATTGGGTAAAGCAAGACTCACCTCTACAGGCTGTATAAGTTATTAATAATATTGGGTCAACTGCTACGTCAGAGAGATCAAAATATGCTTGTGGCTTAATTAAGACAGTACTCTGTTTCTCTATCAATGTGGATGGTCCAGAGATAACAAGACAGATCTGGAATCTCCAGGGACCCCAGGCTCCTTCCAACTCAGAGGATGCTCTGGCATCCTCAACTTGGACCTTCCTTCACATCTTCAAAGACAGCTGTTCCAGCTCCTGTCCTTATACCACCTTCCAGCCAATGGCAAGGGGTAAAAATAGGGAGTGGTGGACACTTCCTTCTGAGGGCTTTCAGCGGGAGTCATACCTATCACTTCCCATTGGCCAGAACATAGCCCCATGGCCACACCCAGCTGCAAGTGAGGCTGAGAATTGTAGTATTCAGTATATCCTAGATGGTCGTGTCTGCAGCTAAAATGTGGAGATTTTATAATTAAAGAAGAAGGAGGAAAAATCTACTGGGGAAAACGAGTTTCATCTTCCCAAGTCCTAGGGGAGTTATGCTCAAGAACCTGGAAGGACACTGGAGTGATCAGAGAGTCATTGGAAATTTCATAGCAAGTCTAGACTATTGAAGACAAGTTAGAGATTATCAGCTCTGGACAAGTCCTTAAAATCAGAGTTGTCTGACCACTGGGAAATGAGAAAACGGATTCCCAGAGAATGGAAAACACTGGCCCAAAGCGCTTGCAAATTAGCGATGGAGAAAACCAACGCATTGCCAATCTCCAACCAACCTTTTGTACCAATCACTGTGTTAGAGCCTGTGATTTAAAAAAAAAAAATGTAGATGGAGAACCACACCCAGGTCTCAAGTTGTTTGGGGCCTGATGCTGAGCAGGGGCTGTGGTAGCACCAATATCCCGCTAGTGTTCACCCTCTGGGCTAATCTCAAACCTGCTCGCTCCAGGATAGACAGCCTGGGAGGGAGGGGATGTCTGGGAACTGATTTAATTTGTGTCTATTCATCCGAGAGAGGAAACCCGCAGTGTGATGACGTCGGGAGCTATTTTGTACAAAATTATAACTTAAAAGAGAGGCAAAAGCAATCTCTTTAATTACCTTGGTTTGATTCGTCTACCTGATGCTTTGGGGGAAAGGTTAATTTAATTGATTCTCTTATGTGCAGTCCCATTACCTCTGAATATTTCCAAAACATTTATGCGGCAAAACTTAAGCGAAGAGTGGTACATCCAGGTCCCGAGGCAAGGATTAATTTCAAACTGTCGGTGCGGCTTTTTAGCAGTTTGGTGAATCCTCTTCTGCTAATTCGTACTCAGCCATTGGGTAGAGTCCTCCTATAGCATGGCAAGAATGGAAGTTGTGTAGCTTCAGCCCCCATGGGTCTTTAGACTTAACTAAACACGTGAAGATAAGGAAGGGGAGCTGGCAGCTGCAGGGAACCGCCCGCACACCTGTGAGCCTGACACTTCTTGTACGTGACCACTTTTAATCTGTGCTTATCATGAGCTCGGTCCTGGGCCAAGCACCTCATCTGGATGGATTCCTTGAAATTTCACGACAGTCCTCTGAACATGGTACTGTTATTGTTATTTCCATTTCATGGAAACGGAAAGATCTCATTGATAGGAAGTGGTGGGGTGAGATGGAAATGTAGCTGGTTCCCAAGACTTCCTGAATCCTTCTCCTTCCTTCTCCCTTCTCCTCCTAACGTATATATTTTCTTTTAACTCCTTTTCTTTCTCTAATATTAGAACTTCGGATATATATGTGTTTGTTTGCATATATGTTTACATGTGTATGTGTGTATGTCTGTGCGTGTGTATATGTCTCTGCATGTATATGTGTGTGAGTTTATGTGCACGGGATCCATCTTTTCAATAAGTTTTGAGCTCTTTGCCAGGCTTGGTCGTTGATGCTGGACACACAGCCTCTGCCTTCATGGGACTCACAGGCTAATGGGGGAGGGAGGGGTCTTCCCTCTTTCTCTGATCCCATCACAGATCAGTGGTCAGGGCTTGTGGAGTCCCCACTGGCCACTGCCTCCCCAGCGTTACCTTCCTTGGCCAGGATCTCACTGTGTCAGGAGCAATGCGGTATTCTTCTATTCGAGAAGGGGTCGTCGTAGGAGGTGAGGAAGGCAGTATGGTTCCACACATAAGCAATATCATATATTTATCATTCTCTGTCTAGCTTACTTCACTCAGTATGACAGTATCTGGGTCGATCCATGTTGCTGCAAATGGCATTATTTCACTCTTTTTTATGGCTGAGTAATGTTTCATTGTATATATGTACCGCGTTTTCTTTATCTATTCACCTGTCAGTGGACATATAGGTTGCTTCCATGTCCTGGCTATTGTAAATAGTGCTGCTGTGAACATTGGGCTGCATGTTTCATTTTGAATTTTGCTTTTCTCCAGATATACGCCCAGGAGTGGGATTACAGGATCATACAGCTACCATATATGATAGCTACCATATAAGATATGATTTTTAGTTTTCTAAGAAATCTCCATACTGTTTTCCATAGTGGCTGCACCAATTTACATTCCCACCAACAGTGTAGGAGGGTTCCTTTGTCTCCACACCTGAGGGGTCCATTTTCTATCTTCCTTCATACCTGTGTTTGTATTCCCATGGATCCCTTTAAACAAATGGTTAAATTTCTGATTCATGTAAAAGCAGGATCTGTTGCTCGATGATCCCAGTAAACAAATGGAAAGGTCCTTCCCCCAACCTCCCTAGCCACAGTATGGTACAGCCGAGCAGGCACAAAGGTCCTCATGGGTTTCCGTAAATTCGCGCTGGCATGTTCTCTAACAGACACTGAAGGAGGCATGGGCTGTCTCAGGAATGTTCCTAACCTTTGAGATTGATGGATGAGAAGGCCGCCCATCTCCTCCCCAGAATGCTCCCTTGAGGCCATTGTCAGACACAGCTTCCTGAGCTAGAGGGACAGGGAGGTAACAGGGGTTAACTCTGATATTCTTCTCCCAGTAAACAATTCATCAGTTGTATGTCTTACTTTTTTCTGAGGAGGTTAGTGGCAGAGGAGAGGGAGAGTTTAATGATGATGTGGTTGGAAGGGCAGATCTGTTCTTCAGTCACAATCACACAGAAATAGAGGGGACCTTTGGAAGAACCATCAGTCCCTGGGTGATTTAGAATATTCTCCGCTCACCGTATTATCGAGTTTGCATGCAAGGAATCATTAATCATCATGAACTAATGTTTAATAGAAATAATTTAAAAATTTACACGGAGCTGCAATAATTTTCCTTAATTGTAATACTTATACAACACTATTTAATTTTTAGATTTAAATTTTAATTTTTAGGTTTCTTTATATACTGCTTTTGTTTTTCTAGTCAAACAGCTAAGGACAGATTGTGACCGCAGCTCCCCCTGGTGGAGCAATTCCTAGGGTTGCCCTGGCGAGAAGCAGCTTGGCTGTAAATCTGTGCCTGCAACTCAGAGCCTCTGCCCTTGTGATTGGTTTATGAATCAAGGTGTCAGTGTCTAGATCATCTTTCTAGGACCTAGAACATTGTGGGTACAGAAGTATGTCCCACAGACATTTGTTGAGGAATAAATCAAGCTGACACTCAACTTGCTTTCTCTCATCTCCATGCCATACACCTTTGCCTGGAATGCCCTTTCCCATCTCTCACCTTCACCTGGGTGGCCTGTCCTTACATCTCTGTGAAGCCTTTCCTGGAACCCTCCAGATTCACTTAGGTGAGACCTTTATGCTCCCTTAGTCCCAGGTATCTCCCTTCTTGATAGCAGCCATGATGCATGTTGTGACTATTAGCTTATATCTCTGTTTCTCCCACTAGTCTCTGAGCCCCTCGAGGTGAAGGCTGTCTCTTGTTCATGTCTTTGACAAGCAGTAGGCAATAGAAGGGTTGGTACAAGCCTCTTGAATGGATGCATCAAATCACTCGTTTTTGTCCTTTGTCACAACCCTTCCTTCCCTGGGATTAGTTTCCCTGTGTAAAATAAGGATGTAATAACCACAGGAACACTTACTAACCACATACTGCATGCCAGGCAGCATTTTATCATCTCAACTTGTCAACACCTCTAGGATATGGACACTTCATCACCTCCATGCTGTGATGTGGAAACAAAGGTCCAAAGAGGTGTGAGGACTTGACCAGGGTCCCACAGCTGGCCAGGATTGGAAGCCAGGTATGTTTCACTAAAGACCTGAACCGTCACGGCATCCTGCCTGCCCCGCCTCCAGGTGAGGGCCAGACTGGGCTATCTGTATGACGTAGATCCCAGGAGCTGAGGGGGAACAGAAGTGGAGAGAGAGAGAGCATAAAATGATGTTTCAACTTCTCTTTCTGACTTTTGACAAGGAGGGCATTGTGATTATGAGGCAAGAAGGGTTTTACTGCCAGGATTTGAGCGGAGAATTTAAAAATTTCCAAAATGCCTCCCCAAAGGTTCCAAGTTTTAAGGCACCTTAATTCTAGAACCTACTCTGCAATCCTAGTACCCACTCCCTCTGTGGCCTTGGGAAAGTACTTTCCATCCCTGTATCTCATTGCCTTCTCATCTGCAGCATGAAGATTTGGTTAGAACACTCATCCAATACATATTATTTTAGTATCTAGTATGTGCAGGGATTGGAATCACAGCAGGACACAATGCAGACATGGTCCCTCTTGGGGTCTTTAATCTATGTGGGGAGTCAGCCATGACACAGTTGCTCGCACACATAATGATTACTACCATTGTGACAAGAACACAGTGCTTGGGAAAAAACTAGTCCAGAGGACTCTAACATAGCTGTGTCACCAATGTAGCATTTGCTATGTGCTAGTCATTGTTCTAAGCACTTTACATGCCCTAACTCAATTAATAATCACATTAAGTTATGAAGCATATGCTACTAATATCATCCCCATTGTGTAGATGAGGAAACTGAGGCTCTGAGAGGTTAAGGCATTTTCCCAAGGTCACACAGCAGCTAAGTGGCATAACCTAAATCTAGGCAGTTTGGTTCCAGAGCCTATGTTCTTAACCACCTGGGTTTATTGCTTGGAGGGCTTCTAAAATGGGCATCTAATCCAGTCTGGGAGTTGGGAAAGTCTTCCTTGAGGAAGTATCTTTCTGCTGAGAGTAGAAGGATGTGAAGCAGTTTACTAGATGGAGGGTGGAAGAGTGTTCTGCCAGAGGGAACAGTATATGAGAAGGCTCCAGGCAGGTTGGAGCTCATCAAGTTTGCCAGAGACTGAAGCAGAGATGCTCTAATGAGCTGTAGTTCCAGGATCTTACCTCCTGGATCCATTTTCTGGACCTTCTAATAGCTTTCTTAAGAAGCTTCACAGAAATCCATGCTGTGGTTCTGTGTCCTGCCCCTGCCCAGCTCTCTCTCTCTGTCTCTCTCTGGTGAAAGGTCCCACTTTAAACCAGCGTGACTCGTGAGCTTCCAAGCGAACAGACTCATATCATGTAACCAAGAGATCTCTGAACCACCGGACCTGACTCCCTCTTGTCTTTGTTTGCCCCCTCATTATTCCTTTCCATCGATATAATTGGCAGAGCTAACTCAGTGTCAGATCTAAAGAGAGGTGGAACTCCATTTATTTGGTGGATTTCACTGCCTCTCCTTGTTCAAGAATATATGGCTGTCGTTGGCACCTCCTGTCAGCCACCACCACTGCTTACCTAGCATTCAAGCTTCTTTCAAGTCTGGTTTCTTTTTGCCCTTCAGGGTTATCCTCTATGAGTTAACATCTGCCAGGATGGTCTTCTCATTGCTGGTAAATTCCTCACCTGAATGTCTTCCCCACTCCTCCTCTCGCCCTTTAATAGTCAACTCATCAACTCACAAGTGACCTTCTTCCTGAAGTGTTCCCTGATTGCTTAACCCGCAAAGCCCTTGCTTCAATTTAGTCTTGCCTGGCTCTCTAACTGCACCCTAACTGTCACTCTTCTTTCCCTAAACCCGTTTTTCTCAAAGTGGGCGGTCTGGGTCCCCCTCCCTCAGATTCACCTGGGGTACCTACTAAAAATGTGGTTAATGGTTTCCCATCGTAGCCTTCCTGCACCAGAATCTTTGAGGGAGGGGACCTGGAATTTGTATTTTAACAACTCCTCCAAACCAATCACACTGACGTTTAAGAACCATGGCTCGAACCAAATTGCTTTCTTCTTGAATTAATTTTAATTCTCCTGTGAGTCCTTTCAGAAATCAATTTAGCAGAATCTCTTCCTCTTCAAGAGAATGAATCAAGCCTTCTTTCTGTTCAAGTATTTTTCGGCACCTAGTTAGTCGCCTCTGGAGTGATTTTAAAGTCCATCCTTTCTTCTTCACCCTTCACGGCCACTACCCTGTTCAGGTCACCGTCCTCACTCTTGGGAACCATCATGCCAGACCTTTCAAGCTTCTTCAAGCCTCCTTGTTATGCCTCTGGAACGCGTCCTCCACCCTCTTGCTGGAGTGATTTCCCCCAGAGAGCCTACACTGTGTCCCTCTCGGCCTTCGACATCTTGGCAGCCTCTCCTGTAGAGTGAGTGCTCAAATCCTTGACTGCACAAATAGGCCCCCTCACAGCTTCATCATAACATAAGTTTCCAGTTTTCTTCCCGTCATTCCAGGCAGTGTTCTACCACAGAAGCCTTTGAAAATGTCCTTACTCCTCTCTGGAATAATCTCTCCACTCAGCCCACTTAGAAAACCACCATTCACCCTTCAGAACTCGACCCAAGTCGTCCCTCCCCTGAGAAGATTTACAGAACCATCTCCTTTCCTCTCAGTTCCTACCCCAGGACAGAGATAGTAGCTCTTTCCTCTACCTGTGGCACAACAGTTCCGCAGAGCATACAGTTTTTTTAAACTTTTAATGAAGCGTGTCCTATATGCCAGCCACTGTAGGTCTTTTACAGACATTGTCTCGCCTAAGCTTCCAAAAGTCCTATGCAGTCGGTACTGTTATTATTGTCTGCACTTTGAAAATGAGAAAACAAAAACCCAGAAAGGTAAAATTACTTGGCCAAGGTTACACAGCTAATAAGATGGAGAGTCAAGATTCAAAACTACAGCCATCTGACTAGCACTAAGCAGCCACCAATAACACGCAAAACCTCAAAAACCCAGAGGGAACAGGCTGAGCACTGTGTCAAGACAGCAAGATGGTCCAGCATCCATATTGTATTGTCTTCATGGTAACTAAGGATAATCAGGATATTCTAGGAAATAGGGAGCAGTACCCCTCTGAGGTGCTGTCACATAACCTAGAGGAACCTGTTGTAAGCTAAACTATCAGAGAAAGGAGAAGAACCCAGAGAAACTGAGCCATCTCTGTGAACAGAAAATTGAAAATGGCACTGAAGCATTGGATTTAGAGCTAATCGCCTATGCCTGATGAAGCCACAATAATTTATTTTGAAAACTCCAGGGACAGTTTATTCCTAATAGGTATCTATGGAGTGAATCCAGTGTTTTTTGAACCGTGACAACCCTTATTTCCTTCTTAATGCATCTAAGATTTTGTTTAAAGCAAACAGCATAAACTTTAATATGAGCTCTACGAGGGGTTGGCATATGAGGTCACTCACTGAAGGTAGATGTTGGGACAGGTATCTTCTGTTATGCTGCTCTTTTCCTGTTGTTTTTTCCAGTCACTTAGACCCACTGTAATTGTCACGAGGTGGTAGGAAGGAAGAGGCAATGCAGCACTCCGTTTTTCTTACTCTGACACCACAGTACTGATAACCACCCTAGAGGCAGGATGCTATAGAACTATCGTAAGCTCTGCAGTCAGACCTAACATCTTGGTTCTATTAACATCACACTTTAGGCAAGACATTTAATCTCCCTGACCCTTGATTCCTTCATCACCATGAAATTGACTTTCTCTCACAAAGTTGTTATTAGGATCAGATTAAATAATGCAGATAAGTCACCCGGCACATAGTAGGTCCACAGTAAATGGCACCTGTCATCATGTTAACATTTAAGGTATGTGTTGATGTGGGTGAATTTGAATCTTCTGTTTTAGTAGCTTTGTTTGTTTGTTTTTCTCCTCTTTGTTTTTCCTTCCTCTGTTCCTCCTTAGACTATAAGTTTTTCTTGGAGTTTTGGCTTTCCCAAGTAGCACTGACTTCAGCCTGCCCTAAAGCTAAAAGCCACAAAAACAAACAATTGAACCCTTGTTTATTTTACTTCTTTCAAGTTTTGACTCTCTTACAAGTCTGTGTATTTTTGTTTACCTTCCAGTGGCTCTGGAGTTTATAGCTGTTACCTGAGGGAGGGTCAGTTATCCAACATCATCACCATATTATTACATTTTTTAAAGTTTTCTAGTCTTCGATCTCTGAAGGATCATTCTTGGGCTCTGACTTAAAGAAGGGTACTGTGTATGAGCCACAGTAGCGTGTGTGTGTGTGTGTGTGTGTGTGTGTGTGTTTAACACACAATCTTTGAAACTGGTATTTTTATCTCTATTTAAAGATGAGTGGGCTTCCCTGGTGGTGCAGTTGTTGAGAGTCTGCCTGCCGATGCAGGGGACACGGGTTCATGCCCCGGTCCAGGAAGATCCCACATGCCGCGGAGTGGCTAGGCCCGTGAGCCATGACCGCTGAGCCTGCGCGTCCGGAGCCTGTGCTCCACAACGGGAGAGGCCACAACAGTAAGAGGCCTGTGTACCGAAAAAAAAAAAAAAGATGAGTAATAAAACCACATGGGCTGGAAATTGGGGTGAATTGAGTTCCACCCTGACCCCAGGACAGGACTGAGTGGATTTCTGAAAGAATGCCTGGGCATTCTTTGCTATAATCACTTTGTCGATGAAAGCTAGGTAAACATCTGCTTGTGCAGAAATGGCCCAGGTAACTGAAATTGTTATGAGTCATACGTGTTGGGAAGATGGGAGTTGAGGTGTTTACTTCTTCAGCTGACCAAATCATTGCCTCAGTTTGAATTGCCTTGTGTATGAACTATCCCAGGGATGCTCCATATAGAGAAGTCACACCTTATATCTATGGTCAAGGCTCTAAGGTCGGCTTATAAGGTTAAAAAAAATTACATAGCATGGAGCCACATTGGAGAACCACACACCTCCTCCCTATCTGTCCAGTATGGCCGGATTTTAATCCAGTTTTGCCACAGATGATCAGTTCTTCGTTTGGTGAAAGAGCTGATATACTAGTTAGGGTAAGTAATGCAAGATGCTATAACAAACCCCCAAATTGTGCACTTAGAGCCTTAAAAGTTTATCTTGCTTGTAAAATGTCTCTTGAAGACATTCCAAGTCAACAAGTAACCTTCCTCATGGACATTCAGGCATGTAAATTCCTTCTCTCTTGGGGCTCTACCAAGAACCTTGGGTCTTGAGCTCCTTGATGGGTCCTCAGCATCCATCTGGAAGAGAAGTGAGTAATATGGAGGATGATACAGGGGCTTTTAATGCGTTGGGTCTGGAAGTGACGCAGCCATAGGCAGGACTCAGTCAGCACCTAACTGTAAGGGAGGCTAGGATGTGGAGTCTAGCTTTATGCCCAGGAGGAGCAGGAAATGAGTTTTAGTGAAAACCCAGAATCCACCACCACACTTTTCTAACATTGCGATCTAAAATCACTCCCTTTTTGCAAGATGCTCACACTTTGAGAGGCGCAAGAGGATGGAGACTAAGAGAGTGGCAGATATTCATGACCTATTGCTTAGTCAGTAGTCATCTTGTAGAACGTTAAGCCAAGTTGCCCAAATTATTTAACTTTCTTTCTTTATCTGAGCTCATGTAGATAGATTCATGTCACTTAACTGTGCAGCTGATGTGATTGAATTAGGTGTATCTTATGCCTTCTGCCCAGCACAGTGCCTGAGAGGGAGAGAATGCTCAGTAAATGTTTACTGAATAAAGGAGTGGATGGAGAAAGAGGAAGGGGAAGGAAAGGGAAGGGAAGGAAAGGAAAGGAAAGAGGGAAGGAGGGAAGGAGGTCAGTCAGTGGAAAAATACATCCTGTGAAGCTGCAGATACCACACACCTATTTAGCAAAAAATATCATTCATTTGTGAACCAAGGTGGGAGCATAACACAGTCCCACCACCTGGAAAGCCTCTCAGTAAATATAAACCATTACCCTTCCCCCACCCTCCGCCCCAATGCACACACCACATATTTCCATTGGTTCTCCTCTGAGATCTATCAGGTCAATTTCTGTTGGAGGAAAGACAAAGCAATAATAAAACAAACAAACAAACAAAAAAACTTTTCCATGAACTAATCAAAAGCCTTATTCAATTCTGCCTGTTTCCTTCTCTCCCCCAGAGAGGAGGAGGGAGGGCTCCCATTCAGAGCACTCATTTTCCTGAGTGGGTTCTGATCAAGGACAGAACATTAGGTTTTTTTCCTTTAAGAGAGCATAGCACTCATTTTAAATTCATTGGGATATTTTGGAACACAAACAACAGCGGAAGGCACTCGAGTGGTGATAATTTAATGTAATTCCGATGTCAGTGACACACCATGATGGTCTAGTCAGCTTCCCTGGAGGCAGTTTCTTTTGTGTCTTGCCTGGGAGAGTGGGTGTCCATACACTCATACACCAGCCTAGCACCCTCACCCACATTTCCTCTTTTCCCACCCCCTTTCTCACCGTGGTTTTCTGATTCCAATTCAAAGGACTCCTGGGGAGGCAAAGGAAGTTGGACTTTTTTCCAAGCTTCTAATCAGAAGAGAGAGTCTACAAGCCAAAACTAACCCACATGCATTTTTAGCTTTGGCCAGGAAATATTTTATATTTTCAATGAATTATTCCAGCACTTAACGTGGAAGACGTTTGCATGAAAAATCCCAAGTTCAGGCATCCCTAGAAAAATCAGAAGAGTTCACAACCCAGAACCCACATTCCTGTACTGTGAATAGGCGAGCATGCCCCTTAATTTGGCATGGGTTTTTTCCCTGATATGCCATACTGTCCACTTCACTCATATGCATTTTCTCTCAGTTTTTATAGGCATCTGACCTTATGAACCCTGCCCCTAAGCTTTGTTATCCCCCAAGCTCTGGTCTCCCCCATAGATTTGCCCGGGTTTCTCCATTTCTTGGAGAAGAGAACCACAGAAGCTAACCGGATCTGTACTGTTGTAATGGAAATTTCCACCCCATGAAAGGAAAGACTAGTTCAAGATTTTTTATTTTTTCATTCAAGAGGTTTTGCTACAGTCAACTTTCAGTCCTGCCAAGGCATTTAGTTGATGGAGTCGGTTGGAATGAGATTGGGCTGTTAGTGGTGTTGGCCAAAGTCTTTGCCATTTCACTGAAGAGCAGTGTCATCGGAAACAAGGCCATGAACAAGAATGTAACCCAACCCCCGTCCTGCCCTAGATCCTGAGCTGGGCCCAGAAGATAAAGTCTAAAGGAAGGAAGACCCACTCTGCCTACCTGCCCATCCTATTTCATTGTATATGCACTAGGACTGCAACCATAGTTCTCGAAAGCTTTAGGCTCAAAAAATACAAGTGATTCAGTCCAGGGGTTTTTCCATCAGGATCCACTGGAAATTGGAGAAGTCGATGGTCAGCCCAGGGGGCTTCTGAGCTTCCCATCACATTCAGGCATTCATAAAATATTCATCAAAGCTATTTTGTGATGGGTAGACAGTGGTGAGCAAAAGTAGACAGAATCCATGCCCTCAGAAAGAAAGTCAGACATAAAAGAGAGGAGAAGGGCACTGAGGCCATGCATTCGTATGTCAGAGAATCCAGCCTGGGCTTGGTGGCTTCCTGGTTAAGTGATAAAATCCAAAGGACAAATGGAAACTAACGAGGTGAAGGGGAGCAGGTAGGGAGTGCTTCAGAGAAAGAGGATGGTGGATTCAAGAGCTTGGGGTGGAGGGAACATGAGTCGTGTAAAGAATTAGAAGCAGGTCAGTGACTGAGATAAAACAGGGAAATGGGAAGGTTTCAGGCCATGCAGGGCTTTTCAGATCATGGTATGGGCCCTGGGCTTTATCCTAAGAAAAATTTAAAGGTTTCATAGCCCCGTGGAGTCAGCCAGAAAATCCCATTTTTATCATCTTTCTATGCTACAATTCATGATCTCACTGAAATAGTGGATTCTATAGTTAAAAACAGTTGGAAAAACCATTGCTCCAGCCACCGCTTTATTTATTTATTTAATTTATTTATTTTTTCTTTTTTCGTTTCGGTACGCGGGCCTCTCACTGCTGTGGCCTCTCCTGTTGCGGAGCACAGGCTCCGGACGCGCAGGCTCAGCGGCCATGGCTCACGGGCCCAGCTGCTCCGCAGCATGTGGGATCTTCCCGGACCGGGGCATGAACCCATGTCTCCTGCCATCGGCAGGCGGACTCTCAACCGCTGCGCCACCAGGGAAGCCCTATTTTTTTTTTAATAAAAAAATAAATATATATTTTTTATTTTTAAAAAAAAATTTCTTTCTTTATTATTTTTTGGCTGCATTGGGTTTTTGTTGCTGGGCGCAGGCTTTCTCTAGTTGCGGCGAGCAGGGGCTATTCTTCGTTGCGGTGCGCGGGCTTCTCATTGTGGTGGCTTCTCTTGTCGTGGAGCAAGGGCTCTAGGCGCGTGGGCTTCAGTAGTTGTGGCATGCTGGCTCAGTAGTTGTGGCTCACAGGCTCTAGAGCGCAGGCTCAGTAGTTGGGGCGCACCGGCTTAGTTGCTCCGCGGCATGTGGGATCTTCCCAGACTAGGGATTGAACCCGTGTCCCCTGCATTGGCAGGCGGATTCCCAACCACTGCACCACCAGGGAAGTCTCCAGCCAGTGCTTTTAGAAGTGAGGAAACAGGCTCAGAATGGGACATAACCAGGCACAGCCCGAGACGATAGGGGGCTTTGAAGCAGGTGGTCCCCCTGGAGAGAGAGAGGTGGCAGGTGGGATGCAGCTGGAGATGAGAAGAAAGGCAAAATACAATACCTGGAGAGGAAGATTGCAGGTGGTGGCCAAGTATCAGGGTGAGAGTAGAGCAGGAAGCTGGACCCCAGCCTTGGGTTCAGCACTCTGGCCCTTGAGACAGGGATTGGCAAGACTAAGCAGAATTGATAAGACACGGGCTGAGCCTGGGACAGAGGCAGAAACCCTGCTGCCAGAACCAAAGCCCAATACAGTATCAGTCATCTGAGCACCCAGGAGGGCTGGGTCCTAAATCCCAGAGTGGGGGTGGGCTGAGGGGCCTTAAGCCCCTCCCACCAGTGGTCAGAATTACTTGCAATGAATTGTGTGACTGCGATGAGGCTTAATTTGTCCACATAACCCTCTCCTTGACCCCCAGTTTGTTTTTAAAGCAAAATAGCTGTTTCATCATGGGGAAATTGTCTTTCAGTTACCCCTGGCTGATTGCAATTCCAAAAGAGAACAGCAGAAACCTAATATGAGGAAGCAAGGAAATGGATTCAGTTCCTGGCTGTAGGCACAGGCTGGATGGCCCTGGACATGTCTCTTTACCCTGCCAGGCATCAGCTTTCCCATCTGCAGGGTGGAAACCATGATGCATTCCACTTTATCTTGAACTTCATGGGAACTGTCATAACACATGTGATTTGTATCTGTTTAGAGGATCATAACCAACTGAAAGGGATGGACACCGTCACCCCAAAATGCACACACCCTACACCACTGGGCATAAAATTTAGTTGGTTCACAGACCACATCCCCCCCAAAGCCTATCTGTGCGGCCCAGGTTAAGAACTCCTATTTACTTTTTCTTTGTTTTCTTCCATGAGAACAGAGCTTCAACTTTCCTTTCTCTCCCTAGCACCCAGCACACAGCTGGACTCAGTCAAAGTTCCTAAATTAGGGGGGATTGAATAACTCAGGCAATAGCATGGATTGGACCCATGTGACATGTCCAGTGTTGTGCAAGGCCCAGAGGCAATGCAGGGCCTACACGATGCCATTTTCTACCCACACTTTGCTTGGAATTCAGTTGTACCCACAGCAATATTGTGAGGACCGAAAAAGAAACTACAAGAGAAATGGATGACTTTTGGGGTCAACGACCTCCTAAAGCATTGAAGGAGGGGAAAGTTGTAAAGTCTCGTGGTTAAGAAATAGGCTTTGGAGTAAACTTTATCTGAAACCTAGCTGTGTGTCCTTGGGCAGGTCCCTTCACCTCTCTGAGGCCATCTGAAAAATGGAAACAGTGATAGAGCCTGCCACACAGAGCCATTCTGAGGATGAAATGTGCTGATGTACATGCAGTACTTAGGATAGGGCCTGGCACATGGAAAGAGGCAATAAATGTTAGCTGTTCACATCGAGACCTGTTTGCCCAGATATGCTGCAGGACCCAGGATTCAAGGTTATAGATTCTGTGATGAAAAAGAAGAGGGAACTAAAACCTGGAACTATACAAAGCAGGAATATCATTTGGAGGATGACGTATGAGAATTTGCTGGCTGGAGCTCAGAGGGAATTTCAGGGAGGAAGCAGCTTGCCCAGAGGAAAGGTGTGAACAGACAGTAACACCTTGTTTTTAACCAACCTCAACAAAAGGAATTTGGAGCCATTTGGCTCAGATTTGGAAGGGAGGGAAAGAAGAGTGGACAGCTTACACTTAGCGAGAAGGGAGAGATAAAAGTAGAACACAGAAACGTGGTTTGGGGGACAGACAGGGGCCGGTTGGAAATTGAACTCTTAACATTGATGAACAAAATCATATGCCTGGAGGTCATGTGTCTGGATCCTGGTCCCACTTTCCTCTCAATATTTTGCTGCAAGCCCTTTGGCCAGTCATTTGGAAGAGGAAGGGTTTAAAGTAGGTCACTTACAAGGTTATTTTGCTAGATTTCTACAAATCTAACCATCCAGACAGGACTAGCTCTAACAATTTAGGCAAGATCTGTTGACCTCAGGGCCCCAGGGGTGGACACAGAGTTGGGGTGACTGAGGGCCTGGGGCTGTGTAGGAAGAGGATGTGAGCTTGAATCCTGGCTCTGTCACATGCTGGCTATGTGGCTTCACTGTCTGAGTCTCAGTTTCCTCCACTGTAAAATATTTCATCAACTCTAAGATGGCATTGATTATAAGATACCTAATATTTTATGAGTCACTAAGGAATTTAAAAATGCAGCCAATGGGACAAAGACATACTGTGTGTCCAGATTTCAGAGATGTGTCTCATCTCAGAGATGTTAAATTGTCAGTCAATGTGGACCTGAGAATCGGTGAAATACAGTAACACCTACTTCATGAGGTTGCATGGGTGATAACTGAGATGATGCATTTAGAGTGCCTGGCATATAAGCGCTCAAAGTGAATGACTAGGTATAAATTAGGCAGGCCCTCAGTATGTGTTTATTGAACTAAAGAAATGGTTTCTTCAAAGGAGGAGAGCAAAATGGTTCAAGAGAAACATTTCTCAGAACCGAACTTCTATCAATTGTTACATGGGTGGTTTTTGGTTAGAACTGAATTATATATATGTAAATACCTATTGTAATTTTTTTTAATTTAAAAAATTAGAATGTTAAATGAGATCATTGTATGGTTCAATTTTGGCCTTAGATACAGTTTTGCATATACAGGTAAGGCCCTGATTTTCTTTTCCTTTGCCTGGAGACCTTTCTTGATGGACTACTTTCTTGATGGACCACTCCTGCCATCTTGGATTGGCGAACCAACATGGCAGAGGCAATTCCTCTTGTTCTCAAAAGAAAATTGGCCCCTCATGGAGACACAGGAAGAGATAAGAGAAAGGAAGAGAAGGAGAGACCCCATCCAAAAGGGAATTGGAGAGCAAAGCTGTGAGAGGTAGGGAGAAACCCCATAAAGAAGTAAGTGATCCTAAAGATGCTACCAGAAAACTACTAGAGCTAATCAATGAATTTGGTAAAGTAGCAGGATACAAAATTAATGCACAGAAATCTCGGGCATTCTTATACACTAATGATGAAAAATCTGAAAGTGAAATTAAGAAAACACTCCCATTTACCATTGTAACAAAAAGAATAAAATATCTAGGAATAAACCTACCTAAGGAGACAAAAGACCTGTATGCAGAAATTTATAAGACACTGATGAAAGAAATTAAAGCTGATACAAATAGATGGAGAGATATACCATGTTCTTGGATTGGAAGAATCAACATTGTGAAAATGACTCTACTACCCAAAGCAATCTACAGATTCAATGCAATCCCTATCAAACTACCACTGGCACTTTTCACAGAACTAGAACAAAAAATTTCACAATTTATATGGAAACACAAAAGACCCCGAATAGCCAAAGCAATCTTGAGAATGAAAAATGGAGCTGGAGGAATCAGGCTCCCTGATTTCAGACTATACTCTAAAGCTACAGTAATCAAGACAGTATGGTACTGGCACAAAAACAGAAATACAGATCAATGGAACAGGATAGAAAGCCCAGAGATAAACCCACGCACATATGGTCACCTTATCTTTGATAAAGGAGGCAAGAATATACAATGGAGAAAAGACAGTCTCTTCAATAAGTGGTGCTGGGAAAACCAGACAGGTATATGTAAAAGTATGAAATTAGAACACTCCCTAACACCATACACAAAAATAAACTCAAAATGGATTAAGGACCTAAATGTAAGGCCAGACACTATCAAACTCTTAGAGGAAAACATAGGCAGAACATTCTATGACACAAATCACAGCAAGATCCTTTTTGACACACCTCCTAGAGAAATGGAAATAAAAACAAAAATAAACAAATGGGACCTAATGAAACTTAAAAGCTTTTGCACAGCAAAGGAAACCATAAACAAGACCAAAAGCCAACCCTCAGAATGGGAGAAAATATTTGCAAATGAAGCAACTGACAAAGGATTCATCTCCAAAATTTACAAGCAGCTCATGCAGCTCAATAACAAAACAACAAACAACCCAATCCAAAAATGGGCAGAAGACCTAAGTAGACATTTCTCCAAAGAAGATATACAGATTACCAACAAACACATGAAAGGATGCTCAACATCATTAATCATTAGAGAAATGCAAATCAAAACTGCAATGAGATACCATCTCACACCGGTCAGAATGGCCACCATTAAAAAGGTAGAAACAATAAATGCTGGAGAGGGTGTGGAGAAAAGGGAACCCTCTTGCACTGCTGGTGGGAATGTGAATTGATACAGCCACTATGGAGAACAGTATGGAGGTTCCTTAAAAAACTAAAAATAGAACTACCATACGACCCAGCAATCCCACTACTGGGCATATACCCTGAGAAAACCATAATTCAAAAAGATTCATGTACCACAATGTTCACTGCAGCTCTATTTACAATAGCCAGGACATGGAGCAACCTAAGTGTCCATCAACAGATGAATGGATAAAGAAGATGTGACACATATATACAATGGAATATTACTCAGCCATAAAAAGGAACGAAATTGAGTTATTTGTAGTGAGGTGGATGGACCTAGAGTCTGTCATACAGAGTGAAGTAAGTCAGAAAGAGAAAACAAATACCGTATGCTAACACATATATATGGAATCTAAGGGAAAAAAAAAAAAGATCATGAAGTACCTAGGGGTAAGACGGGAATAAAGACACAGACCTACTAGAGCATGGACTTGAGGATACGGGGAGGGGGAAGGGTAAGCTGTGACAAAGTGAGAGAGTGGCATGGACATATATACACTACCAAACGTAAAATAGATAGCCAGTGGGAAGCAGCCGCATAGCACAGGGAGATCAGCTCAGTGCTTTGTGACCACCTAGAGGGGTGGGATAGGGAGGGTGGGAGGGAGACGCAAGAGAGAAGAGATATGGGAACATGTATATGTATAACTTTGTTATAAAGCAGAAACTAACACACATTGTGAAACAATCATACTCCAATAAAGATGTTAAAAAAAAAAAAAGAAGTGAATGGATAAAAGGAATTCCTTAGGCCTTTATTTCACAGCCTGAACTTTAGGCCCCTGCAGCCTGTATTGGGCTTAGGATCAAGTTTTCATTTCCAATGTCTTGTCAGGGATCATTTCAAATATGTTCACCTCTAGAAAGCAGGGCCATTTGGCTGCTGGCGGTGAACAAGGATCTGAGGAAAGATGGAGGGCAACTTGTCTGATTAGCTGGGCCTTATCTGCAGAGCCAGATACGGTGAGCGAGCTTTGCAAGGTGCTAAACCATCCCGACTTCTCTCTGACACCAGCAAAGCTGAGGTCCCAGCTTCTCCTTATCAAGTGACAGGAGCACTTGGTGAAGCCCCGGAAATTGGATTTGAGTGATTCCCATCCTCCTGACCCCAACCTAGAGCATTCCGATCAGCCAGCTCGTTAAAGGGACAGTTCCTTTTGGGAGCAATGCCCAGAGAGGAAGAAACAGAACCAGGGAAAGCTGGGGCCTTGCCAAGGCCACGTGATCAGTTGGTGGAGGGGCTGGGAAAGGAATCCAGTTCTTTTGGCTACATCAGTCTTTCCCTTGTCTTAGAACTTTTCCCAAGAAATCACTCAACACCTGACGGTACAGCTGACCCTTCCCCAAGGTTCTGGATGTTGCATTTATTGTTCAAAAAAATGATCTAGGAGGTAGAGGCATTGCTCTTACTGCAAATAGAACTTGACCACAATAATAATAATAATAATAGTGGCCATAACTTATCAGACATTAAGCTACTAATTTTCATTAAATTCATACAACCACCCCATGAAGTGGTTCCTACTATTGTCCCCAGTTTGCAAATGGGAAAACTGAGGCTTGGAGAGGAAAGGTCACTTGCTGAAGGCCATGCAACTAGGAGGTCAGTGGCAGGGTTTGGCCTGGATCCCAGGTTTCTGGTGTCAAAGCCAGAGCTCTTAATCAATGGGCTCTTCTGCCTGCCCAGAGGGGTACATGAGCAGAATCAGGATTTGAACCCAGGACTCCTGACTCTTAGCTCTTTTGACTAGTGATGACTATAGTAACTCGTTAATTACTATCTCATTTACTCAACAATCTCAAGAACCGGTGTGATGACCTGCAATCACCCAGGGTCACACCACTAGTCAGCAGGGCTGGGACTCAAAAACTCCCCATCCTCCCCTCCCCCAAGCACCACAGGGATGTTTGAAAACCCCCAACCTGATCGTGTCAGCCTTCTGCTCACAACCCTCCTTGAAACCAAACCCAAACTCCTCCCCAGGACTTCAAAACATGCATGATCCAACCCCTGTTTCTGTCTCCAACTGCATTGCTAACATCCTCCCTTCACTCTGTTTGCTTTGACCACGCTGACTCCTCCCACCACAGGGCCTTTGCACCTGCTGTTCTCTCTTCCTAAACATTCCCTTCATATGCTCCTCCCTGCCTTTTGGCCTCGTTAACGTCTCCTTCAGATCTCAACCTGTCACTTCCACAGAGAGCTCTCTCTCTTCCTCTGGGGTATCCATCCTTTTGTGATTCCAGATTAATGATGGGATTATTTAATTGTGTAGTTAGTTGAGTTCCCACCCAACCAGTTCCTATCTGTGCAGCCATGAGCCCGTCCTTTCCCCTTTCTGGCCCTCACTGTCTTAATCTGTAAAACAGATGACAAGCCTCCAAGGGCTGGTCCGAGATGGGCTCCTGGGGCCCTGAGTGGGCCTGGAAAACGTGCTTCTATGGGAAATCTCCTCCCCAAGGGATTTCCACTTAGACTTGCCATAGAACAGCTTCTAAAATCCCTTTGCCACCTGTTGCGATAGAAGGCGAGGAGCCTGGCTTTTTCTCATAAGAGGTGAATTGAATCCTGAACGTGGGAGGCATTCTGAGGCAGATGCTGACAGGAAATGAACACAGAGGTTCATTTCACTGCTCCTTCTACAAACAGTTCTTGGGGATCAGTCAGTCTCCTGGATGCTGGGGCACAGAGGTAAATTAGACATGCTCCCTGCCTTTTATGAACACCCAGTTGAGTAGGGAAACAAATGCAGGTGTGCAAATAACCATCAAGTAGGAGAGGAAACTGAGGTCTCCCCTTTGTTGAGGGCATGTATGTTTCAGGCAGTGCTAAGTGCTTTATAAATTCCATTTCATTGTCCCTTTTCAACTCCAGCCAAAGCCCTCTGTAGTACTAGTAATATCCCCATTTCACAGATGCAGCAACCGAGGCTCAAAGAGGTGAAGTAAGTATCCAAGCCCTGCAAAGAGCAGTGGGCTTTGTTCTGTTTCTTTGCCAAAGATGACTCCCTGGCCACAGCCAGAATTCTCACATGTCTTGATGGAGGCAGCATGCTGTAATATTGGACAAGTCCTGGATTCAAGTCCTGGTTCTGGCACCAACAAACACATGACTTTTCTAAGCTGACAGAGTAGGGATCCCATCGCCTTTCTCGCAGGGTGGGTTTTTTTTGTTTTGTTCTGTTTTGTTTAAACTCTTTTTTTTTCTTTTTAAATTTATTTTTTTAATTCTGATAAAATATACATAACATAAAAGTTGCCATTTTAACCATTTTTTAAACATCTTTATTGGAGTATAATTGCTTTACAGTGGTGTGTTAGTTTCTGCTTCATAACAAAGTGAATCAGCTATATGTATAATATATCCCCATATCCCCTCCCTCTTGCGTCTGCCTCCCACCCTCCCTATCCCACCCCTCTAGGTTGTCACAAAGCACGGGGCTGATCTCCCCGTGCGATGCAGCTGCTTCCCGCTAGCTATCTATTTTATATTTGGTAGTGTATATATGTCAATGCTACTCTCCCACTTTGTCCCAGCTTACCCTTCCCCCTCCCCGTGTCCCCAAGTCCATTCTCTACATCTGTGTGTTTATTCCTGTCCTGTCCCTAGGTTCTTCAGAATCTTTTTTTTTTTTTTTAGATTCCATATATATGAGTTAGCATACGGTATTTTTTTTTCTCTTTCTGACTTACTTCACTCTGTATAACAGACTCTAGGTCCATCCACCTCACTACAAATAGCTCAATTACGTTTCTTTTTATGGCTGAGTAATATTCCATTGTATATATGTGCCACATCTTCTTCATCCATTCATCTGTCAATGGACACTTAGGTTTTAATGTTTAAGTGAAGCAAAACTTGTGAATGTTTCCAGTTTCTCTTCATAGAAGATGTTGGGGGGAAAAATGTAAGTTTTCCTCACTCCTGGCAAATGTCAGTAGGAAAGCAGGTAGGATGTGAATAGCATCACAGTGGAAACATAAACAAGATAGAGTCCTATGTGCCTTTTTTTACAGAATCTGTTCTATATATGTCCAATTTGAAAGAATTAAGCAGTTAGAACTTGTCATTGAGCAGATGACTTGCTGCTTTGTTTTCCATATGAACTCTCGTCTCTGATGTCAACAACCTTTCCCTTGTGAATCTGTCTTCTGAGCCCAGGGAACCTACGTAAACCGGGAAATCCTCCACTTTCTAAAAGCATTTTTTCTTAATCCCATGCCGTGAGAAAAACCAATAAAAAGAATTAAGCAGAAGCCCAAGGGGTACTCATTAAAGCTTCTGGCTGTGGGAACAGGGCAGATTTGTCCTTGGCAATGAAGAGGGACATGCAATGCCCAGTGACAGCAATGACAATAATTAGAACAATGTCCATCCACCAGGGCACCACGTAGGTGACGAAGAGGCTGGGCGAGTGATACCAGTGAGTTTTGGTGGTAGAATTAAGCCTCACAGCAAGTGGAAAGTGCATGAATGCTGGCGTCTAATGGGTCTAGTGAGAACCCTGGGTCCACCACCTACTTGCTGTGGGACTGTGGGCACGTGGCTCCATCCTTCTGGCCACAGATGCCATATCTGCCAGATGGTAATCATCATACACTCATTCGTTCATTCAACAAATATTTACTGAGCACCTGCTATGTACCAGGCACTGTTCTAGGTACTAGGGCTGCAGTGCTGAACAAGACTGGCAAACCGCCACCAGTGGAGCTGACATTTGCATAGAATCTTAAGTCAGAGATAGTAATAATAACGAACCTTCACTGACCCTGTCCTCTTCAATCCCCTCCACATCTCTTTGAGGCAGACAGAGCAGCTGTTGTGTCTCCACTGTACAGATGAGGAAACTGAGGCTCAGGAGTACCCCCAGCATTAGGGTGTGTCCTCCCAGCTCTTTCCACTCTACCAGCTGTCTTGGGGGGCACCAGATCTTATTGCCAGGTGAGATCACGGGACAGTCACTGTGCAGGCTTCTTCCTCAACCTGAAATTCATCCCTGGGATGTCACCCTATGTAGCGTGTGCAGAATCTGTGATGGGAATTGCCATGTAGTCCCACAATCCCCTGCCTCTCTCTCCCCCATTAGATTGTGAGGTCTTCCAGGGCAGGGACCGTTGTATCCCCAGGGCTTAGCATGAAGTCTGGCACCCAGTAAATGCTCAGGGAATACATGTTGAAATAGAAGAAGGGATGAAGGAGGAAGAAAGGAAGAGAGGGAAGGGAAGACGGAAAAGAAGAGGAATTTCTGGCTTATATCACACAATAAATATTAGACTGATGGATTGATGACTGGTTGGATGGATAGACAGAAGGAAGGCAGGATGGATGGGTGGATATATGGATGGATGGATGGAGGATGGATGGATGGATGGATGGATAGAGGGTGGATGGATAGGTAGATGAATAGATAAATGGATGGAAGGAAGGAAGGGAGGCAGCATGGATGGATAGATGGATGGATGTATAGACAGGTGGAAGGATAGATGGATGGAAGGAAAGGTGGGTGGGTGGATGGATGGATAGATAGGTGGATGGATAGATAGATCCATGGGTGGAAGGAAGGGAGGCTGCCTGGCTGGATGGATGATAGCAGAAAGAGAGGAAAGAAAAGAAGGGAGGGACTTCCCTGGTGGTCCAGCGGTTAAGACTCCACACTCCCAGTGCATATGGGGCCTGGGTTTGATCCCTCGTCTGGAAACTAGATCCCACATGCTGCAGCTAAAAGATCCTGTGTGCCACAACTAAGACCTGGCACAGCCAAATAAATAAAATAAATATTTTTTAAAAAAGAAGAAGAAGGGGAAAATGAAAGGAGTAGGAATGGAGAGAGGGAGGAATAGGTGATCTTCCTTTGGAAGAGTCCGTGAATGTTGAACAAATAAAGAATGAAATGCAACTCAAATTCCTTCTGTCACTCCCACAGCTGACCCCCTGCCCTTGCCCATCTGATTCTCCCCACAGCCTTCAAGGCCCCATTAAATCCTCCCTCTGCTGTCTGTTCCAGCCCACAGAGACTGGTCTTTTTTCTAACACGGTGTGTTCCCATTGTCTAACTGCCTGCGAGCATCTTGGTTACCCAGTGTCACTTGCCCCGATTGAAACCAGCCGTAGTGCTTGTTAGCACTGGGCAGTGGTTAGTCATGGGGCTGTAGGAGGAATTCTGGCTCTGCCACTTCCTAACAAAATGACAGGAAGTTATTCCAACTCCTGAAGCCTCCGCTGTCCTCTACGTGAAATAGAGACACTGTCACTGCCCCGTAGAGGTGTCAGGAAGACTGCCCATGAGAAGGTGTGCAGCGAGCTTCCTGAGAGACTCAGGGCATAGCGAGCCCTCGCTCAGGTTAGTGGCCACCGGTATTATTGTTGTGATCTGTGAACATCTCTTCAACCCAACAACATTGTGAGGTTTTAAAAGACAACTACCATCTCTCCTCTGCAGGACGGACACACACGCACACACACACACACACACACACACACCACACACCACACACCACACACCACACACACACACACACACATTCGATTTGCCAAGAATTTTATCCAGGCCAACTTTTCAGAAATGAGTGTATTGCAGAAAAGAATGAAAAATCAGTGCATGTTCTCAACAAGCTTGTGGAGCCTCTGATGCTCTTGGGTTATCAGTAGGTGATGATAGGATTTCCCAGAGCGTGGACCCAGAACCCCTTCCATCAGAACTCCCTAAATCAGAAACACTTAAGCTCAGGGCCTGGGAACCTGCATTTTAATCAGTTGCTTAGGTGATTCTAGTGCATGCTTACTTAGGGAACTACTGCCATGCACAGCTTTGTAGAAACCTACAGTTCAGAGCTTGGGGGCCTTTGAGAGTTTCTAGTCTAACTTCTTCACTTTACAGATTGGGGAAAGTGAGGCCCAGAGAGGGTAAACGACCTATGCAAGGTCACACAGCAAGACTGTGACAGGGCCAGGACACAGACCAAGGGCTCCAGTTTCACTGCCCCACTAGCTTTCCTCCATTGCACCACTTACCTCTTCCTCTGGAAGGAGTCCTTGCTGGCTCAAGGGGAAGAAGGAAATTAGCATTTATTGAACCTTTACTGTATACGAGGCACTTGACATAGGACCTTCCAGCAGTCCTTAGAGCTAGGTATTATGCCTGTCATTCTAGAGAAGGAAGCTGTGAACTGGAGAGAGAAACCATCATATGTGCTGTGAAACAAAACCTGCTGGTGTATAAGAACAATTCCAATATTACAGGGGAAATTGAGGGGAGCCTCCTCATCATACATGTGGTGAAAATGATTTTAAAATGGCTTAATAGGAAAAATATATTTTTTCATTCATGGAAATAGAATATACTACATATTGAAACCCAGTAGGAATCCCTAATAACACTGGCACATGACATGTTGTTGCCATTATAATTTTATTCGTAGCAGTGGTTCTCAGCTGGGGGCAATTTTGCCCCCCAGGAAACATGCAGCAATGTCTAGAGACACTTTTGGTTGTCACAACTGGGCAGCGACCACTGGCATCTAGTGGGTAGAGGCCAGGGATGCTGCTAAACTTCCTGTGGTGCCTAGGATTGTCTCCCAAACCAAGAACTGCCAGTCCAAAATGTCAGTAGTGCCAAGGCTGAGAAACCCTGATCTGTAAGATGTGAAGCTCTTCCTTTGGTTGTGATGTCGTTTGTGGTTGTCTCTACCATTAGGAGACAGTATAACCTCTGGTCCTGGCGGCTCACCCCAGACCTGATAGGCTTTCAACTCTTCCCTTGGATGTTTCATCTTCTATCCACAAAATGCGTCTGTTAGGGTGGTGTGAGATGAGGTGTGTGGAAAAAGAGAGAAAATAGGTTATATGTGAACGAAGTCTCCTGTCAGAGATCATGCAACTGCTAAGAAGTTAGATGTCAACCCCAGGTCTGTCTAAATCCAAAGGTAATGATATTTCAAGTACTATCTCTTGCCTTATAGATGAAATTCTCACAAAGCGAGATGTTGCAACATAAGCCACGGTAATTCCTTTGTATCAAAAACAATCTATTTTTTTCATTATATATATATATATTTTTTTACATCTTTATTGGAGTATAATTGCTTTACAATGGTGTGTTAGTTTCTGCTTTATAACAAAAGTGAATCAGTTATACATATGTTCCCATATCCCCTCCCTCTTGCGTCTCCCTCCCTCCCACCGTCCCTATCCCACCCCTCTAGGTGGTCACAAAGCACCAAGCTGATCTCCCTGTGCTATGCGGCTGCTTCCCACTAGCTATCTACCTTACGTTTGGTAGTGTATGTATGTCCATGCCACTCTCTCGCTTTGTCACAGCTTACCCTTGCCCCTCCCCATGTCCTCAAGTCCATTCTCTAGTAGGTCTGTGTCTTTATTCCCGTCTTACCCCTAGGTTCTTCATGACATTTTTTTTTCTTAGATTCCATATATATGTGTTAGCATACGGTATTTGTCTTTCTCTTTCTGATTTACTTCGCTCTGTATTTTTAATTACATTGTAGAGTAACTTGAGTTTCTCAAGTTGAATTTCAAGCATAATTTATGACACAGAATATCTGCTTCTCAGCCTCTCCTTCAGTGGGAGGAAGTGTTGCTTAGGGACGGAGAATGCAGATTTTATGCTCAGCCCGAGTTTGAATCCTGGCTCTGATGATTCTTAGCTATGTGACCTTGGGAAAGTCCCTTCATTTCTCTGGGGATAATAAGAGAATCCACGTGAAAAGATTATTGTGAGTTTTAATTCAGATAATTCAGGTAAAGTGCTTAGTATAGTGTTTGGTACATGGAAAATAATAAATGTTGACAGTAATAATTATTATCCTTGTCCTCATTGTTGCTATAATTAAGTCCCCAGGATAGGGAGAAGGTGGGAAATTGAGAGTCTGGGGCATAGTCGGCATTTGTAAAGCAAAGCTGGTACTGTCTGGGTCTGATCATTCATAGCTCATTAAATCTGATCTGTCGTTTCTGCTTTTAATGGAAAATATATTCAATATCAGAATTAATTACTATTAAAGTGGCCTTGTTATTAAGCACTGAGGGATCAGTGGCACACCCAGTGGGTTATCATCATCGAGTAAAACGTCTCAAGGAAAAAGAAAACAAAAAAGCTGACTTAATGCACCATCCTGAGTCCAATTGGAAAATCCCTAACAGCACTGGCTGCTGCTGACAATTAATCTGAGGAGGCTGTAAATCGCGAGAGAGCTTTTGGAGGCAGAAACTGAGGTGGGAGGGAAATGAGGAAGCAGTCGACTTATCCTCACTGTCTTGGATGTTTCTAAATTGGCAGTTCTGCAACCAAGGAGGAGTTAGGGAGGTTTGAGGACGCTTGTTACCCCGATGAGCAGTTACTCTGTGGAGCAGAAGGAGAACTGGACTGGGAGTCAGGATGGCAGGCCCTGCCCCATCTCTGTTCTCTGTAACCAGGGTTAGTGACAGAGAAAGAAAAACAGGCGGTATCGGAGAGGCAGGCAGGGACAGATCACCTCGTGCCTTCAAAGCCATGGCAAAGAGATTGAGTTTTTTTCTAAGTGCAAGGGGAAGTCTCTTGGGTTTAGAGCAGGGGGTGATTTAATATGATTGTTTAAAACTCACTTTGGCCACTGGCTGGAGAATAGACTGAAGAAGGGTAAGGTGGGAGAAGTAGGAAGTTGTCACTATCATCTGGATAAGAGTTTAGAGATGTTTGACATAGGGTTAAGGTGGTGGCAGTGGTGATGGAGAAAGCACACAGATGCAAGGTATGTTTGCCTCCCCTAGATTAGGGATTAAGTAGCTAGATGGATGTTAATACCTGTATCAGTCAGCTGTTGCCTTGATAATGCTGCATAACAAATCACCCCCCCAACTCAGGTGGGTCTGCAGTCATCTGAAAATCAGCTAGGCTCTAAGAAATCTGTTTTAGGGGACTTCCCTGGTGGCACAGTGGTTAAGAATCCGCCTGCCAATGCAGGGGACACGGGTTCAAGCCCTGGTCTGGGAAGATCCCACATGCTGTGGAGTAACTAAGCACGTGCACCACAACTACTGAGCCCATGTGCCACAACTACTGAAGCCTGTGCACCTAGAGCCCGTGCTCTGCAACAAGAGAAGCCACCACAATGAGAAGCCTGCGTACCGCACTGTAGAGTAGCCCCTGCTCACAGCTAGAGAAAGCCCGTGCTCAGCAACGAAGACCCAACGCAGCCAAAAAATAAATTAATTAATAAATACATTAAAAAAAAGAAATCTGTTTTAGATATGCCATTAGCTATTACTACAAAAGTTCTACAATGAACACGTTTTACTTTGGGATCTGAAAAGAACTTACTAAAACAAATACGCTACTCTAAACAAAGGGGACAGGTCAATGCTTTGAAGAGTTTGTGGTGGAATGACTCTAAAGCTACTTGAAAAGATTTGTCCCAGCCATCCTACAATTCAGGGCATCAGAGGATGCTCCAATTTATCCCAGACTCAAGCAATTTCAGTTTTCTGATTATCAGGAACTTTGCATGGCTAGCAGTAACTTTGTGGGATAGATAGCTTGTCACGCCAAACACAGGACGAGCCTGTCACTGGTCAGGAAGCTGACTCAGTCAGAGAGATTGGCTTGCTTCCCCTAATCAATGCCATCCACATAACAATAAGAATCAAAACCACTGCCAAGCCAGTACGTGCTCCTATATTACTGGTTTCGAACAGTGGGATCACTCAGCCTGTCAGAAGCCATTAGACTCCGGGGCTGGCTGATTTTGAGAAGGAGGGTGAGGGGTCTTTTCAAGGACAAGCTGAACATATAAAAGGAGAAATAGACAGTGACCCTGGTCCAGCATCCATGGCTAAGTGACTCCAGGAAGGAAGAGAACCAACAAGGTGATGCTTTTAGTCATGTTGGGGTAATGCATCAGGAGAAAGAGGGATTAGGGATGCACTTGAGGAAAATTGTTGCCATCCGAAGTGGCAATTTGCAATCTGGACAGAAAGTAAGTAAATGGGACTCAACAAGAACCCTGAAGCAGCTGCATTTAGGAACAAACGGGGCTAAGCATGGCTGCCTGAAAGGTGAAGGATTTGCAAAGAAAGGATGGCTTCTAATTCTAACGCAGTACCAACCCTTCACTCGGCTCACACCCCTCAACCCACTGTTGCCCCCCCACCCCCCTCCATGCCACAGACCTGGTCCTCTCTCTCTGGTATTTGCTGGCTTAGTGAATGGTGCTGCCATATGTGCGCTTGAGCGAGACAAAAACTTGGAAGTCATCTATTACTCCTTGCTCTCCCTCGTTCCCCTTATCCGATCCATTTCCAAGTCCTGTCCTTTTTGCCTCCTAAATATTTCTTCAAGCTGCTCACTTTTTCTCCATCCCTGCTGCCATCCTCTGAGTTGTAGCCACCATCAGCTCTCACACAGCCAATGGCAACAGTCCCCTTGCTGGTCTTTTGGTTTCCAACTTTCAATCCATTCTCCACACTGTTGCCACAGCCATCTTCGCAAAACACAGATCTGCCAACGCCACCTGCCTGTTTTAAAACCCTTCTGTGGCTCCCCACTGCTTTCAGAATAAAGACTGAAATTATGAATATAACCTACTGTTCCCAGTAGGGTCTGGGTCCCTGCCCACCTCTCACTGCTGCAAAAGCTGTTCCGTCAGCCTGGAACATACTTCCCTCCTACCTTCATCAAGTTCACCTTGGTGAAATCATCCTTCAAATTCCAGCTCAAGCATCAATTCTGCAAAGCAACTGTGTGCCCTTTGCCTTTGAAATCAGAAACTTAAATATACTCAGAGCATCATATTTCATTCTTTCAGAGCCCTTATCTCAGCTAGTAATTGCACCGTCATTTTTTTCTGTGATTATTCCGTTAAAATCAGCCCGAACTCTGTGGCTGAAACTATCGACGGATTTACCCAACACCGAGCCCACTCCTGTCCTCTCTAGCCGTTCTCTGCTATAGTTGAATTCCCAGAATTCCTTGCAGGTAGAAATGGCCATGTGACACTGTCTGGCCAATGAGATGCAAGCAGAAGGTGCTGTTCAGACTTCCAGAAAAGATTCTCCAAAGAGGACAGATTCAACTTGGACGCCCTTTGCCCTTTTGCCTCTTCCTGTTGTCCCTGGCTAGAGTACAAACCCAGTGAAGACTGCTGCAGCAGTCATCTTTCAGCCATGAAGGGTGGAGTCACACAAAGATGGGAGAGCAGAGAGAAGGAACTGGGGTTCCCTGTTGCCACTGTGGGGTGGCTGGATCAGCCCTGGTCCGCTTACCACTGACCTCTTATTGCCATGGGCTGTGGCTTCGCGCAACTAGCAGTAACTGAGTTAATTCCATAGGACTTGCACCTTATTCCATAAGATTCTGATACAAGCTCCATAAAGACATGAACTGTGAACATTTTTGCTCTGCACACATCCCTAGCATAGAGCCTGGCACATACACTCAGCAATGTATACTGAATGAGTGGATGGAGAGAGCACTATCCTTGGAATCCAGTAGATCCAGGCTCTGATTGCTGCTCCATTGTTGATGGCTGTGTGGCCACTTAACCTCTCTGAGCCCCAGTTTCCTCAAGTGGGAAACCAGGGAAATAACATCATCCTCATCTGTGGGTCTAATGAGGTGATGGGTAGAAAGTACCAGAAGCTCAATAAATGGGAGTTGATGGTATTATGATTATGAGTGATTGCCTCTGTCACCTCCACCTGCCGCTCTGAGTGCTGACTATATACAAGACTCTGTGACAGGCACTCAGGGGCCAAGGTCTGCAGGGTGGCTTCTGCCCTCCAGGATTTGACAGCTCGGTTGGTGAGAAAAGATTCAAACAAACATGTGGTGAAGTTGAAGTGCCAGTGACCAGGGGAGGGGCAGAGACCCCAGACTTATTGGGAGCGGAGAACAGGGGAGAATCAGATGCATTTGTAAAGTTGTTCCTGGGTACAGCACGGGGGCAGGGAACCGGCTTCCTCTCTGCTCACTTGGTTAACAGGCTCTTATCGGTGCTCCCACCGTGGGGCTAAGCGCTAGGATAACACAGGCACGCTCCCGCAGAGGTGCAGACATGATTACATGCAGATTCTTGCCTGCCTGAACGATGGACTAAATGAGCAAAAGCACAAACAAATGAACTTTTGAAGAGAAACGAATGAGCTAGAAAATAGATGTAGGTGTTCCCGAGGAAGTAACCATGTTCCGAAAAAAATTAGAGTCTGGGGAGATGGAGGGCCAGGCTTGCAGGCTTGTGACCCAAACCAGAGATGGGGAATTTGGTTGGGAGAGAAGGTGAATGAAGGTGTGGGTGGAGTCAGGGAGGAAAGAGAAAACTTTACAACGCCCCACCCCCACCCCAATGTCACATAAGTGCTGGGCAGCATGCCGTTTGTCACTCCACCCATTTTTATTGAAAGCCAAGTACGTGCCAGCATGGTACCGGGCCCTGGGCACCCAATGGAGAAGACAAGGCCACTCAGCCGTTTGTACCCCTCACCCTTCCCAAGTATCTCTCTCCTTCCCGGTTCTGCCCCTCCTCTCAGCCCGCCATGAGAGTGGAGGTGATGGTGGGTCTAATGTTAATGGCGGTGCTGATTGGGGGCTTACTTTCAGCAAGGTGCTCTCCAAACATCTCCTTCAATGCTCCCAATGACATTGTGAATTGGGGACCATCACAATGAAGAAATTGAGCCTCAGAGAGGGGAGGCAAGTGCCCTGGAGTCCCACAGCTGGTACATGGCAGCACCAGAACAGGAACCCAACTCCCTCAGAAGCCAAACTCTGCCCTCTTAATTACTGTGCTCACCTGCTTGAGTTTTTCTTCTGAGCCAGTAAAATTCAAAGTTTAAGGTGCATACACAGAAACCTCTGGGGAAAATGTACAGGTCCACTATCTTGCCTGCAGTGATGGTTTCACAGATGTAGGTGTATCAAAACGTATCAAACTGTACTCTTTAAATATGTAGTTTATTGTATGTCAGTTACACCACAATAAAACTTTTTAAAAAGCAATCAAAATAATGAATGTGTATAACTATCCCCCTGCTTATTAGAAGATATAGACTCTTGGACCCCACCCGCTGCCCACAGGGATTTTGATTCAGCAGGTCTGGGATGATGCACAGTAATCTGTGATTTAACAAGCATCCTCCAGGTGATCCTGACTCAGCCGCCTCAGTGTAGGTAACCAGTGGTCCTAAACTGCAGCTATGCCTCAGCATACCTGGGGAGCTCTTACAAAACATTAAGGTCTGGGTCCCACCCCAGATCAGTTGAGACAGACTCTCTGGCAATGGGGAATGAGGGATGGCGAGGTTCTGCAGGTGATTCAAATGTGCTGCCAGGACAGAGAACGTACGAAGCCCTTTCATCGCCACCAGACTGGGGCTGTACAAAGCCAGGTGCAGATGGTTATCAATGCCCCCTGCTCTGCCAGGATAGGCAAGTCAGGCCTGCAGATGCTCCAGAAGATGACAAAAGCCCAAACAAACCTCACTAAATTAAGCCCTCCTTCTCTGCCCTGGACTTATTCTTTTTTTTTTTTTTTATAAATTTATTTATTTTATTTATTTTTGGCTGCATTGGGCCTTTGTTGCTACGCGCGGGCTTTCTCTAGTTGCGGTGAGCTGGGGCTACTCTTTGTTGCGGTGCACAGGCTTCTCATTGCGGTGGCTTCTCTTGTTGCGGAGTACGGGCTCTAGGCGTGTGGGCTTCATGGGTTGTGGCACACGGGCTCAGTAGTTGTGGCTTGCGGGCTCTAGAGCGCAGGCTCAGTCATTGTGGCGCACAGGCTTAGTTGCTGCACAGCATGTGGGATCTTCCTGGACCAGGGCTTAAACCCGTGTCCCCTGCATTGGCAGGCAGATTCTTAACCACTGCACCACGAGGGAAGCCCTGCACTTGTTCTTAATGCACACAGTATCGCTTTTGGCCATAAGCTGCCAGGCGCAGTCCCTGACAAGCCATGTACAAAGCCCTCAGCTGCCGTGAAGATGTGTGCCACATAGGAGCCAGGCTGAGCTGTGTCCCTGGCATTGGCATCCCCAGATCAGGCAGTCCTCCACTTCAGCCTACAGGCTACAGCACCAAGGATGACTAAGGCAAGAACCTGCTGTTTCAAAGATTCCAGAATCAGAGCTGGTGGCCCATGAGAATAGTGTCACCAAGCCCCTGCTTGTGACTGGGGAAACTGAGTGAGGAGGAAGGTAACCACCTGAGGGTTGTTCTTTGATCATAAAGGTAGAAGAGACTGAAAAGGGTTTCTCCCCCATGTAGCTGGCCCTGATTATACCATCTCTCATGTGCTGTGGGAGCTTGGGTAGGTCATGCATTCATTCAACAGATATTTATCGAACACCAACTCTGTGCCAGGCCTGGGGCTGAGGGCTGGGATGACAGGGGTGAGGAAGATGGGCAAGATATTGGTCTTTGTGGCCCTTCTATTCTAATGGAATAAGTCAGATAAGAAACATGAAACATACAGCTAGAGGAATAGAAAATGCAACTGAAATGAGGACTTTGAAGAAAATTCTTCAGTAAAAGTGAAATGGAAACTGATCGGAGTGACCAGTGACCAGAGTGGCCAGGAGAGGCTCCAGAGAGACATTAAAGCAGAGGCCTGAGTGAAGAGAGGGAGGGAGCCCTGGAAAGAACTGGGGAGGATATTCTATGGAAGGGAGTCGTGAAAACAAAGATCTTAAGGAAGGGACAAGTTTGGGGTGTTCAAGGAACCTGGGGGGACCAGTCATCCCCAGGCCAGGCTAGGAGTTAGTATTGATTGATTGTAGTATAGCTGATTTACAATGTTGTGTTAGTTTCAGGTGTACAGCAAAGTGGTTCAGTTATACATATATATATATATATTATTTTTCAGATTCTTTTCCTTATAGGTTATTATAAAATATTGAGTATAGTTCCCTGTGCTATACAGTGGGTCCTCGTTGATTATCTGTTTTATATATCGGAGTATGTATATGTTAACCCAAACTCCTAATTTATCCCTTTCCCCTTTGGTAACCATCAGTTTGTTTTCTATGTCTGTGGGTCTATTTCTGTTTTGTAAATAAGTTCATTTGTGTCTTTTTTTTTTTTTTTTTTTTTTTTTAGATTCCACTGGAGTTAGTTCTATCTCCAGTGCTATGCAGGGTTTTCTGTTTTAAGGGACCCCTCTTTCTGACCAGCAGTCATTGTCCAGCGTGAGTTTGCACTACGGGTGCAGTTTCTACTCCACTAAAGAATGGCCCTAGAGGTAGATTCGTTGCCCAAATTGGTTCTCTTCACCCCTCAGTGTTGCCTCAAAGCTAATGGCTCCATAGCAGGTCATCCATCACCCCCTCGCCTCCCATCTCACTCTGCATCTTGGTGGAGACAGAAACCATTCTGGGCTCCCCTGCTCTCATGGGGCAGAATCTCCAGCCCCAGTGGCTAAGCAAGCGGCCGCCAGTCAAGGTCAATTCCAAGCCAGCTTTGGCCCTTAGCCCTCACCTGAGTGGGTGTGGGGGAGATGGAAGACACTGGGAGCCAGCTTGGTGCCCTGGGGGACACATGTATGGGGAGGAGGGCTGCCTGCCAGAAGGTCCCCAGACAGCTCTCCACGAAGCACTCGGACACACCTGGGGTTGAATCCCAGCTCTGCCATCTCCTTACTCCGTCACCTTGAGCAATGACTTAGCCTCTCTGAACCTCAGTTTCCTCAGCTGTCAAATGGACTCATGGTGCCTTCCTCCTAGTGGCATGGATGAGGAGATCAATGGGAAGCCTTAGCAAGGTGCCTGGCACCTAGTAGGCACTCGTTCAATCAGAATTCCTGAAATCCTTCTAGCATCAATTGGGCAAGTTCCCAGGAAAATTCCTTCCCTCATTCAAGCCTCAGTTTCCCCATCTATGAAAGGAAGTGGCCCTATGAGCTGACCTCTGAGATCCCTCCTGCCCTAAAAGACATTAAGTCACGTGCATGTGCCCACACATACACACACACACACACACACACATCTGTGCATATGCCAGGAGCTCAGACTCTAGAAAGAGAGAGACATGAGTTCACATCTCAGCCTGCTCTGCCCTGAATGTATCACCTTGCCCAAACTACTGCATCCCTGTAAGCCTTAGTCTACCCATCTGTAAAATGGGGATGGCCATGTCAGGTAGTGGTCTGGCACTTCAGAGGGATACAGCAGGCTTGTTCTCAGCACAGGGGTTTTAGAAACGGAGTCTAAATATCAGCCATTAGACTCTGTCCTCCCCCCTTCATGGACTCAGTGGCGCTCTGCCATGGGTTAATCTAAGATGGGACCAGAAACACAAATTTTCCATTCCAAACCCACAGACCATTTTTGTTCAGTAATAGATTTAAACAAGGTTTTCTCTCACAGCAATCTTCCCTAATCTCTGATTGTTCCCTTTTTAGAGATGCAGTGTCCTTTTGCATCAAGTGGAGAATACAAATTAGAGATTGTCTGAAATCTCCCCTTGTCTCTCACGGGGTCTCTTCATCAGGGCCGTCTCGCTTACTCTCTTCAGATGCAGACTCTTCTGGGAGCTGCCTCATCCTGTCGTGTGGAGCGATTCTCCCCAGAACATCCTTGCAGATGGAAGGTGGATGCTTGTCTAGGATTGGGAGCTCAGAGGGTCCTGCAGTAACTTCCCAAGTCCATCTACCAACCCCTCACAACCAAAGAAGAAATAATACTACTAATAAAGGGGTCTATCATGTATTAATAGCACCCCTTGTGCTTGGCCCCATGCCTTCCAACACCATGGGGAAGGGAAGTTTATTATGCCCATTTTATAGATGAGCAACCTGAGGCGCAGAGAAGTTAAGTACTTGGACCAATGTCACACAGGTTTTCTCCAAGCTTGGGGTGAATGTGCCAGATCAGACGCCCCTTCCTTATTGCACCTGTATTTCCTGAGTGCTTAGTACATACAAGTCTCTGATCTAAACACAGGATGCAGATGACAAACGAGTAAAGCCACAAGTAAGTGGGGTCATTTCAGATTGTGACCACTACAAAGCAAGTGGGTTGTAATCATGAGCGTCGGGGGCATGTATGTGTGATATCTAACAAAGGTGGTCTGGAGCCCCTCTTAGAAGGTGCTCTTTGAGCTGAGACCTGGGCGATGAGGGGCAGCCAGCTGCACAGGGATCTGGGAGAAGAAGGTTCCAGGAAGGAGGGCCAGGCTTGGGAATGAGGATAGGAATGCAGGAGGCAGGGCTGGGAAGCTGGGAGGAGCCATCCACATGGGGCTCTGAGGCCAGTGAAGGAGTTTGATCTTATCCTCAGTGCAACCAGAGGCCACGAGGGGGGCACGGGGCCACCATTTGACATTTTAAGGACCCCCTCCAACCACCTTGGGAAGCCCAGGTGTCAGGACCCAGGAGCAGGGAAGCCTCCCCAGCCTGGGAGGCACCAAGCGAAGACAGGCTGGCTAGCGGGGGAGGGGAGGTGGACAGAAAGGAGGCGGGACCCGAAGGGAGCCCAGTCATCCAGGGGCAAGCACCCCAGTACGCTCCCGCCCTGGGAGGAAGCTCGGGGGTGGGGACGGGCTTCGATGCTGGTCAGTCCACACTCTGGGGAGCACAGCCCCCAGTTACTAATCAGCCAGGAGAGGGGTGGTGGCACCTCAGGCTGGAGGGACCGTGTGGGATGGGTGGGTGCCTTGTACAGTGTTATATAGGGTCAGGAGCGGTTGTGGGAGAGTGGTGAGTTTAGGGAAACCGACTCCCCTGTTCTCCTCAGGTGTCTCTCTCTGTCTCTCCCTGTCCCTTCCTCCCTCCCTCCCTCCCTCCCCCCACCTCTGTCAACAATGTGGATGAATCTCAAAAACCATTATACTGAGTGAAAGAGGCCAGAGCAAAAAAAAATAGACTACACACTACATGATTCCATTTATATAAAATGGTAGAAAATGCAAACGAATGCATAGTAACAGAAAGCAGATCCATGATAGTCTGGGGAAGCTGGTGGGGTGGAGAGGAATTGGAGGAAGGAATTCCAAAAGACATGCATGCTCTCTCTCTCTCTCTCTCTCTCTCTCTCTCTCTCTCTCTCTCTCTCTCTCTCTCTCTGTGTGTGTGTGTGTGTGTTTCTCCCTCTCTTGTTCTCGCTCTTTCTCTGTCTCTCTCTCACCTTATGGACGATATGACAGATAACATGACCCACTGGGAGCTGAGGGCAGACTGGCCTGGCGATCGAGAAGTGGGACTTCTTAGTCACCACCTCCTGGCTTTGAGTCCCAGCTCCACCACTTACTATCTGGGTGATCCTGTGCAAGTGACCTAACCTCTCTGAGTCTCAGTTTATCCTATAAAATAGGAGTAAAACACCATTGCTTTACTCCTCATAGGTTTTTAAAATTTTTTTTTGCTATATTTACTGAAGTATAACTGGCATTCAATAAACTGCACATGTTTAAAATGAATAATTTGATAAGTTTCAAGATACACATACACCCATAAAACCATCCCCACAATCAAGATAATGAGCACATCGATCCCCCTAAAAAGTTTTCATGCCCTTTTGTAAAAAATTCCTCCCTCTCATCCTTCCCCTCATCTTCTCCAGGCTGCCACTGTCACTATATATTAGTCTGCATTTTCTAGAGTTTTCTATAGATGGAATCATGTAATATGTACTCTGATTTTTTAATCTGTCTTCTTTCACTCGGTATCGTGTTTTTTGAGATTCATCCATGTTTTTGTGGGTATCAAGAGGTCATCCCTTTTTCTTGCCAGGCAGCATTCCATCATATGAATTACCCACAGTTTGTTTATCCATTCACGTGTGGATGGATAGTTGGGTCATTTCTAGTTTGGGGCTATTATGAATAGAGCTGCTATGGACAAGTGTATAGGTCTTTATATGGACATAGGTTTTCATTTTTCTTAGATAAACACCTAAGAGTAGAATTTCTTAATCACATGGTAGGTATACATTTATCTTTTTAAAAAACTTTCTGTTTTCCAGATTGGTACCATTTTACATCCCACCACATACATGTGAGAGTTCCAGGTGCTTCTTTTCCTTGTCAACACTTGCTACTATCTGTCTTTATTTTTAGCCATTCTGGTAGGTGTGTCAGAGTGTCCATTGTGATTTTAATTTGCATTTCCCGTATTACTAATGTGTTGAGCATCATTTCATGAGTTTATTTGCCGTCCATGTATCTTTTGGGTGCTACAGTGCCCGTTCAAATATTTTTACCCCTTTGGGGGATTACTTATTTTATTACTATTGAGTTTTGAGAATCATTTTTATATTCTGGTTATAATTCTTTATCAGATATGAGATCTGTGGATAGTTTCTCCCCATCTGTGGCTTGTCTTCATTTTCTTTTTTTTTTTTTTTTTTTTTGCGGTACGCGGGCCTCTCACTGCTGTGGCCTCTCCCACTGCGGAGCACAGGCTCCGGACACGCAGGCTCAGCGGCCATGGCTCACGGGCCCAGCCGCTCCGCGGCATGTGGGATCCTCCCAGACCGGGGCACGAACCCGTGTCCCCTGCATTGGCAGGCGGACTCTCAACCACTGCACCCCCAGGGAAGCCCTTGTCTTCATTTTCTTAATGGTGTCTATCAGAGAACAGAAGTTCTTAATTTTAATGAGGTTCAGTTTATCCATTTTCCCTTTTATGGGTATTTTTTTCCTCACAAGGTGTTAAGATAATTCAGTGCCTGGCACATTAGCAAGCGCTTAACAAATGTTAGATGCCATTGTTATAACTATGAAAGGGAAAATGCAGCATACTGAGTGAGGCCCAGGGGCCCAGCACCTCTCACACCTCTTTGTGTGGCCCAGCTAAGCTCTCTTCCCCTCTCTGAGCCTCAGTTTCGTCATTTGTACAGTGGGAGAGTTGCATGGCTCAGTGATGTTTGAGAACCCTTTATCTTGGACAGATCAGAGTGTTAATATTCTCTAAAGGTTGGAAGGGAATATTGAGGGAGAAGGATTGGGAATTGGGAGCTAGGATGGGGAGGCTCCTTTCCAGGGGTCAGAAGTCCTGCCTCCCTTTTGAGCTAAAAGCATCCCATAGGTGGTTTCAGATCCTCTGTGGCTACTTGGGAGATGCTGGCGTGGAGGGCAATGGAGAACCTTTCACCCCAAAGGCCTCAGTGCTTTCCGGAACTGCTAAGATATTAGGATTCTGTAGGTGAGGAAAGGAAGGTGCAGAGAGACATGGTTAAGAGGTGGCAGAGCCAGAATTCAGACCCCAAAGCCCATGCGCCCTCGGCTCCCACCAGGCTGGACCCTGGTGAAATGGGAAATGATGGGGCAGGCAGAGAGAGGGGAACTTCAGCCAAAGAAATGTTCCATCTGAAAGTCACAGTACATTCCCTCCCAAGCAGCTGCGAGTAAAAAATAGAGTGGGTCGGAATTAGAAGACCTTTTTTTTTTTTCCTCCTTTTTAATTTATAGTTTGTTAGTTGACAGGCTCATTGGGAGAACGTCTTGGTCTCTGGCTTGGCAGCCAAGTCAATGACAAAGTAGTGACAGCCCAGAACAGCCTTCCTCTTCCGTGGCCAGTCATGACTGGGGGTGGATCTCACCTGTACCCTTGGACATCTCAGCCGTGGTCTTCCTTACACAGGCCTCTCCCAGGTTCCAGAAGGCAGGGAAACCCCACTGTTGGCTTGAAGGCTGCAATAGTTCTGTTTCTGATATTCATTTCCCCAAACATTTAGTAAACCACTCGTTATTCTCCAGGAACCAGAAAAATAAAGGCAATTAGGACACAGACCCTATCCTCAGGCTGGAGGGGAGACAGTCATGTATACAAATAATTACGGGATGGTACAGTGGAAACTGCAGCAGCAGAGAGAAGGGGCAGACTGAGCCTGGGTTGGGACGTCAGGGAAGGCTACCTGGAGGTGGTGATATTTAAGCTGGATTTTGAAGGATAAATAGGAGTTTGACAGGGTAGAGCTACCCACAGTGCCTGATGCTAGGGGGTGTTCAATAAATGTTTCTGTCCTATTCTTTTTTCTAGTGGTTGCTCAGATGTTGCTCTTATGTGCTTTGCCAGATTATAAACTTAGTAGGGGCAGGGATTGTGCTTTTGCCTTCTTTCCCATTTCCTACAGCAGTGGATGCAGGACCTGACACACAGCAGAATTTCTCAACCTCAGAGCTATTGGCATTTTGGGTTGGATAATTCTTTATATGGGGCAAGAAGGGGGTTGGGGGCATGTCCTGTGCATTGTAAGGTATTTAATAGCATCCCTGGTCCCTCTCCCCCTCCTCCCCACAGTCATGACAGACAAAAAAGTCTCCAGACATTGCCAAATGTCCCCTGGAGGCAAACACACTTGGAGAATCACTGTCATGGAAACTCCATGTAGTCATTCATTCATCTAATTTTTCATTCATGCATTCAACAGACATTTACTGAATACTTACCACGGTAGGCATTAGGAACACAAGAACGTGTAAGACACAGCCATGGCCACTGTCCTCGGGGAGGTGTCAGGCCAGAGAGGGAGAGATACGAACCAATAGCTGTGATGTGGGAGCACAGAGGCTATGGGAGCATGGGGGTGTGTATTCAAGGAAGGCTCCCTGGAAGAGATGACACCTGTACTGAATTTTAAAGATAAATAGAAATTAGCCAGGTGAAAGGGAGAGAAGGCATTCTAAACCAAGGACATGGGTTAAGCAAAGCCCTCGAGGATGGGGAAACCTGGCCCTTTTGGGGGAGTATGGCAATTCTGCATATGTGGGGCATAGATCTTGCCCTGCCCTCCAGGTTCCCTTCGCAGAGGAGACGTTTGGGTTTCCCCCCACCTCTCAGTGGCTCTGTCTCCATGTCATCCTCGCCACCCTCTGCAAAGCTCACCTTCCGGTCCAGCAGTTTCTCCGTTATGACAGTCCCTCCGGGTTGACATAGGGAAAAGTTTTAAGCTACCTCTGCCTTTAGACCTGTCATCCAGCCCCTGATTGTGTTTGGAGTTTGAAGACAGACTGGGATATGGTACGAGGCTCATCTCCGGAGAGTCACAGCTGCCAGCCCCTTAGGTCTCTGGAGCTGAACAGAGAGGCCGACCCTCTAATTGCTTGAGAACTTTGGTGTTATTGAAACTTCCTCATGCCTGAATGATGTATGATCTTCCCAGTGTGGCCCCAGCATTTCTAGCAGCTCTCCAAAAGAGACGACCTTTTTTTTTTTTGAAGCATAGTTGATTTACAATGCTTTGTACAGCAGACTGACTCAATTATATACATTCTTTTTTTTCATATTCTTTTCCATTATGGTATATCACAGGATATTGAATATAGTTCCCTGTGCCATACAGTAGGACCTTGTTGTTTATCCATCCTATGTGTAACAGTTTGGATCTACTAATCCCAAACGCCCAATCCATCCCTCCCCCACCCCCCTCCCCCTTGGCAAACACAAGTCTGTTCTCTATGTCTGTGAGTCTGTTTCTGTTTTTTTTTTTTTTAACATCTTTATTGGAGTATAATTGCTTCACAGTGTTGTGTTAGTTTCTGCTGTATAACAGAGTGAATCAGCTATGTACACATGTATATCCCCATATCCTCTCCCTCTTGCATCTCCCTCCTACCCTCCTTATCCCACCCCTCTAGGTGGTCGCAAAGCACCAAGCTCATCTCTCTGTGCCATGCGGCTGCTCCCCACTAGCTATCTATTTTACATCTGGTAGTGTATATATGTCCATGCCACTCTCTCACTTCGTCCCAGCTTACCCTTCCCCCTCCCCAAGTCCTCAAGTCCATTCTCTACATCTGTGTCTTTATTCCTGTCCTGCCCCTAGGTTCATCAGAACCTTTTTTTTTTTTTTTAAGATTCCATATATATGTGTTAGCATACAGTATTTGTTTTTCTCTTTCTGACTCACTTCACTCTGTCGACTGTAGGTCCATCCACCTCACTACAAATAGCTCAATTTCATTTCTTTTTATGGCTGAGTAATATTCCATTGTATATATGTGCCACATCTTCTTTATCCATTCATCTGTTGATGGACACTTAGGTTGCTTCCATGTTCTGGCTATTGTAAATAGTGCTGCAATGAACATTGTGGTACATGACTCTTTTTGAATTATGGTTTTCTCAGGGTATATGCCCAGTAGTGGGATTGCTGAGTTGCATGGTAGTTCCATTTTTAGTTTTTTAAGGAACCTCCGTACTGTTCTCCATAGTGGCTGTATCAATTTACATTCCCACCAACAGTGCAAGAGGGTTCCCTTTTCTCCACACCCTCTCCAGCATTTATTGTTTGTAGATTTTTTTGATGATGGCCATTCTGACAGGTGTGAGGTGATACCTCATTGTAGTTTTGATTTGCATTTCTCTAATGATTAGTGATGTTGAGCAGCCATTCAAGTGTTTGTTGGCAATCTGTATATCTTCTTTGGAGAAATGTCTATTTAGGTGTTCTGCCCATTTTTGGATTGGTTTTTTTTTTTTTTTGATATTGAGCTGCATGAGCTGCTTGTGTATTTTGGAGATTAATTTGTCAGTTGCTTCATTTGCAAATATTTTCTCCCATTCTGAGGTTGGCTTTTGGTCTTGTTTATGGTTTCCTTTGCTGTGCAAAAGCTTTTAAGTTTCATTAGGGCCCATTTGTTTATTTTTGTTTTTATTTCCATTTCCCTAGGAGGTGGGTCAAAAAGGATCTTGCTGTGATTTATGTCATAGAGTGTTCAACCTATGTTTTCCTCTAAGAGTTTGATAGTGTCTGGCCTTACATTTAGGTCCTTAATCCATTTTGAGTTTATTTTTGTGTACTGTGTTAGGGAGTGTTCTAATTTCATTCTTTTACATGTAGCTGTCCAGTTTGCCCAGCACCACTTATTGAAGAGACTGTCCTTTCTCCACTGTATATTCTTGCCTCCTTTATCAAAGATAAGGTGACCATAGGTGCGTGGGTTTAATCTCTGGGCTTTCTGTCCTGTTGCATTGATCTATATTTCTGTTTTTGTGCCAGTACCATACTGTCTTGATTACTGTAGCTTTATAGTATAGTCTGAAGTCCAGGAGCCTCATTCCTCCAGCTCCGTTTTTCTTTCTCAAGATTGTTTTGGCAATTCGGGGTCTTGTGTTTCCATACAAATTGTGAAATTTTTTGTTCTTGTTCTGTGAAAAATGCCATTGGGGGCCTTCCCTGGTGGCGCAGTGGTTGAGAGTCCGCCTGCCGATGCAGGGGACACGGGTTCGTGCCCTGGTCCGGGAAGATCCCACATGCCGCGGAGCGGCTGGGCCCGTGAGCCATGGCTGCTGAGCCTGTGCATCCAGAGCCTGTGCTCTGCAACAGGAGAGGCCACAATGGTGAGAGGCCCACGTACAGCAAAAAAAAAAAAAAAAATGCCATTGGTAGTTTGATAAGGATTGCATTGAATCTGTAGATTGCTTTGGGTAGTAGAGTCATTTTCACAATGTTGATTCTTCCAATCTGAGAACATAGTATATCTCTCCATCTGTTTGTATCACCTTTAATTTCTTTCATCAGTGTCTTTTAGTATTCTGCATACAGGTCTTTGTACCCTTAGGTAGGTTTATTCCTAGGTATTTTGTTCTTTCTGTTGCAATGGTAAATGGGAGTGTTTCCTTAATTTCTCTTTCAGATTTTTCATCATTAGTGTATAGGAATGCAAGAGATTTCTGTGCATTAATTTTGTATCCTGCTACTCTACCATATTCATTGATTAGCTCTAGTAGTTTTCTGGTAGCATCTTTAGGATTCTCTATGTATAGTATCATGTCATCTGCAAACAGTGACAGTTTTACTTCTTCTTTTCCAATTTGGATTCCTTTTATTTCTTTTTCGTCTCTGATTGCTGTGGCTAAAACTTCCAAAACTATGGTGAATAATAGTGGTAAGAGTGGGCAACCGTGTCTTCTTCCTGATCTTAGAGGAAATGGTTTCCGTTTTTCACCATTGAGGATGATGTTGGCTGTGGGTTTGTCATATATGGCCTTTATTATGTTGAGGTAGGTTCCCTCTATGCCTACTTTCTGGAGAGTCTTTATCATAAATGGGTGTTGAATTTTGTCAAAAGCTTTTTCTGCATGTATTGAGATTATCATATGGCTTTTATCCTTCAGATTGTTAATGTGGTGTATCACAATGATTGATTTGCATATATTGAAGAATCCTTGCATTCCTGGGATAAACCCCACTTCATCATGGTGTATGATCCTTTTAATGCACTGCTGGATTCTGTGCTAGTATTTTGTTGAAGATTTTTGCATCTATGTTGATCAGTGATATTGGCCTGTAGTTTTCTTTTTTTGTGACATCTTTGTCTGGTTTTGGTATCAGGGTGATGGTGGCCTTGTAGAATGAGTTTGGGAGTGTTGCTCCCTCTGCTATATTTTGGAAGAGTTTGAGAAGGATGGGTGTTAGCTCTTCTCTAAATGTTTAATAGAATTTGCCTGTGAAGCCACCTGGTCCTGGGCTTTTGTTTGTTGGAAGATTTTTAATCACAGTTTCAATTTCAGTGCTTATTATTAGTCTGTTTATATTTTCTATTTCTTCCTGGTTCAGCCTCGAAGGTTGTGCATTTCTAAGAATTTGTCCATTTCTTTCAGGTTGTCCATTTTATTGGCATATAGTTGCTTATAGTAATCTCTCATGATCCTTTGTATTTCTGCAGTGTTGGTTGTTGTTTCTGCTTTTTCATTTCTAATTCTGTTGATTTGAGTGTTCTCCCATTTTTTCTTGATGAGTCTGGCTAATGGTTTATCAATTTTGTTTATCTTCTCAAAGAACCAGCTTTTAGTTTAATTGATCTTTGCTATTGTTTCCTTCATTTCTTTTTCATTTATTTCTGATCAGGTCTGTATGATTTCTTTCCTCCTGCTAACTTTGTTTTTTTTAATTAATTAATTAATTGATTTTATTTTTGGCTGCGTTGGGTCTTCGTTGCTGCATGCAGGCTTTCTCTGGTGCAGCAAGCAGGGGCTACACTTCATTGCGGTGCTCGGACTTCTCATTGCGTTGGCTTCTCTTGTTGCGTTGGCTTCTCTTGAGCATGGGCTCTAGGCACTTGGGCTTCAGTAGTTGTGGCATGTGGGCTCAGTAGTTGTGGCTCGCGGGCTCTAGAGCACAGGCTGAGTAGTTGTGGCGCGCGGGCTTAGTTGCTCTGCGGCATGTGGGATCTCCCCAGACCAGGGATGGAACCCGTATCCCCTGCATTGGCAGGCAGATTCTTAACCACTGTACCACCAGGAAGTCCCACTTTGGTGTTTTTTTGTTCTTTTCTCTAATTGCTTTAGGTGTAAGGTAGGTTGTTTATTTGAGATTCTTCTTGTTTCTTGAGGTAGGATTGTATTGCTATAAACTTCCCTCTTAGCATTGCTTTTGCTGCATCCCATAGGTTATGCGTCGTCGTGTTTTCATTGTCATTTGTTTCTAGGTATTTTTTGATTTCCTCTTTGATTTCTTCAGTGATCACTTGGTTATTTAGTAGTGTATTGTTTAGCCTCCATGTGTTTGTATTTTTTACATTTTTTTCCTGTAATTGATATCTAGTCTCATAGCGTTGTGGTTGGAAAAGATACTTGATACAATTCAGTTTTCTTAAATTTACCAAGGCTTGATTTGTGACCCAAGATATGATCTATACTAGAGAATGTTCCATGAGCACGTGAGAAGAAAGTGTATTCTGTTGTTTTTGGATGGAATGTCCTATAAATATCAATTAAGTCCATCTTAATTGGAGGGGTTGGGGTGGGGTGGTGGTGTGATGAATTGGGAGATTGGCATTGACATATATACACTAATATGTATAAAATGTCTAACTAATAGGAACCTGCTGTATAAAAAAATAAATTAAATAAAATGCAAAAAAATTTTTTTTAAAAGAGGAAAAAAGAAAAAAAAAAGCCTTGGCTATGGGGGTGGAGTTTAGGCGGGGGGGGGAGGGTAGAACTTAGGCAGGGGCGGGGTTTAGGGTGGGGCGGTACCTAGGCAGGTTGGGGGTGATGTTTGAGCATGGGGCGGGGCCTGGGTGGGGCAACGTTCAAGCATGGGCGGGGCCTCTGCTTAGGACCTGTGCAGAAGGGGAGAGGCAGCACGTGGAAAGGAGGGTGTCCGGAGTGTGGAGTTCCGGAGTTTGGAGGTAGGGCCCTGAGTGAGGGTGTGTGGGTGGGGTTTAGGCCCAGGGGTTGGAGGGGGTCTCCAATTGTAGAGGTGGGGCCCTGGGTGGGGGTGTAGGGGTGGGACTTGGGATCTGCCAGGCAGGAGGGAGGCTCCGAGGGCAGAGGATTAGGCCTGGGAGCCCAGCAGGCTCCCCGGTGCCTAAGCGGACAGGGAAAGCACTGGCCCCGTTCCCTTCTGTTTCTGCGTGCCCCTTCCCCAGGGTCTCCCCCGCCGCCACTGGACCCCCTATTCGTGGGTGGGTCCCCCTGGGTGTAGGAACTCCTCCCCTCCCCCAGCCACCCCTCAGGGGCGCCATCCCGTCCCACCTCCACTTATCTTCCCCCTTCGCTCCCCCCACACCCCATGTCCTACCCGGTCACTGGGAGTTCCTCCCGTCCCCTTAGGTGTCAGTGGTTCCCTACCGGTGCCTGGTAGGTGCCCCAGTTGTGAGGAGACGCGAATTCGTGTCCTCCTAGTACGCCATCTTGACTCCGCCCCTCTGTTTCTGTTTTGTATATAGGTTCATTTGTGCCCTATCTTAGATTCCACATATAGGTGATAGCATATGGTTTTTTTTGTTATTGTTGTTGTTTATTTTTGGCTGCGTTGGGTCTTCGTTGCTGCGCACGGGCTTTCTCTAGTTGCGGTGAGCGGGGGCTGCTCTTCGTTGCGGTACACGGGCATCTCATTGCGGTGGCTTCTCTTGTTGGGGAGCACGGGCTCTAGGCGCACGGACTCAGTTGTTGTGGCTTAAGGGCTCTAGAGCGCAGGCTCAGTTGTTGTGGTGTACAGGCCTAGTTGCTCCGTGGCATGTGGGATCTTCCCAGACTAGGGCTTGAACCTGTGTCCCCTGCATTGGCAGGCAGATTCTTAACGACTGTGCCACCAGGGAAGTCCCTGTCTTTTCTTTCTGACTTACTTCACTTACTATGATAATCTCTAGTTGAGTCCATGTTGCTGCAAATGGCATTATTTTGTTCTTTTTCATGGCTGAGAAGTATTCTCTTGTATATATGTATCACATCTTTATTCATTTATCTGTCGTTGGACATTTAGGTTGTTTCCATGTTTTGGCTATTGTGAATAGTGCTGCTATGAACACAGGGGTGCATTTATCTTTTTGAGTTATAGTTTTGTCTGGATGTATGCCCAGGAGTGGGATTGCTGGATCATATGGTAGTTTTATTTTTAGTTTTCTGAGGAACCTCCACACTGTTCTCCATAGTGGCTGCACCAACTTACATTCCCACCAGCAGTGTAGGAGGGTTCCCTTTTCTCCACACCCTCTCCAGCATTTGTTATTTGTAGACTTTTTAATGACAGCCATTCTGACCCGTGTGAGGTGGTACCTCATTGTAGTTTGGATTTGCCTTTCTCTAATAATTACAGATGACTTTTTTAAAAAAATCATTTATTTATATATTTGGTTTATCTGGCTAGGAACGGAAACATTAAGTATTAGGAATGGAATTGGGACGGGGGGTGGGTCAAACCTTTTGAGCTTGTGGACTTGATTAATTCCAGTTGTGACATTTCAAAAGGGCCATTCAAAAAGGTATCAACTAAACTGCGGGTTTCCGGTCTGGGGTCCCCAGATGCTAATGGTCTTTGAAAAGAGTGATGGGGGAGGGTCTTAGAAAAAGGGTAAGGGTTTTGAAAACCCTGCTGGGGATTCTATACTTAGCAAAACTAGGCTGAATCTGCTAGCTCAAAGATCAGGTTATTCGAGTTGAAAATTCGTCAATACTGTCTGCAGGATGACACCCTAACTTTGACCTCTGAGGCTCAGCTTGGCATGGGCACTGCCAGCCGCTAGGACCTCACTGCCAGCATGTCCCTTCCAGCCTCGCTCTGCTCTCTTCTCATCGCTTCTTGGCCTTTTGGCTAAGATCAAGTGCTCTCTTCTCTGCCACACAGAAGCCCATACACACCGGATCCCCACACTCACCAGCGCCCCTCCCTCATAAACACCCCCTCCTACACGCCAGCCCCCCATACACACCAGCCTCTCTCACATCCAGATTCTGCTGGAGACCCTTCCCTGCTCCCCGTTCATCATCTGCCTCACCCAGTTCTCAGCTCACCCTCCTGCCTTCCAGAAGCTTCTACTGACCTTCTAGACCAGTGTCCCGGGGACCCTCTAGGGAGTGGGATCTTGAGTTACACAGACCTGGCTTCAAATCCCAGATCAGCCACTTCCCTGAAGCATGAACGCAGCTCTCTGGGCCTCCATTTCCCCACATGTCAAACAACGGTAATCATGTTTCTACCTCATCGGGTTGTCACGGGGATCTAATGGAATTGTGAAGGCTCTCAGCACTGACTTGCCTCTGAGATAGTACTCTTCATGCCAGCTGTGGCTTCCTGTCTTTGTTTACAAGTCTGCTTTCCCCACAGCATCCTCAAGGGGACAGGGACCAGGTCTTGGATCCCTTGTCCTCAGATTCTGGTGCAACACCTCACAAATAGGAGACTCCCAGTACGTGTTTGCATGAAGATGTCCAAAGACATCAGGGCGGGAGCTGGAACCACTTACCAGCTGGGTGAACCCAGGCAGGTTATTTTCTCTCTCTGTGCTTCAGTTTCCTCATCTGTAAAATGGGTATCACGATAATAGTACCTACCTTGTAGGGTTGCTGGGAGGATGAAATGAGTTAATACATGTAAAGTGCTTGGCACAAAGCAAACACTATTTTTTTTTTTTTTTTTTTTTTTTGCGGTACGCGGGCCTCTCACTGTTGTGGCCTCTCCCGTTGCGGGGCACAGGCTCCGGATGCGCAGGCTCAGCGGCCATGGCTCACGGGCCCAGCCGCTCCGCGGCATATGGGATCCTCCCAGACCGGGGCACGAACCCGTATCCCCTGCATCGGCAGGCGGACTCTCAACCACTGCGCCACCAGGGAGGCCCGCAAACACTATTTAAGTGTTACTCTTATTATTTGATTAATAAAACTAGGGAACTGAATGATTTATTACTTCACCAAAGCACTGTGGAAGACAAAACATATTTCATAGTATACAGTGGGGTGAGGGGGCCATTAATGTTAAAATGTTTGTGGCTATTAAGGTGGTCCCATCTCTCCCCTAACCCATCCCTCCCGCTCCCCGGCCTCCAAGCCAAGCCAGTGACTGCGGGGAATAAGGATTTGGGATTTTTTTTTTTTAATCAGCAGAGTGAGGGTGTGCTATTTCACACACCGCCTGTTTAAGTGTATACCTAGTTACAGCTGACTGCATTGGATGATTGGTTGAGGGGGCCGAGTTCCTGTTTGTCCCCAGTCAATCTGGAAACTGAAAAACGGCCAGAATATTCATTTTCCACCATCAGGCCGGCAGCCTGGGATTATTCTTGATGGAGGAGCTGTTGGACCCAAGGTCTTGGGAGGAGGTTCAAGGGCTGTGGGGTCTTCCCGATAACCCAGGACGGTAGGTAGATGGACAGAGGCGGGGGCTTGAGCAAACCATGTCCCCGTTATTAATTAAGGGGCAGGCACCAGTCAAAGGGGCAGGAGGGCTAACTAAGGTAGCTTAGGTGTGGCTCGGAGCCCTGTGCTGTTGATGTCAAGGTTATATCCTTGACACAGTGTAGCCCAAGGTAAAGCCCAGGCGTGTAGGCTGGTATTTCATAGGCACCTACTGTGAGTTTCCACTGGGCAAGGCACCCAAGAGAGGAAACACAGACGCAAGCTTAAGAGCTAAAAATACGAGTTCCATCTGGAAGAATGGAGAAGTCGGGGAACTGTGTTGAAAAAGATGGTCCCACGACAAGATGGCTTTCGTTCAATCACTCCTTCGTTTACTTCACAACTTGGCACCTTACAAAGAGGCGGGCACGGTTCTGATGACTTGCAGATGGTAGAGGGGAGTAAAACTCAGGCCCTGCTTCCCTGGGAGGCAGCTGCGTAAGAAGCGAGATCGAGAAAGTGCACACAACAACGACGACGACAACAATCAGAGCAAAACTAGTGGCCGTTGATCGGGTGCTGACAGTAAGCCAGGCTCCGCGCACGTTACTTCATTTATTCTCACAATAGCTGCGTGAGATGGGTCCTGTTTTCACCCTCGGTGTGCAGATGGTGAGCCTGGAGCTCCGAGGGGGGTGTGTGCCTCAGTGGAGGCCCAGGCAGCCAGGAAGGAATCATGAGTCTAACCAGCCCCATCTGACCCCAAACCACTAGGTTAGCCTGCCTCTCAAAATAACTAGAGCATGTCATTCTGTTCTTGTTTTTAGAACACATCGTTTTAACTGCTGAGTAGGAACTACAGAAAGCATGCACCCAGTTTGGGGGTGGGGTGGGGTGAGCCCTTGGCAGTGGCTTTAGCACCCCGTCCCCAGCACACACCGTAGTGTCTCGCACATTGACTGACACGTTCATTCACAGCCTTTCTGAGCACCGTCAGGCAGACGTCTGCCCCCTATTTCTTCAATGTTCACAAAGTATCATTTTGTCCATCCAGTCCACGAGGAGGGACCGTGCTAACCCCCACTTTGTAGAGGAGGAAACAGAGGCTTGTGAACCCAAGCCCCCAGGACTTGAACCCAAGCCTCCAGGACTCCAGAGCCCAAGTTCTTTGACTTTGCATCCACTAGAGGGATGGATTCAAGACGAGACCAGCCCCCAGCCTCCAAATCCTTCCAGTTCCACGTGCTGCCTCTTCCTCAGACCCAAGGGGCAGTTTATCCCACTTGGGTGTCTTAACATGAAACCACCGTGGTGTTCTGATGCCTGAGCCACTGAGGTCATAAAACATTCTCTCGTGTCACTTTCCACATTGGAGAAATGCACCTGAAACCTGCCAGCTTGACCTTGGGCTGCTGCATGCAGACCCAAGCAGGAAGCCATTCATTTCCATGTCATCCTCTTCCCTCTCCGACCTCTGACAGCACCCCCTCGGGCCCCCACTTGCAGCTCAGCCTCAGCTTAACTCAGGGAGGGCGGCTTCCCTCCACCAGCCACGGGCTGGGGCTTCTTGAGCTACAAATATCATTGAATCATGGGATTTATTTTGTTCCTTCCTTATCATTCACTGGTGTGTCTCAGGTGCTGTTTCTCCCCCTGGCAGGGGTGGGTCTCCTTGGGTAGCCCTCCCTGTACCTTCCCCAGGGCGGGGCCCAGAGTAGCCGCATGAGAAATGCATCTGGCTTGACCCCCATGCCTTTGCTCATGCTGTCCCCTGTGTCTCGTGTGCCCTCTCCCCTTCTCTCATGTTTGACTCCTCCTTGCAAAGGCTCCAACGACCCACCCCTCCTCCTTGGTGGAAGGGAAGTCCCATTCATCAGGGGCCTTCTCTGTTTGGGCAACTGGTAGACAGGGCTGGCCCTGAAAAGGGACTTGGAACTCAGCACAGAGTGATGTGCAATCAGCCCCTGCCTCTTGACAGTTGTGTGAATGTGGGCACATTGTCTCTCTTCCCTGAGCTCCATCAAATGGGGTGATAACAGTACCTGCCTTACTTGGTTGTTGGGAGGAGTGGGAAGGTAATTCATGTAAAAGCATCTGGTCCTGTGCCTGGCAGGCGGCAGGCACTTAATGTAACACTTTGCTCTGAGCAATTTAAATAATAACTTTTATGCTGCCATTTACAGAGCTACTGCTGTGTCATGGGTCCTAGGGTAGATATTCCAGAGGCATCGTATAGTCAAGAGGAATCAGGCACTTACTATGCGCCAGGCACTGTTTCAGGCACTTGGAATTCATCAGTGAAAGGAAAAATACAGATGATAAAGCCTCGCCCTCACTGGGAGCTGGGAGGTGGTCAGGGAAGGTCTCATGAAGATGTGATATTTGCTGTCCATGTCCACCAGTTCCCCAGCACCAAGGACCTTGCCGCGTGCAGACAGAGGAGGGTGACTGTTGCAGCAGACCGTTGAGGGAGTGAGTCATGTGGACACTTTAGAGATGGGCATCCCCGGCTGTTCGTTCATTTCATCCCCACGAGCTACGTCGGGGTATTATGATCCCCGTTCGAGAGTTGATGAGGCTGACACTCAGAGAGGCTCACAGAGCTAGCAGGGGACATCCTGGTAGCTGAAAAGTCCAAATATAAGACCTTGTTATGATCCAGAGGTTAGTGCCCCAGGGCACTCTTGCGCCCCTCCTGTGCTGCCCCAGCCCGTTTCCAGCTCCTATCAGCTCTGCTTCCGGGAATCAAGCACAGGTTGTGTCACACGCTCTTGGCTTTGTCTTATGCCCTCCAAGGGGCCCTGCACTGGATGGAGCAGGAAGAAAGGGAAATGTCACCTTCTTGCTCTGGGCTTGCCTCCTCCATCTTCGAAAGCGAGTCTCAGAACATCTGCTCAACCAAGCCCCGGCATATTAAACAGCCGCCGAAAACGTATTGTTGCCTCCTTCAATACATAGCAATTACATGGCATGTTTTGCTCATTAGTGAGAAATTGACACAGATGCAATCCTGCTTTTGAAATTACCACTAATCTTACTGCACCTGTTTGGGAAGAAGGCGGGAGGAGAAGAAAAAAAAGTTGGTAATAACCATTTCATGATATTTTTAAAACAAACAAACACTTCTAGACTCCCTTAAAAATAGCTTTTGGGGCTTTCAGGCTCCTGTTTTATTTTAAGAGGAGGCCCTTTGCCTCATGCCACAGGCTGGCGTTACTCTCTGTCAACGTCATGGGCTCAAAAGTCATATGTACCCAGGCACAAGGAACAAGGGAGCCCCGGGGTCCGAGCCTGGCTTCCTCAAGGCTATTAAAAGTGAGATTCTGTGATTAATTAGGTGTTATGGGATTGGTGTACACATCGATGACAACCATCATACCTGAGAGGCTTGTGGAAAACTGACTTTTGGGGGGTTGACGGGGAGATGCAAATGCCTTCACTGGTGTCCCCAGGGCTCAGAGATGGGGAGTCAGTCGCCCAAATCACACAGCTCCCCCTGAAGCTGGCGTTCAGACTTGCTGCCCAGACTGGCTGCTAGGACCACAGTGCTACAATTCCCACCTCTGTCTCAGTCCACAGGGCCATGTGCCATGCCCAGCACAGAGGCTCACTGCACAGAGTAGGCACTCAATAAACATCCTAACACTGCCTCCCGAGGCTGTCCTTTGCCAATACCCTCCAGGCCTTGGGTCTGTCTCATTCTGTTTTTGTTTTTTTGGCTGCAGTGCGTGGCACGCGGGATCTTAGTTCCCTGACCAGGGATCGAACCCATGCCCTCTGCATTGGAAGCGTGGATTCTTAACCACTGGACCGCCAGGGAAGTCCCGGGTCCATCTCATTCTGTAGGAGGCAGGCTGCCTTGGGTTGAAGCCCCTCATTGGCTGGGTGATCTTGGGGAAATCTCTCTACCTCTCTGAGTCTTTTCTTCCTTATTTGGAAAATCGAGATATTGATGATAAATACATCTTGAGTTTGTTGGCTGATTGGTGAGAGCCATGTGCAGTGATGGGGCTGAAAGTGCTTGAGAACCTGGCAAAGTGGTTTAGGAATCATGCTATTACTCTGGAGCGGATCACTCCTTGGAGAACATGCTGGGACTCAGTCTTGGGTTAACGAGAAACTTCTTCAGAGCTTAGCACAGGACTTGGTTCTCAGTGAAGACTTGCCAAAGGAATTCATTCATTCATCTGAAAAAGTACAGGTAGAGCACCTACTCTTGCCAGGCGCTGGTCTAGGAGCTGGGGATGCAGGGAACAGACGTGTGGTCCTGTCCTCATGGAGTTGATATTCTGGTGAAGAAGTGTGTCTGTGCCCAGAGCTGCTGTCATAAAGCACCACAAACTGGGGGGCTTACAGCAACAGAAATGTCTTTTCTCGTGGGTCTGGAGGCCAGATGTCTGAAATCAGGGTATCGGGAAGGTTGATTCCTTCTGGAGGCCCTGAGGGACAATCTATTCTGTGCCTCTCTCCAGGCTTCTGGTGGTCGCCAGCAACTCTTGGCATCCCTGGCTTGTAGATGCATCATTCCAGTCTCTGCCTCTCTGCCATCCCACAGCATGCTCAGCTCTCTGTCTGTGTCCAAATTCCTCTCATCTTGTAAGGGCACCAGTTATTGAATTAGGGTCTACCCCAATCCAGTATGACCTCATATTAACTTGATGACATCCTCAAAGACCCCATTTCCAAATAAGGCCACATTCACGAGTACCGGGGGTTAGGGCTTGAGCATGTCTTTTTGGTGGAGACAATTTGACCCACTGCGAGGAGACAGAAGGTAAACAAACATACAGAGAATATGTCAGAGAGTGGGAGGTTCCACCTTACTTGAAGGCAATTATGAAGGGTAAAGAGGATTTCAGGTGATGAGTGAGCAAAGAAAGCCTCTGGGAGGAGGTGACATTGAGCAGAGAGAGTGAGTGAATGAGGGCATGAGCCATGCAGATACCTGAGGGAACAGCATTCAGATTGAGAGAAGAGCAAGTGCAAAGGCGCTGAGGCAGCATTGTGCTCAGGATGTGGAAGGAGGCCAGGGCGCTGGAGCTGAGAGTGAGGGGGCAGATAAGATCAGCCATACGGGGCAAGCTATCATCTTAGAGACCGGCGGCTTCAGCTGTTATTCAGAACGAGAGGGAAACCATTGCAGGGTTTTGAGCCATGGAGTGACTTTGTTGTGGCTGAGGTTTTATAAGCATCACTCTAGCCGACGCATGGAAAACAGATCGCAAAGGGATCAGGGCTGGTAGCAGGGCAACTAAATGAAGAGGAGAGAGAGCACTGAAGTTCATCAGAGGACTTGCTCTGGTGATTCTGCTTAACCCGTTAAGGCCCCCAGAGAAGAAAACCCAGCAGAGTGGCCCATCGCCCAAGTGGCGTGTGGGTGGAAGCTGAGAAGCCCTGGAATGAGGGAAAGTCACAATGGCCTTTGATGCAAATAAATCCAAAATATATTTGCTTCCTGTGCACCAGTGACTAGAACTTAACACCACGAGGTGCTCAGGAGGCAAATGAAGAATGCAGGCTCCCTAAACTCAAAGGACTTACAGAGAAGAGGCAAAGGTGCTTTGCACACACACAGCTCGCCCCAGTGAGCTTCCAGAATAGAGAGACATTGGTTCTAAAAGGGGCATCTAGGAAGTCTTACTGGAGGAGGTGGTGGCTTAGCTGAGCCTTCTAAGGGTGAGTAGGATTTTGGCAGAAAGAGTTGGGATGGAGACCTGCCTGGTCTTGGAGGAGGAGCTTTGAGGAAGGATGTTGAACTTGACTTTGTCTCATGGACAACTGAAGCAGAGGGTCTGCTAAGGGTAGGAGAAATTGGCATTTTTCACTTTTCATTCCCCTCTCTTCCTTTTTTCTCCTTCCTGAGTGTCTACCGTGAGCCTGGAGCTGTGCTAGGCACCAGGGAAGCAACAATGAACAAGAGAGACCTGGTCCATCTTGGAGCCCATGGACTGATGGGGTTTTCATGCTTATGTGTATCTATATTATGAAGAAGGGGGCACTTTTAATATCAGAACAAAGAGTTTGTGCTTGCTTCTTCAGGCACTGGGGCTCCATGGCAGGTTTTATGCAGGGGAATAACATGATTTGAACTGGAGAAGAGATAATCATTAGGGCATCACGTATAGGATGGATTGGAAGGAGGCCAAAGGCCGGGAGACAAGTGTGCATCAAAGGAAAGCCTGCAGTTGTGACCTGCCTTTATCTGGGCTTTCTAGTCAACCCAGCCCCTGTGTGGAAAGGAAGCGAGGGAGGGAGAATGGGCTGCAGGTCTGGGAAGGGATGAAGGGTTTCCATGGCAACTTTTGCTTGCCCGTAGCTAAGGTAGCTCTGCAATTCCCCGGGCATCATTCCTGTGGACCTTGAAGCCAGCATCCCTGGCAGCTGAAAGCTTGACTTTAGATAGACTGGAATGCAGTCAGATTGGAAGAGGAGAGGTAGAGAGAGTCGGGCAAAGCTGTTCTGCTGGAACTGGGGTATGGGCTCCCGGGCAGCCCTTGAAATGCCCCTGTAGCACTTCCTCCTCCCTCCTCCAGGCAGGGATTCTCCCAAGCCTGCCCTTGCCCCTGGGCTTACATCCTACCCCATGGGGGCTTAGGGCATTTGGAAAATGGGCTGACAGTGCCTCCTTTCAGGGTTCTTGTGATGACTTGCAGTACTGTTTGCCAAGCTCCCTACACAATGCCTGGCCCAGGGGAATTAGCACCAAATGCTAGCGGTTATTGCTTTCTTCGGCATTGTTATTAAAGAATGCTGTCCTGGGTATCAGGACACCAGGTCCTCCTCTCAGGCCGGCCACCGCCGGGAGTGTGACCTTGAGAGAGTCACTTCCCTTCTTTCCGCTGTCCTTAGGCCACATGGAGATGTTACACTTTCCTATGTGCTGCAAGCTCTTAGGCCGATTATTATTGCTGTTGTTGTTGTTACTATTATTACTGTATTATCGCTAGTATTCGTACTATTATTATAACCCCTGTTCTGTTGGTCCCTTCTGCAAAGGGCAAAGATCATGAGTCCTGTAAGTAGTCCCCTTAGTGGAGAATGTGAAATTATTATACCAGAGCCGACAATGCAGCACCCTTTCATCTTCCTTTTTGAGACATAATTATAGGAAAGAGCTCATGGAAATTAAATACTATATCATATGTACATCAAGACAGGATTGCTTGTGGGTATTGAGAGTAATTAGGCAGGTTAATCCTTAAATGTTCATTTGTCTGAGTCTTAATAATTGACCCAAACCTCCTGTCCCTGAGTTCCCACACCAGGTGTGGGTTGTATGTCCATTTCCAAACTAGATGATGCTAAATGCGATTGAGAATCCCGAATTCAGACATGTATGAGACATGCCCTCCACCTCCTGTAGAAGAAAAGCACATTCATAGAACAGGTTTAGTTCACTGCTATATTCTTAACCCTCATCCAGTGGCACACAGGTGACACATTGGTTGAAAGGGACAGAGAGAGGGAAGGAGAGGAGGAGGGGGCATGGTGTTTTCTGAGCCATTCATCTGGAGAGGAAGGTAGAAGCAGACCTTCTCATGTGTGTCTCAGTGGAAAAGCCAGTTATCTTCCCCTGGCCCCAGTCTTTCTCTCTCTCCCTTTTACTCAGCAACACCCAAAGCAAGAAAATGAATATGTCTAAGATGTGAGAGCATCAGAGCTGCAGACCTTCTAGCAACAGAGTCAGTTAACTGACGACATTTCTCCTGGGTTGTTGTCCCTAATTGAATTAAATGAGATAATATTGGTTGAGTACTTAGCGAGGCGCCTGGAAATGTTTACTGCACAGAATTGCGTCAGTAACGGGCAGCAACTATTAGCGTCGTTGTTGCTGTTCTTAATTAGTTATTAATAACCCCCTTCGTTAGCACAGCACTTTGGGACTTCCTCCATCTTCCAAGGCATTTCCGGATGACACCGTCTGGGTCTCAGTTTTCCCGTCAGGCAAGTGGGGTTGACAGTGCAAACCACGTGAAGGTGTCAGGAGACCATTCACACAGGGCTACGTGTGTGAGTGCATTGCAAACTCTGGAGGGATTTTTCAAGCATTGAGACTGTGTTGCTTTTTGCTGTCTGAGTGGAGAGGCAGAGGTAGCTCTGTCATAGCTGTAGGAAGAGCCCAGAGTCTCATCCCATGGTGTGAAATGACTGCCTGGCTTTCCTCTTTTTGCCCAGACCTTTTTTTTGACTCAGGCGCACATAAGATCCAAGGAGACGAGGGGCATCAGTAGGGCGGAGAGGTCCCAAGTCTGTCATTAGTGGAATAGCTGAAAGCACAGAGTTGGGCTTTACAGAATCTGGGTTTAAGCCTGAGCTCCGCCACTTCCTCAGACACATCACCCTCTCTCCTGGGTTAATCATGCCCCCTCCAAATTCATGTCGACCTAGAATCTCAGAACGTGACCTTACTTGGATATGACTTGGATAGTTGGGTCTTCGGAGACCTAATTGGTTGAGATGAGGTCATTCTGGACTAGGATGGGCCCTAAAGACATGTGTCCTCCTAAGAAGGCCGTGTGCAGATGCAGAGGAGATAGGAACACTCAGGGAAGAAGGAAGCAGAGACTGGAGCGATGCAGCTACAAGCCAAGGAGTGCCAAGGATGGCCGGGAGCTCCCAGAAGCTGGCGGAGGCCAGGAAGGAAACTCTTCTAGAGCCTTCAGAGGGTGCCTGGCCCTGCAGACACCTTGATTTCAGACTTCTAGCCTCCAGACAAGGAATGCTAAGAATGACTGGAAGCTCCCAGAAGCTGGTGGAGGCCAGGAAGGAATCTCTTCTAGAGCCTTCAGAGGGTGACTGGCCCTGCAGACACCTTGATTTGGGTCTTCTGGCCTCCAGATCTGCAAGAGAACAAGTTTCTGTTATTTTAAAGCACCCAGTTGGTGGTAATTTGTTCCGGCAGCAGCAGGAAATGAATATGCCCTCTCTAGGCCTTGGGTTCCTATAAAATGGGGACGAGATAATACAAGCTTGCATGTGGCTAGGTGGGTGCTGTGAGATGATCCATGCAAAACTCTTAGAATGATGCTGGGCACATACATGGTCTCCCAGGGATCATGCCTGGACACCTGACTCTGAGCAAGACGACCAGAACTCCGCTGTGCCTCCGTCACGGGCCACCAGCCTGGATGCAGAAGACGCTATGTGTCCACAGGATCGCAGGGGATGGACGAAGTGACAGTGCGATAGCTGGACAGAGGCCCTGACGACCACCCAGCAACGGGACCTGCTGCGCACCGGGCACTTTGTACACATTGTCACACCGAATACCCAGAAAGCCCTTCAGTCTCAACATCATTACACTACCTTCCTAATCTATAAAGTGGGAATAATGACATTACTACCTCACAGAGTCACGATTCGGGTTAACTAAGGAAACACAATGCCTTGCGCCTAAGTATTTAATAAGTGGGAATTACTGTTGGTATTTAGATTATTATAATTATCTCTTTTTCACAGTTGACAAAGTAAGGTGCAGAGAGGCAAAGTAACTCACCCCAAGCTGCACAGCCATCAGGCACTTGACCTGGGACCTGGGCATAGGATTCTGACTCTGGCCTCTTGCATCTCAGGCCCTCTCTGGAGAAGCGCCTTTTCTCCTGCTTGTAGCAAGATGGGATGTTTGGGGTTGAGGGTGGGGTTTTCAGCTGAAAACCAAAGGTTCAGCTGATGGTGCATGAAATGCCAACCCTGTTTTTCGGGGTGTTGATGGAAAGGAAATCTGGTTTTGAGGCCAAGAACCCCACGTGATGGTTCCTACTACAAGCTTGGTGCAAACCACCCAGTGGCAGAAGTTGCCCTGTAAGGCTGCCCGGCTAGTGAATATGAAACCCGCTGATGCCCATGCATTTCTAATTCAGCACTGCATCCCCAGAGGCTACCCCAGGGCCTGCAAAGACTGGGAGGGAGTCAGGCATTGTGCTGTGTGAATATTTGAGGTCAGGGGGTTGGAGCGCATTCGGAGTCAGCTCTGCATTCAAATCCCGTCTCTGCCCCTCCAGCAGAGTTTGGGTCCGTACGCTTCACCTTCCTGAACCTGTTGCCTCCTCTGCAAAATGGGAATATGACAAGTGCTGGCCTATCTCAGGATAAATGCGTGGTAAGACAGAAAAGTGCCCTTAGTCGGTGGCCCCTGCAGAGGGGCTGTGATTATCGGGACGCAGTGGTGTTTGTGGAGTTGGAAAGCCTCACCCCAGGGCCAGGGAGACTCACACTCCCTGAGCCAGGGAGGGCCTCTGTCTCCAAACACGTGTTCAGATCTTGTCTGTTGGAGCAAAGGGGTAGGTCTATATGCAACCACTTGTGCACTGACACAGTTGGGGTCTGCTCTCCACTCCCCCACTTCATCCCCTGGAGGCTTGCAGAGTCCTGAGCTCAATCCCATCATCTGAAGCACCCCCATGTAAAGCGATGACCTGAGATCACCCACCCCCATGGAGACCCACGGGGGCGGCCTTACTCTAAGGATGGTCTGCAGCACATCCCCTGGGAAGTAGTTAGAAACGCAAAATCTTGGACCTCATCCCAGACTTACCAAATCAGAATCTGCATTTTAACATGATCCCCGGTGACTCATGTATACACATTGAAGTTTAAGAAGCACTGGGCTAGAGAATAAGAAAAAAGGAAAGGGTTAGGGAGAAACGAACTGTGGTATTGAGCTTTTTAGTGATTTATGTACTTATTTGGTACTTATTTATGTACTTATTGTGGTTTCACACCTGAAGGTCATACTCTACCTGAGACCCTTGAAAAACCTTTTGGCAGAGCCATTCCTCACCAAGTGTCTGACAGCCTGCAATGTTCTTGAAATTAACACAGTGATATTAATAATGATAGCAAACAGTCTTTGAGCCCTAACTCTGGGCCAGGCACTGTGCTAAGAGTTTTGGGAGCTTTGTATCATTTAATCCTCATACCTACCTGGAGGGGTGGGTCTTACTAGTCTCCCTCATTTTACAGAGTTGGAATGCAAAGTGACGTGGCTGGTTCAGAATCACACAGCATGTCAGTTCCAAGCTGGGCTTGGAACCAGGTCCTCCTGCCGCTAGGTCCCCCTTTGTCCACTGGGCTGACTACCCTTATTTACTGGGAGGATGTCTCCAGTGTAATCCTTGGTCCAGCTTCTGCTCCTGCGTGAAATGCATCTGCTTACAAACCTTTCACCTGCTTTATTGTCATTGCTGCTACTATTGCTGTTTGTTGTTTGTTTGTTTTGATTGTCCCCAGACCTTTCTTCAGGCTGTCCATCCTTCCTCCCACTTACAATGCCCTTTCTCAACATCCTCATCTGCATTAAAAATGGCAGATGAAAAGATAGTAGAACCCTTGCTTTCTTCGTTTTTGAATCCACAGTGACTAAGTTGTTGCTGGTACATAATAGGCACCCAGGAAATGTTTGTTGAATTTAGTTAATCTCTTTAGCTGAATTATTATTTAATTCAGGATCATTAGTTCATTATTACTTCACTAAACTATTTAGTTGAATTTAGTTTGTTGCATACATTCTTAATGAGGGCAATATTGAACCCAGTGGGACAAAGATTAGTTCTTGGGGTCCTGTGTATGTATAAAGCACAGATCTATGTACAGTACATAAAGAGATATATAGTCTAGCTGCAGGATTAAATTTTCATGGAAAAAATTATCTTAAAACCCTGCTGGGATGGGTGATAATGAAAAAGAAAAGATTAGATAAACACAGATTTATAATTTATTCAGAGTTATCCTTTTAAAAATCTAGACCACAAAACACAAATAGAGTGCATAATTAAATAATTCACCAACATGAACCACGAGTAGAAGACTCATGGGAGATGTTCATCCTTCATAGAGGTCAAGTGAATGCACCTGATAGTGTCCTTGAGGGACCACATTACACTGAATAAATTAGCTTAAAATGTTTAAACCAATAAGGCTGGGTGCTGGCAAGGTTACTGTAACATTGGTGAGCAAGGATGTTTGTAATTTGAAAGACCCCTTAGGAAGGCAGTGTGGCAGTTTCGTTCAGCTAGAGCTGTAAAAATCTTCATGCCCTTTGACCAAAGAATTTCATTCTGGATTTGTGCTTGGCAGTGGATATGATGGTAGCAGAAGTTGTATGCATGAAGATGCTCATTAGCTAAAGCTAGCACTGGAAAAGGAAGAGAGGGAAGGAGGGAGATATGTCCCCCCAAAATCAACACATGTGATGAAGCATCTAGCAGAGTACTGAGCTGAGCACGTGGTAAATACTCCAAAGGCAGTGGCTTCCTCTGGACCTCCCCTCCCAACTAGCAGTCATTTAGGAAGAATTGAGTATCTGTCCCATCTGGGGGGCTTTGGGAAAGAAGTAAAATGTCAGGGGTCATAGGGAGAAAGGTCTGAAAGACAACCCCAGCAAAGCTAGAACCTTGGACAGCTGCCAAGGCAGGGGGACATCCTACATGGCTCTTTGTCAGTGGGTGGGTGTCTCCAGGCATGAATGTGAGGGCTGTTTCCTGACCTCAGAATTCTTTTTTTCAATTAAAGTATAGTTGAGGACTTCCCTGGTAGTGCAGTGGTTAAGAATCCGCCTGCCAATGCAGGGGACACGGATTCAATCCCTCACCTGGGAAGATCCCACATGCCGCGGAGCAGCTAAGCCCGTGCGCAACAACTACTGAGCCTGCGCTCTAGAGCCTGCAAGCCACAACTACTGAGCCCACATGCCACAACTACTGAAGCCCGTGCGCTCTAGAGCCTGTGCTCTGCAACAAGAGAAGCCACAGCAATGAGAAGCCTGCGCACTGCAACGAAGAGTAGCCCCTGCTCTCTGCAACTAGAGAAAGCCTGTGTGCAGTGACAAAGACCTAACGCAGCAAAAAAAAAGCATGCTTACAGAAGCATCAAAAGTAAAACATAACACACACACAAAAAAAAGTATAGTTGATTTACAATGTTGTGTTAATTTCTGCTGAACAGCAAAGTGATTCAGTTATACACACATATATATACACGTTCTATTTTTATATTCTTTTCCATTATGGTTTATTATAGGATATCAAATATAGTTCTCTATGCTATACAGTAGGACCTTGGTGTTTATCCGTTCTATATATAAAAGCTTTTATCTGCTAACCCCAACCTCCCACTCCATCCCCCCCAACACCCTCCCCCTCAGCAGTCTGTTTCTGTTTCATAGATAGGTTCATTTGTGTCATACTTTAGATTCCACCTATAAGTGATATCACATGGTATTTGTCTTTCTCTTTCTGACTTCACTTAGTATGATAATCTCTAGTTGCATCCATGTTGCTGCAAATGGCATTATTTCGTTCTTTTTCATGGCTGAGTAGTATTCCGTTGTATATGTATACCGCATCTTCTTTATCCATTCATCTGTTGATTCCTGTCCTCAGAATTCTACTCCCTGGTCCCTCGAGCTCGTTGCTAGTGAGAAAGTCGGAGCTTCCAGTTTCTACAGTTAACTTGCATTGGTTAACTGGGCTTGAGGAGCCAGCATGGGGTGTGCTGTGCAGACCAGTTCTGAAGAACACTTAAGAATTCTCTCCCACGGCCCATTTTCCTCTGGCCTAGGGATATGAAGGCATCGTAAGGCATTGTCCACCTAAAGCCCAGGCACCTGCATTTACAAACCTGCCCTTTGCTCCTCCTAAGAGTCTGGTTAATGCTTTAGGAAGTCTGTGCTAATCCCCTACAGCTTTCCCATGTGGGGAGGCCTGGAAGGCCTGGAGAGAGACCTGAAATCACCCTGACGGGTAAATGTCAGACAGCTCGCCATTTCAACGTCCTGGGTTGAAATACAGCAGTTGAGACCAGCTTGAGAAATGGCTCTTGACTACCAGGGATAACTTTTGCCAAGATAGCGGGGATGAGCCTTGTCTCTGTCTTTTCCAGGTAATTTCGCAATCAGTCTGGGCCCACAGTTGCTGGGAAAAGAGTCCTGGGGCTGTCACTTCCATGTCCACCAATTGCCTGCACAAAGGACCTTGCCAGATGCAGACAGGGGAGGGTGCCCTGTGGCAGGTGTCCAGGCACACTCGCGGCGTTCATTCAACACAAGGGCAGGCACCGGGCTAGACACCGGAGTCCAGTGAGAGCAAGACTAGACAGGGCCCCCGCCCTCATGGCGTCAAGTGACAAACGGTGATCACATAATTTAAAAATCATTGTAAAACAACATCTGTGGGAGCTGTAGGGGTATAAGTGCACATGAGAGGGGTTCAAGCTGGTCTGGGAGATGAAGGAAGGGATGATGACCCTGAAACCTCAAGGAGGATCAGGAGGGGAGGAGGGAGGGAAGGGGGGCAGGAGAGAGAGTTCCCTGTGCAAAGGTCTGCCATCTTAGTCGTCCAGGTCCTGCCTCCCTGCTCGAGAAGCAAGACAGGAAAATAAAGGAGCGAAGAGAAGAAAGGGGAGGAGAATGAACAGATAGGTGGGCAGGAGGGAAATGAATGAGACTAGGTGAAGAGTAAGATGCAGATACGCAGTGGGGTACTAAGGGATGAAAGGGGCGTGTGCAGGAAAGAAGAAACTAACAAAGACACATGGGGACAAGGAGATGAGCTAACAAGTGAATCAGCGAAGTGGGTAAGAGGCCAGTTGAGTGAGGAGGGCACCCACACATGAATAGAAAACAGGTTTCTTCCATTCCAGCATTTCCCCACAGCCAGCATGGTCCAAAGGCTCCTTTTGAATGAACAGAATGTAGAAAACATGGAGGAGGTGCTCACGGCTCTCCCTGTGCCGTAGGGCAGAAGGTCTTGGGCTTGTCTGTAACACTGGGAGCTTTAAGGAACACATATGCCTTGGTGCTACCCTAAAGATGCTGATGTAGTGGGCTTGGGTGTGGCCGAGTCATAGGAGTTGGTAAAACCTCCCCAGGTGGCTCTCGTGTACTGCAAGGGTAGGGTACCACTGCCCTAGGGCACCGGTTCTCAGAGTCTGGTCCCTGGACCAGCAGCATCAGCATCACCTGGGACCTTATTAGAAATGCAAAATCTCCAACCCCTCCCCAGACCTGCTGTGTCAGAAACTCTGGGAGTGGGACCCGGTAGTCTGGCTCTTAACAGGTCCTCTCAGGAAATCCTGATACCTGCTCAAGTCTGAGGTCCACTGCCAGGGAGGCAGCTTGTCACCTGCTGAGAGTCCTTCAAGGGCAAACATGCTCCTGGTGAAGGAGAGAGTCCAGACTCCTCAGTGTGATTCTCAGGCCTCCACGGGCTACGCCAGGAGCTCTCCAGGGGGGTGGGGAGCAGCTTTGCTCCCCAAAGGACATATGGCAATGTCCGGTGAGATTTTTGGTTGTTACCACTTGTTTGGGGGCTACTGCTGGCATGTCATGGGTTGAGGCCAGGGATCTTGTGAATCGTCCTATAATGCACTGGACAGCCCCCTGCCCCAACCCCCACCCCCACCAGGGATGTTCCTGCCCAAATGTCAAGAGTGCTGAGGTTGAGAAATCCCAATCTAGGTGAATACATCTGGCAAGGCTCTAGCTTTAGAAGAGAGACGTCCAGTGTGAGTTGCTCTCTTCCCGATCTCATTCCTGTAAGCTCATAGACAGTGGACTCAAAAGGAACCCCAGAAAATCCCATTCAACGCTCTCCCTTTACAGGAGAGGAAAGAAGTCCGAGAACCAAGACGATTCCCTGGGGTCTCCCAGCACTCCCAGTTCCTATCCATTAATCCAGTCCATGAATGTTTATTGAGGATTTACTATGTGCAAAGTCCTGTGTTGGCACAGAGGATATAACGGAAGACCAGACGGGGATGATCCCCGCCCTTGTGGGACTCACAGTAAACGGGGCATCGGTAAAATTATAAAGGCTTCTTAACTTAAGATGGCCGGGGAAGGCCCTTCTGAGGAGGCGATGTTTATGCTGAGATTTGAAGACGGCAGAGGGGCAGCCGTGGGGGATGGGAGCAGGGGGTGCCAGGGACCCACCATTTCCGTGACTCCAGCCCACAAAGAGAATCCAGTTTTTTCCCTGCAGTCACGGTGTGTCTGCAGCTCGCTGATCTGGAGGGAGTGGAGAACACGCATTTAACTCCAGCCAGCATACAAAGACTTAGAGAAACCCCGGAGAGTTTATCACATCCAGGACCCTGATAGCATCTGTATTAGAAACGAGAATCTGACCAGACTGCTTGGGAAAGGTTAGCTTTAGTTCTTTCAGAATAAGTAGCTTATACCAACGCTAGCCGGCTTTATTGGGGCTCCTGCGAACCAGCTGCCCCCCGCCTCCATCAGGATGGCCGCACAAGGACTCCTGGAATGAGTCTGGCATTTCCAGTTCAGTTGAGCTAAAAAGTCTTTTGTGAGCATCCACTCTGCCCAGGTCTGGGTGGAGAGCTGCGGGAGGGGGAGGGGGAGAGAAGCAGCAGCCTCTACCGTTGAGATACACACAGCCTCATAGGAGAGTTAGATTCTTACATGTCCATTCACTTGGCAGATCCTACCCAAGTGTAGTCCAGGCACTGAAGATGGAGAAGGGGAAGATGCAGTCGCTTAACTCACACGGCACGTGTCAGATGCACAGATGGTTACAGGACACTGTGAGAAGTGAATAGGGATGGGGGAGTCATTAAGCCAGTCCAAGAATCCAGAAAGGCTTCCTGCATTGAGAGTGCTCCCTGAATTGAGAGTTCAAGAGGAGGAGTTAGCAATTAACCAGGTGAAGAGAGGGCAAAAGTGCCAGAATGGACCAAGGCACGTAACACAGCATGTGTAATAATATTTTACAAAAAGGTGTGTACTGTGTTATGACCTTTGTGTGAATTATCTCATTGATGCTACAACAGCCTTCTGATGTAGGTGCCACTACATTTTTTTTCTATTTTTTTAACATCTTTATTGGAGTATAATTGCTTTACAGTGGTGTGTTAGTTTCTGCTTTATATCTATTTTTAAATGAGGAAACGTGTACAAGGACATGACATACAGCTAGCAAATTGCAGAACTGGATCCAAGCCCAGGCAGTCTGACTGTTAGACCTATCTTCCTAACCACTATTCTTATACTACATGTGTCTAGAAATGTATATTTAATTCTGTATCATTGAATAGTTGAATCATAAAGGATCTGGGGTAGGGACCCAGGGGGAGTTGAGGCTGTAAATGCAGGCTTCCACTGGAATTGAAGGACCTTATACACAATGTTCGAAAGAGTCAAACCATATTTTGAGGGTAAAATCTGAAGGATTTTAGGCAGAGGAGTACTATGGTTGTATTTGAATTTTAGAAAAATCACCATGAAAGGAGGGTCTTTTGGAGGGAAAGACTGGGGTGAGGGCCACCAGTGAGGAGGCCATAATAATCACCCAGGCACAAGATGATGGTAGCTTGAGCCAGTGGGCATGGCCGGATGCGGATAGAGGAAGTGGTAAAGTTGAAAGAATGAACAATCACAAGACTGTGTGGTTGACTGAATATGGAGGGAGCAGAAATGGAAGACTTCCAGAATCCTGGCTTCTGTTAGGACCTCCACAATTGCTGAAGTGAGAAGAAAATTATATTTTCATCCCAAATGAGAGAAGTAAAAGAGCATTGGGTTAGGATTAGGGTTAGAATATGAAGATGAAATTGGCTGGCACCAAGACAGGCAGGATGATGATTACTGTTTCCCTCTATCCTTGACAAACTTGGAGAGTTGGGGAAAAACCTCCTATGTCTACAGTAATGAGGTTCAAAATAGAGTTTAGCCTTGAAAGGCAACCTGAGGTGCAGGTAAAGGTGAGGAACCCAGGGGATCACAGCAGCAAGACTCCTCTGCGCTCTCTGGCTTTCCTTCTTAACTCAGCTGGCAGAGCCTACCAAGGAAGAGCAAAAGCACAGATCGTTAGGGAAAAGGCAAAAACTGAGTTCTAAGAATGGGACAGCAGGAGAGAGCATGGCAGGAAAAGGGGTCAGGAGGGTAAAGGGGAGAGTGGACTTGGAGAGACACCCTGAAGTGTCTTAACACAGAGGTAGGAGGTCTTAAGGGCACAACGCCTTCAAGTCACTATCTGCTATAGGAACTGCCCACTGTTTAGAGGAGGCGCCTGTTGTGGGGCGGGGTGGGGGTGGGGGGGTGCGGTAGCTGCTGTCCGTTGTCCTGAAATATCAGTGTGCTCAGCGTACCAAAGTACCTTCTAATCCTAGAGTACAGATCATGTCTCTCATCTCTCTCCCAGAGCTCATAGTTTCTCTCAACTTCTTGAAAAAAAAAGATTTTTGATCTCTGTGCTATTGAAGGAAAAAAACTGAGCCATGACTTATACGTGACCATGCAGGTATTTAATTTTATGAAGGTTTGATTATGCTTTGAACAATTACAAGATGATTTCCCCCAACCCTGGGAACTTGGGTAGGGATCTCATCTCCCCGGCCCCCGCCCATATGCTGATTTGTCATCCTTAGGGATCTAAGTAGGGAATAAAAGATATACAGTGCAAAGGTAAACATCAGTGTGAGGCACGTATTTGTGTATTCATAATAAACACTTGTTGATTCTGCAAGGGATCAGAAAGCAGGAGGTGTGAAGTTGAATCAGGTCTCTGCCCTCATGAAATTTACAGTCTAAGGGGGAAGACAGACATTGAACAAGTAGCTGTAGGTGGAATGGGTGTTACGTACAGGAGGTTAGTAACATGTGCCCACTAAGCATACAGCACTACTTGCTGTAAGAATACAGAGTTGGCCAAGACAAGGCCTCCTCTTCTTTCAAAGAATATAGTTGAGGTGGTAGGGTAGACACAGATAAAACAACAAAAAAGATGGTTCAGACAGAATGGATACAGGTATTTCAGAGAAGTCAGTTTGGACCGGGGTGATTGGGGATGGCTTTGAGGAGGAGGTCGGGTTGATCAAGGAACAGCAGCAAAGGGGACCCCAGGATTTCAATCGTGTGAGTGTGCCAGGGGTGGGGAAGTGTGAGCCTAAGTGGTCAGGAGTCAGAAGGAGATAATAGTGCAGAGGTTTGTTTGGTCCAGGACTGGAGGGTCTGAAAAGCCTAGGGAGAGTATTTGGATTCTTATCTCCAGGGGGAGGGAGCTGGGTTGTACTAGGATGAAAGAGGAATTCCAGGAATAGTAATCTGGTGGCCAGGGCTAGAATGATGGACATTTTTAAAAAAGGAATCCATGACCCTTCTAGATTAGGAGGTAAATATGAGACTTCTGGATTATTGTAGTAGATGTCAGACTCAGCCACATATCATCTTATGGCAATCTGTAGAAAGCCCTGGGGGGGAAGGAAGGGAGAGATATTAATCCAGATGTGGCAGGGAACCAGGATGAGGTATACAAATGCACCCATTCATTTGTTTATTCAAGTATTTATTTAGCCTTTGTGTGTGCCCGACTCAGAGCTGCTGCTAGTTCTAGTTTTGTAAAAATAGATATTGTTTCCACTCTCAGGCTTCTTTCCAAGGGGAGAGACAGATGTTGAGCAAGTAATTAGAAGCACAGGAGCTCAGGGAGCATGTAATGGGGACTGACCTAGTCTAAAAAGCTGCAGAGGTGATGTTTAAGCAAATAGCCTGAAATCTGAATGAGAAAGGTAGCCAATGGAGACAGAGAGGACCAACGTGTTCAGAGTTTGAGGGGGGGTGGGGGGTGCCAAGACCCCAAAATGTGAAGCCCAAATTATTTATCATGACAAAGCTCAGTCCCTAAAGAGAGACCAACTTGAGGTCACTAGAATTCCAAAGCAATCAAAAAGAAGAGGGGATGGTTTGAGCACAAGACAAAGAACTTTGGTTCCTTTTCAACCTACAAAATGACTCATTTTGCATTGTAGAGCTTCCACAGGCATCTTCCCCTCTTCCCATAGACGTCCCCTGCTAGATTGACTACGATTCTGACTCAGATCTAACGCCACCTCCTCCAAGAAGCCTCCCAGGGCACCTACCCCTTGTTCCCCTAAACTCTTATGGGAAGGACTTGATACCACTCAGCACTTCCGTGCCCCCTGTGGTCTATACTGGGTGCCAAACACCACATTAGCCCTTCCCTTGATCTCATTCGCACAACCACAAGGGGGTGGATATTATTACCTGGATACCATAATCACTGTAGAGCCCTCAGGCCTGGATTCAAAGTCCAGCTCCACTGCTTGTGGTGGAACCTGGGGCTGGTGCCTTCTCTCTGAGCCTCATGGTCTTCATCTATCACACAAGGCTGGCAGTAGTAGCCTCTGCCTGCCAGGGCAGGTGTGAGGGTCAGTGGAGACAGGCACGTGAATCACTTAGCACAGTGTCTACCCATCCATGTGTCCGTGTCATCAGAGGAGGAGCCAAGACTCAGATAAATGAAAAGTATCCTACGTCCCTTGGTGAGTAAGTGGCAGCCTCCGGATTTGAACACCAGTCTCTCTGACTCCAGAAGACCCTTTCTCTCCATATTGCCACGTGCCTTTGTTGAAATCCTTTCACTTTCTTAAACTGTGCATGTAAGGAGCACTACGTGCTCAGCTCTGCACAGACATTATCTCACGTATTCTTCCAACAGCCAACTGAGATAACAATTTCCCCCCTCTGCAGTGACCTACCCAACAAACCCCATCTTCCTCCCAGCACTAGTCCTCCCTCAGCATTTTCCTTCTCGGTGGTCCACCAGCCTGGGCATCATCCTTGTCACCTTTCCCTCTTTCAGTCCTTCCCCTCTCCACATCCAGTCCAATCCCAAGACCTCTTGACTCTAAGAAGATCTATCTCAAATTAATTCACCTTTCAGCCTCCACTGCTAGCCAGACCTCCTCATCTTTCACCTGGATTGGTCTCTTTGCTTTTTACCCCTGCCCCACCTCCAAGCTCCAGCCAGAAAGTAGAGTGGTCTTTGTAAATCTAGTTATGTCGCCTCTACACCGCAGGTTTAAAACCCCCCATTGCTCTTGAGGTAACACCAAACCCTTCAACATAGACAGCTGAGATGACCTTTGGCCGTCTCTCAGATCAAGGATTCCCATCACAACATTTACTGCTAGTAACACAAAGAATAAGCTCAGGGTCATCTCATTTCTGGATTCTTGGCAGACTCTGAGGCTGAGGGGGAGGATGTTAATATTTGGTCACTTCGAGGGCACAGAGGTTGACAACAGAGCATAGACTTTGTCAGGGCTCCCTGGGAGGAGCCACAGGGAGCGGGAAGGGTAGTTACCTTGGAGTTGGGCTCCTGAGTTTGTGTCCTAATCTTGTCACTTTCCAGCTGTGTGACCTTGGGCAAGTCACTTAACTTCTCTGAGCTTTAGTTCTGTTTACTACACAAATACAAATGAGGAAGATGAATGAAGCAAGCTCTGCAATCTGTGGGGTTTAACAGTAAAACAGAGCATTAGACTGAACCACATGAAATTGCTGATATTTTACCTTTTTCTTCTTTTCACGACTAAAATGGTAATTTCACATATTCATACTTCAAACCAGAGGCTGGCAAACTTTTCCTGTAAAGAGCCAGATAGTAAATATTTTAGGCTTTGCTGGCCGTTTAGTCTCTGAGACAATTATTCAACTCTGCCATAGCAGCATAAAAGCAGCCATAGACTATATGTGAAAGAGAAAACATTGCCTTGTTTCAATAAAGCTATTTACCATAACAGATGGTGAGCCAGATTTGGCTCATAGGCTGTGGTTTGCCTACCTCTGCATGGGTTTCCCTTTGCCAGTGATAGTTTCTGATGTGGAATTTGCACAGAGGAGCTGTGAGTGCCTAGCAGAGTGTTTGGTGAGCAGCTTATGTAGGTTCATTTCCTTCCTTGTACCGTCTTGCCAAGAAAGGCAATTTAGAAAGAACTGACATGCGCACTTGTATTGCACTAGATGTGTTTTTAGAGTTGGAGGAATCATATAGGACCATGCATCACTGACCCCCTCCTCCACTTAGCCCCTACTCTCAATGACATCATAGGCAGTGCTGCAGGACCACAAGTCCCACTCGCCGGAAGATCCTTCCCATGGAAACACACTAGAGGAGGTGAGGATGGTGTAGTTGGGGCAAGGTTTCTTAAATTTGCATCCTGTGCACGTCTCTGGTTGACCTGAGCCTTAGGCTCCTTACCCTTCCAGTCCCCTGGAAAAGTCCTCTGAGCTGGACACAAATTCAGATCTGCTTTGTGCAAGCAGAACCTCGTGCATGCAAGTTCTGAGCTGGGAAGGAAATGAATGCTTCCACCAAATTAGGCCAAGTAATACCTGTTTTCCCTAGTGGGAAATTATTTAAATAGCATCGAAATCAATTTCCGTGCCATTAAGTATTCTGGTCTGTGTTTTAACTGAGACGATTACATATTCCCCAAAAAAGAGAAGAGCTATTTGAAGAATTGTGTCTTTTCTCTCTCCCTCTCCCTGGAACTGACAAGGATAGCACCTCGGAGAGTGGCAGACTGCAGGTTAGCCTGTTTCTGTTCCTATTCATCTTCTTTAGCACTAACCTGGTTTATTATTTTTCTTTTAGAAATAAAAATGGAGCTCTGAGAGGCACCCAGGGCTCTGGGAACTCTGAGTTCTTCAAATAGAATAAACCAGGTCATTCTCTCTTCTCCTTAAGGAATTGGGTTTATGATGTTCTAAGTGGTAGATGTCCCAGTAGCTGGCAGGTATGTTAGGTCAAAGGGGACCGAGGGATGAGGGTCATTCCCAACCTCGGCTGCTCCCAGGCCCTCCCCCTATTCAGTAAACATTGCAGGTGCATCGTCTATGTTCCAGGCTTTCAGTCAGGCTCCCTGAAGTAGCTCCCTGTCTGGTGGGGGAGATGTTCCTGAAAACAAATCATTAAAATGCAGCATACTAAGAGCAAGAATAGAAACCAGAGCCCTGGTAAGTGTTCCCATAGCTCTCATCCTGGTGGCAGTTAATTTTCTGTGTCATTCTTTGTTGCACATCTGTCTTTCCTTCTAGACTTTCAGCTCCAGGAGGTCAGAGACCAAATCAGTCCGGTTTCCACTGTGTCCCCTGTGTGGAGAATGGCGGGCACAGAGCAGGGACTCAGTTAAATGAATAAAGGAAGGAAAGAAGGCAAACAGCCCCGTTGATGGAGGAGAACAGGGCAAGGAGCACCTGTCTCTTCCAAACAGATGTAAAGAGGGCTCTACAGAGAGATGATATTAGAGCCAAGACATTTAAGATGGAGTAGAGGTTTACCAGATGGCCAAGAAGTGGGAAGGTATTTCCAACAGAGGGAATAATGTGTAAGAAGTTATAACAATATACAGATCTTTCTCAACTTAGGTTGGGGTCATATCCCAATATACCCATTGTAGGTTGAAAATATCATACGTTTGAATGCATTTAATACCCCAACCTACCAAACATCATAGTTTAGCCTACCTTAAATGTGCTCAGAACACTTATATTTGCCTAGAGTGGGCAAAATCATCTAACACAAAGCCTATTTTATAATTGTTGAATATTTCACGTAAGTTATTGAATACTCTACTGAAAGTGAAAATGAGATGGTTGTATGGGTACTAAGTGGTCGTAAGTGTATTGGTTGTTTATCCTTGTGATCATGTGGCTGACTAGGAGCTGTGACTTGATGCTGCTGCCCAGCATCATGAGAGAGGATTGGGCCACGTATTGCTAGTCTGGGAAAAGATCCACATTCAAAGTATAGTTCCTACTGAATATGTATCGCTTTTACACCGTCGTAAAGTACAAAAGTCTTAAGTCGAACTATTGTAAGTTGGGGACCGTCTGTAATGAAATCAAGAGCTAACATTTATTGAGGGTCTACTATTTTCTAAGCTTTTTACGTACATCTGCTCATTTAACTCTCACAACTACCCTGTGAGGTGGTGCTCTTATACCCATTTCATAGGTAAAGAGACTGAGGTCATGGAGGTTAACTCTCTCAGCTCACACTGCTGGGAAATGTCAAAAATATGAATCAGTGATTCATTGACTCCAGGCTTAGTTGTAAACACTGTATTTTACTGCCTACCCTTCCAAAACATGGGTTTGGGGAAATATCAAGGAGTTGGAAACGGCCGTAGGGTGAGTGCTTGGAGGATAGGACATGTCCATGAAAAGCCTTTTGTACTTCTCTATAGATTACTGTTTCCCAGCCTGGAATTCTGTGGAAGCCTATTTTACGAGACATAAATAGTGAGATGTGGATAAAGGCGAGAGTGGGAGGGGGATCCGTATGCAGATGGCTTGGGAAACGTGGTTTAAATCAAGCTGGACACATTTTCTGTTTGCCGCAGGATTTGCTAGAGCCTTTACCATGAAAGTGGGCATTGTCCAAGAGGAGGAGAAGCATCTCCAAACATACTTTTGTGGCACACCTCTCTATAGCCCCCAGAATTTGGGGATGGCTGACATAGATGCCAGAGATCCATGGAGGGGGTTTAAGGGGGGGGATGGTGTGGTCAGATCAAAGAGGATCACCAGGACTGCAGGGAAGGTGCCTGGAGAATGTAAGGGGCAGGAATTAGATTTGGAGGCTCTGCTGAATTCAAGACCCTTCCAGCCAGGATGTGAGTGAAGGCCATCAGGGCCGCTGGCCTGCATCTGGCCTACTGGCATCAAAGAGAGGCTTTTACTCACAGTGGGTCCAGTGGGGAAGAAACTGAATTCACACACATGGCATTATCCAAACAAAGCCATGTTGCTTCTGTATAGAACAATGGGCTGGCTTTTCAGGGTAATTTAATGGCTGTGGCATATCGCCCGGGCCATCAATTAAATTCCAATCGAGTTTCCTTCCAAAACATTCTCTGCCTTGGGAGTTCCTTTTTAATGTGGAGCAAATCTGGCTGATGAGGTGGGAAGAGGGATTGGCCAAAATGCACAACTTTGCCTTTCATAAAGCCAGACTCAGATCTTGTCTCGCCTTCCAAAAGAGGTCACACAGCATTAACAGAAAATTAGGCATAATTAGATCACAGGACACGTTTAAAGTGATAGAAGAGTCTCATCTAGCCTAATCACTCTACGCCTGTCCTACCTAAGTGGAAACTGAGGCTCAGCAGGGAGGGGGGCGTCGCATGGCCAAGGTCATGCAACGATTAAATAAGCTGCCTAACCTGGTCTCCCAGAATTTACTTTTTCTTCATTACAGTCCATGCTCCCTGCAGCAACTAGAGGGATCCAGAGCCAAAACTCTCCAGAAGCATCTCAGTGAACTTAAAATCTGGGTGGGACAAAGTAGGGTACGTAGGTCCAGGTTCTCCACGTTGGCATTACTGACATTTAGGCTGGATGTTTCTTGGAGGTGGGGGCTGTCCTGTGCACTGGAGGATGGTGAGCAGCATCCCTGGCCCTTACTCACTAGATGCCAGTGACTCTCCCCACCCCAGTTGTGACAATCAAAAATGTCTCCAGACATGACTAACTGTCCCCTAAGGGGCATAATCACCCCCAGCTGAGAACCACCAGCCTAGGGCAAATCCAAGAGAGCAAGGTGTGTTGGAAGGAAAGTAGGGGAATCAATGCTGGCTGCTTTGCGTACTGGTAGTAAGGCCTTTGGCACAGCCCTTTACATATCTGAGCCTCAGTTTCCTCCTCTGTAACATGGGAAGGACAATTTCTTAGAAGATTGTTCTAGGGCCAGAGAGGACAATGGATGTGAATTTGCAGTGTACATGATAAAGTGCTATAAAAAGATTACCTGATTAACTGTAACACAGTTAAATGCAGTTTTACTGGTGTGATGACATGGTTGTGGGGATATTATGGGATGTAAGTTTCTCCATGCCCAGAATTTCCAAAAGCAGTGATTCTTTTTTTTTTTAAATTGGAGTATAGTTGATTAACAGTGTTGTGTTAGCTTCTGCTGTACAGCAAAGTGAATCAGTCATACATATACATATATCCACTCTTTTTTAGATTCTTTCCTCATATAGGCCATTACAGAGTATTGAGTAGAGTTCCCTGTGCTACACTGTAGGTCCTTATTAATTATCTATTTTATATATAGTAGTGTGTATATTGTCAATCACCATCTCCCAATTTATCCCTCCCCCCACCTTATCCCCGGTAACTATAAGTTTGTTTTCTACATCTGTAACTCTATTTCTGTTTTGTAAATAAATTCATTTGTACCATTTTTTAAGATTCCACATATAAGAGATATCATATGATATTTGTCCTTCTCTGTCTGATTTACTTCATTCAGTATGACAATCTCTAGGTCCATCCACGTTGCTGCAAATGGTATTATTATTTTTTATGGCTGAGTAATATTCCATTGAATATATGTCCAAAGGCAATGATTCTTAAACATCAATGAGCATGTGGCTCATCTGGGGACTTGGTAAAAGTGCAGACTCCTTTTGGTTCCACCCCCCCACCCCCAAAATTCTAATTTACTGGGTCTGAGATGAACCTAGGAATCTGCATTTTTAAAAATCAGCCCAGGAGATTCTGGTGCAAGTGATCTTTGGAGAAACACTGGTCTCAGAGAAGGCAATGCCCAGGGCTGTCTGGCAGAGGATCGAGAACTTTAATGAAGGCATAGAAGTGTGAGGAGGTGTGGCCGACACTGTCCCAAGGTCAGCATTGGAACCCCGGCCTCCTAGTTTGGAGATGTAAGCATTCATTGTGTTTTCTGTGTCCCTTTGGAAAACAGAGTTTAACCTCTGTCTCCAACCTGCCAGCCCCTGCCACTGACTACATTTTTCATTTGCTACTTACACAGTGTGACCGCCTCCCAAACCTATTTTGATACACTAACATCACCCAGTCTTTGATCAAAAATTATGGTAAAACATTGTCTTGTCATGAGGCTAATAAAGCATGTTATCCAGCTTGTCACAGAAGCAGCCTTACAGATGCTGTTTGCTATCCGCCAGGGTCCTGCATTAATCTCCCTTCCACTCGGCTACAAGGAATAGAGTCTACCATGGGAAGATCAGTATTGTATTATTTCACCCACCAGTGTCATTCCAGTGGTGGCCAATGAGTTGTCAGTCCTGTGTTACAAGCCTAGTACACAAAGGAAGAGAGGGGAGAGAGGCCTTCCGAGGAGAAGGATGCCGTCAGGAAGGACAGGCCCGGGAAGGTGTCCCAGAGCCAAGAACACAACAAGTCCTTAAAAATACTTGCCCTAGGGCTTCCCTGGTGGCACAGTGGTTGAGAGTCCGCCTGCCGATGCAGGGGACACGGGTTTGTGCCCCGGTCTGGGAAGATCCCACATGCCGCGGAGTGGCTGGGCCCGTGAGCCACGGCCGCTGAGCCTGCGCGTCCGGAGCCTGTGCTCTGCAACAGGAGAAGCCACAACAGTGAGAGGCCCGCATACTGCAAAAAAAAAAAAAAAAAACTTGCCCTAGAGTTGGATGAACCCGTGGCCAGTGCTAAGCCTGTGTTCAGAAGCTTCAGGATAATAACTTCAGTTTTCTGAACCTCGGTTTCCTTGTCTATAAAATGGACAAAACACAGGACCTGACACAGAAGGATTAAATAAGATAATGCATCGTGGCGTGTTGAGCCCAGTTCTTGGTACATAGTAAGGGTTCAATTATTATTAATGAGATGTTATTATTGTCATTGTTGTCATCTTCACTACTTCCTGGGTAACACTGGATAAATCACTTTCCCTCCCTGGCCTCAATTTCTGCAAGGAAAAAATAAGGATTCCTTTGCATCTATAAGAAAACAACACAGTAGTAGCAAAAGCAAGAGGCTTAAGTTGTAATAGCAGATGCGGCAGAGATTTTGGGAACACATGTTGGTGCTGATGGTTGTGATGTGTGTGTGAGCTTCTCTGTGTCAGGGAGTTAAGAATTCCTGGTGGAAGAACGACACCAGCAGAGACAAGGTGGCAAAAAAAGTAAGAGGCAAGTGTGCTGAATAGAAACTGTGGATGTCTCCGGTGCCCCGAAGAGGGAAGATGTGGATTAAGACCTCTTGGAGATTTAAATTCAGACCATTGCAAATTGCCCAGTTTCATCTTTGTACCCCTCCATCTCTTCTTCATTCAAGAGGAGGTCAAGTTGGTACATAGTGGGTGCATTGCCTCCAGCTTAAAGCCTGATTGCCTAAGGCTGGCTCTCATGGAGAGGCCCTCCCTGGTGTCTCCCGGATGCTTGCAACTCCTCCCATGCCTGGACCCCTGCCCCCTGCCCCCTGCCTTCCTGCCCCTCTACATGGGCAGCTGTCTTGAAACCTCATTACAGGCAAGCCCCAGCCCCCTGGATTCATTTTATGCTTAGTTAAAGAGGGAGCTGCAAGAAGCAATCCCCATTCAAGGGTATAATGAAACATCCACTAATGACCCAGACCACCAAAATGAGGAGGAAGCGTGGCCAGCCAACCCTTGGAAAATGGAAATTGATATTGCAGTAATGTCCGGTTGGCCTCCCTGGATGTGCTATTGGGTCAGGTTTTTATCCAAACCATTCATTTGGTGCTTAGCATGTGCTTTTGTTCCCAAGTCCTGGAAGGATAGGAACAACAGAACAGCAATAAAAATAGTCATTATTAGTAGTATTTCTATAAACAACATTAGGTTTCTGTTGGTCTGCTAGTTACAGCATCGTAGGAAAGCAGCTGAATAGTTTTTTCATCAAAGTTGAAAGACTTGGACTAAATCTTTGGCAGTATCTACTAAAGATGAACATGCCATACTGTGCAACTAGCATTCCGCTGGGAATATACCCAGCAGTAATGGGTATACATGTGCACCCAAAAAAACATGTAATACAATGTTCATGGTTGTACTGCTCGTAATAGCCAAGGTCTGGAAGCAACTCAAATGTCCAACGGCAGTAGCATGGGTAATGTATGGTATAGTCACAAAATGGAATACTATGCAGCAATAAAAAAGGAATGAACTACCACTACATGCAACGACGTGGATAAATATAATGAGTGGAAGAAGTTGGTTACAAAAGAGAACATGTTGCATAATTACCCAATGACTTCGTAAACAGGCAAAACTAATCTTCCACAATAGAAGGCGAAATTGGGCTTACCTTGAGGGGGGGGTGTGACCAGAAGATACCATAGGTACTGGCAGTGTTTTGCTCCCTGATCTGGTTGCTAGCTGTGCAGGTGTGTCCAGCTTGAGAAAGTTCACTTTTCTATGCATAGGTTATACTTCAAGTAAAGTTTATGAAAAGGGTGAAAAAATAGGTTTGGGACTAAGAGACTCAAAATATGGTCTGCATGACCATCCTCACTGTGAGTGTTGGGCACAAGAGACTCGAGCTCTCACCCAGTTCTCTTATCACTTGGTGAGTCTCCATCCGGGTATCTTACGCCAAATGGGAAATTCAGACTGTCCAGGCAGAGGTCAGGGACAAACCTCAGGTCACCCTTTGCTCCTGATCCCATAACCTAAGACAGATGTGGGTGCCTTGAAAGGAAAAGCAGGGGCTCTGGAGTTAGCTCCCCTCCCTTTCATTTCCACCCACTCTGAGAAGAGAGACTGCTTCCAACATATTGTATACCTCCTTCCACATCTCTGAGCACAGTGCCTGGCACCCAGTGGGTTCTTGGGGAGTTTGTTGAATGACTATATGAGGGTATGGATGAATGAACAAATTGCTACTGTGAAAATTAAATAAGATAATGTACCTAGAATGCCTTAAACAGGACCTGAAATGGAAGAGAGCTAGAAGTTAAGGGGCTCATAGGTCAAACAGTCCTGGTTTTGAATCCCTGCTCTACCACCCTCTCCCAGTGTGTTCTTGGGTGAGTGACTTTCCCTCTCTGAACCTCAGTTTTCCCATCAGCAAAATGGGGAGACAGCCTCCTTATTGCAGAGTAGTTCTAAGGATTAAATGATACAGTGCATGTGAAACACAGCACATCATAAGTTTCCAAAAGTGGCGGCCATTACTGTCATTAGGTAAAAATTAGGAGTGGTACTGTGAATGAAGCTGCGGTTATTGTTCATGAAAAGGAGAGACTGGCATCTTTCCTGCTTCATCTCTGTGCATCCATCTCTCTTTCCCTGTGTCACAAGCCCCACATGTGCTGAGCCAACCTTAGCAGAGTTGGCTGCTGAGTGAATAAAAGACATCTTCCCCCCGCCACCCCAGGGAGATGGCCCGGCGCCAGTGTGTGCAGGCACAGGGCCTGTGAAGGGGGCCAGGTGGGCACCAGGGCACTGAGGCTCTCTGTGCAGTCTCCGCCAGGCTCGGGGGCTGACAGTGGCCGCTCTGAGGACCATCAAATCCGCCCACTCTGGCGTTTCCCCCAAGCCCCGAGCCCACCACCTGCCCAGCGGGCGGGCCTGGGAGTGAAGAGAGGCTCTGTGCACTGCCTCGGCCTCAGGCCCATGCACACCCGAGGCATTGTTCTTGTTGGCTGCAAGAGCTCATTAGGCTCTGGGCAGAGGCTGGCTGGACTCCAGGAGGCAGACATCAAGGCTCAGGAGTTAGAGAATGGAGGAGCCTGGAGCTTGGCATTGGATGGTGCCAACCCACTCCCCAGGATGCACTGAGCTCATCTGCCTGGAGAGAACCTTGACCTGTGTGAGGCTGAGGGTAGAGGTGATGTGTTGTGCATCCCTGTATCCCCCCAACACACAGTGTGTGCTCAATACCTCATGATGGGTTGGGATGGGATGGGATGGACTGAATTGGAGTGGGGTGGAATAGGATGGGTGAGCTGAGATGAGATGGAATAGGATGAGAGGGATGGGATGGGTAAGATGGGAGGGGATGGAGTGATATAGGATGGGTAGGATAGGATAGGATAGAACGGAATGGAATGGCTTCTCCTATTCCCAGCCCAAGTCCCTGTTGAAATTGACCTAGAAAGTAGCAGGTGTGGACCTGGCATGGACAAAGTCACCTGAAAGAGAGCAGGGGAGAAGCGGGGGATAAGTAGAAACTATTTCTTCCTCCAAGCCACAGAATGAAGCGGGGGATAAGTAGAAACTATTTCTTCCTCCAAGCCACAGAATTTTCAACCATGCCCCAAAAGATAAATTGTCCCTTAAAATCACCTGTCTCTAAGACATCAGATCTGGAAGGGATATGAGAGACCATCCTTCCAAGTGCTTTACAAATTATGTTCAAATCTCAACCCCACCAGCTACTAGTTGCTTTGCTTTCAGCAAGTAAACCAAACCTCTTTGAGTCTCAGTTTTCTCATCCGTAAAAGGAGGGTGGGTGGGTGGGTAATGATGCCGAAACTTGGCCTCTGTGCACTGGTGCCAAATTGAATCTTGGAGACAAAGTTTTGGGTGAAATAGAAAAGAATAGCTTTGTTGCTTTGCCAGGCAAAGGGGGACAAAGCAGGCTCCTGCCCTCAAAACTGTGTGTCCCAACCCAGGGGAATTTGGTGGAGTTTTACATCAATTGTTCAAGGGTGAGTTGCAGATAAGGATCAGGATGTGTGCAGGGCCTATATTCCTTTAATCTGGCCTCAGGTGGTCTCCTGATGAGCTTCTGTGGTTCTTGAGGTTATGAAGAATGCTTCATCAAGTAGTTAACATCTTCCATTTGTTGGGGGTTTTATTTCTGCAGAAGAACTCAAAGATACTGTTTTGTGTATCCCTCGAGGTGGAACCAGAACCCTGCCCCAAGGCTGCACTATTGTTTCTTGACTGCTCTTCCCTTGTGCATCCCCTCCCTTCCCTGCTTAGCAGCTGTTTGAACCTGCCCTTTGGAACTCAGGGAAGGTCATGGAGCCTGAAGCCCATTTCCTACAAACAAGAAACAGGGGACACAGAAAGGCTTCCGTGCCCAGGAGCCCCACAGGGTCCTGCTAGGTTTCAGTAATAATATTACCTATGTCTCAAGGGTGTTGAGAAGAGTAGGTGAAATGATCCAGCTAGCAGCATGGATGTAAAGGACCTGGCATGTACTAGGCACTTACCACCTTTAGCTTCCGTCATCTCCTCACCATCATCACCAAAGGGATAAGGAAGAAGTTTAGGGGGCAGCTCTCAGACTGCCACCCCCACTCCTGATTCAACCCATGAGGTCCCTTTTCTGGCTGATTATGGGGGTTCAGTCATCCCCAAGACAACCCTCAGGTTCAGTAATTTGCTAGAAGGACTCATGGAACTCAGAAAAGCCATCATATCCAGAGTCCTGGTTAATTACAGTGAAAGGATACGGACTAAAATCAGCAAAGGAAAAAGGCGCAGAGGGTGGAGATCAAGAGAGCCCAGGCACAAGCTCCCAGGTGTCCTCTACCAGTGGAGTCGTGCACACAGTGCTTACTTCCCGAAACACCGTTGTGCAACACCCAGAGTATTATCAACCACCAAAGTTCACCTGAGCCTTGGTATCCAGGCATTTTGTTGGGGGTTGATCACTTAGGTGTGACTGACCATCCATGTGGCTGATCTTAGTCTCCAGCCCCTCTAGCGGTGAAACTGGTACCAACCCCAAGGTCCCCACCATAAATCACATTGGTAGCATAGAGTACATGGTGAGGCCCAATGCCCCCAGCTAAACAAAGATGCTCTTATCAGGCAGGATATTCCAAGGGCTTAAAGGTTATGTCCCAGGAACCAGGGGCAAGGGCCAAACCTGTCTTTGGAATGTGCAGTGTATGGACAACCTAGATCGGCTGAGTTAATCCTTTACTGCACAGTTATACATTGTCATTCCTCTTAAGGTTTTATTTGAAGAAATGATTCCATTAAACAGAGGATAAAATTGAGGCCCAGAGATGAGAGTGGGCTTACAGAAGGCCATAGGGTGAGTTATCAAGGCACCCTGACCTTCCTAATCCAGAGCTTTTTCCTTTGCAACACAGGCCTCAGTTTGCCCACCTGTGAAATGGGAATGCTGGGGGCATCTTCCCTGCCTCTTTGGGTTCTGCCTTTGTAGAAGCCATTCTCCCACTTTTCTCTGTAGTCCAGGCCTTAGGAAGAGCAACCAGTGTTCTGCTATTCATGGGGCACAGTCAGCATCCTCCTCCATCTCTGGGGACCCCTTAGCTGGAGTAGATCCTATGCTAATTTGTTGGTAGTGGGTAGCACTTGACATTTTCTCTGGAAAGCAGCCAGGCCAGGGTCAGGGGTCAGCTGGAGGAGAGACACAGAAGAAATATAGGTATGGGTTTGAGGGCCAGACAGCCCTAGTTTAAATCCTAGCTCTTTGCCGCTTACCCATGTTTCCTCATCATTAAAATGAAGATAACAATAGCTATGTTTCAGGAAAAGGGCGGGAAAGCATTTTAATGCCTCAGGTAAAGCCATGAAAATGTTTTGTTGGTCCCCAGCAAATAAAGCCACTGCTGTCCGTATTCTGTCTGAAGAGACCCCTGCCCTCAGCTCTTTAATGAAACAAATTAAGCCTCACAATTATGAAACTCAATCCTATACATTACTTCACCTCCACATTGCCCCAATTTTGTTTCCTTAAGGTTGACCAGGCAAAGATGACGGTCTTAACTTCACAGAGCGAGAAACTGAGGCTTTGAGAGATGGAATTTGCCTAAGGTAGATAGCAAAGTAGTGGTACAACCAATGCCTGAACCCGGCTCTCCTGATTCCCTGGATCTTCTCCACTCTGAGCATGTCTTAGAAGCATCCCAGGATGCCGATCTATTCTTCATTCTTGTCTGCAGATCTGAGCACACAGGTGAAGGGAAATTGTGAGCTTACTCATGATATCTTTTAAACTCACTCACGGACCATCTGGATTCATTCCCAAGTATTATATTTGCTCGTGCGAGCATATAGGTAATTGAATCTAGACAGATTTCCCACTATGAGTTTCCTCTCAGAGCTGTCTTGTGTGTCTGTCTCCCAGCCCTCTCTCAATGACTCAATGAATTTCATGTACACAAATAAATCACAATGTGTTCCTCTCCCCCTCGCTACCGGCAAGAAATCGCCTCGCAGCACCATGAGATGTGAATAGAGTTGGGGTTGGAGGCAGGGGGATGGAGGTGGGAAGGGAGAAGAGCGTTTAAATGCTAATCAGTTGGCACTGATGTCAGCCACAGTTAATCAGATTGTTAAAGACAAAGGCAGGATTGCACCCCTGTGCCAACAGCTATCTGGGCTCATTCACGGGGAAGATGGATGCACCGCCCAGCCTTCGCTCTGATGAGACGCAACTGGACATAAAAGAACGTTCAACGCTTTCTGAACCCAACATGAATTACAAAGGAGGCCCATTTGTGGGGGAGAAGCCAGCTCACAGAGGACAATTATCGGATAATTACTCTTGCAGCCGAAACACTGAAAGAGTCTTTTCTTGCCTGTACAAACTTGTCCTTCTAACACCTGCTCCAAGTCCCCTGCAGCCCCCTGGGCTTCTGCGGCAGACTCAGGGGGGTCGGGGTGTCCCTGGGCTTCTGCAGCAGACTCAGGGGGGTCGGGGTGTCCCTGGGCTTCTGCTGCAGACTCAGGTGGGTCGGGGTGTCCCTGGGCTTCTGCTGCAGACTGGGGGGTGGGTTCAGAGTGTCTGTTCACAGGTGCAGTTGGTGTGCTCTTTGGGGTGATACGTACATCACACCAAAATCTCCCCTCCATCTGTATGATTATGGCATATTGGGCTGTGCCAGGGAAATGAAGAGACAGACAAACAAATTCACGAGGTGGGTTTCTATTTGCCCTCCCACTGCTAAAGTCAACTGTGTGATTGATGGGAATGGGCTGCCTTCCTGCTCTCTGTACCGTGATGAGATTATCTTCTGTAATTAGAACGAGTAGGTATGTATGTTCATCTAGAACAGCTCTCCAGCCTCGAAACCTTAGACCAAAGCATCTTTGTTGACTGAGGATTTCCCTTTATGGTAGCCAGCAGTGTTAACTGCCTACTGGTCTGTACTCCCTCACTTAAAGAGGTGGACTTGATCTAAGACCCCAAGTCTTGTTCTCCACGGTGCTGCAGGCATAACCATGATTCATTAAGTAGCTATTGATGAGGGGCCTCCTGTGTGTCAGGCTCATGGTCATGGAATAAGTTCTAGGGTGACAGTGATGAATAGGGCAGGTGTGATTGCTGTCCTCGGGAGACTGACTTCTAGTAAGGAAGAATGGGAAAGATGCCAGACAAGCACGATAGTGTGACTTATGTTGTAGCTTTTCTTTTTGGTAGGAGTTGATAAAATCCAGGAGTATCTTTTCGGTAGTGTGAGGAGTTAAGGGAAGGACAGGAAATCCAGGAGAGACTACTGGCCACTAGAAGGGGGTGGTTTAGAAAGATCCCTCTGGCTGCTGTGGGTAGAATGCGCTGGAATTATGAAGCAAAGTCCGGAAGAGAAGCAGGGTGTTCATAACCATGTTGTGGGAATAATAGGATAGCTAAAAATATTTTTTTAAGGTACAACTTGCTCTCTTTGCATCTTTCATGGAGGCCCTCAGGTTCTCTGGTGCCTTGTAAAAATGAAAACCTGAGCTCATCTAACTCCCCACTGGACTGTGTGGAATGGAACCCTGGTGCCTGCCCTGGACGTTTCCCATGCTCTGTCTGCGACTACTCAGTGCTCCCGGAAATAATCTCCTTAGGTGATTTTTTTTCAGAGTGATGAATGTCTGAGCCTGGTGGAGAGGATGGCTAGATGATCTGGGTTATGCCTATCCCATATTGAGGGATTTTCCTTCCTCTCCTCTGGGGAGGGCCTTTCCTGTGCCCCCATGATGGAGGTGTTGAATCACGGATGGTCAGTCAATGATCCTAGCCTCCTCCCTTTTTCCTGACACTCATTCCCCTGTCAGTTAACTCATCTCCAGGTGGAGGGAGGACATGGAATAGAAATCTGTCCATTTCAGTCCTGAAGAGAAAATTGGTTGAAAAGGAAGGGAGTTACTAAAAAACCAACGGGTTAACGAGGAAATCAAAAGGGAAATTTAAAAATGCCTTGAGACAAATGACAGTGAAAACATAACCCTACAAAATCTATAAGATGTGGTAAAAGCAATCATTTATTAGAGGGAAGTTCATAGTGATACAGGCCTACCTCAAAAAAACAAGAAAAATCTCAAATGAAACAATCTAACCTACCACCTAAAAGAACTGGAAAAAGAAGAACAAACAAAACCTAAAGTCAGCAGAAGGAAGGAAATAATAGAGATCAGAGAGGAAATAAATAAAATAGAGATTAAGAAAAGGAAGGAAGTTAGAACAGTGGACCTATGAGAGGCTGAGAACTGGACCAGAGTAGCTTTTACCACAATGAGGCCAGGGCACTTGGCCTTCGTTAGTAATGTCTACACCCTGCTCCCCACCACCCAGGCACGGCCACATTCAGAATTCTAGAATTTCTGGATTTGAAGGGAACTTCATTATCTCCTAAGCTCTTGCTAAGTGTTCCAAAGCACCCTTTCTCTTCTTCACCCGCTACATCCATTGGACGTCTAGCATGTGCAGAGCTTTGCACAAAATCCAAAGATGCATTGCCCGTCCCAGCTTCCCTTTCTTCTCCCCATCCCTCCCCATCCTCCTCACTCTTCCCTCTCTACCGCCTTCCTTCCTTGATGAATTCAGTAAATTTTTTTTTCGATTTCTCCTCCATGGAAGACACTATGGTAGTTGGTGGGGGATATAATAGTAAAATAAATAAAGTTTATATACTTCTACTGTGCACTCAGCACTGCATTAACTTAGCTTTTCAAGAAGATACAGGGAAGACCAAACCCAACACAGAGGACAACAGTGTAGGGGGGTCTTGTGGTCCTCAGATAGCTTCTGAATGTCACAGTTATTCTACACTTGGGACACACGTATTCATGAGAGGTGACATTGCATGAGTGTGGACTGTCTCGTGGGAGACAGTGAACATGAGAACAAATCACCAAGACTAATTCAGGTTGTGAGAAGCACTCTGAAAGGAATGATACAGAAAGTGAAAAAGGGGATTTTGGAGAAGGAGAGCTGAGACCTGGATGACCAGAGGAAGCCAGGCAAGCAAAGATATCAAAGAGAGTTCCAGAATGAGAGAACAGCATGTGCAAAGGCCCTGAGGTACAGAATGAATTTGGAAGTTTTAAGGGGAAAAAAAGTGCATGGGGTCATACTGTAGTTTGAGGGGAAGCATGATAAGAGATGATATTGGCCGGGGGGTGGGGGTGGGCGTGGCCCAAGGCTAGACCCAGAAGGCTTTGAAGCCCACTGAAAGGAGTTTTGATCTTATTCTCAGTGTTATGGGCAGCCACTGATGGGTTCTAACCAAAGAGATCCTATGACCTGATTTACATCTTAGAAGTACTCGCCATCCACTCCAGATGATTTGATCATTTCCAAGGACTCATTTGGTACAAATCCTGATTGGGGATCGATTTTGGAGGTGTGGTGGGAAATCTGCAGCGGCTGACCGTCTACCTGTGTATGAGGATTCCCATCTGTCTTGCCCAAAGTAGAAGACCACCATGGGTCCCTTGATAAAACTGCAAAGTCAAGACTTCCTTGAAGAGCGTGAAGTGCTAGGTGAAGTTCAGATGACTTGTGTTTAACCTAAATGTTATTAATAAGCAAGTCAGTGAGGCCCATGCGAAGTTTCTCCCGAGTCTCAGCTCTAATTAGTCAGCGCAGAGGGTGGGGATGGTCGTCACCCACCTCAGTGGTCCTCTTCGCTGATTTTAACCAAGTGGGAAAAACAGACCCAAGGAGCCAGATGGGACCAGCTTGATTACTGAGGAAGCTGGGCTGTAGACCATAGATGGACACCTACACCCTGTCCTCCCCAAGTGGCTTTGATTCAGCGTGCCCAGGCCCAAGGAGAGAAGTCTGGAAAAGAGGGGGACAGAGGGGGAGCCCCACTGCTGGCTTTTTGGTCTAGTGCTGTTGCCCTGGAAACGGGATGCCACGGATATCAGATATCCCAAGTACCTCCCTCCCTAACACCTCCAATCAGATGATCCCTCCTCTCTCAGGAGAAGTGAGGGAGAGATGGAGGAGTGGACCACTCCCTGCTGGAGTGATGCACATTTTCCCCACCCCCTGTGGAAATGTGAGAGCCGTCTGAAACCCTGAGAAAGGTTGGGGTTTGTTCTCTGCCCTCCTCTGAAATTGGGGTGGCAAACCTCAGGGAGTTAAGTACTATTACTAATTAGTATTGCTATAAAAATAGCACACACATGGCAAATTAATCAAATTATTAAAAAATGATGCACAGTAAAAAGTGGTTCCCTCTCCCACTGCAAGCCTCAGTCCTGCTCTGCTAAGGCAATTCCCATTACTTTGCTCAAATGTATTCCTTTCACTCCCATGAGAGCTGTTATACCCCCTACTCTACCTTGATTTTTTTCACCTCACACTGAATTGTGTTGGCACATAGCTCTGCTGTTCTTTATGTTATTTTTAAATTAGTTACATAGTTGTTGAATAGGTAATATTTTATTGATACAGACACACAGCTATATATGCATATATACATATACATACACATAGATACATATATATGTATTGATGTAAAGGTATGTAGTGAAAATTCTCCTTGCCACCATTACTCGCCATCCTATTTCCAGTGTCCCACCTCCCCTCTAACCATCATGATTAGTTTCTTGTGCCTCCTTTCAGAGTTTCTTTATGCACATATAAGCAAATGCCAACATATCTAGCTTTATTTTCTTTCCCCATTTCTACACAAAAAGCAACAAATTCTGTGTACTGTTCTGCACTTTGCGTTTTAACCTAACACAAACCATGGCCATCTCTCCTCTTTGGTCCATAGATAGCTTCGCCATCCTTTTCTTGCAGCTGCACAGCATTCTGTCTGGATGTTCCGTAATTGATTTAACCTTATTGATGGATACTTCGTTTGTCTCCAAGTCGTTTGCTACTACAGAGAGTGCTGCATTGCTTAACCTTGTATGTATGTCATTTTGCACGTGGGCAGACATCTCTCTGCAGGATAAATTCCAAGAAGTGGACTTGAGTCAAAGGGGAGATGTAATTCTGAACATTTTTGCCAGGTTACTCACCATGTAATTCACCAGTGACTTCATCTCATCCGTTTGAACCCTGCGTGTATTCCATCTTGTGTTTCTACAGTCATTTAACTAGCCCTCTATAGATGGGCAGGTAAATGGTTTCCAGATTTTTGCTAATAGAAATAATACTTGGTACTGTGAACACTTTGTACTGTCCCACTGGGTGTCATGACCATAACTGTCCTTCTGTTTGGGGACCTGACCAAGTAGCCCATCTACCTAGAAATCTACAGCTGTTTAGATGGAACTTCTTTTGCTACCAAGCCACTGCATCCACACTCTCTTGCTAGCCCTCATGTGCCAGAAATACCCGGCCTGATCTGTGATACAAAGTCTGGCTACGGTGGGGTGGGCTTCCTGGGTGCTCTGGAGTAAAAGTGTGGTGAGGCAGGTGAAAGGTCAGGACCAACCGTGGGCACACCTGCAGCAACAACTAGAGAAAGCAAGAGAGCACCTCGGAATCACCTGGGGTGGGGGGTGCATTCTAGAAACCCACTATGCCTGGGTCCAACTGCCCCAGATTCCAACGTAGATGGTCAAGTTAACAGTCACCAGAAGTTAAGCATAGACAGAGCTGGAGGGCAACAGCACTGTTGTGTAGAGTAGGTGTCAGGGTAAATAAACAAGTTTAGGTTATTCTGGAAGGTGTTTTTTCAGCATTGATCAAAATGTTAAATATGTAAATCTTTTGGCTGAGCAATACAACTTCTGGTACATGTTCCTGAAGAAATACCTGGACATGTTCACGAAAGGAATGTCTTTATTGCAGTGTTATTTGAGAAGACAGGGTGGAGAATAACAACCTGAATATGAATTGATTAAGAGCCTGATTCAATAATATATGTGTTTATATTTTAATGTAGCCGTTAAAAAAGCATGAAGTGGCCACATATGTGCTGACAGAAAGATAGCCATGATGGATTTTAAGTGAAAAAATGGTGGTGGGGCACTAATGTAATGGGATACTATACAGCAGTGAAAAATGAATTGATCAGAACTACACTTATCAACGTGGATGAATCTCACAAAATGTTGAACGAAAGGAAAGGAAAGGAAGGAGCAGGTTGCAGGAGGATTCATATATGAAGTTTTAAAACAGGCTGCACAATATATTGTTCAGAGATATTGACACATAATAAATAAATGTACACAATAACTAATAATAATAGTAAAATATACATAATGCACATAGTAAATGAGAATGCTCAAGGCCAAATTCAGGACGGTAGTTACTCCCAGGAGGTGGAGAAGAAGGAGAGGATGGTAGGGAGGAACCAACAGCGATTGACTGTACTGGTTTGCCTTCTGTTTCTCAAGCTAAAGGTCTACACACATGAGTATCGTTGCCTTAGTCTTCAACTCTTTCTGAACGGCTGGAATATTTTCAAAACACTCTTCTTAGTAAGTGCCAGAGCAATATATACGCTGTCGTGACTCTGTGAGTATTTAGGTTGACAGTGAGGACAGTGCTTTGTGAGGGCTGACAGCTGCTCTGTGAGCCGTGCCGTACACTCATGGTCTCCTCTTACTCTCTGACAAGCCTAAGGGATAAGGCTGGTGTGAGCCCACCTTACAGGTGAGAACAGGGAGGCCCAGAGAAGGGAAGGGACCGTCCAGGGTCTCGTGGGCAGTCAGCAGCAGGCTGAGTCTGGAGCCCAAGCAATCCTGACTTCAACCCCACACCCCTACGCGCTGCCACACCTTTTCAGGTGAAAGTGCTTTATTATTTTCATATCAGTGCATTTTATTTGGAGATTAAACACGATCCTATTAACAGGGGTTCCCTTTGGAAGGCAGGACTGGTGGATGGGTCGGGGTGGTACAGGGCTGATACTTCTGATTTTACACCTTGCAGGTATTCTTGCATTTTTCAAATAAACTATTTTATGTGGAAAAGAGGAAAGGACACGGGAAACAAGGTCAGAACGTGTCTCATCCTCCCCCAATTTGCTCTATGATCTTGGACAGGTTACTTCCTCTTTCTGAGGCTTGATTTTTATTTTCATCTATAAAATGGGGAAAACAAAATGCCAAGTTCACAGAATTGTTTGGTGGTTGGAATGAGATCGCAGCTGGGAATGCACTTTGCAGAGTGTCAGTCACCATCTGAATGTCAGTATTGTTAGCCCGGGCACAGGTAGAGGGCTCTGACTGAGGCCCTAGATGAAACCCCACGGCACCCGAAGCCCACCCCCATCTCTGCCCTTTCTGTCCCAGAAAGTCTTCTCAAAGTCCAGAGGGTCCTTGTTCCCGCAGGGCTGAGTGAGCTGGGTCTGGCCAAAAGGAATGGGTCGTATTCATCAACTCTGGCTGTTTGCTGTCCAAGGTGGACCTCTGGATGCTAGCACCTGTTGCCTGTGTCTGGCACATGGTAGGTGCTCGCTGAATGAATGAATGATCAAATGTGAGTGGGAGAAAGAAATACAGCCCTCACTTATGTCAATGTTCTTATCTGTAAAATGAGGATTAGCCTAAGACCTTCTCCGCCCTAAAATTCAATGATTTAAGCAAAACAAAGCAGATCAACCCCCGGAATGGGAGGGGAAGTCTATTCAGTTCTGGGGGCAGTACCAATGGTCATCAATTAGAGGGTCTTTTGCTTCCCCCGACCCCGCCCAAGGGACATTTGGCCATGTCTGGAGCCATTTCTGATTGTCACACAGGGGGTGGGGGGAGGTTGCTGCTGGCCTGCAGCCAGTGGAGACCAGGGATGCTGCCCAACATCCTGCAATGCACAGGACAGCCCCTCGCCCCACAGCAAAGAACTATCCAGCCCAGATGTAGAAGGCACGGGATGAACTGACATTCTTTGTTTCTGGTTTTTTCTGATGTGCTTTGATGTGGTTTTTCAAGCCTCAAATAGCCTTGTGTTGTTATGGCCGCTAACATGCTGTGTGACCCTGGGCAGCCCATTTTCCCTCTGTGGACCTCAAGTCCTTCCTCTGGGCACTTTCCATCTATAAGAGGTGACATTTTGTTTTTGGTTTTGTCCCTGTGGGGGCCAAGCAAACCCACCAGCGTGGGCTGAGCAAGTCCTTATTGCGGAAGGTGAAGGTACAAGAAAGCACCACTGAATTAGATATGAATATTGTTGAAGAGAACAGTGACTAACATTTTTGTGCTGCCATTTATCAAAAAGATATCCATTGATCCACCTGCCATTCCTACTTCCTCAAAGTAGTCACTTTGACTACTAATTCACGAGTCCAGTGAGAGAAGAGTTATCTTCATCCCCACCGGGAGACTGCATCCCAAAGGGGTTCGATGACTAGTGAATGAAGCAATTCTGTGATTACAAATGTTTGTCTGCTTTCCCTCCTCCTCTCCATCACAAGGCAGCATTTAAACCCTGTTCTTTTCATAACATTTTCTTCACTTAAGAAAGTTTTGAATACTTCTTATGCACATTTTAGAAAATGTCAAAAAGTAGAAGGAAGAAAACACATCACTGAAAGGCCCACCACCCAGAGGCAACCAGGATCACACTTGGGGGCCTCTCCTCCAAGTCAAAAAATGACTCTCTGATTGCGATTTGTCTGAGTTGGTTGTGTCTAGTCATTTGCATCCACACCGTAGAATTTTACGTCCCGCTGTTTTCACAGAACATTACAGCAGAAGCATCGTCCGGCTTCTGTTTGCTCCACTTCTTCTATCCCTTCGTGCCTGTGTGATGTGCTATTGCTTAGAATCCAGGCTGTTCCTGGCCATTCTGCGGGCATTTAAGATACAGACCTTCAGCTTCAGAGCTTGTGCTTTTTCGACTTCAGTGGGATGCTTCCCAGGCTAACCTCCCATCTCCCCATCAACGTTAGAAAAAAGAGAGAGGGAGATGTGTTTCCCCCACAACTTGGGTAGCAGAACAAATGCTCAGTTGCCTTCAACGTTGCTCCATTCTGTCTTGAGAGAGAAAGCAGCATAAGGATGTAATTAAAGCTCTATCTCTTCGGTTTGGTACCGGTATTGGGTTATCGCTGTGCGTCTGCCTTCCTAACTTCGTTTTTTTCTTAATCGAAGTATAGCTGATTTACAATGTTGTGTTAATTTCTGCTGTACAGCAAAGCGATTCAGTTATAAATAGTCTTTTTCATATTCTTTTCCATTACGGTTTATCACAGGATGTTGAATATAGTTCCCTGTGCTATACAGTAGGACCTGTTTTTATGCCTTCCTAACTTCTTGAATGCAGGGACCATGTCCTAGAGTGTTGACTCTCTCATGCTGAGGGTCAACCAGCCAAGAGAGTCAGCACCCAGTGCTTTCACTCATCAGTTGATTGACAGCATTCCAGTGGGGCACTGAGCACCCACGATAAAGGGAGAACCAGCCAGACGTGACTACGATGATTGAAAAAGTTAAGTGCTATGGGAAAGAGGAGTTAATTTAACTCCTCTTGGTCACTGGGGCCCCAGGAAAAGCTGGCCTGTTTGAGCAAGTGAAGTCTCTGGACCTCTGAGGCCATGGAATCCAATTTTGGCTAATTCCCACTGGGATGTGGTTACACATGGCCCTCATTTGGCCAGCGTCCCAGCTGAGAACAAAGGCCGGGTCTCACGGCCTGCGTGCCTTGCAGATCACAGAATATACTCATCTGTCTCTTGAACATGGCCTTCAGTTTGGAGCCAGCCAGCAAGACCCCAGCGTGTGTGAGCTCTGAAGAGTAAGAAGAGGCATCAGGGACAGGGAGATGAATTTACATGGTGCATATTGAGACTCTTCTTGGGAGTCAGGTGTTCAGTGAGAAAGGGCTGACGCAGTCCAGTGGATCCGCTTCCTAAAATGCTTTCTAGCTGCTGAGCTTGGCACCAGTTTTTCCCTGGGGACCCCGGAGGTGGCAGCAGTGATTGGGGGTGGGGGAGGAAGTTGACTACAGGGTCCTCTTTCTTGTATTTCCTTCTGCTTTTCCTGGCTGTGCTGGATCTCAGTGGGCTCGGAGGAGATCCAGATGTGATGGGTCTGGCAGAGGGGACCAGACCCATCCGATCTGTTAAAATTCTTATTTTAACCAGGAACATGTTGGTGTTGGGGGGTGCCATCTAGGGGATTGAAAAACGCTGTAGCCCACCCAGCAGAAACGCAAACAGACCAAGGGTTTAGAGAGAGGGGTTTTGTGGGGAGAGGCCAATTCAAGCTGAGGAGAGGCTGCAAGTGATAATACTCCATATTTCTTGAAGGCTAGCAGCGTGGTCTTTGCCATCAGGAAAACCAAGGTTTGAAACCCAGCTTTGTTGTATGACCTTGGAAAGTTATTTAATATCCCAAAGCCTCCATTTGCCCATCCGTAAAATAGAAATAATAATTTCTAATTAATAAGGGTGAGAAAGCGTGTAGCACATGCCTTTGTGCTACAAAGCATGTAGCCCATGCCTTTGCACATATTCAGCACTCAATAAAATGATCAGAAATAAAATATTATAAATATCACTCTTATTATAGCCAAGGCACGTTGATGTGCTTTATGTCATTTGTAATCTTTTATCACCTTTGACACAACTTGTTCTCCAAGTATTTCTATCTCTCACTCCCTCTTCCACTTCCTCTCTCTCCTCCAGCCCCTTGTGATCAAGGGGGCATTTTTGTGAAAAGACTGGCTGAAACTAATGTAGCCACAGGACCCAACAAAACTCACAAGCTAGTGTCAGGACTGAGGTTGTCACTTGGCCCTTTTTAGCAAGATTAACAACAAGCTCTAAGAATAATTGCCAGTTACCTGATTGTTTCAAAAATCAACAGTCAGAGCTGGAAGGACCCTTAGATTTTATCTAGTCTGGCTGCCCATTTGACACACAGAGAGAAGAGGAAACCCACCCAGTAATGATGGGGAGTAGTGGCCAAGACAGGACCGCTATCCGGGTCCCCCAACCCCTGGTTGCATCCAAGCTCTGTGCATCAAACCACAGCTGGGTCTTGGGAGCCAGGTGTCCTGAACCCTCATCCTCGATTGTTTTTGTCTTATCACCTTCTCACTTGACAGTCTACAAAGATGGTCAATACCAATCATTTGATAAAAGTGACCGTGAGCATAAGAGTCACCGCCTTCAAGCAGCCCACAACTGATCTGATCCTATGAGGTAGATGGAGTGTCTCTACTACACAAAAGAGGCTTAATGGACTTGCCCAGGTTCACGCAGCTAGTAACTGTCAAAGGCAGGATTTGAACCCAGGTCTAACCCCAAAGCCTCCATGCTTCCCACCTTGGACCAGGAAACCTGCCTGGCGCCTGAATGACCTGGATCTGTCCTCAGGTCAGATCTGGCCCCAGTGCCATCGTTGGCCTGGAATGTACACTGGCTTGGTAATCAATGTTACACAACAGGAATATTTGTTGATGCCAGTTGCACACTGTTGCAGTCCAGATAGATTAAGCCACTGCCACTGCCGACTCCATGAAAGTAAAATAGCCTTTCCAACGGCTACGGAAATAAATTTAAATGACAGTGCTGAAGGGACCTGAGACTGGCTGAGTGAGTTGTCTTTCTGTGGAAAATTGACAAGGACAGCTATCAGTCCTTTGTCCCCAGGACGTAATTCCTCTGTATCTCAAGATCTTTATCGGGAACATTCTGACTGCTCCAGCCCCCTGCTGAGGGCACGATTATAATGACAAGAGTATAAAAAACGATGACGGATACAGCAGCGGATACATACCAGGCACTCTGTGGGTGAGGGACCCACATGTACGTACATGTACACATGCTTTCCATAATCAACCTCTTGAATGATGAAAACCCTATGAAATAGGGAACAATAGCCCCATTTTACAGCTGAGGAAGCTGAGGCTCGGAGAGGTAGAGCCATTTGCCAGCTTGCAGTTGGCAGAACTGGGTCTCAGATAAGTAGATACAGCTGTTTTCAGGCATGATTCTGCTAAACAGTAGCCTGGGCCAGCCCTTATTTAAAATTATTAGGTGGTTTTCCTTTCAAGACAAAAATAAATCACAAGGAGTCAACAGGACGTACAAGGCCCACCAGAGACTGGCCCCGACCTCCCTACCTCACCAGCTCTCTCTCTAATCACCCTCCACCTCTGTCCCCTGTTCTCTTTCATTCCTCTTTTGCGCTCACCTCAGCCAGGCCTCGGGTCTTCCCACACCCCTCTGTTCTAAACCTGCCTCATGATTCTGGATCCTCAAATCTTCGTGTGTTTCCCACAAGGTCACTTGTACATTATTTAGTTAAAACAAAAAAAAATCAAACTCCCCCAATCCCAGGATAATATAGCCCTGAGTCAGGGCACACAGCTTAGAGAAGAGACTGGGTTGGTTACAGCCCCACTCATCCTCTTAGTGGGATAGCCTTGTGCAGTGAGCAACCTGCCCAGCTGTACATGGTGGTCCTGCCCCACAGACTGGGTTAGGGGCCTGTCCTCTTAGCACACAAAGCTTTTCTCTTTCTAAGCGTTTATCACATCAAATATGATTATTTCTACTTTCTTATTCCCCCTCCCAGGGCATATGTAACTGGACTGTGAAATTCTTGTGCCCTTGGTTTCTGTATCTCTAATGCTTAGCTCAGGCTGGCCATGATCAACCCCAGTCTCCCTGGTTGGGAAAAGGAAGTAAGAAAGGAAGGGAAGAAGGAAGGAAGGAAAGGAGGCAGCCCCACATTGGTTGATTGGGCTGTACCAGCATCCTAGCAAGCCTTGGGTACCACCTCAGGGAGGCCACCCTCAGCGTCTGCCAGGTGAGGACCTAAAGCCCTTGGCCCCAAGCTAACTGGTGTCCGTTCTCTTTCCAAGATGCGCCACTGGAGGGAGATGCTGGCCCTTCAGGTACTTACTTTCTGCCCTCGGAAGCCCTGGGGAGCAGCAGTCTGAGCCAAGAGACCCCCAAAGAGAGAGTGACCACGGCCCCTCTGAATCCAGCGCAGTCAGGGGACGAGCTTCGCAAGCCAGAGTTGGAAGGAATGGTCCCTTCCGCACCTCAAGACTCCGCAGCCACGTCCATGCTGCTTCCGCTTCCAGAGGAACCCGGCACCAGGCATGCCTTCCCCCCGACGAAGAAGCCGCCTTCGCTCAAGCAGGTGAACTTGACCAGGAAGCAGCTGAGGCCGAAGGCCACCACCGCAGCAGCCGTGCAGAGGGCGGCGTCCCAGCCAGCATCCTCGGGCCTGGGTCTCCTCTCCTCTGCCACAGAGAAGCCCCGCCCACCTGGGGACCAGGACCCCGTGGCCTCCGCAGGGGAGGACACCAACCCACTGTCGCTGTCTTCGGAGGATCCCCTCTGGCTGGAGCAGAAGGAAGGTGCAGTCCCCACGACGCCCGCGCCCCTACAGATCGCCCCCTTCACCTCGCAGCCTCTGGTGGCCCACACGCTCCCCCAGAGCCCCGACCCCGGGGCGCCCGCCATGCCTGAGGAGGCCCACGAGGCTCCCCCAGGGGATGCCAGCCCTATGACCCTGATGGACAAATGTGAGAACGAGCTGACCGGGTCGGCCTCGGAGGAAAGCCAGGAGACCACGACGTCCACCATCATTACCACCACGGTCATCACCACTGAGCAGGCCCCAGGTGTGCAGCCCCCAACCCCTCCAGCCCTCCCAGAACCGCGATGAGGCACCTGCTGTGTGCAGGGCATGGGAGAGGGGGGCCGGGGAGGTCCATGTCCCACCTTTGGTTACCATCTATGGAGCCCTAGCTATGAGCTTGACCCTGTGGCCCAGAATTAAAATCCCTGTTTTAGAGATGAGACCCCTGAGACCATAAGACATCGAGTACCCTGCCCAATGCCACACAGCTAAACAGCAGGATTCAAAACCTTTCATCCTGGAACAGGATCCTTTTGTCTACCTAGAAGGCCCTAGCCTTTCAAGGTGCTTTTGCTTTTACCGTTACATGAACTTGATAAAATGCACGTCTGTGTTCCAGTCTTTCTTCTGTCTTTTTTTCCATCTTCAAACACAGAGGAGAGACATCAGCTGTCAATCATACATTGATTTTGGACAAATGCAATGTGACCGCTTGGGAAAGAGTATGAGCTCTAGGTTTGACTCCTGCTCGCTGTGTGAGCTTGGCCCAGATGCGCACCCTCTCTGAGCTCTGCTTTACTTATCTCTGAGATAAGAATGAAATATCAGTCCCTTCAAGGATGAATGGGGTCACCCCTGTAGACCGATGAGGTGCCTAGCAGCATGTAGTAAGTTATCATTCTGTGTCAGATGCTGCTATTTGATTATCATGTTGATTCTGGAGCTGAAGGAGAATGAACAGCAGTGGGAGGAGTGGGGACAGGAGAACACAGGTGTCCTCGGAGGCCCAGATCCAGCCCGCAGCCCATCTGAGAGATGACATCTGAGCTGTTCTCTGTGTCCTAATGACAGTGCTTTCCTCCAGCTCTCTGCAGTGTGAGTTTCTCCGATCCTGAAGGGTACATCGACTCCAGTGATTACCCACCGCTGCCCCTCAACAACTTCCTGGAGTGCACGTACAACGTGACAGTGTACACTGGCTATGGGGTGGAGCTCCAGGTAACCCCTGAAAGGTGCCCTGCAGTGGCTGCCTCTTCCAGCAGGAAGTCTCTGAAGGATTGTCTGAGTCAGGCTTGTTTTTATCATCCTAACCAGTATGGTTCTGGCTTTGCCCTATGGGGCAATTTAAGCTGGGCTTTGGTGGATGAATAGGAGTTCCCAACTCAGGGCACAGCTGAAATAGCTTGACACACATGGAGGGAAGGGGATGTGTTGATAAATTGTGAATCATTACACCCAGAAGGAAAGTCCTCTGATATCCTGCTTATTAAACACACACATAGTCATGGAAGCCCCATGTGGCTCATTTGATTCATAAATTTTTGGCTGCAAACTAAGAATGGAAAAGCAGGGTGGCATAGTGCTCAAACATCTGGGTTTTAAGTCGCAGCTCTACCAGTTAATGCTATATGACTTTGGGTAAGGGGCTCCAGCTCTCTGAGCCTCAGTTTCCCCATCAGTAAAACAGATGAATATGTTGCTACTTTACAGAGTTTCAGGGAGGAATAAATATGACAGTGCACAGAGAGCATTCATCCAGAGCCTAAGGGAGAGAGAGCGGGCACTCAATGCATGTTACCAATTATCCCCACCCTAGTTCCAGGCCATCCCCAACTGACCTCCCCATCTTTAGAAGCACTTTTTGATATGAAGTAAGATGACATGCCAGGAAGTGGTGAACTGTCCAGTTCACTGTCCCACAGAAGAAAGGGTGGAAGTGAAGCCAGAAAGCCACCAGAAGATTTTAAGCAGAGTCAGTTGTATGACATAAGCAGAACTTTACTTTAGGAAGGTTTTCTGATTGTATAGGAAGGATGACAGGTAAGCCTCTCGGCAGAACTTGTGTCCAGAGCTTAGCACAGCATGTGGCACATGGTAGGTACTTCGTAAATGTTCATGGAATTAACCTGGAGAAAAGTTGCCATCCAGCTGATTCTGGCACTTGATGAACACTTTCCTCCACTTGAATAGACCCACTCTGTCTAATACTGTGTGGAGCTTTTTATCAGGCACAGTAGAATTCCTTCGTTAGCACCTACTCTGTACCAGTCACAGCAGTGGGGGACAGGATGGTGTGTAAAACTGATGCAGTGCCTGCCCTAAAGGAGTCTGCCGTTTTGTGATTGAGATAGACACACGTGGAAGACATTGGGATGCTTCTCCCAATGGTCTGTAGTAGATGTTCATAGTGGATGTTGTGGAATCACAGTGGAGAGACAGGCAGGCTCCTTGGCAGTTAGGGAAGGTTTCACGGAGAAGGGTAATTTTAGTGGGGCTTTGACGAATGAGTAGGCGTTCATCAAAGAGAAAAGAGAGTAACGTGTATGGCCTGAAAGAGGAAAGGCTTGTCAGTAATGCCTGCCTTGCTTACACAAGAGGCAAGGGTCTGGGGCCCCAGGCCCCACTAAGAGAAGCAGAAATATTCATATTGGGAACTGGGGACTGACTAAGGTCCCCACCCCAGCCCCGCTCCATTTGTTCAGCATCCTTGTCTGCGAGTAAAGTATCTCCCTTCTTTTTCTCCCAAGCCTGGAAAGTGGATTTGGCAAACCAAGTACATGGGGCTTTGAGGAGCCTCTGCCATTGAAGCCCCCATTGAGGAGGAAAAGAAAGTGGGCCTGAGAAAGCCCTAGAGATGAGGCCCCCCACGCCCTCACCAGTTTATGCAGAAGGGCAAGAGTGTATTCAGTCAGTCTATAAAGATTATTGAGCACGTACTATGTGCCAGGCACGATTTTAGGCCCTGGGGACCCTGAGCAGCATGGAAAGTTTCCTGCCTCCCTGGAGCTTACCTTCTGGTGAAATGCCTTCTGTCTCCCTGGAGATGGGACCTCAGGCACAAGCTGATCAAACCCCTGCCCCCACCTGCCAGCTCCAGAAGACTCTGTCTCGGCTGCCAGCATCCAGAAGCCTCTTTCATGGGACTCAGATAAGGGGGCTAACAGATGCCCTGTCTCAAACACGACTCAGATTCTGTCTACCCCTACCTGTCTCCAGGTGAAGAGTGTGAACCTGTCCGAGGGGGAGCTGCTTTCCATCCGTGGGGTGGACGGCCCCTCCCTGACCATTCTGGCGAACCACACCCTCCTGGTAGAGGGGCAGGTGATCCGAAGCCCCACCAACACCATCTCCGTCTACTTCCGGACCTTCCAGGACGATGGCCTTGGGACCTTCCAGCTGCACTACCAGGGTAAGATCAGGCTGAGGCTGTTGAGATGTAGCTTTTGTCTCCCTTTCTCTCTGGAGCCAAGGATTCTCACCCTTTTTGTGCCAGGGACCCTCTCTGGCAGTTTGGTAACACTGTGAACCCCTTCTTAGATTTGTGTTTTTAAGAGCATAAAATATATACAATTCAAAAGGAAGCCATTCATATTTAATAGCAGTTGTCAAAATACTGTTTTCATCTGTGATATCATCTATGTGCTTCTTTATTAACACATTAAATATTTCCCATTGGCTCTGATAATTACTGTAATTCCAAAGGAGCATAAGAAATATGTCAAGATATTCATTTTGATATGAAAATATCTATGATTTCTCTTGGTGACAAAGTCACATGTTCTGTGACTATGTTACAGATTGTTGCCTACATCTGTGATTGAAGGAGGTATCATTGTTAAGTAAAAGGTTAATGAAGAATGAGCAAGCCCCTTTTTCCCATTCAAGTTCATGTCTCCTGAATCTGACACACAAATCCCATGAGAGTCCGTGGGTTTCTGGGAAAGAGCCTCTGCTACTGGAGTCCTTCTCTCTTTTTTCTTCTTCTCCACTGTTTCTTTCTTTCCTTTTTGTCTGTTTCTAGTCTCCTCTCTTTTGTTTTCTGTTCACCTTTCTCCTCTCTTCTCCTCCCTCTTTTCTTGCTTCCTCCATATCTTTCTTTCCTCCCCTCCCTCTGTTCATTCCCACCCCCATTCTCTCTTCCTTCTCTCTCTCATTTCAATGTCATCCCATTTTCCCCACCTCCTGGGCGGTTCCCAAGACCTCCGGTTACTTCCCTTACCAGGAGCTCCCCCTGGCTCCTTGCCAAGTATATGACGGGGAAGGGGAGCCCTTAGCCACACCTTGGGAGATGGAAAGCCATTCACATTTACGTCACATTGACTGAATGTCTGGAAAAACAATTCATTAAAAAATTTCCCCTTGGATGTTTCTGAAACAGATGGGCGACTGTATACAGGAGTGTCCATTTCCTTACACCTTCTCAATATGCAGCCTACCGTCTGTTATCTTTGTTAATTAAAAAATGGAAAAAATAGCTCATTGAGCCATGAGCTTGAATTTAGTCTTCCTCATAGTAACTGGGAATGCAGATATCCTAGGCTGCAGGAGAGGTCAGACCGTAGTCTAGTGGTGGAGCTAGGATGGATTCAGCACCCTCTTAGGAAAATGAAACTCAAGGAGCTCAGCGTGGTCACGTACACCCTTCTACCACCCCATCCAGTGAGCTCTGTGCACCAGATATTGGGCTAAGGAGGCCCTTCTTTGGCATTTCACCTGTAATCCTTACCGCCACCTGTGAAACAGGGACGATCACAGAGAGGAGAGTGAAGCTCAGGGCACTGTGTCACTTTCTCAAGGTCACACAGTTTCTGAGCGATGGAGTAAGAGAATGTAAACTCACATCCATCTCCCTCAGAGCCCAAGCCCTTACCTCCCAGGACAGTTGTTTCCAAGCTTTCATATCTTGGGCATTTCCTGAAGAACTGGTTATTCTAACTCTGGTCCAAGAGCCTGCATTTTCATCAGACACCTAAGCTGTTCGTGCAGGTGAGCCTGCAGGTGAGCCTAACCTACCTGGGTGATCCTGTCCCTCCTGTGCTCAAGGAGAAGGCCATTCTGTCTCCAGGGAGAGATGGGAACACATTTGTCACCCCAAACCTGCCGTCTATGGTTAGGCAGGGTGGGGAGCTTTGAGCCTAGAAAAAAGTGCTCATCTGGCAGTCTCAGCACCACGTGATCAACTCGAGTCACAAAAATACCCTCCTCCAGCACTCCAGGGTCCTCAGGGGCCTCATCTTTTCTCCTCAGCAAAAATTGACTCCCAGGATGTGGGTCATGTTCTTTGTCTCCCCCTCTGAGAGATGACTGTCTGCCCCTGCATTTCTTCCCAGCCTTCATGCTGAGCTGCAATTTTCCCCGCCGGCCCGACTACGGGGATGTCATGGTGATGGACCTGCACTCAGGTGGGGTGGCCCACTTCCACTGCCACCTGGGTTACGAGCTCCAGGGTGCCAAGACGCTGACGTGCATCAATGCCTCCAAGCCCCACTGGAGCAGCCAGGAACCCATCTGCTCAGGTACATGCCAGCCTCAGCCAGACCAAACACGGATGGTCCACTTAAGAGGGGAGAGACCAGCCCCCAGGGTATTAAGATTGACCTTAGGGAAGAGATTCCTCCAAATACAGATGGCTACTGCCATTTAAAGTTTTGTTATATGATAAAATTGACCTTTAGTGATACTTAGTACATTCACAATATTGTGCAACCATCACCACTATCTTTATCACCCCCAAAAGGACACCCTGGACCCAGTAGCAGTCACTCCCCATTCTTCCCTGTCCCCAGCCCCTGGAAACCACCAATATGCTTTCTGTCTCTATAGATTTGCCTATTCTGGACATTTCATATACATGGGATCGTACAATATGTAATCTTTTGTATCTGGCTTCTTTCACTTAGCGTAGTGTTTTCAGGGTTCATCCACGTTGTAACGTCTGTCAGAACTTCATTCCTTTTTATGACTGAATAATATTCCATGATACGAATAGGCCACATTTCATCTGTTCATTCGTTGGTGGACATTTGAATTGTTTCCACTTTGGGGGTATTAGGAATAATGCTGCTATAAATGTCTGTATGCAAGTTTTTATGTTTTCATTTCTCTGGGGTATATACCCCAAAGTGGAATTGCTGGGTTATATGGTAATACCACGTTTAACTTTTGAAGGAACCGTCAAACTGTTTTCCACAACGGCTGCACCATTTTACTTTCCCACCAGCCATGTATGAAAGTACCAGTTTCTCCACATCCTCACCAGCACTTATTTTCCATGTCTTCTTTTTATTATTATAGCCATATAATAATGTGGGTGTGAAGGTATCTTACTGTGATTTTGATTTGCATTTTCCTAATGGCTAGTGACATTAGTATCTTTTCATATGCTTGTTGACCATTTGTATATCTTCTAGGAGAAATGTCTATTCAACTCCTTTGCCCATTTTTAAAATTTGGTTGTTTGTCTTTTTCTTGAGTTGTAGGAGTTCTTTATATATTCTGGATACTAGACCCTTACCAGATATATGATTTGAAAATATTTTCTCCCACTCTGTGGGTTGTCTTTTCACTTCTTGATAGTGTCCTTAATTTTGACAAAGTCTAATTTGTGTAATTTTTGTTTGTTGCTTGTGCTTTGGATATGACAGCTGCCATATTTTGAGCCCAGTCCATATGCCAGGGCTCTGATAAATCCTCACAGCAATCCTACATGGTGGGAACAATTATCCCCATTTTACAGATGAGGAAACTGAGGCCCATGGAGGTGAAGTTTCTCCCTCAAAGTCACCAGATAGAAATTGAACTGAGTCCAGAACCCTTCTCTCCCGAGCTCTTTTCCTTACACCTTCACTGTTCAAAGTGCAATCTGCAGACCAGTGAGTTTATTAGAAATACACAATCCCAAGCCCCATACAAAACCAAGCGAATCAAAATCTACATTTAAAATGCTCCTTTTGTGGGTCATGTGCGCATTATAGATTGAGAAGCACTCTGTACCACACTCTGTCTGCCCCAGTGGCCATAACCTTGACCATCCTCAGTTATCAAGAGAGCAAATCTCTATTAGATTCTCAAAAGTCCTGATCATGGCCAGGAAAGTGTAGGCTGCCCACATTAACTGAGCACCTACTCTGTGCCAGGCCATGAGTCATGTACAAGGAGACTACTGGGAATAAGAAAATATCACTCCTGCCCTCCAGGCATTCATATAGTCAGTAGAATTCAAAATGCAAATGAGAGCTGATGATAAATTCTCAGATTTAATTGTTGCAGTATCATTCCCCCAAGGCTCTTCAGAATTTTTTTTTTTAACAAAGAAGAAAAATTCAAACCATAGGGCAGTTGGTCTCCAGGCCTCCCTCACGTTAATTTTTATCTATGTATGAAATCAGAGAGGAATTAAGCCTCAATTTGTGCTAAGAAAGACGGATGGGGAGCCGCGGCTGGCAAATTGATACCAGCCATCAGTCGGCTTAATAAGGCAAGGAATGGGAGCAGAGAGGCCGCAAATGAGCGGCAGCTCGGGGGGGACAGGTGGCCGGCGCCCCCCACCAGGGACAGTGTCCTCCATCTCCTCGGCTCCTGAGCTATGGGACAGTAATGCTGGCTACATTTTGAGCACCTACTCTGTGCCAGGGACAACGCCAAGCCCTCTACATGCAGTGTTTCATTGACTTAACCACCACAGTCCCAGAAAGAGGGTGGAATTATTATTAACATTTTACAGTGACCTAGAGGTTCAGAGAGCTTCAATGGCTCGTCCTAGATCCACAGCAGATAAGTGGCGCTGGCCAGATTTGAACCTTCACTTTTGGATGGGGATTCAGGAGAGGTAGCTGGAGAGCCTGCGTCCCAGTGCTCTGTCCGTGGTCCTGAAAGAACTACTGTACAAGACTTCTTGGTAGTACCTTTGCTGTAGGTCACAGCAGAGTCCAGAGCAGAGAAGGGAGCTATCTGCCTTTCTCATCAGTGCACGTCACTGATGCATGACTGCATTAGTCATGCAGTCATTCAGCAAATATTTAATGAGAACCAAATATCTCCTAAAAATAAGACTACCTCCCCACATTTGTATGACTCTTTCTAGTTCACAAATCACTTTTTAATATTTATTAAACTTTTATGATAAAAGTAATACATGGCTCTGGTTAAAAAAAAAAAAAATTCCAAGAAAGTGTTGAAGACTGTAGCAAATCACTTTTATATTCCTGGTCTCAATTGATCCTTGCATATAGCTCATTGAAATAGATATAGTGGACCATTTTCTAGCTTCTTTTTTCCCACTTACAATATAGTGAATATTTTCCTATGTTCTCAAGTTCTTTGAGAACATGGTTCTTAAAAACTGTATGAATGACATGCATTTATTTCACCAAGCATCTGTACGCGGACATTCATGTTCTTTCTCGTTTTTTGCTCTTAGAGGCAATCTGGCAGTGAACATCCTCATTCATAGATTTTTGTGAAACTCTCTAAATCTTTTCTTAAGGTAAATTCCCAGAACCTTCATTACTAGGTCAAAGTGTTTGAACATATTTTCCAGATTTTTCATCAAATCGCCCTCCTGAAAGGCCACAGCAACTTGCATTCTAACCACTCCTGAATGAGAGTGACCATTTCCCATCACTGGAGATAGCTTCCCAGTTTATTGCTGCTTTTTATCTTGACCAATTAGGTGGATAAAGATAGAATATAGGGCCTCCCTGGTGGCGCAGTGGTTGAGAGTCCGCCTGCCGATGCAGGGGATACGGGTTCGTGTCCCGGTCTGGGAGGATCCCATATGCCGCGGAGCGGCTGGGCCCGTGAGCCGTGGCCGCTGGGCCTGCGCGTCCGGAGCCTGTGCTCCGCAACGGGAGAGGCCACAACAGTGAGAGGCCCGCATACCACAAAAAGAAAAAAAAAAAAAAAAAAAAAAAAAAAAAAAAAAAAAAAAAAAAAAAAGATAGAATATAGTTTAGATTTGCATTTCTTTTATTACCAGTGAGGCTGTATTTTTTGAGTGCTTACTAAGTAATATAAGTATATTTCTTCTTTTGAGAACTGCCTATTTATGTCCTTCTTAATTACCATTTTGTAATTAGGAATCAGGGCGCAGCCAGCGCATGGAAGAATCCTTAAATCACAGCCATTCATTCCCCACTGTGGAACGCACATGGCAATGGTTCTAATCATGGAATTAGACCTCCTGTCAAACAGGATGAACCTCTCTCAGGAGGATGGGACTTTTCCCATGGTTTCTCTCTTCCCCAGCCTATTTCCTCCCATGAAGGGGTGGGGAGTGGGGAAGGATGAAACCCTCACTTCCTCTCTCTCTCTCTGTCTCTCTCTGCATCCTCTCACTGCCCACCCACCCCTACTCTCTGACCCCAGCCCCTTGTGGAGGGGCTGTGCACAACGCCACCATCGGCCGCGTCCTGTCCCCAAGTCACTCTGGAAATGCCAATGGGAGCCAGTTCTGTATGTGGACAATTGAAGCTCCAGAGGGCCAGAAGCTGCATCTGCACTTTGAGAGGCTGTCACTGCACGAGAAGGACAGGTAAAACTCTGAGGGTCCCCAGCCAGCCTCATTCCTTCCCAGAGTGTTAGAACGTGGCTTGGGATTTGGAGTCTTGAAAGGACTAAAATGCTGCCTCATGGACGTCAAGAAAGGAAGAGCTGGGGAGGGTGGCAAGGATATTAGAGACCATCATCTTCGATCTCTTCCTCTTACACATAAGGAAACTAGGACATACAGAGGGGAAGGGGCTTACCCTAGTCACACAGCAGGGTAGGGGGAGACGCAAGAAGGGAATCCAGTTCCCCCACCTCGAACTGCCTCATCCCTTCTCCTGCACATCCCTTTTTGCAATTGAAGAAGGAGGGAGTGTTTACTGAGCATCTGCTCTGTGCCCAGTCATGTATTAGGCTCCATAGAGAACAGGAGAGAAGTAGGAAACATTGGTTCCTGGCAGTTGAGATGGAAAAACCAGACTTATGTACCAGAAGGAACTAGAGAAGATACAAGACAACATCTAACCAAGAGTATGTCTGTAGATGCTAAGTTATATGCACAGAATCCAGAACCTGAAAACTCTGAGAACTTATTCTAGAATATTCTGGAATGTTCTAGAAAATTAGGGTCTTAGCTGCTTAGACTTGCTGTCTTAGGTTGAGTTCCCTTGGAAACAGACAGAGTGACAAAGATGTGAGAGAAAGTGGTTTGTTTGGGAGCTGATCTTAGAAAGCACCAGGAAAATAAGCAGAGAAGGAAAGGGAGTAGATACAGTATGTATCAGTAGGCAGGTGACTGCAGAGACAACTGGGTCTCTATCTACTGCGGGCCTCCAGGAAGCTGTGTTGAGCAGGGCTCAGAGCGTTCCTATCGGAGGGTGAGGGAGCTGGGTATTTATCCACCCCCACCATCCATGTTGGAGGAGGTGTGCTCCTGGACACACTGATTCCCCAGCACTGCCTGCCACCCTTGGAGCTGGCTGGTTCTCAGAGACTCTGGAAACCATCCGAAAATAGGTGAGGAATGGTGCTGAGGGGATGTGGGTAGGGCACCGACAGCATGTCAGCACCTTAGAATTCTGGAATCTGTCCGATGTTGATCTTAGAATTATATAGTGTCTTGGCTTCTTTGAAGCTTCAAACCTAGACCATTAACCTCTAGGAAAGGATTCTGAGAGAAAATACCAGAAAACTAAATAAGTTACCCAACTCTGGAGTCTACTTCCTTCCAAGTCGTCCAGCCTTATCCTGAACAACTCCATATCAATAAATCACTGCTTTAAAGTACAAGATGTGGGGCTTCCCTGGTGGCACAGTGGCTAAGAATCCGCCTGCCAGTGCAGGGGACACGGGTTCGAGCCCTGGTCCGGGAGGATCCCACATGCTGTGGAGCGACTAAGCACGTGCGCCCCAACTGCTGAGCCTGCGCTCTAGAGCCCACGAGCCACAACTACTGAGCCTGCCTGCCACAACTACTGAAGCCCACACGCCTAGAGCCTGTGCTCCACAACAAGAGAAGCCACTGCAATGAGAAGCTCGCGCACCACAACGAAGAGTAGCCCCTGCTCACCACAACTAGAGAAAGCCTGCACGCAGCAATGAAGACCCTAAATTAATTAATTAATTAATTTTAAAAAGAGAAGAAATGGGACCTGATCTAAACCTTGGAAAGAGATTCGATCAGGGAACCCAAAGTACAGTGAGTGGGTAGAGTAGCCTAAGCAGGGAGAGTAGGAGTGGTGGATGGGCAAAGATTAGAGGTAAATGGGGATCATCTTCTGAAGGGCTTTGGATACCAGGCTGCCTCTATAAGCTATAGATAGCCATGGAAGGATTTTGAGTAGAGGAGAGAAATGAAGAAAGATTTTAAAGATGGTTTCCCCCCAAAATGAAGTCTTCCTAAACTCCAGTCCCATAGTATGCAGCACAGAAGGTGGGTTCTCTGGTCAAACATGTTTGGGAGACAATATATACACAGTCTCTGTCTTGGAAGGTGCTAATGCACATTAGCTGGCAAAGGCACTGACAAGTCCTGCAAGGGAAAAAATGTTTAATTTTTATTTAACCTGGCATTTCCCAAACCCATTTGACCATAGACTATGTATAGATTTTTATTACTATTTTAGACATTCTAGAGAACATAAGTAGAAAATTGCTGTTTTTGAAAGATTAATTGACTAGAGATTTTGAGATCCTGAGAGTTTGCTCTAGAGCAAAAGGCATTGGTTTTCTGAAAGAGGAGTCCTGGGGCATGGCCCCCAAGAGACAACAAAATCAGCAGGGATCAGAAGATTGTGAAGAGGCCCCTCCCCACTCTCGGAATGGCCCTTGGCCTCTACCTCAGCCCCCTCCTCATCCCAGCCACAGTGGACACATGGCAAAATGAACAGACTGTGACTCTAACATTTATGCATTTTGGTGACATTAGAAATTCATATGATAAACCCTTTTTATGGGTCACAGTAAAAAAAAAAAAAAAAAAAAAAAAACCTCAAAGGATTAAAAATGCCTGTTTATGAGTCCAGAAAAATAAGTGATCCAATTTGTGTACTGGTTTCTTCCCCATTTTTGCGTAACTTTTTTTTTTTTTTTTTTTTTTTGCGGTATGTGGGCCTCTCATTGTTGTGGCCTCTCCCGTTGCGAAGCACAGGCTCCGGACGCGCAGGCTCAGCAGCCATGGCTCACGGGCCCAGCCGCTCCGCGGCATGTGGGATCTTCCCAGACCGGGGCACGAACCCGTGTCCCCTGCATCGGCAGGCGGACTCTCAACCACTGCGCCACCAGGGAAGCCCCTTGCGTAACTTTTAAAAAAAATACCAAGGCTAGCAAAGAGCCAAGTGCCAAAGGTTGTATTTTTCTTTCTTAATTTATTTCTTTATTTCTTTATTTGGGGCTGTGTTGGGTCTTCATTGCTGCGTGCGGGCTTTCTCTAGTTGCGATGAGCGTGGGCTTTCTCTACTCTTCCTTGCAGTTCACAGGCTTCTCATTGTGGTGGCTTCTCTTGTTGTGGAGCATGGGCTCTAGGCGCACGGGCTTCAGTAGTTGTGGCACGTGGACTCAGTAGTTGTGGCTCACGGGCTCTAGAGCGCAGGCTCAGTAGTTGTGGCACACAGGCTTAGCTGCTCTGCGGCATGTGGGATCTTCCCAGACCAGGGCTCGAACCCATGTCCTTTGCATTGGCAGGCGGATTCTTAGCCACTGTGCCACCAGGGAAGTCCCCAAAGGGTTTTAATAACAGTAGAAATGAATACCAACGTTTTGTCTGATGCCTTTCATTTTTCAGGACACTTTACCATGTTGTACTCTCACAGTCCCCCTGTAAGATAGGTAGGAAAGACATTGTGATCCCTCTTTTCAAGGTTGTGGATTCTGAGGCACAAGATGTGTTGAGACTTCTGTAAGCTCAGTGGGTAGGGAACTGGGAACTAGAAATTGGGACTCCTGACTCCAGGCACGGTGGTCTTAGGAGATAAAAATCAGTGACAAAGTCTAGTAGGGGTCCAATGCTTGGTCATTTGACCTGCATACCTACTCTTCCCTGCGCACTTTATATCCATGGTCTCTAATCCCCACACTCTGGTGTAGGTGTGCTTGTACCCATTTTACAGATGAAACGGGCTCAGTGGGGTGCAGTGTTTTTGTCCAAAGTCACTCAGCTCAGAAGTTAAAGTCAGAACTCTGTCTGATTATATATATATATATATATATATATATATATATATATATCAGTGTTTCAGGAATGATATTAGCCCAATCATCCCAGCTTCTCAGTTAGTAATAATAATCAGTATCTATTAATTCGTCTGGTCATTACATCACACCCAGCACCTTCCTTAAGAGCTCAGAATCTATCCATGAGTCTGGGACAAGCATTGTACAGAAAGGGAGACAAATTCGAATAGATGAAGCAGAGTGTCCGGGCGAGTATGGGGTGAAATCGGGATGTGAGTCTGGGATTGAGGCCCCGGAGTGGGTGGTCACAGCACACACCTCCCACTGCTGTGCATCAGCGGCCCAAGAAGACCTCACATTGGCTCTTGTCTCCTTCCCCACTGCCAGGATGATGGTCTACAGTGGGCTGACCAACAAGTCCACTCTTCTCTATGACTCCCTCCAAACCGAGAATGTCCCCTTTGAGGGCCTGCTGAGTGATGGCCACACCATCTGCATCGAATTCATGTCTGACCAGGGGCGGATGGCCTCAGCCTTCAACATCCGGTTCGAGGGTGAGGGTCCCGGAGGCTGCCCCGTCTCCTGGGGTGGCAGCGTGGGAGCAGGGGAAGCATGGCGCGGCCGGGTCATGGGAGGTAGAAATCTGACCTGCAAAGGATGGGGGAGAAGCCGTAGCTAGAGTGACTCTTGGACTTCCAAAGGCTGCCTCTGCGGGGTTGGGAGAGCAGAGGTTCTTGTTCCCATTTTAGATATGAAGATTATGAGGCCCGAGAAGCCAAGTGAATGGCCTAAGGGCCCTCAGCAGGTCAATGGGAACTGGAATGTGGGGTCTGGTACCCTTTTCCCTTGGGGCTTCCCTGGACAGCAAGAGGGGCCCCTGCTTCTGAGACACAGCCCTGTGAGCCACCCCTGACTCACTTGAGTGGCTGCCCTCTTTTGTGTCCTGGCCCCAGCCTTTGAGAAAGGCCACTGCTATGAGCCCTACATTCAGAACGGGAACTTCACCACGTCCGACCCCACCTATAACATCGGGACCATAGTGGAGTTTACCTGTGACCCCGGCCACTCCCTGGAGCAGGGCCCGGCCATCATTGAGTGCATCAACGTGCGGGACCCATACTGGAACGACACGGAGCCCCTGTGCAGAGGTGAGTGGGTCACAGCCCTCCTCCCAGGGCACCCCAGACCCGTCCACCCCTTCAGATGAAAGACCCAGCTTATATACCGACTTTAGGAGTAGAATCCTTTCTGGAGCTCACCCTCCTTTGGGTCAGGTTTGCTGCTGGTCCTTGAGAAAATCACAAAATGGATAAAATTGAAAAGTTGCCTCTTCCTCCAGGCACAAGACCCCATCACGCACAGCTTGGTGAGAAGATCGTTGCATGGATTTCAGCTCCTACCTATGCTATGCAGACATGTGCAATGCACAACCCGCCCAGCAGCACATGGCAGCCCTGAGTCTAATTAATGATAATGATAATAACAGTTGTTAATAGGAGTGCAAAAAACTGTGTTGCAGGCACTTTGTGCTTTATCTGATTTAATCCTCACTACAACCCTGTGAGGTGCATATTATTATTGATCCCGTGTACAGATGAGGAAACAAGCTGTGACGTGACATGCTTCAGAACACACTGAGGGTAATTGGCAGAGGTGGGAATGGAACTCAGGTCTCTCTGTTCTCAGAGACCTGTGCCCTGAGCCCCTTTGGACAATGTCAGCTGTATGGAATCCTCATCTACGGGGACTCCCAGTGCCCTGCCCCCCCCCCACTTCTCCATGTTCAAGGCCACTGAGCCACCCCAAGCCTGGACCCATGTGGGGAATGTGGAGTAATGAACAGAGCCCTGGCTCCTGGCAGCCGCCACCTGGATGGTGGTTGGCGTGAAATCACAGCCTTGCCGTGGTGAGGGATTGATCCCTGTATTAAATGTACTGGTTTAAGAGAGCGGAATTTATTGGTGCTTTGGCCTCTGCCACACTGAGAATTTTCCAAAGCGGTAAACACAGAGTGAAATTTAAAGGGCCAGGCGCCAGGTGCGGCCACATCTCCGCTTCCAGTTCAGAGCCAGGGCGTTCCACAGTAACGTTAAGAATTACTGAATGCTTACCTTGTGCCAGGCGCTGTGCTGTGTTTGACATCCATGAGCTCACTTAAGCCTCAGAATAACCCAGTGAAGTCAGCAACTGGTGTTTCTCCCTGCTGTACAGAGGGAGGCATCTGAGGCTCCAGGAACTTCTTACATGCCTTGTCACAGAGCAAGAGGCGGATGGCAGAGGCAAGACTCGAACCCAGGTCCCTCTGACTAGAATGTACCATCTCTAGCCACTATTCACCCTGCTCAAGGGGAGGGCTATTAAGGATGCACTTGAAACTTGGAACTCTGTCCTTCGTCCTGAAAGAACTACAGTCATCCTTCAGTATCCACAGGGGACGGGTTCCAGGGCACCCCCCCCCGCGCCCCCAATACCCAAATCCGTGGATGTTCAAGCCCCTTATATAAAAGGGCACATCCTCTCATATACTTTAAATCATCTCTAGATTACTTATAATTCCTAATACAGTGTAAATACTATGTAAATAGTTGTAAATACAATGTAAATGCTATGGGAATGTCCTAAATGCAATGTTAACGCTATGTGAATAGTTGCCGGTGAGTGGCAAATTCAAGTTTTGCTTTTTGAAACTTCCTGGAATTTTTTTTCAAATATTTCTGATCCCCTGTCAGTTGAATCCATGGATGCAGAACCCACAGTACAATGTCCTTGCCCCACCTTTGCCAAATTTCAGCTAAAGGAGGCAGGTGGCCAGTCCTAATTTAATCATTGCGCACACATGTATGGACTGTCTGACTTCATAGACCACACTCTTAACTGTTACACCATATCTGCTTCCTTATGAATAATGTGTGTGTGTGTCTGTGTCTTTACAGCCATGTGTGGTGGGGAGCTCTCTGCTGTGGCCGGTGTGGTGCTGTCCCCAAACTGGCCAGAGCCCTACGTGGAAGGTGAAGATTGTGTCTGGAAGATCCACGTAGGGGAGGAGAAGCGGATCTTCTTAGATATCCAATTGTGAGTGTTTATGATGGGTGGACCCCCCCAGGCCAGCCAGTTGGGGAAGAAATTGCTCCTGCTTTATTGTTTCAACCAATGTTAATTAAGCATCTACTGCGTGTCAGGGACTGTGCAAAGAACTGGGGTCCCTATGGTGAGGAAGTGACAACATCGTACACACCCAGAAGGGGTTCCTATCCTCAGGAAAGTCAGTTGTCTAAGGAAACGGGCACTAAGTGAGGAATTGCTTCGATGTAGCTTTGTTAAGTGCTGTAAGGAAAGGTGCCTGATGCCATGAGATTCTATAACGGGGATTTGATATAAAGAGGAAGGTCAGAAAAGCCTTCGCTGAGGATCTGACAAAGCTCAGAACTAAAGGATGAATTGGAGTGAAGTCATCCAAGAAGGAGCAGAGTATGCAGAGGCCCTGTGACAAGAGCAGGCACAGCATTTTCAGAGGACCGAATGGCTAGTATGGTCAGGAGGAGGAGAGAAATATAACATGTACACTCTGTACCACAGTAGTTTATTTTCCTATCTCTCTCTCTCAACTAGACCAGAAGGTCCTTGCAGTCAGGACCTGGTCTGATTTATCTCTGTTTCAGGGTCTAACACAGAGCCTGACACATAGTAGATGCTCAGAAAATGATTGCTGAATGAAGAAATGCTGTCATGAATGGATTTACTTGGCTGTATGGCTGTTTCCAATATTCAGTGGGGGTACCTATTAGATGCTCCATCCAGAACTTTCCCTAACTCCCCAGGAATCAGGAGAAGGGGACAGAGACACACAGTGGTGGCTAGAAAAGCAGAAGAAAGGGCTGTCCAGCAGATCCAGACATGTGGCTAGGACAGTGGGGGGATGCCAAGTTTGGAAGAGCCTCTCTGGATGCACCCTGGGGGTCAGCTCTCCCCTCAAACCTGAAGTAGAAACCCGCTTGTCTGGGAAGCATGACTTGGGTGGGTGCTGCTTGGCTTTGCAGAGGAGCCTGGCGAGAGGGAAATTATTTTCAAGATTTTGTGCCAGTACCATACTGTTTTGATTACTGTAGCTTTGTAGTATAGTCTGAAATCAGGAATTGTGATCCCTCTAGCTCCATTCTTCTTTCTTAAGATTGTTTTGGCTATTCGGGGTCTTTTGTGTTTCCACACAAATTTAAAAATTTTTTGTTCCAGTTCTGTGAAAAATGCCATTGGTAATTTGATAGGGATTGCATTGAATATGTAATTGCCTTGGGTAGTGTAGTCATTTTAACAATATTGGTTCTTCCAATCCAAGAACACAGTATATCTTTCCATCTGTTTGTGTCATCTTCAATTTCTTTCATCAATGGCTTATAGTTTTCTGAGTACAGATATTTTGCCTCCTTAGGTAGGTTGATTTCTAGGTATTTTATTCTTTTTGATGCAATGGTAAATGGGATTGTTTCTTTAATTTCTCTTCCTGATATTCTGTTGTTAGTGTATAGAAATGCAACAGATTTCTGCATACTAATTTCATATCCTGCAACTTTACTGAATTCATTGATGAGCTCTAGTAGTTTTCTGGTGGTAGGAAACCCCATTCTAAAGCTCCTTCCTCCAGGAAGCCTTCCATGGTTCCCCACTGCCCTCATGACAAATATAAATTTATGGTCCCAGTTGATGAGCACCTCACCACCAGAAGTTGCTGGGCAAACCACCTCAGTCTTCAGCCAGGAGAAGAGGAAATCAACTCCTGATATCTTGGCTTCTGCTGAAGGTCCTCCAGCTCCCTGCCCCAAGACATAGTCTGTGGTCCCCTCCCTTCTGACCAGTTCAGCATCCTCTCCTCACAGCATGCATCCCTTACGGGTGGTTTTGCTTCACCAAGACTGACCCACGTCTCCCCTTGGTGTCAGAGGCCTGGAAGAGGAAACAGGAAAATGGGAACCCTGCTTTCATCCCCTCCAGGCATCAAATATTCAATTAACCTTCATCTCAACATGGGATGGGGTTTTACTTCCACTACAAAGCACACGATGCAGCAGCCCATCCAGGAAACTGGAACATTTAAGCAGAAATACTTCCCCAAAGCCAGGCCACCACCAGCATTAGCATCAGAAAAGGAACCCTTGCAGGGGGCACTTTCTTCTGATCATCTTGGCAACTCTAGATGTGAGTGTTGGCTAGGAGAGAGGACCCCTGGGTTCCCTCCTCTGTGCCCTGACAGTGATCCCTGAGCAACCCTGGACCTGTCACCCAGCCTCTCTGGGCTTCACACTCTTCTGCAAAGGGACAGGTTGCCTTGAACAGAGAGGATGCAAACGCTGACTCCTGCAAGGTCAGGCAAGTATCATAAAATGGGAATTGGGGCTGTGTGAGATAATGTAGAGCTGGGGGAACTGTGGTGAAGTGGGAACTACATCCCCACCTAACATCATTTAAATTCAAATTTTTTAAAAAATTATTTTATTTAAGTATAGTTGATTTATAATGTTGTGTTAGTTTCTGGCATACAGCAAAGTAATTCTGTCATATATACATATATATACACATATACATATATATGTATGTATACATATGTATATATGTGTATATATATACATATATATGTGCATGTATATGTGTATATATATACATATACACGTATATATGCACGTATATATGTTATATATACATATATATGTATAGGCTACCCTATATACATTCTTTTCCATATTCTTTTCCGTTATGGTTTATCACAGGATATTGAATATAATTCCGTGTACTATACAGTAGGACCTTGTTGTTTATCCATTCTCTCTATATAATAGTTGGCATCTGTTAATCCCAAACTCTCAATCCTTCCCTTCCTCTATCCCCCTCCCCCTTGGCAACCACAAGTCTGTTCTCTATGTCTATGAGTCTGGTTTAGTTTCATAGATAAGTTCATTTGTGTCATATTTTAGATTCCACATATAAGTGATATATGGTATTTGTCTTTCTCTTTCTGACTTACTTCACTCAGTATGAGAATCTCTAGGTCCATCCATGTTCCTGCAAATGGCATTATTTCATTCTTTTTTATGGCTGAGTAGTATACACTGTGTGTGTATGTGTGTACGTGTGTGTGTGTGTGTGTGTGTACACCACATCTTCTTTATCCATTCATCTGTTGATAGACATTTAGGTTGCTTCCATGTCTTGGCTATTGTGAATAGTGTGGCTATGAACATAGGGGTGCACATATCTTTTCGAATTATAGTTTTGTCTGGATATATGCCCAGGAGTAGGATTGCTGGATCATATGGCAACTCTATTTTTAGTTTTTTTGAGGAACCTCCATACTGTTCTCCATAGTAGCTGCACCAATTTACATTCCCACCAATAGTGTAGGAGGGTTCCCTTTTCTCCACACCCTCTCCAGCATTTGTTATTTGTAGATTTTTTAATGATGGCCATTCTGACCGGTGTGAGGTGGTAACTCATTGTAGGTTTTTTTAAGTTTCTTTTTTGGCTGCATTGGGTCTTTGTTGCTGCACGAGGGCTTTCTCTAGTTGTGGTGAGCAGGGGCTACTCTTTGTTGCTGTGCGCGGGCTTCATGTTGTGGTGGCTTCTCTTGCTGTGGAGCACGGACTCTAGGCGCGCGGGCTTCAGTAGCTGTGGCATGTGAGCTCCATAGCTGTGGCTCATGGGCTCTAGAGCGCAGGCTCAGTAGTTGTGGCGCATGGGCTTAGTTGCTCCACGGCATGTGGGATCTTCCCCGACCAGGGCTCGAACCCATGTCCCCTGCATTGGCAGGCAGATTCTTAACCACTGCACCACCAGAGAAGTCCCTCATTGTAGTTTGATTTGCGTTTCTCTAACATAAATTCAATTTGTTAAAATAATGCCCCCTCCTCTCCAAAAAGTATCTGCTGGTCAGATTCAGACTTGAGGGACCACAAGTCTAAATCCTTTCTAATGGAGGTGATAAAGAAAGCCATTTTCATCATTGAGCACTCACTGTTTGCAGAGTTCTTTCCAAACGTTAATTAATTTACTCCTCAAAGTTATCCTAGAAGGAAGATGCAGCTATTATATTCAACTTATTTCCACCTGCCTTCTTACCTCTTACTTGGATGTCTAAGAGGCATCTCCAACAACGTGTCCCCAAACTTAAACCCTTGATTCTCTTTCTCCAAACCTATTTCGCCTCATCTTCCCATCTCAGAAAGGAGTCATCCATCCTGCCTGCTGCTCAGACCCAAAAGATGTGGAGTTATTCTAGAGCAGGAGAACACTGGTCAGCGTTCCACAACGGCTTTCCTTGACAAGTGGGTGGGGAGCAACTCCCTGATTTGCAACATTTGCCAATTTCCATGGTGTAAATACTCCCACTGTGGCCAATATCAAGCAACCAACACAAAGCCAACAGGGTCACCAAATGCCTGGACATTTAATAGTCAGCCCATATGGCCCAGTAGGAGCCACCGGCTCCAGCACACTCCCTGTGAACAGGATTCTTCCCTTTCTCCTTCATCTGTACTCAGAGCCTCAGTACATCCTGTTGATTCTACTCAGGACTTAAATCTGCCTGGAGTTGAAGCATCTCTGACACCCCCACTGCCACCACCACCGTGGCCTAAGCCTCCGCTGTCTCGTCCTCACTTGTCTCCCTGCTCCTGCTTTTGTCCCATTGGCGGCTGTTTTTAACCCGGCACCCTGAGTGATCGCATCATACTCTGCCTCAAACCCTGCAATAGCTCCTCATTCTTTTCAGAGTAAAACCTGAAGTTCTTACAGAAGCCCTATGTGATCTGACCCTAATTACGGCTCCTGCTTCGCTTTTTTCCACTCTCCTCCTTGGTCTCTCCTGTTGTCCACACTGGCCTCCTTGCTGTTCTGTAAACATACCTCAGGGCCTTTGCACTGGCTGTCTCCTACCACCCCACCCCCACCCTGCCCTGGAATGCTCTGCCCTGAATATCCATATAGCTCACTCCCTAGCTTCCTGCAGGTCTCTGCTCCCATATTGCCTCCTCTGAGATGTCCCTCAACACCCTTATCTAAATTAGCAGGGGGCTTCCCTGGTGGCACAGTGGTTAAGAATCTACCTGCCAATGCAGGGGACACGGGTTCGAGCCCTGGGCCGGGAAGATCCCACGTGCCGCGGAGCAACTAAGCCCGTGCGCCACAATTACTGAGCCTGCGCTCTAGAGCCCACAAGCCACAACTACTGAAGCCCGCGCACCCAGAGCCCATGCTCTGTGACAAGAAAAGCCACCGCAGTGAGAAGCCCGCACACCGCAACAAAGAGTAGCCCCCACAAGCCGACAAGCAGCCACGAAGACCCAACGCAGCCAAATAAATAAATAAATTAGCAGGACGTGGAGAAAAAGCTTTCCTGAGAAAGCAGCTTTTCTAAGTGGGTGGTTCTCAACCAGGGATGATTTTGCGCGCCTCCCCCCGGGACACTTAGCAATGTCTGGAGGCATTTCTGGTTGTCATAAGTGGTATGTGTTGGGAGGGGGGAGATGCTACTGGCATCTAGTGGGGAGAGTCCAGGGATGCTGCTAAACATCCTTCAATGCACAGGGCTGCCCCCACCGAAAACTTAGCGGACCCCAAATGTCAATAGTGCTAAAGCAGAAAAACCCTGATCTATGCTGAACTGAGACCAAAGGACAGATAGAAGATGAGCAAAGATGGAGGGAACAGTGTTCCAGCCAAAAGGAACAACATGTGCTAAGGTCCAGAAGCAGGAAAGCGTGACTCTCTTGTTATTTGTCTGTAATATGGAATATATGCTGAGCATTTAATGCATCCCAGGCGTTCACATCCCAGGCACCTTCACAACAAGCACGTGCAGTGGGTCCTCTTATTATCTCCATTTTACAGAGGAGTAAACTGACGCTTATAGAGTAGAACAGTGACTATGATCACATGGCTGGGATTCCAACTCCGCTTGCCCTGTCTCCAGGGTCTGTGTTCTTCACCAGCTCATGAGAGGAGCTAAGGGAAGCCCTGTGTGTCTGGAGCTCAGAGATACAGGAGGCGTGGCATCAACAAGGAAGCAGTAGGATCAGGCAGGGCCTTGAAGGCCACATGAGGGAGTCTGGACTTGCCCAAACTCGGCAGCAGGGGAAGGGATTTAGGAGCTCACAGGGTTAAGCCTTTGCAGAAGGGAGCTGAACGCTTGGGTCCCAGCCCGAGGCTCCCCAGCAAACCCTGGCTCACGCTTGGCAGAGCGGCATCTGGACCCGGCACCCCCTTCCTCCCACTGAGGGAGTGAAAATAGCGTCTCACCAGTGAAGAATGCATGAGGCCCCGGAGCTGCTGGGTTTAATTTATCTTGCTCGGTTTCCGCTGACAGTTTTAGTAAACCAATTTGGGTTTGATAGTAAAAATAATTCCGTCCTTGGGGCCCCTCACGTGGCCTAAGTGTTTGCAGTTGTTATTTATCACATCGGCAAAGGGGAAGGAGTTTGCACTGCTGACCGAGCTGGGTAGGTGGCCCGTAGTAGGTGCTGGAATGTTTGCTGAGTCATGAGGATATCAGCCGAGTGTGCCAGGCGAGAGGGGACTTTTCTCCCCCTCATCCACTGGGCAGGTCTGTGGTGCTGTGGGTGTTAGGATAACGGTTCTAATTAGCCATCATTTATGAAAGACCTACTGTGTTTTAGGCCCTGAGCTGCATCGTTTATACCCATGAGCAATAATGAACGTGAACATTATTACATAGAGATAATAATTACATAAATTAGCGCTAATGTGAGTAGAGATAATTACAGAGGGGTAATTACCCAAATTTAGAGATAATGTATGCAAACCACATCACGTGGGGTCTGGCACCTAGTTGGCACTTGGTAAATGAAGACTGCAGTTGCCGGGAATCCTCATGAGACAGCTGTTATCATCGCCGCTTTATGGATCTGGAAATGACAGCACAGAAAGGTGAATCGGCTTCCCCAGGTCACACAGCTAATGAAGGGCAGAGCCAGGGTTTGTGCACACACTGTAGCGTCTACTTTCATTGACTGGAACAGCCTTTGGGGGCACCAGCTATATGTCTCGGTGATGAAGCAGGAAGGCTCCCAGGCCTCCAGCAACTCAAAGGTCAGGAAGGGAAGCAGGGCCATGAACAATCTGGCAAGATGCAGGCAAAGTGCTGTGGCTGGAGGAGTGGGGCGGGGGTGGGGGGTGGGGCCAGTATGGGGCACTGGATTTATCTGCACATTGTGGAAATGTCACAGAGAGGGTGACATCCAAGCAGGATTCTGAAGAGTGTCAATTGGTCAAACTGTAATGGGGGAATGGCATTCCCTGAGGGGCCCTTGTGAGCAAAGGACTCAAACAGTGTTACAGTGACCAATAAGTACCCAGTGGATGCCCTGAATTGCAGCCTTAATTAGAACCCTCTGCCTTGTATTGTCAGTATTACAGATAAGAAGGGGTGGGTGCATAAGGTGAGTCAGGAGCCCCCAGGCTAAACCTCCTTCCCACCCCAAATGCCTAGTCCCTAACCCACCAGGTACCTCCCAGCTCCATCAGGAATCTGCTGCTTACCCTAAAATGCAACCGAGCATGAATCTCTTACATCCTTAAGGATTTCTTAAGTCTCTCTTTTCCCTTACTCTTGCTCTCTCAAAGTGTAAAACATAGAAAGGAGAATAAAAGAACTAAGGAATGGTTGGAGAAGACATTCTAGAATGGAAGAGCTGGGAGGGGCCCAGAGAGGGGAGGTAACTTGCCTGGCATCATACAGCAAGTCAGAGTTAGGACCTGAAAGATAGCCTGAGGGTGGCCACAAGAGCCGAGCCCAGGGGCCAACCTTGAAGATGCCACATGCCAGAGGAGACCTGAAGGTTCTAGAGTCAAAAAAGAATTGCCTTTAAAGCCTGACTGTACTTCTTATTGGGTCTGCGGCCTCAGGCAGATGACTGAAGGTGGTGATCCCTGCCTCACAATGGGATGTTTTGTTTACTTTCTCCCCAGGGCCTGGCATACAGTAAGTGCTCAATAAATATTTGTTGAATGAAAGAGAGAGAGAGATGGTGAGTGTGTATGTTAAGTAAACAACACGTAAAGTTCTTAGTAAGGTTTCTGGCATAAAATAGGCAAATAACCATCCCTACTATATGCCAGATTTTCGGCTAAACATTTGGCAGGAATTATTACATGAATGATAACGGCAGTTATCATCAGCATCAAGATCATTGTCTAAATTCATTGAGCGCTTACTGTTTGCCAGTCACTAAGTGCTTTTCCCCATGTAAAGTCATTTAACTCTCACCAAGAAACCTATGTGATAACATTATGATTACCCCCATTTCACAAATGGGAAAACTGAGGCTCAGAGAGGTGAAGTCACTTGCTTAAGGTCACACAGCTATAAAGAGGCCAAGTCAGGATTTGAGGTCTCTGAGGCCAAAGCTGGTGTTATAACCACCCAATAAATGGTAATGAGGTGCTCCACAAGGGAGAAATCCCTTGCCCCATCTTACAGAAGAAGAAACTGAGGCTCAGAGAGGTGCCCTCCTCCCATTTCCTGGACACCTACATACGTTTCTGGAAGAACAGAATTTCAGCCAAGCTCCAGCTTGCCTTTCTCAGCTCCACTGTGGGGCACAGCCCCAAATATCTCCCTGTTTATGGGCCCCAGCACAGTCCTCCAACCAGGAAATAAAAGAACCTAATAACAAACCCCAGTAACCATATGATTGATAGCTGTGGAATATTTCTCTTCAGCTGCTGCCAGCCTGTTCTGTGCTAAGTTAATTCCAAGCCCTAAAAATTAAGTGCCTGTCCGGAGGCACTTCTGTCCATCAAACAGAGATATAGCTGCTTTGGATGGAAAGAACTCAGCTCAAGAGCCAGACAAGAAGGGAGAGTCAAGACTTGAGGGCAGCCCCCCAGGAGCACAGATATCCAGACACCAACAGAAATCATGGGAGAAATGGCCACAATAGAAATGAAAGCTTTCCAATCCATTAGTGGAGGGAGAAGGGATTTCCCCAGAGCCAAACATTCTAGGGAATCTGAGAACCATTCTAGGGAATCTAAGGAACAACACAGTTCATAGAGCCCAATTTCCATCCTGTTGCAGATGAGGAAACTGTGACCCAGAGATGGGAAAAGACTGTCCCAAGACCATTCTATCAGTCAGCTGTGGCCGTGTAACAAACTACCCCAAACTCAGTTGTATTATTTCTCATGATACAGATCAGCAAGGTGGTTATTCTGGTCTGAGGTGGCTCACTCCCATGTCTTTGGGCAGCTGCGGGTTAGGTAGGTGGCTCCGTGAATCGTGACTGGCCTTTCTTACATGTTTGGGCTGGGTTGGCTGTCAGACAGTCTAATCAGCCCTAGCCTGGGATGGCTCACCTCTGCTCCACGTGTCTCTCATTCTCCAACAGTTAGCTTGGGCTCCTTCCTGTGGCGAGTGGCCAGGGTTCCACAACCATGAGCAGAAGCATTCAAGGCCTCTTGAGTGAGCCTAGACTAGGAATTTTCTCAGCATCATCTGCCATATCCTATGGCAAGTCACAAAGCAAGGGCCAGACCAGATTCAAGGGGAGGAGAAACAGACTCCACCTCTTGGTGGCAGATGCTTGGAAGCCTCCCTGCAAAGGGTATGGACACAGAGGGGCAGAGCTTTGAAATCATTTTCACACTCAAGCTACCTCAGCCAAAGAGGAATAAGGGTTAGAACTCGGGTCTCCTGGTCCTAGTCCAAAGCTCCAAATGACATCCCTGTGCACAACTGACCCTAGGAGATGGCCATCATTATCCCCATTTTACTGATGAGGAAACCAAGGCTCAGAGAAGTGAAGTAACTTGCCTACAGTCCCACAGCTAGGAAGTGAAGGAGACAAGATTTCTACCCAGAGCTTGGTGCCTGGCATAAAGAAAGCTCAGAAAATGTTTCTTTCTCTACCTGATGCTTCCTACTTGTGGGAGGCACTCTGGGAAGATCCTGAGTTTTTTTCAGGAAGAGGAATAGGCTTTTTTTGCCAGTGGTAGGAGGTCTGGAGTTCAGGTCCTAACTCTTCTACTTATTGGCTGTATGACCTTGGATAAGTCACTTTACTTCTCTGAGCTTCAGTTTCCTATCTTTAAAAGGAGGGTAATACTGTGGTACCCACCTCTTAGAGTTCTTGAAAAGGTAGAACTCTTGGCAAGGGCCTGATACCGTGCACACACTCAGTACTTTAATTGGCAGCTCTGATGATGAGGGTGATTAATTCCTTCCATGATGTGTGAACAAATAGGGCTCCATTATACAACTACACACACACACGCGCGCGCGCGTGCGCGCGTTGCCCCTGACCATGGGGTTTTGGTTTGACACTGAGGGATGAAGTGGCTTCATCCTAAGGCACTCTCCAGGCACCCTACCTGATTGAACACTCCCCTTTCCCAATTTGCAAGGGATTGTTGTGGTTAGTGGTAACTTGGAAACACAAGCTCCAGGACAGGTCCTCCCCCAGCACATGCCCATTCTCTGCTCCTCAGCCATGCCAGGCTCTTCCCAGCCTTGGTGTTTGCAGCTCTGGGAGGGGACCACCCCCTGTCTCGAGCCAGGCCCCTGCTTTGCTGGCGCACACCTAGGAGCCCACGGCCTTCGGATGCAATTAGATGTGACATCCTGGGAGCTGCAGCTGCTTGTCTGGTAACTACCTGACGTACAGTGACCCCAGCACTTACCCTCCAGCAAGTGCTTAGTGAGGATCCACCACCATGCGCCTGGTGTTGCGTTAGGTTGTCCGAGGCCTGGAGATAACAATAACTCACTGCGTGCCAAACTCTTCTGAGTGCATCAACTTACTTACTTCTGTAAACAACTGATGAGTTCACACGATGACGTTCCCCATGTCATAGCTGAGGACACAGATGCTTGGAGGGTCAGTGGCTGCCAGGTTTGGACCTGGCTGTGTGACACTGAGCCCACGTCCTGCATCACCTCCCAGCCCCGCCTCGCCTCACGTAGTGGGACCACGTTGTCCTGATGGCAGCCAGCCTCCCTGGAGATTCTAAGCAGGCCAGTGACATGGTCGGACCTGTGGTTTAGACTGCACACCCTGGCAATAGGCGGAGGGTGGAGGGAGGGATCAGGCAGCCAGGTGGCGCCAGAGGCCCTGGGCGTGGTCCTGTGATGTGTGGCCCTGCCTGGGGAACCCCTGCACGCCCATCTTGTGCCTCCAGGGAGAGCTCAGGTGAGCCCTCGAGGTTCCAAACGGTTTGTTTTTTTCCTGGAGGACAGTTCCTCCCACTCCCTGAGACTGCGCTCTGTCGAACAGGGAGTGTTTTGGCAGCTCAGACGAGCCACACCAGGCTGTCCAAGGTGATGCCTTCAAGAATACGTGTCATGATGGGAATTCGGAGTGACAGGAAACACATATGCAAAGGCTGTCAGCTCCTGCTTGGTGACAGCTTGGAACATCTTCCTGCAGTGCTGCAGAGTCCTGGGCCCACCTCCCTCTGCACATGTGTGTGTGCGTGTGCGTGTACTCACATATTACACACACACACCACACACATCACACACACCACACACACACCACTTACATCATACACACCACACACACACAACACAGATAGCACTCACCACGAACAGACCTCACACACACCATGCACACGCATACCATACATAGCACATACAAACCACACACACCACGTACAAACCACATACATACACACACAACACATACCCTTATTTAAGCTCTAATTTAATTATGCTTTAATTATACTCTCTCAAGTTCAGCTCTTTCACCCTGACTTAGAGGCCCTGAAATGAAGAAGGCCTCTGGTCCCACCCACTAATTTTATAAATTTGGGGAAACTCATATCCAAAAAGAGGGAGAGATGTGGGCATCTCCACAGAGGAAAGTCAGGGAAGGACCACCCTTGGGTCTGAGAAACCCAAGCTTTACCAGCCTGTGTCTGAATCCTTGAATTCCCAAATCCATCCCTTAACTACTATCGAAGGAGGGGGTAGGGAGTCCAACCTTCTGAGTAGAAGGAAACTGTAGCCATTGTTAATATATATATATATATATATATATATATTTTTTTTTTTTACAATTCGTGGATTCTGAGATTTTCATCTGGGGAAACTGAGGGCCAGGCTGGGCAAGCGACTTGTTCATAGTCACAGAGCAGAGAAGTGCTGGGGGGGGGGGCGGGGAGGAGCCCTCAGTGAGATCTCCTGATACCACACCTTGTCTCCCTTGAGCAGGCTGTATAGTTCATTGGAAATGTATTTTTTCAAAGACAAACAATGCTATGTTAATTGAATTCCTGGCACTAATTATGTTAGTTGCAGCTTTCAAAAATATTATCCCCATTTCACAGGTGAGGACATTGAGGATCAGAGGGGTTAAGTCACTTTCTCAAGGTCGCCCAGCTAGAAACCAGCACACTTAGGATTTGAACCCAGAGTCCATTCTCTTAGCACTGCCTCTCAAGATGGAGCAAAAACACCAGGGTGGCTGAGGACTGATTTCCTTCTGCTTTCGCAGCAAAGCGGCTGAAAAGTGTTGTTGGGTTTGCCCCTGGTCTGCAGTGCTGGGTGGGAAGTGCCTTGTTGATCTTGCTGCAGTTTTGCCCACCGCATTCTGAGATGGCCCAGTCCAGGGATGTGGCAGCTCAGCCCGTGAGGTGGTCCCAGAGGAAAGGCACATCTGGTGAGGGGGTCTCTTTCTTCTCTGTCTCTTTGGGGGAGTTGGTTGAGGAGGGGCAAGAAGGTGGAGGGAAAGGAGGAAAGAAAGGCAGAACAGAGGTGGGGTCTCATCCACACTGAAGCTTCCAGGGCAGTGGCTTTCAGTCCTGGCAGCCGGCACAACCTCCTCGGGAATTTCAGCAACGCTGATGCACAGGACCCACCCCCAGAGATGCTGAGGGTCCAGTTGGCCTGGGGTCCAGCCTGGACATCACTGGGAGTTTTAAAATCTCCCCAGAGATTCTTATGTGCAGCCAGGACTGGGCGAGGGCTGGGTCTGAGCCCGACACAGACCAGCGCTTGGGGAGTATCTGGAGGGGAAAGAAGAGAGGAAGGAAGGAAAAGACATGGGGAAGGACAGAGAGGAAATGAGAAAACTGTTCATTTTTTACGCTTTAATGGGTCCTTTTGGGGAGCCAAAGAGATTGGTTTTCTCTGTGTTCCTTGGAGGTGACATGGTTTCTTGTCCCGCCTGCCATTTTATCAAATTAAATTGAAACCAAATTAGCACTGGGCCAAAGGGCCCCTCAGCAATTCCACGGTGCGGAGGAGCACCTGGTGCTGGCTGTGTGGCTTCATGCAGGCGCAGAGGCCTTGGGACCTGGGCCTTTCTGGCGTGAGTTTACTCGTCTGTGAAATGGGATTAGTACATTTTCTTGAACCACCTCACCATGTGGCTGAGGGGATTTGATGAGAAAATACAAAGGAATTCTAAACAGGTCTTTAAGGCCTTCAGAAAAAATATAAGTGTTTTATAAAAGTTTTGGTGCACTTACAGCTGCATTTATGGCTTCTGCTTCTCTTCTTTCCCTTATTTAAATCTGGTGTATTTAATCACCAATCTCTGCTGTCCCGTGGAGGTCCTGCCTTGATTGCAAGATGGTGTTTTCTTGGGAAAGTCATTGAATCCCTCAGTTTGCTCACCTGGAAAAAACAGATAAATTCACTGTAATTCATCCGTGTAAATGACATTTATTTCACCTGTGCCAAGCCCTGCTGGGCTCCAGAGATACAGGGCATGTGCCTTCAGGGAGCTTGCAGCCCGACATGGGAGCTGACATGGGCAAGTAGAGTCCTGTGGTTCAGTGCTGGGGTCTTGCCTTCCAACTACGTGGGTTTAGACTCTGGCTCTCCTGTATGACTAGCTGTTTGAGCTTCAGTGTGTTTCTTTACCTCTGGGTAGCTCAGTTGGCTTATCTGTGAAACAGGTGAGAATAGTCGTCCTTAGAGTGTTCGTCTAAGGATAAAGTGAAATGGTCATCTGAAGTGCAGGGAACAGCTCCTGGCACCGAGGAAGCCTTATGAAAGCCTTGGCTAGTTATTATATGGCCATAAATGCAGGAGGGTGTAAGGAGCACAGAAGGACCTATAAAATGATGTCAGGCAGAGAGGAGAGGAGAGGAGAGGAGAGGCATTCCAGATACAGGGGACCAGCCTGGCGAAGGCAGGTCTAGGGGCTACAAAGGATCTGGTATCCAAAGATGTTTGAGACAGCAGAGGTGGGCTGGGGCCCGTCCGTGGAGCTCACGGAAGTCTTGGAAGGCTGGGAAACTGAGCTGTATTCTGTGGGCTAATTTTTGCTATTTCCACAGTCCAAATCTACTACCAGCTGCTTTTTATTTTCCCCTTTAAATTGGCTTGCCTTTTTCTCTTGGCTTCCTCTAAACAAAATAATGTCCGTGAAATTAGAAGTTGGATGTGCAAACCATATATTTATATATTTTTCTAATTCACATTTAAATAAATGCATAACCATTAGACATTTCCAAATTTGTTTGTCTACCTACAATCGTCTTATGAATACTACTCGGGAAAGACTTTTAAAGGCAAGATTTCTAAGCAAGGGTCAGATGTTTGTTGGGAGGGGAATAAAGAAAAGCAAGGTGCCCATCATTTCTTTCTACACCTTCTGTGGAATATTAACTGCAGCTCACCTACCACCTTCTCTCCACTTCCAGGGTCCTGGTTAGCTGGGGTAAGGATGGGAAAGCAGGGGCGCCCTGCAGAGGAATAGCAGCATATGCCTTGCTTAGGCGCACACTGCCTTCTGCTGGCCAAGAGAAGATATACTTGCTAATGTGTGTCAGATTCAAATCTGCCTTCCATCCTCACCTCTTTGGCTCTCTAGACCCTAGTGAAAGCCATAATGAGGGTCCCTCGGGCTGTTTTTATCCCTTTTGAAAGGGTAAAGCATTCACATGATTCAAAACCCAAAGGTACAAAAGGGTCTACTATGAAAGTCCTTTCCCACCCTTCCCAGCAAACAGCCCCCTCCCTCAAGGCAAATGCTATACCAGTTTCTTAAGCATCCTTCCCAGACTCTTTTAAAATATTTCCAAAACCATAACAGAAATCTCATTCCACTAATAAAGCCACCCAGACTAAGCAACCAGTTTAATGCTGATTTTATCACATTCTCTGTCCTATGTGATTGGCAACAAAATGAAATAAGTTGTTACCAAGAAATGTAAAATGTTTAGGAGACAAAAAAATTTTTTTTATTGGAGTAAAATTGCTTTACAATATTGTGTTATTTTCTGCTGTACAATGAAGCGAATCAGCCATATATATATATATATATATATATATATATAGGTATATATAAAATACCTATATCCCCTCCCTCTTGGACCTCCCTCCCACCCCACCCCCCATCCCACCCATCCAGGTCATCACAGAGCTCTGAGCTGAGCTCCCTGTGCTATACAGCAGGTTCCCACTAGCTAGCTATTTTACACATGGTACTGTATTTATGTCAAACCTAATCTCCCAATTCGTCCCACCCTCCCCCTGTATCCACATGTCCTTCTCTGTGTCTACGTCTCTATTCCTGACCTACAAATAGGTTCACCTGTACCATTTTTCTAGATTCCACATATATGTGTTAATATACAGTATTTGTTTTTCTCCTTCTGGCTTACTTTACTCTGTATGACAGACTCTAGGTCCGTCTACATCTCTGCAGATGACCCAGTTTCATTCCTTTTTATGGCTGAGTAATATTCCACTGTGTATATGTACCACATCTTCTTTATTCATTCATCTATCGTTGGACATTTAGGTTGTTTCCGTGTCCTGGCTATTGTAAATAGTGCTGCAGTGAACAGTGGGGTAATGTGTCCTTTTGAATTACGGTTTTCTCAGGGTATATGCCCAGAAGTGGGATTACTGGGTGATATGGTAGTTCCATTTTTAGTTTTTTAAGGAACCTCCATACTGTTCTCCATAGTGGCTGTATCAATTCACATTCCCACCAAGAATGTGGCATTTATTGTTTGTAGATTTTTTTGATGATGGCCATTCTGACTGGTGTGAGGTGATACCTCACTGTAGTTTTGATTTGCATTTCTCTAATAATTAGTGATGTTGAGCATCTTTTCATGTGCCTCTTGGCCATCGTCTTTGGTGAAATGTCTATTTAGATGTTCCACCCTTTTTTTTTTTTGCAGTATGCAGGCCTCTCACTGTTGTGGCCTCTCCCGTTGTGGAGCACAGGCTCCGGACGCGCAGGCTCAGCGGCCATGGCTCACGGGCCCAGCCACTCCATGGCATGTGGGATCTTCCCGGACCGGGGCACGAACCCATGTCCCCTGCATTGGCAGGCGGACTCTCAACCACTGCGCCACCAGGGAAGCCCTTCCACCCATTTTTTAATTGGGTTGTTTGTTGTTTTGATATTGAGCTCCATGAGCTGTCTGTATATTTTGGAGATTAATCCTTTTTCCGTTGCTTCATTTGCAAATATTTTCTCCCATTCTGAGGGTTGTCTTTTCGTCTTGTTTATGGTTTCCTTTGCTGTGCAAAAGCTTTTAAGTTTAATTAGGTTCCATTTGTTTATTTTTGTTTTTATTTTCATTATTCAAATGAACTTTAGGTATGACGTCATGAGAACAAAAGACATGTCAGGATCCAGGGTGTCAGTGAAACAGGGCTTCCTCATCCTGCAGGCTTTATTTGTAATTTTAAATTTGCATTTTCTGAGGTAAGACTGAACCTGGGCACACTTTTTTTTTTTTTATTGAAGTATAGTTGATTTACAAGTTGTATTAGTTTCAGGTGTACAGCAGATTGATTCAGTTGTATTTTTTTTTCAGATTCTTTTCCCTTTTAGGTTATTACAAAATACTGAGTATAGTTCCCTGTGCTATACAGTAGGTCCTTGTCTGGGTACACTTTTTGGACACATGTATATGTGGCTTTCATGGGACATCGTATGAAATAGTGGCTCCTATCTCAGGCTTTGGCTTGGCAGACTTAGGTTTGAGTCCTGAATCTGATTCCTACGTGACCTTGGACAGGTGGCTTCTCCTGGCTGAGCCTCAGTTTCCTTATCTGTAACATGGGGATGGTTGTAAGTCTTAGCTTGCAGGGTTATTGTTGTTTGAGTGCTTAATACTCAGTAGGCAGTGTTGTTGTTCAAAAGCTAAATGAGGTCTTGGTAGACCTTTTGTCCCAAAACACCCATGGGACCGGTGTTTTTACAGCTCTGATACAGGGCAGAGTTGAAAGAGGAATTCAGAAGTGGAAGCGGTGGATGGCGTGCCCACAAATGCTTGCTCAGGCACTGGATGGGTCTCGGGATGTGCCTGGAGCAGGGTCAAGGTGGGGGAGGGGAGGAAACTAGAACCCAGCTGGTCAGGGTCATGGGTTGACATTGAAGTGGCTTATCAGGCATATAGGGACGTGGTATCAGGCTTGATTCTGGTGACCTGCATATCTAAGAAGAATGGAGGGTGTGGGCAACAGGGCTCCAGGAGGCAGGTGGGGCAGAAATCATTGGGGGAGCTCCCATCACTTAGGGCTTTCAAATTAACCTCTGGGAGCAAGTCCTAAAAGCAGCCAGGGCCAGAGAAGTCCCGCTCCCAAGGCTGGTACAGGTAAGAATCCACCTGGGGTCAGGGTCCCAGGCAGAGACGGGATCAGAGCCACAGTCCGCCTTGCATGGGAGCTGAGGCTGAGACCCGACAACTGCTCTGGGCTGCTGCTGATTCACCCAGCACACACTCAGTACTGTGCCAAGAGCTGGGGACACAGCTGTAAGCAGGCACACGTGCTCCCCAGCCTCAGGGAGCCTCTGGTCTCGTGCAGACATGCCAGGCCATTGGGGCACAAGTGCTGAGCTCTGTATGAGGGGTGAGCACGGAGGGGCTCCCAGTCCGGACTCAAGGGCGGGTGGGGGAGCTCTATGCCTGAGCGAATCTTGAAAGACTGAGAGTAAAAGATGGGAGGGGTTACCCAGGTTTAGAGAGGGAAGGCTAAGGAAGGATACAGGGTCCAGGGAACAGCATGTCAAAAGCCCCAGAGGTGGGCAAGGGCCACATTCTTTGGCGAGATTGACAAGTAATTCAGTCTGGCTGGAGGGTAAAATATTTGGGTTGGAATATTGGGTTGGAGAGATGAGGCTGTGAGGAGGGGAGGGGATGAAAACATAGATACAGCCTTGACACTGGGATCAAAACCTTGTACTTTACCTAAGGTAAGGTAGCTTTCTTTTTAATTGAGATGAAATCCACATAACATGATGTGAACCGTTTTATCACATACAATTCGGGGGTATTTAGTGCATTCACAGTGCTGTGTAACTACCACATTTTCATCATCCCCAAAACAAACCCCTATGTATTAAGCAATCACACTCCTTCCTCCTCACCTGTCTCCCTAGCCCTTGGCAATCACCAAGTTGCTTTGTGTTTCTATGGATTTACCTCTTCTGGATATTTCTTATAAATGGAATCACACAACATGTAGTGATTTTTTTTAAACTGTCTCTTTTGTAAGGCTCATCCATGTCGTAGCGTGTGTCAGTGCTTCATTCCTTTTCATGGCTGAATAAGACTCCATGGTATGAATAGACCATGTTTGCTCATCTATTGAACTGTCAAGTGAAGGGTCCAGCTTTGTGTTTCGGAAGGATTTCCCTGAGCGCTGATGGGAGAGGGATTGGGACCAGGGAAGGATGGAGGTAGTAAGCCGTGAGGTCCTGCCCCACAATCCAGCTGAAAGATGGAGAAAAGCCTATGGCAGAGACCAAGGAAAAAGGAGTGGCTCGTGGTGTAGGAAGAGACACAGAGGCTGAGGTCTTCTGGCAGGAGCTGAAGACCCTGTGCCCGAGGAAAGCCTTTCCCTCTGGCAGTTAAGAGGGGCTGGCACATGCAGGGGCTGGCCTTGGGGAGCTCTGTCTTCCCGTGGAATTCTCCCTGTGGGGGACCTGCTACACCCAATTCCAGTCAGATCAAACCCACCTGCCTGCCGGAACCACTCCATTTCCCATTAGTTCTGGAGTAAAACTGACACCCTGATTTCTTGGCACCTCCTCAGATTGTATCTGGCTGACATCTCTCTTCCGTCCTGGGCAGAAAACCCTGCTCTGCCCTTTGGCCAGTCTCTCTGCCGTTAAGTCTCTGCCTTTTCCTCTCAGCTGCTGAGGATGGCCCTGCGGCAGGGACCCTGGATGTACTCAGTGTATCAAACACAGCTGGATGGGCCAGCAAAAATGCAGGCTCGTCTTTGGATTGGGATGGAAAATGAATTATCAGCATTTGTATATATCATGGGAACCAGCCTCTCAAAAAGATGGATCCAGAAGGATACAGGAGAGAGTAACTTCATTCTTTCTCCCACTTCCCTTCCCATACCTTCTCTTTTTTTTTTTTTTTTTGCTTCTCAGGCTGAAAGCTTTGTTTTCATGGGTCTTCTGGTCCTAAGAAGTGTAGTTCAGTCTGATAATCATACAGCTCTAAACATTATTCATATTCAAAAGCTCATGCCTCCCTCAGCAGGGCTTCTTGGGCTGGGAATTCTGCAATGAGAAAGGGCCTTGTGGGCTGCTTCTTTCTCACAGGACAGTCTAATGTCACTGCACTGTTATATTATGGAAGATGTAGAATGCTGATTTTTTTTTTTTTCCTCTCTCTTACGGGGCATGCTTGATATGGGCAGAGCCTGGATGCACTTGACCTTCCCCTCTGCTGGATTCCATTGCCCTTTCAGAGTGCGACCATTTTTAAGGGGATGCACAGTGGCTGCCTTCATCAGGGTTCACATCTAGACCTAGGAAGCATCCCCATTCCCATCAGTGATGGGTAGCTCACTCCCAACACCCCCCCTTTCTCCCTTTGCTTCGCCCCAGGTAGGCAGGCAGCTCCAGGCTGATTTTTCTCATTACTCTTTTCTTGGTGAACATCAAATGCAGTCACTGTCAAGCCACCAAGAGTTTCTTCGAAGCCCTGTTCAACAGATGAGGGTGATATACCTCCTCCCTTCCCCTTGGCTCCCCTCCCACAGTGACCTGCCCCTTAAGGCAGCCTTTCCTACAAGCCTCTTTTTTGGTTTTGTTTTTGTTTTTGTTTTTGCAGTACTTGGGCCTCTCACTGTTGTGGCCTCTCCCGTTGCGGAGCACAGGCTCTGGATGTGCAGGCTCAGCAGCCATGGCTCACAGACCCAGCCACTCCGTGGCATGTGGGATCTTCCCAGACTGGGGCACGAACCCGTGTCCCCTGTATCGGCAGGCAGACTCTCAACCACTGCGTCACCAGGGGAGCCCCCTGCAAGCCTCTTTGATGGCCCAATGAATTCCTTGCCTTCATTAAGCTAGAAGTGGGTGAAGGGCTCATATTGAAAGAGCTGCATAGATGGTGGTAGCAGATGCCATTGGTGTCTTATCCAAGCCCTGTAGCCCTTGCCACTGTGTACTCATGATGGCTTCCTACTGCAACCCTCTTCACCTGAAGGCTTTCTCTGGTACCACATGGGCAAGTCAGAAGTGCTGGAGATTTAGTATCCCTAGTAGCAGTCCTCAGCCAATGAGGGATGGGAGCTGGAAGATAAATACCCCAGCTCCCTCTCCCCCAAGGTATGTTTTGCACCATTTCTCACAGTTCCTGCAGGACTGAGCCCACTGCCCACCGTGGAACTTGCCCATCTATGCACCATGCATTGGCTCATTCCCTTCCTTCTGTGCCACTTCCCCACCAGTGCTGGCTGGGGTGGCCTCCCAGATAAGCCAGACTCCAAGAGACACTCACATCTTTGCTCAGGCTCAACTTCTGGAGAACCCAGTCTTTTTTTTTTTTTTTTTTAATAAATTTATTTATTTATTTTGTGCTACATTGGGTCTTCATTCCTGTGTGTGGGCTTTCTCTAGTTGAGGCGAGTGGGGTCTACTCTTCTTGCGGTGCACGGGCTTCTCATTGCAGTAGCTTCTCTTGTTGTGGAACATGGGCTTTAGGCGCACGGGCTTCAGTAGTTGTGGCACGTGGGCTCTAGAGCGCAGACTCAGTAGTTGTGGCGCACGGGCTTAGTTGCTCCGCGGCATGTGGGATCTTCCCAGACCAGGGCTCGAACCCGTGTCCCCTGCATTGGCAAGTGGATTCTTAACCACTGCGCCACCAGGGAAGTCCCCAGAACCCAGTCTTAAACGATGGCCATGTCTATTCCTTTAGAAAGTAGGAATGCTTAGTCCCTGTTGGCTTATTCTTAGCTTAGGGGACTTTGAAATTCCAGGATGACAGGAGTAGTTGCATTTAATAGTTTGTTGCACACAGTTTACAAAATGCATTCTCATAAATAAGGGTTTCTCAGCCTTAGCACTGTTGACATTTTGGACCAGATAATTGTGGTCCAAATTCTGTATCGTGGGAGAAGGCTATCTTGTGCATTGTAGGATGTTTAACAGTCTCCCTGACATGGACTCACCAGTGGCATACCTCCCCCGCCCCCACTGGGACAACCATGTTTCTAGACATTGCCAACTGTCTCCAAGGGCCAAAACCACCTCTAGCTGAGAATCACAGACGTAAGCCATCTGATGTCATTTGATGTAAATGGCAATCCAAAAAGAGAATGATGATGATGGTGATGGTGGTGGTGATGGTGGCAGTGATAGTGATGATGATGTTGGTGACGGTGGTGATGATGCACATGGTAACATGACAACATGACATAACATTCAAATGACTTGACCAGACTTGCTCAGGTGCTATCAGTGAACCTAGAGTCTGATCCCAGATCTTCTGCCTGCCTTACCTCACTCTGAAAGCCCATGACATAGACTGGAAATATTCAGCCCTATTCACAAGGAACTTCAGAGAAAACACATGCCCTCCACGAAAGTGTCGGACCAAGAATGAAACCAGAGCTTTCTGACTTCCAAGGCTGTGTGCTCTTTCCAGAGCACTGCTCCTTCCTGTTTTAGAAAGAACAGAGAGTTGTGCTAGGGTTTTCACATGAAAGCTGTTTGCACCCTTGAAGATGCTTCTACTGCATTGAGATCACTGAAATGAATGATAGAATAAAGCCAAGTTGTACACTGTCTGCAACCCACTGTTACCCGCAGATCCGCTGTGAAGTTGGCTTATGGAATAAATATCTGTCATCTACAACGTTTCGCACTAGCCTAATCCGCACTTTCATGAGCTATTGATGTTTTCATGGTACTTAGAGTTAAGAGGCTCTTCCATAGTTCAAAAACTGACATCAACCCTACTATTTCTGTTGTCAGATAGGGTCTCCAGCAGACTCTTTCATAGCATAGCATTTATTGAGCACCTACTGTGTTCAAGAGAAGGTGGCGACTCCAGAATGTCAATGTAATAGGGGTTTAGAGGCTGTCGCCTGGTTGTAAACTGGCGGGGAGTAGGTGGAGTCTCGGAGCTTAGTCTGGAAGCCCTGTGTGCAAAGCAAGCGCACAGCTTTTATTAGGAGAGGATGTTTGGGGGTGGTGCCGGGGAAGCTGATGGAGGTTATGGGGACAATTAGAATCTTCCTAAGCCACCTGTTGGGACAACTTGACATGAGGAATTATGGTGGATAAAATATGTCCCCTGCGCTCTGGAAACAGACCTTCAGCAGTGTGCCTTGTGTTTCTGTTGCTTTGTTCTTACTACTTGAAGCACCAACAACATGGGTGGTTTCCACATCTCCTCCCTGCTCCTGGAGTGGCAGCAGACACCGCCCTTGGGCAGTGGATGAAGCGGGGGCATGAGGGGTGGGGTGGGAGGAGGTTGTGGTTCTGCATCAGTTCCAAGAACTTCTCTGGAGGCCATTTCCTGGAACGCCTCTCCTCTGGCAGTGAATTGCTCAGTCAGGATGCTCCTGTTTAAAATCCTTTACTGTCTCCCATCCCCAGCAAGGTGACATCCAAGTGACCTAAACTTGTCTCTCTAAACCCTTCATGGTCTGACTCCTGCTTCCATGTCTGTACCCAAAGCCGGGCACACTGACCACCAGGCAAGTTCCTTCAGGAGTTGTGACCCCTCTCCCTTCTTCCCTCTGCCTCAGGCGCTGCCCTCTCCACCCACCTCCTGTTTATCTGCCTAGTGGTCCCCTTCTCTTTCTTGAGGATCACCTCCTCCAGGGAGGCCTCTCTGATGCCCCCCATCTGAGTTAGACACACTTTTCTGCACCTACCTTGACTGTAACTCCTACCACAATCCCTGGCTTTCTCGTCTAAACAGACCACTGCTCTGTGACTCCTTGTGTCCTCTGATCACAGCACAGTGCCTGGCACATAGTAGGTGCTTGGAAATATTAGGGAGGGGATACAAGTAAAGGAGAAAGACACAAGAGAAAAAGGGAAGAAAGAGAGAAGTGGAGAAGGAGAAAGGAAGGAAAGAGGCGTAAGTTAATATCTATCCATGATTGATGCAGCCGGAGTTGAATTGTCTGGCGTTCCTACAATCACAGATCAATTTTATCCAGCACACCTAACATAGCACAGGTTTCTTTGCCGTACTGAAGTGCTTTCTGGATTATTAACTGTCCATCGCTGTCCAAATACTTAGTGTCAAGGTACTCTATTGTGTTTGGGTCTTTAAAAGTGTGTCATCCTGTGATGCTATGAATAGTGATGGCAGGTTGGAGCATAGTGCATGAATAAGGTGCCTCCATCCCATTCTCTGTTCCATCCCCTAAACATAATAGATTAGCTGGTTGATTTTGAGGAATTTGCCAACTATAAGAATGCAAGTTGTCATTAGCAAGCAGTCAGCGTGCTCTGCATCACAGAAAAATGGAAGACCCAGGTCACACCCCCAGCAGGTGGCTCAATGCCCAGCACTTAGTTTCACCCAGGAAAAAATGTTGTTAATGACGGGGGTATTGAAGGCAATTCTACAGACAATGCAGCACTTGACTCTGCAGTGAGCTCCATGCTGGGAAGGTCATTTCATGAATGAGTCTTCAAAAGCCCAATTCATCCACGGATCTGTGTGCGATGCTTTTAGGAAGGACCATCACATCCTGTTCACGGGTTCGGTCTGTGCCTTCCTCACCCCCAGTTCCTAGCTTGGGATCTGACACATAGTATATCTCAAGAAAATGAGTGTTGCTTGAAAAAAGAAATCAAAGGCTTGTTGAATGCCTGTAACTTGGCTTCACAAGACCCCTCCTCTTCTCTCTGCCCCCCAAGCCTGAACCTAAGCAACAGCGACATCCTGACCATCTACGACGGTGATGAGGTCATGCCCCACATCTTGGGGCAGTACCTTGGAAACAGCGGACCCCAGAAGCTGTACTCGTCCACGCCGGACCTAACCATCCAGTTCCACTCAGACCCTGCCGGGCTCATCTTTGGGAAGGGCCAGGGGTTCATCATGAACTACATAGGTAAGTATTCTAGCCAGTCACTTTTTCTCCTTGGGTTTAGGTGCAAGTTAAGACAATTTCTTCTAGATATGTCTTTTGGGGAGGGTTGTGCTACATGAGTTTTTCAATATATTGACACGGTAAATATACATCGTTTTTTTTAAGAGGTTGGTCTCTCTAGTCGGAAGGACAAGGGTTCAAATCTTAGGATTATCATTGATGACTGTGTGACCTTGGGCAAGTCACTTAACCTCTCTGAGCCTCTTTTTTGTCATCTGTAAAATGGAAATAGTGATACCTCCTCCACAGGGTTGATATCAGGACTTAGTAGATAATGTCTCATAACTTTAAGATTCATCATTTTTCATTTGCAGCCAGCTGTGACTTTATATCGTCAACACACTCTTCCATATTTGCAACTTCTCAAAGCATTACCTATGCCATCTTGCCTGAATTGAAGCTTGGCTCTCCCCTAAGGACTCTTCTTCTCCTGAAGCCCCGTCCAACCAAGACAGCCCTTTCTCTCCTACCTCCCATACTTTATTTTTTTAAAGTTTTATTCGAGTATAGTTGATTTACAATGTTATATTAGTTTCAGGTGCACAGCAAAGTGAATTAGTTACACATATACATATATCCACTCTTTTTTAGGTTCCTTTCCCATATAGGCCATTACAGAGTACTGAGTAGAATTCCCTGTGCTATATAGTAGGTCCTTATTAGTTATCAATTTTATATATAGTAGTGTGTATATGTCAATCCCAATCTCCAATTTATCCCTTCCCCCCTTCCCCCCAGTAACCATAAGTTTGTTTTCTACATCTGTAACTTTATTTTTGTTTTGTAGGTAAGTTCATTTGTACCCTTTTTTTAGATTCCACGTATAAGCAACATCATGTGGTATTTTTGTCTTTCTGTGTCTGACTTACTTCATTCCATATGACAGTCTCTAGGTCCATCCATTTTGCTGCAAATGGCATTATTTCATTCTTTTTTATGGCTGAGTAATATTCCATTGTACATAGGCACCACATCTTCTTTATCCATTCCTCTCTTGATGGACATTTAGGTTGCTTCCACATCTTGGCTATTGTAAATTGTGCTGCTATTGGCGTTGGGGTGCACGTATCTTTTCGAATTATGGTTTTCTCCATATATATGCCCAGGAGTGGTATTACTGGATCGTATGATAGCTCTATGTTTAGTTTTTTAAGGAACCTCCATACTCTTCTCCCGTACTCTAGATTCTTTCTTGCTGCTCAATGTGTCTTCCAAACCTTTTCTCTTCCCATCATCTTTAAAAAAAATTCCCGCTGGGCTTCCCTGGTGGCGCAGTGGTTGAGAGTCCGCCTGCCGATGCAGGGGACACGGGTTCGTGCCCCGGTCTGGGAAGATCCCACATGCCGCGGAGCGGCTGGGCCCGTGAGCCATGGCTGCTGAGCCTGTGCATCCGGAGCCTGTGCTCCACAACGGGAGAGGCCGCAACAGTGAGAGGCCTGCGTACCACAAAAAAAAAAAATCCTGCTATAAAGTTCAAACTAAGTTCACACGTGACCATCCAGTACCCCCTTCTTAATTATTTCATCCACCCACACCCTTCCCTCCTCACTCCTCACCCTGAAACTCCCCCTTATTCATTCCTGGCTCCATCCCCCTCCTCTGCTCTGCTCAAGCTCTAAACCTTGGAGGGTCCCATCCTGGACCCTGTCCTGCCTTCTGTGTGCTGTCATCCAGGCCCATGGTTTTAAACAATGCTTATCTATATTCCATTGACCCCTAGTTTGTACCTACAGCCTTGACCTCTCCCGTGAACTCCAGATCTCTCCAGCTCCCTGCTCACCGCGCTCTTGCACGTCTCACTGGCAGCTCGGGTTTAGCACGGACAGAGCAGAGCGACCTCTTTGCCCCCCTGCCCTCACCACCTCTCACTGCTCCTGCTGTCTGCCCAGCCCAGGAGGCGGGACCACGACTCTCCTGGTTTCTCAGGCTGCTTCCCCTGTATCCATTCCCTCCGCTCAGCTCTACTGCTACAATCTGTCTCAGATCCAAGTCCTCTTCTCCGTCTATCCACGCCCACCACCCTAGTCCAAGCTGCTATCCTCGCCAGCAGTCGGGACCAGAACACTGTGAAGTCCCACTGATCCCAGCCCTGGAAGGGACTTGAACTGACAGTGTCTGGTCCAGCCCTGTCTCGTCACAGCACAAGAAGCCCTGGACCACCAAGGATGAGGGACTTGATCATCAGGGGCGGACCTGAGGCTCACATCCAGGCTTCCAGCTCTTAGGGTTTCTCTACCCCCAATATTTTTGGCAATAGCAGAGAACCTGGGAGACACAGTGTTAGGTAGAGAAGACCTAACTTCTTTTGGCATCCAGGATGGTGGGTGCTTGCCTCCTGAGGATTTCAATGGGCAGGATTCAGCCAGCAGTTAGGGGACTTGCTTGCACCCCCCAGGGAAGAGGTTGACGTCTTGGTCTCCAAGATGGAACCGGGAAAAGGAGGACTGATCCTGCCAAGTCTCTCTGCCACCACCAAAGACCCTCTGGCTTGAGCACGATTCCGTGTCTTTGGTTCTTCCCCTTGGCTTGAAGATTTGCCCATCTCTAGCTCATACAAAGTGTTCTCTTTGTATCTCCTCCTGCCTCCAGAATACAGGCTAGTTCCCTGACCATTGGCTGTCTCAAGGAGCCTCATGCATATGAAAATAAGTCTCTTGCTTTTCTTTATTTCCAGCTGGTGGACACTTCCTGTCCCCGCTCTGCTCTGCAGGTACCTCTCAGAGAAGCAATCACAAGCACTGTTTTTTTTTTTATGTGACTCAGGGGTCTTTTTACCCTTGATGGCGATGCTGGGTATGTTCAGAGTGTAACTGCTGCCACTTTCCACGCGTTGTTCACTGGGGGATGCCCTGGGCAGAGGCTGTCCAGGCAATGTGCCCTCCAGAGTCGGCTGCCTTTGGAGGGAAAGTTTCTGGTGACTTGGCTTCAGTCTGTCTCCATAGACCATTCCTCCCCGCCTCCCTCCCTACTGGAAGATGAGGTCATATTTTTGCTCATTTGTCTCCTCTGGTGCCCGAGTCAGTCTTGCAAAACTGCATTCAGCTTGATGGCAGAAATATGACTCTATCCAAGGCTGCCCAAGGTTGACCAGAAAGCCTGGCCATTGTTCAGTTTGGCAATATTTTGAAGAGGAGGTGCTCTTGTTAATTGAAGCTGAAACTTAGATTCATGTGACAATTTGCAGTTAGCAAGCACTCTTACATATATTATTTTATTTCATCTTCAAACGCATTATCTCCATTTTCCAGAGAGTTTGGTTCACAAAATTTCATGCTAGGCCCTGTCCTAGTCATCAGGATACAGGAATGAATAGAATTCTCTCCCTGCCCTTGAGCCAGTTAGTGAAAATGGAAGAGTCCCATTAACAGACAATATCAGGATCATATGCTGATGAGCACAGGATTTCAGAGAGTGCTTCCCAGGGGTACACAGCCTGGCTAATATGGGTAACACAAAAAGGGAGAACAGCTCAACTTTTTTCTTATTTCTCTTAAAGAAACACAGGTTAATTTCACAGAGAAGGAAAGTGGGCCTTTGTATTTAATTCTGATGTCAATCAATTGCCAGTGACTACCTGGATTGAAGACCATGTTGTTTTCAGAGGAGGCCATGCCTGAAGTCAGTGGAAAAGAATGCCGTGATTGATTAGTGATGTCTGTCATGGGCACGGGCGAGGTATTTGCTACCCTGGGTCTAGATTTAACCAGACACAGATGCAACTCCCATCCAGTAGAGGGATCAGATGGAAGGGTTAGGGGTTTCTGCTGTCATCTAGAGAATTCGTTTTTTCTTTTTTGGCTGCGTTGGGTCTTCGTTGCTGCGTACGGGCTTTCTCTAGTTGCGGCAAGCGGGGGCTACTCTTTGTTGCGGTGTGCAGGCTTCTCACTGTGGTGTCTTCTCTTGTGCTGGAACACGGGCTCTAGGCACACGGGCTTCAGTAGTTGTGGCTTGTGGGCTCTAGAGCACAGGCTCAGTAGCTGTGGCGCACGGGCTTAATTGCCCCACGGCACGTGGGATCTTCCTGGACCTGGGCTCAAACCCATGTTGCCTGCATTGGCAGGTGGATTCTTAACCACTGCGCCACCAGGGAAGCCCCTCATCTAGAGAATACTAAAGCTCCTACACTGATCTCAAGGCCTGACCCCAGCTCTGGAAAGTGGCCGAGGCTTATCTGCTCTGATTGCTGTCAGAACCTTCCATGTAAGAACACTGGGCCTACATGGTTCTGACTTCCCATAATTCTCCTTTGCACAGACAGAAGCAAAGGCCCATTCTTCTCACTGCTTCTTATGTTTTGCTGTTGTCTGTCGTCAAGTGCGTGGGAGGGAAGGGAATTAAAAAGCAGAGATAAGCAAGCAGTGTTTTTCAAAGAGATATTGGTCACTTGTATGTTTATTCCTCTAATCCCAGGATAATAAATAAGTTCCATATTGTAGGTCAACTCCAATCAAGCTCCAATTCCAGCTCCCTGGAATGTTGTGTTGAGAAGGATTGGGAGGTTTCAGCTTGATTCAAAGACAGAGATTGCTATGGTTGATTAGTGATGTCTGCCATGAGCATAAGACTGTGAAGTGGTGGTATGTATTCAGTACATTTAGGTATTTCTTTTGCCCAAAAGTTGTACCATGGTGCTGATCTTGACTGTGAGCATGGAACCATGACTTCAGATCTCTATATTCCTGGTGCCTGGCACATAGTACGCACTCACAACATCTTAGTCAAACAAATCAATGAAACCATATAACTTGTCTTAGTGTTATTCTCTCGTATCCTGCACATTAATTAGTTTTCATCTTGCCTCTAGGGATAGACAGGGTCATGATTCTTGTCTCCATTCTCTGATTGAGGACAGTGAGGCTCAGAGACGTTTATTGACATGACTGGAGTCACACAGCTTCTAAAATAAAGAAAGAGGATTAGAAGGGAAGTTCTCTGACTCCTGGGCCAGTTTTCTCATTCTAAGCAAAGTTAACAAAGGTTCATAGGAACAGATAATTCCAGAAGCTCTGCCTAGGGTGTTTGGTGAACATGCAGACTCCTGAATCAGGGTCTCTGTGGGTAGAGTCTGGGAACTGAAAAACAGAAGGTTAAGTGACTTAGCCAAAACCACCCAGTTAGTAGACAGTGGGGCCAAGGTTTGAATCAAGGCTCTGCTGCATGGTGGCAGCCGCTGAGAATGACAAATGCGATGAATGCTACGGAGGAGACGGGAGGGCCCATGGAAATGTATAGCCATGCCGGCTCATCTTGAAAAGTCAGACAAGCAAACCTTTCTCAGTCCCAAAGCATCTGGCACAAGGCAGACCACATATCCCGTATTTGCCCCCATTTCTCCTCTTTCATCCAGAGTTTGAACATTTGCAGCTGTGTCCCAAATCCAGGGCTTGGCTGATTTTTCAAAGGCCTAAAAATAGAGGCTCCTGTTCCCCACAAAGCAATTCTAGAAGCCATTTCCCGCTCCCCTTCTTCTTGCGGACACCCAGGAGATCTCCTTCCCCCAAATAAAATCATGATGAAATCCCGGGAAAAGCCATTGCTTGTTTCTCAGAATGACTTTCCTGCAGACAATGGAGGTGCTTTGCTTTCCCCAGAAGCACATAAGAGCCGCAAATTAATTACATGGCATAATTAGCCCTCTTCTCAAAATCTGTGCAGTGCGCACTTAGAAGCGAGAGTGATAATAGTGGGCTTTGGATTGCTACCTTAGTAACAAAAGTTTGCAGGGGGAAAACAGAATTATTCCAGAGGAAGATTCTGTGACGATAAGCTGTGTGTAGCATTTTCTGGAGTATGGTTAATGTTCGCTGATGGTAGGCGATGTGATTTGAAGAATGCAACCAATAATTATTTCTTTCTTAATAGCTACGTGTTTATCTTAGTCTACATTACAAAAATGTATATGACTAATCCATCAAACCCATAGATTTATGGACATTCTTAGGATAAGGCTGAGTATAGTAGCAACCTATTGCTACGTAACAGATGACCCCCCCAAATTAACAATAAACGTTCACTATCTCACAGTTTCTGTGAGTCAGGAATTCAGGAGTTAATACTGGGCGGTCCTGATTTGGGGCCTGTCATGAGGTTATAGTCAAGATATCAGCTGGGGCTGCAGTCCTCTGATGGCTTGGCTGGAGGTTCCACATCCAAAATGGGAAGAAGTCATTGTAAAATCCCCCTAGAGAAGAGTTCTTGCAGGTTAAGGGATTTCAGAAGTTGTGTTGCTTACTTCTGGGGGCTTTTTCTTCTATTTTCTCTTTCGTCTGACATTCATAAAAGGAACCCCCAGCAACAAGGCCACCTCCGCATCTAAGGATGATGTTTTTGTTTTAAAGAGGTGTCAAGGAACGACTCCTGCTCAGATTTGCCTGAGATCCAGAATGGTTGGAAAACCACTTCTCATACAGAGCTCGTGAGGGGAGCCAGAATCACCTACCAGTGTGACCCCGGCTATGACATCGTGGGGAGCGACACCCTCACCTGCCAGTGGGACCTCAGCTGGAGCAGCGATCCCCCATTTTGTGAGAAAAGTAAGAGTAGTCTTGTTGTTTTCCTCTAGGTCATTGGATGGAAAATCCCTCCCATGGAGTATTTTTTTGCATGGATGCAGAGGAGCTATTCAGTGTAGAATCTGGCCTCTCTTCTATTCCACCAACACACCGGTGCTGTTCACCAATGTCGTTTTGTAGCCCAAGGGCAGGGATCTCAGACTCAGGTGGTTTCAAAAGCCTGGCAGATAATGGAAATAAGTAAAGCAGGCTGGGTGTGAGACATTAGGGAATGGTGTGGACTGCAGTCAGCAGGAATATATGTAGCCTGTGTAAAAACATCATTCAAATTCAAGTCGTTAAATACCTGCAGCAGCCAAGCAAAACAAATCTAAGTTGGCCCTAGGAGCCCCAGTTCAAAACCCCTATGGTAGGAAGCCAACTTTTTTTTTTTTAAGGCACGTTTTATTTTCTCAGCATTTCCAAAATGGAAATAGTTTGATCGATGATAATTTTTTAAAAGAAGTAGCTTGAATTTTCTGGCAATGCCTTAGTGAAGGTATCTAGAGAAACAAGAAAACTTCTCCTTGTTTCTAAACCTTCAGTGGTCTTTCTCTTGCATTTACATTGAAGTAGACACTGGTAGGTAGCTGACTTTATCCAGACAGCATCCCCCCCTGTCCCCTGGTTCCTTCTGCCTGCTCCCCTGAGTGCTGGCCTCAGTGCAGGCCAAGTGGGTCTAGTGATAGCTGAGTTTAGCGTCTTGAAGAGGGGTAGCGACAGGAAGTGCCTCTAATGGTTTCTACCCTGATGTCTTAGTATCGGGGTGGGGGGAGCTAAATTTGGCCTCTCCCCTCCTCCATTTGCTTCCCACCTCCTACATAAAACTCTAGTCTGCAGTCTTCTTCCTGGGAATCCTTGGATCCTTGGTGATACTTTGGTAGATCTGTTCAGCATGACTTAAGTCACCAATTGCCCAAGAAGAAATATTAAGTACTGCAGAGAAAGAGGCTGTCAGGGAAGGAGAGCATGGGGGGACTACATACAATTCCTGTCATAAACATTCCAACATCAAGGAAAATTATAATGGTGGGAAACATGAAAGAACTCGCTGAAGGTCCATAAAACCAGCTACACAAACACATCGATTTGTTCTGCAACAGAATGTGGGGTGTGTGTATGTGTGTGGATTGTGATAGAAAATAAAAATGGACAGTGAGATGTACAATTAAGAGAGATCCATCACGAACCCACTAATGCAGTCTACATCATCATCATTATTTTTTAAACATTTTTAAAGGCTTGGAGGGGACATAACTAGCTCTCTATGGGGGGGGGGGTCCCCTCCCCTGCCTCAATTTTTGCCAAGAAAAGGCCCAAAGTAGAGCAAATAAATGTGTATTGGGCCTGTTGTGTGCCTGTGTGTTTATGTTCCCAGGCTGGGTGCCACGCTCACTCTGCGTTCAAGACACAGACCCACCAAAATGCTTCTCTTCTAGTGAAATGAGAGCAGAAGAACCTCCTAGAACAGTGGGGTCCCACCTAGAAGTCCCTGAATGTTATAACCACCTTTCATTGGTTAAGCTCCACTCTTGACATTAAAAGATGTAAATATATAACTGTATCTTAAAATTGTGCCAGTAACAAATATACGGTAATCAAGTGGTAGTAAAATAATGAGGTAGAAAGTGAAAATCCCTATGGTCTGCTCTCTAGCAATGAGGCCACTCTCAAAAGTTTATTCTGTCTTACTCCAATTGCATATGTATGTATCTGTCTGTTACACACATTCGTAAATACGCATGTGTGTGTGTATTGTGTATGTTGAGATATATATGGATACACATATAGAAATAGCTGCAGATACAGATATTTTACCATAATAGGCATCAGTTTCTAGAAACTGCCTTGCAACAGCTTTTTTCTTCAATTCAGAAATAGACATCTTTTCATATCACACATGTGATCTGCTTCATTCCTTTTTATTTTTATTTTTGCAGCACAATGAGAAATAGGTTTTATTTAGTCTTAAGATGTTTCCTCTCTGCATAAATATTAACAATAGTGTATCATGAGTCACAGTGCAAAATTTACATTACAGTTGTCAATTTAAAACTCAGTTTCTCTCTTTTCCATACTTCATTCCTTTTTAATTGGTTTATTATTCTCCTTTTATCTATATTGACTTTTTAACTTAAAAGTAATGGACACTTAAGACTTCACTAGCAGTCCGGTGGTTAGTACTCCGTGCTTTCACTGCCCTGGGCCTGGGATTCGATCCCTGGTCAGGGAACTAAGATCCCACAAGCGACACAGTGAGACCAAATAAATGAATGAGTGAATGAATGAAAGAATGTAATGGATGCTTATTTTCCTATAGTTAAGTACTACAAAGAAAGCAGTGGGAAAGAGCACTTTGTTCTCATTCGTGGTTGGTCAGGATTTCATGGAATGGTTGCTGCCTGATATTTAACTCCTCTTCTGTTAAAGGATTGCTTTTTAACCATTACAAGTATAATATTATTATGTGCAATGTGCAGCCTTGGATGTGGGTCTTTGGGCCCTGATGCAAACATTTCTTTGGGCAAATTCCTAAAAGTGAAAATTAAATTCAAGTCTCTTTTGTCCTGGCCTGTTCTCCAGCCGCATGCAGTGTCTTTCAAACAGGGAAAGAACTAAGTGAGGAAATGTTCTAGATCATTCTGTAGTTCTCAGCAAACCAGTGGTCATCAGGCCCTAACACCCACCTGGTTTGGTTTTATCTCGTGTAGTTATGTACTGCACCGATCCCGGGGAAGTAGACCACTCGACCCGCTTGATTTCGGACCCCGTGCTGCTGGTGGGCACCACCATCCAGTACACCTGCAACACGGGCTTCGTGCTGGAAGGGAGCTCCCTCCTGACCTGCTACAGCCGTGAAACCGGCACGCCCATCTGGACCTCTCGCCTGCCCCACTGTGTTTGTGAGTCCTCTTTATTGGCTTGAGCCTCCGGGATGCATCTGGGGGTTGGCTTCTTCTTACTCCTGGTGGAGGGCTGGGCTCCTAGGAGGCGGTACCCACTCTTGGGAACGTTTATTATCGCTGTCCCCCAACAATAGCTAACAGGGATTGAGGGCATGGCTACTCTAACAGTTATGGTAAGTTTATCAGGCAGTGTGCTGAGTCCTTTACCAGATTTCCCTCTCTTCTTCCTTGGGTAGCTTTGTGAGCATGGCAGTACTGTCTCCATCTTCCAAAGAGGATACTAAGGTTCAAAGAGGTGAAATCATGGCCCCAGATCACACAGCTAGTCAGTTAAGAAGGAGGCCAGAGGCAAACCCAGGCCTGCCTGACTCTAAATGATTAAAATTGAGCAGTCCGCAGGGCAGTAAATAGAGTGATTTAGACTCTCTTTGACCTCTTCTACGGGGCCATCAAAGCAAACGTTTGGTTAAAAAAACACTTTGGGGGGTTCTCTACCATAAGAACTCAAAAAAAGGCTTCCAAGGTCACTCTGAGAATGGAAGAGTAACTGCATATTCTCACCAGGCAGAGGAGGTGGAGAGCAGGGGTCTGGGGCGGAGGGTGGGAGGTCTCAGCCTCGATGGCGCATGGGAATCATCTAGGATGTTTTAAAACACCCTGGAGATTCGGATGCAATTGGTCTGGGGTGTATCATGAGTTTCAAAAGCTTCCCAAGGTTTCTGATGTGCTGACAGGGATCGGACCCATTGCTTAAGAAAAGCGTGAGGCTCTGCAGAAGGAACAAAGCCTCACACGATACCTGGGGTTTAGAGATGTCAGCTGCACTGCTATTTTATGAGTGTTTTTTGAAGAGATCCATTAAGGGCACAGGCAGCCCAAGCTCCCAGAGCTGCACTGAGGTCTCGATAGTGCTGGGGAATCAGACTTTAAACAACAACAAAAGAATAGATGTTTATTGTATGTTTATGTTTATTGTAAACTACATCTTATGTGATGAACAGCGTGTAACTTAAGGACGTGACTCTCTCCTGAAGTAGCTGTGTTTTGTCACTTCTCACAAGTATCAAAACAGGCTTTGTGGAGTTTTTTCATGGCCACAAACAAGCAGCCCTGCCATTTAGATGGACAAAAGCATTCACTGTTTGGAAGACAATTGGAAAGCAAGAAAATCCTTGTCCTTTTCCATGGGATAAACAGATACAGGCAGACCTCAGAGATACTGTGGGTTCAGTTCCAGACCAACACAATAAAAGAAAATATTGCAATAAAGCAAAATTTTGGGTTTCCTAGTGTATATAAAAGTTACATTTAGCCTATACTGTAATCTATTAAGTGTGCTATAGCATTACATCTAAAAAAAAAAAAAAGTATGTACCTTAATTTTAAAAGACTTTATTGCTTAAAAAAAAAAAAAATGCTAACCCTCATCTGACCATGCAGGGTTGCCACAAACCTTCAATTTGTTAAAAAAAAAAAAAAAAAAAACCAGTATCTGTGAAGCACAGTAAAGCAACGTGCAATAAAACAAGGTATGCCTGTACTTACTGAGCACTTTTTGTATGCCAGGCACATTCTGAGCAGTCACATGCATTAATTCACATTCACATAATTAATTAATAGCAGAGATGTTCGTTGCTTCTGATAAAGAACAGAACATGGTCAAATTCAAACTCTGAGGAGACCTTCCTCTCCTTCTATTTGTGAGGCAGCCAAGGCCAGGGTCCCCTGTGGTAGTCCATAAATTCAGGTTTCTCAGCCCACAAAAGGGATTTATCACACAGACCCAAATAAATGAAAAATTTAAGTGTACATCATCTACTTCATAGATTTTCCTTAATTGACATCTGATTCCTTTATTAGAGGAAGATTTATGTTTCTGGGTTCCCATTTTCTCTTCTCAAAAAGGGGGAGGGTGTGGTAAGAACACAACATGAAATGGACCCTTTTAGCAAATCTTTGAGTGTAGAATAGAGTATCATTAACTCAGAGGCATGGTGTTGTACAGCAGATCTTTAGAAGTTACTTACCTTGCATAATGGGAACTTTATGCCTGTTGATAAGCAATTTCCCCATTTCCCCTTCCTCCAGCCCCAGGCAGCCACCGTTTCACTCTCTGGTTCTATGAATTTGACCCTTTTTTTTTTTTTTTTTGTGGTATGCGGGCCTGTCACTGTTGTGGCCTCTCCCGTTGCGGAGCACAGGCTCCGGACACGCATGGCTCATGGGCCCAGCCGCTCTGCGGCATGTGGGATCTTCCCGGACTGGGGCACGAACCCGCGTCCCCTGCATCGGCAGGCGGACTCTCAACCACTGCGCCACCAGGGAAGCCCCTTGACCTTTTTTAAAAAGATTTTTTTTTGAAGCATAGTTGATTTCCAATGTTGAGTTAATTACTGCTATACAGCAAAGTGATTCAGTTATACATATATATACAGTCTTTTTTTTATACTTTTCCATTATTGTTCATCATAGGCTATTGAACATGGTTCTCTGTGCCATCCAGTAGGACCTTGCTGCTTATCCACTCCATATATAAAAGCCTACATCTGCTGACCCCAGCCTCCCACCCCATCCCTCCCCCAACCCCCTTGACAACCACCAGTCTGTTTTCTATGTCCATGAGTCTGTTTCTGTTGCACAGATAGGTTCATTTGTGTCATATTTTAGATTCCACGGATACATGATATCATATGGTATTTGTCTTTCTCTTTCTGACTTACTTCTCTTTGCATTATAATCTCTAGTTGCATCTATGTTGCCCCAAATGGCATTATTTTATTCTGTTTTATGGCTGAGTAGTATTCCATCGTATATATGTACCACATCTTCTTTATCCATTTATCTGTTGATGGACATTTAGGTTGTTTCCATGTCTTGGTTGTTGTGAATAGTGCTGCTATGAACATAAGGGCGCATATATCTTTTTGGATTATAGTTTTGTCCAGATATATGCCCAGGAGTGGCATTGCTGGATCATATGGTAAGAATTTGACTATTTTTTAAAATAAATTTCCATTTAAAAAAATTTATTTATTTACTTAGCGCTGGGTCTTAGTTGTGGCACACAGGATCTTTGTTGCAGCATGCGGGCTCTTAGTTGTTTCATGTGGGCTCTTAGTTGCGGCATACAGACTTCTTAGTTGTGGCACGCGAACTCTTAGTTGTGGCATGCAGACTCTTAGTTGCGGCATGCGGACTTCTTAATTGTGGCATGTGGATTCTTAGTTGAGGCATGCGGACTCTTAGTTGCGGCATGCATGTGGGATCTAGTTCCCCGACTAGGGATCGAACCCAGGCCCCTGCATTGGGAGCGTGGAGTCTTACCCACTGGACCACCAGGGAAGTCCCTGAATTTGACTATTTTAGATGCATCCTATAAGTAGAACCAGACAGTATTTGTCCTTTTGTGACTGGCTTATTTCACTCAGCATAATATCCTCGAGGTCCATCCATGTTGTCACATATGGCAGAATTTCCTTCTTTTTCAAAGCTGAATGATATGCCATTGTATGTATACACCACGTTTACTGTATCCATTCATCCATCAGTGATGTTTGTTTCCACATCTTGGCTAGTGGAAATAGTGCTGCAGTGAACACAGTGGTGCTAAAATCTCTTCAAGATCCTGATTTCAGTTATTTGGGGTAAATACCCAGAAGAGGGATTGCTGGATCATAATGCTTGTTCTATCTTTAATTGTTTGAGGAACCTTCTCACTGTTTGCCATAGCAGCTGCACCATTTTGCATTCCCACCAAGGGTTCCCTCTTCTTCATGCCCTCACCAACTCTTGCTGTCTTTTGTTTCTTTGATAATAGCCATCCTACCATGTGTGAGGTGATATCTTATTGTAGTTTTGATTAGCATCTCCCTGATGACCATGGCGTTGAGCATCTTTCGTGTACATGTTGGCCATTTGTATATCTTCTTTGGAGAAATGTCTATTCAAGTCCTTTGCCCATTTTTTAATTGGGTTATTTGTTTGTCGGCTATTGAGTTGTAGGAGTTCCTTATGTATTTTGGAAGTTAACCCCTTATCAGATACATGGTTTGCAAATATGTTCTCTCATTCAGGACATTCAAGATTTCTCTCACTGATTGTTTTCTTTGAAATTGGACCCTTATCTGACACCATACACAAAAATCAACTCAAAATGGTTAAAGACTTAAATGTAAGACCTGAAACTGTAAAAATTCTAGAAGAAAACATAGGGGAAAAGCTCCCTGACATTGGTCTTGGCAATGATTTCACAGATATGACACCAAAGGCACAGGCAACAAAAGCAAATATAGACAAGTGGGAATTCATCGCAGTAAAAAGCTCTGCACAGAAAAGGAGAGACCTTATTATTCTGTTTGCACAAGTAACAGGGAATCTTGGACCACACAACCCTTAGTCCTAGAATTTAGTCTGAGTGAGTCCTAGAATTTAGTCTGAGTCCTAGAATTTCAGAGCTGAAGGGAATCTGGGAGATAAAATGCAATTGAGGATAACCTTGAGATAAAACACAGCTGCCCTCATTTTACAGATAATAAAAATAGTTGTTATCTATCAACTGTGTAAGACATTTTGCTAAGCATGTTATATGTATTTGTGAACATATATGTATATATGTGTACAGTATGTGTGTATATACATGCACGTATACATTAAGGAAACTAAAACTCAGAGGAAAATACAGATAACAGTAGTTATCATGTGTAAAATACATTGCTAACTAGATTATATATATATATATATATATATGTATTTTTGTGAATGTATATATGTGCACACACACATATAAATGCATGTGTGGAGGGGGGTATGTAAAGGAAATTGATTCTCAAAGGGAAGTATGACTAAGGTCACAAACTTCTTTGTGGGCAGAGCTAGGATTCCGATTTAGGGCTCTGATCTCCAAGGCCAGCATCCCTTCCACCAGCCTGGCGCCGCCATCATTTCACCATGGGTGGCAGGGCGCAAACTCACACAGGGCTGTCCCAGTGGAATTGTAGTCTATGGTCCTAACCCCTTAGCCACCATCACATCCCTTCCCAGTCCCCAGACCTTTGGGCCAAGTTCTGACACTGACTGGTTGGTTCCTGTTTGGGGCTTAATTGTGTCCCCCAAAAAACAATGTCAAAGTCCTAACCCCCAGGGCCTGTAACCATGAGGTTTGGGGAAATAGGGTCTTTGCAGATATAATCAAGTTAAGATGAGGTCGTACCAGATTACGGTGGGTGTTAATCCAGTGACTGGTGTCCTTACAAGAAGAGGGAAATTTGGACTCACATGGAGACACAGACATAGGGAGAGCATCGCGTGATGACAGAGGCAGTGATGGGAGTGTTGTACCTGCAAGTCAAGGATGCCAAGAATTGCCAGAGACCACCAGAAGCTAGGGAGAGGCAGGGAAGCATCCGCCTTCCGGAGGTTTCAGAGGGAGCAGGGCTTCTGGCCTCCAGAGCTATGAGACAAGGAATGACTGTTGTCCTACGGTCCCTGATTGTGGCACTTTGTTACAGCAGCCCAAGAAGCAAATACAACTCCCATTTCCCCTTTAAAATACTGAAAGGTGGAAATATTTTTTTAAAAGAAAGAAAAGGCACCTTACTAATGAGGCACAGCCTCCAAAGACCCTCTGGGCTGCAGCACCTGCTGGGTTTCCGAGAAGCAGCCCGGGTCCCTCCGGGGCCGCTGCCTTTCCCCAAGATCTGCAGAGCTCTGGTGAGAAGTTGTTCCTGACACCCATGCTAATGAGTTCACGAGTCAAGCTGGATGTCAGGAGGCACGCCATCCTCCTCTCAGATGTCAGGAGAACCCAGCATGGGGTTCCAGCATTGATCCAGGCAGGTGAGGCCGACGGGAGATGACACACGAGGCAGGAGGATAGTCAGATTCTAGCAGCGAGGTGCCCAGACTGAGGGGGTGGTTGTATCTGGGTTCTGAGAGTATTTTTAACAAGGTTATTGGACATAAAACAGCTTTATTTTTTTTAATTAATTAATTTATTTATTTTTGGCTGCATTGGGTCTTCGTTGCTGTACATGGGCTTTCTCTAGTTGTGGCGAGCAGGGGCTACTCTTCGTTGCGGTGCGTGGGCTTCTCATTGCGGTGGCTTCTCTTGTTGCGGAGCACAGGCTCTAGCCAAGTGGGCTTCAGTAGCTGTGACACGCGGTCTCAGTAGTTGTGGCTAGTAGGCTGTAGAGCGCAGGCTCAGTAGTTGTGGCACACGGCTTAGTTGCTCCGCGGCATGTGGGATCTTCCCAGACCAGGGCTTGAACCCTTGTCCCCTGCATTGGCAGGCGGATTCTTAACCACTCTGCCACCAGGGAAGTCCAATAAAACAGCTTTAAAATGTTTCTTCTGCTGAACCAAGGAAACAGCCCTGATTTGACGAGCACCTTGGCTGTGCCCAGCCCTTCCCCAACATTCACACATTTAACCCTCACAAAACTGCATGAATGGTTTGCATGTCCACTTAAAAGCAGGCAGAGAAGGCCCAGAGAGGGTGAGCAGCTTTCCTGAGGTCACACAGCAGGGAAGGGGAAAACCCAGGATTCCAGCTAAAGCCTGCCTAACCCCCAAAGTGTCTTCTTCCTACCTCGGACTCTGCAGCCCTGGTTCCCGGGTGAAGCTCTGGGGCTCTACCATTGACCAAGACTTTCCACCAACAAGCAAATCGTATAAGCTCTGGACATCTGCAGCCTCTGTTCACAGTCACTTGCCAACGCCATCGTTTGGTCCAGCTGGGACTCAAAGCCATGTCTTTTCACTCCTGGTCCATTTACCCCAGGCCACTTCAAGAACAGACAGGTCAGGCATAGGTAGAGGGAAGAGTCTGAAATTTGCTGTCAGACCCACCTCCAGCTCTGCTGTGTGACCTTGGACCAGTAGCTTGCTCTCTCTGGACCTAGGGCCCCCATCTGTGAAAACGGATTACTGCTTCCTACCACGCAGGTTTGTTGGATGTAATTTGGTCATTTAACAAGTCCTCTTATCTGCAGGTGCATGCTAGGACAGAGGTTCCCAAACTTTCTCAACTCACAGTATCTTTGGAGTGTCAGGATTGTTTCGTAGGTTTCCTAGGCCAGAATACCTAACAATTCTATTTATTAAGCAGTTAGGTCCAAATCACTTAATAAGCAGCTATATCCTGACAACTTAGGAGCTGCTTGAAAAAGGAATGCACATAAATTGAGAGAAAAGATTGTAAAATTTTTATTTCGTTCTTAAGTAACACTTATTTACAATTACAGTAATAATCCAACTACTGCTGCGGGAGTGTGTGTGCCTGCTGGGCTCTGCCAAACTTCTCAAACTCTTAGCATCAAACTGGACTCTGCCACCTGCATCTCCTGTTCCACACTGATTTTGTCACAGTTCTTGCTTTTTAGCACAGCAACCACAGAAAACCTACCTTTGCAAAGATGGGGCATCATCAAAAAGAATGTAGCTCCATTGTGAAGCAGTTATACTCCAATAAAGATGTTTAAAAAAGTAAATAAACTACAATCTATATGCACCCCCCCCCAAAAAAAAAGAATGTAGCTCAATCTGATGTTAAAACTGTGAACTTTCTCAAGCTAAGAGTTCACATGAGGCTGGAAGATGTCACTGTGTCTCCTCAACATTTTTTAAAAATCTCACAGCACCCCTGTGAGTTCATGGTGGCACCCGGGGGCATCATGGTGTATAGTTTGGGAACACTGGTGTTAGGTCCTGAAAATATGGCAGAAATGCAGCAATATATAAACAGACACAATCTGCATTGTCAGGGAGCCTGGGGTCTATTGAAGATGGGGGAGGAGAAACAAGTCTATGAAAGAAATAACAATGGATCTGCAGTATCACCTCCTCCAGAAGGGCCTCCCTGACTGCCTAGGCTAGGTCATGTTTCTCTCATCTGCACTCCCATGGCTCCTATAGCTACACAGCACTTGCTGCAGCTTATCAAAATGATCTGTTTATATGTTCAGAGACTCAAACACATACCTTGCTTGCTAGGAATGTATCCAATTGGTTCTTGTATCCCTTGGGCCCAGCAGGCTCAAAAAATGACAGTATTTGTTACTATTACTGTCATCGTCCCTGTTAGCAATACTAATGCAGTCTTTATTGAGTTTCGTGGCTTTATTGCAGCTTCCCTTCTTTGGTGGCGACATGGTAGATGGCTGCTGGGGGTCCCATCCAGAAGACATAAACCACAGCATGAAAAGTAATGAGGCTCTGACAAAGACAGTGAGGGTTTTATGGGTGGCTCTTCAGGGAGGCATGTAGGGATTCCCCAGGAGGCTCTGGCCCTTCACAGCCCTGCCCCCAGAACACCACAAATACGAGATGTGGAGATTTCCTGACCTGGATAGAAGCCACATGGCCAGATGGTGGCCACAGTAAAAGTTTCCATTGATGAATCATCCCCAGCGGCCTCACCTCAGCCAGCATGCCAGGCCCTAGCTGGGTGCCCTTCTTCATTTAAAAATTCCTGTCTCTGAGGAAGCAGTAGCTCAGAGCAATTCACAATAGCCCGGGGAATTTGGGCAGGAGAAGGGCCCTTCATTATAGCAGAACCGTTAAGTGCACAGGACTTCAAATCCAGCAGGTCAGGTTTGCATCTCAGCCCTGCCACTTGCCAGCTGCGTGACTTTGAAGAAGCCAAAGCCGGTGTCCTCATCAGAAAGAATGATCATGCCAACCATCAATATAGATACTCATAACAGTGTGTCTGGTGTCTAATAAGTGCTCAGTTAACACTGGTTGCTAATTACCACTCAGTTTCACTGCTCCACTACTGTAGAGTGTATTACAAATCATTCATAGCAATAACCAAGAAACCTGATTTTGAGCGTTTCGTACAAATGTGCTCTAAAAATGTACATTTTTTCCTGTACTTAAAGGGAGGGGAGAAATGGCAGGAAGATAAAAATGAGGGTAGGTTTGTGGTTATGTCTATAAGACCATCAGTCCAAGCCACTTGAATTCCTGGGAGAGAACAGGTTGAAATCACACGGATTGCCGTCAGAATTGTTTAAACCTTAGACACGTGATTCTCAACCAGGGGTGAATCTGCTCCCCAGGGGACAATTGTCAAAGGCAGTTTCTAGAGACATCTATTGGTTGTCACAACAGGGGAAGAGGAGTACTACTGGCATCTAGTGGGCAGAGGCCGGGATGCTGCCCAACATCCTACAGGGCACAGGACAACCCCACCACAAAGAATTACCCAGCCCAAAATGTCAGCAGCATCTAAGCTGAGAAAACCTGCCTTAAACCATCTTATTTCAAAGTGTGGGTGCCTCCTCGGTGTAGGAATGTCATTGACCAGCCACATCTCAGCTTAAGAGTGGGGTCTTGGTCCAGTCTGTATACGTAGCAGGCAGGAAAAAGCGAAGTCCAGAGACATGAATTGATTCACCCAGGGTAACACAGTGGATCCCGGCCTCCAATTTCAGATTCAAGTCACTTCCCTCATCACTTTCCTGCCATCTTCTGGGAGCTGAAGATAAATACAGATGCCTTCAAAGACAGCTGGTTTCTGCCAGAGGTGGAATTCCATGTGGAATTCTTCTCAGACTCTTACTGATGGTCGGGTCAAAATTGAATTGGATTGACTTTGGAGGGAAAGACTCAAATCTTAACTCAGCCACTTCCTTCTTGTGGGACCTTTCACAAGAGACCTTCTCCTGAGCCTCAGTTTCCTCATCTGTAAAATGGCTGTATGGTGCGGTGATTAACAGTGGACTTGGACCACTTGGATTTGAATCCTATCTCTCCCACTAACTAGCTTGACAGGTTACCCAGCGAGATACCCAACAGTTCTGTGCTTCATTTGCACCGATATAAAATGGGGAGAGTCATAACAATGTCTGTGCCCTGGGGTTGTTGGAATAATTAACTGAGTTTATGGATACAAAAACTCCAAATAGTGCCTGGCTCATAGGATGCTCTCAGTAAATTTTGGCTATTCTGGTCAGTACTGTTACCATCTTTAAAGATTTAGGGGAGGATTAGAAATAATATTTGCAAGTCATCTGGTACAGAATGGGTATTTGAATATTTTGGAAATCAGTGGATTAAATTATTAATTTCTTAACCATGTCAAGACACCAGAGCTGCAGTTCTGAGCCCTAAACCCTTCAGCCCTAAAGTTCTGGCTGGACTTTAAGAGTCTATTTCTGTTTTGTAAATCAGTTCATTTGTACCAGTTTTTTAGATTCCACATATAAGTGATATCATATGGTATCTTTCTTTCTCTGTCTGACTGACTGCACTTTGTTTGGTCATCTCTAGGTCCATCCATGTTGCTGCGAATAGCATTATTTCATCTTTTTTATGGCTGAGTAATATTCCATGGGGGGCGGGTGTGTGTGTGTGTGTGTGTGTGTGTGTGTGTGTGTGTATTCCACATGTTTATCCATTCATCTGTCGATAGACATTTAGGTTGCTTCCATGTCTTGGCTATTGTAAATGGTTCTGCATGTATCTTTTTGAATTACAATTTTCTCTGGGTATATATGCTCAGGGAATGGGATTGCTGGATCATATGGTAACTCTATTTTTAGTTTTTTAAGGAACCTCCGTACTGTTTTCCATAGTGGCTGCACCAATTTACATTACCACCAACAGTGTAGGAGGGTTCCCTTTTCTCCACACTCTCCAGCATTTGTTATATGTAGACTTTTTTTTTTTTTTTTTGGTGATACGCGGGCCTCTCACTGTTGTGGCCTCTCCCATTGCAGAGCACAGGCTCAGCGGCCATGGCTCATGGGCCCAGCCGCTCCGCGGCATGTGGGATCTTCCCGGACCGGGGCACGAACCCGTGTCCCCTGCATCGGCAGGCGGACTCTCAACCACTGCGCCACCAGGGAAGCCCATTTGTAGACTTTTTGATGATGGCCATTCTGACCGCTGTGAGGTGGTACCCCATTATAGTTTTGATTTGCGTTTCTCTAATCATTAGCGGCGTGGAGCATCTTTTCATGTGCCTCTTGGCCATCAGTATGTCTTCTTTGCTGGCTGGACTTTAGAATCACCTGGGGAGCTTTAATAAGAATATTTGGGGGGGACTGATTAAAATTCCTTAGGGGGCAGAGCCGGCTCACTGAATAACCTAGGGTGATTCTACTATGAAGCCAGGTGAGAACAGCTGAGGACACCTCCCCTTCATCCTCCTGGACCTGCTGTCAGTCTCTTCCTTTACCTCCAGGTCCAAGAATTTGTCCTTTGTCACTTTCTATCTCCGCAGGGCCAGGACACTGCCTGGTACAGGAAATACTGTGGAATACATGAACATTAAGTTACATGAAGGCGGGGGCCCTGTCTGTCTTGCTCATTGCTGTATGTCCAGGGCCTGGCACATAGAAGGTGCTCAAGAAATATTTGTTATACTCATTAATCTGTTCATTTATGAAAATTCCAGGGAAAGTTTGTAGGGAAATCCTTCTGCATTGCCACTGCCACCTGCTGGCCACTCTGCTACACTGCAGGTGATACACTTGTTTGTTTTGTTTGTCTTAAGGATTTATCTTCTCTTAAGGATCACTTACTGGGAAGCTGGATTCCCAGGAGGGTGAGAAGCCAAGGAATCAGATCAGCACTTACCTGGGGTCTGAGTCTTCACTCTCTCCCAGTATAGCACTAGATTTCCAGGTTTCCTCTGAAAACCTTCCCTGACCTTCCCACCTCTGACTGACTCAGTGAGGTTTCTGCTCTGTGTTTCTTCCATCACAGCTGCTGCCAAGCACTGGGTTGCAATTACCTGATAACTGTTCCTCTCCCCCACTAGACTGAGTCCTGGGAAAATAGGAACCATGCTTCTTTATTTCCCTGCTCTGTACCCGCTCCTAGCACAAGCCTGGAACATAGGGACAGAGCAAATGTCTGCTGGACTGAAAAAAAATTTTTTTTAAACCCAAAGGGTGAATTTTAGACTCTGGAAGTTCATCAACTGTGAAGTGTAGTGCATGGGGCTGCATTTCCCAAGGAGTATTATATACTCCACTGGCGATACCCGTGTGGCTTTAGACAGTGCCCAGATTAACTTTTCAATGTTAAGAAAATCTTTAAAAATAAAACTGACATTTGAAACCTGTGATTATAAGAATGTTATTATTTGGGGGTGAGGCTAAATTATGTAACACTGTTTAAATGGAAAAATAAGTTAATAGAAATTTTTAAAAAGATTAAGTAAACAATAATAAAGTTGGGTTGAAAGTATGACCAAAATTGTAAAACCCAGAAAAATAACCATCGTTTACTGGGTGCTACTATATGTTGCTCACCCTCACATGCATGAGCTCATTTCATCATCATAGCAACCCTATGAGCTATCCCATTTCACAGATGAGGAAGTTGAGGCTCACAGAGGTCAAATATCTTACCCACAGGTGCATAACTAGGATCTGAATCCCGGGCCATTAGGCACTTGAGCCCAAGAACTTCTATTCTGTAATCTTTCAGTTGAATTAATGTAAGGTCTTTCAAGAAACATTTATTGGGCACCTACTGTGTGCCAGACTGCTGAAGATACAGCAGTGAGTAAAAGCCAACCCCAGCTCCACAGAGCCCAGCCAGGTTGAAGAGCAAACTTTCAGAGGAATCACTAGGACATGGATGCAGGGTTTGGGTCATGATGTTATTACCTGTGTATATTATAAAAGTAAGGCGTGCCCAACCTGTTTTTAAAACGATACATCAATATGCTATATAGGACTATAAAATGTAAAAGGAAAATTTTCCCTTACTACAGCTCATACCCCAGGCACACTCTGCAAGGTTAATGATACCTTACCAGTCCTTCTAGGTGTCTTCCATGGACACATAATACAATGCTGTCTTTAAGGGTCCCTGTGATTGATTGAAGGAAGGCATTGTGGTTTGACCGGGGGCCCAGACATGGTAACATTGGCTGTTCTCAAGTGCCCGTGGGTGAACTTCAACCATAGAGATGACCTTGGTTTAGTGGAGGGATGAGCTTTGGTCAGGCATCGGCTGAACCACCTGGCACCTCATTCCTGGGAGTGTGAACTGAGGGGAAGGCTAGTCAATATCTCTTCCTCTCTCTCAGCTGCTCTCACAGCCCCGCCCCCGCCGACTTAGGGGGTCTCCTCCAGGTGCCCCTAACTCTTTTGAGCTTCTCTCTCTGACAGCAACTGCCGTCTCTTTTTGTTTAGTTGTCCGTTTACATTTGTTTGCCCGCTTAGCGCATTGAGACCACAGTCTCTGGAGGGCAAGAATGGTGTCTGATTCGCCTTCTGGCCCCGCTGCTGGGTGCGTTGTCTGGCATGCAATAAACACTTGCTAAATGTTTTCTGAATAAAAGCATGAGCACCTGCCAAGGTGCATCTGCATTGTCGTGCAAGATGCACCCCTAGCCACCCAGCGACCCAGCAAGTCCCTTTCTACAGGCTGGCTTCCTGGATTGCAGGTATGGGAGGAAAACAGTTCTTCACCCCTGATGAAGGCTGCTATTGAATTAGAAAGAAAAAAATCTTTCAACCTCAAGAGGTTGGAACCCTAGGAACCTTAGGAACCTTCTAAGCCAGGTCCCTGTTGACCCACCCATTCAAAGAGATCAAAGCCCCAATTCCTCATTAGTGGTGATTACTGTCACTAAAACATAGTCATTCATTCATTTGTTCCTTGGAAAGGTGATACATTAAAATGCCTTCCTAAATGTCAGGCAGGTACCATGTGTAGAACAATAGGGAGTGGTAAGGATTGTGTCTAACTGGGGAACATATTTCTTATCTAAGGCGGACAGCTTCTACTCAACGCCATGTGAGTTGGGTGCTTGGGCTCCAGGTCACAATCATTGCCATGTAGTTATGTGAACCCAGTATTGTCTTACCTTCCAATGTTTCAGAAGAAGCCAGAGATCCAGATTATTACATGAAATACCCTGATTTGCACAAGCTAAGTAGAGCCCATGTGTAGGTCAAATTCACAGAGACATAGGGTCTAGTTGGGACTTCTGTTCTACTATGTGCCATCCACCATTTCCATGGGGCAAGCGGTTATATCTGTTTCATTCACCTCTGCGTCCTCAGTGCTACTTATGTGTTGGCACATAATAGGTGTTCAGTAAACATTCATTGACCCAATGAATGAATGAGTGCTTCCTGTGATGCAGGCAAGGTGCTAGGCACTGGAATTCCTGACCTGAACGTAAGATGAGTTTCCAGCCTGGGAGTGAGTGGGCAAGGTGAGACTCAAACAGCGCCATAAAAGGTTCTGAAGCTGCGATGGAGGTCTGTGAAGGTTATAGAACAGGGTTCCAAGGACAGGGGAGTTCATGCTGCTGGGGACAGATCTGGCTCCTTGGGGGAATTCTTGAGATCTGCCTTGTAAAATAAGATGCTTGAAACAACCCATATCTATTGTCTTACAGTTTCTATGGGTCTGGAGACTGGGAACAGCTTAACTGGGTCCTTTGGTTCAGGATCTCTCATAAGAGAGACCTGGGGCTGGAGTCTCATCTGAAGGCTCAGTCGGGGGAAGGATCCACTTCCAAGCTTTGGAGCTCCTACTCCAAAGACAGTGGAGAGTCTGCTAGCAAGACAGAACTACAGTCTTATATAACATCTTCACGGAAGTGACAGCCCTTCGTCTCGGCTGTATCGATACTTTATTGGTTGGAAGTGAGTCCCAGGTCCTGCTACAGAGAGCTGCAAAGAGCGTTAATACCAGCAGGTGAAGATTATCAAGGGCTGTCTTAGCCTTTCCACTGCACTCTCCTTTTTTATTACTTTTTATTGGAGTATAATTGCTTTACAGTGTTGTGCCAGTTTCTGCTGTACAATGAAGCGAATCAGCTGCATGTATACGCATATCCCCTCCCACTTGGACCTCCCTCCCACCCCCCTCCCCATCCCACCCCTCTAGGTCATCACTGAGCACCAAGCTGAGCTGCCTGTGCTATATACAGCAGGTTCCGACTAGCTATCTGTTTTACACATGGTAGTGTATCTATGTCACTCTCCTTTAGATAGGAAGGGGAAGGGCATCTCAGACAGAGGGAACAGCAGAGGCAAAGCACAAAGGGGTGAAACAGAGTAACCCATCTGGCAAAATGTGACTAGTTCGATGTAAAGTGAGGAACCATTTGAGAGGGAGGCAGGAAGCAGATGGACAAAGCCCTAATAGCCCAGTCTGGAGACCCTGCCTCTTCTCCAAGCGCAGTGGAATCACCAGGTGTTAAATAATAAAAGAGCCACCTGCTCCACGTTCTAAATCGAGGGCCTGCAGAGTCAGGATGATGGCAAGCTGGGGGATTCCACTAGTAAGTTGCAAAAATCACTCATATTACAGGAATCCTTCAGGTAAAAGAGACAGCATGTCATCTCTTCCGAGTTTCACTAATCAAGTGAGTATTGGAAGCTGTGGACAGAAGCTTGTTTCTCTGAAACATGTATGGCAGGTGCAGCTGTGATATGTAAAGACTTGGGTCTTTGTACAGCAAAGCAAGATCCAGAAGGAACAAAATGTTTTAGGATTTGGCGTAGAAAACCCCTTGTTCTCTGTTTGTGGGAATGTAAAATGGTGCTGCCACTGTAGAAAACGGGATGGTGGCTCCTCAGAAAGTGACATGTAGGATTACTGGATGGTCCAGAAATCCCACTTCTGGGTATCTAGCCACAGATTGAAGGCAGGGTCTCAAAGAGCTATTTGCACACCCATGTTCATAGCAGCATTATTCACAATAGCCGAAAGGGGAAGCCATTCAAGTGTCCATTGGTGGATGGATGAATAAACAAAATGCTTGTCCAGCCATACAATGGAATATGATTCAGCCTTAAAAAGGAAGGAAATTCTGACACATGCTACAGCATGGATGACCCTTGAGGACATTATGCTCGGTGTAATAAGCCAGTCGCAAAAAGACAAATACTGGATGATTCCACTTATGTGTGGTCCCTAGAGTAGTCAGAGTCATAGAGACAGAAAGTAGAATGGTGGTTGCCAAGGGCTGGTTGGGAGGGGAGATGGGGAGTCAGTGTTTAATGGGGACAGAGTTTCCATGTGGGAAGATAAAGAGTTCTGGAGATTGTACAACAGTGGGAATGTATTTGACACGACTGAACTGTATACTTAAAATGGTGAAGGTGGTAAATTTTATATTATGTAGATTTTACCCAGTTTAAATTTTTTAATAATAAGAACTTTTAACGTTTCAGGACGTGTAGTCCTGCGTGCACAGCAGTTTTTGCTGGCTTTCCAGTCTATCCAGGTGCTGAAAAGGAACTAGATCACACACTGGCCCTGGAATGGGTCAGACTGTCAGGTTCGACTCTCCAATAAGTCTTAAGCTAGCAGGTGTCATTTATGATGCTCCTACTGTACATGTTAGGGTCATTTATGCTCCTACTGTATACCAGGCCCTGAGCTTCCAGCATGCCTGAACAGGCTCATCTCCAGTGAGGGAGACTGATAGTAAATAATTAAATACAATACGGTGTATGCAGTGCTGTGGTGGAGGAAGAGCCGGAGAGATTAGTGACTCAATTAGGGGTCGGGGGCGTCAGGGAAGGCTTCCTGAAGGAGGAGATATGAGGACTGAGTATTGAAAAACAAGACATATCCAGGCTGTGTGGGCAGGTGAGGTATAAGGTGAGAAGCAGGAGGAATATTTCATAATGTAGCAACACCACCGCCCATTATTTACTGAGTACTTACATTTCAAGGGCGTGCTAAGCAATTGCGCACATTATCTTGTTTAATCTTCCAAGTCCCTGTGAGATAGGCACTGCTGTTATTGCCATTTTACTGATGAGGAAACTGAGGCTCAGAGAGGTTGTGGCCCTTGCTGGAGGTCACACAGCTAGTAAGTAGCAGAACCCAGATTTTTAACCCAGATTCCACAGCTTAGTATATCGTACTGTGCCCATGTGTAACCCATGCCCAGAGGTGGGAGAGGGAAAGGTGAGTTTGAGGAGTGAGCAACAGTTCAGTGCAAGGTGGGGATGCAGAGAAATGATGCTGGAGAGACTGGCCTCAGATCACACAGGCTCTGAGTAGGAGTCCCCAGAGATTTACATCGTCTCATCAGAGCTCCTTTTGGCTTGCATTTCAGCGGAGGAGTCCCTCGCATGTGACAACCCAGGGTTACCTGAAAATGGGTACCAAATCCTGTACAAACGACTCTACCTGCCAGGAGAGTCCCTCACCTTCATGTGCTATGAGGGCTTCGAGCTCATGGGTGAAGTGACCATTCGATGCATCCTGGGACAGCCATCCCACTGGAATGGGCCACTGCCCGTCTGTAAAGGTAAAGAAACCACCGCCTCCCCACCCCCGGAGTCCCGGGGGATGAGGGACCCAGAGGTGTAAAGACTGACTTGCAGCGATTCTAAACTTGCTCAAAAAAGCCAGGCTACTGTGTTTCACTAAATCTAAGACACCACCGTTATTTTCTGCACTGCTGAGAAAGGACATGGCTGCCAATTAAACTATGACACAGTGCCTTCTCCTTGCTTAGCATTTTTGTTTTTACTTACTGAAAGAGCTTAGGTTTTTATCATAAAGGAGAGGCAGCCTGCTTTTGACTCCTGCTTGGACAGCGTGGCTGAAAAGTTTCCCGCCTCCTGCACCCCCTTCTCACAACCACTTGGTTGTGAGACACCCCCCATCTCAGAGATGGTGAAAAGGGGGGGAAGTGTATTTTAGAATCAGTGAACCACTCATCATTGAAATTAAGTTAGGGCACGCCTAGTGAGATTTGGATCCATTTATCCGCATTTTTGAGGTGTGAAATTCATAATCATATCCTAAGTATGTTCAACACTTTAGGCAAGTGGATTTAACCTTTTATGGTGTTAATACCCTTTTGAGAATCAGGCAGAAAGCTCTGAATTCCCTCCCTCGGGGGGGACCAAAACATGCAGTTTTACATGTCTACTTGGGAACCCGTAACTTCAGCGGATCCCCAAATGCTCATTCGTGAAGTTCAGCGTTAAGGCTTAAAAGTACTTTCCCGGCCAGAACTTCTACTCCTGGGTGTAGGCACAAAGTAACTGAAAACAGGTATTCAAACCAACACTTGTACAAATGATCGTAGCAGCATTATTCACAAAAGATGGAAACCACCCAAATGTCCATCAGCTGGTGAATGGATAAGCAGAATGTGGCATGTTCATATAAGGGAATATTGTTCAGCCGTAAAAAGGAATGCTATAATATAACATGGATGCACCTTGAAAAGGTTATGCTCAGTGAAAAGAAGCCAGACACAAAAGGTCACATATTGTATGATTCAATTTGAATGAAATATCCAGAACAGGTAAATCCATAGAGATGGAACTCAGAGCTCCCCAGGGGCTGGTGGGGAGGGAAGAGTGACTGCTTAATTGATACTGAATCTCCTTTTGAGATGATGAAAATGTTTTAGAACTAGATAGAGGTGATGCTTGCACAACATGGTGAATGTACTAAATGCCCCTGAATTGGACACTGAATTAAAATGGTTAATTTTATGTCATGTGAATTGTACCCATAAAAAAAGATATTCCCTGCATCACCTCATTGAAGCCTCTTGACCATACTCTGAGATAGGTGGGCCGTCATACCCATTTCACAGATGTGGACAGAGAGGCTCACAGAGGTTAAGTGACTTACCCCAAACCACACAACTGGTACAAGACAAATCTAGGATTTGAACCCCCTTCTGCTAATTATAAATTCCCTGCCTTTGAAACCCCACCAGGTGAGGCAGTCCTGGCCCCTCAGGTACGACAGACCGTCTAGCAGGAAAGACATTGTCTTGGGAGACCATTGCCCTTTTCTCTCCTCTCCACTTCCACTCCTGTGGCCCACCCTGCCAACTCTGTAATGAAATAATAAATCACTTCCTCTTCCCCAAAAAAGTGGGGTCCATCGTTTGTGGTCTGGAGTTGGAGAAATGACAGAGCGCCAGTGTGAGGCCACCCCCTGGGACTCAGGGGCCCTGGGTTCCCAAGGACGCCGCCCTGGCAGGTCCAGGAAAGGGCCCAGGAAGCTGCCTCTTAGCACATGCCCCCGGGGCCCACTGATCACACTCAGAGGTTCAACATTTCCTTCCATTTCTAAGATTTCATGGAAGCTCATGCCCTCCCAGACACGTAATCAAGGTCCCATTCATGTCTTGGGTAGGAAGCATCTGCCTTAATCTTTCCATTTTCCTGATGCCCTGGCTCCAGAGATGTCTGCAGTCAGTTAGTTAGTTAGCTTTTTTGTCGGCTGGTTTTGTTATCGTCACATGATAACGATGAAAGTCAGAGAGTCACTTTGACCAAAGCTCTAACTAGGAAATCTCCATATTATGTAGGACACGGCTGTTGCTGGGCCTTTGGGGGCCAGCTCCTCCCACGACCTTATCATGCAATCTTTGCATCGAAGCCCTTCACTCGGGGGGTTTTGCATTCCTGAACCCCGTCCCTGTGGGTCTGTTTTTGTGCTCAGCTATCATGATGACTTGGATGCCAAAGTGTGAAGACACCGGCCCCCATCATCCTGAACTTCCGGAGAAGCTGTACAGGGAATCCAGGGGAATAAACCAACTCCAGAGAGTTCCAGTCTATGGCAATGAAGGAATGAAAATATGGAATAAAAACCCTATATTCCAAATCAATATGGAATAAAAGTGAAATTAGAAAGGTTCATATAAATGTATATTTCAAAACAGGAAAACAGTTTCACCTCTGGCTGGGCTCAGGATTTCGGATTTGGAATTTTGTCTTGCCCCTCGCCATTCATCAGCCTTGGTCCAACACAAAAACACTGAAGAGACCAGGACTATGTAGTTAAGAGCAAAGGCCCAAGAAAGCCAAGCAAGTTTAAATCCTGCCTCCATCACTTAGGAGCGGTGTGGTGTCAGAGAAATCATTTCACTTCTCTGAACCTCTGTTTGCTTATCTGTTAAATGGGGATGAGAATAATATCTACCTAATGAGATTGTTGTGAGTGTTAAGTGAGCAAATACATATAAAGCTTTTGATGCCCAGTATCTGACATTTGGTGAGTATTCAGTAATTATTGTCCTTTTCCTTTCATATCTGTCTCATCTTCTCTCAGGAACTTAGGAAGGGAATGAGGCATTTCCACTAACTCCAGTAGCCTAAGATTTAAAAAAATTAACAAACAAAACCACAGCACTACAGCAAAGCATGGAGTGGACTTTTGCACCTAATTTGGGGGGTGCTTCATGCAAACAGAGTCAATTCACTTGACATTGACCAATGCTCCAATTTCTCTTTCAGTTAATCAAGACAGCTTTGAACATGCTTTAGAAGGTGAGTCCCATGAAGAAAAAAATCCCATAAATCAAGCTAATAGCAGAAAGCAAGGGAAGGTCCTTGGAGCTCCTTATCGAGGCGCTTAACAGAAAATTAAGCAAAAATTCTACCTTCACACTGCTGAAGATAATTTCAAAACAAATGACACTGTAAAGAAAAAAAAAATCATTGAATTTGCAACTTATAGTCCTAACTATGACCCAAAAGAGATTTGACGCCCGTTCTGTTCATGATGACGAGGTAAAAACATCTGGTAGTTCACGTGCCTGAGAAACACATACCCTCTTGTAAAACTTTTCAGCCATGTGGTGCTCTTTGGGGGAGCTAAAGCCAGAGATGCCTCACCTTTCATGCTGAGCAAGCTCCTGGTTTTGGAAGGGAAAGGTCTTCCCCAGGGGATGCTCTGTGGTCTGTTTTCCCCTCCATCTTTTTCTTCCCCAAAATAGCTGTCCCTGGATCCCCCTTGTTTTCTGTTCTTGTTAGAAATTACCAAGTGAGATATATTAATGTGGAACAGATGCTAAAAGTGATCCAGGATTTTGTTTTATCTTCCCTTTTCAATGCATCCCACACATAAAATGTTCTGCATTTCTGTATAACCTTCGTTCAGTTTGGTACAAAACCACTCACTGGGCTGTCGTATCAGGAAAAAAATAACATGTTTTGTTAAAAAAAAGTTTTAACCAATTGGACAGTTTTTTAAATTATTTTTGGAGCCACTTATCTTTCTGACAATAAATTGTTCACTCGGAATCTGGGGCAGTGGAAATTACATGTCATTAGTTGCTCTCTTCTGCAACAGATGACATTTTAATCCAAGCAGACAGAGCCGGAGTTCAAATATATGTGTAGGCTGTGGGGAGCATGTATCAGTCACTCCGCTAGAAGAAGAAGGGCATCTGTGGTGTTAGGCTCTACGCAGGCCCTTCCTTTGCTGTCTTGCACCGGCCAGTGGACCATGAGAACATCTCAAAGGCCTGGGTTGCTCAGAGGGTGTGAGGCCATCATAATAGTTCTGGGCTCGCACATTCATCATGGGTATTAAGATTGATTTTTCAGACCCAAGGAGTGGTGGTTAACGGATTGCAGATTTGCATAACGCCGAGCTCTGTTAGACGTGGCTGTGGAGAACGGCAGAGGAAAATGTGTCCAGAAGGGATGTGGAGTCTGCCTTCAAGCCTTGCTCGGAAAACGCCCCCTTCCCCCCCTCCACCTCCACAATAAGCATCAGAGTTCTTGTGATTTCCTCTAACCACTGGGAGGTAGCGGGAGGCCCCAGGTGAGGCCAAGAGGGTTGCCTGAGAGTGTGCAGCCGTGGCCTCTGAGGATGAAAACTGTCTTCACGGTTAGGGTGTCATGGGGTGTGCAGTTGGGGTGTCATGAGGTGTGCAGGTACCGAGCGCTGACCCAGCTGCCCAGCGCCCTCTGCTGGAGGGTCTGATTGAGCAGGTCTGGGAGGGACCTGCCAGTCTAGACACAACTCTGTCTTCTCCATGGACTGTCAAGCAAATCTGCCTTTCCAGTTAGCACATGGGGGATTTTCTCCAAGTCTTCCCTGGAACTGGATTTTAACCAGATTTCAAGTGATGACCACCCCATCCAGGAATGGGTCTGGGGCTCTGTTGCCAAGAACCAGCACCATTTCCTTTACTCTCTGCCTCTTCTCCCTTCTGGAGATGGTTCTCCATTGGCTGGCTCTGTGACATTAGGTCTTGGAGTGGGTGCAGGGCTGGGAGGGCGGGTACTCCCCGGGGAGCCAGGTGCCCTCACTGGCTTGTGCATTTAGTAGCAGAAGCAGCAGCTGAGACGTCTCTGGAAGGGGGAAACATGGCACTGGCTATCTTCATCCCAGTCCTCATCATCTCCTTACTGCTGGGAGGAGCCTACATTTACATCACCAGGTATGGGGCTTCGGGTGGGAGTGGGGCTCTCACCCACTCAGCGACCAGCGTGCTGGGGGGCTGGGCTCGTCACTGGACCCTGAGCCTCAGGGTCTCCACTCTTGGGGACAGTGGCATTTGTGTGATTGAAGGGATGATGTGATTCAATTCAACACTGAGAAATATTTAGATCGTGCGCCTGCCAACCCTTCATGGTAGGAGGGCTGAGCATGCAGCAACAAATCAGACAGACACTCTCCTGACCTCACAGAGCTAATGTTTAATGGGAGAGAGAAACATTTCCTATCGCCAGGCACACTGACTCATTCTTTCCTTCATTCACTCATTCATTCCCTCACTTATTCAACACGTATGTATTGACAGTCTAATGTCAGTGTCCCAGGTGTCGGGGATCATAGAATGTGCCTTTAATAAGGAAGGAAGGTATTCATCTGTGGCTAGCATATTCACTAATTCATTCAATTTCACAATTACTGAACACCGACTCTGTACCAGGCCATTTTCTGGGCTCTAAGACCATCGTCGTGATCAAAACAAAAAAATCGTTGACATATGGGGCACAGGTTCTAATGGGGGAAGAGAGACAATAAGTAAAGTATAATATAGAAGTAAGTAGTACATTAGAAGGTGAAAAATGCAGGGAGAAAAAGAAAACTTAGAAGAGAGAAAAAGGGAGCTGGGGTGAGGCAGTGGTTGCATTTTAAGTGGGGGGAGGGTAGAGGAGGCCCCGGTGAGAAATCACATTTGAGTACGAGCTTGAAAGCAACAGTGAGTAAACTATGCAGATATCTGGGAGGGGAGGATTCCAGGCAGAGAAGCAGCATGTGCAAAGGCCCTGAGGCAGGCATTTGCCTACTCTAAATGGTCCCTGTGGAGCTCACAGTCTGGAAGGGGGAGAGGAGAAATACACACATGATCACACACTATAATAAACACAATAAAGGAAAGAGACGGTGTGGGAACAGAGACCAGATCTAAATAGGCGGTCAGGGAAGGCTGCTCTGAGGCAACGCAGTATATGCTTAATAAATGCTCATTATTATTGCGCTTGCTCTTTGCATTAAAGAGGGACTTGCATCATCTTACAGGAGAAAACACATTAAGCTCCAGTAAGGGGAGGTCCGGGGCTTTAAGGATCACTGACTGGGTTAGAAATTGAGAGCAATTATGATTTCAGCTTTCACCCCACTCGGATTCTAACCTACGAGAGGCCGTCTCCACACATCCTCCTTGTTATCCATGGAGGTGCCCATGCTCAGGAAGTGGCACCCACCATTCCCCCGTGGGACTGTAAGGTGCCTCCTCGTCCAGGAAAAGTAACTTCTCTTCCCTTCACCGTCTCTTCTCCAGATGCCGCTATTACTCCAACCTCCGCCTGCCCCTGATGTACTCCCACCCCTACAGCCAGATCACCGTGGAAACCGAGTTCGACAACCCCATTTATGAGACAGGGGTGAGTGGGTCTCTCTTCTCTCCCTGGTGCCTCCCTCTTTGCTCTGAATCCATCGACATCAAAACGGGAGGTTTAATTTCCTTTTGCTCACGATGCTGCTGGCAGAAAGGCATGGCCAGTGGTCCTCCTGTCTCATCCCCGCCAAGACCCCTATTGAAGTAAATGCTGGAGAACTCAGCTCGTTCTAGGAATTGATGACAAGCCTGTAACTCTTTGTTCTTAGCAGAATGGTCACAGAAAGAAGGGGCTGCACCAGAGACCCATGGAGAGACAGCTGAAATGGGTCAGAGCCCAGCAGTGGCCTGGTGGCAGTGGGCAGCATTCCCAACATCTTATTAAACTACATTCCTTATTGAATGGCAGTGTGCACCATGCCCACACATTTGAGCAGCAGCCTTGTGTTGGTACTAGGGACACGGCTGAACCAAATAGACACAGTCCTTCCGTTAATGAGCTTATAATCTCACAAAAGAGACAGATATCAATAGTAGTAGTAGTAGTAGTAATGGTAATAGTAATATTATGGGCCAGGCACCTTAAATGCATAATCCCCTTGAATCCTTGTAACTCTCTTTGTGATGGATTCTCTAGTTATTTCTGATTGACTGATGAGGACATTGAGGTTCAGGGAGAGGAAAAACGATTTGATCAAGATTGCACACAGGGCTTCCCTGGTGGCGCAGTGGTTGAGAGTCTGCCTGCCGATGCAGGGGACGCGGGTTCATGCCCCGGTCTGGGAGGATCCCACGTGCCGCGGAGCGGCTGGGCCCATGAGCCATGGCCGCTGAGCCTGCGCGTCTGGAGCCTGTGCTCTGCAACGGGAGAGGCCACAACAGTGAGAGGCCCGCGTACCACAAAAAAAAAAAAAAAGATTGCACACAGTCAGGACACACAACCTGCAGCCAGGATGCAAACTCTGTTAGACTCTCTTGCCTCTCCTTGAACCTCAAACAATCAAATATGCCAGTGAATATCTTGATTGCGACAAACCATAATTTTTAAGGTCCATGAAAGAAATTGGACAGGGTGCTATGAGTGTATGATGGGGTGGGAGAAGGCCGTCTCATCTCATCTTTGAGAAAGCTGAGTCATATAAGGTGGCTGAAGAAGACCCCAGGAAGACAGGAGAGCGCATGCAAAGGCCCAGAGGCATGTGTGAAGAACAAGAAGGCTGGTCATGAGTTTGCAAAACCACAACCCTTCAAATTCACTGTGTGATGACGTACAATCATCTCCCAATATTGGGGGCGTAAACTTGACTTGTTCCTTGTCCGTGCTGACCTTCCTTCACTCCTGCTTCCTCTGACCTCCTGTTGGTTGTCAATTGATGTGTAACAATATTTGTGCACATTTAGGAGCCTAAAGGACACACATTTATTACCCCATAGAACCTGTAGGTCAGGAGTCCAGGCACAGCTCATGTAGGTCCTCTGCTCCAGGACTCACAGGCTACAGTCAAGGTGCCAGTCAAGGCTGCAGTCTCATCTGCGGCTTGACTGGGGAAGGATCACTTCCAAGCTCACATGACTGTTGATAGCATCCAGTTTCTGGCAGGTCGTTGGACTGAGGGGCTCAGATTCTTGCATGCTGTCAACCTCAGTTCCTTTCTGTGTGTCCCTCTCCATAGAACACCTCACAACATGGCAGCTTGATTTTTCAGAGTCAGCGAGAGAGAGAGAGAGAGAGGTCACAATCCTACAAAATATAAACATGGAAGTGACATCCTAGCACCTTTGCTGTATTCTGTTGCTTAGAAGCAAATCATAGGTTCTGCATACAGTTAAGGGGAAGGGATCATACAAGGAATGTGAATACCAGGAGGTTGGGGACCGTGAGGCCCACCTTGGAGCCTGCCCCCCAAACTTCCATCTACCATGAAGCACAGACAGAATTGCTTATCTGTGTTGCCCCAGTGGGAACTGTAGACCTCCATTAAAGCACGTGACAGTGACATGGGGCCGAGCCTATGACTTCTTATATCTCCCTACTCCTCTGCCCTGGGGGCCTGGAGTATATTACACACACTCCAATGAGTATTGGAGAAATTGAACTGGTTGCTGCCTACATGTTGTGGTCATTTTAGATATGGCACTGGTAAGACAAGGTCATATGTTATTTTACATTGTGTATAGCTTGTTTCTGAATCCTCAGAGAAGGTCAAGCTGATGAAAAATAGCACTTTAGAAACTAGACCTTATTAAGACTTATTCGTATATGTATCAGTCACCTAGCACTATGTTAATGCTGAGTAACAATCCCAAAACTCAGTCGCTCAAAGTAACAAGCGTTAATTTGCTCATCAGTCCATGGGACAGTGTTTCCAGGTAGTTTCAGCTGGGTGGTAGTCCTGGTTTGGCAGTGCTCACTCACACATCTGTGGTTGGCTGATGACTCAGCTCTGCTGTCCATGACTCTCATCTTCTTGCTGGTGCTAAAGACCATCAAGGCATGCTCTACTCATGGTGAAGGGAGAAGGGCAGGACACCAGCAGCAGAAACAGGCACTTTTCAAGCCCCTCTTATGACCCACTTTCCCATAGCCCATTGGTAAAAGCAAGTCAAGTTTAGAGTAAAGAGCACTGCAAAGTCCTATGTCCAGTATCTTGGATACAGAGAAGGGTGAAGATCCAGAACGATTCATGAGTCACTCTGCCACACGGGGTCAACAGATCTGTGCTTCTCTCTCTCACAGGAAACCAGAGAGTATGAAGTTTCCATCTAGAGAGAACTCCACGTGAGAAGGGAACTTACAAATACAAACTCAACTACAACCTCCTCGAGAAATTCATCCAGAGACCATGTGGCATTTGATGGAAAGCCCAGAGTGCCGGCTGTCTTTTCTTTAGACTCTTTACTGAAGACTTTCTGTTTTCTTCACTGTATTTATTATATTTAAAATCGAAATAGATGTGGTTGAATGTATTGCAGCTGCAGCCAAATTTGTGGTACAGCTTCAATCCTGAAGGCAGGTAGAGGACCTGTAAAATAGCAAACGCAGCAGTAGAGGGAAGAGGAGAAACAACAACAACAACAAGCTGTTTCTCCCATCAGCAATGCCATGCTACGGCTGCATCAAATTGCATGCATCTTCAGGATCCATGCCCATGGTGTTTTTCATACAAATCTAAGTCCCAAGATTAGGTTGGAAAGGGTATTTCTTGTTGGATTAACTTGGGTTGAAATTTAGCACGGAGACTTAAACAGCACTACTCCAAAACCAGTCTGTTTTCTCCCTTCCAATTTCCCCAGCTTCTAAAAGAACCTGCCCCGTCCCCTCCCTCCCACGGCCCCTCTGAAGGCAGCAAAGGTGTTACATAAACATTCTCTTTCACCACCCTGGCCTTGCTGGATGCTGGCAAACTAAGAAAATGTTTTCTTTCTATAAAGGTGACAGATGACGAAGGAAAGTTTTCAGAGAAGATGAGAGATCTGAGAGTTCCAGTGAAGTGGATGAGGGGGAAAGCTGGCTAAGGGAATCGAGAGAATAAAATGTTCTTTTCCGTGATACTCTTTCAACGATGAAAGGGCAGGTAATTTATGCTCCAAGGGCCAGAATCGATCACCTTGTTCAACAAGGCCACCCTCAAGCTGCGATGATAGATCCGTAGTCTTTGCAGGCGTGAGCAGCACCGTCCATAGTGTTAAGAGGCTTTGGGTTGCAGGGGAGAAATCCAGGGGTGAGCTCTGTTTGCCTCCCGGGGTGCTGCACTGCCAGAGCCCTCAAAATAGGGGAGACTCAAGTGCACTGTCACTCTAAAAGGTGGCACCTTCAGAATACACTTGCAATCAAGTATTTTGGAGGGAGGGAGGGTCCTATGAGAAGAAACTACTTTTCTATTCTCTGAAGCTCTGCCCGGATGTTGGATGGTGGCATGAATGCTTGACCACAGAGGTGCCGAGGAACAGGAACGGGGGGCTTAAAGCCACGACGGCATCCACATCACACGATTTGAACTCCAGTGAGGAGAGAAGGAGGAATTTTAGGCCAGAAAGGAACTCTTAGCATCTCATTAATCCTGCATCCTGGTATTTTATCAGAGCCCTTTCACCTCAACCCAGTAGGACTGGTGAGTGTGTGATTATCTGGAAGATTCTTTTCTAAATATAGGTGTAAAGAGAAGGCAAGGGGTGAGGATGCTTGGAAGGAAAAGTTCATGTGAGGCTAATTCATCTCCCTAGTGTCAGCCAGTGGCTCAGAGAGGCACACCGGCCCAGTGGCTTTTGGGGTACTCTTTGGAGCCTTCCCATGCTCTCTAGAATTGTTTTAAATCAGCTGGTTTTCAAACAAGACCTTTCTGGCTGCCATGCCTTTGGGAGAATGGCTGGGAGTCCATGTTTTGGTAGCTTGCTTAGGAAGCATCTGAAACAGAATATGGTGGTTGGCTTTGCGCACGCGCGCACACACACACCACGCACACACACGCACATCCCCTCCTCCCAGCCGGGACCGTGGACCTCAGTCTTGGGGGGATCTGAGGCCCAAATATTTTCCTTCTGCCAGAAAAGAATCCTGCACAGCTGCTCCTTCAAGCATGCATTCATGATGCACAGCAAGAGATCATAAAAGGCTGCTGTGCAGCTGCCCAAAGCCCACCCCATTTTATGAAAGAACCAGAGGAGAAGTGTTCCAGACCATTAGTGAGCAATGTCATGTCTGGAGAAAGACCAGCAATGCAAATAATGCACACTTTTTTTTTGAAGGCAGAATCAAATCTGCTTTTATATCTATTTGATGCTGATTCTAATCCTAACCCTGGGTCATCCAGAATGAAGAACTCTATTAATGATATTTAATTTTAGAACATACTGTGGTTACATGAACACTAAATATTTGCCTTTCATAAAGACTGACAAAATATAAAATCTTTATTCTAACCCTGTTCCCTAAAACGGGCCAGGCCATGCCCAGGAGTTCTTATTGGCTGTTGGATGGGGTAGAGAGGTGTTGATTTTTCTTTTTTTTCCAGGATTCCAATGTCTTAGTTCTGTCCTAGTCATACAGCACCTGTGACCATGTTTTAAAAGTTTGTTTTAGTCAAAAGATGGATCATGCAAGCTTGACAATGTACAGTGTGATGGGAAAGACAGGTTGGTGTCTATTTTTCTTTTTAAAATACCTGAATGTGTCTTTGTAATATGTAAAGGTAAAACAGATCATAATAATCGTGCCAAAAATTTACCAGGCATCTCATTTCAGCTCATGTCATGTCTGTTTTTAATAAGCTCAATGTTACAACCCGCTGGGATTAAATATTTTTGAACAGGATACAATCTTAAACTTGAGAACAGACTGAACCTTCCTACAAGCTACTCTTTGTAAAACATCGGGGAAATATGTTTACAGAGATTTCGAGCTTCAAAGAATGCATGTGATGGTGCGTATTACATGCTAATTCGTATAAGCTGTATCTGCCAGCTACCACCCTGTGCTTTAAAAATGCACACACTCAACCCTCTTCAGCTTGGGACTCATCTTTCTGCTTTTATTGGTGGTAGAGGGTAGAATTATTTAGCCAACATAAGTATTCTGGTTGCTACTTGATGGCCATCCTTATTTAGTTCCACGGACATGCTTTAAAAATGATCTTTTGAAGCCAGCTCCTTGGCGAGCCTGCAGAACCTCAGGCTGATAGCTTTGGAAACTGCCAAACAGCCCAGCAGGAAACAAAGTGGCTATGTGATCCAAATGGTTGTATAAGCAGACGGACGGGACTGGGCAAATACGTGGGTAGATGTAGGCTTGAGCGTGAGCCTTGGGCAAAAATGACCTTTCTTTTGGTCAATCCAAAGGGTATGACTTTCCTATGTTTTTGAGGTCGCTGGGTCATTTGAGGTCACGTTTTATTGAGTTGTTCAGAACCCCCAAAGGGAGGCTTTCTCCTGGGAAGTTTTCATTTCCATTTTATGCCCAAATAGAATTAAACGCAAAACAAACTTTCTAAGCTAGAATAATGAAATGAAGTCATTTTCCACTTTGTATATATTGATGCTAATAAAAGAAATGAAAAAGAGTCAAAGCTATGGGGTTTTTGTTACAAACGCTCCAGGCTGGCAATGAGTGGAATGTTCCCCGTTTCTGGGGATTCGGCTGGGATGACACCTACTGAGACTTTGAATGCCAAGACAGGACTGCTGACTCGGAATGGTTCCAGGAACATTTGGGGAATGTTTGGAACAAGACATGTCCACTGCCATCGTCACATACCACCATGCAGGACATACCAGGAGCATCAGTGTCCGAGGACAGGAGAGCAGAGATGCTGCAGCTCAAGCAGACAGCAAATTCTCCATCCTCCGCCTTCTGTTCTCTTCAGGCCCTCCGTGGGTTGGAAAGATGCCCATCTGCCTTGGTGAGGGTGATGATCTTTACTCAGTTTCCCAATTCAAATGCTAATCTCTTTGGGAAACGCCCTCACAGACACACCTGAAAATGTCTGTCCAGCTATCTGGTCATCCCTTAGCCCAGTCAAATTGACACATACAATTAGCCATCACTGGCCTGTCTCCATTTGACAAGGCAATCCTCCAGGTGGTACCCAGAAGAAAGGAGTAAAATCCTTATAGATGACCACAAGCAAGGATACGAGCCAGGAATGACAAGTGCAGGCATGAGCCAGGTGCGGCTGTGGTTAGGGGTGGGCGGTCAAGGAGGTGATTTTAAGCTGGGACGGAAAGGAGAGTAAAGCCATACGGGGATGTTTGGGGAAGCTTCGGGGCAGAGGGAGGCCAGTGGGAGCTTGTCCCCTTTGAGGGACAGCCAGTGTGGCTGGAGGGTGGAGAGAGGGGGTTGCATGGTGGGAGGCGGGCAGAGAGGCCGAAGGGGGCAGACCACACGTAGGTAGGGAGGGGAGGGATAGGACTGGACTTTGTGTTTAATGCTCCCTCTGGTGGCCACGTGGGGAATCCAATCCAAAATTTAGGTAATTTTCAAGGATCAGGGGGAAGGAGGCTCCAAGTTCGCCTTATCATCTCTGGGACAACTCACAGTAAATGGAGAACGGAGTGGGGGAGGCACGTAGGGCAGCATCCTGGGTGGACGTCGGGCGTGCTCCTTCCCTGCAGCTATCCAATCATCTTCCGTTATAAAATGAAGGGGTGGGACTTCTGATAGGTTTCCTGGAGAGCAGTTTCACCAGTGGGGCGGGGCCACTGGCAGGACCAGGGTGGGGCTGAATCATCCATGGGCCTGTCACTCAAAATCAGGTCTGGAACGGAGGAGATTCCGAGAAAGGACAGACAAGGTGAAGAAAGAAAACGGAAAGGCAGAGGGTGCCTGGGATGCTTTCGGAAACCAAGATTCTGTTTCCCAGGCCTGGCTGCCTACAAGTTTAGAACAATAGTGCAGAGACAGAGCTTCCCCCGAGACCATGAACCCACCTGCACTAGTAAATGTGCTTCAGACAAACTGAGCAGAATGGGCAGCCCTGGGCCAGGAGAGGGAGAAAAAAAAGCAGTGACCAAAGAGATCCCTGCCAGGATAACATAGTAATAATCATAACAATCATGGTAATAGTTAGTAGCTGGCATTCGTTGGCTGCTTCTTTTTGTTTTGTTTTCTACATTTTAAACGCACTTTCTCTTTTAGAATAGTTTTAGATTTCCTAGTTATTTGATGCCCTTTAATATCTCATTTACTCCTGTCAGTAAAATTATTATCATTCTCCTCTTACAGATGTGGCGTCTGAGGCTCAGAGAGGCTAAGTCACTTGCCCAAGTCCACATAGCTCATCCATGAGGGAAGGGGACCCAGGAGGTCTGGATCCTGGTCGATGTCCTGGGTAGGACTGCCTGAGCCAGCCTGAGCAGTGCCGCTCCCTCCCGGGGCACGCAGAACCCACGCAGTCTCTGATCCTGTGGCCGCCCTGAGCTCAGGGGCTCGGCCTCACTGGGTTTTGTCCTGGGAGGTGTTCGGCTGTGTTAGGCAGCAGTGAGGAGCTGCCACTCTGGGTCTGAATCTTGACTCCATCAGCAATTAGCAGCGTCTTGGAGTGACGCACCCCAACGGGGAGTCGCCTTCCTGTGTCCCTGCGAAGCTCCTCGCTATGGGGCTTCCAAATCCCTGCATAAAAGAGGAAGGAAAAGTTACTGACTGTCCTAAAAGTGATGGAATGCTGGGGCAGACAGTATCCAGTATCTGCTTCTCTTCTCTCTGCTAATGAAGCCCTAATTTTGTTCAGAGCAGCCATGAACCATCTTCCAACAACGGGTCATGGTTGGTTTCAATTATGACAATCCTGTTACCCAGTTCCCCAGCCTCCCTTGCTGTTAGGGTTGATCTTCTGACCCATTCTGGTCAACAAGCATTAGCTGAAGTTGGCTCTGTGTGCGTGTGTGTGTGTGTGTGTGTGTGTGTGTGTGGAGAGTGAGGGTTGCCCTAAAAAAGTGTTTGCTTTCCTGATAAAAGGGGACAGACACAGCTGCTACAGCACCAGCCCCCTTTTCTCCTTTCTGAACCCAGCCATGATACTTCAGGACCTGAGTGTTCATCTTGCAATAGAAGAGTCCAGCGTGAGGACAAAAGCAAGCCACTAAGAATGGACACTAAGTGGATAGAAAACCCTGGCCCGCTGATGGCACCAACATCAACCTATCTGTCCCAAGTGTAAAGCATAATAATGCATGAAACCAACTCTATAAATACAGGTGATGGTTCTGTATGTTCTGCAACAGTATAAACAGAGGAAATATTTCACCAAAATGGAATCTAAAAGCAAAGATAAGGTATGAATGCCACTTTCTGGAAAGTTCTATCAACTTTTCAGCTCTTGTGCCCCCACCAACCTCCATTTCCAGTTTCTCACCCTCCCTCCTTTCTCCTCACTCTGATCCCCACTCTTTCCCTCTCCATGTTATAACTCTGTCCAAGATTTACGAACCCTCTACCCTAAAAGATGGCGTAGGATAGAAAAAGTAGTTTAGACATGAATTTCATAGCTTACAAGTTTTAAAGACCTACTTTTTATTTCCTTACATTTCCAGTATAAGTTTTTATTTGCACTCAACTAAAAAATTCCCATTTTAAAACAATGCTATTAATACTACTGTTTGCAACGTGGTTGCCTGGCACATATAGGCATTCTTAAATATTTGTGAAGAAATGAATATCAACCAAACAGGGAAGCCCAAGCAAGGCATGGCCAAGGTTGCCAGCGTCTGAGTCCCTTTCAACCACCAGATGGCAGCCTCAGCCACACTTCACTGCCTCACAAGGGTTATTCCCTTTGGACAAAGTCATCTGATGAAATGGATTGTTTCTGATACAACAGTTTTCAGTTTGGAGGATGAGTGGACTGCCCTTGACTATTGACAGAGAAAGAGAAACGAACTTCATTGGTACTTCCTCCTTGCCCATGAAATAGATCCAGGCAGAAGGTGTTATGGTTAAAAAATGGGCTCACCTTGGACCAGGGGCTCACACAGTGTAGGCCTCAACCACTCTTAAGTCCACAGAAGACTTAAAAGAATCGAATTTTTACTGATGGTCTCTCAAGGGAACTGAGTGAGAGGCACATCACCCAAGGAAACTTCCTTAAAATTCTCTTTCCCCAATTCTGTCCTCAAGAGTCTCACATTCCTGGGTTCCTGTTGTAATCTCTCTCCCTCTCCAAACTTCAGTGCTCTCCCACTTACACAGCTGGGGCCCCCTGCTCACTACCCCCACCCCCTACCCAGACAGCTTACTTTCTTCCACACAGGGTTGCCAAATTTAGAAAAGAAAACTATAGGACACCCAGTTAAATTTGAAAATCAGATTTTGAAAAATATGTGTAAATCTGTAGTATAAGTTCTGACCCTATGGGCACCTAACCTCTGACCAATCAGAGGTTTCATGATTAGTTCAGAGATGGTTGCATGACCCAAGCTGGGCCAGTGGGAGAGTGCAATGTTTGGGATATACTTATGCTAAAATTTATTTGTCCTTTATGTGAAATCCAAATTTAACTGGGCATTTTATCTACCAACCCTACCTCCCTCTTCTATAAAAGCAATATATGCCTTTTCAATTTTCCCTAACCCCCAACCTGCAGGCCAATCTTCAACCCTCTTAGAAGGCAGGCTTCCTCTTTACATTTTTGTTTGATTGCGTGTGAAATATATACGTGTATAAAAATAGCCCACTGGACTAGTAAGCAAGCTAATCACCTTTTCAAGCCCTCTAGTCCCATGTCCTTAAAATATTAATATTCACTGTTGGATGAGTGTCCTTCCACACTATTCCCCTTGCTCATACAAACACAAAGTTTTTAGTTTTCCTCAAAAAAAGAAAAAATTCTGCACCTTGCTTTTTTTTATCGAGAGAGAGAGAGAGAGGACATATCTATCCCGGACATCTCACCAGGTCATTGTACAAAGCTCCAGGTTATTATTTTAAAGCTGAGTTATAGCCCATGGTGTGCGACATCATAATTTGTTCCACTTATCCCACAGAAATACAAGGCACCGGGGAGAGGATGTTTGTACAAGGTTGTTTATTGCAGCAGAATGTGTTGTGTCAAAAGCTAAAAAGAACGCCAAGGACAATCAGTAGGGAACCATTGTGCTTATTTATCTGAAAGGCTTTGCCAGCAGTTCCAGAATCCCACTTTTCTTATCAGTCGGGCTCTAACCCACGGTACTGCGGGATCCCACCTGCAGGGAGGCTCTTCTACCTGGACCTCTTCTCTACAGTGGATATTTATCCACTCTGCCTCAGTTCCCATCCCTGCCCCCCCCGACTCCCTCCTTCCTGAATTTCAACTATTTTCTACTGGAGGATTCTCTCAGCGGTTTATATAATCAAAATGATTTCATCAAATTATGTTGCAAGAACCATACTTTTATCCCCAAATCATGGCAACCAACCGTATGTCTCTTTAGGAAGATCTTGGTATATTTTGGTCTACATCCCAACATTTTCCAAAAGGAAGGTCCCTTTTTCGTGGCGGGCACTCCACATGCTGGTTGTAATGGAAATCTAGGCTCCCTTCTTTTAGTAATAGCTCCTCCATTTTACTCTGGGGAACCACGAGAGAGAGGGGATCTCAGTCCACGTGCTTGGGTGGAGCCATCCTACCGCCTGACTCTGAGCACGTGACCACAGTCTGGCCAATCAGAGATTCCAGAATTAGCTCAGAGATGGTCACATGACCCAATCTGGGCCAATGGGAAACAGGCTCACTCTTTGTGTGGGAGTTGCCAGGCTGCTGGAGGGATGCCAGGACCTGCCGGCAGCCATCTTGCTGTCACGTGGGACAAAGCTGGCTGTAAATGAAAAAAAGACCAAGAAAAACAAATCCCAGAAATGGAAAAAAAGAGATTCCTGGTGACGTTATTGAGGCTCTTGGATCCAGCTGGACTGAAAGTCAGACCCACTTCCTCTTGCCTTTGCAATCATATGAACCAAAACTTCTCTTTGGGATAAAGCCAGTTTGAGTTGGGTTTCTGTTCCTTGAAACTCAGAGGTATACTACTAGTGGACTATTATTTGTATGTCAGGTAATTGAGAAAATATGTCTTGTGTAGGTGCCTCTCCCCCCAGACACACACCTGCAGTCATATTCACAAAGCATCTATCTACATCTGAAAATTTGTAATATTTGTGTAGTGTACCGACAATTCTATATTTAGTAATAACTCGTATACTGAATGTGAAGACCCACAGGTAAGAATTATATACTCTACGTGGCTTACAGGGCATCTGGATGCGCTAGAGGGATATACGTGGGAGCAGTTCTCAGCCAATGAGGGATGGAGTTGAGGGATTACTATCCCAGCTCTTACTTCCCTTGGGAGGAACAACTGTGAGGTATGTTCTATCCTGTCCCCAGAGTTCCCAGTGCTCAATAATAAGACTTTTTTATGGTCTTCCTTCCCTTCTGAGGGTTACTTACCCACTGTCCTTTGGTGCTTCCTGGTATCACCTCCCAAACAACCACTTTTAGTGGCATCTTAACTCAGGGTCTGCTTCTGGAGAGCGCCCACCAGGAAAGCTACATCCAGATGCAGGAGAACCAGAGCTCACTCCCACCCCCAGGCTAAGAACCCCCGTTCCAGAGGACGTGACACATCCATCAAGTGGTGCCCACTGCAGGGCAAACTGACACGGTGTGTTAGCGACTTCAGAGAAAAAAACCAAACTTACAAAACCGTAATTCCTTGCACCGGATGCTTTCACTACACATCAGATGCTGAATTTCTGAACTCTGCTCATTCCCGTGTCCCTAGGGCACAGGCAGGCTGTGCTTTGGGGCCATGATTTGTTGCTTCCTGCCAATTCTGCCCATACCCCAGTATGTGAAAACTCCTACATTTATGTGGAAGAGTCTTCCTGCTGTTTAAAGTCTACTCCCCTTTTCCTCCCTCTAATTTCCCTGCTCACCAGAAATCATGAAGCAGGTGCTCCTTTCTACTGAGCCTCACTTTCTGTCTCCTGTTCCTTTCAGAAGAGGAATAGAGGCAGACAGGCCTGACAGTAAAGAATGAGGGCTCTAGGCAGACAGCCCTGGCTCTACCACTTAATAGCCCTGGGACTTAAGCCAGTGGCCTCAGTTTCCTCATCTGTAAAATGGGACTGGTGATAATAACAGCCATACTGTCTAGTTATTAATGAAATGAGATAATACACATAAAATGCTTAGCACAGAAAAGTACTTGAGAAATGGAGGGGTTTGTTGCCATATTTAAGACTCTAGCTACAGGCTAACAGTCTTAAATATCTGTTGAATGAATGAATGAAGTTAACAGAGAAACCCAAGGTAGAGTCATTGCCTCTTGCCATTCCCAGAGGCCCTGGGGTCCTTGCTCTCCCACTCACTCACATCTAAGTGAGGGGAGTAGGTGCCCTGCCCTTGGAAGAGCCCCATGCTTGGTTTAATGATCGGCTGTCAAGGTCTTGATAATTTTTGAACAAGGGGCCCCATGTTTGCATTTTGAAAATTATGTGCCCGGTTCCAGGCTGTCGGTATCTCCCAGGGTCTTCCCAAAGTTGTGGCCTATGAACAAGCGTTGAGTGCCTAGGAGAAGGGTCTACTTTGGGGCGGAAACTGGTGGGGAAAAAAGCTAGTACAAAATCAGATCCATAAACCTCTAACATAGCCTGGATTCTGGGCTGGGGTTCAGGGCTTCCACAGGCATGAGATTATTGCTAATTTGGGGCTCCACCTGCCAGAGGAAAAATACAGGAGACAGAAATGGGGAAAGGTCCTCACTGGCTAATCAGATCCCTCCCGCCCCCTCCCACCTCCTTTCTCTGCTCCCCTCAGCCTTTCTTTCGTCTGTTTACTTTTTCCCTTTAATCTTTTTCTCTTTCTCGCCTCAAGTTCTCACTGCCCCCGCTCTTTCTCTCCGTTTTCTTGCCTTTCTCTTTTCTTTCTCTTTAACAAATGTCCTCTTCTCTCCTTTCTGTCCTCTCTCTCCTTCTGATTCTTTCTGTCTCTGTCTCTCTGTCTCTTTCTTTTTCTCTCTCTGCCTTTCTCTGTGTGTTTCTGTCTCTTATTGTCTCTCTCCCTCTCTGCTTCTCTGTGTCTCTGTTTCCCTCTGTATCTATCTCTCTGTTCCTCCCTCTGTTTCTCTCTTCATCTCTGTCTGTATCCCGCCCCCATCCCCACATCATCCCGGCACCAGCTCCGTCTCCCAGGGACCAGATTGTCAGGCTGCGCACATCTTGGGCTGCCTGGAAGCCTGCCTTGCACAGCCATCGCTGAATTTCTCCAGTGTCCACCTCTGTTAAAAATATCTTTTGACTTTTGAGATTCCAACGAAAAGAGCACATACACACACCTCATTCCTAAGCTTTGTGATTTTGAAAGACACAACTGGAGGGTCTGGGAGGCCCCTGGAGGTCCCCATGGGTGTTGCCCCACACCCAGTCCTCCAGCTCCTCCCTTCCCACCCCCACTCTAGACTCCGGAGGTGAGCTGAGGTGGTCACAGCTTTGTTCTCTGGAGTCTGTCAGCGTGTGCAGCAGATGTGCCCAGCAGTTGCTTCTAAATCCTGCTGAGCCATTTGCCACAAATCCCTCTTTTGTCACAATTTAGCTGTGAGTTTAAGAGAGTGACAAGAGTGGGGAAAAGGGGAGGAGATCTAGGCTGTGAAAGGATCCTGGGGAGGTGTTAAGAACACAGCGGGAGAGCCAAACATCCCTAGGTTCAAGGCTGGCCAGACACATAAGGTCTGGATAATCTTGGGCAGAGCGACAGCTAACAAGTGGTAAGTGCTCACAGTGTGCCTGGCGTTGTGATAAGCTCTGTAGAGATGTTCTCATTTAAGCCTCCCAGCAGCCTTGTAAATGACAAGCCAGTATAGATAAGGAAGCTGAGGCTCAGAGAGGCTGGGTAACTTGCCCAGTGTCACACAGCTAAGTGGTCACCCTTCAAACAGTCCGATTTCTGAGCCCAGTGCCTGGAGATCTTTGGGGGAGGGTGGTTTCTGGGACCTCCCTCCCAGTGCCCTGACCACCACTGTAGTCCCCACGGGAATGTCTTGTCCATCACAGACCCGTCTCTGTGGACTGTGTGTGTAGCTGCTTCTAGTGCTGCCTCCCCCCCGCTCACCCCCCATTCCCCCACTCAATGGAATCCATGAAGTCTCTGTAAATTTGGGGACCCAAAGGACCCCGGTCGTCAGGAAAGATGAGTGAGTAGAGGGCATTTCCTGCAAGTGTTGGGCGAGACTGGGTCGGTTTCCTGAGCATCCAGAGCTTCAGCCAGCAGCCTCCCAATGCTTGTCCCTAGGCCATTAGAAGAGAGGAAAGAGTACGTGGGGAGTTAAGCAACTCTCCCCAGGAAACACCTCTCCACTCTTCAGACAGGCTCTCCTCCAGGGAGGGCAAGATGGCCAGCAATGTAAGACATTTTTCCTTTTCACATTTGAACATTTCTGAAATCAGGGTGTATCTGACAAATGATGCCCTTTCACAACTACTTGGCAGTACTCTCTTTACAGTGAGTCCTACAGTCAAAGGCGTAGCCTTCTATTCCATGAACTGCGGTAGCACAAAGGCTGGCTCTCATTGGCCCAAGCGGATCACGTGCCTCTCATTGGCCAATCACTGCAACTCTGGTTGTTACGCCTTAGTCAGGGGCACCTGTGGTGTTAGGGGTTGCGGTCGGCATCTCCTAGCCGGAGGACCAAAGGAGGAATGGTGGTTTCTGAGAAGAAAATCAAAGTGTTGCGGCCAGAAGAGACAGCTGTGGATTCCTGACAGGTAGAAACAACTGCTGCCTCCTCTACCCAGAGTCATTTTGAGATTCGGTAAGAATATGTGCGTGGAACAGTGGGCCCCTACTACGCGCCTAGTACTCTTGTCTGCTATTATTATTTAAAATGTTAAGTTGAGATGTTTCACCTGAACCTATTCAGGCTTTTAGACAAAACTCCCAGTTTACAGAAAATACCCAAGATGGACGAACCGGTTAAATGACACCACCAGGAACTACTCCGGCAAATCCAAATTGTTGAAGCTAAGCGGAGGGCACACGGGTGTTCTGTGCTTTGTGTTCTTTTTTTAAACTTTTCCATGTGTTTCGGAACGAGCACACGGAAAAGGTATTTAATGAGGTATTTCACACCCTCTAGGATAGGCATAATTTTAAACAGAAAATAGTAAGTGGTGGCGAGGTTGTGGGGAAATTGAACCCCAGTATAACCACCGTGGAGATAGTTGGGCAGTTCTTCAAAAAGTTAAACATTGAATTATAAGATGCAGCAATTGCACTTCTAGGTAATATAGGCCCAAATGAATTGAAACCGGGGACTCAAACCAGTTCTTGTACATGGATGTTCATAGCAGCACTATTTACAATAGCTTACAAGGTGGAAACAACCCAAATACCTATTAATAGACAAGTGAATAAACAAAACTGGTGCATCTATACAATGCAATATTATTCACCTTAAAAAGGAATGAAGTCCCGACACATCCTACAACGTGACTCAACCTTGAAAGTATTATGCTAAGTGAAAGAAGCCAGACTCAAAAAGTCACATACTATACGATTTCATTTATGTGAAATATCCAGAATAGGTAAATACATAGAAACAGAATGCAGATTGGTGGTTGCCAGGGGCTGAGGAGGGGGTGGGGCGGGGGAGTAACAGCTTAATAGGTGTGAGGCTTTCTTTTGCACTGCTGAAAATGATTTGGAATCAGAGATTGCACAACAACATTGTGAATGTACTAAATGCCAGTGAATCGCTCACTTTAAAATGGTTAATTTTATGTTAGGATGTGAATTTCACCTCATTTTTAAAAATTGGTGGGAAAATAAAATTAAATATATAAAAAGCCCACCCAGGAACTGTCCACAGGTCAGTAGGGAAATGAGTCAGGAGAAGAGAGGCAGTCAGTAAAAGGTGCATTAAATAAGTGCATAACTTGCTTAATGAAATTCTTGGGACTTCCCTGATGGCGCAGTGGTTAAGAATCCGCCTGCCAGTGCAGGGGACACGGGTTCGAGCCCTGGTCTGGGAAGATCCCACATGCCACGGAGCAGCTAAGCCCGTGCACCACAACTACTGAGCCTGCGCTCTAGAGCCCGCGAGCCACAACTGCTGAGCCCACGCGCCACAACTACTGAAGCCCGCACACCTAGAAACCGTGCTCCGCAACAAGAGAAGCCACCACAATGAGAAGCTCACTCACCGCAACGAAGAGGAGCCCCCGCTCGCCACAACTAGAGAAAGCCGTGCAGCAACGAAGACCCAACGCAGCCAAAAATAACTAAATAAATAAATTTATAAAAAAAGAAATTCTCTTCCACCTGGGAACCCTTGGAGCCAGTGTAGACACACAACCTAATCTCCCCATTCCAAGCGCAGAGATAATTGTCCCGTATCTCCCTTCAGTTGGATGATGGCAGCTCTCAGAGTTTGTTAATTCCCTGACACTGGCCTGTCACCTGTGCCAATAGCTGGGGCGCTCCAGAGAAAGCCTGCAGGACAAGGAACACAAGCGCAGAGAAATGGTAAGAGCCTTGAGGATAGTGGCATCTCCTGCAGATTCTAAGTTGAGCATATCTGACAAGGCAAACAGAGGCCTTTCTTCTGTGGCCAAATGGCTGATAAAATCTAGAGCAAAATAAATATAACAGTTTCTCCTTTTGCATTTGTGAGAGTGGCAAGGTGTTTGTTGAATCTCATTGAGGATTTCTTTTTTTTTTTTAAACACGTGCCACACCCAGCTCCTTAGGAAGCTGGAGACGGGGGTCACCAGCTCTCCTGCTGACAATGCCCCATACCTAGCCCACGTGTAATTGGACTTTTACAGGTGGGTCACACACCTACGAGGAATGTCTCCCCAAATCCAGCAGAATCTCAGGGTCTGTGAGAAATGTGTGCCCCTCTCCGCTACATGCAACTATGTGAAAACCATGAATTTTTTTTATTTACAATGTTGTGTTTAATTTCTGCTGTACAGCAAAGTGACTCAGTTATACATATATATATATATTATTTTCCATTATGGTTTATCATAGGGTATTGAATATAGTTCCCTGTGCTATACAGTAGGACCTTGTTGTTTATCCATCCTATATATAATAGTTTGCATCTGCTAACCCCAAACTGCCAAACCTTCCCTCCTCAACCCCCTCCCCTTTGGCAACTCTCACAAGTTGGCAACTCTCACAACTCTCACAAAAACAGACTCACAAGTCTGTGAGTCTGTTTTTGTTTTGTAGATGTACATTTGTGTCATATTTTAGATTCCACGTATAAGTGATATCATATGGTATTTGTTTTTCTGACTTCACTTCATATGATAATCTCTAGGTCCATTCACATTGCTGCAAATGGCATTATTTCATTCTTTTTAATGGCTGAGTAATATTCCATTGTATATGTATACCACATCTTCTTTATCCATTCATCTGTCTATGGACATTTAGATTGTTTCCATGTCTTGGCTATTGTAAATAGTGCTGCTGTGAACATTGGGGTGCATGTATCTTTTTGAATTATAGTTTTGTCTATAATTTATACTCCTGGGGTATATGCCCAGGAGTTATATGATTTCTGGATCATATGATTGCTGGATCATATGGCAACTCTATTTTTAGTTTTTTTGAGGAAACTCCATACTGTTTTCTATAATGGCTGTACCAATTTACATTCCCACCAACAGCGTAAGAGGATTCCCTTTGCTCCACACCGCCTCCAGCATTTATTTTTTGTAGATGTTTTAATGATGGTCATTCTGACTGGTGTGAGGTGGTACCTCATTGTAGTTTTGATTTGCATTTCTCTAATAATTAGCGGTGATGAGCATCTTTTCATGTGCCTGTTGGCCATCTGTAGGTCTTCTTTGGAGGAACGTCTATTTACATCTTCTGCCCATTTTTCGATCGGGTTGTTTGTTTTGTTATTGAATTGTAGGAGCTGTTTGTATATTTTGAGAATTAAGCCCTTGTTGGTCACATCATTTGCAAATATTTTCTCCCAGTTCGTAGGTTGTCTTTTCATTTTGTTTATGGTTTCCTTTGCTGTGCAAAAGCTTATAAGTTTGATTAGGTCCCATTTGTTTATTTTTACTTTTATTTCTATTGCCTTAGGAGACTGACCTAAGAAAACATTGGTATGATTTATGTCAGAGAATGTTTTGCTTATGTCCTCTTCTAAGAGTTTTATGGTGTCTTATCTTATATTTAAGTCTTTAAGCCATTTTGAGTTTATTTTTGTGTATGGTGAGAAGGTGTGTTCTAATTTCATTGATTTACATGCGGCTGTCCAACTCTCTCAACACCATTTGCTGAAGAGACTGTCTTTTCCCCATTGTATATTCTTGCCTCCCTTGTCAAAGATTAATTGTCCATAGGTGTGTGAGTTTATTTTTGGGCTTTCTATTCTGTTCCATTGATCCATATGTCTGTTTCTGTGCCAGTAACACACGTTTCGATGACTGTAGCTTTGTAGTATTGTCTGAAGTCTGGGAGGGTTATGTCTCCTGCTTTCTTCTTTTGCCTCAGGATTGCTGTGGCAATTCTGGGTCTTTTATGGTTCCATATAAATTTTAGGATCATTTGTTCTAGTTCTGTGAAAAATGTCATGGGTATTTTGATAGGTACTGCATTAAATCTGTAGATTGCTTTGGGTAGTATGGCCATTTAAACAATATTAATTCTTCCAATCCAAGAGCATGGGATTTCTTTCCATTTCTTTGAATCATCTTCAGTTTCCTTTATTACTGTTTTATAGTTCTTAGCAATTCACCTCCTTGGTAAGGTTTATCCCCAAGTATTTTATTTTTTTGATGTGATAAAAACCATGAATTCTTGGGCTTCCCTGGTGGCGCAGTGGTTGAGAGTCCGCCTGCCGATGCAGGGGACACGGGTTCGTGCCCGGTCCAGGAAGATTCCACATGCCGCGGAGGGGCTGGGCCCGTGAGCCATGGCTGCTGAGCCTGCGCGTCCGGAGCCTGTGCTCCGCAGCAGGAGAGGCCACAAGAGTGAGAGGCCCGCGTACCGCAAAAAACAAAACAAAAAAAACCCATGAATTCTTAAAGCAATGAACCCAATCTGAAATTTCCTAGCAAGACACATTAGGGTTCCTGGGAATGAATTCCACAAGGCAGGAAATGTCAGCCAATAGGCAAGTCACCTACCTTACCAGAGCTATCTCCTCTCTCTAGCCCTGTGATCATGCATGTTTTGCAGACAGCAGTCACCACATCTGCTCTGCTGGTGGCTTCAAAGTGGGAGTACTGAATGACTTGGTGATGGAGAGAGGAACAGAATACAGACCCGGAATTCTGGGGGGCAGAAATGACTTTGTCATCATCATTCTGTTTCTCTTTCTTTAGAAGGTCAAGTTGGCCATGTCAGAGAAAGCCCCAGAAGGTGGTAATTTTGCCACTGACTTTAGCTGACATACTGACACATACTCCCCATGGTAGCTGGTTTGTGCTGAACCTGTCACCGCCTCTTCAAAACGTTGCTGGTTGCCATGGAAACAGAAAAAGCACTGACTGAAAGAGCTGCTGGAAATTTCAAATCAAGATGTCCAAAACTGTCCCTGCAATATATTTTTCTAAGACCTGATTTGAAAGAGAAACAATGGCACAACTTGGCAAAGAAGACAACGGAAGATGAATGATAATAAGAATGGCTTGACATAATTTCTAGATCCCGACATCCTATCTCGATTCTATCCTTTTAAAAATCGGTCCCAGGGAGATATTGGGTGAAGCAGATTCAGTGATCCATGGGCTCCTGACTTGAGACATGACTTTGTTATGGATGGCAAGCCTGTTTGCTGTTCTCAGCATTTAAATCTTGACAGGACAGTGTGGCAACATAACTCGGAATATACTTGCTAAATGAACCTCTTGCATGCCAATCTACCTCCTACTCTCTGAGCTAAAAAAGAGCCTTGCAACTCAGATGATTATATATCTATTTTTTAAATCCAGTCTGTAAGGCGGCAATGTGAAATGAAAGATAATGCCTCTCTTTAACCTTTGTCAGATTGGCATACCAGAAGATGAGATTTTCTTTTAAACTCCTAAAGAAGATACTCAATTAATTTAAAAAAATAGATTCAGAAAATAATTAGACAAACTGGAATTTTGGAAATTTCTCTTATGATATAAAAAGTGTCAACTACATCCTCCTATTCTGGACTTTGGATTTTGTTTGGGCCATTCAAAAATGGTGGCCTTGTTCTCTTGGTTTTTCCCATGGTTCAAACAGTGGGAAACGTCTGCCTTCTCCATTTCACATGTTGGAATCGCCATCTTTCCTTCCAGTTACCCAAGGTAGAAACTTTGGAATCAAGTTTCTTGGAAACTTTGATTCCTTCTTCTCCCTCAACCCCCATGTATTAGTCAGCTCAGGCTGCCATAACAAAGTATTGGGTTGGCCAGAAAGTTCATTAGGATTTCCCATAAGATATTACGGAATACCAATACCATAGACTGGGTGGCTTAAACAACAGAAATTCATTTTCTATTGGTTCTGGAGTCTGGAAGTCTCAGGTCAGAGTGCCAGCATAGTCGGGTTCTGGTGTGAGTTTTCTTCCTGACCTACAGATAGCCACCCTCTTGCTCTGGTCTCACATGGCAGAGAGGAGGGGGGCGGCTGGGGGGAGAGGGGGAGAGGAAGAGAGACAGCTCTGTTGTCTCTTCTTATAAGGGCATTAATCCCATCATGAGGGTCCTACCCTCATGATCTCATCTAAATCTAATTGCCTGCCAAAGACCCCATCTCCAAATACCATCATGTTGGGGTTAATGTATGAATTGGGGGGCCACAATGCAGTGGCAAATATCTATCAGGTTCTTTTTCTCCTCTCCATCACCACTACCACTATCCTAGTTGAGATGTTTATCATCTCTTACTAAGACAATTGAAGAGCCTCCTAGCTAATCTCTCTGCTCCCAGACTTTAAATCCCTTTAAATCTACCCCTTTAAATCTGCCCTCCATGTAGTAAGTAGCCTTGTCTTCCAAAAAAGTTGAGACCAGATATGATGGTCTGGAAGCCAGGTATCATGGGAAGGCCTACGTATACATGAGAAGTTCAAGAGGTAGACTGGACCACTCACAGTTGATGCTCTGCTTCATGGAAAGCCCAGCCACCATCACCACAGCTGAAGTCTCCACTGCCCCCCAGTGCTGGCTTCTTTGCCTCCCCTGGATTGAGGCTAGGATCAGACACAGCGTCTGTTGTACCTGCCATGGTAGGAGCCCTGGCAGCTCTGGTACCCAGGTCCACGAGCACACCAGACTCTTGAAGACTCTGATCCTCCCCATCACGTCTAGGCTTGGATGAAGCTCCATGTAGCAGGACCTGGGATGTGACCTCCCCAGCAGCTTCCCAAAAGCCTACGTGGGGACTCAATGCCCTGTCGGATAAACTTTGACCAATGAGCATCAAGAGCCAGAAGAAAATTCCTCTCTCTTCCTCTCAGTGAACTGGTCTGAGGCACAGGGTTTCTGTACAGCCTGTTCACAAATGTCCCATGTGATAGAGCATCTGGCTGTGCTTCTCCACAGCCTCCTTGCACTTGTTTCATCTCGTTTGGTGGCTTATGTGCTGCCCTCTCATGATCACCTAACTGCCCACGTGTCACTCCCTCCATATCTGCTTCCCTATCTTCCCACCATCCCTGCCCCACAAACAAGTTCAAAGTCAGGCACCCCTTCTCTCTACTTCCACAAAAATCTGAATTATTGAAACCATTAGCTTTATTGAATGCTCCCCCATCACTCTCCCCTACTAGACAGTGAACTCCGCTGAGAGCAGGGGCCATGCTTTATTCATTTCTGTAATCCGCAACACCTAGCACTGTGTCTGGAGATTCACTGAAGATTGGCTAAACTGAAGAGCCCATTGATGCTCACTTGGTGAGGCCTAAAATAGTACACAAGATTTCTACAGACATAACACTAAAGGAGAGCGTCCCTGGACATAGAGACAACCTGAGAAAATACCTAGATGCCAGAGTAGAGGGGATAAGCCTGGCCAGGTAGGTCGGGGCTCTCTTGCAAGGGCTTGACAACCAAGCCAGTGAGTCTGCATATCTTTTCGGTAGATAAATTGGGAGCCTTTGAAACCAGGGAGTTGCTTTAGAAAGCTGAAATTGTCTATGATATGTGGGGGGAGGGGATACTGATTGGGGAATGGTGCGGATCAGAATTGCTGTGGTAGCCAAGAGAATGGGAAAGAGGGATGCTTGTGGGCGAGACAGTGGAGGTAGAGTCCACTGGTCGCAGCAAGCACTTGGGAGTGGAAGAAATCAGCGTTAGCTTCTAGTATTCAAAACAAGGTCTCTGGGAGAACAGTGGGGCCGGCAATGGAAATTGTAAAGACAGGAGTCATCTTTGGTTTGGGGTTGGGAGGCAGAGATGAAGGAGTGTCAGAAGCATTTTCATAAAAGATGAAACTGCTGCAACACACACACACACACACCCCACCACCACCAGCAGCAAGAGCGAACAGCAAGCCATGGTGGTTCTTTCATTTGTTTTGCCACTGTTTTTATCATGAGCAATGGGCACAGGACTAAAATAACATTTCTGCAAATTCAGAGGGCAAGAGCCATCTGTCCTGCGATTTCTGCTTCAATGTAAGGTGAGTCAGCAGAGGTGAAAGTATTAGCTCCCCCTTTGTTCTCCCTGCAAATTCCCATCTTTCTGCGTCGACCTAAACATTCATACTGTGGGCATATACTTCCTGGGGCTAACTGAATAAATTCCTTTAGGGACAGATCATGTTATTGGGGCAGGAAGGAAAGCCAAAGAGTAGTGAAGAAACAGTGAAAGTTACATAACAATAGGAAAATTCCTCTTCTACCAAGTCATTGGTCTTCTAGAAAGGAAGGCACTTGGAGGCTTCATATCCAAGAAGCTGTTATTGTTATCGCTCTCATCATCATTTTCATGTTTCAGGCGCTTATGCAGCGCCCAGCTGTGGCTGTTAATTGGCCAGTGAGTTAAGAGCATTCATAGAGCAGACTCTCAGACAGCCAGCACTAAGGGAAAGATGGAAAATAAAAGTTGCAGTCCCCGTCCTCCGAGAGTACTCCCTAACGTGAGTAATTCAAACACAGAAGATGATTTAGAAATAAGACACTAGAGGCTATGAAGTACTGAACAGTAAATGGCTAAAGGTTAAAATTTAGTGTTTTCATAGTGTGCCAGCAAGTAGAACTCTTAGGAAGGAGAGTTTGGGGAGCCCAAGAGCATCATCTTGGGATGGAGCAGTTTGGAGAAAGTTCTCTCTTCTTTTTCATCAAGTTATTCTGGGTGGGCTTCACCAACGTGATGTATCAAGACATATATATATAGAAGAGCTATTAAGTCGAGTGCTTGGATATCACAAAGTGATTCTGAGATAAGTGAAGGGAGGATCATTCTAGGAGGGAGAGTGGGGGAAATCCAGCAGTTTCTAAGGCAAGTCCAGTGCTTCTCAGTGGAGTCCTCAAAATATCTGCATCAGAACAGTCTGATTCAGCTGGTCAGGAGTGGGACCAGACAATCCCCATTTTAATCCAGCCCCAGGTGATCCTGAGGCATCCTAAGTTTGAGAACCATGGCAAGTCTTTCTCCCCGGTCCTCCCATCCCCACCCCACCCATCCCTGTAATGGCTCTCATGTATTCAATCATGTACGTATTCAAATATATGTACGGAGTCTCTGCTGTGTGCCATGCTCTGTTGTAGGGGCTGAAGATGCAGGAGAAAACAAAAGAGACCAAGTCCCTGCCCTCCTGGAGTTCCTATCCTAGTGAAGTAGCCAAACAACAAACCAATAAATATACAGTAAATATGCAATATGGTGATGAGCACTGCAGGGGAGCCAGGAAGGACAGTGGCTCAAGTGGACGATGGGTCAAGTGCTGTTGGATATCAAAGGACAAGGAGGTCCTCTCTGATCAGTGGCATTTAAGCAGAAACCCAGTCTTTCTAAGTGCCCTGAGACTGCTGGCTGATTTGCCCACTCCCTGAGTTCTTCCTCATCCTCCAGATTCATTCCTTCACCAATACTGAGGGCGTCTTGCGTGCCAGTAAGATCTCTGCAGCACCTGCTGCCCAGCCTCATCAGGGTTGCTTTGTTTTTGTTCCTGCCATTCTCAGCAGTTCCATGGTTTTTCACAGCCCCTGCTGATCGCCCAAGTCTCTCCCACACCCTCCCCACCCACTGTACTTCCGATCCATTGCTCTGAATTTCCATCTTCCCAAGTCAACATGGTGCTCCAAACATCACACTCTGTAGGACACAACCTGCAGAAGGCTTGGCAAGGGCTAGATGATGCTGGAGCTCCAAGGAGTAGGGAAGTCTGTGAACGGCAATAAACTGCGTAATCATGCCGGCTCCTCTTGTGGTTAAGCAAGATCCTGAAGGCAGCAGCCTGGATGAAAAGGGTTAAAATGTGTGAATAAGGAGGCTGGGAACAGGAAGACACCGGATACCTGCTAAACGAGACCGTATAAAGGATTCATGTCATCCCATTGAATCCTTATAGCAATACTATGAGGTTGGTATTAAGCCCATTTTGACAGGTGGACAACTGAGGCTCAGTGAGCTTAGGTAACCTGTGTCTAAGGCCACACAGCCAGTGATGGATGGAGATGGGATTCAAACCTGGATCTGAGTCTAAAGCTCCTTGCTTTCTTCCATCAAGTGAAGTGTGAGTTTATAAAGGAAAAAATTCTCAACAGTGCATCTCAGGTTAAGGGAAATCATGACAACTTTGCCAGCTGAAGACTCAGAGGAACTTGGAATACAGCCCTTCAATTCTAGGTAGGTCATATGTGTCGACCAGCAGGTTGAGTTGATAACAATCACGTTGTGACCTGACCACGCTCCCATGCCACTGCCAGGTCAGCTAGATAGAATCTGGCAGGGCTGATAGAAGCAGGGGAAAAATGCAGACCAAAAGACAGCAAAAAAGAAGCTTGCAACAAAACAAAACAAACCTAAACTAAACCCTAAAGCATCTGGTTCAAGCTGTTGCAAATTCCCAGATGCATGAAAACCAAATTCGTTAATAAATACAAAAAAGGGGAATTCCCTGGCAGTCCAGTGGTTAGGACTCTACACTCCCAGTGCTGAGGGCCTGGGTTCAATCCCTGGTCAGGGAACTAAAATCCCACAAGCCACATGGCACAGCCAAAAAAACCCCAAAGAAATGTGAAAAAGACTTAGCTCCATGGAGCTGTCCTAAACTCATTTACTGAGCCGGAGCTTGTAACAGTGATCAGGTGATTTCCAGTTGTGGCTCCACGGCACTCACCTCCTCCCTCTGGGAATGTGACCTGCGACGAGGAGACGTCTACTGTCTGGACTCTTCCAACATGCTTCTTTTTCCCTGGAATCCAGGAAATCCTGGCTACCTGCAGTGTGCAAAGGCAGCTGGCCAGGCAAGGAAGCTGGCACCAGGTCCTGGGGGCCCCTCCCTGGAGGGAGCAAAGTTTGCCTCTCAGATTGCAGCTGCAGAAAGAGGGAGGGGACTAGCGGGTTGGGTTGGAGAGCCGTGGAGGCAGTGGTTTGGACATCAACTCAGTGAGTCATGCCCGGGGCAGCTTTTTACAGGAGTTGCAAATTCCAGTAACAGCAGTTGAGGGACATCTCTCAAGGGACTTCCAACCAATCGAAAGTGCCTCTTGCTCCATTTTGGCAGTTCTGAGTCCGCATCCAAATAGCTTACCTTCAAAAGCAGATCCTGAAGGTTTTCCTTGCATGGGTGGGTCCCTGGGCTTCCTGAAACCAGGAGGTTTTTCTGCCCTGAAGTTGGAGATGTTGGGTGATAGCCATTGTCAGCAAACACTGCACCTGAGTCTGGCCCCTCATCCACATCGGGATGCAATTTCCATTTCCTTTGTCCTGGAGGGTGAACTGGGTATTTTTCTTTTGCACCTCCAGATCCACTCCCTGGCCTTCTCCCTGTTCTCACCCCTGGGGAGGCTGACCTATGTGATCTCCATCAATGGGCTCCCTCTCTTGTGGTGTCCAGTTGGTAGAGCCCCAGCAGGAGATGAGAAGGCAGGCAGAGAGTGAGGTCATTCTTCCCAGCTTCCTGTATGCGGGGTCCCACAGGCTGACAGGGTCCTTTATGGGAAGAGTACAACCCTCTCTAAACAATATCTCTATCTCTAGATTCTGGTAACCACTCTCCCTGTCCTTTCCAGCCTAAGGGGGTAACAGCTCCCCCTGTTACTAGCTCTGGGTACTGCACCATCCTTGAGGTTTCCTTAAACTCTGCCCTCTCCCTTTATCAAACCCACCTCTTTATTCTGTTCCAGGACAGTGATATCCACCACTCTGTCTTCCAGCTCACTTATTTGTTCTTCTGCCTCATTTATTCTGCCATTGATTCCTTCTAGTGTATTTTTCATTTCAATTATTTTATTTTATTTTTTATAAATTTATTTATTTATGGCTGCGTTGGGTCTTCGCCGCTGCACGTGGGCCCTCTCCAGTTGCCGTGAGTGGAGGCCACTCCTCACTGGGGTGCGCGGGCCCCTCATTGTGGTGGCCCCTCCCGCTGTGGAGCACGGGCTCCAGGCGCGCTGGCCTCAGCAGTTGCGGCAAGTGGGCTCAGCAGTTGTGGTGCACGAGCCCAGATGCTCTGCAGCACGTGGGATCCTCCCAGAGCAGGGCTCGAACCTGTGTCCCCCGCACTGGCAGGCGGACTCCCAACCACTGCGCCACCAGGGAAGCCCCTTCATTTCAATTATTGTTCATCTCTCTTTGTTCTTTAAATCTTCTAGCTGATAGTTAAACATTTCTTGTATCTTCTTGGTCTGTGCCTCCATTCTTTTTCCAAGATCTTAGATCATCTTTACTATCATTACTCTGAGTTCTTTTTCAGGTAGATTGCCTAGCTCCACTTCACTTAGTTGTTTTTGTGGGTATGAAACCCAGTGAGAGTGTGCCATCTCCCCACTTCTGGGCACCTGAGTGATACCAATCACTTAGGTAAAAGCCAGCTTGACCCACACCTCTTCTCCCCTGCTGTTACTGCTCCTCTAACCTACCTCCGTCTACAAGGACTAATAACCAAGTGTTGTTCAGGAGCCTTTGGCGCCTTTGTGGCTGTCGAGCAGAACACATGCCAAGCCACTTAGAATAAAACCCAAGCTCCTTCCCAGGGCTTACGAGGCCTGAGCCTGCTCTCCAAACCCCTCTCCCTGCACGCTCCCTGTCCCCTCCCCCAGCCACATGGGCTTTCTGCCATTTCCTAAACATGCCGAGATTGTTCACACTTATAAGCCTTTTGCACTCACTGTTCCTTCCTCCCCTCTGCCTGCTACCAGGTCCCAAGGTTGTCAAGTTTAATCCTCACTCCTGCAAGTTCCCAGAGGCAGAAATTCATTTTTAAAATTTTTTAAAGTTTTTTTTGGCATCGTTTCGTTCCGGGAGCTACAAACTCAAGTGCCTGTGGAACATGTCAGGTAACATAAACAGGGGAAGTGGCCAAGCCTAATAAAAATCATTCAGCTCTCTTGGTCTGGCTTTTGTTTTCCCACTTTTGACAGAGACATGAAAGCAGAGAAATGGTTCTTACTATAAAAACACACACAGTGCAGAGTCAGTGGTGGGGGCAAGTGACAGTCCTCCTTGGTGTTGGGGAGCGGTAGACAGCGGGTGGTGACTGCAGCAAACCTCCTACCAGCCAGTTTGCTGTTTTGCAGAAATCAGTCCCAGTATGACCAGAAATTGCCATTTTTCAAGAGAAGCTGGAAATCCTGGTTTGTATGTGGTATCTCCTAATTTTTTAAGGTTGACAATTCTTTAAAATTAAAGTATAGTTGATTTACAGTGTTGTGTTAGTTTCTGGTGTACAGCAAAGTGATTTGGTTTCATATATGTGTATATATATGTATGTATACAGTACATATATTCTTCTTCAGATTCTTTTCCACTGTAGGTTATTACAGGATATTGAATATAGTTCCCTGTGTTATATAGTAGGTCCTTGTTGTTTATCTATTTTATATATAGTAGTGCGTATCTGTTAATCCCAAACTCCTAATTTATCCCTCCCCACCCTTTTCCCTTTGATAACTATAAGTTTGCTTTCTATGTCTGTAAGTCTGTTTCTGTTTTGTAAATAAGTTCATTTGTATCATATTTAGATTCCACATATAAGTGATATCATATGATATTTGTCTTTGTCTGACTGACTTCACTTAGTATGATCATCTCTGGATCCATCCGTGTAGTTGCAAATGGCATTATTTCATTCTTTTTATGGCTGAGTAATATTCATATATATATGTGTATGTATATATATATACACCCCACATCTTCTTTATCCATTCATCTGTTGATAGACATTTAGGTTGCTTCCATGTCTTGGCTATTGTGAATAGTGCGGCTATGAACGTAGAGGTGCACATATCTTTTCGAATTAGAGTTTTGTCTGGGTGTATGCCTAGGAATGGGATTGCTGGATAATATGGCAACTCTTTTTCAGTTTTTTAAGGAACCGCCATACTATTCTCCATAGTGCCTGCACCAATTTACATTTCCACCAACAGTGTAAGAGGGTTCCCTTTTCTCCATACCTTCTCTAGCATTTATTCTTGGCAGACTTTTTGATGGTGGCCATTCTGACTGGTGTGAGGTGATACCTCACTGTAGTTTTGAGGTGCATTTCTCTGATTATTAGCCATGTTGAGCATCTTTTCATGTGCCTGTTGGCCATCTGTAGGTCTTCTTTGGAGAAATGTCTATTTAGGTCTTCTGCCTTCAGTTTGACAATTTTTAAAAGCTCCTTTTGGGCCACATTGAATGTATATTCATGCTGGATTTAACACAGAGGCCACCAGTACTCAATCACTGCCATATATTCAGTGGGCACAGCACAGAGTATATGTTCAACAATTCTGTGTAGAATAAATAGTCTTCCCAGGTGACTTCTCAGCTTCCCTCTGTTGGGAATGTAGAAAAAGTGGGTTCAGAATGAGAGGACGCTTCTCCATTCTAGCTGGGAGTTTCAAGATATGTCTGCTCCTGAGCTCAGAGGCAGCCTGGATGAATTCCATGAATATGAGATTTCTCTACCACTTGGTCTGAGGCTGATGTGGCATTGATATGGCCGTGGCTGTTTTTTAATAGTCTGCATCCATTCTGATGGTTGGTGCCATGATGTACTGATTGTTAAACAGTTTTAGTATCAACCCCCACTGGGTGCACAAATGGAAGGCTATATTGGTCACAGTTTGTGACCAACAAAGGCTCTTAGAGGTGGGAAAGGAAGCAAAACACACTCTAGTTCATTTAGAGGTTGAAGTCTATTCCAGGTTTGGTAGAGGGCTGATTCTCTTAAAGATCTTATAAACCTGCTCATGCTTCTAATGGCTGTTTTTCCATTGCAGAGGCTGATAGCTTCTCACACCTACCTTCCCTGCCCAGCCAAAGCTATTCCAAAGCTTCTGGAGATTGAGGAATGACTGGTGTAGTCCAGATGAAGGCAGTGAGCCAGGTCAAGCGGGGGCTGGGTGGTGACCCAGTGGAAGACAGTGGCAGAAACAGGTGATGGCTTTGGGAAGAAATTTTAATTAAGTCACTTACTCCAGTGTCTAAGGCAAGCTATCCCCGTCTTCACAGCAGCAGGCTCACGTCTGGTTCTACCTATTGACACTGTAAGCAGGAAGTTCACCGTCTGTTCAGACGCAAAAGAGATGTTAGCAGCACTTTATTGGATCAGCTCAAGGTGATTTAGATTTGCTCTTGGAATCCATTAAGCATTTGATAACGCGGAAGTGTGGCTCTGCTTTCTGGACAGATAGAATTACTCCTCTGTATATGCTAACCAACCAAAGTGTATCATCCAATGCGATAAAGCTATTTGGAGAGATATGCAAACTCATTCCCTAGGATTTCTGACTCAGGCTTATCCTGATGTTGCTCAGAGCAAAGCTTCCCAGCTTTTTTTTTTTTAAATTTTATTGAAGTATAGTTGATTCACAATGTTGTATTAATTTCTGCTGTACAGCAAACTGATTCAGTTACACATATATATATTATTTTTCATATTCTTTTCCATTATGGTTTATCACAGGATATTGAATATAGTTCCCTGTGTTATACAGTAGGACCTTGTTGTTTCTCCATCCTATATGTAATAGTTTGCATCTGCTAACCCCAAACTCCCAATCCTTCCCTCCCCCACTCCCCCCAAAGCTTCCTAGTTTTTATTTGGGGTAACCTAGGGCAATGGTATACAAACTTATTTTAGTTTTAGGAACTAAAATACAAGTACAGAAGCCAATGAAAAGCCAGCTGCTCAGAGGCAAGCAACTAAGAGACCCTGGGCGTGTGCCTGTCACCCCACTCCCTTCATCCCCTTTCTCTTGTTGCCCCTACCAGGGCTACTAGGAACCTCAAAGTTGGAACACAGTTGAAGCAGCTGTTCTGAAAATCTCCAAGTAGCTCAAGTCATATTGGAAACCTGCAACCCAGACCTTTAAAAACAAAGTTAGTTTTACCTAATCAAATTGCCTCCTTGGGCTTCCCTGGTGGCGCAGTGGTTGAGAGTCCACCTGCCGATGCAGGGGACACGGGTTCATGCCCCGGTCTGGGAAGATCCCACATGCTACAGAGCGGCTGGGCCCGTGAGCCATGGCCGCTGAGCCTGAGCGTCCGGAGCCTGTGCTCCACAATGGGAGAGGCCGCAACAGTGAGAGGCCCACGTACCACAAAAAAAAAAAATTGCCTCCTTATAATTTATAATTGTGTAATAGTTCAAACATTCATAGGAATAACAGGATAAACATTTATGTACCTACCACTTTCCTTTGCAAATCTTAACATTTTGCTTTGTTGCTTTGGTTTTTGAAAGGAATAAAATATTTAAAATATTGTTGAAGCCCCCCTACCACGTACCCTTCCCCAATCCTACTCCCTCTCCTCTATACTCCCTCCCTAGAAATAACCACTATCCTGAATTTGCATTAATTGTCCCCATGCAAGGTTTTTACTATTAATACATACATTAATATATGCATTTTTCCTGAATGTATCTATGTGTATATGTACACATATGTAACATATAATATTATATACATATTCCCTAAACAGCATATTGTATTCTTTGCATGAGTTCACACTTAATATCAATATTATGCTATAATACCAATCTGTTGCTTCCTTTTCCAGCTCAACATTATATTTTGGAGATTTATCCATGTTGAAACATTTAGCTCTGTCTCAAGCACTTTACCTGCTACATCATATTCCTTTGTATGAGTTTATGTGTGCATTTTCCTCTTGATAATGTTTGTTGCCTCCAATCTTTCACGAAATGTTGCAATGTACATTCTTGTACGCGTCCCACTCTGCAAAGTTCTCTAGGGCAAAGGCTTTCAAATTGACCTGACTGCCACCCACTATCAGAAATGCATTTTACACTGGGACCCAGTGCAACACCCGCATGCACACAAACACACAGTACTCTTAGGACACTTTCAGAAACACTCCCGTAATTTTTGATTGTCTGTTGTCTATTTCGTTGTTTCAAATCGTGGTCATGACTCACTCTGTCAATTCTACAACCATCAGTGGAACCCCCAGTTTGAAAATCAGTGCCCTGGAGCATATACCAGGAAGTAGCATGGCAGGATTGGGGAGTGCGCACACCTTCAAACTTTACAAAACAGGGCCAAAGTAGTTGTGCAAATTTACACTCCACCAGCAGTGTACAAGAGCACCTGTTGCTCCACAGCCTTACCAATACTTGGCGTCAACTGGCCTTTCAATTTTTGCCAACAGGATGAAAGCAAAAGAGCATCTCACTGTGGTTTTAATTTGCCTTTCCATGATGAACAATGGGCACGGCACCTTCCCAGTTGTTTACTGGCCATTTGTGTTTCCTCTTGTGTGACTTGCCTGCTCTTATCCTTGGCTCATTTTTTATTAGATAATTTCATTTTGTCTTTAGCTTTCTTGGCCCTTTGCTTTTCTCTATAAATTTTAAGATCAGTTTATCTCATTGCATGAAAAACATTGGGATTGTCATAAAAATTGATTTAAATTTTATAGGTCAGTTGGGGAAACTGACATTTTTGTGATGTTGTCTCTTTGGGAGTTTTTGCGTACATTGTCATTATTCACAATTTATTCTGTGCCCTTCAATATTTTTATTTCATTTTTCCCCCATCTTTCCCATTTTAGTTAAATTCATTCCTGAGTTCTTTACAGTTTTGTTTTGTTGCTACTATGAATGTTTTTTTTTTTACTTTTCCAAATGCCTCCTATTTCTTTTTCTTGCCTTGTTGCACTGGTGAGAAGGCCCAGTACAATGTTGGGTAGGTGTGGTGAGAGTGACCATCCGTGTCTTTTCCTTTTTTTAAAGTTAAAATACTTCTGTATATTTGCAAATGCATAGCATTTTCCTGGGAAAATGGGTAAGAAATTGGTTATAATGATTTTCTCAAGGAAAGGGAACTGAGTGGTTGAGGGATAGGGAAGAAGGGTAGTCCTAATAAGTCATTTGTCCTTTTTGCTTTTTGTTCCAGGAGCATTTAAATCCTTTTGAAAATATCAAATGAAGTTAAAACATTACAGAAAATGCTGGAATTCCTTTTGTCCACTGTGTCCAATTCTCATTCCTTCTTGACGTCCCTCTAAGTTGCTTTCTCTGAGGGATAGTCTTTATATTTACAAACATTGTATTATTTTAAGTTTTAAAAAGGACAGCATACTAGGGTATTCTTCCAGTGCTTTTCTCCTGCTTTTACAGAAATATGTGTATACATCCACAGAAACCATAGAGTAACGTTTTGTGTTATATATGTGCATATTATGTAAATGAAATTATACTGCACGTAGAATTCTGCTTTTTTTTTTTGCTTTATCATTTGTTCAGGAGCTCTATATTGTTATACATACATCTAGCTCTTCCTTTTTAATAGCTGCCCAGTATTATATAACATGAAGATGCTACTATTACTTTATCTACCCTAGAATTTCTCTTGTAGTGAAATTATTGGTTCTTAGGGGAAACATATTTGTTGTTGCTGTTGTTTTAGCAAATACTACCAAATTGCTCTATAAAGTGACTATACCAGTTTCTCTCACCCACCAAACAAGTATTTTGTCGATGGTCTACACATTCCCCTACTGACTTGCTGTGACCTTGATTGAGCAAGGCATGTTTTCTCTCTGGACCCCTAGTGACTCCATCTGTAGGAGGAGGGAGTTGGGTGGACCCCACAAGTGTACAAGATGGCGTAAAGATAGGCTGTGCAGCCTCAGAGTGGGTCGGGAATGACTGCGCTAGAGACAACGGGGAGAGGAGGAGGACGCGGGTAACAGCCAAGCTGAAGCCAGGCAATTTATAAGCACTTGGCCCTTATCTCAACTCTTCCATTAACACAGTGAAAATTTGTCATGAGCTTTCACCCAAAAGCCCCCTCTGGAAGGCCCATATACCCTTTTCTGGGGGGAATTCACCTCCCAGGGTCTCCCAAAGGAAAGAATGGCAAGCAGGGTTAGCAAAGTGTGTGTGTGGTAATTTTGCCGTTGAACAAATAAATGCTTTTAACAAATACAGAGCGAAATAATTGCACTGGTCAAAGATAATTACAAGATTTATAGACAATATTAATTCATAATGTACTACGGATGGTGTGATCCAGCAATGGAGCACACATTTACAACTGTATGAAGAATATTTTTCTTTTTCATCCCTGTCAGTGTGATGCAGTGACTGAACATATGTGTCTTTGGAGAACTCTAAATTTGAGCAACTTTCTGAATGTGAGATGCACCAAATACCCTCCCATCTTCTCCACCCTACCCAGGCTCAGCCATTCCGAGGCTGGCAGTGAAAAGATACAACATGTTTAATGTTTCTAAATCTGATGCCTGTGTCGATTACCCACACTTGGAGCAAATCCGGATGCATTTTATGGTTTCCCAATGTATGCATCCGGAATAAAAGAGAAAAAAATAAAAGTTCTTCCTCCTTTGGACTTAAGGGGGGAGATAACAGGGATGAAGTGGATTTTAAGACATGGTAAAGGTAGATTCTGGGCCACAGTAGATGTGGATTCTGAGCAATAATAGAGATGGTAGAGGTGGTTTCTGAGAGAGACAAGGTGGATTCTGGGACATCCTAGAGGTAGGCTCTGGGACAAAGGTGAGGTGAATTCTGGGGCATGGAAGAGGTGAGTTCTGGGACAGGGACCTGGTGGGTTCTGGGAAGGGGCAAGGTGGATTCTGGGTCAGGGAGAGGTGGATTCTGGGTCGGGGGGTGAGAGGTGGATTCTGGGAAGGGGCAAGGTGGGTTCTGGGACACGGTAGAGGTGGGTTGTGGGTGTGGGGGTGGTGGGAGGTGGGGTCTGTGAAGGGGCAAGGTGGATTTTGGGACAGAACGGATGGACTGTGGGCTGGCCCTCCCACTCCGTGTTCCCCAAACCCACTCATGCATAGTTCCCCCGGAGCCCACAACACGACCCATGGCCCCTGTTATTTGTCTCCCACAAGCCTTCGCTCGAACACTACTTGCTCAGAGAGTCCTCCCTGGGGACTCCAACCCCGCATTAGGTCCCCCTGTTACACATTCTCATCCTGTCCTGTCCTTTCTCTTGGTAACCACTCTGCCTGGTAGGTGACTGTAGATGTGTACCTGTGATTACTTGGGCACCGCCTACTCCTGGCTAGTCGGTGACTCCCTGCGGGCAGGGGCCGCATCTGGACTGCTCGCCAGAGAGCGCAGGGCCAGCCCCAGAGAGGTTGCCCAATAATCATTTGTATCAAGCGAATGAGTTTTTTTTCCATGAAACTTAAGGATCCTGTTTGATTTGCGATTTCATTCCAAGTGCCTGCGAGGCCTCTTAAGTATATGAATTAATAAAGAAACAGGGTGTCAGGGCAAGAGGAAGTGAGGGAGGAAAGAAGAGGGAGGGAGAGTGAAAGAGAAGGAAAGGAGGAAATGTAGGAGGGAGAACCAGAGAAAGGAGAGAGACCAAGGGAGGGAGAACAGAGAAGGCACAGAGGAAGAACCAGGAGCAGGTGAATTAACGCCCGCCGGACTTCATGAATTACCCAACGCCCGCCCGCCTGCGCGCGCCCTGGGACTGGGCGGGCAGTGCGTCTCCCCGCTCGGGCCCACGGCCGCGCCCGCAAGAGCCACGCGAGCGGGCGACGCGATCCCGGCCCCGGGTCACCCCACGTGCGACTGACTAGCGCCGCTGGCCGCTGGGGGTCTCGGCCCCGCCCCGCCCGTGCCCGCCCCCCTTCCTCGAGCCGCCCGGCCGCGCGCGGCATTGTGGGAGTTGTGGTTCCCGCGGCCCCGCGGAGCGCAGCGCGGCGTCGGCACCGGCTGGGAACCAGCTCGGCTCTGGCTCGGGCTCCGGCGGCGTGGGCCGGGCAGCAGCGGGGCGGTGGCTCCGCGGCGTGGGCAGGGGGCGTCCGAGCGTCCGCGCCCTCGGGCGGCGGCGTCGCCCCGGCCCCAGCGACCGCCCCCGCCGCCCGAGAGCTCGGGCGCAGGTAAGCGGCTTCTCCGGGGGCTGCGGGGCAGGACGGCGGCGCAACGGGACCGACCCTACGAGAGGGGGAGGAGGCGGGGGCCGGGTGGCTGCAGGCCCGCGGCCCGCACGCCCGGCGGCGCGGCCGCTGAGGGTGCTCAGCGCCCCGCATCTCGGCCCGTACGAGGGACCCCCGCCGCCCAGCGCTCGCTACGTGCTGAGCGCCGCCGCCTTGGCAGTGTACGCGGCCCGGGCCGGGCATCACCCTCCTTGTCCCCTTGCTCCCTCGCGACTCTGTGCACCGTGTTAACATGCCCCATCACCATCACCTCCTCGGTCACCACCTTCCCTGGTCCCTTCTCTTGTTGCTCTCCCCCTCCCCCCCATCCCTGTGCATCACCCATTTCCCTTATTTCCCGTGGTGACCCTCCTCCCCTGTCCCATGAGCCTCCTTCCCTAATCGCCCACTTTTCCTGTCAGTACCTTTCCATCGTCCCATTCCCCCCACCCCACCCCCCTCCCGCCCCGACCTCCTGGTGGTCACCATCTGTATTAACCTGTGCACTCCCCTTTCCCCCACTCTCCTGAGTGGGTGGATACTGAAAAAGCTGGACAAGAAAGTGAGGAGGAGAGGTCTCCGGTTCCCCGCAGCAGAGGGCTGGCCCCAGGGCAGCTCTCAAGCTCCTGGGTGCCTGCATCACACTCCTTGCCCTGCTCCTTGGGGGGCTTCTAGGGTACCCTGAGAGTGAGCAGAAGCTCTCTGGCACTGGGCAGCCTCTTGGACTGGTAATGTGAACTGGATTAACCAGGTTTGAGGCGAGTGTCTCTCTCCCTCGGTGTTCATTGTATCAGAAGTTATATTTGATTGGACTTGCTCACCAAAAAGTGGCCATGAATTCGGACCCTATTGCCCAGAGCTGGCTGACTTTGAAGATCTGGAGTTGCGTATTATTGAAGTGCAGAACTGCAATGAGGTGTCCCCATCCCTGATGAGGACAAGAAATGGGAACAGATGTGTAAAGGAAGCTGGAAGTTGCTGTGGTCACAGAGACAAGAGCTGGGGGGTGGGAGTGGGGGGGTGGAATTCATGCCCTCCCAGCTGCAGGGCTGGGGTCTATGAGGGTCAGATGTTTGAACCAGTACTTAATAAACTGCCAATCACCCTGCAAAGGTAAAGGTTTAAGTGTCACGTTTCAGCTGTGAGCTTGTTAATCCACCTCCGGGCTCAGGGTCCTGCCAGCGTAGTTTGGGTAAAAGTAAGTGGCAGATGTGAAAAGTCCTTACTTGAGCGCTCAGTGCTGTTTGTGATCTTGTGAGCAGGGTCTGAAGCTGGGGTCCAGGGCATGAGGATCTTCTGCGTTTTGTTTATCGCTCAGCTTAGGGAGCGTTCATGGCTGGTGTTGTACAGAATGAGGCTTCCCTGGGGAGAGGGTAAGTGGTGTGACTGTCCAATGGAGAGATTCCCTCGTTGTCTACCGGGTACTCCACGTCTTCATTTTGATTGACTTAAACTTCAAGCAGGGCTGATGGGAACTGAAACTTAACAGGTGTTTGTTAAATGATCATCATGTCACTCTTGGAACATTTAAGAAAAACCTCTCTTCCTGAGAGACTGGGTTTTCAAAGTTCCAATTAGGGCTTCAGCTCAGTGATGGGGGAAATCCTTTTAGTAAAAGTGCTTGTTATCCTACAGATGTTAGTTTCACACTGAATTTCAAGAATCCTGGGGTTCTGTTTGGGAGATGGCTTGCAAACAAAACACCTTTCATCATGATTTTCCTTCCCTTTTCCTCAAGAGGAAACAGCTGCCAGTTATGGGAGGACTAGTCAAGAACCATGGCCCCGGGGTGAGTGGGGGAGGGAGTCTGTTTCCATCCAGGGGGCCCAGCCTTTCCCTCTTCTCCCAAATCTGTGAAGAAATGGAGGACGTATGAGGAAAAAATTTAGCTTCTAACCTCCCGACTCTTGTATTTTTCCTAGAAACATAAAAATGTCCATGAATATTCAGCATATGCGTTTCTGACTGAATATTATAGTCAAGCGATTCTTTATTCAGCCTAAGCTGGGAAGATATAAGTAGGGAGTTAAAGACAATCTAAGGTTTCCCTTTAATTTTAATAGCTTTGCACGTCTGGGGACCCCTCCCCCCAAAAAATTCCTTGAGATGTGTGGCAACAAGGGTTTACCTTTGGCTGTTGGAATTCTCAGACCTGAGATCCTTTCCCTGATGGCCCACCTGTGGTTTGCTGGCTAATAGAGATGGGGATCCACGTGTCACAGCGGTCACTAGCGCATTCTGAACTGTCACCATGATGTAATCATCAGTGCTTTCAACCCATCATTCCCCTTGATCCAATGAGAGGAGCATTACCCCATCTTAACAGATGAGCAGACTGAGACAGGGGAGTGACCTGCCCAGTTTGGGTTCTTAACCTCTCTGCTACGGTGCAAGAATGTTGGGGCCAAATTTTGTCCCCGGAGAAGGGGGAGGGTACAGCTTTCCTGTTTTTGTTAGTTGCCTTCTCACATTCCTGTGAGACAAGGGAGAGCGTGGTACCAAGCGAAATTTCTGAATTATTCTGCTCCTCGAGGTGAGGGAATGTATTACACATGTAGTAGAACATAGACCTGGCTGTTTTCGTCCAATTAGAGCAGGATGGACAGGGAGTTTCACCTGGGAAACACGGCCGGGGTTTTATAGACACGGGCAATGAGACAGCTGGGCTCCGATCATCGTTTAGGTTGTTAGGATAATCAGCTAGACGCTGGTCCAAACCATCGGCAGGACACGTGGCAAAGCGCAGCACTTCTGTGTGTTTTGGAGACAGACCGGAAAGGGCTTCTATTTTCATTCTATCCATCATTTCACTTTCATAATCTCATGGGTGAGGCCAGTAGATAGCCTCCCAAGCGAGTAGACAGAAAATGCCTGGTGTCCACCACAGATGTGACCCCGGGGAGCCCACTTCCTTTTCCAGCTTGATTTAAGCCCAACCTATATCAGAAGGGCAAGAGAGATTAAATGAGAATGATGAAGTGCTGTGAAAAGAGAAAGTAAAATGGAGAATATGCAGTTCCAAATTACTTTACCATTTGTAAGATGCTTTTGAATCCAGATTTCTCTTTAATAAAAAGTACAGAGATTTAAGGAGAATAAGCATTTATTACATACCTACCATGCAAGAGCATAGCAAAATGGATAGATATTGCTTTGAAGTGAGATGGGCTCTGTGTCCCTGCCCCGGCTGCATGAACTGGGGTGAGTTATAGGACCTCTCTGAGCCTCAGTTTCCTCATCCATAAAATGGGGATCACAGCACGTCCTAAGGATGACACAGAACAGATGGAACTACTGTAATGATCAAACAGTACCTGATGCAGATTAAACACTATTGGCCTTTTGGGAAAGGGGGTGGTGATAAAATGGAGGGAGAAGGTACAGGATTGAGAAGCGTGTCCCCTTCCAACAGAGACCTGACAAAACGAGCTGGGGCTTTGCGTTTCACTTGAGGACTTTTCCAGGTGTAAAAATTTATGCGGTTTATTTTTTTTTTTTTCATCTCAGGTTTGGACTGCCTAAAAAAGTCATTTCACGGTGACCAGCCCCACTTGCCAACGTGACCTAAAGCCGCTCCTTTGCCCCCACCCGCAGTGACTTTTGCCGGGAGCGGGGGGCTGGGCACAGATGCCTGTCCATGCCACCCTTGGCAGGACCCGAGGAACCGTGGCAGCCATGCCTCCGCCTGCCCCAGCCGCCCCTCACCCCCTACGCTGACCTGCATGGTATGCATGCCCTCGGGACCCCCGAGGACTGACCAGCTGACCTCACTTTGGATCCCCAACAGCTCCCCCAAAATGTCGCTTGAGTGGCTGGTGGCCTGGAGCTGGTCGCTGGACGGCCTGAGGGACTGCATTGCCACCGGCATCCAGTCTGTGCGGGACTGCGACACCACGGCCGCGGTCACCGTGGCCTGCCTGCTGGTCCTGTTCGTGTGGTACTGTTACCACGTGGGCAGGGAGCAGCCCCGGCCCTACGTCTCGGTCAACGCCCTGATGCAGGGCCCTGACGCCACGGGGCTGCAGAACGGGTTCGTGTACTGCCAGTCCCCCGAGTGCGTGCGCTGCAGTCACAGTGAGGGTCTCAACCAGAAGCTCTACCACAACCTGCAGGAGTATGCCAAGCGCTACTCCTGGTCTGGCATGGGCCGCATCCACAAGGGCATCCGCGAGCAGGGCCGCTACCTCAACAGCCGGCCCTCCATCCAGAAGCCCGAGGTCTTCTTCCTGCCCGACCTCCCCACCTCGCCCTACTTCGCCCGGGACGCACAGAAGCATGACGTGGAGCTGCTGGAGCGCAACTTCCAGACCATCCTGTGCGAGTTTGAGGCCCTGTACAAAGCTTTTTCGAACTGCAGCCTCCCACAGGGCTGGAAAATGAACAGCACGCCCAGTGGGGAGTGGGTCACCTTTTACTTGGTCAATCAGGGGGTCTGCGTCCCCCGGAACTGTAGGAAGTGCCCACGGACGTACCGCTTGCTTGGAAGCCTTCGGACCTGTATTGGGAACAATGTTTTTGGGAATGCGTGCATCTCCGTGCTGAGCCCCGGCACCGTGATAACGGAGCACTACGGACCCACCAACATCCGCATCCGATGCCATTTAGGTACGTGGTGGGGACAGGGCATCCTGGCATGTGCTGTTCTAATAAATACATCCCAGCCCGTCTGCCGGACGGGAGTCCAGACACCACGAATTGTAGTCAGTAGCCAGGATTGTGCTTTTTCACATGCTTCACTGTACTCTGATCAGAAATTGATGGGTCACATGTAAACAGTGTTGGCAGCAGAGAATTGAGTCAAAAAAGAAACGCGTGGTCAGTATAAACCTAATTTGTGACGGCAACTCCGTCCAGAGGAATTGTCTGCCGAGATGGGAATGGTCTCCATCTACGCCGTCCAGTGCAGGAACCATCAGCTGCATGTAACTTGAGTGCCTGAAATGTGGCCAGTGCAACTAAGGGGCTCAATTTTTACTTGAATCGAAATTTTAAAATATGACAGTTGGCTACTGTATCGGACAGAGTAGTTCTAGAGCCAAAGGCTATTGGGGTGATTCAGGAGGCTGAAAGATACCCAAGTGCCTTCCAAATCACCAAGGACGAAGGGACGCTTTGTGTGAAGTTGATTTTATTTGGCTTCGAGGGAGGTTGGTAATACGCGTAGTGTGTGTAGCAGTGGTTTTGAGAACAGGGTCTGGAATCAGATTGCCTGTGTTTGCGTCCTCACCCCACCATGAGCCGGCTGTGTTACTTTGGGCAAGTCAGTCCACCTCTCTGGGCCTCAGTTTCCTCATTTGGGAAGTGCAGGTATTATAAAAAGATCATCTTTTACAGAGTTATGTTGAGGCTCTGGTGTGGTAACGCACGTCGTGAAGCATTTGTTCAAGCAGAGCCTGGTGGTGAGTACTTGATAAAAGCAGGCTCAAAAACCACTCGGTGAGGCGGGATGTTAGTTCTCCACAATGCCTGCTTCCTAGTGAGTCATGATAACATATTGGTTACCAGGGCAGTGGCACCTCTGGTTAGCATCCCAGACTAGAGGAGCTGCCGAGAGCCTGAGCAAGGTCCCGCTTTGGAAGCTCACAGTGTGCCCGCCCGGCTTTGTGTTGGAGGGAGGAGAGGCGCACGGAGGAGCCCCAGTGTAGACTGGAGAAGGGGGTTCATAACCGTGGTCCCCAGGGGAGCCTCGGGGCTGCCTGGGGGACCTGAGCCCGCCGCCCCGGGCCCTCCAGTCCCTCCAGCCCCTCTTCGCCCAGAGCCCTCTGCTTCTCCCGCTCTCTCTGTGGGGACTGGACAGAGGGCTTCACTGCTTTAAAAAAACAAAAGGAACTAGATTCGGGCAATTGACATCGTTTTGAGTATTTCAAGAGTAAAAGCAGGACAGGGTAGGGGCTCTGGAGGGAGTGGCCTGGCTTCGTGGCTGGCTGTGAGACTTTGGGAAATAACCTCGTCTCTCTGGGCCTCAGTTTCCACATCTGTAAAATGAGGAGATAGTACTTACAGAAATGTTGAGAGGTTTCAGTAAAGTCATATCTGCCATGGCTACTTGACACGGCGCCTGGCATGTGACGGCATTCGATAAAGGGTAGCTAGTAGCTTTTATGATCAAACACTGTGTTGGGCAGTGTGAAAAATGACCCATAAGACATAGTCCCTGCCCCCAGGAAACAGTGGAAAATGCACAGACTCTGGAAGCAAACATACCTGGACTCAGATCCCGGCTTAGCCCCATTTGCCGGGTGACCCTGGGCAGGCTCTGAAACTGAGCCTCCAATTTCTCCTCTCTGAAATGGGCGTAACACCTACCTGGAGGACTGTTTAGAAGATTAGAAGTATGTCCTGTGTGTGAAGTGCTTGGCAGGTAGAGGGCAGTCAGTTAAAGGGGGCTCTGGTTGATCTAAGAAGCGAGATGATCGTCTTAGTGATGATTATTGTAATAAAATCTCTGTGTGAGGCACCAGGGTGCACGCTGAGCTCAGGGGACACGGGCTGCCTGTGGGCTGCTCCGGGAAGGGGGTCTGACCCTGCAGGACCGCTGGGATCGCCGGGGTGGAGCAAAGCAGGAGCCTTCCCCTGGGGCTGGGGCGCCCGCTGGTGGGGCTGAGCTTGACCAGCTCAGTGGGAGCAAACCGCAGGGGGCCTCCCTGCCAGGCTGTGGGCGTCGGGGAGCCATGCTGTTCTTTTTAAAGCTTTCCCTTGTAAGTTTTTTACAAGCTTCAGAAGGACGTGTAAGGAGGGGCATTTGAAGTGGATGTGGTAGAATTCCTGGCAGCTGTGTTGAGTAGGAAGCGCTGGTGGACCTGCTTCCTGGGTGTTCATGCCTGTTGTGTATGTGTGCAGTGTACGTGTGTGTGTGTGTGTGTAACATGTGCCCACGTGGGCCTCTTTATGACCCGTCATTCCCCTCCCGGCCCAGAGAGTCACTTGCCACCAGAAAAACTGGGTCATCCGTGTCACCCTGGACAGCAGGCTGTGTTGGAAGGCATCCCACTACCGTGGGCTGTCCCCATGGCAAGGGTGAGTGCCAGGCCTGGGTTTGCTCCGTTTCCTCCTCTCCTCTGTCCTTCCACCCAGGAAGGAAAGAGAGGGGTGTGAGACTCACGTGACCTCGTGTGTTGACACAGGCGGTGTCCGGAGAATGAGGTCAGAGGCAGGAAGGGCCTGGTACGTGCCAACGGCCACACCTCCGCCGGTTACCTGGCAGGCGTGGGGAGGCACCTGCGGTTCCAGAACTGTGTCCTTGAAGTGCCCCGCAGCCTCCCTTTCCACATTCTGTCTTGAGTGGGGACTGGGGACGTCGTCCCAGCCACCGCTCTTCAGCCGTCAGCGCCTCCGGATGGCACACGTTTGCCGAGCCTGCTCCGAGCTTCCGCTAGAGGTGGCATCGCGCAGCACCCACTCCATGCGGCCCAGCCGTCACCCAGCATCATGTACGGGGCTGCAAGGTCCCCACCCACTGTCACAAACCTCCAGGGAACAACCTCTGAAACTAATCAGGCAGCTGTTAGCCAGGAGGCAGATGGCGGTCCAGTGGCAGACCCTCAGGGAAGGGTAGAGGAAAATGTGTGAGCGGATCCAGATTCTCGCTACAAAAGCCCATTAGGCTCTCATTTTCCTTTCGTGAGTATATTGTTGGATTTCTCGGCCGTCCGGCTGGGTGATGCAAGCTGGTCAGCTCCTGTCTGCCTTGCCCACCCTGAGTGCCAGCTGCCAGCCTCCTGAAGCGGGGGACAGAACCCTTTCTCCACCCGTCTTGCGCCTCTGTCCATGGGCATTGGGGACAAAGCAGTGAGCCCTAAGCCAGAGGGGGCCTGGGGATATGGGACTGGCTGAGGCCATGCGTGGGGCCTGTCTGTCCCCAGGAGCCGTCCGAATGCTCTGTTTGGGCGAGTGTTGATCATATCTGCCAGCCAGGCTGGTTTATGGCAGTAGGCGGGGATGGTGGGCCGCTGGAAGGCTGGGGCGCGGTGAAGGGAGGCGGAGGCGAGTGAGCAGGGGCTGGGAAGCCGGCAAGGCAGGCCATTTTTGTGTTGTACCATGGGGGGTGGTGATGAATCATTTCATGGCCCAGACAAAGGGGAGCTTCTTTCTGGAATCCTGGGGTGTTCTGTCGCTGCAGAGAACCACCTATCCCTAAAGGCCTTCTCCACTGAACCAAGCGGTGAGGGCATGCATGGAAAGATGTGGCGTGTGGGGCTCTCTCCATCCAGGCCAGTGAGCAGCAGGCGGAGCTCCTCTACAGCCGTAACCTCCCCCAGCAGTTGTTAACAGTAGTGGGAGATCCTGGTTCCAGAGGCAGAATGGACGGTGCCAGCTGATTCAGTGAAATGTACTATTGATAGTTGAAACATTAACTACAGGGAAGTTGACAACCACTTAGCCTCACTGCTACCCCATGTAACAACTAGCATTTATATCCTACTGTCCAGTGTTGTAAGAGCCTGTTCCATGGAGCCAGACAGATTTGGGTTCAAATCTCAGTTCCCACAGGACTAAATAGCGACTTCCAGCAGGTCACTTAACTTCTCTAAAGCTCAGTTGCTCCATCTGGAAAGTGTGTGAAGTGATGTCTGTAAAGTGATTATTTAACACAAACCTGCTCACAGTAAGTCTTCAGTGATTGGTAGCAAGGACAGCGGTCACACAGCCTGGAAGGCAAGTGTGCTCATGGCCTCTCTTTACAGATGAGGAGGCTGTAGCTCAGAGAGGTTGAGTGACTTGCTCAGAGTCACCCAGCACGTAAGGGTGGTCGTCTGACCTGAAGTCCTCTCTCCTGCCCATTACTCCACGTGGCCTCTTTGTTTGAATTCTTACTCCATATGTGCTTCCTGGAGCCATCTATTTCTGGTTCAGAGGGTGTGTTAAATCCTCAGGCTGTTAGAGAGTACGCTGTTTCATGTGTGTCATAGGGACATTAAATCAGAGCGGGGATGCTGACTGGCCCAGGGTCGTGATTGTCAGGGTGGGTCACTGAAGACAGACAGACAACACCATGATCCCAGGCCCTCTTGCAGGGCCCACTTCCCCCCGGGTCAGGGCCTACCCAGCCTCCTCTGAGTCAGTTAGATGGCTGTGCCGGTGCCTTCATTCACAGACCAGGTAGTGCCAGGGGCCAAGCATTCCTTCAGACCCTTGAGTTGGAAATGGGGGTGTGAAAGTGCGTGCACGGCAGCGTTTGAAGAAGACCCCCCTTTCCGGGGTTATATACCCGAGCTCAGGTCCCCCACCTGCATTTTATTTTGTTTTGTTTTGTTTTTTTGCGGTATGCGGGCCTCTCGCTGTTGTGGCCTCTCCCGTTGCTGAGCACAGGCTCCGGACGCACAGGCTCAGCGGCCATGGCTCACGGGCCCAGCTGCTCCGCGGCATGTGGGATCCTCCCAGACCGGGGCACGAACCCGTGTCCCCTGCATCAGCAGGCGGACTCTCAACCACTGCGCCACCAGGGAAGCCCCCCAAGCTGCATTTTAAACATATGGCTCCCTATGAGGGTGGCAGTCCGTTTCCTCTGAAAGCTCAGGCGTTTCTTTAAGGGTGTCACCATTTTCCCAGAATGCGGCTGGGGAAACTTGGACTGTGAACATGCCATCCTCAGGCCTCACAGTGGATTTAAACGTTGGACCCTAAAGAGGAGGGCACTGTGTGAGTCTCCGAGTCTTTAATCTCGATTGAAGCAGCCTTTGCCTATTGGGCAGGCAGGGTTCTGAGCCTGGCCTCCCTCGGTTTCCAGGGTCCCACGACTGGGCTTCAGGAGTCTCACACGTGTAGCGCAAACCTTGGTCCGTGCTTTAATCAGAGTAGTCCCTGGCCCAGAACAGATTAAGCCACCAGAGGAATGAGTTTCTCCAGGGAGCACAGTGAGGATGCAGGTGCCCGGCCTGCATCTGTCCTGACGGACTGCCTCCACCCACCCACCAGGCGGGGCTCCCGAGGGGTGGGGCGCAGGGTCGGGGCTTCGGAGGTTGAGAGCTCCCTCCACAGCTTGCCACTCCCGACTTCCGACTTCCGGCGTCCCTGGCCCTGCCTGCCTTCATTTTCTTTTCTCTGCTTTGCCCCCAGGTCTGAAGACTCCGAGTGGCTGTGAGCTGGTGGTGGGCGGGGAGCCCCAGTGCTGGGCAGAAGGCCGCTGCCTCCTCTTTGACGATTCTTTCCTGCACGCTGCATTCCATGAGGGTGAGTGTCTGCGTGCCCCGTGGCCGCCTTTAAAAATATAAATACATATATTTACGTGTATATTTAAACTTTCTTTTTAGAGCAGTTTTTGGTTTCCAGAAAAACTGAGCAGGAAGTACAGAGTGTGCTCCCTGATGTGACCCCCCCCCATAAATTTCCCCTTCTGTTAGCAGCTTGTAATAGTGGGGTACGTTGGTTACAATGGACGCGCCAGTTTTAACTCAGGTCCGTAGTTGACATGAAGGTTCACTCTTGCTGTTGTACACTCTGTGGGTCTGGATGAACGTGTGATGTCATGTGTCCACCAGGACAGGATCGCAGGGAATAACCTCCCCGCCCTAAAAACCCTGCGCGTTCCACCCACCACGTTTTCCCCCTTCCCTCCCTCTGCCCGTTTCCTTCCGTGCACTCTGCTCAGAACCTTCTGGGGCCTTCTGATAATGTTGTTGGTCAGAGAGGAGGAGAGCTTGCGGTCTGTGCCGGGGTCAGCAGGGGTCCCTGCCTGAAAGCCGACCGCGTGGGTCTGGCTCTGCCCGGGTCCTGGCTCCGGGCGGTTTGAACCTCTCCTCTCTCGCCGCCCTCCCCCAGGTTCGGCGGAGGACGGCCCACGGGTGGTTTTCATGGTGGATCTGTGGCATCCCAACGTCGCAGCGGCCGAACGGCAGGCCCTGGATTTCATCTTTGCCCCGGGACGATGAGAACATTGGTCGTGCTGCAGTCGCCGAGAGTGGCCGCGGTCCGCCTGGGCAGACAGGGGTGCGGCCCGGCCCCTGCCCCTGTTCCAATTCCATGCTCAGAAACCTGCCTCGACAGAATGCTCTCATTTGGGTTTTGTTTTTTAGATCGTGTTGGGTCCCTCTTTCCTTCGGTTATTGAAAATGGGAAATTTTCAGCTTGTATTTCCTTAGATTTTTTTTCCCTTCCAATCATTTGCTTCTGCGGTTCCTTTCTGCCTAAAAGCGCATTACTTTGCTCTGTGACCAGAGGCTCGGTGTCCCTGTCGTCTGTGTCACGCTGCTACTTGGTTTCATCAGTGCTCTGAAATAGGGTCGCCAAATGGTTACTTGTCTGGATGTAATAACATAAATTTTCTTGTCATCTTAAGAGAAAAAAACAAAAAAAAAAACCCAAAACACTGCAGATCAGAGAGCTGGAGGGCGTGGCCTCTGCTGCTGTCACGGTCACCCTGGGCCTCAGCCGCCCGGGTCGGGGGAGCCCGCGGTCCGCGTCCGCAGCCGTCCCTGGCTGGCTTCCTCGGCAGGGTGGCCCAGTCAGGGCGGGGCAGACTCACCACTGCTCACCTCGCCCTGAACCCAGTCAGGCCCCTGATGGCACTGGAGGCTTCTCTGTAGACGCTGCTTTCCAACAGAGCTGAGGCTGGTGTCTTCGAGAGCCAAGCTGGGGCTCCCTCGGGTCAGCAGCTGAACATGTGATTCGATTACCTCACTGCCTACAGAAGCCCTGCTGCCAAACCGGGCCTGGAGAATTCCCCGTTTGAGCTGTTTGGTGTCCACGGTAATGAGCGTTCAGACCACCAGGCTGGCTGATGGGCGCCGAGGTGGGATAAGACCTCACTCATCCAGTGACGTTCTGGAAAAGCCTTTCTCTGCCAAACTGGAATCGTAGATCCGCCCAAGGTGTCTGTTTTGCTTTGGAGTTCTGTTGCCTATGATTTTCCATTTATTTGTCTGTACATAAGTGTTCAAACGCTGGGCTCAGAGATCATGGCAGAGTCGGCCCTCTTTCTCTGTCAGTGCACAAGGGTGCACTGAGGGCCACCTAAGCCAGTGTGTGCACGTGAGGACACGGGGGGGACCTACACACCCAAAGGACCCACGGTCGTGGCGCTGGGTCTCCTGTGAAGGACGTGGCCAGTTTGAGGCACGAAGTCTAGAAACAGCCCCCCATTAGCTGATGTGTTAAGGAGTCTCCTCCAGCCACACTAGAGATGCCTTTTTTGAATAGCGTATTACGGCAGAGTCAGGTTTATAAAGCCTTGGAGCGGTATGGAACATACTGCTCGTCCCATGTCTGGGTCCAGTGTTTCTATCCGAACGGAAACCAGCAGCTTCTGGGAGGAGCAACCGTCAGAAGTAAACGCGGTCTGAAACGCACTAGGTAGTTACTAGCAAGTGTGCAAAGAAACCGTGTCTACACTTGAGTACAATTTCTACACAGATATTTTTCAGCGATTAGAATGCAGGAAAGGGCAGAAATGTCAAACACACCTGAAGTCTTTTTACTTGTTAAGTCTCTTGTTAAAGAATCACTGAGGTGCATGATTTCTATACGTATTGACTGCTCTACGTTTACAAAGCCAGCAGCCCACACAGGTCCCTGGCTACCTGTGCTCACGTGATGCGGTTGGGGAGCAGGGGGTAAATAAAAGATCTTGCTGAAAACCAGAGTGAAGTGGTAAAGCGGTCTGTTGGAAAGGTGACGTGGGACTTGGGCAGAGGCTCCGAGAGGGCCACTCGTTGCAGGCTCTTGGTTTCTGGATCGTGTCACAGAGACAGGCGGGCCCTAACGGTGATCATGTACAGGGGATGAAGCAAGATGTAGTTCTAAGTAATGGGCGCGGAGAGGGGGAAAGGAGCAGATCCATGGAATGTTCAGGAACTGCAGGTGTCACTCTGGACAAAGAACAAGGACCGTGCTTCAGGAACGCTGAGGATTCGGGACTCGGTGCCAGGAACTTGCTCCCATGTCACCTTGGGCAAGTCACGGAGCCTCTGGGAGCCTCAGCTTCCTTCACTGTAGAGACAGTGCCTGGCACATGAAGCAGCGGGTTGGTTCCCTTCCTGACATAGCAGTGGTTCTAAGCAGTTACAGAGAAACAGGTGAGGAGGAAGGATGGGTGAGGAAGAGATGGACGAACCCACCGGATCAGTGGTAGAGGTGGCCAGGGGAGCTGCGGCTTCTTTCTGTTGTCTGTGTCTAACCTCGGGGAGAAGCAGGGCCCTTGGTGGCTCTGTTTTGAATTTTTCCCCTTGTCTTAGAAGAAGGACAGGAAGCTCTGGTGGCCTGGAGCCCCGGGAGATGCCTGGCTGCCAGGTGTTTTCATAGCAAAGCTGGCCAGGCTGCCACGGCAAGTGGGAGGGAAGAGCACCATGCGCTCTGGGCCACGGTATTTCTCACTCTCCTGAAGTGCGCGTTGCCAACTAGACAATTGCTAAAGTAATTTACATGTTGCAGCCGGAGACGCCCAAGGTGAGAGAAGGGAGGCAGCATGCCTGCCCAGCTTCCAATGGGAGGCCCTGCCTTCCACCCGGAGACAGCCTGCCTCAGCTGCAAGGCCGGATCGGTGACTCAGTTTGACAGGGTCACCTCCCAGGTCTCCCAGGCACCTGCTCATCATCTGGGTTCTGAGCCCTCCTTTGCTGGCAGCGGCCACACTGGTAGCACTGAGTAGTGCCCTGCAGCGTGTGCTGGAGGAGAAGGGTAGTCCTCACCCACTGGCTCTGGACTTTGGCTGCACAGTACAATCACCCAGGGAGCTTTTGAGAAATACTGATGCCCACGCCCTGCCCCCAAGGCGTCTCAGTTCTTTGGCCAGGTCTCGGTATTTGTTTCAGCTCATTTCCTGGGCTGACTCTAATGTGTAGCTGGAGCTGAGGGTCGATGCCCTGAGTAGCAAAAATGGCAAGGCCTTTGAAATCAGCCAGCTGGAGGTTCAAGGCTCAGCTGTGCCCCTGTGTGGTACTGGGATAAGCCACCTAACCTTGGCATCTAGGGGATGGTCACTGTGTTAACACTCTCCTCCAGCAGTACTCTGACGAGCCTCTTGCAAGACCGTAACATTCCCCTTTCTCAGTTCGTGGATTTCCAGGACCTGACCCAACCCCAGCTGCAGGGCTAGGCACATGACCCACACCTGACCAATCAGAGCCTTCCAAACTCCTGGGTACTAAGAGATTGGGTCAGGGCTGGGCACATGACCCACACCTGACCAATCAGAGCCTTCCAAACTCCTGGGTACTTAGGGAGTGGGTCAAGGCTGGGCACATGACCCGCACCTGACCAATCAGAGCTTTCCAAACTCCCGGGTACTAAGGGATTGGGTCAGGGCTGGGCACATGATCCAAGTTCTTTCCTGGGACCATTGAGAAAGAGAGGCTACTTTTCGAGGGATGGGAGTGGGGGATCCAGTGTAAAGAAAATCTGAGAGTGAAACCCACAGAGGAGAGCAGGTCTCTCATCTTGTGGAGATCATCTGAGTCCTAATATAGCTTTGCCTGGAACCAGCCCTACCTCTGGACTTTTCCGTTACATGAGCCAATAAACTCCCTTTTAACTCTTAAGTCTGAGTTGTGGTTTCTGTCTGTTGCTACCACATGTCCAAATCCACTCTGAACTTCATCTCGAAAATGTGCCTAATGCTTCCTCTCATAGGCTTAAAGTGAGGTCTGAATAAGATAAGCTTATGGCAAGTTGTGGGTGGGTGGGAAGTGTTTCTTACATGTTTTTAAAATGTAAATATGAGAAGCGGAGGCTAAGTACAAAATGCTGTTTTTAAGGACCCTCCTGCCCTGCTGGCATGTATGTCCCCGGCTGAATCTTGCTAACCAGATGTAAACACAGGGAACAGGACAGAATAGGGCTGTATATTTTGGAGCTGCTGACAGATGGCAGTGAAAATACCCAAGCAGACTGTAGCACTGGGTGGCAGGAGGCAACACACACAGAGACTGATTGACTTTCCGCCTCCTTCCCAGGCACACACGTTGGTCCTAACTTTGGATCACCTACCCTTCCCCATGTTTCCCACTTCCACCACGTTAGCCACCCCAGATTCAAGGTGAGTGCGTTTCGTCCTCGAGTACAGACAGCACTGTTCCCTCTGGAAGATTCTATTGTATACATTATTATCCCATAATACTTGTGGCCCCGCGGGGGTGGGTGCTGGGACACCCACCCAGTTATGCACACTTAACACGAGAAAATGTAGGCTCGGGGCAGTGGGCGAGCACAAGGCTCTGGTGCCGGCTGGAGGGCAAGCCAGAAACAGAAGCCAGGTGTCCTAGCTCATGGCTCAGCATTCCCAGGCTTTTGAACTCCGGTCGTGTGTTCAGGCCTCTCTCTCCCCCCTGGGGAGGCCGTTTGCCTCCTCAGGACACACACACGGAGCCCCACTTTCTGTGGGTCCACGACATGCCGCACTTTTATGTACATCGCCTTTCCTCTGCATTTTAAAGAAGATACTGAGAGTTTCCAAAGCACTAAGTGGTAGAGCTGCGATCTGAACCCTGGTCTCACACCAAAGCCGCGTGTTCCTACTGCCCCAGGAACCAGTTGGGGCTGGTTGGAGAGCAAGGACGCACCCTCTGAGCACACGGGAGATGGAGTGGGGAGAGGGCTCGTCTCACCCTCCCCGTGCCCCACGCCCTTCCCAGGGATCACTCAGCCCCGCTGAGTAGGAGGGCAGGGCAGAGAAGGGCTAGCACTCAGCTTGGACCCGCGCGCACTCAGCCTCTCATGACGTGGCCTCTTCTTGGCGCTTGACAGGATTCAAAAGGCACTCTGGGTTTTGTTCCCCAGAGAAACACAGCTGGTTTCAAGTTCAGACGTTGAAAATAAACAGAGAGGAAGTGTCCTTTTTCAGCCTTGAAGCCCTTAGAATCTTCACCTTAAGCTTCCCAAATTCAATGAATGTACTGAGAAAAGATCCAGAGTGTCTTTTTTTCCTGAGCTAGGATGACGAGTGTGGATCTTACACCCCGCCCTCCCCAGGGGGAGGGGACAGGGTACTTCCCCTCCTGCTGCTCTTTTCCCAGGACAATCCACAGTGAAGGTGTGTGTGTGTGTGTAAGGCGGGAGGCCGTCAACAGATGCTAGTGTTACACGCAGTTCGAGAGCGTCAGCCGTCGGTTCCCTGCTCACCCCCGTGGACCCCTTATTAGTAGGGGTCTCCCTCTCTCCCTCGTGGCTTCCTCCGTCTGGAGACAGTGCCCATCATAAAGCAGGCACATCCCTCTATCTGCCCCAAGTGAGGCGCTTCCAATCTCCCAAGTAGTCCTCAAACCTGCCCATCTCTCTCAGTCGTGACACCTCCCTGCTCCGCGCCACTAACCCTTCCCACCTGGACAGCCACAGCCTCCTGGTGGTTCCACGCCTGCCCTGCTTCTCGCCCATCTGAGAGCCAGGGACGTTTCCAACGGGAACCAAATTGAGTCACTGCTCTGCTTAAAGGCTCCCCTTCGCCCAGTGTCTCGGCCACCTTGCAAGGGCCTTCACGGTGCGAGCCCTCACTCCCCGCCTGCGCTCCGTGGCACCGCACTGTTGAAAGACAGAGGCTTGGAATGGCCAGAAGGACAGGCACATCCAGTTTGCAGGGTGGGCGCGTTAGTTTCCCGTGGCTGCTCTAACAAACTGCTACGAATCTGGTGGCTTAAAACAACCGAACTCGTTCGCTCGTGCTTCTGGAGGCCAAAGTCCAGAATTGGTTTTGCTGGGCCTAAGTCAGTGCATTGACAGAGTCCTGCTCTGTGGGGTGGAGTCCATCCTTTGCCCCTTCTGCGTCTTGTGGCCACATCACTCAGCCTCTGCCTCCGTCCTCACTTCTCTTCCGTGAGTCACGTGCTTCTGCTTCTCTGACAAGCACACTTGTGAGGGCACTCGGATGACCTGCATCTCAAGATCCTTAATCACACCTGCGCGACCCTGATCACACGACGTAACGCTCACAGGACCTGGTTGGTATCTTTGGGGGCCGCTGCTGGGCCCATGACACAGGCCTGTGGTCCGGTGTGAGGATGCGCACTCAGCGGGGAGCAGCCGCACCCCACTTCCCGCAGGATGGGTGTGAGGAACGCAGTAACTGGGGGAGTGTGCAGAGCGTCTCGGCCACATGAGAAAGGCCCCCCATGGGGCTTCAGCGCGCAGGAGAGGGTGACTGCAACCAAGAGCCAGTCTCCACTGGCTGTACTGTCAAGGTGACAAGAGCCATAAGCCTAGATGCTTCCCTCCAGCGGGAGGCAGTTTGATTAGGCCCAACATCCCTCCGGGGACCAGAGAGCCTTTCCCGGCAGGAGTCTGATTGATTGCCACTGTTAATCACGCCATAGGACCTTTTTCCCTGAGGTTCGCAGGTGGCAGCCGCAGGGACTGAGCCCAAACAGAGCCTCTCACTTCTCTCCCTCCTCCCGTGTTCCCTGATCACTGGCGGGAGGCAGTTGTCCTGGATGATGGGGGCACTCTGGGGTGTGCCGTAAGCCAAGGCGTCGTGCAGACACCGCCGTCCCTGGGGGCCACCGGTGTGGAGGAGTGGGGCTCGCCCACGCGGGAAGGATCGGACTTTGGAACTGGCAGGAAGAAAGGGGAGGGAGCGCTCAGTTTCTTCCTAAGTGGTGTGGCCCGGTGGGTGAGCTGGTGGCTGGGATACGGACCGAGGCTTTGTCCACCATTTGGCTGAAGGGTCCCTGGGCCAAAGCTGTAGGGAACCTGGTCGGGGAATAAGTTGTGGGCTTGCGAGTCTACTGTCTATTGCTGTGACAAATCACCCCAAGAGTGGCTTAAAACAACACACATTTATTATCGCCCACACTTCCTGAGGGCTAGGGGTTCAGAAGTGGTTCGGCTTGATGGCTCTGGCTGTTTCTTACGAGGTTGAGTCACATGGCGGCAGGGGCTGCAGTCCTCTGAAGGCAACCCGGCTGGGGGACCTGCTTCCAAGAAGGCTCACGCACGTGGCCGTGGGCAGGAGACCCTCACCGCGAGGGCTTCTCCATAGGGCTGCCCGGATGTCAGCTTCTCCCCAAAATAGGTGAACTGAGAGAGAGGCGGCAGCTGTGATGTTTCATAACCTACTCTCAGAAGCCACACTGTCATTTTTGCCACATTCTAGTCATTAAAAACGAATCACTAAGTACAGCCCACACTCAAGGGGGAGAATCAGGTCCCTAATTTGTAGCAAAGAAATTGTGGACTTATTTTAAAATGGCTGTCGCATGCAGGTCTCACATTCTGCTGTGCGGACCTGAGATCACAGGACCTCATACCTGTGATCGCTGAGACTCAGCTCAGAGGGAAGCACCGGGCTGCCTCGAGCACTGATTCTCAGAAACAAGCATTTTGTGTCACACACATTTTAGGCTCAACAGCAGCCCTGGGAAATTAGATGGGAAGAGAGGTTTCTGAAAGCAAAACAGAGATTAAGCTCTGCAATGGCCTGTCAGCCAGGAAAGGGCTCAGAGACAGGCAGGAGATTTCCTTGTGAAGCAGATCTTGTTTGGAAGAGTCCTTGAGCCCAGGTAGTTAGCTGAGGTGCCAGGGGGCGGATGACAATGGGCTCAGGGGCTCCAAGTTCTGTCCCTGTGTCAACACGTAACAGGTCAGAATTTCACCAAACTCAGGACTTGGAGACCTCACAGTTCTGGAGCATCAGTGGCAAGAGGAACAAAGTGTGGATGCTTGAAAATACCCCAGGACAGAAAGGGAACATGTTCTGTGTAAGCCAGTCATGGGAATGTTCCTTGAGAGCTTGGCCCCGGGATTTGTAAGGGACTTTTCCTTGGAGAATCAGGCAGAGAAGTAGGACACTGTACATTTCTCCTAGCTTGAGGTGTGGTCCTCCTCCATCTGGGAAGCTCACCTCTTAGGCCAGCCAGTGGCAGGAGGGACCCCAGAGGTGACAGAAAGGGTGACACGGGTCTGGTGTGCGGTCCAGCCACGCTGAAGCTGGTGCTCCCTGGAACAGCCCGCCACCCTCGCACGGACCGTTGTGACATGCGCTCTTCCTCACCTGGCCAGGCTGGATCAGGCAGGGCAAAGAGAAATGTGCCCACCTGAGATATACGCATATGTACGTACATACATACACACCTTCATCTTTACTTTGTCACTAGAGATGTTCCTGTTACTCAGAGCTCATTAGTGTTTCTGGCTATTTTATTTTTAGCCCCTTAGAAACTTGCTTCAAGAAAAAGACACCATGTCAGAAACATGAGCTAATGGTTTACTGACATGAAGTTATTAACATCACAATTTTCAGATGGAATCTCAGGTACTTCCAGTAAACATCTGGTTAGGATTTTGTGAAATATTTTCATCCTGTGACCTGCATCATATCATCATAAAATGTCAGGCTATAACGTAACAGAACTGATGTCCTAGTACTACTCCAGCCCAGAAACACACCAGCGAATGCTGTTCCCTTTCACGCAGCCACCGCTGAAAAGCGCAGTTCTGCTTTTGCACCAAAACCTTTTAGAAACTCCCGTTTCGGACACTCACTTGGGAGGAACCAGCCCACTTCCAACCAAGGGGCCCAGCCTGGCCCGTCGTCACCCAGCTCTCGGTCCCGGCACCCCAGACTCCCTTCCACGTCATTGAGATCTGCCCCCACTGCGGGTAAAGCCAAAGAACAGGCTCCTCGTTTTGAATATAGTTCCAGAAGATCCAAACAAGGTGGTTTCAGCATCCCTGACTGCTTCACTGCACGAGGCGTCCCGCCCTCCCAGAAGGACTGCTCTGAAGGTAACCTGAGAAGTGGGAGCTCCGGTCTGCCTGCTGACAAGTCCGCCTCACACCTCAGACCGGCCCCCTGGAGACAGGGCTGGACAAGTACTCTAGACAGGGCCAACCCGGTTCTAGAAAAAATGCCAACCTGGGTTTTTGTGGTCCTAGTTAAGGCTGGGTGGAACAGCAGCAAGAAATGTTAGGTGCCCGGGGCTCAGTGTGACAGGGGGACTCACTGGCCCTGGGCCCCTTGGGTGTAAGGAGCCAAGGCGCCCAGTCTGGCCGCAGTGCTGCCCACACCATCAGGTTCTTTACCACGTGCTCTAGATCTGCTGATCCGGAGAGCTATCTCCTGCAACGCCAATCTGAAGAAGGGGCAACAAACCCTCAAATATCATTACATTCCTAAAAACAAGGGACTATTCCAAGGAAAACAAAATAGAGGGACTTTTGCATTTAACAAGGCAGAGCTTCCTTTGCTGGGATTCGATGTGAGAGTCATCTGCTGGGGTCATGAACCCACGGTTCAAAGTAAGTTCACCCCGTGCTTCAGCAGCTTCTGCTTGGCTTTGCCCGGGAGGCTGAAGGCGCTGTCCTGCGGACTCGGGAAGCCAGAGCTCCGCCCCGCCGACGCCAGCTGCTGGAAATAGGTTTCCTGGACGGGGCTGCAGCAGGCGTACACGGCCGTGGAGGCATTCCTGTTGGAGGAAGAAAGGAGACCACAGTCCGACGCTGCCTGTGAGCCCTCAGAGCCCGGAGACCCCCAGAGGCGCTGTCAGTGACCCGGCAGGACGAGTCATGGACCAGTCACTGTGGCCATGGAGAGGGGGCACCTTGGCCTGCAGGTAACGAGCACGGATCTGGAGTCACACGGACCTAGGTGCTCATCCCACCCCTGCGACTTCCTGGCTGTGTGCCCTTGGCTAAGTTGCTCCAGCTTTCTGAGTCTCAGCTTTCTCATCAGTAAAATGAATATGACAATAGTAAATTCCCTCACTGAGATTTTATAAAGAGAGTAAATGAGTAGGAATATATACAAATTGCTTAGCCCATGGTGAGTGGTTAAGAAATGGAGCCTGTTTTTTCTGTTTCTATTATTCAAATGAGCTACATATCCCAACGCTAAAACCCTCTCAGCTCCAAGGAAGATGAAATACTACAGGGCCACAAGGTGGGTGATGGATCTAGGTTGCCAGCGTGCGGCAGCTGTGACTTAAAGCCAGAGGAGACACATTTATTACAGAAAGATATACAGAAATACTGGCTGGAGATGGCGCTGGGCAGCAGAGGTGCCCGCATTCCTGTGTGGCCGGTGACAGGCATTAGAACCTGGTCAGCACCAGAGCCGAGCCCAGAGCCCACACGCCTCCTTCTCAGCCACACTGTCCCCATAACTGGAAACGTGTGCGGCGGGGGCATGTGCTTAGAGCTGAGATACCTGGGCTCAAATCCTGACTCAGCCTCTGAGTAAGAATGCGACCCTGGGGCGAGTCGTTCCTTCTGTTTGTGCTTCAATTTCCTCGTCCATAAAATGAGGTTCAAAAGAATGCGCTTGACCAAATCATTCCAAGGACTTAACTGGATGATACACACAGAGCAGGCACCCCCCTTCTGACCCTCTAACTTGCCTTCTTTTCTGCTACCGGTTTCATAAGAGAAGCGTGTAGAGAGAAAAAGTAGAAATCCGGTTGGTTAAAGATTGTAAATGACAATAATAATAATAGATCTAGATCTGCTGGCACAACGGTGTCAGGACGTGCAACGAGGTGAAAAAAAGAAACTTGTAAAACAGCACATTACTATGCTCCAGTTTTCTAGAGGAAAGACCATTAAATAATCAAAAATTCTAATCGTCTGTCTTTTATATGCAAAAAATAAAAACGAAAACCAACGAAACCTGGAGTAACGTACACCAAACTATTAACTGTGGGTATCTTTGGGCCATATTGCCGGCGAGGGGAGGACAGCATTTGACTTGGGAGACTAGGTCATGAGCACGTGGGTGGGACTTGTTAAGTTAGAAGATGGAAGACGGCACTTCAGCATCGTTTATGGCAGAGACCCAGGTCCCTCCTCCCTCCCCAGTGACGGATGGAAGCACTGAGGTGGTGAGGGCCTTAGGTCTCCTCCCTGCTGTACCCCAGTGTGTAAAGCAGTCCGAACCCCAGGATGGGACCCAGCAAATACATGACATGGGAAGCACGGGGCAGATGACAGCAGCCACCAGAGCAGATCAAAGAAAGCCCTGCCTGGTTCCCGGACTGTCCTTCATTTGGTTATGAATGAGGCTCTGCTGGGGACCCCAGGAAGGCGGCTCCTGGAGCAGGGCTGTCAGTGAGCCGGGGACGCTCACCTGACGGTCACTTCGTACAGCGCGGGCAGCCGGGCGAAGTCGGAATGCATCAGGCTGACGGCCTGGAGGAAGCGGCGGTCCTGGGCTGTGGCCACCTGTGGCAGGTTGGCTTCCAGAAGAGGACACAGAAGTCGTGAGTGGCAGACCGCCCCCCTCCACCAACGTCCCCCAAACCCAGAACAATGAACTGGGACGGGGTGAGGCCCCGGCCTGGGATACGGGTGCCCAGGGGCAGCGGGACAGAGGCCGGGGTGCTGGGCCCTCCAGCTGCGCCCCGCCACGGAGCACACGCCGCTCCCCATGGTGGGCAACACCGGTCTCTGCACACGAACGTCCAAATCGGGAGGCGACCTCATCACAGATATTTGAACGCGTGTGTGCTTCTCTCAAAGTGTTGGAGAAACGGCCAAAATAAGATAAACGAGAAAAGAAGTGTTTGCCAAGAGAATTTAAACCCCGTGGGAGCTGGGCTCCAAGTGAGAAAGCAGCATCCTGACTGCAGGGCACTCACCCCGTGCACTGGGCCCCGGTTCCCACTCCCACCCACCGGAGGCGCCCCTTACCCGCCAGCACGTTCTGGACGCGGTCGTAGTGTGCGAAGCCATAGGCTCTGGCCGCGGGGGCCGCCTGGTCCCGGGGCAGCGTCTCGTTCAGGTGCACCTCCAGCCCATTGAGGGACGCCAGGCTGCTGTGGTACTGCGGGGCAGGGAGGGGACAGGCCGCCACTGAGCAAGCCACCCAAGGGATATCTGCGTGGCTGCCTGACTTAGCAAGAAGGGCTCTGACCAGTGCTTTGACCTGTTGTTAGAGAAGTCCTGACTTCTGCCCTTATGTCCTAATGCATTTCAAACTTGTAGAAAAATCAGAAAATGGGGAGCAGAAAAATAAAATAAAAGCAAGGAAAACTGGCCCAGGATCTCACCATCCAGGCAGAGCCACTGGTGGCGCCCTGGTGCATCTCCTATAACCAGGGCTGGCGTTTGTGCCCCGCTCCTCCCCCACCCCGTGCTCCTTGACTGCCTGCCGCGAGGCCACCTCCCTCCCGTGTACCTAGAATGGTACCAGCCACTGTTCTCGAAGGACTGGGGAGTGCGGGTGAGATGGCTTTCTGTGCTCTCTGGCTCAGAGGAGGAGCCCAGCTGAGGAAGGCGGTCCGGGAGGTGAGGCCCAAACACCTGTATTTTAAAACACCTCCCAGGGGATGTCACCTGCAGGTGCAGTTGGGAACACTGGACTGTCCCATTTTGTACGATTTGTTGTTTATAAACTAAAGATGGAGCCAGACCATAAATAACGACTGATGCTAGTCCTGTGACCTAACGATAGAGTCAGACCATAAATAACGACTGATGCTAGTTCTGTGACCTAAGGTAGAGTCAGACCATAAATAACGACTGACGCTAGTCCTGTGACCTAACAATACGGCATGAGCTTCGTCCTTCATCCTTGAACTATTTTCCCGCAACGTCATTTTCGAACGGCTGAACTCCATCTTGGGCCCCGCCAAGTACGTCCGTCACGTCCAGATGGACTCAGCCTGAAACAGGGCCTCCTGGGGCTGCCCTGGGCTGCTAAAGCCACAAGGAGGCCGCGGGCCCTGGGCAGCAGCTGGCGCCCAGGTGAAGGACCTCCTGGCTCAGCCTCTTCTTGGCCAGATGACCCGGGGCAAGTTACTGGCTTTTCTGCGTCTCGCTTTTTTTCATCTGCGAAATAGGGATACTACAGGGCTGCTGAGTGGCTGAGGTCAAATAGCATGAATCCATTCTGTCTGCTCTGAAGTGCCGGGAGCGAAGGCATTTTCTTAAAGTCAAGGATATGAAAACAGTCGTTATTAAAGAAGCGGGACCTCTTCCATGAGCACTCGTCCCCGGACTAATACGACTTGTCTGTGGGTTGACTTATTTCACAAGAGCTGTGTAAAAAAATAAGCTCACATAAAAGGACCAGAGATGCAAAGAGAATGTTCTGAGGTGAATGTCATGAAACTCAAGTGTCATTTTGGGGAGTGTCCTGGACTTAAATTAGCATTTCTATCCCATGTCGTAGAAATGGTACTTAAAGGCATTAGGTTTGGCACCAGGGTTTACGTGACACCCTCATCTCTGCGTCCCCAGGGCCCAGCAGCGGGCCTGGCTCCCAGGAGGCGCCGGTCAACAGCCACTGGGTGACTGGACAGCGAGTGTGACCGACACCAGGCACCGTCCACCACGAGCTCTGCGGGCTGAGTCGAGGGTCCATAGTAATGGAACAAGAGGACAAGCACACTGTCCCCTGCTCAGATCCCTGGAACAGCCTCACCAACGCAATTAACAGAGGCAGATGAGGCTGTGTGTGTGTGTGTGTGTGTGTGTGTGTGTGTGTGTGTATGTACAGGATTTACCATGAAGTCAAACCACAGCCTCGCTGAAAGTTTCTGGACCTCAGGAATCTGCAACAGTCATCCCTCCATCCCCAGCAGGTGCCCAGGGGAAGGGAAAATGGGGACAGAATGAGCCATGCCAAACCCTGAGCTTTCTCTGTAGGCACCGAGCCACTTCTGGAATCTTCTGCCTAACTTGTACTCAGGATAAAATCACTTAACCATCAACGCAGTTAATCACAAGATGCTATACCAGATAACACGTGGGCAATTTTCTACTGGTAACCAAGTGCTTTCATATATACGAGGGGTCAGCAAACCATGGCCCGTAGACCAAATCCAGCCTACTGACTGTTTTTGATAGCCTGAGAGCTGAGAATGGTTTTTATATTTTTGTATGGCTAGGGAAAAAAACCTCAAAAGAATAATATTATGTGAAAATTATATCAAGCTTCAATTTTTGTGTCCATAAACAATGTACTGGAACACAGCCACGCCGTTTATTTACATATTGTTTATGGTTGTTTTTGTACTACAACAGCAGATTCTAAGAGTTGTACAAAGCAGAAAACACCTGCTGTGTGTTCCTTTACATTAAAGTTTGCCAACCCAAGACACACTACCACATACGAGAGCCTCACAGCAGCCCTGGGAGACACGGAGCCGGGGCTGTTCCTGGATCCTCTGCCTTCTAGTCCACAGCAAAGCAAGTGGCTCAATGTCAGTGTGTCCCCAAACACGCAGAAGAAACGATGCAGGAACACACATTTACTCAGAAGCACCAGTTTCACGGGAGAGGGGTGCTTTTTTGTATTTTATGCTAACACACTAAACCCAGGCTTTGTCTACTGTACCCATAGCTCCGTGTCCTACTGTAGTGATGAATAATTGAAGGTCAGTGAGAGGATTATCTTGGGGTTTGAGCAGGAAACTATCAGCGGCTCTCTGCTGCCCCCTGGCGTGAGCCTACTCTGTTCCTCTGAACCAGTGCCGCCCTCTCCTGGCTGCTCCCTCCATCACCCACTTCACCCAGCTCCCGCCCGCACCCTCAGCAAACAGAAAAGGTGGCAGTTGAGCCACTGAAAGAAAGACGTGATGGCGAAACGACCCAGGGAGCCGTGGTGATGTGTCCTTCCCAAGGGGGGCTGTGCTCACGGTCACTTCTGAGCTGTCGTTTACCATGCTGCAGGGGTTGGCTTTTTCTAGACAGCAGCAGAAGGTCTGGAGGGAAATCAGGTCGACGGTTTTGTGTGCAGAACCGGGACAAAAAGGCAATGAAAGCTCTCTGCTGATTATAAAATAGACGGCCTTTGGGTCTGATCAACCGACTCCGCTCGCAAACCAGCAAAAGCTGATCAGAGTTCGTTAATGCCCTACTCTTCTTAGCAAAGACTAGTTTTCTTTTTCCATAAAATTGCGTTCTCTTTCCTGCCCAACACCAAACCCTGCTTTCCATGAAAGCCCAGCGAGGTCGTTGCCCTGACAACAAGGATGGGCTGTGACACACCAAGTCCCACGTCCGAGTATCAAGGGCCACAGAAGGCAGGGCCTTTACTCCTTCACCTTCCCACCTACCATCCCACGCACCTATCAGATCCGCGGGGGACAGAGGGTTGAGGGGGGCAGACAAGAAACAGGCAGGAATCCTGGACCCCACCATGTGCGCTAGGTCTTGATCTCAAAGAGGCAGTTTTCTTAAGGGCAAAATGGGAGTTACCGTGCCTGCCCCCAGAGCTAGCTGTTCCAAGGCTTGGCTAAAGTAGCAGATGTGAAGTATTTACATACAGCGAATGCAGAATACATCTTAATTTACCTTCTCCTCCCAGAGCAGCCTGCACTATTTTTTCTTTTTCTTTTTGGGGGGAAAGTGAAAAAAGAGGGGTGGTATCCATTTACTGCATGCCAACACTGGGCCTGCAAAATGCCGCGTCTAAGCTCAGCGCTAAGCAGGGCAGAGCATGAAACCAAGGCATTGGCCGGGAGGTGGATGCACAGAACTGCAGCCCTGGACCCCTGAGCTGTTATAAGGAGGAGGAGGTGGAGACGTCGCTCAGAGCCTTGGGGAAGGAAGTGGCGGGAAGCCCCCACTTGGGGAGGGTGCTGCGGGGCCTGTGGAAGGGGAGAGGAGCCAGGCAGGTGCGAGAGGCACAGGCTCTGTCTCCAGGCTCCGCGCAGAGGACCCGCCGCCCTCCTCCACTGCATTCCAGGGGACCCGCTCATTACGGAGGGCCACGGGCCTGCCTGCTAATACGATGGGCTTAGAATAATACAGATTTAAGAACAGAAACAAGGCAAGCCCCAGGACACCATTCACCCTGCAGCAATTTCAACCTGCTGTTTTTATTGCTGCCGTTGCCCGGCCAACTAAAGCAAGGCTGTTACTATGGCAACTGGATCCAGCGTGGGCCCAGGCCCCAGACAAGGTCAGCTTACCACTCGAAGTGGGGAAGGGGCTACAAGGGGTCGAGAGGAGCCTTCTGGATCCAGTTAGCATTTCAGACGTCCTGGGCCTTCTAGGAAGGAGCTCCAGACGGAGGGAACGTCAGGGCTGGTGGAAAACTCCCAATCCAGGCGGTGACACGCAGACTCCGGCCACACAGAGCCTAGAGCTGCCGGGCTAGGGAGTGAGGCTGTGTGTGGTCATGGCCTGCATGGCTGCACTGCACCCCACACTGCTGATGACGAACCAGAGGCACTGAGAAAATGGAAGAAGCTGGAAAGGGCAACACTTGTGGGTGCCTTTGCACTTGGCTCTGTGCTCAGCACTGGATGCTCACTCACCCCCCACAAACAGCTGTGGAGGTGGGCACCACCGGCACCCCGCTGTGTGGACAAGGATGTTTGGCACGAGGTCACACAGCTGCTGGCTGAGCGCCCCTGCCTGTCCCCACTCCGAGGAGGCGGGGGCGGGCTGCCAGGGGCCAGGGCGTCTGCACACTCACCACGTCCTCGACGGCCGCGCCATCTCCCAGCAGCGGCTCCTCGGCCAGCAGCAACAGCACCAGGCCTCTGACGCTGTGAGTGTAGAGGTTCATCCGCACGAGCCGCGCGTGGGACACGGGGGTCGCCCTGGATCCGGTTCTGTCTACGGAGGGGCCGTCGCCTGGGGGGTCTGCCGAGCCCGAGGCGCGTTCCGGGCCGGAGGCTGAGCGGCCCTCAGGAACCCCATCGCCGTGCCGCCCCTCGCCTTGTTCCCCGACGGGCAGCTCAGTCCCCGTCTGCCTTGAATCCAAGCAAGGCGACGGCAACGGCCCGCTCGTCGGGCTGAGGAGGTGGTCCCTGGGGACGGGGGCTTGGCTGCTGTTGCCAGGAAGGTCTCTGGGCTGTTCTAGGGCTCCATTCTGGGTGAGCATCTCAGCAGTGGAGGGAGGGAGGGGGCCGCCCACGGCTGTGCCCACAGGCAGGGCCTCGGGTGGCTTGCTTCCAGGGCTGCCAGAGTCAGTGACAGATGCCCTGCAGCCAGGAGGCCCGCCGTCGGAGGCAGAATTACCCAAGGATGCTCCCGTGTCCTGAGCTTCTGGAACGTGGATCTCAGACAAGTCCAGTTCCTCTTCCCCCCTGGACAAACCGGTTTCCTTCACCAGGGAGAGGCCGAGCCCAGGCCCCTGGCCCCTGGTGGTGTGGTGCGGTGTTGGGGGCTTAATGCTCTTCAGATCACAGCCAGACCAGTGTCCGTTCTCCCTGCTGCTATTTGGCCAGGTGACGTCAGGAGACGTGGGCTGAAGGGTGGTCGCTGAGATCCGAGCCGTGGATTCCACGTGTCTGGGGGCGTTTTCTTTCAGGGCAGATGTGTTCAAACCCTTTGGAGGGCGCTGGGCTGGGGGCTCCGGGTGTCTGGCTGGAGATGCTAGAGTGCTGGCAAACAAGGCGGGCATGAGGATGGGCAGGCGACTGAGCGTGGGCAAGGGCCCTGCCCTGGGGGAGGCTAAAGCAGTGCTTCCCTGAAAAGCACGGGCATGGGTGACAAGTGGGTGCTGAGGCCACAGAGCCTAAGAGGTCATGGTCAAAGCACAGGAGGAAACCTAGGGCAACGCCTAGCCCTCGGGGCTTCACACAGTGACACCGGGATCACCTACAGGAAACGGCAGAGCCCACTGAATCAGGGACACCCACGTTTGGAGGCCGACTGTGAGTCAGGCCCTATACTGGGTGCTACACACATACTGTTCCCAACCTTTGCAAGGAACCCGTGAAGTAGACATTACTGGGTCCATTTTACGGTTGAAAAAACTGAGGCTCAGGCAGGGAATGGACTTGCCCAAGGTCACACAACTGATAAGCAGCAGACCTGGGATTTGAAACCCACGCTCATCTCACTCTGGCAGATGCCTCTGGTCTCTATGCTGACGCTCCAGATGCCCCTGCCAAGGCAGAGCGCGCAGAAGACGGAATCAGTTATCAAATGCCAGGGGCTCACCTGGGTAAATCCGTGGGAGGTAGGCCCGATGCATGGGTTGAGAGGAACCCCTGTGAGCTCCCTTACCTGGTCGTGGGCTCCCGGGGGAACTCACGGAGACTGACGGCTTCCTCTTCGGTCAGGAAAACAGGCACAATCTGGACGTTTGGAGGGAGTGCTGCTCCTGGAATTGCAAAGCGAAGTGGCCAGGGCCCTCCCCTGGGCCAGAGAAGACAGAGGGGCAGGGACTGTTCTTGGGGTGACGCATCCCACCCACAGGCCGGCTCAGAGAGCGGCTCTGGGCTACGTTCCTCAACCCAGAACAAAAGCCACAAAACTGCAGCTACAACTTCAGCCATCGGCAGGGAAAAGCCCGTGTGGGCAACTCTGCACCCAGGGTGACGTTTGGTGGAAGAAAATTTAGTGGCACTTAAAAAAAAAAGACAGAAGCTGGAAAAAGCACTTCCACCTGACCAAACGGGTCTGCCCTGACTTATGATGCAAAATAAAACAAATCCCCCTCTTGGGGGCACCTGCACTGCTGCAAAAGGTCTTCCTGGCAGTGGCCGCCGATGGCACCCTCTCCTAATCGTGACCTTCTGGAACTCGTCTGAGTAGTCTCATAATGGGGAGTTGAGGATCTGAAAACGGGGATGTAAGAGGTGTGCCTAAAATCAGGAGCTCTACAACTGGGATTTTGATGGGTAACTTTGTCCTTGAAGCTCTATATATTTTCCTAATCTCACGAGCCGATGGAATAACCATATAGGACTACTCGGCCTTTCGCGTGACTTGGGTAGGGCCAGGCAGCTTAAAGACCATTCCCAAGATGTAACAAGGCACCTGATTACTTACCATGTTCCTGCAGGGCATCCCCTCCTATAGGTTTTCTCTGAAAATAAACACAGAGAAGTTGGTGCTGGGCACCGCGTTCTCCCCCCTACCTAGCCATCAGGACCGCACGGTGCCATCTGTTCGTGAAATGTAGCCAGGCCCAGGATGCTGGTTCCAGACGCACGCCAACAGCAAAGCAGATGGAACAGAAGCTCCCCCAAGCTGCCTGCCCCCCCGCCGTGGCTGGGGTCAGCCAAGAGCCGGGCCCACGCTGGCTGGGGCGGCCACACCACCCAGGCTCACACCAGGCTTCTTCCCGTTCTGATTTCTCAGTTTCTCCTCTCTGGGAATAACAGCAAGCATTCATTCATGTTACCTCTCAGACCTTCAGGGAAGTCATCTCCTGGAATAAAGCCACATCTGCCACAGCCCTGGCCTAGAGCTCACACAGATCCCATGATAACAAGTGTGAAGGGCCTGTGACCCTCACAAGGGAAGGATTCAACCTAAACCAGATGTGAGGTCAGATCTCTTGTTTGATTTACAGTCAAGGTGAGAAACCCAGGAATCTCCTCAAAAGAGCTTTCCAGCCATCTCCACCTAAAGGTTCCAAAAGGACCCACCAAAACAAAACAAAAACTGCTCTTTTCACCAAAAGCACTTTCACTCCTAAGAAGTGTTGTGGCTTTCTTCTTTTCTTTACATAAACTAACTCTAGACAAAAATTCTTTTCCAAAAAATCACATATAATTCCCTCACCCGCAAGCTAATCCTGTTAACACTGGGCACATTTTCCTTTAAGTCTATGCATTTTTTAAATACTCTGAGGCCACATTACGTAAAACTTTTTTTTTCTGCTTGGAAGAGTGACACACAGTTTCTGTCATTAAAGCATCTTTGGCCATTTTCAATGGCTGACTAAAATTTTATGAAGTTTACAGTGGTGCAGGAGAATTCATCGTTTCCCTACTTGAGACCAGCAACTGGCAACCAGTCTGTAAATGGTGAGCTAGTGAATATTTTCGGCTTTGCGGCCATACAGTCTCTGTCCAACTACTTAACCTGCAGATGTGGCTCAAAAGCAGGCCAAGAAAATTCTGGCTGTAGACGACTGGCCCACAGCCCACGGTCTGCCAGCTCCTATCGTAGACATTTAAGTTATATCTGATTTTTCACTTTTGTAAATCCTGTTGCGATAAATTTTGAGTATAAACCTCCTTCAGCAGTCACATGATTTCCTTAGTATTGATTCGTAGTGCTGAACAGTGAGGAAAAAGGAAAGGGCATCCTCAAACCTCTCATTATCAAATAGTTCATCAGGAAGGCTGTTCTAACGACCCCTGCATCACGGTGGGAAGGAGCCGGCTAGAGCCACACACGTGTTTTAAATGTCTACTGATTTAATAAGTGTAAAAAGCTAGCCTGATGACATTTAAAACCAGAGTCTCGCACAGTAAGAATCAGCTAGTAAAACAAAAGAAAAAAGAACTCAAAGGAAATATGCCAGATGCTAGCAGTGATTATCTCTGTGCAGTCCGGTTATGGGCAATTTTATTTCCCATGAGCACATAGGACTTTTGCTTTATTATAAAAACAGTTAAGTAAATACGGAAGTATTTTTAAAGTTTCTGTTGTCCTAAGCCATCTTTTACAGTCTCTCTCTCTCTGAAAAATCCAACATCTCTTTGACATAAAGCCCATCCTTGAGGGAAGCCAAATTCTCATAGCTCCACTTGGATCGAAGAAAAACCAAGTCTACCATGCAGAAGACAACATTTTCTTTCAGCTTTGCCAGTGACCTCACTCGAAGGAAACCACACGGATGGACTTGGGGTCCTGAGAAGGACAAGGCAGCAGCAGCTGCCCCCATCCATCTAGCACTGGGGATCAGCCTTGCCCGATATAAAGACAGACTCGCCGGATGCAGCATCCCAGCCAGCGGGGTGGGCTTTGCGATACCTGGTCCCGACGTGCAGCTCGATGAAGCAGGACCTTGGCTGTGACAGAGGGTGGGAGCTGGGTGCTAACGATCCTGGGGGGTCAGACACAGGAACAAGGACACCGTGAGAAGAAGCACACTCACGACTCTGAATTGGAAACATTCCTTACACCCTATGGTGGCGAGGACCTTGGGGACACAGCTGGTGGGAGTTTCAACTGGGAAAGCCCCCGTGGAGGGCTCCTGGGTGGTCAAGCTCACTAAGAGGCCCTCCAGCTGTGTGAAGAGCTACAGTGAGACCTCAGAGGCCAACTGGAGACAGACCCAGCCAAGAGGCTGCAGGAGCCTGAGCTGAAGCTATGGCCAGCACACCAGGGCCCTGGGCAGCAGGGGAAGGTGCTGTGGGCCTCCTCCATGCCCCGTCTGAGAATTTCACAGATCTCTTCAAAGCTGCCTTTTATATTCCCAACTCTTTTCTGGACACAACAGTTTGCAATTTCCCAGCTCTGCCCAAAGACAGGCAGGGACCCTATATCAAATCTAAACTACCCGCTAGTTGCCAAACAAGACCACCTGGAACTGGCCACACACAGAGCTCCCCGCCCCCGATCGGGGTGGTCAGTTCTGCAGCAGGGGCCAGGCTGGAGGGGCAGGACCCGGCATTACTCACAGTCCCTTATAGAGGATGCAGCCGGCTAGAACATGGGGCGAGCGCTGGCAGGTCTGCAGAATGAGGGCCGCCTTCAGCAACAGCAGGGGCTCCACCTGTGCCGGGCAAGAAGCATGCCACGAAGTCAACACGCTTACCATCAGCGAAGGAGGAACAGGAAGGGGGCTCTGGAGAGCAGATGGACAGCTCAGAGCCCAAGCCTGGAGGGAGAGTGTGCCGCATGGTGACAGCTATGTCACGCCTCTGACACCCAGAATGGCTGCCACCACAAATGCCAAATTCTGGGGACAAGGAGGCCTCTCTGGAAGCTGGAAGGTAGAGCAGATATGGCATATGGCTCTTCACAGGCGACAGTGCAGATGGCCAAGGAGACCCTGACGATCAACGCTGAGACCAGAAGGCAGCAGGAGAGGAGGACCTACCTCTCAAATTCAGGTCATGGTGCCGGTGAACCCACCCACCCATCCTCCACCGTCCCCCTGAAGCCCAGGCACCCCTGTGACGCAGCTGGCTTGATGTCTGACCAGGTCCCGTAACTCTGTTGCATAACGGAAAATGATAACATCATGGCCTTTCACTCAGGGGTATATGCCTCAGTCCACGGTCCTTGTAAAAAGTCCCGAAAAAGACCAGAAAAGGATCTGAGCCTGGTCAAGAATGGCCAGCAATAACCAAAAGCCTCTTCCTGCTTCCTGCTGGTTAGAACCGAGTGCCAAGGAGCCAACCATGCAGTTAATTCTTTCACGCCCTCAAGACACGCCCAGGCCCAGCCAGCCAGTCTGGAAAGCTCTGGGCCAACTCCAAGAAGCCCTCCAAACAGGAGCGGGAAACCCGTCCCTGTTTCTAGCAGCATCCCAGTGCCACATCCCTGTTAAAGGGACACAGTCAACGACAGCAGTGACAGCCAGCCCACACATAGTGGAAGGCTCCCGTCCCCCAAGATGCTCAGGGCACGGGCGGGCGGTTCTCAAGGTGCAGTGCCTTGCATCTCCCTTTGGCTACCTGACTGTGAGGATGCGATGCTCACCAAGATCAAGGCCACTGAGCAAGAGGCAGTGCAGGCAGCCAGGCCAGCCACGCAGGTGGCCTCCTGTCACCACGTGCCAACGGCAAAAGCGACAGCTCAGGAACAAAACACCTCCCAGCCCCGCAGTCCCAGATATGGCAACCCTGGTTCTAAAATGTCAGCCCTGGGCCTTTTTGGATGTCGAGAATAATTAAATCACATAATGGTACTATCGAGAAGGGGACCTTCAGGTTACTGAGTTCAACACTCCTAGGCATTAGCAGAACAGTAACACCCTTTACTGAGTATCCGCTTTCTGTCATTTATGCACTGTCCCATTTCATCGTCAGAACAGCTCTGGGAGGCAAGTCATATGCTGTGGCCATTTTACGGGCAGGAAGAATGAGGCTCTGGGAGGTGACCTGACTTGTCCAAGCCCACACGGCTCGTGAGGGCTGCATGGAATCTGAGTACAGGTCTTAACAACTATGCGCACTGAGATACACCTCATTCAAGGGGGAAAACATGTGTCCAGAAGCCCTATTCCTATCCATGCAACGAGCAGGGGGCTGAGCCTGTTACTTTCGTTTGGTCCAGGTTCCAGAGGGAGTTGAATATCTTATGCAGGTCACCGGTGTTTCTCAGGATCTGGTCAATGAAGGTGTCCCACTCCCCGCTCAGTTCTTCCCGAGAGCAGCTCTGAAACAGAACAGCTGGAAGTCAACACCCAAGATTCCAAGAGACACACTCTTCGGCAAGGACTCCAACCACCAACAAAATTGTTCCTACACGAAAAAATGGCCAGAAGGGAGGGCCTGTTCTGAACCTCCCATCCAGGCGAGGCCTCACCTCCTGCCCCTGATAACCTGCCCCCCACAGACCAGGCCCTGCTCTTCCCAGCCATCCTAGGAAGGAGGGAACGCATAAACATTTGGGTGAATGGGACTCAGGCCACCAGGGAAGAAAGGCATCTGAGAGGGGCTCCGAGGGCCCATGACCTTGTCGCTGACACGATGTGTCTCTGTCAAGTGTACCAGACCCCTGGGTGAGCGCTGTGTTCTGCCGATACCAATGTTGCTAAGGAGGTTCCACGTAAGACTCCGCTACACCATACCTTGTAGGCCAGAGAAACAGGCCCGTTGTAAAAATTAAAGAAGCCGATGAGCTGATCCAGAAGCTGCTTGCAGCTGACATCAGGGAGCTCAACAGCACAGCCCAGCACCTGTAAAGGAGGACAGGCATCTTCCTTTTCTCTGGGGCCAAGCTCAGAATCCTGGCATCCAGGGCTCACTAAAGCTGGACTCCACTGGCCCATCAAAATCCATCTTCTGCTGTGTGACCCCACACCCTCCACCAGCCTCGCTGGTCTCCACAGGAAACAAATACTTTTTGTACCTACTCATGTTGCCCAAGCTGAAATCCACCCCCCTCCCATTCTTGTTCATTTGCCTGGGACTCCCCACCCCTGCCTTCCCCCCCACCCCGTGCCCCCCGACAGATGCCAGCCCCCGCAGGATGCCTGTTTTCATCACTCCAGACAATGCCGACCTGTTTCCTGATCCCTTGTATTGTTAGCACTGTTATTTGCACACTGGATGTTTCATTTGGGTTTCACAGCAAACACTGGACCCAGACCGTTTCATGAATGGCCATCCTGTCTCTCCAGCTGGATGGAGTACTTCCAGAATGGGGACTGATTGCATAATCGCGCCAGCCACAAAAGATAAACACTTGCTCAGTTACGAAATAATCTGGGCCTGTGTTTAAAGAGCCTGAAAAAACTTCGTATTCTTTGACTCAGTAATTCTACCTGTAGGAATCTTTCCTAAGGGGACTCATCAGAAACTTAAACAAACAAACCAACCCTGAAAGAAAACAAATAAACAAACAAACAAAAATGCTCTCTGAATGTAAGCTCCACTGAGGCAAGGATCTGCATTTTGTTCAGTGATGTAATCCAAGCGCTGACAACAGTCTGGCACCCAGTAGGTGCTTATGTCTCCCCTAATTAATCTATAGAGGGAATGAAATCCTAATAATCCCACCAGCTTTTCTTTAGAAACTGACAAACTGATTCTATGACGGAAATACAAAGGACCTAAAATATCCAAAGCTGTCTTGGAGAAGAATAAGTTTGGAGGACTTCCACCATCTGATTTTAAGACTTATTATAAAGCTACAGACATCAAGAAAGAGTAGTACTTGTATAGAATCTTCAGAAAGATCAATAGGAAAGAATAGTGAGCCCAGAAGTAGAGCCACACTTAAATGGTCATTTGATCTTCAACAAAGGAGCCACAGGAATCTAATAGGAAAAGGAAAGTTTTCATCAATGGTGCTGCATTAACTGGACATCCATAAGGAGAAAAGGACCCTTGACCTCTGCTTCACACCATACACAAAGATATATCCAAGGTGGATTATAGACCTAAATTTAAAAGCTAAAATTGTGAAACTTACAAAACAAAAAATTGGAGAATGTCTTCTCCAATGGGGTAGGCAGTGGTTTTAGACAGAATACAGAAAGCAATAACCATAAAAGATAACACTGATAAATTAGACTTCCTTAAAACTAGGGCTTCCCTGGCAGTGCAGGGGTTAAGAATCCGCATGCCAATGCAGGAGACATGGGTTTGAGCCCTGGTCCTGGAAGATCCCACATGCCGCAGAGCAACTAAGCCCGTGTGTCACAACTACTGAGCCTGAGCTCTAGAGCCCACGAGCCACAACTACTGAGCCCACGTGCCACAACTACTGAAGCCCGCCCACCTGGAGCCCATGCTCCGCAACAAGAGAAGCCACCGCAGTGAGAAGCCCGCACACCGCAACAAAGAGTAGCCCCCCGCTCACCGCAACTAGAGAAAGCCCGCGTGCAGCGATGAAGACCCAACACAGCCAAAAATAAATAAAATAAATTTATATTTAAAAAAAAACTAAACTAAAAACTTCCCATCAAAAGACATTATTAAGAAAGTAGGGGGCTTCCCTGGTGGCGCAGTGGTTGAGAGTCCGCCTGCCGATGCAGGGTGCGTGGGTTCGTGTCCCGGTCCGGGAGGATCCCACGTGCCGCGGAGCGGCTGGGCCCGTGGGCCATGGCCGCTGAGCCTGCGCGTCCGGAGCCTGTGCTCCGCAATGGGAGAGGCCACAGCAGTGAGAGGCCCGCGTACCGCAAAAAAAAAAAAAAAAAAAGAAAGTAGGCACACCACAAACTGGGAGAAAATATTTTTAAAATGTATATCTGACAAAGAACTGGTATCCAGGATGTATGAAGAAGCCTACAACTCAAGTAAAAAAGAAAACCCAGTTTAAAAAATGGGCAAGAGCTTTGGACAAATACTTTGCGAAGGAAGATATACAAATGGCCATGAAGCACACGAAAAAGGCTTAATATCACTAGTCATTGGGGAAATGCAAATTGAAACCACAATGAGATACCACTTCACATCCAGCAAAATGGCTAAAATTAAACGAACGGACCACATCACTGCTGGTAAAGATGTGGCAGTGTCTGGAATTCTCGTACACTGTTGGTGGGACTGTAAAATGGTACAACCGCTCTGGGCAAGAGTCTGGCAGTTTCTCGTAAAATCAACACACACCTACCCTGTGACCCAGCAATTCCATGCCTAGATATTTACCTATGAGAAATGAAAACATATGTCCACAAAAAGACTTGTATAGGAATGTTTCTAGAGCCTTATTCCTTTTTAAAATTTTATTTTCTTGAAGTACTGTTGATTTACAATGTTGTGTTAATTTCTGCTGTACAGCAAAGTGATTCAGTTATACATATATATACATTCTTTTTCAGCTTCTTTTCCATTATGGTTTGTCATAGGATATTGAATATAGTTCCCTGTGCTATACAGTAGGACCTTGTTGTTTATCCATTCTCTGTATAACAGTTTGCATCTGTTAATCCCAAACTCTCAATCCTTCCCTTCCTCTATCCCCCTCCCCCTTGGCATCTAAAAGTCCGTTCTCTATGTCTGTGAGTCTGTTTCTGTTTCATAGATGTTCATTTGTGTCATATTTTAGATTCCACATATAAGTGATATCATATGGTATTTGTCTTTCTCTTTCTGACTTACTCAGTATGATAACCTCTAGTTCGATCCATGTTGCTGCAGATGGCATTATTTCATTCTTTTATGGCCGAGTAGTATTCCATTGTACATATGTACCACACCTTCTTTATCCATTCATCTGTCGATGGGCATATAGGTTGTTTCCACGTCTTGGTTATTGTAAATAGTGCTGCTATGAACATAGGGGTGCGTGTATCTTTTTTTTTTTTTTTTTTTGCGGTATGTGGGCCTCTCATTGTTGTGGCCTCTCCCGTTGCGGAGCACAGGCTCCGGACGCACAGGCCCAGCGGCCATGGCTCACGGGCCCAGCTGCTCCGCGGCGTGTGGGATCTTCCCAGACCGGGGCACGAACCCGTTTCCCCTGCATCGGCAGGCAGACTCTCCACCACTGCGCCACCAGGGAAGCCCATATCTTTTTTTTTTTTTTTTTTTTTTTTGCGGTATGCGGGCCTCTCACTGCTGCGGCCTCTCCCGCTGCGGAGCACAGGCCCCGGACACGCAGGCTCAGCGGCCACGGCTCACGGGCCCAGCCGCTCCGCGGCACATGGGATCCTCCCAGACCAGGGCACGAACCCGTATCCCCTGCATCGGCAGGCGGACTCCCAACCACTGCGCCACCAGGGAGGCCCAGCCCATATCTTTTTGAATTAGAGTTTTGTCCAGATATATGCCCAGGAGTGGGATTGCTGGGTCATATGATAATTCTACTTTTAGTTTTTTAAGGAACCTCCATACTGTTCTCCATAGTGGCTGCACCAACAATGTAGGCGGGTTCCCTTTTCTCCACACCCTCTCCAGCACTTATTATTGGTAGACTTTTTTTTTAATTTTTATTTATTTATTTAGTTTCTGGCTGCATTGGGTCTTTGTTGCTGCGTATGGGCTTTCTGTAGTTGCGGCGAGCAGGGGCTACTCTTTCCTTGTGGTACACAGGCTCCTCACTGTGGTGGCTTCTCTTGTTGCGGAGCATGGTCTCTAGGCACACAGTCTTCAGTAGTTGTGGCTCGTGGGCTCAGCAGCTGTGGCTCAAGGGCTCTAGAGCACAGGCTTCAGTAGTTGTGGCATACGGGCTCAGTAGCTGTGGCTCAAGGGCTCTAGAGCACAGGCTCAGTAGTTGTGGTGCACAGGCTTAGTTGCTCCGTGGCATGTGGGATCTTCCCCGACCAGGGCTCGAACCCGTGTCCCCTGCATTGGCAGGTGGATTCTTAACCACTGTGCCACCAAGAAAGTCCCATTATTGGTAGACTTTTTGATGATGGCCATTCTCACTGGTGTGAGGTAGTACCTCATTGTAGTTTTGATTTGTATTTCTCTAGAGCCTCATTCTTTTTTTAAAAAAAATATTTATTTATTTGTTTGTTTGTGTGTTTGGCTGCGCCAGGTCTTAGTTGCGGCGTGCAGGATCTTTGCTGTGGCGTGCGGGATCTAGTTCCCTGACCAGGGATTGAACCCGGACCCCCTGCACTGGGAGCAGGGAGTCTTAACTGCTGGACAACCAGGGAAGTCCCTCTAGAGCCTTATTCTTAAGTGCCCCAAACTGGACACAGTTCATGTGTCCACAAAAAGGAGAATGAATAAGTAGACTGATACATTCAGACTATGGAATACTGCTCAGCAATAAATAGGAATGAACCGCCAGTACATGCAACAATGTGGATGAATCCCACAAGTGTTAAAATAGAGGATAAAGGGATGAATATACAAGTGTGTGATAAAGCAACTATAATGAAGTGTTCTGTAGAATCTAGGAGGTATGTGAGTATTCACTGTAAAATTCTCTCAACTGTTCAGTATGTTAGAAAATTTTCATAACAGAATGTTCCGGAAATAATACCTACGAAGGTGAAGATAGTTCCTCACACTTAAGCGTCCCATCCCCTCAGGAATAAATTTAAAATAAGAGGAGCCATGAGACAAAAGTACTTTCGAGTCTGGTACTACTAGCTGTAAATTGTTCTTTTTTTTCCTTAATGGTTCTTTGAAACCTAACATATATGCACCAGTGTCTTCGAGTTTCTGGCTCCCTTCCCCAGTAAGCGTGGACAGTACAGGGGAGTACAGAGAGTAGAAACAAGGAAAGATGGAGATTAAAAACTCAATTTGCATCACAGAGCAAAGAGCCTTTCCAGAGGATGACCTAAGTCTTTCAAAAGAGAGGAGGAAGCAGGCGTGTGCAGTGCAGGATGTGTGAGCAGCGTCTTGGAGGGAGCACTCAGTTCTGATGGGCACCTGCAGAGAGCGACACGGGGATCGCGGATGACACGGCGGGGCAGCACACGCGGGGAGAGGAGGAGGTGCTAGGCCCGAGATCCACGGCAAGCATTATGCCTAAACCCTAGCATCGCAGTACTTCTCACCAAGACAAAAGACTCTGGGTAGAGGCCACCCTGCAGGCGCGGGTCCAGCCTGGTAAACTTACCCAAAGGTAATCGCCCTCAACCTTTACGGCGAACTTAAGTTTCCGCAGACGGATGACGGTGGGAGGAGAGCCGGAGATGTCAGAAATGCAGTGGACAACCCCGGCGATCTGTCCACAGAGCAGCTCCTGTTGGTCGAGCAGGGTCTAGGGAAAAGAGCCAATTCCAGACATTAAGTTGAAGTTCCCGAACTCCTGTGTCATTCGTTCGAGCAGGGGTTGGCAAACTATAGCCTGGAGGCCAGACCGACTCTGCTGCCTGTTTTTATATAATCCGGGAGCTAATGATGGTTTTTACATTTTTTTAAGGGTTGTCAAAACAACAACAAAGAAGAATACGTGATAGAGACCTTACACGTCTCGCAGAGACCAAAACATTCCCACATTGGCCCTTTTGAGACAAAGTTTGCCGAACCCTGCCTGAATTGTCACAAAACACCCACAGTGAATGCGTAAGATGATTGCCCAGAACTACGTTTTTGTTCCTAGGATTATAGGCCTGTGCGTGGGTAGAAGAGTGAGCCTTTATCCCCATTCAAACCCCCTGCGGAGTGGCCAGAGCAGCCTAGACTAATCCCCACTCTCCAAGTCAAGTGTGATCACATGAGTGAATGCACAGGCCTCCTAATCGATCTTCATGTTAACTAAACTGTGGGGCAGACAGACATCATGTGATGCAACGGAAAACGGAGAACTCTTGACTAAAAGAGCTGAACTTGAACCTAATCAAGGCTCTAGATCTTACTACTAGTTTAAAGGACATGCACTGGGTAGAAAGCATTAAATGATACCATCGTGAGGAAGTAATCAGCCCAATCCAGAGTGGGGGACGTGCTGACATTCTACTGCATAAGAGACCTGGTTTCTTCAATAATTCAGTGGCACAGGGGGAAAAAAGGGTGGGGGGAGGAGGGAGGAGTGTTATATGATAAAAGGGACTTGAAACACAAGATAACCAAATGGGGTATGTGGACCTTGCTTGGATGCTGATTAGGAGAGGGAGGGAGGGAGAGAGAGGCAGGGGGAAGGAAGGAAGGACTAAGTAACATCTAAGATAATAAAGGCAAAATTTGAATACAGACTGTATCGGATGATATTATTGTTACTAATTATTGTAACTTTTGCTGAGTGGAATGTTAGCAAAATACACCCTTTTCAGTTAGAGATGTTACTTGGTACTGGTGAGATGACACCATGTCTAGGATTTGCTTCAAAATACTTCAGGAACGGACTTCCCTGGTGGCGCAGTGCTTAAGAATCCGCCTGCCAATGCAGGGGACACGGGTTTGAGCCCTGGTTTAGGAAGATCTCACACACCACGGAGCAACTAAGCCCGTGCGCCACAACTACTGAGCCCGTGCTCTAAAGCCTACGAGCCACAACTACTGAGCCAGCCTGCCACAGCTACTGAAGCCCCCGCGCCTAGGGCCCGTGCTCCGCAACAAGAGAAGCCACTGCAATGAGCAGCCCGTGCACCACAAAGAAGAGTGGCCCCCGCTCGCGTCAACTAGAGAAAGCCCACGTGCAGCAACGAAGACCCAACGCAGCCAAAAATAAATAAATACATTTATTTAAAAAAAAATACTCCAGGAAACAAAGAGTGGGGAGGAGTTAGGATAGTTCATATCACATTGGTCAAGTGTTGATTATTGTTGAAGCTGGTGATGGGCACGTGAGGGCCGATGATTCTCTCCTCTTTACTTTGGTATATGTTTGGAGAAAAGTTTTTAATCCAGCGGGGCAGACAGAAAATCATGGCGGTAACAGAGAGCTAGAGAAGGCAGAAGTACTGGGCTGCCTGGGCACTTCAACACCAGAACAACAACAAATAATACAACTAAGAATAAGAGAGTAGAAGTGGTGAATGCCTGGACTACGCCAAGAAAACTGTCCATATGTAACCCTCCCTAGACCTTAAAGTCACCACTCTGAGGCAGTGGGATCCCCAAACAAGAAAATGCTGTGTGGCTTACCTGAGGGGGAAAAAAGTAACAGATGCCAGCTCTGGTTGGATCTCCTTCTCCCTTCACCTTGGAACCATCATAAAGGAAAAAATAATTCCACCTGTCAAGAGAACAGAAGGGAGCTGTGTTTCCTTCCATCTGGTGAGCAGGGCCTTGTAAAACACAGCTTCCTTTTGCCCAGCCGGAGAGGGGCTCATGATTCGGCATTTGAAAAGCCCTCTGGTGGCCCCAGAGGAGAAGGGACCCAAGAGCTACAAAGAGATAAAACCATTTCATAAGTGCAGCCAAGTCAAACTAAAAATACGCCTCTATCCAGCCGTCAGACCATCTTCCCCAAAAGACAGAAGAGCAGCTAAGGAAAGGCAGGGCACCCACAGTGATGCCTCGTATTTGAGACACTGAGCCTTAACTCTGTAACCATGTGGTTTGGTCAGCTGTCTTTTAAGGCTCTGATAATGAAGTAAGTTAGGGATGTCTTAGTTGTCTTCGTAACTGCTGGGCACGAGGTCTCTGGAAATTGCCCTTACTACCAGGAATTCATTTAACACACATTTGCTGAGGGCCTGCGGTGTGCGCTGCATTTGCCAGCCCCGGGGGGCCATCGCGAGGAAAGGGGAACAGGAAACATGCACTTTGCCCACGGGGCAGTGAGTCTATAACGGGAAAAGCGGGCACATCTGAGAGCTCAGAGAGGCACCACACCCCTCCTTTAACACGATCCCTCATCAAGCTTCTGATTCCCTCCCTGCAGAGGAAGCTCTCTCCTCAATACCCATAACCCTCCGCTCCTCCCTAAAGACTCGGGGTCTCCTCTCTGGTGTAACTACAATTACTTCTTTAAGACCGCAGAGCAGACTCCCCAGGCTGGACCTGGGTTTTAACCTCTCCATCTCCGAAAGCACATCCATCAGGCCAGAACAGTGACTCCGCTGTCACCTGCACTCTTCTCCCCTGATCTACGCCCTCCCCGGCTCCCACCTCATCTTCCTGATGTCAAGCATTAACTCTGTTTCTAGCACAATCCGCTTTCCCGAGTTCTAGGTCCCAACGTGCAGCTGGCTGCAGGGCACGGACAAATCAAAGAGCCTCAAAAATGTTTCAAGCCCAGCTCGGAAACCCCACTGCCAGGTGGTGAGCATACCGTAATGTACAGAAATAGCAAATCACTATGTTGGGCACAGTGTTATAGGTCAATTATACTTGAAACAAACTCGTAGAAAAAGCGTTCAGATCTGCAGTCATCAGAGGCGGGAGGTGGGGGAAGGGGGATTGGATAAAGGTAGTCAAAAGGTACAATCTTCCAGTTATGAAATAAATAAGTACTAGGGATGTAATGTACAACATGATAAATGTAATTAACACTGCTGTGTGTTATATATGAAAGTTTTTAGGAGTAAATCCTGAGTTCTCATTACAAGGAAAAAAATTTTTTTTCCTTTTATTTTATATCTATATGATAGATGTTCACTAAACTTGTGGTGATCTTTTCATGATTATGTGAGTTACAGTGCTGTATGTCAACTATATGTCACTAAAACTGGAAGCTAGCTAGCTAGATGAATTATTGAATGAATGAATGAAACCCCACAGCTGGGCCCCATTCTACTGTTTCCTTATGTTCCCTGGGTGAAAGTGACCCCACTCTTACAGGCACACAAAAGAAAACCTGAGTGTCCTTTTGAACTGCACACATATAATCAGTTATAAATCCTGCTCATTCTATTGAAACCATGCCTCTCACTTTCCTCTCCTTGATAAATGTTTGCTGAACCAAATTAAGAGAGGCTTAACCCATTTGTGGTTGAGAAGGGAACTGAGTTTCGGGCAGACATTGTGTAATACCCTTGAAGAGCCAGTCTGGCCAGACCTCTCCTCGTGGTGTAATTCTGCACCGCCACAGCTTCTTGTCTCTCAAAAGTGAAGACTTCAGTGCCCACGGTATTATCAAGGCTGGCTGCGGGATCCAGCCACGGCTCTCTTTTCTACCTTCTACCAGCAATGCTGGACTCGTCAAACCCTGCAAGAGGCTCGTGTGGTTACAACACATCAGCTTTGGAGAGAAATGGCCCTTGATTCGCTGCTCTGAGGAAAATGGTATTTTTTTTTTTCTTAATAAAATCAAGACAATCTGGCTGGGGATTCTCAGTTCACCCAAAACATCCATGCAGCAGCCTGCAGGAACTAAACCCCTGCAGGCCCTGCTACTCACCAGGAGGCTGACTTGGTCTCTGTCGAGGAGGTGGAGGTGGCCATTTACTCTTCGGTGGCCCTCATTCTCTTTATTTGGGTTTTCTTTTCCAGTCTGGCTTCTTTCTGCCCAGCAGTGACAGTTCCTGCGCTGAATCCGGATGTGGGACGTTTAGGTGTTTTCAGTCTCCAGCAGTCCCTTGTCTAGTTTTCATTCAGCACGAAAGTGCTGCTTCTCTTCCTCCCAGGCCCTTCGGTCCCATCAATACCTCCAGCCTCTCAGAGCTCTGGGAAAAAATCAATAAAGCAAGAGAATTCTACCAGAAAGTCAAATCCACCAATCTGGTTCCATGAGCATCGTTTCCCTGGCCCTCTGCAGAACGACCCCTTCAAAGAACGACCCCTTTGCCAGGGAAGCCTGACAGGGCAGATGCATGCTGAAGGCGGTGCTCTGAAGCAATGTCTAGCTTGTCGGGTTCAAAGCCATTCTGAAGGTTTCTTTAAAAAGTTTTGAAGCTTTCCGTTCAAACATCAGTCCCTTGACCCTAAAATAAACACAAGGAATAGATTATTTCAGAATCCCATGAGTGAGCATGTGACCCAGCAGGGTTAAGCAAATGGTATGCTTCAAAAGAGTTTTCCAGAAAACTGAAAAGTGTGTTTCAAAATCCAAAAGAGAGGGGAGCAAAACTTCAGAGTAAGTCCTATAGTTAACGTGAAGAGATATATCACACAGAAGATAGAATTAAATAACCGGTGTGAAAAAGCTCTGGGTGTCAAGGACAGCTATACAAATAAGGCGGTTGGTGTAGCAATAATGGAACTCAAATTAAGGAACTGTCACCTTGACAGCCCAAAATTAATCTTAACATGTAGCATCCCAGAGCTGGGCAAGTTTCAAAAGACAAAAAGAGAATTTAACAAGTGGCTTTCAAACTCCCACAAGAGGAAAGAGAACTCAGAGTATCAAGAAATTTCAGGCTCAGAAGGGACGCTGGCATCACACACTCTAATCCTTACTCTCCTTCAAAAACTACCTTGACTGGCTCTTGCTTACTCCCTCCAGAGATGGGCAGTTCTCAGTGTTCAATTTATCCTTCCACCAAGCTGAAATTGGCCTCGCAGTAACCTCCACACACTCTCCAGGAAAACAAAACAAGGTCTCATCCTTCCACAAGTCAACCCTATGGTCATTTCAAAACTGTATCCCTACTGTCACTTTCTCCAAGCTTAATGTCCCCAGCGACATGGTTTCAAAAGCTTGCTCACCATCTGCCATCCTCCTGGGAACACAAGAGAGTTTAAGCTCCTCTGGTACAGGGAAATCCCTAGAGAGGACACCACCGAATCTTTGATGGCCTGTAAAACCTGTGTTTTCTCAGCTCTGGATATCTTGGGGTGGGCCTCCCTAGGGTCATACTCATATTCGGATGCCTGTGGAGGCGGCATCTGAGCCCGTGGAACCAAGGACTGCAATCTGAAACCCCCCATCCCTTGTTCCCATAGGACTGGGCCCTACACTGCCAAGGTCCACTCGCTTATCTCTGAAAGGTCCAGAAGAAGTCGGTAATGGTCCGGCGGGGACAGGGCAGGTGTTCGGATGTGGCCAGAGAAGGCTCTGGCCTGGGAAGTGGCAGGGGGAGTTGAGACGTGGCCGGCAAAGGCCTGGGGGTGGTGGTGATGGTGTAGGAAGTGGCCCAGTGTGTCAGCAGAGCAGGAAAAGGGGCGCTAATGATTGCGATGGGCCAGGAAGCGATCGGTAACCGCCGGCAGCAGTGGGAAGTGTCTGGCCTCAGCTCCAGGGGGCTGGGACTGGTGGGCAAAGGTGCAGGGATCAATCGGGGCCGGGTCACAGCGCGGAGGGGCCGCCAAAAGGCGCTCTCGGCCGGGGTCCCGCCCTTTGGTGTCCCCGCGCCCCGGGCGCCGCCCACCCGCCGGAGTAGCCAGGCAGCCCGGGGATCCGGGATCAAGGTTCGGGACTCGGGACCCAGAGGTCCCAGCGACTCCCGCCCGATACCTACGCGCGCGCGGCGGAGAGGCCCCAGGGTCACGTGCCACCTGCGCTTACCGCCCCCTAAAGTTCCCGCAGAGCTGGCGCGCGCCGATGACGTCAGAGACCAATGGCGGCGGCGGCGGAGCTGGAAGCCTGGCAGGCGGCGTCTCGTCGGAGAAGGCGCTCGGCGGCGATGCGTCCGCGGCGTAGGGAGGCGGCGGCGGCGGCGGCGGACCGGGCCCCGGGAGCCCAGCCCGAGGTGGACGGCGGAGTCGTGCTTCGTCGCATCCAGGAAGCCAAGTGAGTACGGACTCGGTCCTGGGTCCGAATCTTCACGCCCGTGGGAACCTCCCCAAGCCCCAGTCTCGCCATCTGTAAAGTGGGAGTAACTGCAAACCCTTTAAGGTTTATGGTAGGATTTAACGGAGGTAAAGAACTCATTACAGACTGGAGCATAGTAAGCGCTCAATAAAGTTTGTCATTCCTCTTATTGCAGTTGTAGCTGCGTGACCCTGGGCAAGGTATGTAATCTTTGTGCCTCAGTTTTCTCGTCTGTGAGATGGACGTGGAAATAGTACCTATATAGGCTTGTTTTGAGGATTCAGTGAATTAGTCAATGGTTTACCATCCCCAACAGTGTCTGGCGTGTGGTAAGCGCAGTACCAGTGTTTGGTATTAATATTATGTTAATGTTGGTTATTAGCGGTTTTGCTCACACCATGGCCGCAACCAGCACACGTGATTGTCATCTTCATGATTATCATCACGCGTTAATTGAGGAGCTGCTGCGTGCCTGGCGCTGGCTTGAGTTCTCTACACACTTTGTCAGAATGAACATCTCAGCCACGCTAGGATCCTGGCAGGGCGCCCAGTCTCAGAGAAACATAGGTAATGTGTGGAACCAGGTTTCAAACCCATGTCTTCGGTAACTTCAAAACCTGTGCTTAAAAGCTCTCCGTTATTCTGGTTTATCCCACCCCCTCCCCCCATCATTGCTCCGTGCCTTGCTGTGTACCTTACATATAGTGTTGGGGAGGAAAAGTTTTTCCTCTACCCTTCTAGGTTCTTTTGGCTGGTCTAATAAGAAAATTGACACAAGACAGGTTAACAGGAGGGAAAAACAAATTTAATCAGGAATGTGCAGGAGTCCCATAGTAACATGGCACCCAAAAAAGTGGCCAAATGAGGCACCTTTTATATCTTTCAGACAAGGAAACAATTATTTGTTAGAAAACAAAGGGGCTTGGACTTAGGGTAGCAAGTTCATGAAGTAACAAAGTGTGTTTATAAAGCGTTTTTAGCCTTGACTCATCTATCTCTGGCGATAAAGATGCCTTCTGTTCTGGTATACGAGGATCCTTTTATATGGAAGATTTATTTCCTGCCTTCAGGGGAACAAAGTAGGGTCAAAGTGTTCTTGCAGTGAATGTTTCTCAAGTAAGTATAATTCCAAATAATCAATATGCCACAGTGGCATACTGGGGGGCAGCCCGCCCTGAACCCCATCAGTAGCACTTAGGACAGTGCCTGACACCCAGGAAGCACTCAATAAATGTTACCTACTTTTGTTATTCAGCATTGTGCCTTTATTTTCAGTCCTTTAAGGGCTCAATAAATAACAGCTTTTGTTAGTGCTTCTTCGGATTAGCAGCTGAAGGACCTTCACAACTGAGAGAAATGAGACTAATTTTATGTATTCCCCTCCCCCAGAATTAGGGCCTAGAGTCAGTGGTGACTGAGCCTAAAAAAAAAAAGCATCAGTGACTTTTTCTAGGATCTCAGGTGATGCCACTGAGAATGAGTGTGCCTCGGAGCTTGGAGATCTCTTAAGAGGTGTCCTGACACTGTTCCTCCTCAGCTTCTTCAGTATCCCCGGGAACTCCCTGCTTCTCCCTGTAGCCCCAGGTGTGGTGCAGTCCCCATTGCCCCGAGTAGAGAAGAGCCCAGCACTTTACACGCTGTTCTCCTGTGCACACACTCACCAGTTTACAAAGCACCCCCTGTACATTACAGCCCTCCTTTACCCTCTGGGCAGAACCTGAGGGCAGCCTCTTCAATTCTGTCTCCTCTCTGAGTCCCCTGAGCACTGGCTTCTGGCTTGTCGGTTCAAATCCAACAAGTTCAGTTTTTTTTTCCTTTCAACTTTTTTTTTTTGTTTTTTTTTGTGATGAGAGCTTAAGATCTGTCTTAGCAACTTTCAAGTACACCATACAGTATTTTTAACTGAAGTCGCGGTGCTGTACATTACATCCCCATGACTGATTTATTTTATAACTAGAAGTTTGTACCTTTGGGATCTCCTTCACCTGTTTCACAGCGCCACCCCCCTCCGCCCACCCTTAGCAACCACCAGTCTATTCTCTGTATCTGTGAGCTTCATGTGTGTTTGTTATATTCCTCATATAAGTGGGATAGAGTATTTGCCTTTCTCTGACTTATTTCACTTAGCATAATGCCCTCAAGGTCCATCCATGTTGTCACAAATGGCAAGATTTCATTCTTTTATGGATGAATAATATTCCACTACATATATACACGCATAGTATGTGTGTGATACACACACACACACACATATCTCACGGTTTCTTTATCCATTCATCCATGATGAACACAAAGGTTGTTTCCACATCTTGGCTATTATAAATAGTGCTGCAGTGAACATGGGGGTGCATGTATATTTTCAAGTCAGTGTTTTCATTTTCTTTGGATAAATACCCAGAAGTGGAATTGCTGGCTCAAATGGTAGTTCTGTTTTTAACTTTGTGAGGAACCTCATACTGTTTTCCATAGTAGCTGCACCAATTGACATTTCCACTAGTGGTACACCAGGGTTCCCCTTTCCTCCACATCCTCACCAACACTTAACTATTTCTTGTCTTTTTTTTTTTTTTTTTTTTTTTGCTGTACGCGGGCCTCTCACTGCTGTGGCCTCTCCCGTTGCGGAGCACAGGCTCCGGACACACAGGCTCCACGGCCATGGCTCGCGGGCCCAGCCGCTGCGCGGCATGTGGGATCTTCCGGGATAGGGGCACGAACCCGTGTCCCCTGCATCGGCAGGCGGACTCTCAACCACTGCGCCACCAGGGAAGCCCTATTTCTTGTCTTTTTGATATAGCCATTCTAACAGGTATGAGGTGATAACTCATGGTGGTTTTGATTTGCACTTCCCTACTGATTAATTATGTTGAGCATCTTTTCATGAACCTGTTGGCAATCTGTATGTCTTTAGAAAAATGTGTATTCAGATCTTCTGCCCATATTTTAATTGGATTGTTTGGGGGTTTTAGGTATTAAGTTGTGTGAATTCTTTGTTTTGGATATTAACCCCTTATCAGATATATGATTTGCAAATATTTTCTCCCATTCAGTACGTTACCTTTTCATTTTGTCAATGATTACATTTGCTGTGCAGAAGCTTTTTAGTTTGATGTGGTTCCACTTGTTTATTTTTGCTTTTGTTGCTTTTACTTTTGGTGTCAGATTTTTAAAAATCATCGCCAATACCCATGTCAAGGAGTTTACTGCCTGTGTTTTCTTCTAAGAGTTTTATGGTTTCAGGTCTTATATTTAAGTCTTAAATCCATTTTGAGTTAAGTTTTGTGTATGGTGTAAGATAGTGGTCTAATTTTACTCACTTTTTGTATGTGGCCGTTGATTTTTCCAAACACTATTCATTAAAGAGACTGTCTTTTCCTTTGTATATTCTTGGCTTCTTTGTCATAAATTAATTGACCATAGATGCATGGTTTTTTCCTCTGCTCTCCATTCTGTTCCATTGATCTGTGTGTCTGTTTTTAAGCCAGAATCATACTGTTTTAATTAATATAGCTTTGTAATAGAGTTTGAAATTAGAGAATATGATGCCTCCAGCTTTGTTCTTCTTTCTCAGGATTACTTTGGCTATTTGAGGTCTTTTGTGGTTCTATACAAATTTTAGGATTGTTTGTCCAATTTCGTTAAAAATGCCATTGGAATTTTGATAGGGATTGCATTGAATCTGTAAATTGCTTTGGGTAGTATGGACATTTTAACAATATTAATTCCAATCCCTGAGCAGGGATAGCTTTCCATTTATTTCTGTCTTCTTCAGTTTCTTAATGTCTTGTAATTTTCAGTATACAGGTTTTTCACCTCCTTAGCTAAATTTATTCTTAGGTACTTTATTCTTTTTGATGCAATTGTACATGAGATTGTTTTCTTTTTTTCTGATAAATATTTTTTATTGAAGTATAGTTGATTTACAATGTTGTATTAGTTTCTGCTGTACAGCAAAGTGATTCAGTTATACATATATACACATCCTTTTTAATTTTTTTATTTTTATTTTTTTTGCGGTACGCAGGCCTCTCACTGTTGTGGCCTCTCCCGTTGCGGAGCACAGGCTCTGGACGCGCAGGCTCAGCGGCTGTGGCTCACGGGCCCAGCCACTCCGCGGCATGTGGGATCTTCCCGGACCGGGGCACGAACCCGTGTCCCCTGCATTGGCAGGTGGACTCTCAACCACTGCGCCACCAGGGAAGCCCCACATTCTTTTTTTTTTAATATTCTTTTCCATTATGGTTTATCATAAGATATTGAATATAGTTCCCTGTGCTATACAGTAGGAACTTGGTGTTTATCCGTTCTATATACAAAAGCTTACATCTGTTAATCCCAACCTCCCACTCCAGCCCTCTCCCAACCCTCTTCCCCTTGGCAACCACCAGTCTGTTCTGTATGTCCATGAGTCTGATTCTGTTTTATAGGTAGGTTCATTTGTGTCATATTTTAGATTCCACATATAAGTGATATCATATGGTATTTGTCTTTCTCTTTCTGACTTGCTTCACTTAGTATGATAATCTCTAGTTGCATCCATGTTGCTGCAAATGGCATTATTTCATTCTTTTTTATGGCTGAGGAGTATTCCATTGTATATACGCACCACATCTTCTTTATCCATTCATCTGTCAATGGACATTTAGGTTGTTTCCATGTCTTGGCTGTTGTACATAATGCTGCTATGAACATAGGGGTGCATGTATCTTTTTGGTTTTTTTTTTTTATAAATTTATGTATTTTATTTTTGGCTGTGTTGGGTCTTCATTGCTGCACACGGGCTTTTCTCTGGTTGTGGAGAGCAGGGGCCACTCTTAGTTGCAGTTCACGGGCTTCTCATTGTGGTGGCTTCTCTTGTTGCAGAGCACGGGCTCTAGGCTTGCAGGCTGCAGTAGTTGTGGTGCGCAGGCTCAGTAGTTGTGGCGCATGGGCTTAGTTGCTCCATGGCATCTGGGATCTTCCCGGACCAGGGCTCGAACCCGTATCCCTTGCATTGGCAGGCACATTCTTAACCACTGCGCCACCGGGGAAGCCCCCACATGTATCTTTTTGAATTAGAGTTTTGTCCGGATATATGCCCAGGAGTGGGATTGCTGGATCATATGGTAATTATATTTTAAGTTTTCTGAGGAGCCTCCATACTGTTTTCCACAGTGGCTGCACCAACTTACTTACCACCAACACACCCACAGTGTAGGAGGGTTGCCTTTTCTCCACATCCTCTCCAGAGTTTATTATTTGTAGACTTTTTAATGATGGCCATTCTGACCGCTGTGAGGTGGTACCTCATTGTAGTTTTGATTTGCATTTCTCTGATAATTAGCAGTGATGAGCATCTTTTCATGTGCCTATTGGCCATCTGTATTTCTTCTTTGGAGAAATGTCTATTTAGGTCTTCTGCCCATTTTTTGATTGGGTTGTTTGTTTTTTGTTGTTGAGTTGTATGAGCTGCTTATATATTTTAGAAATTAAGATCTTGTTGGTTGCATCATTTGCAAATATTTTCTCCCATTCTGTAGGTTGTATTTTCATTTTGTTTATCATCTCCTTTGCTGTGCAAAAGCTTATAAGTTTGATTAGGTGCCATTTGTTTATTTTTGCTTTTGTTTCTGTTGTCTTGGCAGACTGACCTAAGAAAACATTGGTACAATTTATGTCAGAGAATGTTTTGCCTGTGATCTTTTCTAGGAGTTTTATGGTGTCATGTCTTATATTTAAGTCTTTAAGCCATTTTGAGTTTATCTTTGTTTATGGTCAGAGGGTTTGTTCTAACTACATTGATTTACATGCAGCTGTCCAACTTTCCCAACACCACTTGCTGAAGAGACTGCCTTTTCCCATTGTATATTGTTGCCTCCTTTGTCAAATATTAGTTGCCTGTAGGTATGTGGGTTTATTCCTGGGTGCTCTATTCTGGTCCATTGATCCATAGGTCTGTTTTGATTACTGTAACTTTGCAGTATTGTCTGAAGTCTGGGAAGGTTATGCCTTCTGCTTTTTCTTTTTCTTCAGGATTGCTGTGGCAATTCTGGGTCTTTTATGGTTCCATATGAATTTCAGGATTATTTGTTCTAGTTCTGTGAAAAAATATCATGGGTAATTTGATAAGGATGCATTAAATCTGTAGATTGCTTTGGGTAGTATGGCCATTTTAACAATATTCTTCTAATCCAAGAGCATGGGATATCTTTCCATTTCTTTGAGTTATCTTCAGTTTCCTTTATTAATTTTTATTGTTTTTAGCGTATAAGTCTTTTACCTCCTTGGTCAGGTTTATTCCTAAGTATTTTATTTTTGGGGGTGCGATTTTAAAAGGTTGTTTTTTTCATTCCCTTTCTGAATTTCATTGTTGGTGTAAAGAGATGCAGCCAATTTCTGTATGTTAATCACGTATCACTGCTACCTCGCTGAATTCGTTTACCAGGTCTTGTAGTTTTTCTATGGAGTCTTTAGGGTTTTCTATGTATAATGTCATATCATCTGCATATAATGACAATTTTACCTCTTCCTTTCCAATTTGGATACCTTTTATTTCTTTTTCATGTCTGATTCCTGTGGCCAGGACTGCCAATACTGTGTTAAATAGAAAAGGTGAGAGTGGGCATCCTTGTCTTCCAGATTTTAGCTGGAAGGCTTTCAGCTTTTCACCATTTAATATTATATTGGCTGGGGGTTTGTCATAACTAGCTTTTATTATATTGAGATGTGTTCCCTTTATGCATACCCACTTTAGTAAGAGTTTTTTTCATGAATGGATATTGAATTTTGTCAAATGCTTTTTCTGTGTCTATTGAGATGATCATGTGGTTTTTATCTTTTCTTTTGTTTATGTGGTGTATCACATTGATTGATTTGCATATGTTGAACCATCCTTGTGAACTTGGGATGAATCTCACTTGGTTGTGGTGTATGATCTTTTTTAAAATTAATTAATTTTATTTATTTATTTATTTATTTATTTATTGGCTGTGTTGGGTCTTTGTTGCTGTGCGCGGGCTTTCTTTAGTTGTGGTGAGCAGAAGCTACTCTTCGTTGCAGTGCGTGGGCTTCTCATTGCGGTGGCTTCTCTTGTTGCAGAGCACAGGCTCTCGGCACACGGGCTTCAGTAGTTGTGGCTTATGAGATCAGTAGTTGTGGCTTGCAGGCTCTAAAGCACAGGCTCAGTAGTTGTGGCACATGGGCTTAGTTGCTCTGCAGCATGTGGGATCTTCCCGCCCCAGGGCTTGAACCCGTGTCCCCTGCCTTGGCAGGCGGATTCTTAACCACTGTGCCACCAGTGAAGCCTGTCTCTTTTATGTGTTGTTGGATTCAGTTTGCTAATATTTTGTTGAGAATTTTTGCATCTATATTCATCAAAGATATTGGTCTGTCATTTTCTTTTTTTGGTGGTATCTTTGTCTGGTTTTGGTATCAGAGTGATGGTGGCTTCATCAAATGTCTTTGGGAGTTTTCCCTCCTCTTCATTTGTTTTGGAAGAGTTTGAGAAGGATTGGTATAAGTTCTTCTTTGTATGTTTGGTAGAATTCACCTGTGAAGCCATGTGGTCCTGGATTTTGTTTGTAGGGAGTTTTAAAATTACAGATTCTATTTCACATCTAGTGATCAGTCTGTTCAAATTATCTATTTCTTCTTGATTCAGTTCTGGTGGGCTCTATGTTTCTAGAAACTTATCCATTTCTTCTAGGTTGTCGAATTTGTCGGCATATAATTGCTCATAGTGTTCCCTTATGGTTTTTTGTATTTCTGCCATATCAGTTTTATTTCTTGTTTTTCATTTCTTATTTTGTTGATTTGGGTTCTCTCTCTTTTCTTCTTGTTGAGCCTGGCCAGAGGTTTGTCAGTCTTGTTTATCCTTTCAAAGAACCAGCTCTTGGTTTTACTGAGTTTTTCTAATCTCTATTTTATTTATTTCCTCTCTGATCTTTATTATTTCCTTCCTTCTGCTGATTTTAGGTTTTGTTTGTTCTTTTTATAATCCTTTTAGGTGGTAGGTTAGGTTGTTTATTTGAGATTTTTCTTGTTTTTTGAGGAAGGCCTGTATCTCTATGAACTTCCTCTAAGAACTGCTTTTGCTGCATCACATAGATTTTGTATGGTTGTGTTTTCATTTTCATTTGTCTCAAGGTATTTTTAAATTTCTTCTTTGATTTCATCATTGACCCATTGGTTTTTTAGTAGCATGTTGTTTTGTCTCCATGTAATCATTTTATTCTCATTTCTTTTTCTGTGGTTAATTTCCAGTTTCATGCTTTTGTGGTCAGAAAAGATGCTTGACATAATTTCTGCACTGTTAAATTTGTTGAGGCTTGTTTTGTGCCCTAGTATGTGGTCAATCCTAGAGAATGTTCCACGTGCAATTGAAAAGAATGTGTATTCTGGGGTTTTTTTTGGATTTAATGTCCTAAAAATATCAATTAAGCCTCACATTTTCTATTGAATCGTTTAGGATCTTTGTTGCCTTGTTGATTTTCTGTATAGAAGATCTGTCCATTGATGTGAGTGAGGTGTTAAAGTCTCCTACTATTATTGTATTACTGTCAGTTTCTCCCTTTATGTCTGTTAGTATTTGTTATATGTATTTGGGTGCACCTATATTAGGTGCATATATGTTGATGAGTTTAAAATCCTTTTCTTGTATTGATCCTTTTATCATTATATAGTGTCCTTCTTTATCTTTCTTTATAGCCTTTGTTTTAAAGTCTATTTTGTCTGATATGAGTATTGCAACCTCTGCTTTTCAACCTATGTGTGTCCTTTGCCCTGAAATGGGTCTCTCTTGTAGGCAGCGTATTGTAGCCTCTTTTTTTTTTAAATCCAGTCTGCCACTCTGTCTTTTGATTAGAGCATTTAGTCCATTGACATTTAAGATAATTATTGATAGATATGTATTTATTGCCATTTTAAACCTTGTTTTCCCATTGATTTTATGTTCCTCCTTTGTCCTTTTCATTTTTCCTTTTGTGGCTTGGTGATTTTCTTTTGTATTATGTTTATGTTCTCTTCTTTTTGGTTTTTGTGAATCTATTGTATGTTTTTGATTTGTGGTTACCCTGTTTTTCATGTATGTTACCCCCTTCCTATATCTACTTGTCTTAGACTGGTACTCATATAGACTCAAACACTTTCTAAGGAAAAAAATCTGCATTTTCTTACTCTTCTCCCCCACACTTTATGATTTTGACGTCCTCTGTTACATCTTCACGTTCATCCTTTTGCTCTTCACTGTGGTTATCATCACTGTCACAGAAATTTTTTGATTTTTTTTTTAATCTGTGTACTGGCTTATTTAAGTGATTTACTTTCCCATTGTGATTTTTTCTTTCCTATATATTCTTACTTCTTTTCTATTTAGGGAAGACCTTTCAATATTTCCTTTAGGATAGGTTTAGTATTGCTGTATTCTTTTAGTTTTTGCTTGTCTGAGAAATTCTGTATCTCTCCTTCTGTTCTAAATGATAATCTTGCTGGGTGGAGTATCCTAGGTTGCAGATTTTTCCCTTTCAGGACTTTGAATATATCTTGCCACTTCCTTCTGGCCTGCAACATTTATGTAGAAAAATTGACTGATAGCCTTATGGTAGTGTTCCCTTGTGATTAACTCTTTGTTTTTCTCTTGCTGCCTTTAGAATCCTCTCTTTCTCTTTAACTTTTTTCCATTTTTATTATATGTCTTGGTGTAGGTCTGTTTGGGTTTATCTTGTTTAGGACCCTCTGTGCTTCCTGTACCTGGATATCTGTTTCCTTCTTTGTTTTTTTAAATTTATTTATTTAATTTATTTATTTTTGGCTGTGTTGGGTCTTCGTTGCTGCATGTGGGCTTTCTCTAGTTGTGGTGCATGGGCTTCTCATTGTCGTGGCTTCTCTTGTTGCAGAGCACGGGCTCTAGGCACAGGCTTCAGTAGTTGTGGCACGTGGGCTCAGCAGCTGTGGCTTGCAGGCTCTAGACCGCGGGCTCAGCAGCTGTGGCTTGCAGGGTCTAGAGTGCAGGCTCAGTAGTTGTGGTGCATGGGCTTAGCTGCTCCGCGGCATGTGGGATCTTCCTGGACCAGGGCTCGAACCTGTGTCCCCTGCATTGGCAGGCGGATTCTTAACCACTGCACCACCAGGGACGCCCCTGTTTCCTTCTTTAGGTTTGGGAAGTTTTCAGCCATAATTTCTTCAAATTCATTTTCGATCCCCTTGTCTCTTTCTTCCCCTTCTGGAATCCCTATTATGCGTGCTTTATATTATCCTGTAGGTCTCTTATGTTGCTTTCATTTTTTTTTCATTTGGCTTTCTGTCTGTTGTCCTGATTGGGTGATTTCCATTATTCTATCTTCAAGGTCACTTATTCGTTCTTCTGCATCATTCATTCTGCTGTTCATTGCCTTTCGGTCAGCTTTCATACCTGTAAATGAGTTTTCTAATTTTTCTTGGTTCCTCTTTATAGTTTTACAGTATTCTGCGTTTCTGTCAATCGCCTTTCTTACTTCCTTCAGTATTTTTTTTTTTTTTTTTTGCGGTATGCGGGCCTCTCACTGTTGTGGCCTCTCTCGTTGTGGAGCACAGGCTCTGGATGCGCAGGCTCAGTAGCCATGGCTCACGGGCCCAGCCACTCCGCGGCATATGGGATCCTCCCGGACCGGGGCACGAACCCGTATCCCCTGCATCGGCAGGCGGACTCTCAACCACTGCGCCACCAGGGAGGCCCCCTTCAGTATTTTCATTACCTCATTTTTGGAATAGGTGTCTGGTAGACTGAAGAGGTCTGTTTCATTGCTCTTTCAGGGGAATTCTCTTCGTCTTTTAACTGGGAGTTGTTCCTCTGCTTCTTCAGTTTACTTACATTTCTCTTACTCTGTGAGTTTAGGAGAGACAGTTGTCTACTGTGGTCTCAGAGGGCTATTTATATGTGGAGGTGTCCCTGTGTAGCTTGTGGGGTGTTAATATATTTGGTGCAAGGGTTGTTTTTAGTATGGATGCCTGTTGCCTCTTTCTTCAGTGTGTGCTAGGCATTGTCCCCTTGATAGGGGTGTGCAGATGTGGTGGCTGATGCCCAGTCCTGCGGTTCTTGGTGGCAGTGTTGGCTTAGGCACACCCCCCGAGCACACAGTGGGAGCAGAGGCGGCTCTCAACCGCTCCTGGCATCTGGGTAGGTGGCAGCGGCAGCTCACGACTGCCCCTGGAACCCATGCAGTGTCCTGCCCTCTGCGAGCGTGCACACAGGGAAAAAGGTCACAGTGGTGGGTCCCGCCCCTCCCCTGTCACACCCGCCAAACAATGTCACCTGGCCTCTAAGGTGGTCTGGGCTTCCTCTGCATACACCCTCAGTTGTGGTCACACAGATTCCAGCCCCTCACTCCCCCACCCTGAGCTTTTTTCCACACAGCCACCCCCAGCCCTCTCTCAGGGTCTGATCTCTGAAGCCTAAGTTCCAGCACCCAGCCCCTGCCTGTGCCGGCAGACGCACATCTCAGGCTGGGGAGTGCAGGGCAACGGCACCGACTGTCTGTGAAGTCCTCTGTCTGCCACAAACCGGCTGCTGTGTTCTCCCCAAGGCTCTGAAGCTCTCTGTCTGTCCTGGCCGATCCCCCGACCAGTGAGGGGGCTTCCCAGGGTGTAGAAACCTTTCCTCATTCACGGCTCCTTCCCAGGGGCACAGGTTCTGTCCCGATTCCTTTCTCACTTTCTTTTTTTCTTTTTTTTCCTTTCATCCTACCTGGTTACATGGAGATTTTCTTGCTGTTTTAGCAGTCTGAGGTCTTCTGCCAGCGTTCAGTAGATATTCTGTGAGAATCACTCCTCATGTAGATGTATTTTTGATGTACTTGTGGGAGAAGGTGAGCTTCACATCCTACTATGCCATCGTGATCCTCCCTGAGATTGTTTTCCTAATTTCTTTTTTTGATAGTTCATTATTAGTCTATAGAAATGCAACAGATTTTTGTGTATTGATTGTCTGCTACAACATTACTAAATTTGTTTATTCATTCTGACAGTTTTTTGGTAGAGTCTTTAGGATTTTCTATCTATAGTATCATGTCATCTGCAAATAGTGACAATTTTACTTTTTCCTTTCCAACTTGGATTCTTTTTCTTTCTTTTTCTTGCCTAACTGCTTTGGCTAGGACTTCCAGTACCTTGTTGAATAAAAGTGTTGATAGTGGGCATTCTTGTCTTGTTCCTGATTGTAGAGGAAAGGCTTTCAGCTTTACATAGTTGAGAATAATGTTAGCTGTGGGGTTGTCATATATGGACTTTATTTTTGTGTGTTTGTGTTTAAAGTACTTTATGATTTTACAGAGCATCTTCATACACACAGTATCTTATGTGATCCTAACAATAACTCTGGAGGTGGGGGTTACAATGCCAATTTTACAGGGGAGGGAATGGAAGTGGTGAGATACACACAGGCATGCTGCTTAGAATTCTACTAGAACCTTAATGCTGTGAATCCTGGGACTGAGTGTTATCCTTGAAGAAAAGGATGGTTGTGAAAATGTGATCTGTTAATTAATAGAGAGAGATTCAAAAAAAATATGAAATCCCACATTTTTCCTTTTTTTTTTTTTTTGGTCTGCCTTTTCTTTTTCTCCTTTGTCATTTTTAGCCCTTTCTTCATCTACACAAAATGTCTTCAGCTCTACTGAAATATTTCTTTTTCTCCACGATCTATACTGGATATTTAAGACATAAAATGCAAAGAGCTTTTTAGAATAATAAATGTCAACATTTTTGTTTTTTATGATCAAAATATTATTGCTTGAAATGGACAGTTAATTGAAGGAAACAAGTTTTGGTGATGTGTTGAATGAACTGCCCCAGCTCTACTTTATTTCACTATAAAACTTGAAAAAGGTAAGCTGTAATTTGGAGAATAAGACAAGAAGGTATATTAACCATATATTACTTTGTTAATATTCTAAGGAATTAAAAAATCTTGATCTCCTCTGAACACCTATAGAGCCCTGTTCTTCCCCCCATATAGCTCTGCTGTGTTGTATAATTGTCTGTTTACATGTCTGTGTCCTTCAGAGACAGTTAGCTCTGTAAGGCCAGAGACAATAACTGTCTTATTAGCTGTTAAGTCCAGCTCCAGAAGGTACACAAATGAACATATGCTGAATGAACAAATGAATGAGTGAACGAATGAATGGATTTTCTTTTCTGGCCTCCCTATCTCCGGTTGAGACTAGTGTTTTCGATGTAAAGAATCCACATACAGTCAGTATCCATGGGATTTCTCCTAGAACCCAATGGGTTACATCAGGTTCAGTGAGACACCAGATGAGTGGGTGGCAGAGGACCCCTGGGGACCGGTAGGAGCAGTCCACCAGGCAGTGCCTGGGCAGCATCCCAGCTCAGAGTGCTGGGGGGGGCGGTGACGGCGGGATATGGAGCTGGGGGAGACGTGAGTGTGGGAGCAGAGGCCCAAACAGCACCAACAGCCAGGAGAGGAAGCCACGTGGAAGCTGGGTACCAAACGGGAGCCAAGGGTGGTTTGGAGGAGACACAAAGGGATCTTGGAGTCAGTTGTGCTGATGACTTGTGCAGAGGTGAAGGGCCTTTTAACGAGATGGTAGCACAGGGTGTCCCGCCCAACCCACCTGATTTTTTTTTTTTTAAATTTATTTTATTTTATTTATTTTGGGCTGTGTTTGGTCTTCCTTGCTGTGTGCGGGCTTTCCCTAGTTGTGGCGAGCGGGGGCTACTCTTCGTTGCAGTGCGCGGGCTTCTCATTGCAGTGGCTTCTCTTGTTGCGGAGCACAGGCTCTAGGCACGCGGGCCTCAGTAGTTGCCAACCCACCTGATCTTAAAAGGGCCCTGGCCTCCCTGTCTTCCCCATTGGTCCTGGGAATCCTCAACTTCCAGGAAAGCCAGTTGGTCTCCAGTCACCTTTAGGACGTGGTGGACCTATTGGGCCTGGAATGCCTCGTGGACCACCACCTCTAGTGGGACCTCTCTCTCCTTTTTCACCTGAGGGTCCAGGAGGACCTTGAATTAAAGTGATATTTTTCAATGTCTGAGAATGTTCCCAATCTTTTAGCCTGAAGTCATTAGTGATGTTATTCAGTAGTTTCACTTCTCCTTTTATTTCCTGTTCCAAATGCACTTTTTTTCCCCCAGAGACATAATTTCTGCTGATGCATTGTACACATGCTCCTTTAACTTACTCATCTCCTGCCACTATTCTGATGATAGTTACAAAAACTGCAAACACAAGGAGATAAAGGGCAATCAATGCAGCTTTGAAAGACTTAGTTTCTCTTGAAGGGCAAGGCCATTTTTAGGATTCAGAGGAAGCAAAGCTGCCATTGAGCAAGCATCAGACTTCACAAATTCTGAACAGCGATCAGTGTTCTCCTGTTGATTGGGAAAGCTATCCCACCGTGTCATACTTCTGAAGCAGAAGCCACTAGAGCCAGAAACTGGTGAGAACACTTAAATGATCATTTTGATGAATTCCTGGAAGCTGAGTAAGGACTAGTGTGAGAGTCTCTGAGAGACTTCTGGGGGCTGCAGTCCTAGGGGCACCCCCAAACTTTCCTGGGCTTTACTTCCAGGAACCCAACCAGGGTCTTACAGTGAAGAGCCAAGAAAAATCACCTGGTGCCTCTGGCAGAGGGAGGGGAAAACTAACCATTTAAAATACATCCAGGGGCTTCCCTTGTGGCACAGTGGTTGAGAGTCCGCCTGCCGATGCAGGGGACATGGGTTCGTGCCCCGGTCCGGGAGGATCCCACATGCCGTGGAGCGGCTGGGCCCGTGAGCCATGGCTGCTAAGCCTGTGCGTCCAGAGCCTGTGCTCCGCAACGGGAGAGGCCACAACAGTGAGAGGCCCGTGTACTGCAAAAAAAATAATAATAATAAAAAAAAAATACCTCCAGAGCACTCTTCATAATAAAGGCTTACTCTCCAGTGAAAAAGCCATATGTATATAGCCTTTATTATGTTATGTTCCCTCTATACCTGCTCTGTTCAGAATTTTTATCATAAATGGAGGCTGAATTTTGTCAAATGCTTTTTCTGCATCTATTGAGATGATCATGTGATTTTTATCCTTCATTTTGTTAATGTGATGTATTATGTTGACTGATATGCAGATATTGAGCCAACCTTGCATCCCTGGAATATTAGATCCCACTTAATCGTGGTGTATGATCCTTTTAATGTATTTTTGAATTCGGTTCGCTAATTTTTTTTAAAGATTTATTTATTTAATTTATTTTTGGCTGCGTTGGGTCTTAGTTGCGGCACACAGGATCTTCGTTGAGGCATGCAGGACCTTTCATTGTGGCGTGCAGGCCCTTCATTGTGTGTGGGTTTTGTCTCTCTAGTTGTGACTCGCAGGCTCCAAAGTGCATGGGCTCTGTAGTTTGCAGCACGCGGGCTCTAGTTGAGGTGCGCCAGTTCAGTAGTTGTGGCACACGGGCCCAGTTGCACCGCGGCACGTGGGATCTTAGTTCCCTGACCAGGGAATGTGTCCCCTGCATTGTAAGGCGGATTCTCTACCACTGGACCACCAGGGAAGTCCCTGGTTTGCTAATATTTTTGATGAGCATTTTTGTATCTATGTTCATCAGGGGTATTGGCCTGTAATTTCCTTTCCTTTGGCATCTTTGTCTGGTTTTGCTAGGGTTATGCTGGCCTCATAAAATGAGTTTGGAAGTGTTCCCTCTTCCTCTATTTTTGGAAGAGTGTGAGAAAGATCAGTATTAATTCTTCTTTGAATATTTGGTAGAATTCACCAGTGAAGCTATTTGGTCCTGGACTTCTGTTTGTTGGGACGTTTTTTGTTTTTTTTTTTTTTTTTTTTTGCGGTACGCAGGCCTCTCTCACTGTTGTGGCCTCTCCCGTTGCGGAGCACAGGCTCCGGACGCGCAGGCCCAGCGGCCACGGCCCACGGGCCCAGCCACTCCGTGGCATGTGGGATCCTCCCAGACCTGGGCACGAACCTGTGTCCCCTGCATTGGCAGGCGGACTCTCAACCACTGTGCCACCAGGGAAGCCCAGTAGTTTTTTGATTACTGATTCAACCTCCTTACTAGTAATCAGTCTGTTCAGGTTTTCTAGTTCTTCATGATTCAGTATTGGAAGGTTATATATTTCTAGGAATTTATCCATTTCTTCTGGGTCATCCAGTTTGTTGGCATGTAATTGTTCCGAGTGGTCTTTATGATCCTTTATATTTCTGTGGTATCAGTTGTTATATGTCTCCTCTTTCATTTCTACAGTATCAGTTGTTATGTCTCCTCTTTCATGATCTTCCTGGACCAGCCCTGTTTTTTTTTCTTGGTGAGTCTAGCTAACAGTTTGTCAATTTTTATCTTTTCAAAGAACCAGCTCTTGGGCTTCCCTGGTGGAACAGTGGTTGAGAGTCCGCCTGCCGATGCAGGGAACACGGGTTCGTGCCCCGGTCTGGGAAGATCCCACATGCCGCGGAGCGGCTGGGCCCGTAAGCCATGGCCACTGAGCCTGCGCATCCAGAGCCTGTGCTCTGCAATGGGAGAGGCCACAACAGTGATAGGCCTGCATACCACAAAAAAAAAAAAAAAAAAAAGAACCAGCTCTTAGTTTTATTGATCTTCTCTATTGTCTTTTTAGTCTTTATTTCCTTCATTTCTGCTCTGATCGTTTTTTTAATAAATTTATTTCATTTATTTATTTTTGGCTGCATTGGGTCTTTGTTGCTGCACACGGGCTTTCTCTAGTTGCAGTGAGCGGGGGCTACTCTCTGTTGCGGGGCCAGGCTTCTCATTTTGGTGGCTTCTCTTGTTGCAGAGCACAGGCTCTAGAGCACAGGCTCAGTAGTTGTGGCACACAGCCTTAGTTACTCTGCGGCATGTGGGATCTTCCCAGACCAGGGCTCGAACCTGTGTCCCCTGCATTGGCAGGCGGATTCTTAACCACTGCGCCACCCGGAAAGTCCCAAGACTTTTCTTGTTTCTTGAGGAAGCCACTTATCACTATGAACATCCCTCTTAGAATAGCTTTTGCTGCATCCCATAAATTTTGGTATGTCTCTGGTTTAAAGTCTATCTTGTCTAATAGAAGTATAGCTCTCCTGCTTCCTTTTGGTTTATATTTGCATGGAATATCTTTTCCTAGCCCTTCATTTTCAGTCTGTGTGTCCTTACGTCCAAAATGATTCTCTTGTAGGTAGCATATAGTTGGGTCCTGTGTTTTAATCCATTTAGCAACTCTATGTCTTTTGATTGGAGAATTCATTCATTTCATTTAAATTAACTATTGACTGTGTTTTGCTCTGGTCTGTGGAAAACAGTTGACTTTAAAGAAAGCCTAGACACTTGGTTTTGTCCCTTCTTTTACTTTCACCTTGGAATTATTTGTAATAACAAAGGCCATTTATTACCTGCTCTGTATGAGGCACTGTGTTGTTAACCCATTTCACTCCTCCCATAACCCTCTGTGATGGGTACGGTTCTTATCCCTATTTTAGAGATGAGGAAACTAAAGTTCAGAGAGGCTAAATCTCTGCATCTAACCACCAATTGTGGAGCTGCACCTGTGTGCCAAGACCCAGACCGACATGTCCCCAGGGGTCGGGGGCCTCCTCCAGGAAGCCCTCTCTCCTGCCCTCTCTGGGCCCCAGCAGCTCTGCTCTGGCCATATTCACCTGGTACCCTCGTCCGGTCTCACAGGTAGACTCTGTGTCTGAGGGTGCTCCACTATCCCCACATCCCAGCCAGGAGGAAGGTCCCTGTTAGGGCAGCCCTGAAAGGGACGAGAGATGACCACGCCGTTTTTTCTCAACAGGGAGGACCTGCTTATCTCTGATTTCTGGAGTTTAGCACTAGGTGGGTACCATCTGGCTCAGGCTGGAGGCGGTCAGGGTGGGAGGACGGCCTGGATGTGGGCAAAGCAAGGAATCCAGCTCTCATTGGATGATGTTTTGCTTCACAGAGTGGTGTGCATGCTGGGTTCTAATTCTGACTTCCCCCTTACAACTGTGTGTCTTTTGGCACTTAACTCTGGTCCTCAGTTTCTTTATCTGTGGAATGGACATGAAAATGTGCATATCCTGTAGTGTAATTTTGAATATTAAATGAGGCATTCAGTAAAGTGCTTACGACAGTGCTTGCCTGCTGCACAGGAGGCAGTAAGTGTTAGTTGTCATTATCAGTGTTGTTGAAATTTATATTTATCCTGCTCTTCCCCTTGATGTTACATTGTAGACCCCACCCCCTGCTATTATAATCTCTTCCTAATCTGTGGCAACATAAATATTAATACAGAATGTGAATATACCATAGTTGTAATTTTTATTGAGGGACACTTAGTTTGTTTCCTTTTTTGTTGTTGTTTTTTTAAAATTTATTGTACATAATTTTTCTTTTTTTAAAACAGTAATAATCAAAACTTGAAAATTTGTTTTTAATTAAAAGAATTTTTTTAGCCGCACCATGCAGCATGTGGGATCTCAGTTCCCCAACCAGGGATCAAACCCCTGCCCCCTGCGGTGGAAGCACAGTCTTAACCACTGGACCTCCAGGGAATTCCCAATATACATAATTTTTCAATGAGCACCTTTATGCATAAAGCTTTTACCAAATTTAGGGTAATCTTTTAAGTATATATTCCCAGAGGTGGAAGTGATCAACTTGATATCCACTGTCAAGTTGTTTTCCAAAAAAAAGCTTTTACTGATTCTTTGACCAGCATGGATGAAAAAAGCCAGCTTTACGTGCAACCTTTCCTAGCCTGGGTCTTAAAGGTATCTTTGCTGATAAGTCAAAACCGGTATCTTATTATGGGAATATAGGGCTGTTTGCTTTTTGTTTTGTTCTACATACAGATTTGTTCTGCTAAATTCAGTACCAGTATAAGAGAAGGAGAGACAAGAGAACTCACCACTCTGTGAAACGATTTAGACAGAGTATTTTTCATTACTGTCTAGAAGCCCCAGCCTACCTTTTTTTTTAGTTTTTTACACATTAAATATTCTTATTCCCAGTTATTTATAGTGTCATTTTGAGAGCTCTGCCCCTCTATTCTTTTTTATTATTAAAAAAAGTAGGTATTTCAGACCATCACTTGGATTTACCAGGTTGCCGCTTATTAAATTAGAATGAGTTGACAATGAGCATTAGATGGAAACCGTGCCCATGAATGAAGCCTGATTTTTGCTTGAAACATTCCCTTCGGTTGTAGGCTGTGGGTAGCCAGGGACCGGACAGCCATCAGTTCTGGGTGGACGTGGCAGCGTGTCCCAGGCATGTTTGGGAGCGAGGCCAGCAGCCCTTTTCTCTGCGGAGCTGAAGCCTCTTCAAGCCTGTTCCTCTTCTCGCTGGGTCCGTGGAGGATTCAGTTCTCAGGGTCAGAGCTGCCCTCTGACTGTACTGGGCCTGCTCTTTCAGAAACCATCAACAGGTGTCTTAGGAAGTATCTGGAACAGCTAAAGGCCCCTGTGGGGCCTCTGTCAGAAGCCCTTGGAAACCTGCATCTCGACGCATCACCAGGTGAGTCAGATGTGTCCCCTGGCTCGGTTCCAGAGGAGACCCCAGTCACAGGAGCCTGCCACTTGAAGTGCGTGTGTTACGGCGTGGGGAACTTCGCCACCTGCGTCATAGCTAGAAACCAGCTCGCGTTTTTGCTTCTCTTCCTGGAAAAGTGCCAGGTAAATGTCGGTATCCTTTGTCGTCTCCTTCCTTGGTCTTGTGCACACAGATGTTGACTAAGCCACTCATTTGCCCTCTGCAGATCCCCAGAAGTCACTGCTGGGTGTATGACCCTCTGTTTAGCCAGCTGGAAATTGCGGTTCTTAGCACCCTTGGCGTGGTTGTTCTCAGTGAGAACGAGGTACGTGGTTTAAGAGAGGGGAGCGGGGAGGGCTGGGCAGCTGCTCACCAAGCTGACCCCAGGCCCTGTCCCTGGGCGCCAGGCTCTGTGACTAGCCGTGCCTCCTCCCCAGGGCGTCCGTATGTGGCTGGTCTGTTACCCCGTTTGGACCTATGTTGTGCCTGTCAGAAGAAAATAATCACACAATGGCACAAACACGTTAGGTTTGCAAAATTCTCGTTAAGAATTGTGTCCCAATGTTATGCTGAGTTGGTATTTACTGTTGCTGCAGGAGAATAGAGGGCACAGTCTCTGTACCTCAAATGAGGTCCTTCCAGTTGGAACGTGCCCTGTGTCCTGGTGAGGGGAAGCCGTAGACCAGTCACGTGCATAGCACCTGGCTGAGAGTTACAGCTAAGTCCTTGGCCTACCCTGCACCCCCTAAAAAGGTTGGCATTCAAGATTTCTGAGACCTCTGGAAAAAACATCATTGCACAAGCCAAGGGCTGGAGCGACTCCAGGCAGATACCTCTACATTTAGTCAGGCATTGTCTTGGGGATCATAGAATCATTTTCTTCCTCTCTGTTCTGAAACCGCCATCTCATTGCTTATTATGAAACATGAAAATTAGGCCCAGCAGAGAGGAGAATCAGTCTCTGACGTTGGCGGGGTCCTAAAACACTGCCGTTCAGCTCAGGTCATACTGAGCTCTGAGTGCCTGCTCTGTGCGAGGCAGGGAGCTCTGGGGAGCCTGAGGGCGGTGGGCGCTGCTCGCCGCCACTGCAGGGCACGTGGCTGTGAACAGGGGCATGATGAGCGGACAGCGAGCAGAGCCACGTCTAGGAACTGAGACGGAGGACACCTGTGCTGTCCCGGGGGTCCAGGAAGGCTTCCTGGGTCTGAGCTGGGACTTGAAGGTCTCCCGGGAGTTTGCTGAGAGCCAGGACTGCAGGCAGCCTGGGCAGAGCCGCTGCTCAGGAACCACGGCCAGCGTGTCATGGGCCGGGGAAGCTGCAGGGAGAGAAGAGAGGCCTAGGGTCGCTGGCGCCAGACAGCAAGGGCCAGGGGGCTTGTTCCCGCCGGAGAGGTGGCAGAGATGGCACAGAGCAGAGGTTCTCAAGAGGCGGTGACTGGACCCCCCCAGGGCACGTTTGAAAAGGACTGAGTTACGACAGGGATCTGCAGAGAGTGACTCAGGAAAACACAGGTACCTGAGGGACGGTGACGTCTGCTGTCCCTCCTGCCTTGCTGTCACGGACCCAAGCTGGCCCTTCATTAGTCCAGAGCCTTCTGTGTTCATGGGACATGCATTTGTTAAGTAAACGCGAGTTCTTTCTGGACGTCATGATTTCTTGACTTGTAGTCCCGTATAATCCTATAGATCTCACATGCACTACTTGTGTAACTATTTCACAAGAGAATGTAGTAGGAGTTTTTTTCCATTTGATGCATCAGTTTGCCTTCCCCTCAGCTCATCATTTGTCCAGCTACATTGACCTGTGGTGACATGTAACGTGTAAGTTGAAGGTGCACTAGTTGATCTGATGCATTTTTTTTGTAAGATGACTGCAAGCGAGCTAACACCTCCTGCAGCACCACACAGAATTACATTCAGTTTTTGGTGGTGAGAACTCACAGCTCATTAGCACTCTGCCCCTCCCTCACCTTGTTGTAAGAAGTGTGTTTACACCTGTGCACGTTGTACCCCAGGAAGGAAAACGGAGTGTGTGCGGCGAGCCCACCGTCTTTTACATGCTCCACTGTGGGACGGCGCTCTACAACAACCTGCTGTGGAGAAACTGGTCCATAGCCGCCCTTTCCAAGATGGTCATCGTTGGGAACAGCTTCAGAGGACTCGAGGAAAGGTAAGCCTGGGAACGCCGAGGCGCCACCGGGCCCTGGGGTGAACCCATTCCTTGGACTGACCTGCAAGGAGGAAACATTTCACACTTGGAAAGGCTTCTCCATGGGAACCTGGACAGAGGGTTGGAGCTGGGAGACGTCAGCCCTGAGTCAAGCTGGGAAGCAAGTTAAGGAGTCTCTGCCAATAATTCCTCCCTTCCCTTAGGACAGGCAGAAACAGCTTTTTAAAATGGGGAAAAAACATTTGATTTCTCTTCTTACGGCTGCGTAACATCCTCCTCCTGCTTCACGATGCCTCGGTGTCTGCTGTCATTCTCCTCTGATGAAATGGGCAGTGACTGGGGCATTCACACCTCCTACTAAATATTTAACCTACTCTGCATCCCACATTTTTAAAAGATTTTTTGATCTATTTCAGTCACCTTGCCCTTCTGTGTCTTAAGTTGAATGAAACCACTCTCAAACCGCCTAATCAGATTTTAAAAAAATTTTTCTAGGTTGTTGACAAGGATTCTGCAGAAACATTATCCGTATGTTGCAAAGGTATCTGCCTGAGTGAAGGGGCTGGGGTGGGACACCACACACACATCTCCATTACCCTGGAGAATTCTGCCTTCACCTGTAGCGGCGGGAGCTCCCGAGGGGCTAACCGAGGGCACAGCGAGGTTAGAGCACCGTCAGCTCGCGCGAGGGGTCTGCGTTCCAGAAAGCTATAGGACGTTTTAGTGCGTCGCTTCATTTTTTCCTGATTATTTCCTCTATGCTTAGTATCTGGTCTCCTGTAGGCACTGCCCTTGGGGCTTCCAACTCATTGCACAAAGCACTTAAAATACCTTACTCCTTATTTAAAAAAAAAAAAAAAAAAACGTGGGAGGTGGGGGTGAAGAGTAAAACGGGAATCTAACCCAGGAGGGTGGGCCTTACTGGGACTCTCAAGGGTTTGTTTTACTTTTGAATTTTCCCGCTCAGATTTTGAAAGGAGGGCAGGAGCTGGCACTCCCTCAGACCTCACAGTACATGGACGTATTTAATGACACCTCCGTCCACTGGTTTCCTGTACAGAAGCTAACACAACTCTCCACAGACACCTGGGCCTTTCGGGAAGAACCGGATTACCAGGACTGTGAGGGTCTCGAGATCATCAGGAACAAGACAGAAGATCCTTCAGCCACTGACTTGAACCCGCTGTGATGTGTCGGCAGAGGCGGTCACCATGGGGGGACTGCAGTGAGTCCCCTCTCAGAGCAGGAAGTGCATCAACTGTGATTTAAATTACTGTTTGTTTATTCCCCAATCCGTCCATGGCAGGCGCTGCAGGCTACTTGGCCATGTCAATCAGGCTCTGCAGGGAGGTGGGCACCCAGGTCTTCTCCCCCTGCACGAACACCACGCCCCGATCGATGTAGATGACGATGCGGCCGAAGGTGTACAGCTGCTTCCCCTCGTGTCGCTTCCCGATGACGGGCATGAAGACGATGTTGTGCTCCTCGGCCTTGGTCTCAATGAGGTCTTTAAAGTTCATGGGCACGGAGCTGGCAGCCACGCCGATGCCTCTCTGGGCCATGTTCTCAGCCTCCCGCCGCTCCTGCATGGCCTCGTACTGGAAATCCTTCCTCCGCTCCGTGTGGGTGAGGTAGGCGATGTTCTCCCGTGCTCCGGGCTGCATGTAGGCACCTGGCAGATACAGAGTGGGGGGTGGTGAGGGACAGGTCCCAACACGACAGAAATGGAGACACCGACTTGGCCTAGGGCTTGGTATGCCACAGGCCCCATCTCCTAAGGCCTCCTGGGGCCTCAGAGCGCTGGCTTAAAATAAACCAGATGATCAAGCACCTTGGGGGAAGTGTGGCCAGCTGGCTGCAGTCACATAAAAATCTCTGGTTAATACGTAATAACCAGAGATTATTAAATATTCCACATAATAAAGAAGCATCAGCAAAGGATTTATTCTTATGGGCCAGAAACCTTGACAGTCATTAGCCACTGTTCTATTCCCTTCTTGCTAGAGTTTTCACTCCACACTTCCCCCAGGGCAGCTTTTAGAACCCTGAAGACATATGGCCTATACTAGTTATATATTTAACTTACCCATACAGGCCCCCAGCCCTGGAAGAACTTTAAATATATCTGGGGAGCTGAAACACACATGTTTCAGCTTCACAGATGAAGGGATATACAGGACCATATTTGCCTCATTAAATGCAGTATGTGTCTATGAATTCTAAGTCCATTTTCATGTAATAGGCTAAGTAGAAAGAATTAAAGCCTCGCCTCGGGAAATGGAAATTACAGTCCCAGCTGCCACTCTGTAGTTCTGTGACCTTGAATGAGCTCTTGACCTTCTTGAGCTTCTCTGTGAAACATGGCTAGATTAGGTGCTCCATTGGCCTTTGCTTTGAGATATGAGCACACTCTTCACACGGGACTGGCTGAGTGGCTCGCAGGCAGAGGGACTTGCCTAGAACTGAGTAGTTCAGGAATAGATAGTAAACGAACAGTCAGCTGCCTACTTCTGACACACCAAAGACACCACCTACTGAGTGCCATCCACGAACAGTACCTTGGTCCCCCTAGGTTCTTAATAAAAACCTGGAAGTGGGTCCTTACTACTGCTTTACAGGTAAAGAAAATGGGCTAAAGAAGTTAAGCAACTACTATGTGTTAGACTGTCACCCAGCTCCATGCCATGAGCTGTTACACTGGAGTGGCCACAGAACGCCGGCCGGGCAGACATGCCGAAGAGCCCAGACCCAGCTTAAGTGAGTGCCCATTCAGGAAAAACGCCCTTCCCAGCCCCAGGAGGTGGGGGAGTGGCTGCTAGCTAAATAAGTACGTGATGGGTCTCGTGGGCAAGAGTCTGTGTGCCCTGGAGGCGAGCCCACTGGTACGTGGAAACTCTGTGTCATTTCCATGCTCAGAAACGTGGAGCTCAGGCCCAGGACCTCCACAAAATGGAACCCTCACTCACCGACACTGGAGGACACCGCCCTGTTCATGATATCAAGTGCCTCATTAAATTTGTCCTTGACAGATGGGTGCGCCAGCACTTGGTCCGAGAACATGGACTTCCAACCCAGGTACCACTTGGTGATCTCCTCGTAATTTGGGCTGTTACTGAGCCAGGAGCACAGCACCTGCCAAAAGGGAACTAATAAGAAACCTGCATCCACAGTGGCAACAAAGGGGAGCAAAACTTCCAAAGGGGCCACTTGTTTTGTTTGGGTCCTGCTCCTACAAGCTGATGATACCTGCAAGGGTTTTAGGGGGTCAGCTCGGTAGCTAAGTGCCCTGCATGTAAACTGCACCTCGGCCTCCCACCTACACAAGCGATACCAGTCCCCACCTTACAGGGCTGTTGTGAGGAGGGGGGTAATCAGACCAAGTGCTTAGAACAGCATTGGGCACGTGGCAAATGTCCAATAAAGTGGTGCTCGCTGTTCCTGCCTGCCTCATTCTTACCTTGCCGCGTAGTTTACCTTCATTGTGTGGCCACGGCACTGCCACCCAAGGCTCCAGTGACTCCCTCCCTGTTCCCAACGCACCCCAACAAAGCGAAACAAAGCGTACCTGAAGCCACTTGGGGAAGAAGTGCTTTTCAAGAAGCCCCACCAGGCTGGAGACAGAGATCATCCCTTCCCAGTCGATGACCCAATAAAAAGCATCCATGTGCTGCTGGTGGGGGTTGATGACCAACTCCCCGAGGCACATCCCTGGAAGAGAAACCCAGCCTCTAAGGCAAAGCCACACAGCAGCAGCGTCACCAAACAATGTCGGCCTTCGATCTGCTTTTAAAGGTCAAGCTTTAGCTCTATTTTTAGAATCCAGTATGACAATACACAAAACGCCACCTCTTATACTGAGAACTATCATGTGCTCAGAGCTCAAAGGCCATGTTTTTAAGCAGCAGCATCATTACCACCAACCACAGAAACCAGGCACTGAAACTGCTCGACTTGGATGCATCTCCCCATTTCCTTACCCAGTTTGGGCACTATGTTCTTGACCATGAATGCTTCCCAGGAGCCGGGGGTGAAGACATCTTTCCAGGGCTGGAGGATGAGCTTGGCCGAGGAGTCGCTGGGGTGCCACTTCTGCAGGGCGCTGGCCAGCTTGCTGCGGATAGGGGGGTAGAGTGGCTCCAGGCGCGCCTGCATGAGAGGCAGCCACGGGTGGATCCACGAGTGGATGGGGACGGTGTCTGTCAGCGGGTTCCAGTTGTCCACCTGCAGGAGGAACGGGGGAAAGGCAGCAGTTCACGCGGCCTGTGGGGCAGCCACACGAGGCGGAGGTCCCCGTCTTCGGCGCGTGTATGGGCGACACGGTCTCCATTACATTTCCCCCAAACAGGGACACCGACCCACCAACAGACCCATGCAATCTGTATTAAATCTCAGAAATGGCACAATTCTGATTTTACTAAAGAAGCCAAGTAGATGGATTCCCTATTAAGGGAGGGTTTTGGGGGAAAGTGCTGAGCAAAGGGCTGGAGTTAACATTACAGAACAGTGGCCGTGTTGATGAATTCTGGGCATTGTAACAGCAGTTGAGAGGATGAAGAGAAATGCGTAACAGTCCCCGTGTTTCCTGATGACCACCGTTTCCCACGCCCGGCCCACCTCCTTCTGCAGCTTGGGGAAGACGAGCTGGTCCAGGATGTTGTCCAGGATCCACACGGGAACGATGTGCACCCAGCTGTCCAGGAAGTCTACCATCGGGTCACAGTTCCTCGGTTGCCAGTGAGTGACGATACTTCGAACAAAGGGCATCCAGACTTCCCATATCAGCCTGTGCGAGGAAGGCAGAGGGCGGCTGGTGAACAGCACTGACTGGCTTCCACGTGTGCAAAGTACTCCGCCACCCGCCGGCTAAGCATGAAAATGGCAACAGCGGGGCACTCCAGTCACAGACACCCATCGGACCGGCCCATGTGTTGGCCAGACGTGCGCCCGCCTTGACCTGCTCTCCTGGCCGCCCACTCGGCCTCAGGGCCTGTCTCCTCAGTAGCACCTCTTCTGCCTCCCTGGCAGGGCTGCTGTCGGGTCCCGCCCCCACCCCCACCCCCCTCACCCCCACCACCCCCGCAAGCGTCGTGCGCTTCCGCAGCTGGAGCTCTATCTGCACAGCCTCATGCTTCGGGTCACAGCTTCGACGTCACCTCCCCCGAGAGACCTGTGCCCCCCCCCAACAGGTGTACATACACAGGTGGGCACCCTTGTCATTCTCTACTGCTGGACCCAGTACACAGGTGGGCACCCGTGTCATTCTCTACTGCTGGACCCAGGTGGCAGCCTGGGTTTATCTGTCCACTTCCTTGGTTACCACCTGCCTTTTCCCCTCACTGGAGACAGGCCGTCTCTTCACTCCCAGGGTAAGGCAGCACGGAACACAGGCAGATCCTCAACGGCCACTTGACAGGTGTGGGGTGAACTAATGAATGAATTTAAATTCCCCGAGCAGCACCGGCACGTGGCCGAGGGTTCACACAGGCAGTAAGCCCCGTCCCCCGCCCGAGGAGCACCTGTGGAAGGCGTCTGCCGAGAGGTCCTGCCCCCCGTGGGACAACAGCTGGTCGTTCTCCAGGAGGCTTTTCCACTTGGAGATGATCTCGGTGCCGTACGTACAGTCCTGAGGAGAAACACAGCAGCTGAGAGGCAGCCGGCTGACAGCCCCCTGGACCATCTCGCACCCAGGCCTGCCCCAGAGGAGAGGCAGCGTGGCGGACTCCCCGCCCACTCACCTTGAGGGGGTCCCACTCCTTGAAGTAGTCCTTCATGAGCGGGTAGACGATGGCCACGGCCAGGTCCACGCGGTCGGACATCCTGTACTCCTCGTAGTACTTGTCCTGCAGGGTCTCAAAGATGCGGGCGCACTCGTCCAGGGTGAGGGGGTCACTGCAGCCGGGCTGCAGGCGCCGCTCGCACTCCTCCACGAGCCCCAGAACCTTGCTCAGGTTGGAGATGGCCCGTTCCTCGTGCTCCAGGACCTCCGACACCTTTTCCAGCTCATGGGAAAGGTTGATCACCATGTCTCGCTCGTATTGCAACTGCCGGTCGTTCTGGATGATCTCCTGCTCTGTGAGGTCGATGAGCAGCTGCAGGTTGTGCTCCAGCTCCGGCAGTGCGAAGCCGGGGGCCTTGGCCTCCTTGCCGGGCTGGGGCGGCTGCTGTGACTGCAGCGGGAGCCCGTCGTCGGGGACGCTGTGCTTGTGGCTGATCTGGCTGTAGCTGTAGTAGACCTTCTGCTCCCGGCCCGTCATGTCTATGACCTTGGAGAAGGTGGCAGAGGACACGCGGGTTAATGCTCACCACTGCTGCCCTGTTAGACACACACCTGAGCCCGGGGAAGGCACGACGCTGGTGGGAACGTGTCAAAACCACACCGCCCAGCAGAGCTGGAGAAGGGCGGTGTTTCTCAAAGTGGGGCCTGGGCCGCGCTAGATTGGAGGAGACTCCAGGGACAAAACAACCAGGTACAAACAACCAACCGGTTCTTGACTCGGTCCCCCTGGACCAACTGGATGGAGAAGACTTTTTAGCAAAACTGATGAAATATGAATGTGGACTATTTAGTTGAGATGAAAATCTATTTTCATGGAAAAGTAGAGTCTGTACTGATCAGAGCAGGCAATGGGACAACATACACAATCAAAATATCATATTTTGGTTAAAAAATGAATATTTAGACAAAAACACCTGCAAGGATGTACATCACGGGTGTGAAAACCAGTCATTTATGGGAAAGGAAAGTAATTCTAATGCTTTTGCCTCTATTTCCTAATTGTCTAAAAGGTACTGCATACTGCTCTGTAGTAATAGTTGTTTTTTTAATTTAAAAACAACATGAAACATACAAAAGCCACAAAGGCAACCAAGGAAATGAGCTAACTTCAATGTCTGAAGGAGACTGAGGAAACGAGAACGTGGCTGTGATGAAACAGAAGCATCGCCGTCACCTGAGGTGACGGTGTAATCTCTGAACCGCCTGTATTACAAATACCTGGGGGAAAATAACTGAGCATGAGGCCCCATCTAGATCTACAGCCTCAAAATCTCCAGCTGTGACCTGGACATCTGCACTTCTCACCAGGTCCCCAAGTAACCTGATACACAACACCCTGGCCTTTTGAGAACCCCACTCGACTTTCTGTAATACACACACACTGTATCTTCTACGCTATGTCCCCTACAACAGACATCTGTCACCAATGTTCTCTGGCCACTAGGGACAGTAATGGAAAAGCCTCAGACTATCCATACAGAACAGTGGTAATCGTCTTAAATGCAACGCTGGGATGCCCTGAGGGCCCACTCCTGCTCGAGAAGTGAGTTAGTGCAACCTTCCCACGATTTAAGAGGCTTGAAGACTTTAGCCTGTGACTGCACTTCTAGGAATCTATCCTTAACAGCTATAAAACAAAGACAAGCCTTTATACACAAACTAACCTGCCCCAAACCAAACCAGAAATGTTAAAAGTCTAGCAACAGAATAACAGGAACATCGTAGCAACAGAATGACAGGAGCATCATTAAATTCACTGATAGCAAGCTCCAGAAAGCTGGGGACATTGTTCGATTTAGCACTCTCACACCACAAGGAGCGCTTGGCACAGGGTTGGGACGGCAATGAGCCTGAGTGTGAGTGCGGGGAGTGGGCACAGGCTGCTTCACGCCACAGAAGCAGCGCACACAGAGCCGGGATGGAAGGCCCGCAGGAACCTTACGAGCAAATGTTCGGTGACTGCTCTGGTGTGTGGGGTAACTTTGTGTCTTCCAAGCCCCCATCCTGGACCAGGCATCCATGGGCCCCGTACCTTGACCTGAGAAAGCTCCTTCTGGGGAGCAGCAAGCTTCTTGCTAATCCTGCCCTTGGCTTTCAATTCTTCCACTGTCTTGTAAGAGTATCTGGGCTTCTTCTTGCTTCCACTGGGGTCTTTCCTCCACTGGCTCAGCTCCTTCTGAAATTCCTGAGTCAGAGGGATACAGTCCATCACAAGAAGGAAGGGCCACTTTTTACCACAGGTGGGGTCGGTGAGACTTGCACAAGGTTCTGTGCCGAGGACCGTGCTGTGTAACACTAAACCCAGCCAAGGACACTGCTTGACACTCGCTCCCCGCCCTTACCAATGCTGAGACCCCTTCCCGACACACCCAACCTTATGTTCTCCCCAGGACTTCCTGCAACCACAGTGTGGTTACTTGTTTACCGCGTCCCTGTCCACCAGGCTCCACACCCGTTCAGCGTGGGACACCAGCCTCCAGCACAGTGAATGGCGCGCGGTAGCTGGGCGAGTGAGCGAGCATATGAACAAACACCAGTTGAAAGGGGCACAGACAGCACCCGGCCCGTCTCCTGACTCACCTCCTCAGCTTCTTCTTCGGAGTCAGCCATGGGGAAGTCTTGCAGGAGCTGAGTGGTGCGCTCCGAGCCATATGCCCCCACAGCGCCCTTCCCCTTTCTCTGCTTGGCTTCGATTGGGTTGATGATACCTGACAAATTTCAGCAAAAGACAGAGACTTCAGGTCATGGCATTTGCCACGTGTGTGGGGACCACACTCCTGGGTCCTTACTCAAGACGACGCACCACCCAGGAAGGAGAGTGCACTTCTGCCCTCCCAACACTGTTCCGCTCCCGGGTGACCGGAAGTGTCTGTGCATTTATGCTGCCACAGAGCAGTGTGCGGATATCACCATATGTATGTCCTAAATACAGATTTCCATTTCCACTTGGATTCATTTTTTTAGTGGATGGGAATATTCATTTATAACTGGAAACTCTGGCAATACTAGAGTCTACACTTTGTTAATTTGGAAGCCTATTAATATAGAAAGGGCAGTAATTCAGATAATATATTAATTCTGATTAAAGTGAGGTGAAGCTGCCATTTAATATGAAACTCCATCTATTTTACTTAGTACTTCATGTCTCCCATGCTTAACTTGTTCTATAACATATTTAAGCCTTGGAAATAAATGTGTCTTTTTCCTGTAAAAAAAGTTTACAAACAGGACTACAACATTTCAGTGAAGAACTGCCCACCACACCCCTTCCAGCTAGTACTGTGGAAATGCCACATTAGAACGTCCCTCACTCATTCCAGGTCACCTTTTTCCATCTTCACTCAAGTCCATGGATTTTTCATACAGCTAATAGTTACGTGTCCTGCCCCTTTGTGAGCAGGGACCACAGACTCATATGCCTTCAGGGCCCAGAAACATTAACAGGGACAAGGAAAGTGGGTTGGGGTGTGGAGAAAGCTTCCAGAATAAGGCCGTGGCTGCTACCTGGGGCAAGAAGATTCAGCTAAACCAGTCACTGCCAAGCAAATCTAGAATTCAGGTTTTTAAACACTGGCAACCAGTTTGATTTTTTTAGAAACACTGGGCGGGCCAGAAAGAAGCCTGTGTTCAGCCTATCAGCCTGCAGCCTATTTGAACCCTAACCTCTCCCTCCTGCTAAAATAAGTGTATTTTATGTAACTTGAGTTCTGATAAAGTGCAGTGGCTTGGAGCACAACTGTCATGTGCTGCCAGAAAAGCGAAAAAGCAGAGAAAAGGCAAACCACGCCCCAGCTGCTCTTCCGGCCTCTGCCTGGCCGCCCTCGTGTGAGACAGCGGAGTGGGGGTACCACACCTTGTGCGTTCTTCCCGAGGCCTCTTCCAGGGACATAGCCCATCTTCTGAAGAAGCTTCTGTCCAATTCCTTTTGTGTGTCTTTCCCAGCTGCCAAAATCCATGAAAGACTTGGTTCCTCCTGCAAAACCTTTCTGGCTGGGTTTAAAATTGCCACCCTGAAAAGAAGAAGAAAAATCAAAAGAAGGAAAAACGTAAGAAAGAAAGCTTGGCTGATGGGAACATGGCCTGGCAGTCACAGAGTGTTGTGAAAAGTATCCTATTGTACAAACCAAACATATCTGTGACATGTCTCAGGAAAGAGACAAGACTGCACTGCACATATCACCCCTCAGGGAAACCTACCTCACAGGGGAGACCCACACGAGCGGCCTCCAGCTGAACCCCTCCCCCAGCAGATGCTTGGGCCAAAGTGATCTTCCAGGGCTATTACTAAGGTCACAATCCTTCAATAAAAATGCTACCGTTTTTAACTTCTTTGGTCCGAAATCCTTAGGAAATTCATCCTGCTTAACAGGTTTCTCCTCGTCGTCGGAGCCTTCCAGCTCCGGCTCTTCTGCCGCCCCTTTCTTGAGACCCGCGCTGATGAAGTTGACCGGCGCCGAGTAGTCGCGGGCCCTGCAGGCAAACACAAGGCCCCATGGGGTCCATGAGAACTCTCTGCAGGCATCGCTTGGAGCAGCTCTGCTGGCCAGAGAACTTCCTTAGAGCGGACCTCGTGGGATCCATTTTAAAGACCAACCCATTGACTCGTATCAAAAGGGCCCCAGTAATCACGTTTGACATTTTTGCCTGATGTGTTCAAGTCAACTCCGTGGCTTAAGAGTTAACAATAACAGAGTTGACTAAAAATTGTAAATATGATGCGACTGTCCGCCTTCCTTTTACGTTTTTAAAAAATGAACTTACTTTAAAAAGCATTTGTGACACTGAGTCGAGATGGCAGAGCAGGAGGGTGTGGAGCTCAGCTCCGCCCACAAGACGCCAAGAACACATGTACAAATGGAACAGCTCTCAGAGAACACCTGCTGGACACCAGCAGAGGACCTCGGACACCAGAAAGGACAAGAAAGAGCTCCGCGTAACCAGGTAGGACAAAAGAAAGACAAAAAAAAAAAGCAGCAGGACAGGACCTGCGCCCCTGGGAGGGGAGGTCCCGTCACCGGCGGAGAGATCGGCCGGGACAGAAAAGGAGCTTCTGAGGCTCAGAGGAGAACGCAGCAACCGGTCCGTGACAGGCACAACAGAGTGAGAACTAGGCGGACAGTCTGTGCCACAGCCCTACACACCCCAGCCTGAGGCCTGTGTCCGCTGGGATAGGCAGGGGCTGCGTGCCCGAAAGTGGGGTTTGAAGAACAGACCCGGGGAGAGGCCTGCTGCTGGCTGTGCAGAGACAGGCTGTAGGGGTGGGAGTGCGGAGCTCTGCAACCAGGAATGCTGGTGGAAGCAGCCCAGGCCGCCACAGAAGTGAAGTGCCATTTTTAAGAGGCACGCGAAGCGCAGGGCCACCACCACAGCCTCTTCCCCCACGTGCGGCCCCTGCCTCCCCGGGCTCTGGGAGGGGCCCCCGTCTAGGCAGCCCACTCGCCCAAGCTGGCTCGTGCGCTCCAGCAGCCTCGGGAGCAGATGCCCACGGGTGGCCCGCACGCAGAGGTGGGGCTGAAGCCACAGCTGAGCACCAGGGGCCCTGAAACTACGGAAGAAGAGCTGAAGTCTCTCCTTCCGGCTGCGTGAACTGGATTTACACCTCCACTGGCGGCTTTATAAATTCAGCTCCCGCTGAACGTCCAAGAGGACGAGCGCCCCCTCAGCTGAAACAGGTCTGGCTTCGGCAGCCGAGGGCTCCGTGGGTACATACATGCGGGGCTGGGCCAGGCTGGAGTCCAAGCTGCCCCCGCAGCAGGTCCAGGTGCAGCACTGCTGCGGTCCTGGGACCTGAGTTCAGTGCGTGTGCACTGCTGGCCTGGTGAAAACAATGCCTGAGAGTCACCGGGGCCGACTGCCGGCTCACCGCAGTTAAGGTGGGACCAGTGCCAACAACAGCGTACTTTGTGAGCCCACGCAGCGGGGGAGGAGTGACACAACAGAGCACATTCACAGGTGAAAGCTCCAAAGGAGGAATACTCAGTGGCTTCTCTCCCAGTGGGAGTGCTCCAATCCCACCTACCTTGCACCGCAGATCAGAAACACAGCTCAGAAACAGACCTGGGGGCTTCTACTCCAGCAGCTAAGGAGCAGACACTGCCCCTGACACGGCAGTGACAACCACAGAGCAAAGAGGAGGCCTCACTCGATAGCCAGTGTAGGCTCTGGTCACCACCACATCAGTCACACCACCTATCAACGGGATAACGGCCAGCATACACTGAGGAAAGAGGTGGCAGACCTCCTTACGAAAGGCAGCACTTGCACTAAAAAAATATTAAACCCACGCAGGCTACACAGGGACATTCCCACTTAAAAATAGCCTTCCAAGGGCTTCCCTGGTGGCACAGTGGTTGAGAGTCCGCCTGCCGATGCAGGGGACACGGGTTCGTGCCCCAGTCTGGGAAGATCCCACATGCCACGGAGTGGCTAGGCCCATGAGCCATGGCCGCTGAGCTGCGCGTCTGGAGCCTGCACTCCACAGCGGGAGAGGCCACAACAGTGAGAGGCCCGCGTACTGCCAAAAAAAAAAAAAAAATCCTTCCAGGGACTTCCCTCTCACAATCCAAGGATGTGGGTTTGATACCTGGTCAGGGATCTAAGATCCCACGTGCCACGGGGCAACTAAGCCCGCACACGCCGCAACTACTGAGCTCACACACCTCAACCAGAGCCCACATGCTGCAAACTACAGAGCCCAGCCCTCTGGAACCCGTGCACCACAAGAGAGAAAACCCACACCCACAACTAGAGGGAAGCCCACACACCACAACAAAGAGCCAAGGTGCCTCAATGAAGATCCCACGTGTGCTGCAACTAAGACCCGACGCAGCCAAAAATAAATAATAAATGAAATAAATAAATAAACAAATAAATAAATAATAAATCTTGGGGGAAAAGTTGCCTTCCAAGACAGTCTGAGGGTCTAGCGTCAGGAGGAGGAACCCCCAGGGCATTTAGCTTTGAAGGCTAGTGGGGCTTGAGTTCAGGAGTTGCGCAGGGCTGGGGAAACAGAGACTCCACTTTTGAAGGGCACACACAAGGTCTCACATGCACTGGGACCCAGCACAAAGCAGCACCTCCATAGGAACCTGGGCTAGACCTACTTACAGGTCTTGGAGGGTCTCCTGGGGAGGCAGGGGTCAGCTATGGCTCACTGGGTGGGGGGGCAAGGACACTGGTGGCAGAGGTCCCAGGGAACACTGGTCAGTGTGAGCTCTCCTGGAGGCCCCCATTTTGGCACCAAGACCTGCCCCCACCCAACAACCTGCAGGCTCCAGTGCTGGAACGCCTCAGTCCAAACAACCAGCCAGATAGGAACACAGCCTCACCCATCAGCAGAGAGGCTGCCTAAAGTCGTACTGAGCTTAAAGCCACCTCTTGACACAGCCCTCCCCACCAGAGGGAAAACACCCAGCTCCACCCACCACAGGGCAGGCATCACTCCCTCCCACCAGGAAGCCTGCATAAGTCCCTGGACCAACCTCACCCACCAGGGGGCAGACACCAGAATAAAGAGGAACTACAATCCTGCAGCCTATGGAAAGGAGACCACAAACACAGAAGGACAAAATGAAATGACAGAGGAATATGTTTCAGATGAAGGAACAAGATAAAACCCACAAGAACAACTAAATGAAGAAGAGACAGGCAATCTACCTGAAGGAGACTTCAGAGTAATGATAGTAAAGATGATCCAAAATCTCAGGAAAAGAACAGAGGCACAGACCGAGAAGACACAGAAATGTTTAACAAAGAGCTAGAAGATTTAAAGAACGAACAGATGAAGAATACAACTAAATGAAAAAGACACTAGAAGGAGGACTTCCCCTATGGTCCAGTGGTAAAGAATCCGCCTTCCGGGGCTTCTGTGGCGCAGTGGTTGAGAGTCCACCTGCCGATGCAGGGGATGCGGGTTCGTGCCCCGGTCCGGGAAGATCCCATATGCCGCAGAGCGGCTGGGCCCGTGAGCCATGGCCGCTGAGCCTGTGTGTCCAGAGCCTGTGCCCCGCAACGGGAGAGGCCACAACAGTGAGAGGCCCGCGTACCGAAAAAAAAAAAAAAAAAGAATCTGCCTTCCAATGCAGGGTACACGGGTTCAATCCCTGGTCAGGGAACTAAGATCCCTCATGCCGCGGGGCAACTAAGCCTGTGCGCTCCAACTACTGAGCCTGCGTGCCTCAATGAGAGAGCCCACGGGCTGCAAACTACAGAGCCCACGCACTCTGGAGCCCATGCACCACAACTAGAGAGAGAAAACCCGCACACTACAACTAGAGAGAAGCCCACGCAGACAGAAGCCCACATGTCACAACGAAAAGCCTGCGTGCAACCAAGGCCCAATGCAGCCAAAAATAATAATAATAAATAAATGAATATAAAAAAGATACACTAGGGCTTCCCTGGTGGCGCAGTGGTTGAGAGTCCGCCTGCCGATGCAGGGGACACGGGTTCGTGCCCCGGTCTGGGAAGATCCCACATGCCGCAGAGCGGCTAGGCCCGTGAGCCATGGCTGCTGAGCCTGCGCGTCCGGAGCCTGTGCTCTGCAAGGGGAGAGGCCACAACAGTGAGAGGCCCGCCTACCGCAAAAAAAAAAAAAAAAAAAGATACACTAGAAGGGATCAATAGCAGAATAACTGAGGCAGAAGAACAAATAAGTGAGCTGGAAGACAGAGTGGTGGAAATCACTGCCACAGAACAGAATAAAGAAAAAGAATGAAAGGAAATGAGGACAGTCTCAGAGACCTCTGGGATGACATTAAACACACCAACATTTGCATTATAGGGGTCCCAGAAGGAGACGAGAGAGTGAAAGGGCCTGAGAAAATATTTGAAGAGATTATAGCCAAAACCTTCACTAACATGAGAAAGGAAACACTCAGTCAACTCCAGGAAGTGTAGAGAGTCCCATACAGGATAAACCCAAGGAGGAACCCACTGAGACACATATCAATCAAACTGACAAATACAAAGAAAAAATATTAAAAGCAACAAGGGAAAAGCAACAAATAACAAGGGAATCCCCATAAGGTTATCAGCTGATTTTTCAGCAGAAACTCTGCAGGCCAGAAGGGAGTGGCACGATATATTTAAAGTGACACAAGGGAAAAAAACCTACAACCAAGAATACTCTACCCGGGACTTCCCTGATAGTGCAGTGGTTAAGACTCTGCACTCCCAATGCAAGGGGCCTGGGTTTGATCCCTGGTGAGGGAACTAGATCCCACATGCAGGCAGAACTAAGACTTCGCATGCCACAACTAAGGAGCCAGCAAGCCTCAACTAGGGAGCCCTCAAGCTGCAACTAAGGAGCCTGCCTGCCACAACTAAGACCCAGCACCACCAAATAAACAAACAAATTAATTAATTAAAAAAAAACTCTACCCAGCAAGGCTCCCATTCAGATTTGATGGAGAAATCAAAAGCTTTACAGATAAGCAAAAGCTAAGAGAATTCAGCACCACCAAACCAGCTTTACAACAAATGCTAAAGGAACTTCTCAAGGCAGAAAAGGCCACAAACAGAAACAAGAAAATTATGAATGGGAAAGCTCACCGGTAAAGGAAAATATACAGTAAAGGAAAGAAATCATCCACACACAAATATGATATCAAAACCAGCAACCATGAGAAGAGGGTAGTACAAATGCAGGAAATGGGAAATGCATCTAAATTAAGAGACCAGCAACTTAAAATAACCTTGTGTGTGTGTGTGTAGGCTGCCATATCAAAACCTCATAGGAACTGCAAGCCAAAAAACTACAATAGATACACACACAAAAAAGGAAAAGCAATCCAAACACAACACTAAAAATAGTCATCAAAGCACAAGAGAAGAAAACAAAAGGAAAGAAAAAAGACCTACAAAAACAAACCTGAAACAATTAAGAAAATGGCAGTAAGAACATACATACTGATAATTACCTTAACTGTAAATGGATTAAATACTCCAAGCAAAAGACAAACACTGGCTGAATGGATACAAAAACAAGACCCGTAAATATGCTGTCTACAAGAGACCCACTTCAGATCTAAGGACACATAGAGACTGAAAGTGAGGGGATGGAAAAAGGTATTCCATGCAAATGGAAATCAAAAGAAAGCTGGGGTAGCAATACTCATATAAGACAAAAGAGACTTTAAACACTGTTACAAGAGACAAGAAAGGACACTACATAATGATCAAGGGATCAATCCAAGAAGAAGATATAACAATTGTAAATATTTATGCACCCAACATAGGAGCACCTCAATACATAAGGCAAATGCTAACAGCCATAAAAGGAGAAATAGATTTTACAGCCCACTTTTATCAATGGACAGATCACCCAGACAGAAAATCAATAAGGAAACACAGGCCTTAAATGACACATTAAACAAGATGCACTTAATTGATATCTATAGAGCATTCCATCCAAAAGCAGCAGAATACACATTCTTCTCAAGTACACATGGAATATTCTCCAGGATTGATCACATGCTGGGCCACAAAGCGAGCCTTAGTAAATTTAAGAAAACTGAAATCGTATCAAGCAACTTTTCTGACCACAATGCTATGAGATTAGAAATCAACTACAAGAAAAAAAACTGTAAAAAACACAAACACATAGAGGCTGAACAATATGCTACTCAACAACCAACGGATCACTAAAGAAATCAGAGAGGAAATCACACAACACCTAGAGACAAATGACAACAAAAACACGACAATCCAAAACCTATGGGACCCAGCAAAAGCAGTACTAAGAGGAAAGTTTATAGCAATACAATCTTACCTCAGGAAACAACAAAAATCTCAAATAAACAACCTAACCTTACACCTAAAGCAACGAGAGAAAGAAGAACAAACAAAACCCAAAGTTAGCAGAAGGAAAGAAATCATAAAGATCAGAGCACAACTAAATTAAATAGAGACAAAGAAAACAACAGAAAAGATCCATGAAACTAAAAGCTGGTTGTTTGAAAAGATAAATAAAACTGAAAAACCTTTAGCCAGACTGTCAAGAAAAAAAAGGAGAGGGCTCCAATCAATAAAATTAGAAATGAAAAAGGAGAAGTTACAATGGACACCACATAAATACAAAGGATAAGAGACTACTACAAGCAACTATATGTCAATAAAATGGACAACCTAGAAGAAATGGACAACTTCTTAGAAAGGTACAATCTCCCAACACTGAACCAGGAATAGAAAATATGAACAGACCAATTGCAAGTACTGAAACTGAAACTGAATAAAAAAGTGCCAACAAAAGCCATCCAGGACCAGATGGCTTCACAGGCAAACTCTATCAAACATTTAGAGAAGAGTTAACATCTATCCTTCTGAAACTATTCCACAAACTTGCAGAGGAAGTTAACATTCCCAAACTCACTCTATGAGGCCACCATAACTCTGATATCAAAACCAGACAAAGATATCACAAAAAAAAGGAAAAGAAAGAAAATTACAGGCTAGTTTCACTGATGAACATAGACGCAAAATCCTCTACAAAATACTAGGAAACCAAATCGAACAATACATTAAAAGGATCATACACTATGATCAAGAGGGACTCATCCCAGGGATGTAAGGATTCTTTAATATCTGCAAATCAATCAGTGTGAAACACATCAACAAACTGAAGAATAAAAACCATATGATAATCTCAACAGATGCAGAAAAAGCTTTTCACAAAATTCAACACCCATTTATGATTAAAAACAGGGGCTTCTCTGGTGGCGCAGTGGTTGAGAGTCCGCCTGCCGATGCAGGGGACACGGGTTCCTGCCCCACTCCGGGAAGATCCCACATGCCGCGGAGCAGCTGGGTTCGTGAGCCATGGCCGCTGAGCCTGCGCGTCAGGAGCCTGTGCTCCGCAACGGGAGAGGCCGCAACAGTGAGAGGCCTGCGTACCGCAAAAAAAAAAAAAGAAAAAAGAACTCTCCAGAAAGTGGGCAAAGAGGGAACATACCTCAACCTAATAAAGGCCATATATGACAAACCTACAGCTAACATCATATTCAACGGTGAAAAGCTGAAAGCATTTCCTCTAAGATCAGGAACAAGACAAGGATGTCCACTCTTGCCACTTTTTTTTTTTTTTTTTTTGCAGTACGCGGGCCTCTCACTATTGTGGCCTCTCTCGTTGCGGAGCACAGGCTCCGGACATGCAGGCTCAGTGGCCATGGCTCACGGGCCCAGCCGCTCCGCGGCATGTAGGATCTTCCTGGACTGGGGCACGAACCCGTGTCCCCTGAATCGGCAGGCGGACTCTCAACTACTGCACTACCAGGGAAGCCCCACTCTTGCCACTTTTATTCAACATAGTTTGGAAGTCCTAGCCATGGCAATCAGAGAAAAAAAAGAAATAAAAGGAATACAAATTGGAAAAGAAGAAGTAAAACTGTCACTGTTTGCAGATGACATGACACCATACATAGAAAATCCTAGAAAACTACTAGAGCTCATCAATGAATCTGGTAAAGTTACAGGATACAAAAATTAATACACAGAAATCTGTTGCATTCCTGTACACTAACAAAAGATCAGAAAGAGAAATTAAAGAAACAAACCCATTTACCATCATCAAAAAGAATAAAATACCTAGGAATAAACCTACCAAAAGACCTGTACTCCGAAAACTTTAAGATGCTGGTGAAAGAAACTGAAGATGACACACACAGATGGAAAGATATACCATGATCCTGCATTGGAAGAATCAGTATTGTCAAAATGAATATTCTACCCAAGGCAATCTACAGATTCAATGCAATCTCTATCAAATTACCAATGGCATTTTTCACAGAACTAGAACAAAAAATTTTTAAATTTGTACGGAGACACAAAAGACCCCAAATAGCCAAAGCAATCTTGAGAAAGAAAAATGGAGCTGGAGGAGTCAGGCTCCCTGACTTCAGACTATAGTACAAAGCTACAGCCATCAAGAGTATGGTACTGGCACAAAACCAGAAATACATTATCAGTGGAACAGGATAGAAAGTCCAGAAATAAACCCACACACCTATGGTCAATTAATCTACAACAAAGGAGGCAAGACTCTACAATGGAAAAAAGACAGTCTCTTCAATAAATGGTGCTCGGAAAACTGGACAGCTACATGTAAAAGAATGAAATTAGAACATTCTTTAACATCATACACAAAAATAAACTCAAAATGGATTAAAGGCCTAAATGTAAGACCTGATACTATAAAACTCTTAGAGGAAAACATAGGCACTGCTCTCTGACATAAAACGCAGCAGTATCTTTTTCTATCTGTCTCCTTGAGTAATGGAAATAAAAATAAAATAAATAAATGGGACCCAATTAAACTCAAAAGCTTTTGCACAGCAAAGGAAACCATAAACAAAACAAAAAGACAACCCACAGAATGGGAGAAAATATTTGCAAACGATGTGACCGACAAGAGATTAATCTCCAAAATCTACAAACAGTTCATGCAGCTCAATATCAAAAAAAAAAAAAAAAATCAAAAAATGGGCAGAAGACCTAAACAGACACTTCTCCAAGGAAGACATATACGTGGCCAAGAGGCAATTGAAAAGGTGCCCACCATCACTAATTATTAGAGAAATGCAAATCAAAACTACAATGAGATATCACCTCACACCAATCAGAATGGCCATTAACAAAAAATCTACAAACAGCAAATACTGTAGAGGGTGTGGAGAAAAGGGAATCCTCCTACACTGTTGGTGGGAATGTAAATTGGTACAGCCACTTTGGAGAAGAGTATGGAGGTTCCTTAAAAAACTAAAAATAAAGTAAAGCTGTCACTGTTTGCAGATGACATGATACTATACATAGAGAATCCTAAAGATGCTACCAGAAAACTACTAGAGTTAATCAATGAATTTGGTAAAGTTGAAGGATACAAAATTAATGCACAGAAATCTCTGGCATTCCTATAAACTAATGATGAAAAATCTGAAAGTGAAATCAAGAAAACACTCCCATTTACCATTGCAACAAAAAGAATAAAATATCTAGGAATAAACCTACCTAAGGAGACAAAAGACCTGTATGCAGAAAATTATAAGACACTGATGAAAGAAATTAAAGATGATACAAATAGATGGAGAGATATACCATGTTCTTGGATTGGAAGAATCAACATTGTGAAAATGACTCTACTACCCAAAGCAATCTACAGATTCAATGCAATCCCTATCAAACTACCACTGGCATTTTTCACAGAACTAGAACAAAAAATTTCACAATTTGTATGGAAACACAAAAGACCCCGAATAGCCAAAGCAATCTTGAGAATGAAAAACGGAGCTGGAGGAATCAGGCTCCCTGACTTCAGACTATACAACAAAGCTACAGTAATCAAGACAGTATGGTACTGGCACAAAAACAGAAATATAGATCAATGGAACAGGATAGAAAGCCCAGAGATAAACCCACGCACATATGGTCACCTTATCTTTGATAAAGGAGGCAGGAATGTACAGTGGAGAAAGGACAGCCTCTTCAATAAGTGGTACTGGGAAAACTGGACAGGTACATGTAAAAGTATAAGATTAGATCATTCCCTAACACCATACACAAAAATAAGCTGAAAATGGATTAAAGACCTAAATGTAAGGCCAGACACTATCAAACTCTTAGAGAAAAACATAGGCAGAACACTCTATGACATAAATCACAGCAAGATCCTTTTTGACCCACCTTCCAGAGAAATGGAAATAGAAACAAAAAGAAACAAATGGGACCTAATGAAACTTCAAAGCTTTTGCACAGCAAAGGAAACCATAAACAAGACCAAAAGCCAACCCTCAGAATGGGAGAAAATATTTGCAAATGAAGCAACTGACAAAGGATTACTCTCCAAAATTTACAAGCAGCTCATGCAGCTCAATAACAAAAAAACAAACAACCCAATCCAAAAATGGGCAGAAGACCTAAATAGACATTTCTCCAAAGAAGATATACAGACTGCCAACAAACACATGAAAGGATGCTCAACATCTTTACTCATTAGAGAAATGCAAATCAGAACTACAATGAGATATCATCTCACACCAGTCAGAATGGCCATCATCAAAAAATCTAGAAACAGTAAATGCTGGAGAGGGTGTGGAGAAAAGGGAACCCTCTTGCACTGCTGGTGGGAATGTGAATTGGTACAGCCACTATGGAGAAGAGTATGGAGGTTCCTTAAAAAACTACAAATAGAACTACCACATGACCCAGCAATCCCACTACTGGGCATATACCCTGAGAAAACCATAATTCACAAAGAGTCATGTACCAAAATGTTCATTGCAGCTCTATTCACAATAGCCAGGAGATGGAAACAACCAAAGTGTCCATCATCGGATGAATGGATGAAGAAGATGTGGCACATATATTCAATGGAATATTACTCAGCCATAAAAAGAAACGAAATTGAGCTATCTGTAATGAGGTGGATGGACCTAGAGTCTGTCATATAGAGTGAAGTAAGTCAGAAAGAAAAAGACAAATACCATATGCTAACACATATATGGAATTTAAGGAAAAAAATGTCATGAAGAACCTAGGGGTAAGACAGGAATAAAGACACAGACCTACTAGAGAATGGACTTGAGGATATGGGGAGGGGGAAGGGTAAGCTGTGACAAAGTGAGAGAGTGGCATGGACATATATACGCTACCAAACGTAAAATAGACAGCTAGTGGGAAGCAGCCACATAGCACAGGGAGATCAGCTTGGTGCTTTGTGACGACCTAGAGGGGTGGGAGGGAGGGAGACGCAAGAGGGAAGAGATATGGGAACACATGTATATGTATAACTGATTCACTTTGTTATAAAGCAGAAACTAGCACACCATTGTAAAGCAATTATACTCCAATAAAGATGTAAAAAAAAAAAAAACTAAAAATAGAGCCATCATATGATCCAGCAATCCCACTCCTGGGCCTATATCTGGGGAAAACCGTAACTCAAAAAGATACATGTACCCCAATGTTCACTGCAGCACTAGTTACAATAGCCAAGACATGGAAGCAACCTAAATGTCCACTGACAGATAAATGCATAAAGATGTGGTACACACAATGTTCACTGCAGCTCTGTTTACAACAGCCAGGACATGGAAGCAACCTAACTGTCCATCAACAGCTGAATGGATAAAGAAGACGTGGCACATATATACAGTGGAATATTACTCAGCCATAAAAAGAAATGAAACTGAGTTATTTGTAGTGAGGTGGGCGGACCCAGAGACTGTCATACAGAGTGAAGTCAGAAAGAGAAAAACAAATACCATATGCTAACACATATATATGGAATCTTAAAAAAAAAAAAAAAACGCTCTGAAGAACCTAGGGGCAGGATAAAGATGCAGACATAGAGAATGGACTTGAGGACGTGGGGAGGGGAAGGGTAAGCTGGGACAAAGTGAGAGAGTATCACTGACATATATACACTACCAAATGTAAAATAGATAGCTAATGGGAAGCAGCCGCATAGCACAGGGAGATCAGCTCGGTGCTTTGTGACCACCTAGAGGGGTGGGAGGGACACGCAAGAGGAAGGAGATATGGGGATATATGTATACGTATAGCTGATTCACTTTGTTATAAAGCAGAAACTAACACACCATTGTAAAGTAATTATACTCCAATAAAGATGTTAAAAAAAAAAAAAGATGTGGTACCTATATACAATGGAATATTACTCAGCCATAAAAAATAATGAAATAATGCCGTTTGCAGCAACATGGATGGACCTAGAGATTATCATACTAAGTGAACTAAGTCAGAGAAAGACAAATATCATATGATATCACTTATATGTGGAATCTAATTTAAAAAATGACACAAATGAACTTATTTCCAAAAGAGAAACAGACACACAGATCTGGAAATCCAACTTATGGTTACCAAAGGGGAAACGTGGGGGGAAGGGATAAATTAGGAGATTGGGATTAACGTATACACACTACTGTATATAAAATAGATAACTAACAAGGAGCTACTGTGTAGCACAGAGAACTCTACTCAATATTCTGTAATGACCTATATGGGAAAAGAATCTGAAAAAGCATTTGTTTCAGACACTATTTCAAGTAGAAAAATCAAACAAGAAAGACATTCTCATAAATCAAAATCATAAATAAATAAAATATATTGAGAGATTATATAAATGTAAAGTATATTAGCAATTATATCAGTCAGATTCTTAGAAAGTCTCATGTCCATTAAATTTGTTTATGAAAACTAAAGTACCTAAGAGGGACTTCCCTGGTGGTCCAGTGGCTAAGACTCCGCGCTCCCAATGCATGGGGCCCAGGTTGGATCCCTGGTCAGGGAACTAGATCCCACATGCTGCAACTAAGAGTTCACACACTGCAATAAAGATCCCACATGCCACAACTAAAATACCCCGCATGCCGCAATTAAAAAGATCCTGCATGCCGCAACTAAAAAGATCCTGCGTGCCACAACTAAGACCTGGCGCAGCCAAATAAATAAATAAAAACTAATAAAATATTAAATAAATAAATAAATTAAATACCTAGGAAATTAACTCCGTGAGATGGAAAGTATTGATTTTAACCCTGAATGCCGCAAAAACAGTAGTTAGAATAAATCATTAGCAACAGTTCCTTTTTGTATGAACTGGAGCTGATAGCTTTCTACTGAGTAGCTGAAGGGAGAGAAAAGATTCCAAAGAAAAGCCCCAGGAATACAGCAAAATAAGGCGATGCTTTACAAAATGACTAACCTAGTAAATAAACATCCCCATGGCAGCAATAAAATTCAGAGAATTTTTTCCTAAGAGATGCAATATAAGAGCCCAACTCTAGAGTCAGACAGGCCCAGATTCTCACAGCTTAGCTGCATGGCTTTTGGCTGCTGTTTCTTAATCTGTAAAATGGGATGATAATAATGGTACCTTTCTCGGACTTCCCCGGTGGTGCAGTGGCTAAGAATCCACCTGCCAAATGCAGGGGATACAGGTTCAAGCCCTGGTCCAGGAAGATACCACATGCTGCGGAGCAACTAAGTCTGTGCACAACTACTGAGCCTGTGCTCTAGACCTCACGAACCACAACTACTGAGCCCATGTGCCACAACTACTGAAGCCCGCGGGCCTAAAGCCCGAGCTCTGCAACAAGAGAAGCCACCACAATGAGAAGCCCGCGCACCACAACAAAGAGTAGCCCCCACTCACTGCAACTAGAGAAAGCCCGCGTGCAGCAACGATGACCCAATGCAGCCAAAAATAAATAAATAAATAACTTCATTTAGATAAATAAATAAATAATATGACGGTACCATTCTCATAAGGTCAATGAGACCAGGCCTGTGAAGAACCCAAAGATTTTGGCTGCTATTATTATGATCTTGCAATTCTTGACCCCTGATCTATTCATCATCCACTGTTCGATTTCTTGCCAGAAGAAAAAAGGTTGAACTGATCTCTGCTCTTTCTCCCCAGTTTCCTTTGTGAAAAATGTACAATATCAATGGGCCTCCAAGCCTCAGGTGGGGACAGGGAGACAAACCCACATCTACTACCCACTCTGGTCAAGTGAGTTGCAGCCAACACACACACGACTTCACACCAAGGAGGAGGCTTTCAGCCTGAATCCTCATCCCTGTGCTGCCATCTTAGCCCAGGTCTCCCGCACCTCTGCCAGGACCACTGCCTAGGCCTCCTCACAGAGCCCGCTCTTCCACTGTGGCTCCCCGCCAACTTTGCACAAGAGCAAAAGGGTCTTCTCCCCTTCTCCGCAGGTCATACGCTCTCTACACAAACCCACGGCCTCCTCTCAATCTATACTCCCCATCTCTCCCCGCTTCAGCCCACAAAACCTCTCGTATCCTCGTGGGTGCCCGGCTGCCTCCCATCAAGGGCCTTTGCTTACCTGTGCCTCCCCTACCGGCCAATCTTCCCTGACCTCCCAGAAGAGGTCATACTCCCTAAAATGTGTTCCCCCTCAGGTCCTGAATCAGTTACACCCTTCCATTGTGTGAGCCGGTCTCCATCCACTAGTGTCTGGGCTCCTGGAAGGCAAGGACTGGGTCGACAGCACAAGGCTTAATATACATAACTGCTCACTTAACACCAACTGATGACCAACCAGTCAGAGAGCAGCGCTCTACCCTAAAGCGGAACTGGGCTCCCGAGCGGATGCCGCAGCTAAGGGACTCAGTGAGGCTGGGAGGGAAATTTACTTGGCGGGGTAGCTCCCCGACCCCTAGGGAAGCAGCCCGTGCCAGCCGTACCGTTTGCCTCCAAAGCTGGGCCTCTCTTCATCCGAGTCTCGCTCTGCCCACACTCCGTAGGTGGCCTCTTCCTTGGTCTGCCAGTGGCGCTGCCGGTTGGGGTTGAATTCATTCTGGAGATCCCAGTCAGTGATCTCAAAGTTCTCCCGCTCGTCCTCATCATCCATGTGGCCTTGGCCTTCCCCGTCCCGGTACAAGTGGGACAATGACATGCCCTGTCACTAACGGAAGGGATAAAAAAAGGTATAGTGTGTGACAAGTCCTGGGAGCAGCAGCAGGCTTCCCTGTGAGTTCCTACTCCTTGCTGCCTTCAGAACTTCCTGCAGACTAAAATTCACTAACATCGTTACAATTCAATAAAGCAGACACTAAAAACATATTGTAGAAAACAACAGGTACTAAAACACGTGGAACAAAAGACCAGTCCCAACAGTCCATGTGATTCTTAAGCATGTATTTCCTTGTCAATGTCGTAAAACATCACACACACTCACATACACACAAACCACATAAAAACAACTAAGGAAGTATGTTGTTCTATGTATTATTGCCTCAGAAATGAGGTGGACGTCTTCCTGGACCCCAGAGATTTTATTAGTCTCTTCTATTGTCGAGTAAAGAGTTTCATCTGGACCTCTGACAGTCGCAGCACAGTGAGTTTTTTTCGAAGACGCTTTCTGAAACACATTATTTGATGAGAGCCTCATCAAATGAGCCTTAGTTTTCTTCACAAAACATGAACCTCTTCTGAGGCGCCAGAAGGCAGAAGTAATTATGAACATGACCTTAACAGTACACAGCTGTGAAGTGGAATACAGACATCATCTCAGGGTAGCTGGGTGATGAGATTCAGCTGTCTCTTAAGTGGATTGACTGCAGTACCAACCTTAGAGCATGCTTGTAAGGCAGATTCAACGACATGGTGCCTTAAAATCACTTAGCTCACAATAAGTGCTCAAGAAAGAGCTTGTTATGGTAATCCCATGATTAGGTTCATAGCCCTTCCTATTATTGGATTCGGGAATGAGCCGAGCAAAGTGACTGTGAAACCAGCTGCTAAAAATCACAGCCCGAGTTCAAATCTCCACTCTACCAGGTACTCAGTGTATGAGTATTAAATGCAGGTGAAGTGCCACGCATGGGCCACCACACAGCAATACATTCAATATAAGACAGCACTGTGACTCGCCTCTAGCAGTTGCTGCAAACAGCCTTCAGGGACGGGGGCTGGCTACTTCCCCAGGCGGTGTTAAACTCTGGTCAGCTCTGTTTGAAAGTTTTCCCTGCTTACTCTACTCACTGGCGCACTGGTTGGGTGCTGCCGGTCCCAGCCTCATCCAGGAGCGCAAAAGAGGGAAACATTCTCAGAGGAGGCGGGGAGCCCCAGATACGTGGGAGTCACCAGCACCGCTGCCTCCTTGGGCACAGAGCATGGGGATAACCACATAGTTGTCACGAGTTACAGAGCCCCCGGGGGGGGGGGGTGCTAAGCACTTGCTGGACGCTTGAGGCCGATAATCTCATGTAGGCATCAAGACACTTCTACGAGGAACGTACTACTAGCGTCCTCAAGCTTCAGATTAAGTAAAATGAGACTAAGTTAAATAATTTGCCCTAGGTTCCACGGCTGGCGGGGCTCGAAACCAGATGGGCCTGAAGCCAGGGCTCGGGTGTCTCCCTGCCATGCTGTCCTGGCCCCGCGGCGGAGACTCGGTGCCTAACTCGGCCCAGGCCCCGACTGCCCGGTGACGCCGAGCGGCCCGCCCCTCTCCCCGCCTCGGTAGAGCCGTCTGCGAAAGGGAAGCGCAACTGGCGAGGCCGAGGCCCACCTCCCCTGAACCGGAGCCCCCACTCCCACTGGCACCGAATCCCCCGAGTCCCCTGCCCACTCCCGGGGCCCACTCACCTCTCTCCTACTCAGCGTATCAAACACAACTGCCCGCTCCGGGATAGAAGCGCGCCGCTTGGGGCCGGAACCCGGATGTGCCGGGACAGGCGCGCCGGAAATGGCATTTCTCGACAGCGGAAATGTCGTGCCGGTTGCCATGGCAGCAAGGGAACGCTAGGGCGGCTTTGGATCTAGAGTGGCTGAGCTACTAGGGAGGGTTTTCAGGGCCCGGAATGGCGGAGGGCTGATTTCCCTATTGCGCCCGCTTCGTGGCGACGCCCAGCCTGTGACGACGGGTGTGGACGTCGTCGAGCCACCCTAGCCTAGGGAGACTCCTTTGCCAGCCTGAGATTCTAAATCTGCAAAACGGGGATATAGGACTAGCTCATGGGATAGCTGTGTGTGAGACATTTGCGGGGGGCGGGGGGCGGGGGGCGAGTTAGAGGCGGGGACGGGACATGGCATTCAAATAGGAATAATGAAGGTCAGGACTGTCTCCTGGATCCTTGGGTCTCTCAGTATGAGCACCGTCGTGGGCACAGATCAACTGTTGCCTTATACAGGTGTTTGAGGGAGTGAAGGAATGAATGGGCAAACTCTAGAATTCCCAAGTATTCCCGCCAGAAAACCTTTCCATTCTCTTCCTTTCCAACAGGTTGGTAAATAAATCCATTCAATGATCTAATAAAAATGTACTGAGGGCCTACACTGTGCTAGGCTCCAGGGATCCAGGGAACAAAGAGAGAGGCACCAGGCACTCCCAGGGAATCCCTCACCAGCTCTGGACTCGATGTGGGTACACAAGACTCCAGAGTTACGATCTCAGCTCTGCCACTTACCAACTGTGGACCTCGGGCAAGGCATTAATTACATGTTAAGCCTCAGTTTTCTCTTCTGCAAAACGGTTGAGATAAAATATGTAAGCAATTAAACTGTACCTGGTACGTAACAGGTGCTTAGGGAGTGTTAGCTGCTAATTTTTGCTTTGTTTTCTCTCACTCTCTCTCTAAGATGAAAAGATCCAGGAGGCATTGTTAGAGTATACACAGAGCACTGGACTTGGAGTCAAAAGACTTGGGTCTAAGTTCCCATGGTTGTTATTAATTAAACGAGAACCTACATGAAGGCAATTACATGCCAGCCTCTTGGGAACAGGGACTGTGACTTAATAGTCTCTGTATCCCAGTGACATGTCCAGTCCATGTGCCTTACACAGACACACACTACATAGTATGTACTCAGGAAAGAATCTGGAAAGTGAGGTTTTAGTAGAGGAGAAGGCGGGGGAGAGAGTCTTACAGACTGAAAAGTCCACTACGGAGCAGAGTGAGGGAAACACGGAGACAAGATAAACCATATGTTGAGCCTGAGCCTGAAAACGTATATGCTTCTATTTATAAGTCAAAGTCAAAAATAAAAATAAGCCAGGCTTCTCAGTAGCTATGTCCATAGCTTTACAGCAGATTTTATGGATCTGAGTTACTTTGCTCTTGACGGACTGATGCTAGTGGATTTGTTTCACCAAATGGACCCTACCATGTGGCTTCTGGAAAAGGAAACCTTCTGGATGGTTGTGGGGTCATTGAGAATACAGGCTCTGATCAAGTGTGTGTCCCCTAGAATGGGGCAAATGGGAATCACGTGATAGGATGTCCTGGAAGATCGAAGCATCACTCCTGTGATTTCCTGCCAAGCTGCATAACCTGAATGGAATCATGAGGATACAGAAAGCAAACCCCATTAAAGGGACTTCTACAAAACAACCAGTCTGTCATCTTCAAAAGCGCCAAGGTCATGAAAATGAAAGACCCTACAGCTGTTCCAGACTGAAGTCGACTAAAGAGACATGACAACTAAATGCAACACATGACTCTGAACTGGATCTTTTTGCTATAAAGGAAGTTATTGGGGCAGCTGTCAAAACTTAAATGGGGCCTGAGGTTTCCATGGTAGTGATGTGTCCCTGTTCATTTCCTGATTTTGATGGTTGTCCTGTGGTTACGATGGAGAATGTCATTGTTTGTTGGAAATACTAAAGTATTTGGTGCAGGGTGGAGGGGCATCACATAGGCAACTAAATCTCAAATGATTAAGAGAAATAATGTTTTCTCTATGTACTTAGAATTTTTAAAAAGTGAAGGTTCTGGAGTAAAACTTTAGGGATCCAAATCTCCACTTTGCTGCTTCCTAGATATGGGACCTGGGGCAGGTTGCTTTGCTTCTCTACACCTCAGTTTTCCCACCTCTAAAATGGAGATAAAGATAGCACTGCTCTAAAAAGGTTGTTCCCAGGACCAAAATAAAAAGGGGGAAGGCTAATTAATGCATGTAAAGCCCCTGGCATAGTAAGATCTTCTTAAATGGTTGTGGCTATTTTCATTTAAAAGACCCAATCTCATATCTCTGCATAGATGGTCTCTAGCCTCAAAGACAGTGGTTTTTCCAGGTTTTTGGACCCAAATGCACAGCCTCAGGAAAAGCAAGGAGAGAGGTGGCCAGAGCTGTAGTTTCAGGATCTCATAGCCAGCCTGGTCTCCTGGCACTGCTCAGATAAACCCTTGATTTGGGACCCAGGGACATCCAGGCCCATGTCTAGATTCCCAGTGAGGTGCTCAGACATGTAGCCTTCCCAGGAGGGGGGGTTGCCAGGCAATAACGTTCCTCAGCAGAAGCCTGGCAGGGCTCTCGGACAATCATTGGTCCATCCCTCCCTTCTCACAGAAGAGGCAACAGAGGAGGCCACGCCACAGGGGAGGTACCAGGGCCACACAGAGGATTGAAGGACACAGTCAGACCAGTCCTTTCTCTGCTACACGGTGCATGCACCCATCCACATCATTTCTGTCCACTTACTTGAGCTAATAGTTATAGAGTGACTACTGTCTGTTCAGGGTCCAAAGACCTCTGCATATGTCATCTCTTCAATTCTTCAACCTTCCAAGGTCATTTCTAAGCCGAGTCCACACTCTTAATCACCCCTTAGGCAGCTCACACCATACAGCACTGTTTCCATATTGCCTTCAAAAGATTTGGGGGGGGGGGAATCCTCACTCAGTTACAACTTTAAATAGGTTGGTACCATAGAAACAATCTGTAAGTGGCATTTCAAAGATGATATATTTAAAGCCTAGCACAAGTACCTTTTCTGGGACATTGACATTCTACAGTTGCACATGGCTTAGTCTTAAAAATATTTTGAGTTTTGTTCAAAACAACATATATCATGTCCTGAACTTGGCAGAATTGAAGATCCAGATCAGCTGAGATTAGCAAATTTGGTTTCCTTTTAAGTGTTTCTTACAGATGGTTTCTACCCTACTTATCTTTCAAGAATTTGAGAACACTATCCTTAGATAGAAAGCTGGGATGAGGTTCTGAAGGCCTGGGACATTATCTGTAAAGCAAGCGTCCTCAAAAGGACACAGGTGAGGTGAGCGGAAGTGACACTGCACCAGCTCCAGGCATATACCTTAACTGCGTGGCATCTATTCTCGGGGAGCCCAGCTGCCATATAAGGAGTCTGCTTAACTATGCTACAAGGAAGTCCAGGCTTGCTGTGTGGAGAGGCTACATGATAATGACGCCTCCAGATCCTCCAACCATCCCAGCCCAGGCACCAGACATGTGACTGCAGGAGCCTTCAGTGGACAGAAGCCCCAGCCAGCATCTGACTATGAGCACCACTGAGCTCACTCTAGTTAACTCCTAGAACTGAGAGATTCAACAATAAATGCTTTTAAGTCACGAAGCTGGGGGCTGTTGAGTCATGCAGCAATAGATGGGTGGAACAGTGAATGAGGCCGGATGTCTTCTGCTAACACTTGAGGGGTGATCATGAGCTCCCTGTGTCTGTGACTCCATCAACTACCCATCCCACCTCTGTCTCAAGACAAGGAGAGGCAAGAGCTGCCTCACACTGCAGGCTCTTCACACACCAGGCACCACTGCCCACGTCACCCATCAGCCCCTCCCAATAAACCCAGGAAGTTCTACCTTCCTCATTTTACAGATGAAGAAACAGGGGGGCAAACCACACAGCTGGTACTTTGGCTTGACTCCAAAATCCATACCTCACGCCACTGTGAGTCACTACCTTCCCAAAGCCTCACTACTGTCATGAGAGCTAAGGCAAGGCAGTGTGGGTAAAACATTTAACCCTTAAAAGATAACAAACTGTTCTGGGCCTGGTTGATCCCTAAGCATTTGAGCAGCCAAGGATGAACTCAGCAGGCTTGGAGAGTTCCAACAAACCCTGCACGTGACAAAGAAAGGACCAGCTCCTAGGAGCTCCCCTCTGAGCCCTTGGGATGTCCTCACTAGAAGGAGTGCCTTTGAATACCTAGGACCCTGGACCACAACAGGCCATAGTCTATGTTAACAAAGTGATTTACGGGGGGTCTTGGATCACACTGTATCATGTGACCTCTGGAAGGGCTGGAGACCAAGTAACGACAGTCAGATGCTGCATACCCTTGTGACTGATGCCAAGTAAAAAATGCTGGACGCTAAGGCTCAGGTGAGCCTTCCTGGCTGGCAATACTTCACACATGTTGTCACACATTGTTGGTGGGAGAACCAAGTGTGTCTGTGAGACTCCAGTGGGAGAGGACATCTGGGAGCTCGTGCCTGGGCTCTCCTGGACTCTGCCCTATGCGCCTTTTTCCCTTGCTGATTTTAATCCGTAACCTTTCGCTGTAATAAACCGTAACTGTGAGTCCACCAGGTTTTCTGAGTTCCGTGAGTCCTTGTAGCAAATCGCCAAACCCAAGGGTGGCCTTGGGGCTCCCTGACACAGGAGTTCAGCTGTGCCCTTGCGTGGACCTATTCTCCAGCCTTTGTTCATCATCAATCCACCTGACAAAACTCAACATGGAAGAAAAAAATCTATTCACTCTGTAAAGTAAGGCACAGACAAATGAGTCCCTGTTCAGTTTATTCAAATAATATATATATATTTTTTTCTCTGTGAGTAGAACCGAGGAGGAATCAAAGAAAGCCTCATATATTAAATTCTTAAATAGATTCTTTGAATTCAAAAGTAAGGGTCAACAGAGAGGCACGGGTGATGGGCCTTGTTCCAGCAAACAAAGCCACCAAAGCAGTCCTGCAAATTAAGGAGGATGGCAAATCCATTTCTTAAAAAAAACTTCTCGAGGGGAAAAATATAAAATACCTAAGTTTCAAAAGCCGGACTACCTCCACACTCTTGGTTCTCTACCCCAGACTACCCTAAGATAGAGTGTTTCAAGGTTAAGTTTTCAATGATTCAGCTTTTGCAAACATATGCAAATACATTCCTCTGTGAGCAGTCCTGTTTTGGAGATTAATAGCAAGCAATATGCTTGGATTAGAGGTCCGATTTCCACTCAAATGCGAAGTTTCTTCTCTTCTGGCAACGAAGCCATTTGCAAAGATCTGAAAGGGGAGAAAACAGGTGTTAGGCCCAGAGTCGCAATTCTGAAACAGATCTTGTATATTTATATGTGTGATTGCAGGACAGATGGTCTTCATGCATTCATGTAAGCATGTGAGATTTTCTATAGCATCCAGATGGCTGGAGAGAATTTACCTTTAAAAATGTTTCTTGGGTCCTTACCCACATCTCAACCTGTCGCCACTTGACCTCAAAGATATCACTTTTCTGATTTACGAAGAGCAGATGGCAATGATTAGCTAAAGTACCCTGTCTCTGGGACCTCATCTAAAGAGTAATGCGAGAAATAGATCTGGCTTTCGTCAACGAGAAGGTTCAGGATTCTACTAATGAACCTGCAGAAAGAGAGAGGGAAATCGAGTTGGGGAAAAACTTGGAAAAAGACTGCTTTCAATGTGAGACTTCTTAGGAATTAAACGGAAGTCCTGGATCTTAGCACAACTCGAGATGGGAATACTGATAGTCAGGGTGACTTCGTGTCTCCAGCCTTGTGGGCTGGTGCAAAGTGGATTTCAAGAAAAACTAAAAAATATGCTGATTATTTAAAAATAAGATAAGGAAACTAAAAATCGACTCGAGGCTAGAAGCTCTTTTACAGTTTAAAAGAATAGGCCAAATACCCAGGCAAGTTGGTCCTGGCCTCTCTGACTCCCCCAGGTTTCCCTGAGCCTGATCAGAGAGGCTGGGGAGCATAAGGAAGTGAGCTCACTCGCTGGAGCCTTAACTCCAGTGCCCACATCCGCCACAAGGTCCCAGCGCTCCCACCCAGGCCAGCTCACTTCATCTCACGACCACCCTTGGAGGCGGACAGTGATGAATCCCCATTCTCCAGATGGGGAAAACAGAGGCCAACAGGAGTTGAACCTCGAGTGAGTTCTTAAATCTTTGACTTCCCAAGTTCAGAACCTGTTTACCTGCCCCTTGGCAAAACATGGAGGGATAAATAGGCACTTAAAATCATTTGTTAAAAGCAAACTCTGGGGGAGATGACTTTTGGTGGCTCTGTGGCCTTAGGCAAGTCAACGCCCTTCTCTGGGCTTTGGTTTTCTCCTCCATAAAATGGGACAGTCACGTCACCTGCCTCCCAAGGATGCTGAGGGTTAAAGGAGTAACACAGGAAGAGCACTCGGCCCAGTGCAGTAGGGGTTATTCTTAGACCAGAACTGCTTGTGACTATTATTACAACATTAATTGCTTTGAGCCAACCTGATGCTGTTTATAGAAGCTGGGTTGGCAGACAGTATTCTGTGCAAAATGGTTCTAGAATCCCCCCATCACACCTGTCCTCTGTACCCCCTCCCCAATGCCAGATAAACCTTTTTCTGGTTGGTTCAGCACTGATCCCTGCCCACACCCCTGATCCAGAGCTAGGAGACTACGCCTTGATTCTATAAATAGCTCCCCAGGCTGGGGCCAGGGAAACCTCCTGATGGGGCTGGGTCAGCCCACCTTGGTGGCCACTCCTCCCCAGGGAGGCTCAGGAAGGACAAGCTTTTCAGAAAAGTGACTCCTGGGCTCAGAAGTGTCGGAAGATCCCGGCAACGTCTGCAGGCCTACCTGGAAATCATGAGCTTCCTAGGTGGGAAGAGGTGCTATTCTGGTTCACCTGGAGGAAGACAACACACAGAGGAAGGGTCACAGCCAAGTGGTGGTACCAGGGCCTCACTGCCCTGAGGTTCAGCTCTCAGCATCACTGAATTGGGCACACTCTCTCACCGAGTAGTTACCGCACACCTACTGTGTGCCGGGTGCTGGGGCTACTGTGAACACAATAGACCCCATCCTATCCCCACCCAACTCACATTCTAGTGGGGAGAGGCTGCTCAACAAACACATCCGCAAGATACTATCAAGTCCAGGCAATACAGTGGGCTGATATGAGTGACTGGTGTTGGGGCTCCTTCAGATAAAGTGGTTCGGAGAGGCCACTACAGGGGGATGACATTTAAGGTGGAGTGTAATGAGAAACCTACATGTGATCTTTGCCTTGGGTTCCTGGCACCAAGCTCTTAGAACCCTTGGAACCTCCCTAGTGATAAAAAGCATCTTTTGTATGCAAATGAGATGACTGGTGGCTGGGGGCCCCTAGCTTCAGGATGGCGGCTTGGTTACCAAAAAGGCCAACGCGTGATTAAAGGGTTGGAAATTTCAGCGCCCTCCACCCCAACCTCTGGGGAAGGGAGGAGGCTGGAGATTAATAACCAACAGCCAATGATTTAATCAACCATGCCTACTTAATGAAGCCTCCATAAAAATCCATACATGACAGGGTCAGGGAGTCGGGGTGGGCGAACAGAGAGGTGTCGGGAGGGTGGTGCACCCAGAGAGGGCATGGGAGCTCCACGCCCCTCCCCCCATACCTCACCCTACACCTCTCTTCCACTGGGCTGTTCCCGAGTTACAGCCTTTATGATAAACTGGTGATCTAGGAAGTAAAGTGTTTTCCTGAGTCCTGTGTGTTCTTCTAGTGAATTACCAAACCTGAGTGTGTGTGGGGGGGGGCATGGGGACCCTGCAAATGTGTAGTTGGCTGGGCAGAAAGGTAGGTAGCCTGGGCATCTGAAGTGGGGACAGTTTTGTGGGACTGGGCCCTTAACCTGTGGGGTCAGAGGCTATCTCCGGAAATCAGTGTCAGAATTGAACTGAATTATGCAACACCTAGTTGGTGTCCAGATAATCAGAGAATTAGTTGTTGGTGTTGGAAAACACCCCATAAGCAAAGAGCTAAAAGATGAAAACGAAGCCGGCCGTGCACGGATGTGGGTAGAAAAGCATTCCCGGCAGAGGGAATAGCAAAGCCCTGGAAAGGAGAGGGCGTTTGGAGTTTAGGGATTGAGTATACTTTTTTTTTTTTTTTTTTTTTGCGGTACGCGGGCCTCTCACTGCTGTGGCCTCTCCCGTTGCGGAGCACAGGCTCCGGACGCGCAGGCTCAGCGGCCATGGCTTACAGGCCCAGCCGCTCTGCGGCACGTGGGATCTTCCCTGACCGGGACACGAACCCGTGTCCCCTGCATCGGCAGGCAGACTCTCAACCACTGCGCCACCAGGGAAGCCCTGAGTATACATTTTTGCATGACTTGCCATTCTAATGTGTGAGCAGCTTTGTTTTGCTTGCTTCCTATCTTCCTATTTTTGGGGTTTCACGATTACCATTTTGGATGGCTACATAGTATTCTATACAATGTACACACCACCATTACTCAACTGTTGTCCTAAGATTGTTTCCAAGTTTTGCAATATCCTGCAGGAGATCATGTGCACAGTGGGGGACAGTGGAGGAGAAAAGGGCAGAAAGTAGGGGTTTGACGTAATTTGTGGGGCAGCTCTCCAGAGGGTGGGACTGCTCACGATGACAGAGCATATGCCATTCCTCTACATTTTGCTCCTAAGAGAGCAAAAACGGTCCCAGGCCAGCTTGAATACGCCACACAGTGCAGGAGAGTGTAAACTGGTCCAACTGTTCTGTAAAGCAATTTTAACCTTGTAGTTCAAGAGTCTCAAAAAAGACCCTCCCATGGGGAATTCCCTGGCGGTCCAGTGGTTAAGAATCCACGATTCCACTGCAAGGGGCATGGGTATGATCCCTGGTCGAGGAACTAAGATCCCACATGCCGCACGGCCAAAAAAAAAAAAGACCCTCCCACCCTCTGATTCCACTACTTAAAAATGTATCTGGGGACTTCCCTGACGGTGCAGTGGTTAAGAATCCTCCTGCCAATGCAGGAGACACCGGTTTGAGCCTTGGTCCGGGAGGATCCCACATGCCACGAAGCAACTAAGCCCGTGAGCCACAACTACGGAGCCCGAGTGCCACAACTACTGAAGCCTGTGAGCCTAGAGCCTGTGCTCTGCAACAAGAGAAGCCACCGCAATGAGAAGCCCGCGCGCCGCAACTAGAGAAAGCCCACGCGCAGCAATGAAAACCCAATGCAACCAAAAATAAATAAATAAATTCGTATAAAAACAATTGTATTCGAAGGGAACAATTCCATTGAGGCCCCCCCAGCCCTCGCCCCACAGAAGAGAGGCAAAATCAGGATGATAGGTGCATGATATCATTTGAAATATTGCAAAATGTTGCAAAAATTACATAGGGCAACAGTTAAGTAATTGGTGGAACATAATGCATTCCAGAGAAAACTATGTAGCCATCCGAAATGGCCACAGTGAGACCCCCAAGATGGAAAAACAGTAAGAAAGTAAAACAAAGGAGCTCATACAATGGAACTGCAAGGAACACAAAAATGGATATCCAGGTGGGCAAAAAAAAGACTGTATGTAAAAATGAAAAGGGTTTCAGATGGTGGCTAATTCCCCTTTACCCCACTTCTGTTTGTTGTTCTTGTTACATCCTCTTTGGGTTAAAACAAATAACAAATTAGTGCTGATTAATTCTGGCAATATTTTTTCACAGTGGCAAGAGAAGGGTTTCTGATTCCCACAGAGGGAGTGTGGACTCATCCCCAAAGGACCAAAATCTCACTGCCCGACCCATGAGAGTCTGTGAGTTTGATGATTAAACTGGGGATTAGCATAGGGTGACCCCCCCCTTTCCTGGCCAAGTTAAATAAAACACACACACAAACTGAAACTACTGATTGTAGCATCACCACCCTTCATTTAAAAAGGAGCACTTTCCGGCTTCCCTGGTGGCGCAGTGGTTGAGAGTCTGCCTGCCGATGCAAGGGACACGGGTTCGTGCCCCGGTCCAGGAAGATCCCACATGCCGTGGAGCGGCCGGGCCCGTGAGCCATGGCCGCTGAGCCTGCGCGTCCGGAGCCTGGCAACGGGAGAGGCCACAACAGTGAGAGGCCCGCGTACCGCAAAAAAAAAAAAAAGGAGCACTTTGGCACCAAAAGGAGAATGCTGCAACTGTCAGTCCTGGGAGCGGTTCTTCTTGACAGGATTCAGGGACAGCCTCCATGGACACGCCCAGGAGGCATGGGAGGCCAGCCTGTGGGGATGCGTGTGGGGACACAGGACTGTATTATGTCTACATTTGCACACATACCTGCATCACATGACCCTCATTTTTTGGTAGACTGATGAAATTTTTGTGCTGGGCTGGGAACTGCCACGTTATACTTTTTTATTTTGTCCACACGGTGCGGCACGCGGAACTTCCCTGACCAGGGATCAAACCCATGCCCCCTGCAGTGAAAACACGGAATCTTAACCACTGGGCCACCAGGGAAGTCCAGGAACTGCCATTTTAAATGAAGCTGAATTTAAGGCGAGAGGCAGAAAGTTTGACAGAAAGTCCCCACTAAGTTCCTCCAACTGCTTTCAAGCCAGGGGACAAGGAAGGGGCTCAGGCTGAAGGGCTACTGAGATGTCGCCCCAGGTGGATCAGACACTTGAGAGCCTCTGACTGGAATCCCACCCCCATCCAATTTTCTGATGGGCAAACCATCAACCATATGAGAGAAGTGAAGTGTTCAAGGGCACAGAGGAAGCTAGTGGTGCCGCAGAAATCCCCCTGGGGTTTCTGACCTGAAGATAGCCTTTCAGATTGGCTGGTGTTTTATAGTCCCCTTTCAAGACCTAGGAAAGAAAAAATTATCACTATTGTAGAAATGATCAAAAAATAAAATTAAGCCCATCACTTGCACACCCACCCATCCATCTGGGTACCCACCCATCCACCCTCCCATCCATCTACCTCTCCATCCACCCACACCCCCCCATCCACCCTCCCATCCACGCCCCCCATCTACCCTCCCATCCACCTACCCACCCATCTACACACCCATCCATCCATCTATCCACCCAACCCACCCATCCACTTATCCACCTGCTCATCCATGCATCCATCCAACAAACATGTATTAATGAGCTCCTCTTATTCCAGGCATTATTCTAAGCTCGGGGGTGGGGAGGGGGTTGGGGGCCATTACAACATTGCCCAGACAATTAGAAGTCCCATCCTCCTGGAGCTTCCATTCTGGAGCGGGGAGGGCCAGACAATCCACAAGTGACAACAAACACAATTAAACAAGAACATATCAAACCATGGAAAGTACTACAAGGGAAGTATGTGATTAGGAGTGCCCAGGGGGCTTCTTCTGAAGGCGTGGTCAGAAAGGGCCCCTTGGAACGCATGGCCTTTGTGCTGAGACCTGAGTGACAAGGCAATCCTGCCAGGCTAAGCTCTGAAGAAGCATTCCAGCCAGAGGGCACAGGGAGGACAAAGGCCCTGAGGTGGGAACCAGAAAATTCCAGGCCTTTCCACTATCTCTCGAAATACAAGGCACTGGATAGACCAGCACTGTCCAATAGAATATAATGTGAACCTAGTCTGTAATTTAAAAGTTTCTAGTAGCCACATTAAAAAAAAAAAGTGAAACAGGTGAAATTAATTCTAGTGGGTTTTTTTTTTGGCCACACCGCGCAGCTTGTGGGATCTTAGTTCCCCAACCAGGGATTGAACCCGGACCCTCAGCAGTGAGACCGTGGAGTCCTAACCACTGGACCTACAGGGAATTCCCTCTAGTGGTATTTTTTATTTAACCTGATATAGCTAAAATATTAATACTTCAACATGTAATTGATGGGGTTCAGGGCAGGTCGCCCCCAAATCTACCACTTTGGCATATTCATTATTTTGAATTAAAGTTATTTAAGAAACAGCCGGTGCCAGAAGGACACTCTGACCCTCCTTGGTGCCCTTGAGAGCAGGGAATAAATCTCCCAGGTGAAAGGTACCCTCCCCGCAATAGGAGGTAGACAGACATCCTTCCAGAGATGGAGAAATCAGGGCCAAGAGGGCTGTGTACACAAACCTTGTTACTTCTTCAGTAATTTACTACCCCAAGCCCAAATGTCTTTTTTGTCTTATCAGTACTTCACAAATGTATTCTTTCTTCGTCTAAAAGGTATGAAAGATGCCTGCTTTGGCCCCTTCTTATGAATCTCCTATTTTTATGAGCTCCTGTATGTACGATATTAAATTTGTTTTCTCTCCTATTAATCTGTCTTATGTCAATTTCATTATCAGACCAGCCAAAGAACCTAGAAGGGAAAAAGGGAAAAGTTTTCCTTCCCTATGTAATCAATATAAAAATGATTAAGGAGAAGTTTTACATGCTTTTTGGGGGTACGAGGACCTCAAAATCCAGTGTGTGTTTCACACTTACATGGCACCTTTCAATTTGGACTCATCACATTTCACTGGTCACATTTCAGGGGCCACACAAGCCTAGTGGCTGTAATGAACAGCACAGGTACAGACAGTTTCATTAGCACTGGGATCCTTTCAGAACTGAGTGTACTGCCGAGGATCCAGTACAGGAACATTCTGCGCCTTCAGTACCCGTACACACGTACACACACACACACACACGTACACACACGTACACACACACACACACACCCTTGTGGCTTTCAACGAGGGGACTTATCTTTGTAGTTACAGCAAAATCACTGTAAAGACTAAACAAGGTGTCTGGCACTTGTTAAAACTTGTGGAACCCCTAAGGAGTAAAGCTCTTTTGTTTTGTTTTTGTTTTTCCTTTTTTTGCTTTCTTGATTTTATTTTAAAAGTACACAGGGTCACAAAACTTGAGCAAGTTTTTGGCTTTTTTTAAACCAAACTGAGTTCTTACAAACGTAAAAATCTGCACCGTTGGATATTTAAGCCAGAAACTTGAAATACAAAAAATCATTTTTGAAAGTGACCCTATCAATTCTCTACTTGCATAGATAGATGAAGTGTCAAAATATTTCTTCTCAGTAGTACAAGTGTATTTGTCACAAAAATTCAGTTAGGGATGAGAATAAGTGAATCAGGGAATTGTGGTTCTCTTAACACTTGTGTCATTAAATAAGTTAGTAGAAAACAGAGTTTTTCTTTGGGGAGTAAACCTCTTTGGAAGAAACCCAGAGACATCATCTGTTTTAAATAAACAACAGAGCTCCAAAGAGCTGTTCTTACCCATCACTGCTCATCAGAATTTTTTTTATACAACACCCAAGGTCAGGCCTTACTCTGGGAGCTTCTGACCCATAGTCTAGGACCTGCCAGGGGCCTCTGCCTTTTAGAGGGACTTCAGAGGAGCTGCTGCTGGGCCCCAGGCTAAAAAAGCAGGTAAGGAGAGGCCAGCTTTCTCTGATGCCCTCATCCTGTCCCAGCCACCCCTTCTGAGAAGCATTTGGGGGCTGGATTTCAAGGTCATCACCAGTTGCTGCTGCTTCTTTTTAATCCCGTTAATGAATTTAAAAAAATTTTTTTTTAATTAATTTATTTTTGGCTGTGTTGGGTCTTCATTGCTGTGCACAGACTTTCGCTAGTTGTGGTGAGCGGGGGGCTTCTCTTCATTCCAGTGTGCAGGCTTCTCATTGCGGTGGCTTCTCTTGTCGTGGAGCACATGCTCTAGGCACACAGGCTTCAGTAGTTGTGGCGCACGGGCTCTAGAGCACAGGCTCAGTAGTTGTGGCGCATGGGTTTAGTTGCTCCACGGCATGTGGGATCTTCCTGGACCAGGGCTCAAACCTGTGTCCCCTGCATTGGCAGGTGGATTCTTAACCACTGTGCCATCAGGGAAGTCCCTAATCCCGTTAATGAATTTTTTATTATGAAATATAGCATATATACAGGAAAGTATATAAAGTACCTAAGTACAGTTTAAAGAATAATAACTATTATTAAATAGTAAACATTAAAAGTAATAATATTTAAAACAAAAATAATAAAAATCATAAAAATAAGCCACATCCAGGTTGCCAACACCCACGCTCTCCATGCACTCTGGGTATCTACCTTGGATCCCTGAGTATTTCCACAAGTAGATGTTTACAAAATCAACTGATGTCGGGGAAGAGGAAGTAATGGACCTGCATTTCAAGGACAAGGGCAGAGCCGCCTGCGCTCAGTGTTAGTAAATTCTCTCCGTTAAAAAGAAAGCTTGCAGGAATTCCCTGGTGGTCCAGTGGTTAAGACTCTGCACTTCCAATGCAGGGGACACGGGCTCGAGCCCTGATCAGGGAACTAAGATCCCACATGGCGTGGCCAAAAAATAGAAAAAGAGAGAGAGAGAGAGAGAGAGAGAGAAAGAAAGCTTGTACGTGTTAAGGACTTGTTGGCATCAAATGGAGTCTTTCTCCTTGAGTCCACTGAAGAATTAAAGGAGAATAAAGAGTAATGCCTCTCTCCCTTTCTGATTCAATACAAGAACTGTTGGGTTGGGAGTGAGGAGGTGAAATGGGTGAAGGGGGGACAAGATAATATAAAATAAACAAGTCACAGGGATGTACTGTACAGCACGGTGATTATAGTCGGTAATATTGTACTGCATATGTTGTAAATTTGTACAGTGACAGACAGTGGGTAACTAGACTCAAATTGTAGTGATCGTTTTGCCATGTGCACAAATATCAAATCGTTCTGTCGTACACCTGAAACTACAATCATATAAAAAGTCAGTTATAAGGCAATTTTAAAAAAGAGAAAGGAAGAAAAGAACTGTTTACTTTCTAAAATCAGCATGTGCTCAGAAATGCCAAATTCGGGCTTCCCTGGTGGCGCAGTGGTAAAGAATCCGCCTGCCAATGCAGGGGACACGGGTTCGAGCCCTGGTCCAGGAAGATCCCACATGCCGTGGAGCAACCAAGCCTGTGCGCAACAACTACTGAGCCTGCGCTCTAGAGCCCGTGAGCCACAACTACTGAAGCCCGTGAGCCTACAGCCCATGCTACGCAACAAGAGAAGCCACCGCAATGAGAAGCCCGTGCACCGGAAGAAGAGTATCCCCTGCTCACTGCAACTAGAGAAAGCCCGCGCGCAGCAATGAAGACCCAATGCAGCCAAAAATAAATAAATTAAATAAATAAATTTAAGATGCATGCCCTTTCTTTTCCAGTTCAACAGACCAAACACCAAGTAGTTCTCTGAAAGTAGAATCAGAGGACTTTAGAATTAATTTAAAAAAAAGAAAAAAGAAAAAAAGAAATGCCAAACTCAGCTTAAATTAAAACTCTGGGTCTCAATGACATAAGGGGTAGGAGGGCTCTTCCTCAGGCCTGGGTCCCATTTTCAGATATTTTCATTAACTTAGTGTCTCTGAGGAAGTCAGAACACAGCAACCAGAGTAAAGAAGCTGTGACAGTGACATGTAAATAATATCGACTTGCTAACTGTTCCACCCAGGATTAGCCTACTTTTATGCTCCAAAAACATCTTCTCAAAGTCATTTCCCCTTGGCCACCTACACTAAGGAGAACTTTTTTTTTTTTCTTTTTTTTTTTTTTTGCCGTACGCGGGCCTCTCACTGTTGTGGCCTCTCCCGTTGCGGAGCACAGGCTCCGGATCCGCAGGCTCAGCGGCCATGGCTCACGGGCCCAGCCGCTCTGCGGCACGTGGGATCTTCCAGGACCGGGGCACGAACCCGTGTCCCCTGCATCGGCAGGCGGACTCTCAACCACTGCGCCACCAGGGAAGCCCAAGGAGAACTTAAAAAGTAATTTAAACCACCCTAAACTTACATTTGTCTGAGAAGTAAACATTAAACCTTATGGGGGCAGGGACTTCCCTGGTGGTCCAGTGGTTAAGACTCTGTGCTTCCACTGCAGGGGGCATGGTTTCGATCCCGGGTGGGGGAACTAAGATCCCACATGCCTCGAGGCAGGGCCAAAAATAAATAAATAAAATTAAAAATTAAACCTTACGGGGGCAATAAAGGGACCAATCGTTGATTTATTCACACCCAGCCTCAACAGAGACTTGAAGTGCTTTACAAACAAACAAACAGCCAGGGAAGCAGGGGGAAAAGGGTAAATCAAATGGAATTAGTGCACAAATGGGCCTGCCATGAGATGCTAACAGTGTGAGAGGCAGGCTACCAGTTGGTTTCGAGCTTCCTTGTGGCCCAAGCAAAAATGGAAATACAAGCAGCCGTACGAATCACCGTGTCCCTGAGACAGAAACAAACCAGCTGCATAGGAATCAAGAAACTAAGTGTTTTCTGGGGTAGCTGGAACCTCCACCCCCACTGCAGCCTGAGCACGCATCTCCCTGTGTGCATGTGCACTCACCCGGTGTGTGTTGTTGATGACGATGGGATCGGGGTTGCCGTAGTTGGGCGGGTTTGCATAGGGGTCATAGCCAAGCCGAGCCAGCATGGGGGCGATCTGGGCCATGTCCCTCAACACATCCCCAGGGATGTGGCCAGTCCACTTGGAGAGAGCTTCCAGGTTCACGGGCTTGATGACCTGGTCTGTGGATCGCTCGATCCTGGGGAGAGAGGACGGGCTGGACGGGGCACAGGCAGACCCAGGTGGTGCTCAGGCGGGCTCCCTGCTCAGGGACTCTGGGGCAGCAGGAAAGGTTGGGGGGACTGGTCCCCAGGGCCCACTCGGCTCTTATCAAGTATAAGAATGTGGGCAAGTCACACGGCCTCAACATACCTGCTCTGTACAATGGGGATAAAAGCACGTGGTGGGAAGCTGGGAGAAAGGGCTAGACAGTGCACACCACTTCAGTGGTGCTGAAATTCTGCTTCCTTGACCTCTCTGACTTTTTTAAAATTACTTTTTATTTATATGACTAAGATGGACATTTTGTTCTTGAGAAGTAATTCTAAGACACAAATGGTAAGGTGAATAGCCCCTGGGATCACCACTCCGAGTCCTTCAGCTCCCTACAGGGACCTGACCGTAGCATTCTGAAGCGTACCCTATCAATCTGTTTTCTGTGCTTTTAAAAACAGAGTGGCTAAGCACAGACTCAGGGGCCAGACTGCCTGGGTGCAGATGCCAGCTCTACCAACACTGGCTGTGTGGCCTTGGGAGACTGACTGAACCTCTCTGAGCCTCAGTGTCCTCACCTGTAAAATGGGAATCATAATAGTACTTACCTCACGGGGCTGTTCTGGGGAGTAAACGAGTTAATAATAAAAGAGTATCTGGTACATTTTAAGGTCTCAGTGTTAGCTCTCTCTCTCTTTCTCTCTCTCTCCCACACATATACACACTGAAAATCTATGGTTTTGCTTGCAGATTGAAAAACAGAAATTATATACTATACATAGTACTGGTTTGTAGGCGGGGTTTTTTTTTTCCCCACTCTCTCAATACCTCATTCTTTTTCCATTCCCCTAAAGATGGAGATTTAGGTTGTTTTCATTTTGCTGTTAGGATGAAACAGTCATCATCTTATATGTGCTTCCTTGCTCTCCCATACAACAGGGTTGGTTACGAAGCTGTGTGAATCATGACGATCTTACCAATAATAGTTCAGAGGCTTTATAGGATAGAGGGTGGGGAACTCCTAGGATCGAGGACCTATTTCTAGATGCTTCCATCCCAGCTAAGCGATAACTTGGGAACGAAGAACAGAAGCAAACAGATAGAGCAAAAGGAAGATGGGAAGGGGGGGTGAGGGGAACTGGGGAGGGGAAAGGGTGTGGACTGGTCGGGAGGGCACGGATCTGGAGTCTGCAGACCTGGATTTAAATCTCAACTTTAGCCAGTGTGTCAAACATCACAAATACGGTTCTAGGTATTTTCACCATAAACATCTTCGCTGCAAGCAGTTTCACCCCACAATTGGCCATAAGGCCATTCTGCCATAAAGGATAAAATCACTGGTTGACAGCTACATTACACGAGAAAATGATAACATAGTTTCTGCAAATCCTTCGGGGAGCTCATCTAAGCCAGATTCTGTTAGAATTTTCGCCGTTTTCAAGACACATCAGGAATCAAGTAACCATTGCTTTTTGAGGGGATAGGAGGAGCTTGATTCTTCTTTTGCCTCTTTTTTTTTTTAAATTGAAGTATAGTTGATTTACAATGTTGTGTTAGTTTCTGGTATACAGCAAAGTGATTCAGTTATACATACGTGTGTGTGTGTGTGTGTGTATTCTTTCTCATATTCTTTTCCGTTATGGTTATTAAAGGATATTGAATATAGTTACCTGTGCTATGCTGTAGTCCTTGTTGTTTACCTATTTTATATACAGTAGTGTGTATCTATTAATCCCAAACTCCCAATCCATCCCTCCCCTACACCCTTTCCCCTTTGGTAATCATAAGTTTGTTTTCTACATCTGTGAGTTTGTTTCTTTTTCATGAATTAAGTTCATTTGTGTCATATTTTAGATTCCACATATAAGTGATATCAGACGGTATTTACCTTTCTCTGTCTGACTTACTTCACTTAGTATGATAATCTCTAGGTCCATCCATGTGGCTGCAAATGGCATTATTTCATTCTTTTTTATGGCTGAGTACTATTCTATTGTATATACACCACATCTTCTTTATCTATTCATCTGTCGATGGACACTTAGGCTGCTTCCATGTCTTGGCTATTTTGAGTAGTGCTGCTATGAACATGGCCTCCAATATCTAATACTGTGTGATAAATCTGGTAAAGATGGCAGGAGAGAGAAAGTAAGTGTATCTAAATTAGCTAAAGAGTCATCAATAATGCTCCGGAACCACAGCTCAGTACCCTTTTGGTTTTGACAGGTGGGAGGGATAACTGTGCTCACTGAAGTATTTGCAGAAACTGATATGTTATCATTTCCTAGAGTAAAGAAACCAGAACTGTCAATAAACCAGTTATTTCATCTTTTATAACAAAATGCTTGCTGCAAAGATGTTTACAGTGAACATACCAGACATGATCAAACATGTGCCTGGCCTCTGCCACAACCCTTGTGTCTCCAGGACTTCACAGGACAGAAATCACATAGATACATCCCAGAACTTGGATAGGAGCCAGGCTTGATACGAGTCAAAGTGTCCAAAAATAGATGTTAAATAGAATATGGTGATCGTGTAGTGGAATATCATGCAGCCATTCAAAATGATGTCACTGCAGAGTGCTGGGGGCCATGGGCAAGCGTCCCAAATACAAGGTGAAAAAAGGTTACACAGGAACATGACCAGCAGGACTCCAGTTTTACCAATATACCCTGATCAAGGACCAGCAAGCCACAAATCAAAATCTGGGTGTTGGGATTATGGGTGGTTTTTCCTTCTTGTTTTATGTATTTTCCCAATTTCCTGCAATCAGGATGTATTCCTTTGGTCATCTGATGTCTTGTCATGATGATTTACAAAAATCCCAGCTCCAGCACCAACTGGTGGGGGTACCCAGCCCATGGGCACTTCATTGCCAGGAGCTGCTGAGAGCCCCCTGCTCTGCTCAGGGATCAGGAGCTCTTGGGGGCAGAGCCTGGGAGGGTCCAGCCATGAAAGAAATGGGAGGCGTTGTCCCAGGAAGGACTGCCCTTCTACTGGGCTGTTAAAGATGCTTGCAACTGACCAGGATGGAGACATGGGGATGGCACACTCTGGTGCTGCACTGTCTCAGGAAAGGGACAGCCTCCTCAAAGGAGGAAGGCAGACAGCAAGGGACAGAAAGGGAGGGAGGATGGGTCCCAGCCACAGAGAGCTTGAGAACGCGGGCACTGGAGTCCCACAGACCTGCGTTCAAATCCTGGCACCACCCTTTGCTAGCTGTGTGGCCTTAGGCCAGGAACTTTCCTGAGACTCAGTTTCTCTGTCTGTAAAATGGGGATAAGAGCAGTTCCTATGTTCTAGGTGGCTGTGGGGATTAAAGGAATAATGATTGTTTGTGGCTTCACTCAGTGCCGGCCACACAGCAGACACTCAATAAATGAGAGTGAAGGTGAGCCTGATGAGTATTCCAATAAAAGCAAGATTAACACTGAAACGATGATAACGGGAATAAACCACCTAACGTGTATTCACCCATTTGATGTTCACACGTGAACATAGGTTGATTCTATCCCTATGCTACAGATGAGGAAATGAAAGCAGAGAGGGAGAATTACTTGCTCAAGGTCACACAGCTAAAAAGTGGCAGACCTGGGGTTCAAACCCAGACAGCCTGGTTCCAGAAACTATACTCTCAACCTTTACCTGCTACAGCTCACTACAAAGCATATTCACAGTTTGGAGAGGAGTGACTGCCCCATTTTTTGGATAATAAAGCCGAAATTCAGAGAGGTACAGTGACTTATTCAATGCCACAGAGCTATGAGGTGGGAGATCTGGTTCAAGGCTGTGCTCTTAACCACTCTCTTCCCAGATCTTCTCCAGTACAACAGAGGAGGCTCAGAGAGGCACAGTGACTTGCCCAAGGCCAAGCTTGGAGGGGCAGAGCCCACCTTCCCACTGAGCGTCTCTGACTCCGGGACCAGGGGTCTGAGCGGAAGGTGGGGGCTCCACTCACTTGGACAGGGAGACGCCGCCAGGCTTGCCGATGAGGTCCTCATGGTGCAGGACGGCGTCACTCCAGGAGATGCCGAGGAAGTCGAGGATGAGCTTGAGGGAGCGCCGGGGGTGCAGCACCAGCTGCTCGTAGTACACGGGCAGGCACTTGTCCTTGCCCACCTCCATGCACTGGGCGTACATCACCTCAATGGCCTTGTTCCACTTGGCGAGGCAGTCACGGTAGCTGCTGAGGTCGAAGCCGGCAATGGTGACCTTGCGGGTGATCATGGAGTGCACGGAGGCCCGGCCGTCCCGCACCATCAGCAGGAACTTGGAGTTGGGGAACAGGCGCGACAGGTAGACAGAGGACTTGAGCGTGAAGGGGTCTTTGTTGCAGAGGATGCGGGCCGGCTCTCCGTGCTTGGCGATCACCTCCAGGATGAAGGCCTGCATGGCGGCGTCCAGCACCTCGTCTGTCACACCCGCCTCGTCCAGCCGCAGCTTCTCCCGGCCCGACTTGGACCAGGCCTGGCGCATGGCCAGCACGCGGGGGATGATGCGGGTCTCCTCCCCGCAGCGCACCTCGGGGTGGGCGTCCAGCATCGCACGCATGAGTGTGGTGCCACTCCGAGGCACGCCCCCCACGAAGATGAGCGGCATGGCCTTGCCGTAGCGGTACTCCACATGGTCCGTGCCCACCATCACCAGGTCCTCCTGCTCCGGCCGCATGGCCCGCCGGGGGCCCCAGGGGCCCCCCAGGGCCACCCGGCACTCCAGCACCTGCTGCCCCAGCTGGACCGCCAGCACCAGGGCCAGGGTGAAGCCGGCTGCCAGCAGTGCCCTCCGCACCGACAGGCGCATGCTGGGCCTGGGGCGGGGGGCGTGCTTCAGCGACAGGTGGGCGGGAGCCCCGCCGGGCTCACATCTGGGGAGAGAGAGGGACACGGGTGGTCAGGGAGGCCTGCGGGCTGCAGGCGCTTTACCATCCAGACCCCAAGAGCGGAAACTATGAGGGTGCTGACGTTCAGAGCAGAACGCTGTGGGGCACTGCATCCATCCTAACTCATGAGACCCTCCAACAACCCTAAGCGTAGCTGCTATTAGTACCTCAGGGGGCCCGATGGCCTGGGTTCAAATCCCTCCTGGCTACTTCCTAGCTGTGAGATCTTGCCCAGTTCCTTAACCACTCAATGCCTCAGTTTCCCCAACTGATAAATGGAAAGAGTAATAATTCTTTCAAAAATGGACTTTCTTGAAATACATTTATGTGAAATTCTTTAAAATGTGAAAATAATAAAGCGCTAGAACACCAGATTTCAGCAGCACACTCGTTTGATAAAGACATGGGTTTTGCCTGTTCTGTTCATGGCTGTCTCCCCAGCTCCTAGCACGTTGGTGCTAGGCCAGGTGCCTGGCCCCTAGTAGATGCTTAACAAATATTTACAGAACGTGCTTGGGTCCAATGAGCGGGGCCTGGCACAGAGGAAGTGCTAGGAAATGATTATGGAACAGCGAGGAGGAAACCAAGGTACAGAGGGACTGTTCACAGTTGTCCAGCTGGAAAGCGGCCAAGCCAGGGTCCATGATTTTGACCCAGGCCAGCAGGCTCATCAGCCGGCTCTGTGTCTGCTCTGAGTGACCACAGTCTGCCTCTGCAGGAGAGGCTTTTCAGAAGGTGCTAAATATCCTGGTCTGGGCTTCTTCCAGAATTGCCATCCGTTCATTCAGTCTTCACTCAGAAGCAAACCTGCTCGAGGCTGGAGACAGGACAGTGGACGAGACAGCCAGGCCTCTGGTCTCAAGGAGCTTACAACCGAGTGGGGGATGTGGACGGTACACAAGCTACCGCCAGACCGTGACAACGGCTTGCAAAGAAATAAGCTGGACACCATGAGAGAGATCAAGAAGGGGAAGGAAGAGGGAGGTTAAGGAGGACTTCTTGGAGGAGGTGACGTCCAAGCTGAGACCTGGAGGAGAGGGAGCTGGTGGTGTGAAAACGTGTGGGAAGGGTGCTCCAGGCAGAGGGAACAGAGGGTGCAAAACCCCAAGATGGGAGAGGGTTTGGCGTGTTCAAGAACCCGAGAGGAGGCTTCTGGGGCTGGAGGGGAGGGATGGGGAAGATGGGGCGCAGCTGCCAGGCATGTCCTCAGGGGACGGGGAAGCAGCTGGACTTACTCTAAGGGCAGCCCCTGGGGAGAGGGCCTGCAGGGGTGGGAATGGAGGCGGGGAGGTCAGTCAGGAGGCTCCTGCCCGTGTCCAGGGGAGACTTGGGGATGCTCAGACCGGGGGGGTGACGTGCGAACAGGGGGAGGGGATGACTTAGGACATGAATTATGACCCTGAGCCTAGCTCCTCACCCTTCCCAAATGTCACTAATAAAGATGATGAGACCTCAATGACAATTCTTTAGGTAGGGGCTGGTTTCAAAGAGTAGGGGTCCACCCAGCCCAGCCACCCCTTCTCTAGTCACTCAAATGTCAGATCTGTCCTCCTCCCCAATTCACCCTCAAAGCCCTTTGATTATGCAACCTCAGCCCAACGCAAAAGGTGCAGACCCAGATGCTGGACAGACAGCCCACCTCCGACCCCCCAGCCCTTCTCTGCCTCACCCCTGCTGTGTTTCAGAACCTTCGTTTCCTCTCTCACCTCTTTCTAGAATCCAAATGAGGGCCTGAGGTCTCTGGGCATTCAAGGAGTCAGACAGGCCTGGGTTCAAATCCCAGCTCTGCCATTTCCTGTGTGGCTATGTGAGCTTGGGCAACAGACTCTACTTCTCTGAGCCTCACCTGTAAAATGGGTCTAAGAGTGTCCACCTCAAAGGGCTATTATGAACATTAAATGACCCCCTTTAAGAACTTAAGAGTGTGCCCAGCACATAGGGAGCATTTGATAGAATATTAGCCATGATCACTGACTGGTTATTCATCTACCCCAACATTTCATGAGTTCCTACTGTGTGCGGGAGTTGGGCTATGGAGTTAAGAGACACAGCCTCAGCCCCCCGAGTCTACTCATACTGTGGACCCACACTAGGGAGGGGGTGACAGGTTCGACCTGTGTAGGTGAGGGAAGGCTTCCTGTAGGAGGCAGCCCTTGTGCCGAGTTCTGAGCAGTGGACAGGGAAGTTGTGAACAGCCAGGTGGAGAAGAGAGAGAAGGGAGTTCCTGGCAAAGGGAACAGCCAGTGCAAAGTCACAGGCAGGAAAGAGCCCAGCATGACGGGGGGCTTCAGGTGGCTTGGCGAATAGGACAGGGTCTGGAGGGAAAGCAGTGGGAGGCGGCTTTCTTCTTTGGATGGGAGGTTCAGCCGAAACCACTAAAGGACCCGGTTGGCAGCTGGACCAATCCAGCCACAAGGGCCTGGGCTGCCTGGGGCCCCTCAGGCCACAGCAAGTGGAAAATAAACATCAAAGCTGAAGAAGCACACAGCCTCGGGGCCTGGGGTCGAAACTGCTAAGAGGCCCTGGCATTTCCTGGCCATGCGTATTTGGGAGAGTCACTTCCTCCATCTAAGCCACAGTTTCCTCAGCTGCAAAGACGGGTGGGTCCACTGACCTCAAAGGCTGCTGTGAGGGTTCTAGAAGCGACTGACAAAGCAAAGATGAGTCTCATCCGGGGGTTGCTGGCATCTCTGAGCATCAGAAAATAGCTGGGGACCCTCTCCCCAGAAACCTGAGCCTATCATATGCTGCTGAAACTGTAGGCAGTTCATGTGTGCACTGGATTCACGTCTGGCATGGGGAAATCTAATTCCAGGGCTACTTTCAGTGGGGAAGCAGGCTGGACAGGACATAAAGTCCCTCAGAAATCCCTCTATGGAGCTCTCGGCTTCTTTAAATGCTCACTGAAATTCTCCCCTTAGACCTGAGAGTAGAATTCTGCCAATGATTATTATTTCAGTGTCAAAACCCTGGGGGACTGTCAATCACACTTTAGCTTGAATTAGTACAATCACCCTTTCTTCCTGACACTTTGTGGGGAGTGAAAGACTGAAGCTTTGGGAACAGATGGCGATGGGGGATGCAGAGAAAGGGAGAAAAGGGGATAATTTGGGAAAGTGGTTTCCAAAAAGGATAGACAGAGTGTGCCTGCGTGCGTGCGTGCGTGTGTGTGTGTGTGTGTGTGTGTGTGTGAGTTTTGCTTAATACTGAGCATTCATCTGGCTACAGCACTTCAAAACAAAGCACTGAGTTGTGTGTTTTTACATTTACTGAGCACGTCCTCTGCTAAAGCTTATTCCATGCCTCACGTAGCAGGATCCTCTCCACCACCTCTGGGGTAGGGATGCCTCCTGCCCAGCAAGCAGCTCAGAGAGAAGAGGCAACTTGCCCGAGATGGATGGCGTGGCTGGAGTGGCAGGCCTGGGTCAGATCAGGCTGAGGCTGAGCTGTTCACTGTCCTTGGACAGCACCCAGCGAAGGGCTCATCTCAGTCGCCAGAAGAAAACAGCTCAAAGCGGGCAAGTCAGTCGTGAGGAGGAGACTGCACAGACCTGGAGGATGGCTTGAGAAGCAAAGGCAGGGCCACTTGGCAGAGGGAAAGCAGCTGGGAGCCTGCGAAGCAGAAGGTGGCTTCCTGACCACCCAGAATCAGAGACTCCGCCCATTCCAGGATGGGCCAGAGGGCCCAGCCCAGGGTCTCCGGCCGGCCCTCCATCCCCACCACCCTGTTGGACCCTGTTGAGGGAGGTGTCCCGGCATCCTGGCAGTGAGGATGGTGGCTAAGACCCTCAGACTTGGAGTCTTACAGCCCCAGGTTCAAATCCAGCCCCTGCCACTTGCCAGCTGGAGAGCCGGACAAGGGACTTCGCCTCTCTGAGCTTCTGTTTCCTCCTCCAAAAAGGGGGGGGATGATAAGAAGCTTTTCTCAGGGAGCTATTATGAGGTTCAGGGAGCTTTTGTGTGACGGGCAAAGCAAGCACACCAAGAACACTGATGCTGGAAGGTGGCACGCAGAGGGTTTGTTTCTGGCCGTGCCTTGAATCTGCTCACTAATGCCGGGTAAGTCCTGCCTGCTCTGGGACTCAGCCTTCTCCCATCACCAGGAGAATCATTTTCCTAAGGGGTGAGGAAGAGCAGAGGCCTGCCCTCTCTACGCTGCTGGGATCCAGCTTTGTCTGGCACTGGATTTCTAACAGAGGAGAGAGCTGCCTGGGGGAGTTTGCTCGGCTGCCCAATCAGGAGGCTGGGGGCTGTCCCTGGAGGAGCTGGGTCTCTGGGGGACCTTCGGGAAGCACTTACCTCCCCTGGACACTCTCATCCCTGGGATCTAGCCCTCGTGGTTGCTTGCTAAGACTCTCCACGGGTTGAGCCCTGCAGAGGCAGAAGAGACGCTGCATTAGGTGCATTAGGGGTGGGTGCTATGGAGAGGGTCTGGGCCCCCTCCGAGGGGCAGAAGGGGATGCTGGGCTTCCCAAGGGTGCCCGACAGTGACTCTGGGGGACGAGCGGCAAAGCAGGGACAGGCCACCTCAGCCCAAGATGTTGAAGCTGGGGTCTAAATTCACTGATTCAGCCAGGGAGTGAACTGGCCCACTTCTCAGGCAGAGGGGTGTCAGCTGAGAACCTGAGCTAAGGCACTGCTGCCTTAGCAAGTCATGGGTCTCTTACAACTGGGCTCTCCCTTCTTCTTGGCTCAGGGACCTTGGACTTCACGAAAAGTAAATATAACAAGAAGCAACAACCACCACCACTGTACCACTAATCATCATCTGGAATTGCTGGGTATGGTTGAACAGGCTGTGCACTGCTCAACTCCAAAGGGCACTGCGTACCCAGCCTATGACAAATATGGCGCCCCCTGGAGTTGGACAATGCCGTGCTGCCACTGCCACCTAACACTGACCAAATGCCTGCTGTGAGTGCCTTGTGCCATTTAATCCCCCAACAAGGAAAGTACAGTACTCCCAATTTTACAGGTGAGGAAATGACACCAAGAGGAAGAGCAACTGACTTGGGGAACCAGGATCGCCATCCACATCTGTGAGACTCTGACGCCCAGCTCTTAACCACTGCATTAAAGGAATGGGCCGTGAACTCATGGGGTCTGGCAGGAAGCCTGGCTGATGGGGAACCAAGGGGATCCTGGTGTACATGTCACTACTATGTCCTTACCATTTACTGGGGGAGGGGGTGGGTGGCAGATTTTTAGTCCAATTCTTGCCTTCTCCCATTTTACAGATGTGAAAATTGAGGCTTGGGAGCAAAAATCTCTTCACAGAGTCACAGAGTCTGAGGCTCAACTTCCCTCTGCTTAGTCCCAGCCCAAGAGGTGGGGTGGGGGGGGTTTAAGGATGCAGCTCTGGAGTTGGATGATTCCCTGACTAGGTAGATTGTTGTTCTTCTGAGCCTCGGTTTTCCGATGCTGTAAAATGGGCTATTGGGAGGTTTAAACAAGACAATAGCAAATACTCAAAAATCTCAGCAATTATTTTATTTGTGCCATGATGCAAATACATTGGGCGCAGGACCATTTTTGGGGTCCTCTTTCCCTTCCTATTCGCTCTCTCCTTGCCTCTATACAGTTTTTTTTCCTCTCCCTGAAATACCAGGGATTAGTATATCTAACCCCAGGAGGAGAAGGGTTCCCAGACCCTGCCCCTCCTCCCAGCTACAGAATACACAGGCCTGGCATTCCCAGGGCATATGGGTGGCCAGTGAACAGAAGCCTGGTTCTTGGAATAACAACAACAAACACAATTAGGGACCAGGGCCCTTGAAGCTTTTCCGGAGACGAGATGGCTCAGGCCCAGCTGCCCTCCTCAGGCGGCCCTTGAAATGCCAGAGAGTTCAAGAGGCCTGCCAGGCGGGCAGCTCCCACGGCCCCTTTCAGGGCGGTGAAACGGGGCTGTCAGAGCCTTCAGGCACTCAGAGCTGCAGACGCCAAGACTCCGACATGACGCCTTAGCCACAGGTCAGTATTTAAATGTAAATTAAGTAAAATGGGGACCTCCCTGGCGGCGCAGTGGTTAAGAATCCACCTGCCAATGCAGGGGACACGGGTTCGAGCCCTGGTCCAGGAAGATCCCACATGCCACGGAGCAACTAAGCCTGTGCGCCACAACTACTGAGCCCACGTGCCATAACTACTGAAGCCCACGCATCTAGAGCCCACGCGCTGCAACAAGAGAAGCCACCGCAATGAGAAGCCCACGCACCTCAACAAAGAGTAGCCCGCGCTCGCCACAACTAGAGAAAGCTGGTGCACAGCAACGAAGACCCAATGCAGCCAAAATAAAATAAAACAAAATAAAATAATTAAAAATAAATAAATAAAGTAAAATTAAATAAAATTTAAAATCCAGCTCCTCATTGGCACTGGTCACAATTCAAGAGCCCAGTGGCCCCCCGAGGGCTACCATACTGGGCAGAGCAGATTTAGGATGGAGTCAGCACATGATGGCCCTTGGGCCAAATCCACCCCTCAGCCTGTTTTGTAAGGCCTGCAAGCTAAGAATGACTTTTATATTTTTTTTTTGTAAGGGAAATAGGAGGAAGAGGACGCGGGGCGGGGCTGGGGGGGAGGGGGAGGGGGAAGCAGCAGCAATAAGAAAAATTCTGCGTGTTCCGCAAAACCTGAAATATTTACTATCTGGTCATCTATAGAAAAAGTTTTCAGGCCCCTGATCTAGAATATTCCCATCATTCACACAAAGTTCTATTGGACAACACAGACTTGGAAGACACATGAGAGGCATGGGGAGGGGTCACTGAGCCCTCCTTTTCTTGTAGGAGGAACATCAGCAACTTATTAAGCACCACTGTATATTTAACACGAGACCAAGGGTGTTCCACACCAATACCTCATTTTATCCTCACAATAACTCAGTGGCAGGGCGGAGTGGGGAGGGGGCGCCTTGGTTCTCCAATTTACGGATGACAAAGGCCCATGGGGGTGCAGGGTAAGCACGACTATGCCAAAAAGTGAAACCACCAAGTCAACCGAACCAACCAGCAAACACAAACCCCATGTACGAAAAATGAGAAGGGAACAGACTCAAAATGCCACAGGGGTGGTAGGTGACAATATTTTTCTCCTAAAAATACATGGTGTTGGGCTTCCCTGGTGGCACAGTGGTTAAGAATCCACCTGCCAACGCAGGAGACCTGGGTTCAAGCCCTGGTCTGGGAAGATCCCACATGCGGCAGAGCAACTAAGCCCGTGCGCCACCACTACTGAGCCTGTGCTCTAGAGCCCACGAGCCACAACTGCTGAAGCCTGCATGCCTAAAGCCCATGCTCCGCAACAAGAGAAGCCGCTGTAATGAGAAGCCCGCGCACCACAACAAAGAGTAGCCCCCGCTCGCAGCAACTAGAGAAAAGCCCATGCACAGCAACAAAGACCCAACGCAGCCCTAAATAAATAAATAAATAAATAAATTTATTTAAAAAAACAAAAAGAACACATGGTGTTGTTATATTACCTTGATCTATATAATAATAAAATGGCTAGGATTTTTTTTTTTTTTTTTGCGGTATGTGGGCCTCTCACTGTTGTGGCCTCTCCCATTGCAGAGCACAGGCTCTGGATGCGCAGGCTCAGCGGCCATGGCTCACGGGCCCAGCCGCTCCGCGGTATGTGGGATCTTCCCAGACCGGGGCACGAACCCGTGTCCCCTGCATCGGCAGGCGGACTCTCAACCACTGCGCCACCAGGGAAGCTCTGGCTAGTATTTTTTGAATTGTATGCCAGCCATAGTAGGGGGTCAGACTGCTTGGGCTCAAATCCTGGCTCCCCCAGTTACTGGCTGTGTTATCTTGGCAAGTCACTTAACCTCTCTGAGCCTCAGTTTCCTTCTGTAAAATGGAGATGACAATACCTCCTAGGAGGCTCATGTATGGCACCAGGGCACTAGAAATGTGGCTAGTGTAAATGTGGAACTAGCCTCATACGAGTATTGGGAAGCATAAATGTTTGTTAGAACAGAACCTGGCACATAGCAGGTGTGCCTTACTAAGAGGGAAAGCCAGTTTCCAAATCTGGTTCTGTCTTAACAATAACATCCTTGGTCTCGTGTCACATGGCTCATAAAATGGGGGCAGCAGGAGAGGATGGGAGAGGACTTCGCTCCCTTCCCACTGACCCACGGGCTGCCCTGAATGACCACGGGAAGGAAGGGGAGGGGAGGGGGGCTGGTCAGTCTTCAAGATGCCCTTAGGCCGGATTCATTCATTCCCCAAATGTTTACTGAGCACGTACTATGCTTGGAAGTAGATGCTGGAACACGTCAAGGGCGGCACACCAAGGCCTCAGCCCTTACGGAGATGATGTTCTAGTGGGGATCCAGGAAACCAGCATGTCAGGTAATCACGACTGTGATTGTGTAATGCCCCCGGCGGGAGGGGAAGACCTGCCCTAAGGGGTCAGACTCATTTGAACTTTCCAATTCTGCATGATTTCTCCAAGCTCAAGAGGTTCCCAAGGTTGGGGGGCAGGAGTGGGGGGCTGGAGCACAGGACGCCAGCTCAGGGGGCAGGTCATGGCACTTGCAGAGGAGCCTTGGAGGGGTACCTGGTAGCCACATGCCCAAGCTCAGCCATCAGCCTCGCAAGCCCTCTCAGTGGGGACGAGCTCCCAAACATTCCATCACCATGGCGACCACCTACCCTGCTGGGCCCTGAGACCTCACTGCCCCAAGCCTCCAGAGCAGAGACGGGAGTTCCCCCTTCAGGATCCCTGGGGATCAGAGACCTCCAACCCACCCGGGAGGGAAGCCAGCCAAAAAGGGCCTGCCAGAATCCAATAGGGCAAGAGGAAGAGGCAAAAGAATAATTCTGAGGTTTTGGATGAGGCTTGAGCATAAGAAGCACCATGGGGTGGCTCAAGAGGAAAGAAGAAAAGCCAGGCTGCAGCGTGGCCTTAGAAATATTAGCTCAGACTTACCAAGCACCTTCTGTGCACCAGGTACTGAGCTAAGGGTTTTACATATATCACGGATTTTGTCCTCACCACCCTGTCCATGACCCCATCTGACTCTCCCTTATTAACCTTTTTTTTTTTTGCAGTACGCGGGCCTCTCACTGTTGGGGTCTCTCCCACTGCGCAGCACAGGCTCCGGACACGCAGGCTCAGCGGCCATGGCTCACGGGCCCAGCCGCTCCGCGGCATGTGGGATCTTCCCGGACCGGGGCACGAACCCGTGTCCCCTGCATCGGCAGGCGGACTCTCAACCACTGCGCCACCAGGGAAGCCCCCTTATTAACCAACTCTTTATTGGGGCTCAGAGAGGTAGGTTCACCTGCCCAAGGCCACAGAGCTGGTAAGCAGGGGAGTAAAAGGAAAACCCAAATCTTCCTCTCTCTCCATAGCCCATGCTCCTAGATCCCTCTCTTTCTTGATGAGCTTTGCATGTGTTTTTAACCTAAAATGATCAAAGCTGGACCCCCACGTGCCACCCTGCCTCCCTCTCAGAGGCCCAGTTCAGCACCCTGTTGGCACAAGCTCAGGGTGGGGAGTGATGAGGGCGGAGGTTACTTCTTGGCTCTTGTACTCAAGAGGCTGGGTGTCCTCCATCAATCCAGCTCTCCAGGCCTCAGTGTTACCATCTGAGAAATGGGAGTAACATTTGGGACAAAGAGAGTCATGAGGAATTCCATAACTTCCTTGTGCCCAGCACAGACGTGCAGAAACGTCAGCACTGAATATTATGATCATTGTCACCACAGCACGCGGATGAAGACTGGAAGGAACACGAAGACGAAGAAGCCAGTGGCCCAGTGAGGCGGGGTTGGCAAACTTCTGTGAAGGGCCAGGAAGCCAATGATTTTGGCCCCGTGGGTCAGAGGGTCTGTGACAGCTACCCACTCTGCCTCTGCACCGTGAAAGCAGCCAGAAACAACACATCCAGGAACGCACAGGGCTGGGTTCCAGCCGAGACTATTTACGAAATCAGGCGGCAACCTCGATGCATCCCTCAGGCCATCGTGGGCCAGGCCCCTGCTCTGTATGAGCTCCCAGGGGAACCGGGACAAACCCACAAAACGCAAATGCCGTGGGTGACCATGGAAGCCGGTGTATATTCGGGTTCTGGGCCCAATCTCAGAAGGCCTAGTGGGAGGACTCAGGCAGCCGGCCTCTGGTGAGAAAAATGGACAACTCAGGAAAATATTTGATATTTTTTAGAAAAAGAAATGCACGTGTGCACACAAAATCATCCGGTGTCTGGCCTGTTGCCAAGTAAAGATTTAAGGAGAGAGACCTGTGTGTGCCTGCACTTTGCTGTGCATTTTGCCTCTAACAACCCAGGGAGTAGGGGGAGGCACGCTTATTAGCCTCAGAGGCGGAAGCTGAGGCTCAGAGAGGTGAAGTGTGCAGCCCGAGGTCACACAGATAGGAACAGTCTGAGCCTGAAGTGGAACCCGGCTCTGTCTGATGCCAGAAGCCAAGCTTTTAACCATCACCCCCAGACCTCTACACTGCCCAACTCACGGATGGGGGCGATGCATGTCCAAGGTCATGCAGCTGCCCAGGGCAGTAACCAGCTCAGCCTCTTGGCTCCCATGTCCCAGCCTTGCCCCCAGCGCCTGGTGCAGCCCTCCCTCTGGGCTTCCTGTTCGGGAACACACGGGCCCCTGCCTGATAAAGAGTATAAACAGGAAAGGGCCAGGGTGACCTTGCAAGGCCCGGGCTTCCTTCAAACCACGCCACACCACACACACACACACACGCACACACACACACACACACACGCACACACACACACACACACACAACCTGTCTCCATTCCTGTCTAGAAGTTTCCAGAAGTAGGGGTGGGGGGGTGGGATGGGCACTGCAGTGGGAGTTGTACACTCTGGGCTTGGAGTCCCGGTTCTGGTGGTTACTAGCAGCACAGCCTTGGCTGGAGCAGGGGAGGTAAAGAGCGATGTTACCTAACTCCCCTGTGCCTCAGTTTTCTCACCTGTGGGTGCTAACGTGAACCGACAACGCTCAGAGCTTTGTTACTGTATCACTGTTATTTCTCCCCTTTAAGGTGGTTCGAAACCTCTGCGCGCGTCAGAATCACCTGAAATTCTTAAAAGACAGATTCCTGGGTCCTGTCCCCAAATATTCTGACTTGGAAGTTCCCCGACGGAGCCCAGGGATCTGCACTTACCGAGCACTGCCCCTCCCCCTGAGCTATGAAACACTGCGTGGGGCACTGAATTCAGCATTTGAGGGCTATATACTGGCCAGGCTCGGGGACTGTAGTGGTCCCAGCATGGAGGCCAAGAGCTGGACAGGCCCAGGTGCAATCTGGGCTCACCCACCCACCAGCTGTGTGACCCTGAGCCAGCGACTTCTCCTCTCTGGGCCTTACTTACCTCCTCTCCAGAATAAGGGTGCAAAGAGCACCCGCCTGGTGGGCTGTCGTGAGGCTGGCACGCGGCATGAGCTTAGTGACATCGTTTCTTAGGAGAGACACAGGTCTGCCAGTGAGGAGTGTCAGGGCAACAGACACAGGACAGACAGACAAGCCACCCAGAGGGGGGTGGACCCCAGGACAGGGGGCGTGCACATCCGGGTGCTAGAGCTCCCAGGGCCACACCGAACAGTCAGCCGGACGGACCCCGCACAGGGCAGCGTCCAGCACCATCACTGACTCTCCCACAGCCCAGAGGGAGAAAGCACCTCTCTGATCAGGGCACAAATAAGAAATGCAGGACTTCCCTGGTGGCGCAGTGGTTGAGAGTCCACCTGCCGATGCAGGCGACGAGGGTTCGTGCCCCGGTCCAGGAAGATCCCACATGCCGCGGAGCAGCTGGGCCCGTGAGCCATGGCCACTGAGCCTGCGCGTACGGAGCCTGTGCTCCGCAACGGGAGAGGCCACAACAGTGAGAGGCCCGCGTACAGCAAAAAAAAAAAAAAAAGAATTGCAGACTAGGGAAGCGGCTGTCCATGCTCTCAGGGCAATGCTGGGCAGCGGTAGGACTTAAACCCACGCCCAATCGGGTCTTTGACCTTTCCGCTGCCATGGACCCTATCAGCCATCTGGTGAAATTTATGGACTCCTTCCCAGAAGAGTGTTTTTAAATGGAATCAATTACGTAAGAGTAAAAGGAAAGCATTTATAGTCGAGTCTGGCTAAGAACACACTGATGAAGATGCTGTGATACCGTCACCTATACGCTGCTTGATTAAAGCCATGAATAAGCAGATCGAGGGGTGGGTCTCATAGCGACTGTCATTTGCGTGTTGTGATGGGTAGAGGTGTCTGCGGCAACAGGAATATGATATGAGGATACATGTGGTTTCTATTGGTGACCAAGGCCCAACTACTGCTGCTACTACTATGACTGCCATTTGTCACCTACACTGATGTCTGGAGATATTAGTATAAATAAAGATGTCATTTTTTTTTCCTGTCCAGATTCCTGGGCCCCCAGGAACCAAAGACTGTGACTCGGGGAGCCAGGAGCCGCACCCCTGCCTCAGGAGGGCCCTGGGTCCCATTCCTCCCCGTCCCTGCCCATTCCCTCGCTCCACCATCGAACGAGAGCATGGGAAGGGTGTGTACCAGGAAAAGCTCAATGGCATATCCTGGGGTGTGGTTTAGCCGTTTTGATTTTATTTAAAAAATAAAAGGGGGGCTTCCCTGGTGGCGCAGTGGTTGAGAGTCCGCCTGCCGATGCAGGGGACGCTGGTTCGTGCCCCGGTCTGGGAAGATCCCACATGCCGCGGAGCGGCTGGGCCCGTGAGCCATGGCCGCTGAGCCTGCGCGTCCGGAGCCTGTGCTCCGCAATGGGAGAGGCCACAGCAGTGAGAGGCCCACGTACCGCAAAAAAAAAAAAAAAAAAAAAAAAAAAAAAAAAAATAAAAGGGACTTCCCTGGTGGTCCAGTGGTTAAGACTCTGCGCTTCCACTTCAGGGGGCCCAGGTTCGATCCCTGGTCAGGGAACTAAGATCCTACATGCCGTGTGGCACGGGCAAAAACTAAATAAATACATTTTTTAAATAAATAAATAAAAATCAGAGACAATAGAACTATTATGAAAGGCATGTGACGTCCACCCATGCTGGCCTCACACGCCAGCACGTGACCTTGGAGAGTAACTCCAGTCAGAAGTGGGTGGAGGACATCAGGGACCGGAGTGGGGGTGACCTTGGCCTCAGACACTACACACAGGGCCCTGAGGGGAAGCAGAACAAGGCGTGTGCATCTCCACCGCCAGCAGAGGACAGAGTCCCAGGTATGTGGTCAGTCGGCCCGGGTGTACATCTGCCTCTGCTCCAGGCCCCTAGCGGTGTCCTCTCCTCTCCCTGTGCCTCAGTTTCCTCATCTGTAAAATGGGTCCACCAACTCTTACTAGCAAGGCTGCGGCGAGGATTTAAGTGAGATGGAGGCTTAACTGTGAGAAAGCACAGAGGGCTGAGGCTGATGCTGTAGCTCTTGGATAAATATGGGTTCCACACGAACCTGTGAGACAGAAGTCGGCAATGGGGGGCAAGAGGGTGGGGAAAGGAGGTTGGCGGGGCCCAGGCTGTAAGTAAGGAGCTTGGGGTTATCCTGGGGGCAGTGGGAAGTGGCGAGTGCTGGTGAGGTTGGGGCTCTGGGGGGTGGACACGGCTTTTTCTAGTGTAGGATGGCTTAGCAGGCGAGGCCAGGTGAGAGGCGTTGGGGGATCCAGGGACCACCTCAAAGGAGAGGAGACAGAGGACAGAGGGAAGAAGGTGGCCAAGAGGCCAAATGCTCTGGGCCAGAGGAGGTGACACAGAGACCCCACTCTAGCCTCAGGCCAGGCAAACTCACAGCCCTTCTTGCCATGGGCCTCACCGGCCTCATCTGCCCAATGGGAGCTGGAAGGGAGAAAGTGGCCTGGGAGCGCCTGGCCACCCAACGGAGAGCAAGAGGTTTGCCTGGCAGGGTCGGGATGATGAGGCCGTGACCGGAAAATTTAAGGGGGTGCCCCCAACTCAGTAATCAAGATCAATAACATCTTAATGCAACGTTTAAAAACGAATGCCCCAAAACAATGACGAACAAAACATCATATTTTTAAATAGGATAAATAATGGCGCTATGCTAAGCTGTATTAGAGCCTGAGGCAAAAGGGAAACAAATCAGTAATAGTGATCCTGTCTTTGTTTAAAATGTGGACATATTGTTCATCATGGATATTTTTTTTGCTAACGGCTTTACTGAGCTCTAATTCATATATTGTAAATTCACCTATTTAAAGTGTACAATTCAACAGTTTTTCGTGCATTCACAGAGTTGTGCAAAATCACCACGATCAATTTTAGAATATCTTCATCACCCCACGGAGAAGCACCACACTCAAGCTACACCCCCTACCCCTCCTCCCCCCAGCCCCTGGCAACCACTAATCTACTGGGTTGGCCAAAAAGTTCGCTCTGGTTTTTCCGTAACATTTTAGGGAAAAACCCGAACAAACTTTATGGCCAACCCAATACTTTCTGTCTCTATGGATTTGCCTCTTCTGAACATTTCATATAAACGGAATAACATAAAACAGGGTCTTTCGCTTCTTTCCTTTAGCATAATGTTTTCAAGGTTCACCCGATGGTTTTGATTTTTTTTTAATTTGCATTAAAATAGTATTTATCTTGACTGCTGAGCTTTGGGGCACTCCCTTAAATTCTGTACCCAAGTCAAGTGCCACATATACCTAATCTCAGCTCTGGGTCTTGGGGTCCCTCCAGACTAAACCCGTGTATCTGCAAACCCTCAATTGAGAACACAGTTCTGTTCACACTGTACCCAGGAGCCGGCGAGCTTGGGACACCCCCCAAAACACCCCCGGCCTTGACAGCAGAGGCTGCTGGGAGTCCCTTGAGGAAATCCATGTGGAGTGGTGGAAATGGGTCCCCACAAAGCCCCACTCCTCCTGGAGTGATTCTGTCTCCACCTGCCCTGAGAAATCTTACTGCAACTTCTGCTTTGAGATGAGCATTTACTGAGCTCTGGCTGTATACATCATGTGTCACCTCTCCACACACTGGGCTCAGTGGGCAGCCACTTCATTCCCTTTCCTTGGACAGTCACAGCGTACCCACCTCAAAGACACATGGCATCTGAGAACATGGGAGGTGAGACACATGGCAGGGTTGCCCAGTGGTTAAGGGCCTGCATGGAGGGCTCGGAAAGGGCTGGGGCCGCATCCGGCTCTGCCAAGGACAGGCCAGGAGACCTGGGCCTGGTTAACATCAACAGCCTCAGTTTCCTCATCTGTAAAATGGGGCTGAGCTGCCCACCTCAGAGGGTTGCTGTGATGACCACTGAGGCAAGTGCTTAGGGTAGGACCCAGCAGGAGGAGGATTTCAGTAAATGCCAGCTCTTAATTTATCATCATCTCTAACTAGACACCCTAATTAAATATTCCACAGTACAACAATATCAGACCTGTTATTTTTTACGGATACGACCGTAAAAAAAGAAGGATTCATTACCCAATGGGTCATCTGGGATGTGATGTTAGGTGATAAAAAGGTTATCTGATTCCACTCTGGTAGATATTTATGTTGGGAAAATACTCCAGAAAGGTATACCCTAAACTGCTAACTGGAGCTTCACTGATTTCTCCTTTTTTCTCTCTGAATTTTCTAACTATTCTACAGTGGATATTTATCAATGGTGTGATATAAAATAAAAGAATGGAAAAAAGAAATTGGGTGATTTCTAGGTTTTTTGCACAATATTGAGACCTTAAGCCTCGGAATGTAGAGCTGGCCTTGGAGGAAACCTGGTGAAAGCCCAGAGAGTCTGGCCAAGGTCACACAGCAAGGTCATGGTGCAGCCAGGCCTGGGCCCAGCTCTCCAGACACACCGACCCAGGCTCCTCCCTGCTGGCATCATGCTGGTTCATTCTCCTAGTAAGATGAGGTAGGCTGGCCTCCTGGTTAAGAGCCTGGCTCTGGAGTCAGGCTGCAGATCCTGGCGGGGCCATGAGCTACATGACCCTGGGCAAGACACTTAACTTCTGTGGGCATCAGTTTCCTCCTCTGTACAATGAGAATCAGACTTGCAGCAGTGCCATAGGGCTTTTGTAAGAGTTAAATAAGATAATGCATGAAAAGCACTTTGTACCATGCTTACCAAACAGTAGGTACTCTAGGCCCTATTATTATTATTGTTACTATTATTATTACTACCAGTGTTAGTATTTGGAATCTAGCACTGTCATAGAGAATCTTTTGTAGGGCATGGAATGCTAACTCAACAGGAAGGAAATTTCGACTTGGGTACTAGGGAGCCATGGCAGGTGTTTGAGCAGGAGAGGAGCAGTATGACTCTGCAGCTGTGCAGGGCTGTCAGCCAGTGCCCACCTACAGGGACTGTCTCCGCCAAGGTCCTCCATCACAGGCTCCACATCCTTGGCAGTCCTCCCAGAGCTGCTGGGCCAAACCACAGTGCAACTGCCACAGGCTACGGCCCTGCCACCTCCAGCCTTGCCCGCTTCCTGGGTGCCAGCTGGGCTGGTGGACATCAAGTGATCAACAAGCTGGGGGACTTGAAGCAGCCCACACAGCCTCACATGTGATGACCAGGAGGTCCAGATGCCCGGCAGGGAACACAGGGTGGCAGAGGAGAAGTGGCCCCTACATCAGAGCCATGAAGACCGATTTTCAGTCAAGCCTAGCTCCTACTTTGCTGTGTGACCTTGGGAAAGTCCCTTCCCATCTCTGAGCTCAAGTTTGCCCATATGGAAAGAAGAGCTTAACTGCTTCATATGCTTAGGGCCTGCCAGAGGGATGCAACACAATGAAACAACAATGGTTTCCTCTGACTGCGCTCCTGCTAGGTGCCAGGCGCTGTGCTGAGCACTTCAGGTGTGTACTCTCACTAAATCCCTGCACTCTAGAAGTGGGTCCCTGGGCCATCCCTGTTTTTTTAATTTATTTAATTACTCAAGTCACAGTTATAATCTCCAGATTTAAAAATAATAGAAAAGGCTTAAGTCTCCTTGGAGCAAACTCTCCAGTCTTGTCCTCTTGCCTCATTTCTAAGACGTAACCGCTGTCAATCATCTTAGGGAGGAGCCCCCCACACCTGCTTTCCATGAAGTTACAGCCAAAATCATATCTGAATGGAAATCACATAGGGCCTCTCTCCCACCCTCCCTGACACCCATCCTTTCGTCCTTCCATTCACCCTTCCTCCTTCTAGCCACATACTGTCCTATCACACAGTAGATCTCAACTGGGCCTGATTTTGCCCCTCTGGGGCAAACTGGCAATGTGTGGAGACAGTCTGGGCTGTCACAACTAGGGATCATCTGATGGGTAGAGGCCAGGGATGCTACAATGCCCAGCACCCACCACAAAGAAATCATCCAGCCCCAAATGTCGGTAATGCTAGGGCTGAGAGGTCCTGCATCACACATAACCTGAAACTGGCTCGGTGCACTCCACACCAGGTTGGGGAGATTTTCCCATGTCAGCATACTGATTCTGTCATTCAGTAAACACCACCTGAGCACCTACTGTGTGCCAGGCCCTGTTCTAGCATGGGGCCACATCAGTTAATGACACAGGCAAAGCCCTGGCACTCAGAGAGTACTGCCATCCTCTCAGGAGACAAGACACATCAATGTGCAGGACCCCAATGGGTCTCCCTCCCTCTTTTTAATTGCTCCAGAGCATCCCCGGCAGGGATGGCTGACCATTCATTTGGCCAAAGCCTTCCTGATGGACATTTAGGCTACTTTCATCTTTGATGCAACATGCCCCATCACAAAGGGACATGCCTCCTTGTGCTCGTGAGTGAGAGGCACCCCACGGCCTTGATAATGCATCAGCAGGGTTCCCTGGAAGCTTGCTAGTCCCACTCCAGAGGTACAGGATCAGAGTCTGCATTTTACCCAGCCCTCGGGCATCCCCACGCACATTAAAACTTGAGAAGCATGGCTCCACTCTAAGTAGCCACCTAAAAGCAGTTGGCTGGCTTGGGAGCCAGGCATCCTCTACATTTCAGCAGAAGTGCCTTCCAAAGACCCTCCTGCCAACGGCCTGCAATTCCCCCATCTGCACCAACTCTGTATTGTCAGATGTCACTGTTTTTGCCAAGCTGACGATTCCTCCCATTTTCCAGATGTGAAGACTGAGGCTAGACAACCAAAACCCGGGGCTGATGACTTCTAAGGCCTCTGCCATCTCTGGCTTTTAGGATTTGGCCACATCCTGGGCATGTTCCATGCCAGCTTCCCTCCCAAGCACTCTGGCTCTCAGAAAGCAAAGCTGCTTACCTAGCAAAGGAAGACGTCCTGCGGGAGAGCAGCTCTGTAGAGGGAAGGCGAGCTTCTGTAAATACCACCGGGGAGGCTGCCCTGTGCCCATTCATGTCCAGTCATCCAGGACAAAGGACCAGCTGGATCCTGGTGCCCACCTGCCCTTTAATGCACAGGAGGTGATGCCAGGACTCTGGGATAAGGGCAAGTATGGGGGAAGGAAAGGGCTCTGGAGCCAAGGAGCTGGTGGGGACCCCAGCTTTGCTCTCACTAGCTGCACATCAGTTTCCTCTCCTGAAAAATGGGCTCATGCCACTCACTTTGGAGAGCTGCCGTGAGGACTTATGTGCAGATCAGTCAACAAACAGTAGCCGCCATCTGGAGCCCTGCCTTGGGCTGGCACTGCGCTGCTGCATTCAACTTACTACCCCTGCACGGCAATGGGCTATGCTCAGCATCGCCATCCTCCCCACTTGACAGATGAGGAAGCTGAGGCTCAGAGAGGTGCCGCACCCTGCCCTTCATCACACACCGAGCTATGGCCATGAGAGCGGTGGCCTTGGACCTTATAGGGTCAGTCTCCTCATCAGAATCCTGCATCTGCTGTGCCGTGTGACACTGGGCAAGCTGCTTTGCCTCTCTGAGCTTCAGCTTCCAAAGCTGTGAAATGGGAACGTAGTGCAGGGATCGGAGATGGGAAAGCCCTGCAAACTGGAGAACGTACCAGATGTTCCTCCCCCCGGGCTCCATGCTGTCATCCCCAAAAGACCCAGCCCAGGAAGACCCGTCACCTGTCAGCACCTATAATCTCGCCTGTACTCTCTGTACAACATGGGTGAGGCCAGGCAGAGCCGGTGGCCCGCTGGGAGGGAGAGCCACCTGCTCAGGGTCGCACAACTGGTAAGCAGTGGAGAGCAGGGCCAGGCAGCAAGAGGCGGGGTATCCAACCTGAGTGGGGTGCAGGCAGCCGCCAGCATAGGGGTGCAGGCCTGGCTGGGGCTGGTGGGTGTCTGGAGTAGTGGCCACCAGGAATATGTGGACCTGTACCGGCCGAGGTCTCTCCTACCGGCTCTTAGCAGTGAGGCCCCTTTGAAGGACTGGTCAGTCCCAGGATGTGCCCACTTCTCCCCAAACGCCCCTCCTCCCTGGGGGCCCAGCCTGGCCACCTGTTCATGGATTGGCAGTGGACACTACCTGTCTGGGACATCACAGCTTCTCTCTGCGGCCAGAGCTCAGGCCTTCCAGGCTATTCGGTCTCCCTATGGCTGGTCTTGACCTGTTCTCTGGAATCTTCTCTCGCCACTGTGGCCAGAGGGTGTAGCTGCCACGGAAACCTGACCATGTCTCCCCCTGTCTAAACCCTCCCACGAGCCCTCAGCCTCGGCGTGACGCTGCAGCTCCTCCGCCCGGCTTCTAACAGCAACGTCCAGTAGAAGTTCAAGGTCAGCCACACGTGAAAGTCAATTTTCCAGCAGCCCCATTAAAAAGGTAAGAAGAAAAAGGTGAACTTAAAAACTTCATAATAGATTTTATTTCACCCAGTATATCCAAAAATATTATTAATCAATATAAAAAAGATTAATGAGACAATTTACTTGCTTTCTTAGTACTAATTCTTTGGAATTGGGGCTGTATCTTCTATCATCAATGCATCTCAATTTGGATGATCAACTGTCAGTAGAAATACCCGGTCTGTAGCTAAAGTTCATAAAATTCACAGATGGAAAAGTACATCCACATCCCCGAACGGTTCTACACATATTTAAAAGTTTTCCAAGAATGGAATGGAGTATCTGTTTTGAAATCTAAATTTAAATTATATTAATAGAAAATTCAGTGCCTCAGCTGCATTAGCCACATTTCGAGGGCTCAACAGCCACAAGTGGCTTGTGGCTCCCAAAGCAGACACACAGGTTCAGTCCTTCACTGTCCCGTCCCCACAGCCCTCTCACACCTCCTTTCTAGGCCTGGCCTAGACACGAGTGGAATCTCCAAGCATGCCCTGAGCTCCCATCACCGTGATTCATCCGTGTCCTTCCTCAGCAGCCCCCATTTCCTGCCATTCCACTTCCTTCATCCGCGTCCTTCCTCGGCATCCCCCACTTCAAGCCCTCTCTGACATCCTCTGCACAAGATCACATTCCTGGTCCCTCTGCTCATCCCCCTTATAATAATTTCACGTGGCATTGGCATTGTCCATCTAGAGGTTCTCCAACCTCACCACTATCGACATTTGGGCCAGATCATTCTTGTTATGGGGCTGTCCTGTGCATTGTATAGCAGCATCCCTGACCTCTACTTACTAGATGCCAGTAGCGTCCCCTCCCCAAGTGGTGACGGCCAAAACTATCTCCAAGTGTCCCCTGGGGACACAATCATTCCTGACTGGAAACCAGTGCCTGGAACACAGAAGGCACCCAAGCGTGCACCTAAACAGAAGAGGCTTACCCAAGTATACTCTACTATGAAGCTCGCCTACTCTGGAAGCCTTCCATGATGCCCTAGCCCGGTTAGTGTTCTTCTGGGCTCCCACAGCCCCCTGCACTCACCCCGGTGCAACCTCCTCCAAGGGCAGGAACTGGGTCTTGTTCACTGCCATATTTTCAATCCCTAGCTCAGCGACTGGTATATAGTAGATGCTTAATAGATATTTATAGAACTGACCCAAGAAACAGGGATGACTTATGCTGAAAAGCTCCACGGGGCTAGTTTGGCTGTTTTAGTTCAGGGCTTTCATCCCTGCAAAGGTGCTAATAACAGTCCCAGCTCTGTTTACACACCAAGCACTAGGCTAAACACTCTGGTCTAGCAGAGTGTTGAGAGAGGGAAACTGAGGCTCAGACAGGTGAGGGCTTGATCTGTGTTCAAATCAATGACTTGGAGGCTCAAAACTCCTAGTTCTACCTCTTACTGATCAAAAGAAGTTACACATGGAAGAAGATATTTGCAATATATATGGCAAACAAGATATCTGTATCCAGAATATATAAAGAACTCTGGGAAATCAATAAGAACAGGACAGGCAACCCATGAGGAAAAGGGGCAAATTTTAAGAGACATGTCATCCAAGACGTTATCTATATAGTTAATAAGCGTGTGAAAAGGTGCTCAATCTCATTATCCAGCAGGGAAATAAATGCAAAATAAAAGTACAGTGTGGGGCCACTATACCTCTGAATGGTTTAAAAAAAGAAAAAAAAAGAGGACAATACCAAGTGTTAGCAAGGATGTGATTCGATCAGAGCTTTCATGTTCCACGGGCGGGAGAGTAACCTGGCACAAGCTCTTTGGAAATACTCTTTGGCATAAGAGACAAAAGCTGACCTTGCACCTTCCCTATGACCAGCAATTCCACCATTAAGTATATATATCATCAGAAATGCATCTAACTGTTCACCACAGAGCACGTCATGTTCCTGGCAGCATTATTTGCAACCGCCCTCCACTGGAAACTACTCAAATGCTCACTAACAAGAGGATGGATAAATAAGCAAATACAAATCAATCCATCCATACTGAACAGCCAGGAGAGAAAACAAGCCAGAACTTCACAAAATATGGGTAAATCGCTCAGATATTATGCTGAGATATTAGCCCCAAAAGCCAGTACAAAAGAGAGAACATAAGTTTCTATGTACGTAAAGCATTTTTATGTATGTAAAGCACTTTGCATGTAAATAAAGTACAAAGACAGGTAAAATTAATCTCTAGTAGGAGACTTTGGGATGGTGGTCACCCTTCGTGGAGCCTGGAGGGGGCACAGGTGTCTTGGGGGGCGGGCACTAGGCATGTGTTTTTCTTGATCTGGGTACACACGGGCATGTTTATCTTTTGAAAATTCATCGAGCGGTCCTCTTATGATGTGTGCACCTTTCTGTATGTCTGCTTGACTTCAATAAAAATAGTCTTAAAGAATCACACTTTGCCAAATGCAGCTGGGCATCCTCCCACCCACACACCTTTCCTGTCTGTTCCAGAGGAACACACAGGACTCCATTCATTCATTCAAGGACCTCTGGCTGCCAGACACTCTCCCGGGGCCCGGCTTGGTGCCAGGTGCCAGGGACAGAAAAGTGGATTGAGCCTCGGCCCCCGATTTTGCCAATCACACCCAAGTGCCTGGCACACATACTCCCCAAACCCACACGCAAAAAATGAACCACCAGGCCGGGGTGGCTTCTGATCAGGGGCCAAGGAGGTGATGTCTGCTTGTTTTGCTCTCTCACTCCCGCTTGGTGCGAGAAAGTTTTCAGGCTTTTTCCTTATGCTGGACCAATCCCGGCCATTCTGGCACAGGTAGAAAAGGTTTCGTACTCTGCTACTTGTCTGCCACCGTCTTCCCTCCCTCCCACTAGGCTTTCCTCTGCTCCGCACAGGCTGATGACTCCTGTGTTGTCATCTCCAGCCCAAATCTCTCTCCTCGACACCAGACTTGGCCATCAGCTGTCTCCGCGTCACCTCCACTTGGCGTTGAGCTGGGACCTCAAACTTAACGTATCCAAAGGTAATGTCCTCGTTTCTCCCCCTAACTCACTCCACTCCAGGTGTGGGCAGCTCATTATGCCCGGGCCAAAAGCCTCAGAGGCAGCAAGAAGCCCTGACCCCTCTCTGTCTCTTCCAACCCAACCCAACCCAACCTTGCAGCCAATCCTGTCAACTGCACCTTCAAAACAGAGCCAGGCAATGATTTCTTGGATCTGACACCAAAGGCACAGGTAATAAAAGAAATGAAATAAAGAAACTGGACTTCATGAAAATGAAAACACTCTGTGCTTCAAAAGACACTATCCACAGAGTAATAAGGCAAACCACAGAACGGGAAAATAATATTTGCAAATCATAGAACTGATAAGGGATTCATATCCGGAATCTATAGAGAACTCCTAAAACTCAACAACCAAAACCAAGCAACCCGATTCAAAAATTGCTAAAGGACTTGAAAGGACATTTCTCCAAAGAAGATATACAAATGGCCAACAAGCACATGAAAAGATGCCCAGCATCACTAATCATCAGGGAAATGCAAATCAAAACCACAATGAGATGCCACCTCACACGGATTAGGATGGTTAGTGTTAAAAACAAACAAAACCTAGAAAAACAGAAAATAACAAGTTGGTCAGGATGTTGAAAAACTGGAACCCTTGTGCACTGTTGGTGGGGATGTAAAATGGTACAGCCGCTGTGAAAAACAGTATGGAGGGTCCGCAAAAAATTAAAAATATAATTACCATATGATCCAGCAATTCCAGGTCTGGGTATCTACCCAAAAGAATTGAAAGCAGGGTCTCAAAGAGATATTTTTACTCACAGCATTACTCACGATAGCTAAAATGTGGAAGCAACCCAAGTGTCCATCGATAGATGAATATATCAACAAAATGTGGTAGGTTATACAGTGGAATATTATTCAGCATTAAAATGGAAGGCAATCCTGATACATGTTACAACATGGATGAACCTTGAGGACATTATGCTAAATGAAATAAGCCAGTCACAAAAAGACAAATACTGGATGATTCCACTTATATGAGGTCCCTAGAGCAGCCAAATTCATAGAGACAGAAAGCAGAATGGTGGCTGCCAGGGGCTGGGGGAGGGAGGATGCGGAACCAGTGTTTGATGAGTACAGAGCTTCAGTTTACAAGATGGATGAAACAGTTACTGGGGTGATGGATGGTGGTGATGGTTGAACAGCAATGTGAAGACATTTAATACCACTGAACTGCACATTTAAAGATGGTTAAGATGATAAATCTTACGTTGTGCGTATTCTAACAATAAAAAAAAAGAGAAAAAAAAACCCCCACCAAACCAGAGCCAGAACCCACTTGCTCCACATCACTCACACTTGCTGGGCATTTGTATTTTGTGTATCCATGTCTCATCACCCTGGACCAAGGTACCCAGGTCTCTTGCCTGCCTAATTCCTAACTGGCCTCGCTGATTCCGCCCTAGTCTCCTCCATCCATTGTCAGTGAGCAGCCAGAGTGACTGGATGAAGATGGAAATCAGGTCTCGGCCCTCCTCTGCTCTGAATCTTCCCATGGCTCCCACTTCACTCGGGAGAAGCCAGTCCCTACACAGCCCACAGGCTCTAGAGGCTCGACCCTGCCCACTGCCTTCTGTCCTCATTCCGCACCTGCCTTGCCTCGCTCCCCTCCAGCCACACGGCCCCCTTGCTGTTCCGTACACACGCGCGTGCGCGCACGCACACACACACTGCCCCGATGCCCTTTCCCCAGACATCCACTTGGCCTTCCTGTCCTCGTTCACGCCCCCTCCCCATCACCCATTTCACACTGCAACCTGCCCCCACCGACACAGCACCCCAGACCCCCCTAACCCGCACCATTCATCTTTTCTCCCCAGCACTTCCCAGTAGCTAACACGGCCCGTAACTGACTTCCCATACTTACTGTCTGGGGTCCTTGAGTGCTTTGCTCGCCAGAGTGGAGCACAGTGCATACTTAGCACAAAATACTTACTGAACAGAATTCTCGCCCTGGGCCCCTCTCCGGGCCCCTCTCTGCACAGCAATCATGAAATACCCAACTTCCCAGGGCGACCTCAGCTCATCACGTTATCTCCTGACCTTGGTTCCCTTCCAGGCTTCCCTGTCGAACAAGCCAGAGAATCCAGGTCCCTGTGAACCCCTTCCCTTCCATGAGCCTGATCCAGCTCACCACTCAGCCCTGTCCAGCACCCCGAACTGCCATCACCTCCGACCTGGCCCCCTGCTCTTGCCCATCTCTACACAGCGGGCCTGTCACTTTCTGCTTGTACGACACTGCTGAGACTCCCCAGGGCTCCCCACTACCTTCTGGAGGTAATTCTTCACATGGTTTATGGGGGCCTCACAATCTGACCCCGAGCTCTGGCCAAACAGAACTACTATCAGCCCGGAGGGTGCCACGCACCCGATTTTCCTATCCACATTCTCAGTCTACCTTAGACTCCAGGTGCGGACACCTGACCCGGGCCTGGATAATGATAGCATTCTGCTCCCAGGTCACAGTACTGGTTCAGGGATGGATACATGACTCAATCCAGGTCAATGGCAGTTGGCTAGAGACTCCTGCAAGATCCTCTGGGGAGGCGAAACAAGTAGGGAACAGGGTCATTTCTAGTCACCACTTCAGAGCCTTCCTGAGACTGAAGCCAACCCAAGAAGGTGGAGCTGAGAGATAAAGACATGAATCACTGGTATTAGTTGGGCTCCTGGATCCAGCCATGCCTGAAGCCATCACTACCCCTCCACTTTTTACATGAGCCTATAAATTTACTTTTTTGCTTAATTCCATGGAAACTGGGTTTCTGTCTCTGTTACTCAAGAGCCCCAACTAACTGGTACCTACATACCCTCTCCTCATCCTTGCCTTGGCCTGTTTGTTATTGCCTTTGCTTAAGCGTCACCTTTTCCAGAAAATCTTCCCTGAACACCCAGTCTGTAGTAAGCACTCCACTATGTCTCCCGGTCCCCTATGTCTACCCCTTACCATTCTCTATGAAAACTGCTGTTTGCACCTCCTTGAATGTCGGGAGCTCACGGACTGAGGGGTCCTGCAGTCATAAAAAGAATTTTTTTTTCTCTTCCCAAACTTAACACAGAGCTTGGCCCACCCAAAGGCATTCATATTTTATTTTTTGAGCTCACTTTGCAGGTTACTAAGTTTCCCCAGGTATCAGGGAGCTGTGGAAAAAAAATGGGTTTTGTAGGAAGATGGAGGTGAGTTTGAATTCTCCACCTGTCAGCTTTGTGACCTTAGGTGAGTCACTTAACCTGAGCCTCATTTTCTTACCTGTGAAAGGGGAGAGCAACTAAATACACATAAAGGCTTTAATACCATATTGGAGCAGATTAAATACTCCATTAAGGGCAGTGCCTGCTTCCACTTTCTCCCCCAGGACATAAACCCTGCCTTTCCCATAAACCCTGCCTTTCCCTTTCATTGCTGCTCCACCACTGGTGTGGGCATCTGTCAGCCTGCCTGCTGAGAATGCATTCTCCAGTCTTCTGGGATCTGTCCTTGTGACTGGGGTAGGGCTGACCCCATGCCCAAGACCAGCAGCTGAGGTCTGGTCAGTAAGAGTGTACAGATGCTCATGGATGGGTAAGAGACTCCAGGTGGATGAATAGGAATCAATCCCAGGATTTGCAAGAATTATTAGAGAAATAGTTCTCTTAGAGCTGAGATAGCTAAATTAGCAGGATGTATGACTGGAGATGTTACTGGGGAGAACATGCCTGAGAAAGAAGCCGTCACAGAAGAAAGCCCATCTGAGAGACAGAGGGCAAAAGAGAGAGCGCTCTGAGACAGTGGAGCACCTGGATACAGCTGTACGTGAAGGCAGTCTACCTTTGGACTTAACCATTTACCTAACTCAATAAATTCCCTTATTTTCCACCTTAACTATTTTAAATTCGGATTTTACCACTCAAAGCCAACTGATACAGACACGTAACAGACTCTTTTTGACCTTTGCACACTTACCACTCAAGTGGTCTTCTCCCAGGCCCCAGCATGACTTTTTTAAAAATTTGTTTTGACAATCTAAGCAACATTGATTTCCAAAGTCTTATTTGAAGACTCACAGTGATGGCTGGAGTCAGCTAACCACTCTCACTTCTGCCCCAAGGGTGTGGATCTGAGTTTTCCTCAAGCGAAAACTAACCAGAGAATACCCTTAACAGAGGTCAGAAGGTTGTTCTGATACTTTATGCTTAGAAAGTCTTTGATTAACTTCCCCCTTCCCCTGCCCCTTAATTGTAGTTTATGGCTTTTCTGATTGCACTTTTTTGTTCTGGAGGTTTTGCACTGGCCGACAGCCAAAAAGGTAGAAAGGCTTGACCAAGAACAAAGCAAGCGGGTAATAAATACTTGCTGATGTAATGTTCCCAGATAAGACAGGTCTTTCGTCCAGGTGATCTTTAGGGCATCTGAGCGGGGGACAGGGATGGGACTTGGGTGGGGGTCTTAAGAGCACAATTTGCAAGCAGCACATCCCTGGGAATCTAGTTTCCTGGGACATCAACCTGCCCTGCTGCTTCTCTCTTGGACAAACACAGCCCAGGACTGGGAGACCCTCCTCCCTCTCATGTGCTCCTGAGAGCAGGTGGAAGAGAAAGAATTTCCAAGAGCTTCAAGAGCTGCTCAGAATAAGAACACTTCAAAACTCAAAGGGAGGAACCCATAAGGAGAACTGTCTCCTCACAGTTCACTGAATTCTGGAAGCCAGATTCAGAGTGAGTGAATGGCCTTTCCTTAAAGGAAAATGGTTTGGGGCTCTGAGGGGGCCTGGGACCTTGTTGGAGAGTATCTGAATCTGCAGACTTGCCCAGACATCAATAGGAACAGAGCCAGGGAGCAAGATGCTGTGGAGAGGGTCCCTGAACTTCTCTGAGTCTCAGTTTCCTCATCTATAAAATGGGTGAACAACACAATCCTGATTGCTGTGAATTACTGAGCACGTCTATGCATCAGGCACCACATAACCTTATCTATAATTGTGCCAGGAACTCAACAGACGGTCACTAAAATGATCCCCATTTTACAGGTGAGGAAGCTGAGGCCCAGAGAGGGGAAGGGGCTGGCCCAAGGTTTCACAGCTTGTGCACGAGCCAACTCAAGTGCATCTGACCCAAAAGCCCCATCTTTCCACCAAATAAGGGCTCCTTTTGATGCCTGCTTCATGGGTCATTGTGAGGTGTCAATGACATCACACACAAAAAGATAAAGATGCAGCTGTTTGCTCAGAAACTGGCAAGTCGTAGGGAGTTAGGTATTCGAGAAATGAATGGATGGAGACACAGAGAAACCTCTTGAGTCCTCATTACCCACTTCATCTGGGCTCCTGCTGTCCCTAGTTCTAAGTGGAGAAGGTCCCAGACAGCAGAGCTGGGAGACAGTGACAGTAAGCAATCACATCCTTTCAGTAAAGGTGCACACACCTGGGTGTCCTCACCCTCCACAATGTGGGCTTTCTGCCATGGGTCTGGCTGTGCCCATGACTTCCTGCCACACCCCCGGCCCCACGGGGAACTTGCCACCCACCAGCCGACCTCACCAGAAGCGGGCCAGGGAAGAGCCATCCCTTCTCACCCATCCGTGTGGGGCTTTACCCCACACTGGTTTTTCTGGACCATAAGATGAGAACATGATGTGCTGTGGACCTCCCCGCCCCATGCAGCCCAGGACCACCCAGGGTCTCCAGCAGGAAGACATGCTAAATGACCTCTGGGGTTCAAGGCAAGAGTCCAGCCTTCCCCACCTGCCCCGGCCCCACCAGTTTCACCTCCCACCACTCACCTACGGAGCCCGCAGGCCCCCCGAAGACGGGCCGGGTTCAAATCCCATCCCTCCACTTCCCCAGATAAGAGGCCCAATTCCCCTCGTCTGAAAATGGGGATAAAAATGCACCTCCCTGGAGGGTGAGCTGACTTTTGTCCCTAGGAGGCCCTCAGCGGAATACCTGGCACACACTGGGGCATCAGTAAACACTGGCTACGAATATCATGATTGTGACACCAAGTGCCTTCTTGTCCCTATACTGGCACTGACACTATACCTTCTTCCTATGACACCTCCCTTCCCTTCTCATCTCCTCTAATAATTACGGTAATAACAATAGTAATAATCACAATTACCAGTTGCTGAGGGCCTCTTATTTGCCAGACTGTGCCCAGAGTTCTTCACACGGACCACCTCCTTCCCAGCACATCCTCCTGGAGCAATGCCACTGTGATTCCTGTACTTCTCCTGTGATAGTTAATTGTATGTGTCAACCTGTTAATTGTATGGGCAACCTAAGGGATGCCCACATAGCTGGTCAAACATTCTGGGTGTGTCTGTGAGGGTGTTTCTGGAAAGGATTAATGTCTGAATTGTTAGACGGAGTAAAGATCGCCCTCAGCAATGTGGGTGGGAATCGTCCAATCCATTGAGAACAAAAACGTGGAGGAAGGAATTTGCTCTTTTTCTGCTGGAGATGCATGCTTGACATCCATCTCCTGCCCTCACACACAGATGCTCCTGGTTCTCAGGCCTTCAGACTCGGACTGAATGACACCAGCAGCATTCCTCGGTCTCCAGCCTGCAGATGGCAGATCATGGGATTTCTCAGCCCCCATAACTGGGTGAGCTAATTCCTGCAATAAGTTTCCTCTTGAAATACATCTGTCTCTCTATATAGGTCCCATTGGTTCTGTTTCTCTGGCGAACTCTAATACATCTCCCTGTGCGTCCGTCTTTCCCCCTAAAACGTCAGCGCCCCAAGGGCAGGGATGGTGTGTCTCGCTCACTGCTGGATCCCCAGTGCCTAGCATGGAGTCTGGTATACAGAAGGTGCTCAATATTCGCTGCATAAATGAGACCCCACTGAATCCTCACAAAAACCTACTGACATCAATGATGATAGATAGTGTCACTTTAAACTGAAGATGTGAAGGGTACAAATAACTAAGAAAATTACCCAAGGCGGCACAGCACTAAATGGTAAAACTCAGATTTGAACTGGGGCCTTCAGACGCCAAGCTCATGCTCTTACGAATTAGGGAAATCCCACATCCCAAACAGGGCTCCACCTCGCAACCCGGGAGGCTGCCGATGGGGCCGGACTCCTTGAAACACATCAAGGCTGTACTTTGGGGGTAACGTTTCCAAGGGGACCTTCCTGTGCCATCAAAGCCTGGAGAAGTTGGATCTGAAAGAACTTGTGGGTCACCACGGGAGACTGATGCCCAAGCAACTGGATGACGGGCTGAATGAAATGAGAGCTGGATTAGGGAAGCAAGTCATGTGATCAGGGAAGTCAGAAGGCTGTGGATTCTGGCTGGGGCAGGGCGGGGGCGTGGTGAGGCCCAAGCAGGAATCTGTGCTGAGTCTCAAAGGATGGGCTGCGGTCTTAGCAGGTGCAGAGGGGAGGGGAAGCACCCCAGGGGGAGGGCAGAGCTTGATCACAGAGGCCTGGAGGTGTGAATTTGCGCTGGAAATTAGGAGACCGGCAAAGGATTCCCCGTAAGCGGAACAGTCTGGGGGTGGGGGTGGGGGTGGGGGAGAAGGGAAATTATAATGGTAATAAAAATAACAACAACAGTAATTGTAATAACAGCAAACGTGGATATAGCGCTTACTCCGTGCCCAGGCACTGTTCTAGGCAGTATACACGTATTAGCTCATTTAATTCTCACAGCTAATCTACGAGACCAGTGCTGTTATTATCCTATTTTACAGACGAGGAAGCCGAGGCACAGAGAGGTAAAGTCCTCGCCTGAGAGCTCAAGGCAGGGAGATAGTGGAGCAGGGTCTTAAGCCTACACTGCCTGGTTTTAGAGCATGTACTACTACGGTGGTTCTCAAACTGGGTTCCCAGACAGCTGCATCCTGCAGCACCTGGGAACCGGTAAGAAATGCAAATTCTCGGGCCCCTTGCAGACCTGCTGGATGGGGGATTCTGGGTATGGGGTGCAGCAAGCTGTGTAAAACAAGCCCTCCAGGGGGTGCTGCTGCTTGTTCAAAGGCACTGCACTACCAGGAACCCTCTCACAAGGGGTGGGGAGGCAAGAGGCGGGCGGGGGCCGATATCGGGGCCTGGAGTCGGGGGAGGAGGAGTACCCCTCCGTCCTCTGCAGGCAACAGGGAGCTACGTCTTCTCCTTCTGGGTTTCCCCAGCGAACCCACAATAGGCCTGTGATTATAACAGCATCCTCCGTGTGACCCAAACGCAACATATAACCAGAGGACTGAGGTTCCCAAGGCCAGGGTAGCCACAGACCCTGCTGAGAACAAGCACGCTGTCCACCCCGTGAAGTCAGCAGCCTCCGACCCCAGAGACCCGACCCTGTCTGCAATCCTCAGGACTGTGCATCATCACCTGGAGGGTGTGTAGAGACAGAGAGGACCTCCAGGGAGGAAAAGCTTGCCCAGGGTCCCCCAGCAGGAGGCAAGGTGGCCTCAAACCTGTCTCCCGCCTCCTAAGAGGTGGTTTTCACAGGACACCTACAGAGGGCCACTAGAGCACCCACCTGCTCTCCCTGTCTTGCTGGGGGTCGGGAACCCAGACTCTGCTCTGTGCTCCAAACCTGTTTGCACGATCCTCAGCAAATCACCTCAACTCTCTAGACATGTTTCCGTGTTGGCGAAAGGGAGGGGCTGGACCCAATCTCTAATCTGGCTATGCTCCCCCAAACTCTCAGCCCTTAAACATGCACTGCTGTCCTACTGTGTGCTCAAGGGGAGCCAAGGACACACTGCGTGGTGCCTGCCTGTGGAGCTCACAGCCTCTCGGTGGCCCGAGGAAGGGCGAAGGCGACATCCCGTGGGCCTTGCACCTACTCCTGGGAGCCAGAATCCTCCATCAAACCCAAATCGGCGTTCAGCCCTCTTGCTGTCAACCCAGGCTTCCTCTCCGCACCCCGGGCCCCCACAGCCCTGGGGCCAGCTGGGCCGGGCAAAGGGCCCGGGGCCAGGGCTGGATTCCAAACCCTGGACTACGGCATGGCCTCCACAGACCTCCTAATCTCCCTCTCTTCACCGGGGAAGTGGCCCACACCAAGTCTCCCACACGTCCACTGGGGATGCTTGGCCGGGTCCCCGGGCTCTGCAAGGGCTCTGATGGTTCTGAGGCAGGATATCACTCACGGCCAAAGGAAGTGGGACGGAGATGGAGGAAGGGAAAGCAAGGAAGAGCGGTGTTAGGGTGTGTGCGTGCGAGGAGGAGAAGGGGAAGCAGTGCAGGTGGGGGAGGGAGACGACAGACAGACAGACAGACAGGGATAGAGATGGGGGAACCAGGGATGCGGAGAGACAGAGGTGGGAGAGAGATGTGGGGAGACAGAAACAAGGAGAGACAGAGATGAAGGGAGACAGCGTCAGGGGAGAGACATAAACAAGAGGGAGACAGGGATCGGAGACAGGGAGCAACAAAAATAGAGACGAAGACAGACACAGGGCGTGGGGGAGGAGCAAGACGGGGAGAGGGAGCAGCCTGGAACAGGAACCTCAGCTGCCCAGCGAGAACCAGGACCCACGCGGGCACCACCATGGCTAATGGAGTCCTTCCCCACCCCCACCCCAGGTCAAGGCCCCTGGGGCTTCAGAGAAAGAGCAGCATATTAAGAGGAAGGCTGCTGCTGGTCTGGCCCCCTCCTGCCACGGGGCTCCCCAAATTCCCACCTGCTGAAGACCACCTTCATTCATTCATGACGCTGGCTACAGCCAGAACCCCCTTTACTCTCACCTACTTAATATTTTTGTTAAATGGATTCAATATCGTTAAAACATTTTCAAAGGAAACTCTGACCCCCCCCCAGCTTAAATTAAAAACACACCCTAATTAAAAAGTAACTGCAAAAACACAAGCAAAGGAAGCGATCCTTCTGCCTTCTAGCTGGAGACTGCCGCCTGCCCAAGGACCCCAGGGGGGCCCAGTGGGGGTCTGCTCTTTGTTAATCCACAGGACTCTGGAGAGAAACATTGAGGTAGCACCTAGTGAAGACTCTGTCCAGGGAGTCATCAGAGGGTAGAAGGGGACTTGGAGAGGAAAACTCTTTTTCATTCTCCAGGGTAAAATCCAGGTTCTCTGACCTGGCCAATTTTAACACCCTCCCACCCCCAACATACACATGCAAACATACTAAATCTCAGTGTCATGAACTCTAACCTACAAAGCCCCCAGTTTTGTGGCTGTGGTTCCCTTCCCCTAGAAAACCTTTCCTGCCTTCCTCTACCCAGCTAACTCCTATTGGTATAATTTATACCCCCTCCTCCAGGAAGCCTTCCCTGACTGCCTCCCATCCTTGTGTCAATGTCCCTCAAAACGCTTAGCAGCCTGCATGGCCTCCTCCACTGGAAGGCGAAGGGCTGGGCATCCCCCACATCTTCTCAGGACTCAGCAAGGCCCCCAACTCCCAGCATGGGCTGCGAGGATACTTGTTGACTCAATGGAAGAACAGACAAATAAAGAAATGAAGGTACCTGAGCACCCTTGGACGGGTTGAAATCAAAACAAAAGCCTCTCTGTGCTCCATAAAAAATGTCCAGGCAGAAGCTCTCATGTAAAAAGAATGAGCTGACCTGGTTCCAACTGGCCTCACCCAGCTCCTGGCCCCCCAGTCTCTGGGCCAGTGACCCAATCTCTATGAGCCTCAGTTTTCTCACCTATAAAATGGATACAGCAGTGAACTACCCGTAAAGAGCTAAGTACCCTGGAGGCCCTCAAATGTTAACTGCAATCATTCTTTTTATTACCACCTTACACTCACCAAATCACAAAATATTATTACTTGAAGGAACCCAAGAGATGAGTAGATTGAGACTGCCAGACTTTCTGTAAAGGGCCCAATAATTGTTGTATTTTCAGTCCTGTGGACCACAGGGTCTCTGTTGGAACTACTCTACTCCGCTGTTGTAGCACGGAAGCAGCCATAGACAAAACGTAAGTAAAAGCGTGGCTGTGTTCCAATAAAACTTTACTTACACAAACAAGCAAATGGGCCGGATTTGGCCCAGGGGCTGTAGTTTCCTGACCTCTGATATAGGCTGTCACTGCTCCAAGTGTGGTCTTTAGACAAGCAGCACTGGAGTCTGCTAGGAGCTGGCTAGAAAGGCAGTCACAGGCCCTGTCCCCAATCAGAATCTACACTTTGGCAAGAGCTCTAGGGGATTCGTGAAAGTGTTTGAGAGGTGTGGTCCCCAATTTCCCAGCTCAGCACCTCGGGTCAGAGATGTGATTTACCCTTTTTCTTGTTTGCTGCCTCCACCAGAAGATGCACTCCGGAAAAAGTGGGACCTGGTGGCTTCCTGAATCCTGCACCCAGCCTCTAGCTGAGAACCTGTAGCATGTCCCTATTCAGCAAGTTACTGAGTGCGCAGTATGACCCAGGCCCAGGGCCAGGTGCAGGGGACACGCCAATTACGGCAGACATCACTCCATGGCTCTCCGTGCAGTGATGGGATGGATGGATGACTCGCTCGGGCAGCTACTGGAGTTGGGCAGATCTGGGTTCGAATCCCAGTGTTGTCACTCCAGGCCTGTGTGACCTCGGGAAAGTGACTCAAGTCTCAGTTTCCAGGAAATGGAGTTGTCAATAACAAAAATGTCTCCCTGGTACCCTGTGAGGACAGGGAGAGGGTATTGGATGGTGTCCCAGCAGCTGTGCAGCTGGCGTGGATGCGCTGGTACACAGACACACACCCGCCAGCGCTCACGGCAGAGGGACCTCGGCTGGCCCCAAATAACTCTGTGGGTTAAGCAGGGACCTGGGCCAGGTGAGGCGGGACCCTGGGGCCCAGAGACAGGGGCTCCTCACCCGGGGAGTGTGGGATGGGGACAAGGGTGTGTTAAAAGCCTTGAGGGTTTACAGTGGCAGAAGAGGTATCAGAGGCCTCAGACAGCCTCCAACGACCTAGAAAAGCAGAGCTGGAAAGACTCTTGGAGAACATCAAAACCAGTGGTTTAAAAGATGTATCATTTTTTTTTAACTTTCTTTTAAAATAATTAATTAATTAATTAATTAATTAGGCTGTGTTGGGTCTTTGTTGCTACACGTGGGCTTTCTCTAGTTGTGGTGAGCGGCGGCTACCCTTCATTGTGGTGTGTGCGCTTCTCATTGTGGTGGCTTATCTTGTTGCGGAGCATGGGCTCTAGGGCACTCAGGCTTTAGTAGCTGTAATGCGTGGGCTTCAGTAATTGTGGCTCACAGGCTCTAGAGTGCATGCTCAGTAGTTGTGGTGCACGGGCTTAGATGCTCTGCGGCATGTGGGATCTTCCCGGACCAGGGCTCGAACCTGTGTCCCCTGCATTGGCAGGCGGGTTCTTAACCACTGCACCACCAGGGAAGCCCTATATTATTTTTTAAAGCAACAGATCTGCTTGTTCAAGTGACACCCAGGCAGGTCCCTGGTGTCCTCAGAGCCCTGAAGGCGTGCACTGGGCCAGGGGGCTCTCAGGGCCAGGGGACCGTGGGGAGCTACCAGGACAGCCCAGGCCATTGATGGGGCAGCTTCAGGCCACTCTAGTTTGGCCCAAGCTCTTGAGTTTCCATAAGAAGTGAGACACTGGAATTATTCTCTAAAAATATTTGAATGTTTTCTCATTTTAAAATACAGCACTAGATTGGGATTGACACATATACACTATTGATACTATGTATAAAATAGACAACTGATGGGAACATACTGTATAGCACAGGGAACTCTACTTAATGCACTGGTAGTGTCCTAAATGGAGGGGATATATGTATATGTACGGCTGATTCATTTTGCTGTGCAGCAGAAGCTAACACAACATTGTAAAGCAACTACAGTCCAATAAAAATTAATTAAAATAAAATAAAATACAGCACTGTGGGAGCTACACAAAAACCAACCTGCAGGGCGAAGCCATTGACTGGCAGCTTGTTACAGCCCTACCTGCCCATTTCACAGGTGGGGAAACTGAGTCTCAGAGAGGGGAAGCACCTTGCCCAATGTCACATAGCAACGTGGAATCAGAGCTGAGACTCAGTTGCCTCCAAGCTCTTGTCCAGCCCCCTCAGGAGAGTGGGGGGAGTGGGGGGACACTGGGAAGGGGGGTAGGAATATAGTCTTCACAAGCCAAGAGCCCTGCTTGTTCTGTCTGTCCAGGAAAGAATGTGGGCAAAGAGGCAGGAAAAGGGACGAACAATTATTAATAACATAATTTTACAATCATATAATACGTAAGAATAATTCTATAATAATGTAATAATAGCAACTGACGTTTTCTGAGCGTTTTCTGTGTGCTAGGCATTAAGACAGGGTATCAAGAAGGGGGTAAGGGCTTCCCTGGTGGCGCAGCGGTTGAGAGTCCGCCTGCCGATGCAGGGGACATGGGTTCGTGCCCCGGTCCGGGAGGATCCCACATGCCGCGGAGCGGCTGGGCCTGTGAGCCATGGCCTCTGGGCCTGTGCGTCCAGAGCCTGTGCTCCACAACGGGAGAGGCCACAACAGTGAGAGGCCCGCGTACCGCAAAAAAAAAAAAAAAAAGAAGGGGGTAAGATGAAAATTAAGAGTGTAGACTCTGGATTCAAACCCTGTCTCTCCCACTTCCTAGCTGGGTGACCTTATGCAAATTACTTCACCTCTCTGTGCCTCAGGGTGTACATCTCAGAGGGCTGCTGGGAGAATTAAATGAGTTCAAGTACATAAAGTACCTAGAACATTGCCTGGCATCCAGTAAGCCCTGTTGACATTTTATTTATAATTATTGCCTCTGGACAGATGGGGAAGCCAAGGCTCACAAAGGGACATGTTCAAGTGTCTCCAAAGATCCTGTCTGACCTTGGGGCCTTGCATTTTGCCTGATAGAAGGGTAGGTATTAGGTTGGCGAAAAAGTTCGTTTGGGTTTTTCCATAAGATGTTACGGAAAGGGACTTCCCTGGTAGCGCAGTGGTTAAGAATCCGCCTGCCAGTGCAGGGGACATGGGTTCAAGCCCTGGTCCGGGAAGATCCCACATGCCGCGGAGCAACTAAGCCCGTGCACCACAATTACTGAGCCTGCGCTATAGAGTCCGCGAGCCACAACTACGGAGCCTGAGTGCCACAGCTACTGAAGCCTGTGTGCCTAGAGCCCAAGCTCTGCAACAAGAGAAGCCACAGCAATGAGAAGCCTGCGCACCGCAACGAAGAGTAGGCCCCGCTCGCCACAACTAGAGAAAGCCTGTGCGCAGCAACGAAGACCCAATGCAGCCAAAAATATAAATAAATGAATAAAATAAAATTAAGAAAAAAAAATGTTACGGAAAAACCCGAACGAATATTTTGGCCAACCCCAATACTTTATCCCCGATCCCTCCCACCAACAACTGCGGGAGGTAGGTCCCATTTGCGCTTCTATTCTGCAGATGAGAAAACTGAGGCATAGGAAGGCAGCTAGGGAACCCAGGCCCATCACCCCTAAGTGGACTGGCTGGATTCTAACACAGGCCTGAGCCCTGGAGGATGCTATCACCCAGCCCGCTTTCTGGCCACCTGCCCACCTTCTGGCTACAGCCACGTGGGTCAAAAGTCTGGTTGATGCAAAATTCACTTGGCAGCCAGGGCAGCTGCCCTGCCCTTGCTGCCCACCTTCTGAGCATGCAGGATAACAAGCAGCTTCTCCGGGCGGCAGCCCCAGACGTTCCCCAGGGCACGTGGGCACTGCCCTCTTCGGTTCTTCCCTGCAATTTCAGGCCCAGCTCTCGGGCTGCTCTGAATGAATCATTCCCACAAGTCCTCCTCGGGCCGCGGCAGCCCAGGGTGGAGGAGACCCAAGCAGGGGCATGGGAAGGGGCAGGCAACCCAGAACCTTCTCTGGAGCAGCCCTATTCAGGGTGGATGTGTCTGCAGAGAGCAAGGGGGTTTGCAGCCAGTAGGAACGGGTGGTAAGTGGGGAGGCCAGGAGCCAGCTACCCAGACAAGCTTCCACGCCACCACATGGCAAATCAAAGCCACGCAGGCCACACCCGGGCTTTCAAGTCGTCAATACCAGCCACTTCTGACCTGCCACTCCTGCTACAAATTGATCCACAAAGTCACGTCGATAAAGCATCTGAACACTTTATGATTCCCAAGGTGGTACTGCATTCAGTCCATGCCCATTCCCCAGCAGGGTACACTGAGGCCCAGCAAGGGGCAGCCCCTTGACTAGCCTCCTCAACCCTGTTTCCGTTTCCCCAGGCTGCCTTCTTCATGCACAGGACATCAGGACTTTAAAAGGCCAAGAGAGCGAAAGTATGCACAAGTGAATAAAAGCAGGAGGGGCTGGACACGGCCACCAGAAGGCCTGGTCTCCACAGCCCTCCCAAAGAGCAGCTGCCCAGGTAGGAGGAGGCCGGTGGCTGGGACCCGGGAACGCAGAGCCCAAGGCTGGCTGAAGTTCCCGAACCAGCAGGTTACAGGCGGACCCTCGTGAAGAACGGATGACCTTCAAGCCCCTTTGTTATCCTGCGATGCTGGCACCCTCTGACCTAGGATCTGCCCTGCAGCCTGGCCTCATGGAAGGCAAAGAGCATGTGGGAAGAGGTGGGCATCCCAGGTAGGGGGACGACACCCGAGAGGAGGGACAGGGGTGTCTGTGTGTCCAGCGTGTCACGGGTGACGCACCTGTCGCTCAGGACTGCTGGCCTCAGGCCTAGGGGTGGCATCTCTGGAAATAAGCAGTGGCTCACTTAGGGTATATCTAAGGGAACCACGTGGCCACCAGGGGAGGTCACCTTCAGAATGAGCATAGTGGTAGCGGGTGGAACACAGGCAGGACCAGACCCCACTTCCGAGCCAAGGGACAGGCCTTCCCTTAAGGAAGGAAACCCGCCAAGGGTCTCCCTGGCCTCCACATGGAGCCTCAGCTGTCAAGGGACCCCCGCTGGCCTGGTGTGGGAAGGTCTGAGCTGTCCCCCCCGCTTTACCTTCATCCCATGCAGAGGTCCCTAAAGGCACCACCAGATCCTGTGCTGGGTCTTGGGTTGGGCACTGCGAGCCCTGGGTTCCTCATGGCCTCCTCTGGTCCCGCTCAAGAACAGAAGGGACACAGTGCACACGTACCTCGGCTAAGAGGCCCACAGGCTTGATCTGTTTCCCTAACTGATGGTCCCAGAGGCATTCCCAGTTACTCTGCTAAGGAGGAGCTTAATTTCACGTGTGTTAGTTTCATGTACGTTAATTTCACGTGTGTTAATTTCTAACTAGCACATCAAAGCCAGTGATTTCAAAGATTAGGACTGCTGAAGACTAAATTTGTTTAAGATTATATCCCAACCCTCATCTGCTGCTGGTGGAATTATAAAATGGTGAAGCTGCTGTGGAAAATGTTTTAGCAGTTCCTCAAAAGGTGGAACACAGAATTACCGTATGACCCCACAATTCCACTTCTAGGGCTGTACCCCCAGAGAACTGAAAATATACGCCACACAAAGACTTGTACACGAATGCTCACAGCAGCACTACTCGTAACAGCCCCATAAGTGGCAACAACCCAAATGCCCAACAACTGATAAATGGATAAATAAAATGTGGTATAACCATACAGTGGAATATTATTCAGCCACTAAAAAGAATGAAATGCTGAAATAAAAAAGTAATGAAGTACTGCATGCTAGCATATGGACAAACGTTGGAAACATTCTAAGTGAAAAGCACCAATCACAAACGGCCATAGTGCATAATTCCATTTATAGGAAATGTCCAGAACAGGCAAATCCACAGAGGTGGAAAGTAGATTAGTGATTGCCAGGGGCTGGGGTGGGGTGGGGGGGGATTGGGAGTGACACTGATGGGCCCAGGGTTTCCTTTTGGGTGATGAAAATGTTCTAGAATTAGACAGTGGTGATGGTTGCACAACTCTGAAAATCCTAAAAACCACTAAATTAAATACTTTAAAAGGGTGAATTGTATGGCATATGAGTTACGTCTCAATAAGGCTACTATAAAAAATTACATGAGATTTTAAAAAAGAAGGTGATATATATATTAAGTAAATAATAGTATCAATATTATACAATTGGGATTCGATGAGTTTTAAAACGGTTGATTTATAAATGACACAATAAACCCAATTTCACAGTCATGGAAACTGAGGCTGAGTGAGGGGGAATGACTCGCCCAGGCCACATCACTACTAAACCAGAGTGAGTCACACCAAAATTTGTCCAAACACAGAAGCTTGGCCTAACCATCTAGACACGCAGCTGAACGAAGGGATTTGAGATGGGATATGGGGAGAGGTGCCCACAGCCCAGAATGGGGGCCAGACCTGCAAAGAGGTTAATAAGTGAGGGAAAGGGCCAGATACCTCTGTGGGATTCAAAACACGAAGCACCCAACAATGCCTGGGGAGTGCCAGGGAAGGCTTCCAGGAGGAGGTGCTGCCCAAGCAGGCTTCTGAAGGATGAGTAGGAGTTTACCAGCCCTCCCGCCCCAACACCTCTATAAGACGCATGAAGTCAGGGGGCCTAAGGGTGAGTTTCAGCTCTGCCACATCCTAGCTGTTGGACTTAGGGCCGTGGGCACAAGACCTCTCTAAGCCTCAGTTTCCCCATCTGTAAAAGGGGAAGCAAAGTGATCAGCCCTTCTAACTACTGCACTCAATCGGATGGTTCCCACCCTTCCTCCCGAGGGGACCAGCCTTTGAGTGGAAAAGCCAGACCTCGACCTCTGTCCCACATAATAATAACAGGCTTTGCCAGGTTAGGCGTGCCCAACCTTGGTGACCATGCCCCCTTTCCCTTGCTGCCACTCACGTCCCAGCTTTACGAGGCACCTCCCGTTCAGCTCACACTGAGAAGGGGAGGTTACTGGGCGGTGGGATCCTCTGGTCAAACTCCGCCCCCCCTCCTTGCGGGTGACCCCCAAGTTCACCAGGGCTGCCCCTATCCCATGCTCTTGGCGTCCCCCTCCCCAGGCAGCGATTTCCGCCCCCCAACCCCTTCACTTGAGGTACGCCTCGTAACTCCACGGCGGCTGCAAGTTAACTTCAACGCGCCCCCCGCGCGTCCAGGCGCCCGCGTGTGGGGCGCGCCGGGGAGGGGTCGGGGGCTCAGACAGCGGAGACACGCCGCCTCCCCCCCGAAACACACACACGCTGAGCGTCTTCCCCGAGCAAGGTCCGAAGCGAGAATCGCGGTCACGGGGGCCGGGTGTCCGCCGCACCCGGGGGAAAGTGCTCGCAGCGCCGGGCGGGTGCGAATCCGCGAACCTCCCGCCCGCCCGCGCCGCCTCCCTCCCAGCACCCAGCCGCGGAACCCGAGCAGCTGCGTCGGGCCCGGGAAGAAGCCGCGAGGACCGAGGGCTCCCCGCCGCCCGAGGCCGACCCGCAGGCGGCCCCCGGCAGCTGCAGCCCAGGTCCCCCCTCGCCGCCCCGGCGCCACCTACCACGAGAGGCACGCCGCGGCAGCCCCGCGTGCCCAGCGACTCAGCGCTTGCCAGCCGCCCCGGCCGGGGGAGGCGGGACCATGGCGCCGTGACGTCACACGGGGCGGTCCAGGACGTGGCCCCGCCCCCAAGTCCGCCCACGGCCGCCCCCGACCCCCGTCCCGCCTCCAGACCGCGCTGTGGGGCGGGGCGTCCCTGGCAGCTGACCTCCCCCCCCCCGGAAACTCTGGTCTGCCGGCTGGTTTACCCACAGGTTGGGCAGCTCATCGCTTCCTCCACCCACTGCTACTACTCTGCTTAAGAGAAGTTCCCTCTGTCTACAAGCAGGGGAGTGGAATGATTGCCAAGAAGTCATGTAAAAGAAGAAAACTAGACCCTGAGCAGAGAGTTTTAATGCTACTGTCTGTAGAAAACAAAGGGAAAACTGGGAAGGGCTATCATACAATTCATATACATCACTGGTTCTCAAGGAGGGTGTGATTTCGCCCTACGGGCCACCACCCTCCCAGGGAGACATTTGGCAATGTCTGAAGACATTTTGGGTTGTCACAACTGGGGGGTTGGAGGGGATATGTTTCTACCGGAATCTAGTGGATAGAGGCCTGGGATGCTGCTAAACATCCTACAATGATCAGGACAGCCCTCCACCCTGCCAACCAAGAGCCATCCAGCCTAAAATGTCAGTAGTGCAGGGTTGAGAAACCCTGTTAGATAAGAATAAAATAAAACTCCAGGCTAGTAGAGCTCAACTCAGTCTAACCTCTCTGTGCCTCTGTTTCTCCATCTGTAAAACTGGGAAGATAATAGATCTATCTATGCATCATATGCATATGCATTGAATACCTGAAGGAAGGGGAGGAAAGGATGCAGGCTTACTTCTCACTGTGAAACTTTGTTCTTTGTTCTGTTTGAATATATATATACATATATATATTTTTTTAACCATTTGTATATATTACCTATTTAAAATAAATTTCTAGGACTTCCCTGGTGGCACAGTGGTTAAGAATCCGCCTGCCAATGCAGGGGAAACGGGTTCGAGCCCTGGTCCGGGAAGATCCCACATGCCACAGAGCAACTAAGCCCGTGTGTCACAACTACTGAGGCTGTGCTCTAGAGCCCGCGAGCCAAAACTACTGAGCCCACGTGCCTAGAGCCCGTGCTCTGCAACAAGAGAAGCCACCGTGCTCCACAAGAGAAGCCACCGCAATGAGAAGCCCGCGCACCACAACAAAGAATAGCCTCTGCTCGCCGCAACTAGAGAAATGCCATGTGCAGCAACGAAGACCCAACACAGCCAAAAATAAATTAATTTTAAAAAATTAAAACAAAAAATAAAATAAATTTCTATAGTAGTTACCACCATAACAGCAAATGCATATCTATATAATATCTATATAATTCTATATAATCTATATAGAATATATCTATATAATCTATATCTATATAATCTATAACCTTTATAGTATATCTATATAATTACATACTATTTAGGCATTGCTCTAAGCACTCTATATTTACACACTTAAACCTTTAACAACCTTGTGAGAAGTCTATTATCATCCCCATTTTACAGATAAGGAAAAGATGACATACAGATATTAAGTATTTTGTCCATGGCCAACCATGTGTTTATTCATAGCTCATTAATTCATTCATTTATATGTCTAATAAATAGTACCTGCCATGTACAAAGTGCTGGAACTGACAAAATGAAATCTCCTGCTTCCATGGAGCCAGCTGTTACTGGCCTGGAAACAACGGAACAATGTTATATAGTGTTTATTGTGCACATATCACAGGCTTTGTATGACTCACTACGGGGTAGGCCTGCTGGGTGTTTTATAATGTCCCTTTCTGGGTGGAGAAATGGAGATCAAAGGAAGAGGTCTGAATGGGGCATGTGTTTAAGAACATTCTAGCAACATGCATTTCCTGAGCGCCCTGTGCTGGGCGTTGGGAGTCAGCAGGTAACAGGAGGTCTAGGGTCCTGCATCCAGTTGGGGTAATCTGGACCCTCCAACAAGCATCGTGGAGTTGGGAACAGGGTGATCAACCTGGTCCAAGGAGGGAGGGCCGGGGGCATTTACACTGAGGCCTGAAGCACGGCTGAGAGTTCATAGGAGATTGTGCTAATCACAGGGCCCCGCAGATGCAAAGGTCTGGCAGGAAGGACCTTTGTCAAGGGGCCCTGAATGAAGTGCAGAGTGGACAGGATGTGGGGCGGGTGAGAGGAGGTTGCGGGGGTCTGCAGGGGCTGATGCTGCAGGGCTTTGTGGGCTAGAAGGAGTCAGGACTTTATCTTGCAGAGGTGGAGAGATATGGAAGGCGTTCAGCGGGGGAAGGACGTGCCAGCTTTGCTTTCTGCAGAGATCATCCGGCTATTGTGCAGAAGAGGACAGGCAGGGAGACTGGTTTGGAGGCTGTTAAAATTCTCCAGGGGAAGCTGGTCACTGGGGCATAGGGATGTGTTTGGGTTCCAGAGATGTCTGGAAGACAAAACTGCCAGATCTCAGCGGTGGCGCTAAAGAAGGGGACCAGAATGATCGCCTGGTTTCTAGGTTGGACCTCTCCTCTCAGCACCCCAACTCAGCGAACCCCTTCAGGTCTCAAGCTGGCTGTCCCCTCCTTGAGGAAGCCTAGCCCCACCTCCCCACCCCTGGCGAATGTCCTGATGAGACGGGCACTGGACCAGGCAGCCGGGGAATTGATGGGACGTTGAAGGCAGATGAACGAGCTCATTACTGTTTGCTTCTCCAGCCTGTGAACAACTGGGTCAGGGGCCTCTTCTCTCTTCCCCAACCTGTCTCCCCAGCTTCTAGACAAAGCCTGGCATATGGGAGCCCCTCAGTCAATATTCATCGAAAGCAGGAAGAATAAATGTAGCATCCTGGTGGTCCAGTGGTTAAGACTCTGAGCTCTCAATGCAGGGGGCACAGGTTCGACCCCTGGTCAGGGAACTAAGATCCTGCATGCTGCACGGTGTGGCTAAATCAATCAATCAATCAATCACGTGGATTGTAAACCCCTTTCCAACTCTGACATTCAAGAAGATGATGCCGATGATGATTCAGATGCTTGCTATGCTCTAAGCACCTTATAAGAATTACATTGAAGCTAATCATTTACTCCTTCCAACAACCCTTAAGATTTTATTACCATTACTCCCGTTTTACACATGAGGAAACAGAGGCTCCATCAGGTAACTGGGCTCGACCAAGGGCAAGAGCTAGTAAATGTCAGAGCTGAGGTGCAAACTCAGGACAGTGGGGGAAGGAGGTGGCCCAGCAGCAGGCAGGAAGCTAGGATAGAGGGGCAGGTTCCCTCCTCTTGCTGGAAGGATGTGGGGTTATCCTTCCTAGTTGGGTACCCAGGCTTCACAAAGTACCCTGATCTTGGGTTCTTGATCCAGATGACTGGCTGTCATGGCAACGTGGCCCTAAAAATATGCTCATCTCTCTAGAACCTCTAGCACCATGCTCTTTTTCCAAAACTCAGTTGCTGTGTATCCATCACCATCTAGCGCTGGCACAAAAGGGATCATGCCTCAGGTGGTCCTCCCGTCCCCAGCCTGCTCTTGCACACATATCGCTGACTTTGTGTCCATGTCTCTATGCCCTAAAGGCTGTGGGCTACCTCCGGTCACTGTGGGTGCGAGACGATGTTCCATAACCAAGGTGCTTTATTTTCCCAAAGGCCTGAGACTCAAAGACTCATGAGCTGAGATCTAGCGTGGAAACATGGTGACGTCCCAGCTTGCCCAGGCATTGCATCCTGAAGCCAGCGTTTACAGCAAAACTCATGCAGAATCAAAACAGCGCTGAGAAGCCCCCGAGAAGGCTGTGGGCACCACGACCACTCAGTCAAGTCCAGCTCTACTGCTATCCTCCAGCATTGTACTCATCATCACTTCTGCTGAGCACCTGATGAAGTCGAAACTGAAAGTTTCTGTTTTGAGGCAAATATGTGACATATTTAAGCTCTGAAATTCTGTTCCAGGTGGTGAGATGCTCACATATCAAGAGACGTTTTGGAACTAGGACCCACAGAAGGAACAATAGGTTTATAACTCTCATGTCACACTCCTGGCCCTTTTAGATGTTCTTTTATTTTACTTGTTTCTTTTTATCTTTGTTACTTATTTTTGCTTATAATTTTTATTTGTTCTCTGTTTTCTATTACCATGTTTTATTTATTCATAAATTCAGTAGCAAAAGTTACATAAATGTATGGATAAAACAAATTAAATATAAAATAATTGCTTTGTTATTTTCTTCCAAGTTATGTTGGTTTGTTTTGCCAAGTGTGTATATTGTTTCAGCAATGCTAACATGCATATTTTTTATATAACACCTGTGAGAAAATAAGGACATCAACAGCTTTGAGTTGAAAGCAATCTGGAAGGTCTAGACTATGAATGCAAAGAAATTTAAGGACTCACTTCATTGATGGATGTCTATTGTGTTTTTCTTTCTTTTAAATATTTATTTATTTATTTATGGCTGCATTGGGTCTTAGTTGTGGCGCATGAGCTCTTTGTTGTGGTACACGGGCTCCAGAGCGCGTGGGCTTTGTATGTGACACATGGGCTCTCTAGTTGTGGCACACGGGCTCAGTAGTTGCGGCATGTGGCATCTTAGTTCCCAGGCCAGGGATCGAACCCGCGTCCCCTGCTTTGGAAGGCAGATTCTTAACCACTGGACCACCAGGGAAGTCCCCTATTGTGTTTTTCTTTTATAGGACTCACAAGATTGATACACTGAAAAAGTTATGTCTAAGTAAGTTTAAAATAGTTCTTTCAATACAGATGAAATAAAAATTCTAAGTGATCAGAAAGCAGCTGTGTTATATTTGAATGGATAGTAATTCTCTTTTTCTTTCTCAAATCATCAGATCATGGGGCATCTTGCCATCGATGAAGTCTTAGCATTGAAGAAATGTGAAAGTTGGTTTTGTGTGATTCCACCACAGTAGAATTTTAGAGCTGCGCTCACACACCTTAGGAACCGAGCATGGGAATCTATGTAGCCTGACACCGGAATCAGAGAATAGTGGACACTTAGACATAAATTAAAGAATCTTGGAGAATCACAGAACTTTGGAACCATAGAATCCCAGCATCAGAATCTTGAGGCTGGATGGACATTGGAGCTGTCATTTTACAGATGAGAAGAATAAGTTCCTGGGAATGGAAGTGATTTGCCCAACACTTGGTAGCTTCTAGCAGTAGAGCAGTGTTGACACCCATATCTCCTGATTCCTACCCAGGAATCCTATCTTCTGGTCCAAGACAAGACAGCCTGTCTTCTAACACAAGATGCTGGTCAAATTGGAGGGTGGAGGTTGGGAGAACTAGGGTGGGAAGAAGATGGAAAATGCATGTCTCAGAAGGTAAGATCTGAGGTGATGCTTCAACTTTGAAGTTCAGCAAAACCACGGAGCGGGGTGTCACGAGGCCCCACTTTTCTTTCCGGCTTCCTCTTCTGCCACACTTAGCATTCCCTTCCCACCCCCGACATCCATCCACACAACCACCAAACTACTCCTCCCACCTTAATAAGCTTGGACCCACCACAAGCTCTCTCAGCCTCTGTGCCTTTGCACATGTTGCTCCATGGCTGCCAAGTACAGCTGTGCAGGTTGGGCACTGCACAAGGGTACCATAATGACATGGTAGACATCACAGATTTATTCCAATACTTTCTGGCAGATGGCAGTCAAATGTCCTGAGGAAGTAGCATCTCTTTGTCATTTGCACAAAGGTGCCATATGGGGTAGCAGGGACCATACTGTTTGCTCTGCCTGGGATGTCATCTCCCTCATTCACCACCAAGCAAGCTCCTGCTCCATCCTTCAAGGCCCTCTTCAAATATCTCCTCCTCCAGGCAACACCTCCCCTAGGCTTCCTGCATAGATTAATGGTTAATAGCATCAATCAATGCTACTTGTTGATTCAGGAGTCAATACTGCCTGATGTAGATTTCCAGAGCAGGGCATGTGCCATTTGTAGCAGGAGAGATGATTCTAGGTGGAACTTGGACCCAGGATTAAATAACACTAAATCAGATACAAGAAAATAAACGTCTTTTTACTCTTCTTTGATTAAATCAGGGAGAAACATCTCAGTTTGGGCAAGCGTGTCTTTCAGACCTCTCTCTGACTCTTGCTAATCACCCATTTTGTCAAAGAGCAAGCAGGTTGCAGGCTAAAACCTTCAGCAAGCGGTGGTGTCTGCTGAGAATTCAATACTTGGCCTTCTTTAAATTGTATTTACTTATATGACTGCTTTCTATCTATACCATATGATGCCTGTTTCCACATCCTGTAGTGTTATCAAATTTTATTTACAAGTCAGTGCATTTAAGCACATAATATTATTTATTTAAATAAAAATGTTAAGTAACTAACAAAACAGGTGGTAAGCAGAGAAGGCAAAAATCAGGAGAGTGGTACCTGAAGGAGTAGAATTTGAAAACACAGATTTGTTTAAGAGCGCGGCTCTGGAACCAGACTGCCTGGGTTCAGATTTTGACTTGACACCTGTGTGACCTTGGGCAAGTCAGTTTCCCTCTCTGAGCCTCAATGTCCTCACTTGTTAAATAGGAATAATTATATAATACCGGCCTCCTAGAGTAGTCCAAAAGATACACTAAGAGAATGTAAAGAACTTAGCAGCGCTCACTGTTTTGATTATTATTATAATTATCAAGACAGAGGAAATCACATGCCAGCAATGACAGGGGACCTTGAGGCATCCATCTGTTCACAGACCCAGGAGACATTTTGGCTTCAGGAACTTTTATTTGCATGGGGAAGATGAGCCTCCGGAAGGGTGGGCCACGAGAGAAAAGTGGTGTGTAGACTCACTTGGGGGGCTCAGCAGCCAGCACGGGGAAGCAGCCTTCACGGTGCCACTGTCTGTCACGCAGGCGGCGCACAGCCTGCATCTGTGGCTGGAAGGCTCCCCACTCATTCCAGTGCTGGAAGTCACCAGGCTCCAGGAGGTACTGGTACCCGCGGTAGCCAGGATACTGATAGCCGACCCAGCTGGTAGGAAAGCAAGGACAGCACGGAGATGGCTAGCCTCACTACCTGGCACTTGGACCCCCACCTTGACCAGTCAGTTCTCCATCCATCCATCCATCCCTGCAGTCTGCTCTCCAACCCTCACAGGTGAGGGTTTGGGCTTGGGTTCACCGGGGGCTCCTCTGTCCTGGCTTTGCCCCTTCCTGCTGGCTTCCTGCTGGCTTTGGCCAGTGATCTCACCTCTCTGAAAGATCTCAGTTTTCTCCTCTAGAAAGTGGGGATGGTCATGGGAGCTGGTTTATTAGGGTGTTTGGGGGCCAAATGGGAAAATGCATCTAAAGTACTTACTAAGTGTGTTACATGTACATGGTAGGGAGATTAATACACATCCCACTGAAGGTGGTGACCCAGAGCTCAGAGAACAGGATTAAAGGGAGTGAAGATAGGGCTTGGGGACTGGTTAGCAATGAGGCAGATAAGAAGGGGGAGCTTTGTTTCAAAAAATGGTTTCCTTTGTATGAAAGTGAATTTGCGTGTAGTGGTTGGGAACACACATTCTGGTATCGGATATAATCGGTTCAAATCCTAGCTCTGCCATTTACTAGGTAGATGACTTATCAGAACACCAGCTTGCTATCTATGAAGTGGGCATGATGACATACCTGCCTCACTGGTGTGTTGTAAAGACTCAATAACTATTCATTGAAAGTAGTTAGTGCAGTGCTTGGTCCACAGTAAGTAATTAATACCAGTTATTATCCATGATTTATTTCTAATTCTGTCCTTGCCTCTGCTAGGAGGGTCTTTCCAGGCCTCTCCCAGACCCCCTTGCCCATCTTTCAAAGTCTGATTTAAGTTCCAGCCTTGCCAGATAAGCCTCGGACCCACCCTCCACTCCAGCACACATACCCCGGTCCCAGAAACCTTCCTTCCTCCTCTGACCTCCTGTGGGGACCATCTCTTACCTATTATTGTTGGACATCATCTCACAGGTGTATTGACATCTCCCTGCTAGATTGAGTAAGCCCCCTGAAGGCAGGAACTGGCCCTTTTTCATCTCTGCCTCCCCCAGTGTGCTGAGCACAGAGCCTGGCTCACAGGCAATGTTTAGTAAATTTCAGATTGCTTGAATTCAGGGATACTGGGTTTCAGGGAAGGAGAAAAGAGCAAGAAAAAGGTCAGAGCCCTGACAGTGTTACAGGAGCTCAGAAAGAGTCTGGGGTGGAGAGGTAGACACCTTACATTTGCCTAGAGGAGACCAGGGGTGTCTGGCATGGTTGTTTGGAGGCAGGGGGATCGATGAAGTGACCTCCTTCGGGTATCCGGCCCTCCCCTGTGTTCTCATGGACATGGGGACATGGGGCTCTGTTTTGAAAGCTTCAAATCCTGAGAGTTCAGAGCAGAAGGAGTCCTTCGGAATAAGGAGTCTGCTGAGCTCACTGTATAGATGGCAACACTGAGTCACAGAGAAGGCATGTGGCTCACCCAGGTCCCACAGCGCTGGGGTGGGGTTAAGTGATGGGGTTAAGGACCTTTCATTACACAGTCTCACCTCTCAGATGTCATTCTACTCATGTCCCTAGAGGCTACAATTTCCCTGAATATTCCCTTTCCCTAGACACATCCAGACTCATCCACTCACATCAACTCTGCCCCTTGTACATAATTATTCCTCCAACCCAAATACAGGGTTAGAAGTCCCTATTCACTCCATCTTCCCACTTTTTAGAATGACTTGCTAGGTCTGTTTACATTGATATGTAGTTCGTCAACAAATGACTCCACTCCCCAGAGGGATGAAGCTCTCTTTGTGGAATCCCAGCCACTGGCACAGAGAGAATTTAGGAGGAGCTGGGGCCTTTCCGGTATGTCTGATGTCACATCCTGTAAGGGGAACGGCATCCGAATCTGTCTGAGTTTGAAGCAGGGGATGAGGGCCCACAGGAGGGATTCTTACGTTCCGCTGGCGACCTTTACGCTGCCCACGCGGTCACAGAAGCCGTAGACCCAGAGACTGGGCACATCGTCCTCCTGGATCTCCATGGTGTTGCCCTTGAAGTTGGCACCTTCAAACAGGCAGAGCTTGTGCTCCTGGGCGTCCTGGGGAAGGAGAGACTGGGTCAGGGCTGTGAAGTATGAATGGGGCAAAAAGAAGTGACTTAGCAGGGCCTTCTGGGTGTGGAAAGAGAGAGCAGAGTCTGCTCAGGCCACCATGGGACTCGCGCAGGATTGCAGTTGTCCAGCCTCAAAGCGCCCTCCTCATCTGGGAAAAGGGGGCGTCAGCCTCTGCTTCCTGGAGTTAATCCATACAGAGCACTTAGCATGATGTCTGGCATACATACACCAAGTGCTCCAAGCAAATTTATTATTTTTACTATGATGATCAGGGATGCAGAGGCTCAGAGAAGTCAAGGCTCTTGATCAATGTCACACAGCCAGCAAAGGGCAGAACCTTCCAGAGAAGCATTTCACTCCTCCCATCCCATCTTGCACCCTGTTCCCTTCCACTCCCTCTGCTGCAGCCACAGTGGCCCTATTTTAGTTCCTTGGTCCCACCCATTCCATCTTCATTCCAGGAACTCTGCCCTAACTGTTCCCTAGGAGACTGTTCACATGGCTGACTCAGTTCCCATCCTTTGCAAGCTGTCTCTCCTGGTCACCCCTGACCACTCCCACCCCCTCTTCCCCAACATCAGAGCCCCGGTTTCCTCTTCCCCTCTCCTAGCACACTGCATGGCCCCCGTGCAGCACGTGCAACAGTTGTTCGCCATTACCGATTCATTTTTGTGATTAGGTTTTCAGTAGCTGCCTCCCACGAGGGCAGGAATCTTGCCTGTCCCAACAAGCACAGCTGCACACCCAGAGCCTATGACACAGCCTGGCAGAAACACATCAATGTGTTTGTGGTTGAATGAATGACTGTAGGTGGAAGATGGCTGAGATAGAGATCCCTCTAACTTCCCAGGAGAGAGGGCTGGAAAGGAGTCAGGGAACCAGCTGGCAGGGAGTTGGAGCCACCCAGGTGTGAGAGAAGAAGGGCCACATTAGGATGGTGGCAGGGATACAGAGAAGGAATTAGACCAGTGGCTCTCAGCCCTGGCTACCCAGAGACTACCTAGGAGGCATGAAAAGATATCAGTGCCTGCGACTTAGCCCCAGAGATGTGGATTTAATTGGTCTGGGGTGGGGTCCAGGCATTGGGAATTTTTTCTTTTTTCTTCTTTTTTAATATTTTACTTTTATTAGAGTATAGCTGATTTACAATGTTGTGTTAATTTCAGGTATTCAGTTATACATACATATATTCCCTCTTTTTTAGATTCTTTTCTCATATAGGTTATCACAGAATATTGGGTAGAGTTCCCTGTGCTATAAAGTAGGTCCCCGTCAGTCATCTATCTTATATATAGTAGTGTGCGTGTGTTCATCCCAAGCTCCGGATTTCTCCCTCCCTCTCGGGGATTTTTTTCTAATAATATATTTTATTTAAGCAAATGTGTCTAAATTATGATGATTTCAATATGTAGCCAACATGGCAATATTAATGAGGTATTTTACATTCTTATTCTTCTTTTTTACTATGTATTCAACGCCTGGCATGTCTGTTACACACCTCCATTCAGACTAGTCAAGAGTCAAGTGTTTAATAGCCATATATGGCTATTATATTGGACAGCAAGGTTCTAGAAGCTACTGGAAATGCCCTAGCTGATCGCTCTTCCAAACAAGGTCCGTTGACATAGACTGCCTTATAAGGACCATCGACTGAGAGATTTCTACGAATTCTTGCAAAGCGTCCATTATTAAGGCTGATAATTCAGCCTCAATTTGAGAAAAACACGAGGAATGATCGGAGTGGATAATCCATTAAGGTAAGTTTGGTGATGCCAAAACAGCTGGCTGTGGGCACGTGATAGCCTCCAATGGACATGCATGAAAACTCTTCGTGAAAATTCCCATCTCAGAAGGCAAAAGTTGGTTACCATCAGACACTAACATTGGTGAGTGAAGATGTGGCTGGTTCATGAATCATCATCAACATAATTCTAGAAGAAACCTGTGATTGGCTTGGAGATAACTCCACCTATTTGGCTTTGAGTCTTCTTGAAGTTATGCTACTTACTTTAGTTAAACATTATAAAGGGGCTAATTCAGTATATAGTCTTATCATCAGGATAAGGTGCCTTTCATGGTGCCTTTCTACAATATCCCTCTTTTCAGCTATCACACGAGCTTCAACCTGCATGTCTGATGATTTGGATGGACCTTGGGATTTTTCGAAGCTCCCCAGGAGTGTCTAATGTGCAGTCAGCAATTAGAAACATTCCACAAAGAGAGTTAAGGAAGACAACATCTGGGAGGTTCAGTCCACTCTTGACAGCAGCAGAGAAGGAAAAAACTAGGTTCCATTGGCCCTGGGCTCCTAGTAGGAGCTGGACACACGATGAGTGTATCAGGGATGCCTTATGAATTGTTGAGCACAAGAGCCATTGGCCTTGGACAACTCAGAGGTCACTGCACCTCCCTGCCCACCATTCCTTCTTTATTTTTCTTGCTCACCTGACTCCTTTGCTCTCCTGGCCATCAGACCTCATGCTTGCTCCTGCCCTGCCGCACTAATCCCCCAGGCCCGGTACAGGAGCCACTCACCATCCTGATGGGCCGGAAGGACATGAGCCGGTCGCTGCGGTAGCTGCTGGACCACGTGTCCCATCGCGGGTACTCGCCCTTCTCCAGGATGAACATCTCCCCCCGGAAGTTGGACTGCTCAAAGGCAACCCAGCTGGACATGAGAGAGATGGGGAGGGCAGGGAGAGTCAGGAGGGGCAAAGGCAGAGAGGAGAGGAACCGTTAGCAGAAGCCGATCTTCCCCTTGCAAGGCAGCCCCAAGGCCGGTGGGTTTGATCCCAGGCTATGCCACTGACGGGCTGTGTGACCACAGGCAAGTTGCTCCACTTCTCTGAGCCTCGGTTTCTTCATCTAATATGCCTATTTTCTTGAAGTTGGTGAAGGATTAAATGAGACAATGTGTGTAATTATACGAGCAAAATGTTTCCCCAGATGTAGGATTTACACATAATTTAAGTATTATAAGGACTTGGGAGAAATAACACATAAGAAGACATTTTTTAAAAAACGGATTCCAGCTAGGAGAAAGCCTTTGTTGGATACTAATGTGTCTTTAACACTTATTAATCTCTCTTTGTAGCAAAGGAAGAACAGGCCACCAACCCAGAGCCTTGAGCAGGCTATTATACTGTGCTCATTGTATAAATTTGTTTATGGATATCTTTTACTTATAGCAGATGATATTAGCTGTCCATTTGTAAAAGTGATGCAAAGGTTCTTTTGATATATATTTACTTGTGTCAAAAAGGGTCATTTAAAATGAAACATATTAAATAAATAATAGTCCTGGAGGTATGGGGGTTGGGAAAAATTGATACCACCTGTATTTTTGGTAAAGACTGGCCTGGCATACAGAAGGCAGTAATTGGTATGAGGGCAGTGGGAGGGGAATGATAGTAATATTCACCTCTCAGATACCTATGAGAATTAAATGTGATTGTGCATATGCAGGTGTTCAGTTCTCTAAAAGGACTAACTAAGCTTGATGTCAGATGGGGGCTTTCTCAGTGCAGCCTGATTGAGGATGGCAGTGAGCTTGTGTTAGAGGGACCAGGGATTCTGGGGGAGATAAGATGATCCCCATTTCGTAGATGAGAAGGCTGAGACTAAGGAGCCCCTTGAACTTTGCTCTCTATGTGTTCAGGAGTTCTGAGGGAACATGAGAGGGCTGAGGGGTCACTGACATTAGTCTTGTCTCCCTGGGGGCTGCTGGGACCTTCCTCTACCCAGAAGGAGATGGGGCAGATGGAGGGGGGATGGGCTACCACCACAGACTGAAACAGAATGTGTCCCAGGAGCCTCAAGTCTTGTCTGAGGAATGCGCCAACCCACACTGGAGTGACAGAATTGAAGATGCAGATTTATTCTTCCACAATAGAGGTGAATCTGCCTGAGTCCTCCCTAGTCTAGAGTAGAGGAGAAGAGAGAGGGAGGGAGGGAGGGAGGAAGGAAGCTGGATGGAAGGAAGGAAGAGAGGGAGGGAGGGAGGGAGGGAGGTTGAATGGATGAGTAGATAAGTGGATGGACAGGTGGATGGGTAGGTGGATAGAAGGACAGATGCTTGGATCTATGGATGAGTGTACTGATGGATGCATGCATGATGGAGAATGGATGGATGGAGGGAGGGGTAAATAGAGGGATAAAGAAATGGGTGGAGAATGAATGGACAGTTGGATGGATGGATGGGTTGATCTACAGATGGATGAATGGGTGGATGGGAAGGGAGCCTTGGAAGATGGTGCCTTGTAGGGGTTAAGAACATAGACTTTGGAAACAGATGGACCTGAGTTCTAATCCCAGTTCATCATTTATTTTCTGTATGACTTTCGGCAAGTCACTTAAGCTCATTAAGCCTCCAAAAAGGAGAAGAAATGATTGCATCTACCTTGTCAGGAGTTTGTGAGAGTTTAAAAGAGAAAGCGTAATCAGTAATATCTCTCACGACTAAAGAGGAAGGGAAGCTGCTGGAGATCTGAGCTTATGGAAAGACAGACGCTGATGTGGTCCTGCCACCCTGCCACCCTGCCCCAAAACTGTCTTATTCAGGAGTCATAATGCCCAGTGAGGACCTGTTACATGAGTGAGGAATTGTCAATATTTATTTTAGTGCCTTTTCTCATCTCCTAGGGTTCATTTGAGTCTTACAAGCAAGGAGAGAGGTAGGGCAGGAATCTGAATTCCCGGATATGGAAACTGAGGCTCAGAGGGGCTAAGTCACTGGTCTAAAGTCACAGGGTGGTGTCAGGTGTCAGTTGAGGCCTCCTAGGTTTCAGGCAGGCATGCCTCCCCTCCCCATCTATGTGAGGACACACCTCTCCTCCCCTCCCCCTGCCCACCTCATCCCCTCATTTTTTTTTTTTCCGCCACTGTTTTTCCCATGACCCTGCTGGTCCTGACACAGAGCCAGGGCCCTGGAACACAGGATCTTTTCTCTCCCATCAGGTGCAGTCCCAGAGCACACACCAAATACCAGCTGCATCTTTGTTTGAGGAGAGATACTCTGGGTTTGAGTTATAGACAATGAAAAAAGCCTGAAAACCCAAACTGGCCACATCCAGCAGCTTCTGCTCCCAGCTGGGCAGTCTGAGGGTGGAGCTGAGGTTACCAGCCTACCCTGGCCCAGGGTAACTTGGCTAAACTCACAGGGCAACAGGGAGGGTAAATAGTCCTCACTGCCACCTGCCATGTTTGGGCGCCCCCAAAGTGCCAGGCCCATGCTGCATTATCACCTTCAGACCTTAGAATAATCCAGTGGAGGGTAGTGGGGACCATTACTCTGCCCATTTCAGAGATGAGGAAACTGAGGCTTGGGCACTGAAGAAGGCAAACAGGGGAGCTGGGACTCAAACCCAGACCTGTCTGACCTCAGAGCTTATCTCTGCTCTTTGTATGCTGGGTGTACAGGCTGATCACACTCCTTGAGGGCTTTTTTGCTGGAGAGACAAGAGGCAAGGGGGCCCTGTGGGTCTTATCTGGGGGCTGGCCCCGCACCCTGCGCTTAGTGCACAGGGGCTGAAGTTGGTGCAGCCACTATGTCCAAGGGACAATTATTCTTGTTTTATATGTGGGTCACTAAGCCCCAGAGAAGCCCAGAGAGTTAGGGGCAGGCTGTGGAGCATGGTGATTAAAGCACTAGAGATGAAACTGATCAACCTGAGTTGAACCCAGGCTCTACCACTTACCACTAGGTGACTTTGGCCAAGGGACTTAACCTCTCTGAGCCTCGGTTTCCTCATCTGTCAAATGGGAATAAGAATCACCCCTACCTCATACAGCACTGTAGGATCATCTAGGTAAAACCCTCAGGCAGTGCCTGGCACTAATGGGTACTCAACAGATGCTTATTATTACCTTTAAGGCTGCTTGATGCCCAGGAGAGGGGACAGCTAATGGACACCTGGCTCTTTGGCCTCCTCCTGCTATCAGTGATGGGCAGGGTTCCTTCTATAGCAGAAAAAGCATCTCTCTGGAGCCTGGAATCATGACTTACTGTCAGTGTGACCTTATGCTAATCAAATCACCTCTCAGAGTCTCAGTTTCCTCACCTGTAAAATGGGAAGGAGAATCATACCGCTCTTTCCTCCCTCTTGGGTTTGAAAGAAGTACTGGAAATAATATACAGTTGGCCCCAGTATCCATGCATCCTACATCTGCGGATACGGAGGTTCGGCTGTACTACGGGGACTTGAGCATCCGAGGATTTTGTTATCTACTGGGTATCCTGAAACCAATCCACCTCGGATACTGAGGGATGACTGTATGTGTCTCTAATAGCATGGTGATAGGCATGGAGTGGAGCGGGTGGCCAGTAAATGGCAGCTACGGTTATTTCTTATTACTTTACTAGGGCTGTGGAAGTGCCCTTCCACTGCCCAACACTCACGGTCCTGAGATGACAATGAGGCTGCGCACTCGGTCAAAGCCGCGGTCTCCCAGGTTCAAGCACTCCCCGGAGAATTCCACCCGCCGGCCCTGGAAGTTCTCCTGCTCAAAGACCACCAGCTGCAGGAGAGAAGCCCCCATGCCAAGGGGGCAGAGTGAGCAGGGAGAGGCTCCAGGTCAAATATGCATTAAGTACCTATGTAAATAAGAGCAGGCTGTGCCCAGATCACACGAGAGCTTGCCATGAGCCAAGGTCTGTGAACTTAATATCTGTACCATCTTTAGGAACTGATGGATCTTCCTTCCAGGCCGTTATCTGTGCTCTTCCTCCTGTCTGGAATGCCTTCTTCATCACATATTCCCATCCTGGAGCTCATGTCCCCTGTCCTGTCCTAGGTGCAGATGTCACCTCCTCCAGGAAGCCCTCCCTGATACCCTCTCCCTGGGTGAGCTTGGTTGAGTGCTCCCCCCCACTGTGCTCATCCCATCGGCAGCACAAGTAACACACTACACAGTCACTGCTGCTTTGCTTCTGGGTATCTCTATGCACCCCTCTCCCCTTTCACTCAACCCTTCCAAAGACCAATGGGGTGGATCCATTTCTTTATCTCCAAGCCCCAGCCCCTGCCACAGAGCTGATGCTCAGGAAACAATCACCAGTCTACCCACCAAACCATAGGGGAGGCCAGAAGCAGGGGCCCCTGTGTAAATGTGGGCTAATCCCCTCCTCTCACTAAGCATCCAATTTTGGTTTTTATCTGTTTGTTGTCCCAAGTTGGGAAAACGTTGCCATTCACTTGAGCCGAGGCAAGTGGACGCCTTCTCTTGAGCCTCAGTTTCCAGCTGTAAAAGGGAGAGACGTTCACATACCCTTGACCCAGCCCTTCCACTCCTACACTTATCTGCCCAAAAGAAACTCTTGCAGGTGACATGGCTAAGAACACCCTGACCAAGCCGTTCACGACAGCAAAGTTACCAATCACCCAGGAGTGACGGTCACACTCTGAAACATCACACAGCAACCAAAACGAATGACCCACAGCAATGCACAACAGTATCAGTGACTATTAGAAATCTCATAGGAAGTAAAAAGAAATCTCATAGGAAGAAAAAAGAAAAACAAAAAATCCAGAAAGATTACATACGGTATATTTCAGTAAGTTAAAAACAAATAAAATACACTTATATACTTTTAAAAGAACAATGCATCAAAGTACATAAAAAAGCAAGCAAGCAGATAGATGATGGACGGGGTGAGGATGGCAGTTGCCTCGCGTAGCGGAGGAAGGAGGTGGGCTCACAGGACGGTGTGGGGCAGGTAGGGGGCTGGAGAGGTGGGAACGGAGTGGGGCGGGAACACTTTGAAGTTAGATTGAGGATGTTTACCCAAGTCCTGGCTTTTCACACAAGTGGTGGGTTTGCAGGTGCGTGTTGTATTATTAAAAATTAAATTGAAATTAACCATTACATAAGCGACTACAAATCTGGCCAGGGGTGGACTGCATGACAGCCTGTCATGAACCAAGGGTGGTGAAATGACCCAGTTCTGTGCACCCGAGGTTGAAACCCAACCCAACCCAATCCGAGGGGACCGGATGCCTCGCTTTCCAGGAGCCCTTTCAGCCTGACCGACCGCTTGGAACACTTTTCAAGAGGGTCTGAGGCTGGCCTTCTGCCCTGGAGGACCTCCTGGGACAGCCGTTTCCTGATGCTAAGCCAGCCCGCTTTCTCTCCTCCATCTGTTTCTTGCATGCGACAAACTGTAAGCAGGTGCAAGCCGGTTGCGCAGACTGGCGGGGAGGGGAGCGGAGAAGGGGGAGGAAGAGGGAGGGGAGGGGTGAGGGGAGGAGGGAGAGGAAGCGCGGGGTGGAGCCCAGCCACCCCGCCCCCAGGTCCTCACCTTGTAGCTCCCGGGAGGCAGGTCCCCTTTGGCAGCGGGCACCCGCTGGGCTGGGGCCTGGGCGGAGCCGGAGCCCGGGGCTGATCCCTTCCCATCAGACCCTGGGTTCACCGCAGCTGTTGCCGAGGCCTTGGCCGCTGGCTGAGACATGGTTCCCAGCTGCAAAAGTCTGTAAAGAACCCTTCGGCCTGGGTTCAGTCAGGGATGGCGCCCCCAAGCTGCCTCCCCGGCTCTCATCCCCCATCACCCTGTGTGCTCAGGCTTCTCTGAATTCATCTAGTCTTTCTCCTTCTAAAACAGAAGCCTGGAAGTTTTCTGTCCCCATCTCCCTTTGCCGTCAAGGATTTCCTGTCTGGGGACCACTCATCCCTGTTATGCTTTTCTCCAGGCTTCAGACCCTGCCGGTGCCTCCACCAGGCCGTGTCCTCGCTGTCCCCCTGCTATGTCCTTCCTCTGCCCCCACCCCCAGAGTCACTTATCATGCTTCTCACCACTTATCATGCTTCTTGGTTTGGGCAACCTCAACTTGCTTCAGCAGATTCATAACAAGAAGTCCCCTTAGGGAAAGCCTGAGGGAGGCCAGGCTCTGTTACATTCATGAATGAACGCTTCCGTCCCTCACCTAACCTCTTATCTCCTCTGAGCAATCTGAGGCTGTGGGGGGGGGGGGATGACCTGCCCAAGGCCACATAGCTACTAAGTGGTAGGACTCCAATTTCAGTGCAAGCAGACAAACCCAGCAACTGGGCTTTGCCATTTACTTATTCTGATTGCTTCATCCTTCCATCCCCAGCAGCTGGCTCAGCACCTGGCACACAGGAGATGCTCAATTAACATCTGCTCAGAGATTGCATGAATGCATGTTCCTCTCTCCTTTCCCAGTCAAACTGCTGCCTCTGGTACTGCCTGGGAACGGGTGTGTGGGTGCAGACACAGGCCTGGGACTGGGGCGAAAGAAGGCTCCAGGAGGTCGTGTTTAGCCCATGGCAGGGTTCTAAAAGGAGGCTGTGGCTGTGTAGGCTTTGGGTGGAGAGGACTTTGGTCAATTCCAGTAGTTCCTCATTACTTTGGGGTCATGGACGCCTTTGAGTGTTTGAAGAACGCCTTGTCCTTGTCCCCAGGGGAAAAAAATGCCCCCTTTAATTTTGGAGACAATTTCCAGGGGGCTCCAGGACCCCCTGATGGCGCAGATCATCAAGACCCTCTGGCAGTGGATTCCTGAACACTTTCTGTAAGAAAGAGCTGGTTGGGGCAAGCAGGTCCCTCCCTGTGTCTCCCCCCGAGAAAGACTGCGGCGACTCTGGGGTGCTCTGCCCACGATGGGCAAGGCCACACATCTGGGCCACATCTGTGGCTTCCAGGCGCTTGCTTACCCCCACCCTGACCCCAGCCAAATCAGTCTATGAATCAACATTCCCCTCGTATGGTAGCTGGGTTCCTTCCTTTCTGGACATGTGCTCATTCCTTCAATATTCTCTCTCTCCTCCCCACCCCCACCCCCCACCCCCGCCTCCTCCCTTTCCCCTCCCCCTCCCTCTTGCTGCCTTCCTGTTTATTTCTGTTTTTACTTCTCTCTCTGCCTATGCTTCTGTCTCTCTTTCTGTTTCTCTCCCCAGTATCTTGCTCTCTTTATACCTCTGCATCTCTCTCTCTCTGTTCTTTGTCTTTCTTCTCTTTCTTTTCCTCCCTCCCTCTCTTCCTCTCTCTGCCTGTCTCTATTTTTATCTTTTCTCTCTCTCTCTCTCTCTGCCTTTCTCCTGATTACCCCGTCTCCCTGACTCTCTTCTGTTCCTGCTCTCTCTGCCTCCCCCTCTCTCTGCCTCTGTCCTGTCCCCTCCCCTCCCCTGGGGCCCTTAGCTGCGGTGGGTTCCCTCTTACCTGGGGCCCTGCTACTTCCTGCTGGAGGGCAGGCAGGAGGGCAGGCTGGTGCAGTGGGTGACAGGGGCCGACCCCCCATTTTATAGTCTGGCAGACACCAGACCCTGTTGTCTGTGGCACAAAGGGGGAGCTGGCTCAGCAGGCCCCAGGCAGAGAGTCAGGGGCCTCAGAGCCCTGACCCTGCCGAGTTCCTGCGAAGAGCAGCACTTTCCATTGTGAGCCCAGCAGGCACAGCAGAAACCCTGGCCAGTAGCCACATCGCCTCGCCTCTGCCCAGCCCCTGCCCGGATGCCGCTCTCACAAACCCCAGCCGGGGATGGGCCCACAGGGTCCCCGCTGGCTGCCAATCCTGGGGCAGGGAAAAGGGGAGACCCCAGAAGGTAGGGGACCTGAGTTTGAGTCCAGGCTCAGCCACTCTGCACTGTGTGGCATTTGGCAAGTCTCTATCCCTCGGGGCCTCTGTGTCTGCAGTTATCAGTGGCACAGGTATCCCTATGGGGTGCTGCACAGGTATCCCTATGGGGTGCCACACAGGAAAGAAGGGGACTGTGAGTAGCGCTAAATGCATTACCGCTGCCCTCTGGTCAGTTCCCAGGACAACCCACCTTATTTGGCACTTTCATTATACCCATTTGGCAGATGAGCAAATCTAGGGTACAGAGAGGTCAGAGTCAGGAACTGGCCCGGGTAAAGGGGAGCTAGGGAAACCAGGTTGGGAGAGAGAAATAGGGAGACAGATTGGGAGAATTGGAGAGCGACAGAGAAAGAGGGATGATGGAGATGGACATACAGAGGGGCAGATGGACGGTGATGGGGAGAGAGACAGACAGGGAGACGGATGTCAGGTAGAGCAATAAAGAGTCAGAGCAATGGAACAGATGCCAGAAGTCACATCATTGAATCCCCCCATATCACAGATGGAGAAACTGAGGCCCAGGTAGAACAACGGACTTCAACAAGGTCACACAGGGCGAACTCATAGTAGAGCCAGGGCTGGAGGGACCCAGGGGCGCTGCTGGGCCAGGCCAGCCTGCAGTCTGACTCCCTGGCCCCAGGTGGTGGTGGGGCGGGGAGAGGGGATTCTGCATAGGTTTTTGCTTCTTCTATGGGGGTCCAGGAACCCAGATTCCCCGGCTGCGCCTGGAGGTCACCGTGGCCTGGGGCCAGCTCTGCCTTCTGCCCTCCCACCCCCGCCTCACTTCCTGGCCTCCCCCTCAGCCTTTCATCCTGGGCCAAGGCCTGCAAGGGGGCCAGCGACCGCAGCATGGGGCAGCCACTGTAATGGGGGCCAAGATGCCTGTGGTAGGGGCCACCCACAGGTCTGGGTTTCAAGGTCAAGATGTCTGGGGCAGTTCCATGATCCCTGTGGTAATGGGCTGCCAGCCAAACAGTGAGGGCAGAGGTAGGGGGTGCACGGCCCCATGCTGGATGGCTCCACTGGGAGCATCTGATTGACTTGGCTCCTATAAGCCTCATTATGATGGTGGGGAATCTGAGATTAATCCTCTTTGCAGACGAGGAAACCGAGGCAAGTCCCTTTCCCCTCTCTCAGCCTGTTTCCTCATCTGTAAAATGGAATTGGGAGTCACATCTTTTTTTTTTTTAAGGTTTTTTTTTTGATGTGGACCATTTTTTTTTTCTTTTTTTTTTTTTTAATTAGTTTCTGCTTTATAACAAAGTGATTTTTTTAAAAGTCTTTATTGAATTTGTTACAATATTGCTTCTGATTTATTTATTTATTTATTTTGGTTTTTGGCCACGAAGGCTGTGGGATCTTAGATCCCCAATCAGGGATCGAACCCACACCCCCTGCACTGGAAGGCGAAGTCTGAACCTCTGGACCACCAGGGAAGTCCCAGTCACATCTTTTTAACTCCTGAACCCAAGCTCTTAAAAACGATGCCTGGGGCTTCCCTGGTGGCGCAGTGGTTGAGAGTCTGCCTGCCGATGCGGGGGACACGGGTTCGTGCCCCGGTCCGGGAAGATCCCACATGCCGCAGAGCGGCTGGGCCCGTGAGCCATGGCCTCTGAGCCTGTGCGTCCGGAGCCTGTGCTCCGCAACGGGAGAGGCCACAACAGTGAGAGGCCCACGTACCGCAAACAAACAAACAAAAACAAAAAACAAAAAAACGATGCCCTCCTGTATTTAAGAGTAATCATGTTCCCCAGCTTTAGTGAAATATAAATAACACACAACATAGTGTAAGTGTAAGGTGTGCCATATGTTGATTTGATACATTTACAAATTGCAAAATGATTGCTACCTCCATCCCATCACATAGTTACCATTTATTTTGTTGTGGGGAAAACATGTAAGATCTGCTCTCTAAGCAACATTCAAGTATATGATACGTATTAGCTATAATCACCATGTTGTACATTAGGTCCCCAAACTTGTTATTCTTATAACTGGATGTTTATACCCTTTGAGCACCATCTCCCTGTTTCCCCCACCTCCCAGGCCCTGGCAGCCACCATTTTACTCTCCACTTCTCTGATTTTGTCTTTTTCAGATGCCATATGTAAGTGAAATCATACAGTATTTGTCTTTCTCTGATTTATTTCACTTAGCATAATGCCCTCAAGGTCTATCCATGCTGTCGCAAATGGCAGGATTTCCTTCTTTTTCAAGGCTGAATAATATTCCATTATATCTATATACCACCTCTTCTTTATCCACTCATCCATTGATGGATAATTAGGTTATTTTCACTTCTTGGCTATTGTGAATAATGCTGTAACAAACATGGGAGTGCAGATGTGTCAACAGTAATTTTTTTTTATTAGCAATGATGATGACAATGATGATGGAGACACGTGATGAATGTTATGTTCCAGGCGAAGTTCCGGAACAGCAAATGCTGTTCATGTGTAATTCACACTTACCCTCACAATACCCCTATCTCTTAGGCTAAACCCAATTTACTTTGTTATACTCATTTTACATATAAGGAAACTGAGGCTCAGAGAGATTAAGTAACATACTCAAGGTTACCCAGCCAACAAGAGTGGGACACAACCCCGGGCAGTCTGGCTACAGAGCCTACATTCTTAGCCTTTAATCTTCATGGCAACCTAATATTAAAGTTATGCATTTGATAGGGCTACATTTAACCCTCCCAGGAGGGAACTAATATTGCCATTTTAAATGCCATGAGCTGACATAGGACATCCTCCAGGTCACCCAGAGTGATCTGGTTTCCAGCCATGCTCTTTCCCATGCTGCGAAAGCCCCCTCTTAGGCCAACTCAGAGGGTGGGAGTGTGGGGAGAGGGCGCACAAAGCGAATTCTACAAACCCTGGATATTCAACAGGTGCGGTACAGTTTGCAAAGCATGTTCACACCCACCAGCTCCTTCATTCTGCCCACAGAGCCCTCTGGACTCCTGTCTGAGCTCTGTGGGCCCTGGAGGCCCTGGCCCAGCCACCTTTCCTGCCTGTGTCCCTCTGCTCTCCTTCAGGGTCCCTGAACTCCAGCACCATCAGGCCACCAGCCCCATATTCCTACCTCTGCAGCTTTGCCTAGCAAAAGCATTTCCTTCCATCTCACTTTGTACAAATCCTCCTCACCCTTCAGAGCCTAGTTTCAATGCCACCTCCACCATGAAGCCTACCCTGATTGCCCCCACCGGAAGAGGAAGGGACCTGGGAGGGGGAAACGTATAGGCATTTGTTGAATGTCTGTTCCAGGCATGTTACATAATCTCACACCAGTCCTGTGATATAGTTTATTCTTGTCCCATTTTCCAGGAAGAAATAGGGGAAATGACCTGCCCCAGGTCACACAGCTAGGACGGACGAGGTTTTTAGACTCTGTGTCTACCGCTTGTTATCCTTCTCCAGTCAGGAGTCCCACGGAGCTGATTAAGGCAGACCTTCCTCCTCTTGCCTTCTTCGTGGGTAATCCCTGAGTGGGGGCAACCTGACCTTTCCCTCCCAGCCGAAGCCAATGCTGCTGACACCTCTCTACTGGAGTTCCAGCCGGGGCTGGCTTTTGTTCCCGTTGCTCGCTTGCTGAGTCAGGGCTCTGTCCCCCAGGGGCCCTCTCTCCTCCCTGCCTATAAGAGCCTGACCTCCGCTGGTGCCAGGTCTGGCATGTTCACTGGGTCCATCTCGGTAAGTCCCAGGCTCGGAGGAGTGGGATCTGAGCTCTGGGTGAGCATCCAGAGGGAGGGGAGCCCAGGTCCCCAATCCTGGGGACATCACTGTGCCATCCTGAATGCCATCCTCATCCTAACCAAGGCATCCTAACTAGGATCCCGACATCAAGACCAGTACCTGCAACCCCCATTTAAAACCAGAATTATTCCTGCAATCCTGTTGCCTCAACTTCCACTATTAGAGTTCCCTTTTTGGGTCAGATGCTGTCTTTAGGAGGCTCTCTTAAGCTGAGCACCTTGGTTCTTGCCTGGGGTGAAACATCCGCCCACCAGCAGCCGCAGAAAATTTCCCATAGTGGGCAGATAAAACAATACAGAGCAGGGCTTAGAGGAATGGGACCCAGAATGGGTACATTTTGAGATAGCGGTAGGATGGAAGAAAAGGAGATGGTATTGGTCACAGATGGAAAGGGTAGGAGAGGGACAGCCCAAAGCCGCACTTTGCCCCCAACCTCAGGCACATCTGGACCCCATCTGGATCCCAATCAGCCCAAACTAGACTTCAGCCTCGAGGAGGGGAGAGAGTCAGGGCAGAAGCTTATCACGTTCTTCTCTTGTGTAGGAAACAAGCAACATGTCTCTGCAGTGCACCAAGTCAGCGGGACACTGGAAGGTAGGAAGAGGCACGGGAAGGGGGCGATGCCTGGGAAGTGGGAGGGCACAGGTCGAACCCAGGTCCTGGGGACCACCGCCCCCACCTTCATTGAATCCCCACCTCACCCCTGGTGGGCGGTAATGAGGGCCCATTTCACAGACGATGCATTCAAGGCTCCAACAGAGAGAGGGTTTTGCCCAAGTTCACACACTGGGGTCTTGATTTGAACTTGTGTCTTATGGTCCCAAATTCAACGGTCTCTCTGGCAGAGATGGCAAACTGGTAATTGCACATAGTCTCTGGGCATGATTTCTTTGACTTCCTCTGTGTTAAAAAAGAGAAAAAAAAAACCCACCAACCTTTGAGTTTGTCATCAGCCTTTGAAAACATGGAAGGTCCACAGAAAAGTCCAGATATAGGGGTTGTCTTGGGAAATTGAACAGTTGGTCGCATTATCATGTGGCAACAGTAGGTGGCGCTGAACAGAAGCCACCCACTTCCACAGGGCCTGTGCTCCTGGGTTTTCAGCCCTCACGCTCCTTTCCTGGCCCCTGGAGGCATCTGAGTTTGCAATCCCTGATTTACCTGATCTGCCCCACCCTGAGTCCTGGGGTGAAGCCCTAACCGCTCACGGGACTCTGAAGCGCGTCTCCACCTTTTCTCTCCCGCATAGATCGTGGTGTGGGATGAGGAGGGCTTCCAAGGCCGGCGGCATGAGTTCACAGCTGAGTGCCCCAGTGTGTTGGAGCTTGGTTTTGAGACTGTGCGATCTTTGAAAGTGCTGAGTGGAGCGTGAGTCCAGGGGGATTGGAATCGGGGTGGGGGAGACACGAAGTGATCTAGAGAGGGGTGCTGGGACTTTTAGATGTTCTAGGTGTTATCTTCCCAGGCTCTAACTGTACCGGTGTGCCTTCCTTGGGTCTGAGATGCTGGGGAGTGTGCAGGATGGCAGTGTAAGGTCGTGCAGGTTGTGCACTGCTCAAATGTAAGGGGCGCCATTCACACAGAGCCTTCCCACTGGATGAGGCAGCCCTGCGGGGGCAGACCTTTAAAACCCACTGTTGGGTCTGAAATGTCCCTGTTAGGCACAAATCAAAAGCCAATATCACTCACCAAAAGTAGAAGGTAACTATAACTAAATATAGTAAAAAAATAATAATAATACTAGCATTCCGTAGTTGAACATTGTTGCCTGACTGAGGCTCTGAGTATGAGATATGTTTTGTTAAGAGAGAGAGAGTAATGAGATGGCCAAGGCTTAAGTCAGCATGTGGTCAAGCCTCATCTACATGGCCTAGAGGGACACGTGCAGGAGTGCCAAGTACCTGCACGGAGCCGGTCCCCTACCTACAGGACGCACAGCGAGGCAGTGGGCTACTAGGTCTAGATTGGACTTCTCCATGTCAACAGGTTGGATGTTTGGGGCCGGGTAATTCTGTGCTGGGGGGCTGTCCTGTGCACTGGAGGATGTTTAGCAGCCTCCCTGGCCTCTACTCACTAAATGCCAGCTGCAAAACCCTCCGCCCCCTCCTCCCAGCATGACGACTAAAAATGCCTGCAGACATTGTTAAATGCTTCCTTGGGGGACAAAGTCACCCCTGCCTGATAACCACTGGTCTAGAACTCAGGGTGGGGGGCCTCTTAACCTCTTGCCCTCTCTACCCTCTGTCCGCAGGTGGGTGGGTTTTGAGCACGCCGGCTTCCAAGGGCAGCAGTATGTGCTGGAGCGGGGTGAGTACCCGTCCTGGGATGCCTGGAGTGGCAACACGTCCTACCCCGCCGAGAGGCTCACCTCCTTCCGGCCCGTGGCCTGCGCTGTGAGTCCTGCCACTGCCTGGGCCTGGGGGGGGTGCCTGATCCCCTCCAGTGGGGGTTTGGGAACCAGATGTCCTAGAGTTCAAATCCTCATGTCACTGCTTCAAGCTGTGTGAGGTGGCAGTCCCTCCCCTGAGCCTCAGTCTCTTCATCTTGAAATGGGGCCATAGTACCTATGTTGTGGGGTAAAAGGGTGTACGTATAGCATCTGGACAGAGCCCTCCACAGACGTTCTGCCCACTGCAACTTTGGTTATAATATGAGCTCCTCCGTGTTTTGTGTTCTTCTTTTCATGACTGAGGGACAGTGGGAGAGTCTGGGTGCCAGAGATGGCAGGGCAAGTGAGGAAGAAGCGTTCTATTTCTTGTTCCTAATTCATTATCAGTGTTCTTGATTTTATATTTTTGCTACTGTTTACAGAGTATGGGTGGAGGTGGGCATTATTACTCCCATCTTACAGATGAAAAAACTGAGGCTTGGAAAGGTATACTTTTTTTCCTTCAAAAACAACTTTTATGGATTTTAAATCACATGGCACACATATTTATCACCTAAAGTTCAGGGGAAAACCTGATATGGCCGAATAAGAAAATAAAAGTCACTTACACCCACACCTCTGAGACAAAAGCTCACTGTTATCAGTGCTGGAGATTTCCTTGGTCTTATATGCTACCCACAGATTATATCTGCAGTGTTGATATCAGTATCTATGTCTAGATCTGTATATCCATCTATATCTATATATCTATACATGCGTATCACTCGGTTATAAAAATTGAATCATAACGAACCTGAAGTTTGGAAACCAGCTTTTCTCCCTCTGCAAGTATATCACAATCACTCTCCCAGATGATTAAATCTCACCTATGGCATCATTTTCCATAGCGCCCTAGTATATCATTTGGTGAATGTTCATTTGTTTTACAAACGGCCCAGGCCTTTCGCCAATACGGGGACTCAGAAGGACTCTCACAGACGCAATCTCTGCCTTTACCCAGTTTACAACTTCTGGTTTCATTTCGTTCTCAAAACAATCCTGAAAAGCAGATGTGGTTAGTTTCATTTTAGAGACGCGGAAACAGGCTCAGAAATGCTGTGTGACGTGTTTTTGTTTTTTTTAAAATAAATTTATTTATTTATTTTTGGCTGCATTGGGTCTTTGTCGCTGCGCGCGGGCTTTCTCTAGTTGCAGCGAAAGGGAGCTTCTCTTCGTTGCGGTGCGCGGGCTTCTCATTGCGGTGGCTTCTCTTGTTGCGGAGCACGGGCTCTAGACGTGCCGGCTTCAGTAGTTGTGGCACGCGGGCTCAGTAGTTGTGGCACACGGGCTTAGTTGCTCCGCGGCATGTGGGATCCTCCCGGACCAGGGCTCGAACCCGTGTGCCCTGCATTGGCAGGAGGATTCTTAACCACTGCACCACCGGGGAAGTCCCCATACATTTTTTCTTTAGATGATTAAGCTCAGTCAGCTGCTAAGTGGAGAGTCAGGATTCGAACCCAGATCTCCACACCCTTCTCTCTCTTTCTTTTTTTTTTTTTTTTTGTGGTACGCGGGCCTCTCACAGGCTCCGGACACGCAGGCCCAGCGGCCATGGCTCACAGGCCCAGCCGCTCCGCGGCATGTGGGATCTTCCCGGACCGGGGCACGAACCCGCATCCCCTACATCGGCAGGCGGACTCTCAACCACTGCGCCACCAGGGAAGCCCCTCCACACCCTTCTCTTAACCGTAGTGCAATATCCCAGTGTACCTGATCCTCTGTTATCGGGTATTCAGGTTGTTTTTTCCCTTCTCTTCCCCCTTCCCTTCCCTCCCCCGCCCCCTCCTGTTATCAACAGGGCTTCTTTTTTCCTTGATTATCTTCTTTGTGTAAATTTCTGAAACAGGAATTTCTGGAAGGACAAGCAGTACACCTCTTGTAAGGTTTCTGGTGCCTGTTGCCTTACTGTCCTTCCAGAAAGTTTCAAGGAAGGCTGATTTTGGAGACAAGAACAGGGGTGTAGGGACCAGCAGAGGCTCCTGGGTTTCCGACTGAGGACCTGATGCTCTGACTCTGTTCCCTGTACCTGCAGAACCACCGCGACTCGAGGCTCACCATCTTTGAGCAAGAGAACTTCCTGGGCAAGAAAGGAGAGCTGAGCGATGACTACTCCTCCCTCCAGGCCATGGGCTGGGATGGCAATGAAGTGGGCTCCTTCCACGTCAACTCGGGGGCGTAAGTGGATGCAAGGCTCTGCTTGGCAGGGACAGAGAAGATGTTGAGAGGGAAGGGAACACCTCCTGTGAAAACAGTATGCTGGGGACTTTGGGGATCTGATGCCCACATTCCAGAGGAGGATACTGAGGCACAGGGAGCTATCAGGCAAAATTTCTGGGATTGCAAGTAGTAGACACCCAGATCACACTGATATTAAGCTCAAAGGTTATTTATTGGCCCCTGTAACTAGCTTCAGGCACAGCTGGATCCAGCTGCGACAGTAGGGATCTATCTTTCTCCCCCTCTTGCTCTGCCTGCTCCAGTGTGGCTATATTTTTAGGCAAGCTCTTCTCATGTGAAGATAAGATGGCAGCTTCATCCGTATATTCCAGCCAGCACCAGGGAAAGAGAGTGTCTTTTTCTCAGTGATTCCACAAAAGGTTCCAGGAAAGGCTCTCATTGGTCCAGCTTGGGTCACGGGTTCAACTCTAAACCAATCACCATGCCCACAGGAATGGGGTGCTCTGGTTGGCTAGACCTGGTCACATGCTCATTGCTAGAGTGAGGATTTTCCCACATTGACTGAGGCAGGTGGATGTGATCACCAGGAGAGGAGAGGATGGATGCCCAGCAGTAAACAAACAGATGTGGGTTAAGCAACTTGCTCCACATCCAACAGCAGGTAGGTAACTGAGTCCAGCTTCAAGCCCAGGACTCACTGACCCTTCCCACCCTTTTCACCCAGGGGATGGCTGAGGTGTGAGATCCTCAGTTATATAGGATATGAGAGTCACCTTCTGAGGTACCCCTTGGCTCCTGGCTGGCAGGGGCAAAGGTGGGAGGTAGGGTTACTTTATGTTTTTAGTTTTCTTGGGAAGCACCAGAGGATCTTGTTTCAGAGTAGGATGGACCTCTTGTGATTCTTGAGTCCACTTCCCTCTTACAGAAAGGGAAAGGGAAGCTCAGAAAACGAGACACCAATCCTTATCTAGCCCTAAACAATGCGGGGGTCAATGAATTGAAAGAATAGCCTTTTCGGGCTTCCCTGGTGGCGCAGTGGTTGAAAGTCCGCCTGCCGATGCAGGGGACACGGGTTCGTGCCCCGGTCCGGGAAGAACCCAGATGCCGTGGAGCGGCTGGGCCCGTGAGCCATGGCCGCTGAGCCTGGCGTCCGGAGCCTGTGCTCCACAACGGGAGAGGCCACAACAGTGAGAGGCCCGCGTACCGCGGAAAAAAAAAAAAAAAAGAATAGCCTTTCCTTGGAGGTACCCCTGAATAAGGCGGGAGGGGGAAAGAATAAGACTCCTCACTTCCTCCTCCCTCCATCCATCCCTCTGTCCTTTCCTTCCTTCCTCCCTCCCTCCCTCCCTTTCTTCATCAAATATTTATTGAGCTCCTCTGTGCTGGGCATCATGTTAAGCACTAGATAATGATGAACCAGGCACACACACCCCTACACCCAGGAGCTTCCTGTTGGCAGAGGAGCCTGACATTTTTACAAATCATCTGTTAATTACCTAATTACATGAGTGCTACAAAGGTACAATAGGGGACTGTCAGACCGCCCTGATGAAGTGATGACTGAGCTGAGACCTGAAGGATAAATCCAACTTAACCAGGCAAAGAAGGGTTGGAATGGTGTTACTGGCAGAGGGAACAGCGTGATCGAAAGGACCCAGTGGTGGGGAGAGCAGGGCACATTCTGGGCAGGAATGCCAGGGAAGGAAGTCCAGGATGGCTGGAGTGTGTCTGCAGCATGGGGTCCCCTTGTGCCTGTCTTGATCACCATGCTGGTGCCTCTTCAGGGTAACAGTCTGCCTCTTCCCTTTTCCAGCTGGGTTGGCTCCCAGTTTCCTGGCTACCGAGGTTTTCAGTATGTGCTGGAGTGTGACCACCACTCAGGCGACTACAAGCATTTCCGGGAGTGGGGCTCTCATGCCCAGACCTTCCAGGTGCAGAGCATCCGAAGGATCCAGCAGTGAGCAGGGGGGCCAGCGCTGAGCAGTGAACATGTGCTTGTCTGGAACAGAGGAACTTTGGAGGCTGTTACATGCTCTCTCCTCTGCCTCCCCCTGTAACCCGTACGACCCCAGCACCCATGTGGGCCAGTCCATGCACAGTCAGCACGGAAAACTAAAAGTAATTAAAAAAAAAAAGTCTAGGGTTAGCCTGTGGTTTTCAATTTTATTAATCCCTTCAAAGAACCAACTTTTAGCTTTGTTGATTCTTCTCTGTCATTTGTGTTTTATTTTACTGAGCTTTGCTCTCATCCTTAGCATCTCCTTTCTTCTATTTACTTTGGGTTTACTTTATTCTTCTTTTGTCCAGCTTTTAAAGGTAGACTCTTGGGTCATTCATTTTGGCCCCTCTTTTCTCTCCCCCCAATATAGTCGTTGAGAGCTATAAATTTCCCTGCAAGTACTACAATAGCTGCTTCCCAGAAATTTTGATTTGATGTGTTTCCATTATCATTCAGTTTGATATTTTCTAGTCTCCCTTGATTTTTTTCTTTGACCCATGGGTTAAAGGTGTGGTATATAAATATTTATTTTCTAGATATTTTATTGGGATTTTCTAGATATTTTACTGTCATTGATTTGTTATTCAAGTCCATTGTGGTCAGAGAACATACTCAAGATTTCAATATTCTAATGAATGGAAACTTAGTTTATGGCCCAGCTTATGGTCTATTTTTGATGGACTTGAAAACTGTTTAAATCCTGCAGCTGTTAGCTACAGTAAGTCCTCTACATACCAACCTTCAAGTTGCAAACTTTCAAAGATGCGAACGTGCGTTCATATGTCCAGTCACGTCAGTTAGTTCACGTGTCTGGCATACATTGTCACATGCGTGCATCCTCTACAAGTGGTTGTGCTTCTGTATACTTTACTGTACAGTACTGTATAGAGTACAGTAGTACAGTATCTATTTTAGGTCTAGGATGTCCAGAAGCAAGAGTAAAAGCAGCAGTAAATAGCTGACTATATTAGTTGGGTACCTAGGCTAACCTTGTTGGACTTACGAACAAATTGGACTTACGAACACACTCTCGGAACTGAACTCATTCGTATGTAGGGGGCTTACTATATCGTGTTCTATAAATGTTGATTAGGTTGAGCTGGTTCACAATGTTGGTTAAATTTTTCTGTATCTTTTTGCCAAATTTTTTAAAAATCAGTTTTTCATCAATCACTCAGAGAGGGCTGTTAGTATCTCCTACTATGATTTGGCTTTATCTGCCTCTCCCTTTAGTTTTGTCCAGTTTTGCTTCCTGATTTGTTTTTTTTGTTTTTTTTGCTGTATGCGGGCCTCTCACTGTTGTGGCCTCTCCCGTTGCGGAGCACAGGCTCCGGACGCGCAGGCTCAGCGGCCATGGCTCACAGGCCCAGCCGCTCCGCGGCACATGGGATCTTCCCGGACCGGGGCACGAACCCGCGTCCCCTGCATCGGCAGGCGGACTCTCAACCACTGCGCCACCAGGGAAGCCCCCCTGATTTGTTTTTTTCTTCAAGAATCTTGATGCTCTGTTATTAGGTGCACATATACTTATGATTGCTGTCTTCCTGATAAATTGTCCCAAGCTTGTGTTTTTTAAAGCCATGCATGGAGGGAGCCAGTTCTCTCCCCTAAAGCTTCTCACATTCCTTTTCTCTCTCCCCAGTTCTTTCTCACACATACTACCCTGGAGTCTCATTTAACATCTTCCACCTTAAAAGTTTTTAAAACAAAGAAATAAACTCCTATTCCATTTGCAGCCTGAGTGGCAAGATCTACACATACATTCCCCACCCCCACCCTTCCTTACCCTCTCTCCTGGTTCTGTACAAAAAGATTGTCTTAACAATCATAGGCCATCTGGCTATTCTTCTAGACAATCTTCCTCTGTCATAAGTAAGTCTGACAGAATCAGGAAGGGGTGGGGTTCTGAACAGCCTGTTGGAAAAGATAACATTATCTGGCTCAGGAAGGGGAGGGAAGTGTTTGGGAACATTTGCACTTCAGTAATTTTTAACCCCTCTTTGTGGCATCCCATCCATTCAAACAATCATTTGCTTGGGACCTACTGTGCACCAGGCCCTGCGAAACGGTAAACAAGATACACAAAGTCCTTTCTCTCATCCAGTTGGATGGGGAAGACAGACAAGTCTACAGTGGACTATAGTATCCTGTGATATGTGCTGTGATGGGGAAGCACAGGTTTGTAGGGTAGATAAGAATGGGCCTGGGGCAGATGATGGGACGGGGATGGGGAGGCAGTTCTTCCTTGGAGCTTGTCTCTACTCAGACCTCTCCTCTGAACTCCATCCCTGAATATCAGCTGCCTCCTTGACACCTCCGAGTGGATGTCTAATGCACATCTGAAACAGAATCCATCCAAAACCAAAGCTACACTTTTCCAGCTGTCTTGGCCAAACCTTTGGAATAATCCAAAAACTCTCACACCCACAATCCAATCCACTGGCAAATCCTGATGTCTGCACCTTCCAAATGTAACAGAACCCAGTCCCTTATCACCATCCCCATTGTTCCCACCCTGGTCCAAGCCATCCTCCCCTCTCTCCTCAGTCTCCCTGGTCCCACCTTCGCCTCTGAATAACCTGTTCTCCGCCCAGCAGCCAGAGTGGTCCTGTTAAAAATGTAAGGCAGATCTTCGCTCCCCTGCTCAAAACCCTCCCACTCTTCCCATTCCACTCCAAGAACAAAACAAAACATTTCCTAGTCCTACAAGGCTGGCCATCATTTGCCTCCCCTGTGGTCTCTCTGACCTCATGTCCCTATAGCGATGCTTCCTTAAACATCCAAGGTGTATTCGTTCGCTATGTTTGCCAAGACCAAATAGCACAGACTGGATGGCTTCAACAACAGGAATTTACTTTCTCACAGTTCTGGAGGCTAGAAGTTCAAGATCAACGTGCCATCAGGGTTGGTTTCTGGTAAGAGCTCTCTCCTTGGCTTGCAGACGGCCACCTTCTCCCTGTGTCCTCCCGTGGCCTTGCCTCTGCGTCAACCCCTGGTGCTTCTTTCTCTTCTTATAAGGACCCCAGTCCTCTTGGATTAGGGCCCCACCCTAAAAGCCTAACTTAACTACCTCTTAAAAGACCTTTTCTCCAAATACCCTTATATTCTGAGGTATTGGGGGTTGGACTTCAACTTGTGAATTTTGGGAGGAAACACTTCAGTCCATAACACCAAGTTTATTCCTGCCTGAGGTTTTTGATTCTTGCTGTTCCCTGTTTCCTCAGACATTTCCCACCAATCCTTTCACTTAGAATCAGGGATTCATAGACTGTCAGACCTAGAAGGAACCTTCTAGGTCAAGTCTAGTGTTTCTCAAGCTTTTTTTCATTATTGCCACCCTCCGGAGTCTTTTTAGACATTGTTTTCCAAACTGCCACCCCTCTCCTCCGTGGAATCTTAATACCACAGATATAATGTATATCTGTGTATGTCCAATATGTATATCTGTGCTTTATACATAAAAAGAATAAGGTTTGGGGGGTTTCTTTGGTTTGTTTGCTCCTCAAGAACCAATTTTCACCTCTTTGGGGGCACTCTTGCCCCCACTGTAAATGTGTAATGTAGCCTCATCCCTTTCTTACATGTAGGGAAATGGAAACCAGGGAGGGATGGGGACTTGCCCAAGGACATACAGTGAGTTAGAGGCAAAGTCGGGATTAGAACACAGACCTCCTGACATTCTCCAACTCACCTCCATTCATTCATTCATTTATTCATTCAACAAACTTTGATCAAACGTCTACTATGTACCAAACACCATTACAGGCACTGAGGATCTAAAAGGGAACAAATCAGATACAAATCCCTTCCCTTGAAGGATTTACATTCTAGCTGGAGGGACACTGATGTTATCCCCACACTCCAGGGTTCCTCAGTTAGGATTTATCAATGGCCATTTGGGGATATCGTTACTTTGTTCCTTGAAACAAAATTATGTCCTATAGCTTTGGGTACCATTGGTGTCAACATTGCAGGAGTTCTCACAGCTTGCAAGAGTTTAATGTGTATTATGACTCTCTGGAAGGGAGAATAGAGTGTTCAGAGTTTCCCAAACTTATTTGACCACGCAACTATTATTATCTTTTATTTTTTTGGCAGAGCATCTTGCATCATGAGTGACCTGAGAAATATAGGTGGGAAAATCGGCAGTTAGCTGTGATAGTCATTCACAGCCTAGTATGAATTAGTTTGGCGGGGGGTGTTTAGGTCCCGGCATTCACCAGGGCTTTAGGAAAGGCACTGTGGAAATAATAAGTGCTGCTATGGGAGCAGGGATACTATCCAGGAAGTGGTTTCATGGTTAGTCCTGGGGAATGGGCATTAGAAAGACATAGGGATGAGGACAATTTAGAGAGAAGGTCCTGAAGTCAACCTCTGTGGATTCTGAGGTTTTGCTGAGGCCTAGGATGGAGGCTGGGCCTGGTCACCATCTTCCAAACAGAACTGTCTTCACCCTGAGCCCCTGAGACCCTAGAAGGCACTGGATGTAGGGAGGTTGTACCCCTAAAGCTGTACCCACCATACAGGGGCAGCTGTCTGAACCTGACAGCTCTGAGTTGGTACCACCCTCTGAGGCAGAGGCCATCACAGCCCTGGATTTGCATCCTGGGCTTACCAGCTTGTCACCTCAGTTTCCTCATCTGTTACCGGGGGAAACACGATACCCACCTCTTTGTTTGTGAAAAGTTAAATGACATATTACACATGGCTGTGCCCAGAACATATACAAGGTACTTGGTAAGCTCTCAGGAAAAGTTGGTGGAAGTTGTTGGTATCATTCTCAGTATTGTTATTAGTATTAGTCTACTTTTCTCTGTCTTTTTGCTTTCATAGCCCCCCATCTCCACCTCAACCCCCTTACCTGGGGTATGCCTTCCTCATAATAATGACGATGATGATGACATTGACGATACATATTGCATTGGTTTCTTTCACATGGGGTATAATTTAAACCTCACAATAACTCCTTGACATTATTATTATCCCTATAAAACTCACCAAGAGGGGCCTCCCTGGTGGCGCAGTGGTTGAGAGTCCGCCTGCCGATGCAGGGGATACGGGTTCGTGCCCCGGTCTGGGAGGATCCCATATGCCGCGGAGCGGCTGGGCCCGTGAGCCATGGCCGCTGGGCCTGCGCATCCGGAGCTTGTGCTCCGCAACGGGAGAGGCCACAGCAGTGAGAGGCCCGCATACCGCAAAAAGAAAAAAAAAAAAAAAAAAAAAAAAAAAAAACCTCACCAAGAACTTGAGGCTCAGAGAGGTCAAGCAACTTGCCTGAGGCCACCCAGCCTGTACGAGCATTGAGCTCACTACGGGTTGTATAAGGTTTCACGGAGTATTAAAGACATACTAGGCACGAATGGGATTTATAAACAGTAAATTACTAGGTTCATGTCCTCCTTTAAAATAGTTAAGAAAGTAGCCCCTCACACTTCAGTATGAATAACTAGGGAACTTCTCATCTACCATAGGAAAGCTGTGAATTCCTGGGGTCAAAGCAGGCCATATTTGCTTAATGAATGAATGAATAGGGGGAGCCTCATTGGCATTTGATGGTGGCCCTATTAAGAGTCAGACCCAGTCAGAGCCAAGAGTGAGACTGGCAACTACAAAAAATGGGACCCCAGATGTGAGATGACGGCTGGAGAGACAGGCAATAAAGAGACAATTTTTCAGGGGTGATCTTGGGAGGGAAGGAAAGAGAGCATGAAATTATTTTTCATATCTTGCTGGGAGACAAATTCTCCTAGGTTTTAAAGGAAGGGGAATTTGAATTATTGATGCTCTTTGTTCAGAAGTAAGTGGTAAGCACAGAACACCCATCATCCAGAATTCCACACTTGGAGAACATGACCGACCAAAGGGTGTGGGACTGCGGATCTCAAACCAGCGTCCTCTTAGCCCAGAGAGGGAAAGGGACTTGTCTAAGACCACACAGCAAGCACTATCCACGTGGCTGCTCCTAAGCCTCATCACCCAGATACTCCCACCCCACGTGGGTGGCATGGCACAGAGGATGGCAACACATTTGGGGCTGCACACACCTGAGTCTGAATCCTGGATCCTGAGTTTTCCAGACAGGATGACCTTTGGTGTGTGTGTGGTGGGGGGAGGTGCTTTGCCTCACTGAGCCTCAATTTCCTTATCTCATAAAGGGGAAATTGATACTTGAGAAAGTGCTGTGAGACATAGAAAGCAAACTTATGGTTACCAAAGGGGAAAGGGGAGGGATAAATTAGAAGTTTGGGAGGAACAGGTACACTCTACTTACATAAAATAGATAAACAACGAGGACCTACTGTATAGCACAGGTAACTATATCCAATATCTTGTAATAACCTATAATGAAAAAGAATGTAAAAAAGAATATATATACACACGCATATATGTGTATATATGTATAACTAAATCACTTTGCGGTACACCTGAAACTAACACAACATTGTAAATCAACTATACTTCAATTAAAAAAAAACAGTGACAATACCAAAAAAAAAAAAGTGCTGTAAAAAATGAGATGGGACATTGTGTGACGTTTCTCTTTCTTATTCTTCACTTGCTCTGCACACCCGCCCCCGCCCTTCCGGTTCTTTCTCTGGTCTACAGGGTCCTCACACTACTGTCTTACCGAGCAAAGTGACAAAGATGATGGTGGGAACGGTCAGATAGAAAGTAAAGAAACCACCTAGAATGAAAGGAGGTGAAAAGTGGAAGATCGAGAGAGAGAGAGAGAGAGAGAGAGAGAGAGAGAGAGGGAGAGGGAGAGACAGAGACAGAGACAGAGGGAGGGAGGGAGGGAGATATTGGGCTTTTTCCTGCAAATCCTGCCATAAGCGTCTGGGTGGAACACTTATTCATCACTAACAAGGACCAAAGCAATGATGATTACAGTAACAAAGCTCATCACCGCAGCCCTTTGTCAAGAAACAGCATCTATTGAGGTTTGCGTCAAGCTGGGCACAGGGCCAGGCACTCAACCATTTCCTCCCCCACTCACCCCCCAAAGCAGGCCATCGCCCCCAGCTCACCAGCTGAGGGACTTGAGTTTGGGAAGCCGCCACCCAGCCACAGCACCCGGGGTGGGGGGCGGAGTCTGGCACAAGCCCACTCAGTGGGTGATGACCGCCCCCCATCCCTACTTCCTGGGGCTGTTTACCTGTCGCCTAATGACAAGACTAATGGAGGTGAAATATCTCAAGGTGCAGAGGCTCTTTTCCTGCCTCCTGAATCTTCTCTTGACACAAAACCTGGGGGAGGCAGGCCAGCAGGTCACAACCGTTTCCTCCCTGAGGTGGCAGTCTGCCCTTTTCACCCCAGTTTCGGTTTAGAGAATTGCCCATCCTCCTCTCTGAATCAACGCATCCAATGAGGTTGACTCACCTGATTCCAGAGGTGAAGAAGACACCAGCGACCCAGGTAACGGTTACCGTGATTGGGCCAAGGGATGGGCACGTGACCCAGTGGGAGCCAATGACAGTTTGCTCTGGAACTTTGGTTGGAACCGTTCGGAAAGAGACGCTTTCTACGTGCTGGGCTTGTGAAGTTTACAGGTGTAAGCTTGTGACCTGCCTTCGAACGCAGCCCTGAAAGCAAAACGAAGGTGGGGAAAGTCCTAGAGGCCAGAAACGGAGAGAATGAGTCCAGCCCTCCTGTTACGCAAATGCTGCCTGTGCTCCTCATCACATGAACCGAAAAACACCTTCTCCCCGTTTTTTGTTTTATTTTTTTTTTCTTAAGACATTTTAAGATGGGTTTCTGTAATTTACACTTGAAAAAGTCCTGGCTCTTCCAAACCCACCAGAGGGGAAACAGAGAGGAGTTGACCACTTCCCCTCCTTGTCCTAAAAAGGGGCCCTGGTGGCTTTTCTTTCGGGGAACGTGGGCCCCCTTTTTTTCTCGCCCGTAGCTCAGAAGCTTTCAGTCTTTCACCCTCTGGCCTTTCTCGACCTTAGTGACCACGATCATTCTCCATCCCAGTCTCAGTCTCCTCTTCCCCCAACAGGCACTATTCACACCCTTGCTCCGGTGAGAAGACTGAGGCTGAGACGTGCAAGCTAATGTGCTCCTTTGCACAGAGAATCGGAAGGAGAGCTGGGACTCGAACTGGGGACCGACACTCTGGCCAGGGCTCTTCCTCCTTCCCCCTGTGGGGAAGCAGTGCAGCCTAATTCTGCCGAGTATGAGACCGATTTCTTTGTTGAGGTTCAACCAAAGTCTGGGCACCAACTCCTGGAGGTCCCTCAGGCACCTCCCGGCTTCTTCAGCCCACCAGGCTGCCTCCGGATCTAACAAACGTCCACCGAAGACCTGCGCCGCACCGCCACCTGGTGGTCACATATAAAAACACATGCTCCAAGGGGCTGTCTGCCTAGGGCGGATGGGATAGGGAAAGGGGTCCGTGGGATAGGGATCGATGGGGCAGTTTCTAGGAATTTTGGAATCTGAGATGTGACTAGGGGCCTGAGATTCCTTCTCTGTTTCTCTGCCACACCTGGGTCTCTATACATCTTTTTTTCTCCTTGTAGTCCTTGGACACCTTTTTTTTTTTTTTTTTTTTTTGCGGTACGCGGGCCTCTCCCGTTGAGGAGCACAGACTCCGGTCGCGGAGGCTCAGCGGCCATGGCTCACGGGCCCAGCCGCTCCGCGGCATGTGGGATCTTCCCGGACCGGGGCACGAACCCGTGTCCCCTGCATTGGCAGGCGGACTCTCAACCACTGCGCCACCAGGGAAGCCCCCTTGGGCACCTTTGAAACGAATTGCATTCCCTCTTTGCCTTGGCTGCCGGGATGCTCAGACCAACGTACAATCCACTACTGGCAACTAAATTACCATGTGGCAGGCATTTGGAAGAGGAGCTTAATCCCTGACTCCATATTCCTTTCTCTGAGCCTCATTTTTCTATCTTATTTTATATTTAGTTTTCTGCTTGGGCTGAGGGCATCCTTATAAACCACCTTAATTCCCCTCTTTGTGGGGAAGAGGGATGACAAAGCAGGATTAAAAATTCAGAAAGCACTTCCTACCTTCTGCAAGCCTCAGTTTTTTCCCCTATAAAGTGGGCACAAGAATCCCGGCCCTATAGGGTTTTGTGTGGGTTTGGGGAGATGCCGGGTAAATATTAGTGCCTGCCTTATTTCCCATCTCTCCAACCCCCTGCCCTGGGCTCTCTGCTGCTTGCCTAGGGCAGGCCAGGATGCAAAGGGGATCCAAAGCACAGATCACTTTGCCTGCAGACCCACTCTGTGCTCTGTAGACCTACTGGGTGCCCCTGCCTGAGCCTGGCGCCCTGAGCCCAGTCCCTGTCTACCTCCTGGAAGACTTTTGGCCTTCAGAACCTTCTGCCTCCTGCCTGCAGACGCTGTGGCATTCCCAGCTGATTTGCAGAGAGTCCAGGTACATCTCATAAATAAAGTATGTACTGTTCCTGCAGAAAGGCTGCAGCGTGGCTGCACGGGGGTGGGAAGCCTGGGTAAGAAGGAGCCACGGGAGGTGGGGAGGACTGTATGCGCTGCTGGTCCCATACCAGCGGCGGCTCAGGGTGGGGGGGAACGCTGAGAGCCTAGGAAGGTGTAATGGGGCCAGGATGGGGAAGAGGCTCCATGAGGGCAGGAGCTGGATGCAGGCTGTTGAGGCTGAATCTTGGTTCAGACACCTTCTAACTGTGCCCCTTAGCTTCAATTTCCTTATCTGTAAAATGGGGATAATATCAGTACCAGTGCCATTGGGCTGCTATAGCCATCACGCTTAAAGCATTTAACTCACGAGCTGGAACACAGTAAATGCTCAGTAACGGTTATATTTGCCCCGAATTTCCTTAGTCTCTTCCCCAAGAGACTTCTGCTCTGGGGAGCAATGAGGATGGGGTTCACACTGCATCTGAGTGTGGGGAGAGGATTACAGGCTACAGGAAGGGTAGGAAACAGGAAGAGAGGCTCAAGGCGACAGCAGCAGGTGTTTGGAGCAAGAGATGAAGACACAACCACCAACACACGAGAGCCAGACCAGTTCCAGAAAGGGGACAGCATTTCTGCAGCCATTTCTGCGTAGGTGCTTGAACTGCTTGACTGGCTTCTAAAGGAGAGTGTGATCTTTCAAGACAGAAGGAGCTGGGGACCCTGGGGACATAGATTACACCGTTAGCATGGCTGCATTGGAACAGAGGCCTTGGGTAAGTCACTTTCCTTCTCTGGGTCTCTGTTTGTCCATCTATAAAATGGTTTCTGAGAAGCATTCCAGAACTGTAGCATTTACACTTCAAGGTTCAGATGGACTTCTGACAAACATACATGGAGGGCCACCTGTGAGTCAGACCCTGGGCCAAGCTCTGGTGATACGAAGGTGGAAAAACAGCAGGTTCCTTCCATGAAGGATCTTGCGAGCTGGTGTGTGCGTGTTGTGTGTGTGTGTCTGTGTGCGTGTGCGTGTACACAACAGACAAGCAAATGAATATATAATCTCAAACTGAAATCAGCCCTGAAGGAGCGGGACATGGGTCAATCAAGGAGTGTGTATAACTAATGGCCTTGACTTTGACCAGGAGGCTGGAGAAGGTTTCACCGGAGACGAGGATGCTTGGGCAGGGCTGGGGGGGTGCCGGGCGGCGCATGGCTGGAGGAGGAGCTTGGTGAGGGATGGACATGGAGCCATGATCAGGGATCAGCCAAGGCAGGGCCTTGCTGGGAAAGGTAAAGAGCTTCCTCTTCATCCTGAGACCCTGAAGGGCTGTGGGCAGGGGGAGTGATGAGGTCAGCTTTGCATTTCGAGAATCTTCCGGCTGGAGCAGGGGGAACAGATTGGAGGGCCCTGGCGTGGAAGCTGGAGGTCCCAGCTGGGGACGATGGAGGGAGAGACCCTGGTGGCAATTGGTGGGGTGAGGAGGATTTGGTGAAATGACAAGAGGATGCACTGATGGGGCTGCGGGCGCACTGGATCTGGGAGCGAGGCTCTGCAGGGCTCATCTCCCCCTTTCCAGTTCCTTCCGGGCCCCATCTCTGGCTCTGCCAGCGTCTGCCCTTACCGCAAAAGAGCCGAGGTGGGAGGGGTGGGGAGGATGGGGAGGCAGCGGCTGTGCTGGACGCTGCAGGCTGCAGGCGGCGCCTTGCTCTCCACAGCAGCAGGAGAGGCTGGCTGCAGCCCCTGCTGGAGCGGCTGGGGAGCAGGTGCGGGGCGTCTGGAGGGGCTCTGTTTGCAGATGGATCACGAGACGGGATGGATGAGAATGGCACACATGCTGTCCGCCTTCTCTGTTGTCTGGACACAAAGGCCCAGACAAAGAAGCAGCAGGGACACAGGGCACAGCCCCGCAAGGAGGCAGGCCCACACGGCACGCACACACCGGGGACAAAGGAGAGGAGGGCAGAGGCAGGTCTGCGCAGAACAAGGAGCGAGGGAGGGGGGAAGGCTCGCGTGACCTCGGGCAAGGCCGCCTGGTCTCGGAGCCTTGCCCTGGGCACCGTAAACAAAGAGGCTGCCGGACACCAGTAGGCCCCGAACCTCGCCATCCGATGGTCTCTTCCTCAAAGGAAAACTGATCGTGGACTCCATAAATTTGAGAGTACACTTTCAGGTCCTGTGGATGGTGATGATAAAGAAAGTGACCGTGAATGTGGTGTGGGGTTCACATGAACCTGCATTTAGTTAAACCAACAGCTTGGACACACACATGTAAAAGAGCAAGTGATTTGTGGATAGGACTTGCTACTTATACGCTCTGCAGACAGGGTTGGTGTCTGTGGTGTTTGTAAGACCCACTTATAATAATTTCCCAGGGCTAAGAACTCCAAGTCTTGGATAGTCTGTAATGGTCCTTCCAACTGAGAAAGGGAGAGAAAGAGAGAGAGAGAGAGACAGAGAGAGAGGATGTTTACTAATCCCATAACCATGCCATATGTTTTCTGCAATCAAATCACTTATTCTTTGGAAAGCCCTGCAAGACAGGTTGTGTTATGCCCATTTTACAGAAGAGGAAACTGAGACCCAGAGGGACGTCACATACTGAATAAAGGGCAGATTCAAACTCAAGTCTGCCTGACTCCCGCATCTAATGTCTTAGCTGCCAACCGAGCTGAGAGGAAGTCAGAGAAAGGAAATAAGACAAAGACCCGGGTGGCAGAAAGCCTGGCAGTTTTTGGTGAGTGCCTCCCCACTGCTGGAGAAAGATGGATGCCTGGTAATGTTGTTTGGACACCTGGATACAGCTGTGCCTGAAACCATTATAGTGGTGGACTTATTTCTGCCACTCGAAACTGAAAAGGTCCTGAAAAAGAATAGTTATACATCTTGTGACTTTTAATTCTCAGTCCCTGGTACAGCATCTGGCACTCAGTAGGCCTTTTCTTGACTTCAAAGACAAGTTGGGTCACTAATGTATATTCCCATAAGCTCCCTGAACTTCCACGATGGTCTGCTCACAGTGACTTCTGCCCTCTCCTTGACTAGGCTGGGAGCTTCTAGAGGGCAGGACCCTGTGTTACTCACCATCCTATGCCAGGTTGGCACATAGAGGGTGGAAGCTCCTCAAACTGGGGAGACCTTGGATTCATGGAGCCCAGGGTGGGCTCTGCTGGGTGGCATGGGGCTGTGGTGGGTGATGGGAGTATGCATGATCCATTGACCCCATGGGATGTCCCCTTGGACACTCACTATGCCCAGGCACACCAGTGGCTTCGTACTGCAGGCCCCTGTGACTCCCTGCTGACGGTTTTCTCTGGCCAAGGGCATGTGTTTGGTCTGCACCAAGGGCATCCTGGAGGTGGCAAGGGGTTGATGCATGGGGAGCATCCTTCAACCATGACAGGTAAGAGTCGGTGAGTAAGTACCCTGGTTTCCTGGACCTCAGGTGGGACAACTCAGGCGTGTCCCACCCAGTCTCCTAGAGGGACCCCAGCAGGACTGCGTCCTAGTTGCCACAACAACTTGGTTCTTGTTATGGACTGAATTATGTCTCCCTAAATTCATAGGATGAATTGAACATGACCCCAATGTGACTGTATTTGGAGACAGGGCCTTTATGGAGGTCATGAAGATTAAATGAGGTCCGAGAATGGGGCCCTAATCCATCAGGAATGGGGTTCTTAGAAGATGAGGCAGAGACACCAGGGGTGTACACACAGAGGAACGGCCAGGTGAGGACACAGGGAGAAGCTGGCTGTCTGCAAGCCCAGCAGAGAGGCCTCAGGAGAAACCAGCCCTGCTGGCACCTTGATCTTGGACTTCCAGCCTTCAGAACTGTGAGAAAATAGTGGCTGTGGCTGAAGCCCCCTAATCTGTGGCCTTCTGTTACAGCCCTAGCAGAGTGATGCACTCACTAATCCACCTAGTCTGGCTTTTTTCTCTTCCTTGTCTCACTACTTTACTCCACTCTCAATGTTTCCTGGGATCACCTCCCAAATAAACTACATGCACCTGAATCCTTGTCTTGGAGTCTGTATCTACCATAGTCCAGGCTCCTGTCCATGCCTTATCTAGCGGGACTGCTGGCCTTTGCACAGGAAGGCAGCCACTGGGGGCAGGACAGAGATAAAACTGGAAAACCTGAACTCTACTCGCCCATGGCAATGATCCTGAACCAATGATGTGCTTCTTGGATGGATATTAACAGCTGCTGTGCATGCCCAGGGCAGGACAATGAAGGGACCCCAGCAAGGTAGTGGGGCTGAGCTGACTGTGGGCCATTGCATCCTTCCTAGGGGAAGGATCGGGTGAGCGTGAATGCAGATGGTTTTTTCAGAGATCTGAGCGCAGCTTTCGGAAACAGTGCTGAGTTTGAATCTCAGCTTCAATGCTTTCTAGCTGGCTGACCTTGGGTAAATCCCTCCCCCTCTCTGAGCTTCTCTCTCCTTATCAGATGGAGATGATGTTGACATTTCCTCAGACAATGCCTGGGGCAGGGGATGTGGGTAAAGCCCGCTGAATAGTGTCAAGTAAGTGGGCCAGGGGTTAAGTTCATTGCTTCTGAAGGTGATGACAAGGGAAGGCAGAGGTCACAGGGGAACAGTTGAAAAGCATATGCTTTTCGGGGCCACACCAAAGGCGCCTCTCCTCTGCTGTACAAGCACCTTCCCCTGAATTTAAGGAGCTCCACCCTCCCCCCAGCGAGGATGAGTCAAAATGAAATTTCTATCTGAGTGAGCTGGGAGCTGCTGGCTCCGGGAACAGCCCTCAGAGAGAAGCTCCCCTGAGGCCCCGATGGATGCACACAGGCTTGGTTAATAGCTTGGCTGGAGGGCAGATGAAATCTGGCTTTTCTCAGAGCCCTTCCTTAGCGGGTACGGCAGGTGTGGCCAGGAAGAGAGGTGGTGCTGGGGAGGCGGAGGGGGTCTGTGTGATTAGTTTAGGTAACAAGGTGATGAAGCCCATCTTGTCACCTTTCCAGAATGCCCTGACCAGGTGCAGGGTCAGGGGGGGTATAAAAGGAAATGAAGCACAGAGGGGCATGTACCCAAAAGACTTGAAAAGAGGGACTCAGACAAATCCTTGTCCACACATGTTCACAGCAGCATGATCCACAATTGCCAAAAGGTGGAAATAACCCGCATGTTCATCAACGGATGGATGGACACACAGATATCCTGTATCTATATGATGGAATATGATTCATCCATAACGAGGAACACAGTGCTGGTATGCGTGACCATGTGGATAAACCTCAAAAACATTATGCTTGGTGAAATAAGCCGGAATCAAAAGAACACATATTATATGATTCCATTTATAGGAAATAATCAGAATAGGTAAATCCATAAGAGACAGAAAGCAGATTCAGGGTTGCCAGGGCCTGGCAGGAGGGGAGAATGGGGAATGACTGCTTAGTGGGTGTGGGGTAGTATTTGGAGGGGATGAACGTGTTTTGGAACTAGATAGAGGTGGTGGCTGCACAACACTGGAAATGTGCTAAATGCCACTGAACTGCTTGTTTTAAAGTGGTTGGTTTTACATTATGTGAAATTCACCTAAATTTTTTTTTAGGTGCAGCCACTATGGAAAACAGTACGGAGGTTTCTCAAAAAACTAAAAATAGAGTTGCCATATGATACAGCAATCCCACTCCTGGGCATATACCCAGAAAAAACTATAATTCGAAAAGATACATGCACCCCTATGTTCATAGCAGCACTATTCACAATAGCCAAGACACAGAAGCAACCTAAATGGCCGTCGACAGATGAATGGATAAAGATGTGGCACATATATACAGTGGAATATTACTCAGCCATTAAAATGAATGAAATAATGCCATTTGCAACAACATGGATGGACCTAGAGATTATTATACTAAGCGAAGTAAGCCAGAAAGAGGAAGACAAATACCATATGATATCACTTATGTGTGGAATCTAAAATACGACACAAATGAACCTATCTACAAAACAGAAACAGACTCACAGACGTAGAGAACAGACTTGTGGTTGCCAAGGTGGGTGTGGGGGGAGGGATGGATTGAGAGTATGGGATTAGCAGATGCAAAATAGTATATATAGGATGGAGAAACAACAAGGTCCTGCTGTATAGCACAGGGAACTATATTCAATACCCTGTGATGATCCATAACGGAAAATAATATGAAAAAGAATATATAGATCTATAACTGAGTCACTTTGCTGTATAGCAAAAATTAACACAACATTGTAAATCAACTAGACTTCAATAAAATCAAAAATTTAAAAACTTTTTTGAAAGGAGGCACAGTGGGGTAAGTGACTACTCAGAGGCAGAAGGCAGGCTGATGACAGAGTTGTAACTGGAACCCTGGACTCCTGGGCCACCTGAATGTCTCCAGGGGCTGTTCTAGGGATAAAGAGAAATCCGAGTCCCCTCTCCTGGACATGTTACCAGCGTCAGAATTCCCTTGGAAATCTTGGGCTGCGGGGTGGGGGGTGCAGGTGTAATGAGTCCAAGACTACCTAGGCTTGCAGAGCCTCATGTGACTAGGTGAGGTAACCACCTGGTCCAGCTTACAGGAGGAAACTTTATTTTGAAATGGATCTCCAGAATGATGGCGCCTCTTCCTGTTGCCATGGCAACCGGCACTCCATTATAAGCAGCTCAAGCCACTTTCAAGAGAGGCAGAAGAGAAGACATTGACACTTCCCTTTGGGGCGCCATCTGAGGCTCTTATCCACTTGTGGGTTGCCCGGGGCCCAGGTTAGCCCCATAAATGTCCCCTGGAGGATGGGGTTCTCGGTGAGTTGTGGTGAGAATGACATCTACCATCTTGGGGATGTACTCTGCCATGTCATGGGTCTACCCGCAGGATAAGGTGAGGGTTAGAGACAAGAAGGATGCCAACTCTCGATATCAGACGAGGCGTGGATCCCAGAGGAGGCGGCAGCGGTGCCCGGAGCATAAAGATGAAGGAGACCACCGTGGGTCCCTCCCCTTCCCAAGATAATGAAGAATTCAAGGGAGGGTTTTGTTCACTGCAAAAGTACTCAGCAGGTGAACAGAGGAAAGGCAACGGACCAACTGAATCCCTCAGGAGAACCAGTTTGAGCTGCCCGTGATAAAGAAATGAGAGAACCAGGGACAGAGGGCAGCAGGCAGGACCACACCTCACTGGTTTCAGCACCCGCTGGACATGGGGTCTGCCCTCTCCTTGCATTATCCAGTTTATGGATCATGCTGAATCCACCTGTATTAGACACGGCGTCTTCCCAGCAAATCCACAGTAGCTTCTGATGATTTTTTTGCCCCTCTCTTCCTCCCGCTGCTCTCCTTGAAAAGATATCCCTAGAACCAAAGACGCTTGGGAATAGGATCACAGGATCATTATTGTTCATCTTTGAGAAGCCCCAGAGAACAGGAGAAGCATTGAAAATTTGGGAGCAGCAAGTGCCTTGATTTTTTTTTTCCCCAAATGGATATTGGAAATGACAGGTGGATCCTCAGGAGGATATGGGAACTGATTATGAAATAGGTGGTTTGGGAATACTTAACAAAGAAAGGAGTGATCCCCGTGCATCCCTTGTGTTAATTTAGAACCTGTCACGCTGAACCCCATTTCCTTTTATGTTTGTGGTCTGGTGATAGAGGGGAAAGTTGTAGACCTGTAATGACAGCAGTTTGGCTGTGGACTCTGGGCTATGCTGTGACCAGACCCCATCATGCCTGTTCTCTTACTGTTCCACGTGAGTCTTACTTCTCTGGCAGGACTGCCAGGTCTGTCTGGGTGGAGGCAGTATCTCTGGCCTCCCTGGCATCTTCGTGGTTCCTGCAATGGCCTTGGGCTGTGCACATTGGAAATGTGCTACAGGTTTGTTGAATTGGGTCTGGATTTTCTGAAGATCAAGGCTGGGGGTCCCAGCAAGAGATGTGTAGTAGAGTGAATAGCTAGTAAACTTGGAACCTGAAATGGTGGGTTCAAATCCCACCTGAATCCCTTACCAGGGACCTGGGCAGCTCTGGTTGCCTCTCTGAGCCTTAATGTCCTTTTCGGAGCAGAGAAGATGATAAATAATATACACAGAGGGGTGAAAATTAAAGGAGATGTCATAGTATTATAGGAATAAAAATATGTTTTGAGCCCTTACTAAGTGCCAGGCACTGTGCTAAGCACCCCTCCCCCCATGTATTCCTGCATTTAACCCACACAACCCTATAAGGCGGACTCCATTATTATCCCTACTTTGTGGACTAGGAAACTGAGTCTCAGAAAGGGAGTGAAGCTTGCCTAGGGTCATCCTCTAAGGGGCACGGACAGTACTGAAATTTAAACCCAGGATAGCCTGGTTGCAGAGGCCACTGGAATTGTCTAGCCACAGTAGTTCTCAAGCATCAGCATACCCCGGAGGGCTTGTTAAAACACAGATCTCTGGGCCCGCCACGCCAGCGTTTTTGATCCAGTCGCTCTGCGGAGAGGCCTGAGTATCTCCATTCCTAGTGATGTAATGGCGCCTGTCTAGGATCCGGTCTAGAACGACTGCTCTAGGACCATTTTCTAACATTGCTACTCTAGAAAAATAGTAGGTACAAAGGAGAGGGCAGTTTGGGAAAAAAAAAAAAAAAAAGCCACACCTATAAGAGTTGTTAGGCCAAGCGGTATAGTGGCACGAACATGGCCATGAGGTCTCAGACATGGGTTCGGATCTTGACTCCACCATAACCACGTGCAGGGTTAATTGAGACGCATACACCCAAGCCAAGCCGTGCTGGTTAAGCACCTGGTACTCCGGCACCAGCCTCTTCGTCCTCCTATGCGCGGCTCCAGGCTTTTGCTCCCCGTGTCCGCAGTCATGCGCCTCTCGCCTCTCGTCTCTCCATCCCTGCGCGCTCGCTCTCCGCTGTCGAGTCCAGCCTGGCAAGCGTTGCCATGGCACCGCTGCTGGCTGGGACGCTGGAGGCAGAGCGCGCTGCCCGGCTCTCCCCTTTGTGCCGCGGGGGTGGCTGTGCGCTCCCCCCACGCCCGGCCGCACCCCGCCTCCCCGGCTCCGACCCCCGGGAGGAGGCAAAGGGTAGGGTGTGGGGTTGCAGGGGCGCGGTGAGGCGAGAGGAGGGCAGAGGCGAGGGCCGGGGGTGGGGCGCCTCCGCCCGCCAGCCGCTCCCGCATTAAAATTTCATGGGCGCTGCAGCAGCTACAAAGACGACGCCGGCTGCGCTCAGGGGACCAGAGGGAGGGAGGCTGCGGACGAGTGCGGGGAGGAGTTTGCGATGGGAGGCGCTTGCAGGGGCTCCCCCAGTTCTGCGCTGTGAGCTGGGGCACAAAGAGCCCTCTGCACTGGCGCCGCAGGACCACGGACCCGAGGTAAGCCGCCGCCCCATCCTAACAGCCCTCCCTTCCCAAGCATCCTTGTCTGCACGCTGGGAACAGCCTAATTTCCCGAGCGCGGGGTCCCGGGCAGGGTGCAGGGTCCCGGGCAGGGTTCAGGGGTGGCAAACACTGCGTGAAGTGCCCCTCATTTGTTGGACGAAGAGCCTCTCCAGCCCGCAGTTGTCAAATGAAGCCAGGACTCCGGCCTGGGTGGGGCATAGGGGAAGAGGCGGGGAGGTTCGCAATGGAGTCTAGTGCCCATGGGGGTCTTGCAGTCTTGATCTGAGGGGGAACAAAGACCCTCCCCTCCCCCCGCTACCAGATAGAACAGGAGGGGTCCCCCTGGACCTTTTCCACCCACCGGAGCTGGCCAAGCCTTGGAGGGACCCTCAATGGTCTCAGAACTGGAGATGGGGGTGGGATGGTGGAGCGTGGTTCTTGAGTCCCTGTTGTTTCACACCAAGCCCCTCCCCCGGCCCCCCGCCCCGCACCTGCCCATGCTCCACTTCTGGGACTCAAATTCCAGATGTCCAGCTTCCAAAAGGATGGAGAGGGTCAGAAAACCTCTTCATTGAGAAGCATAATGATATTGACAATGATAATAATAATACATCAGTTTATGGAGAGCTTTCTGTGTGCCAGCAACACGCTTAGTGGTTTGCATGCATTGTCACAACAGTCCCAGGAGATGGTAAGATCCCCATTTTAAAGATGAGGAAATTGAGCTCCGGAGAAGGTTAGCTACACGTCCAAGGTCACACAGACAGTGATTTTTGAATCCAGATAGGTCCAACTCTGAAGCCTATGTTACATCCTTAAAACGGTCTGGGGGGACCTCAGACCCCAACAGCTGCCCACCTACTCCTCCCCAACACACTCTCTAGAGAGGCTGGGAATTTAGGAGTGAGGGGGCCAGATCTCACCTCTCCCCCACCGGAGGCTCGGTGAGAGAAATTGCTTCTCTGCAGTGAAAGGGGAAGCCAGGGGCCTAGATTCCTCACCGTCATCCCAGACTCCAGACCAGTGGCTGCCCTGCTCCGGGATTGCTGGGGCGCACACCCCACTGCAGTGCCGCGGTGGGAAGCGGGGGAGGGGAGGGGGAAGGTGGTAGTGCGGGGAGAGGTGGGGAGAGAACGGCTTTGTTTTTCTCGGTGCCAGCCTCAGTCTGAGTGAGGCCCAGAGCCAAACGCTCATTCAGGCTACGGCGCTCTACCTTCCAAAGCGCAGTGCCATTTGGGAGCGCCTGGGAGCTTCGCGATTGCCTGGGCTGGTGGGGGAGGGTAGGGATGAGTAATTCCTCTTGACAGACTGGGAAACCTGAGGACGGTGGTTCTCAGACTTTAGGGGCGTTGCTTCACATAGTCAGATGTCCAGGCCACGTGGCCAGGGGGATGAGTCAGCAGGACTGGGGTGGGGCTGGGCATCTGGATGTTTACTCAGATCCCCTCTTCCCCTTCGTCATGCAGATGATCAGACCTCTCCCCTCACCCCAGCCCAGAACCATGTAGCACTCTGGGCAAAAAGGTATCCTCCGGGACACTTTGGCAGCGGTTAGCTTTGAGTTTGGTTAATTTCACGATGAAAGAATTTTAAGGGTAACATTTCCTATGCCTTCCTTGCCTACCTATTTTATTATTTAATGACCGTTGCCATTGAGTAAGTTTCTGAAATCTACCCTATATCCTTCTTGCTGCATTTTTGGCGCATCTCTCCACTCCTTCAGGGAGGAGAGGGGTGAAGTCTTCGGAGTCCCCCACAAGGAAGCATAACTTCGTACCACGAGCTTTAGAAGAAACACTCTCTATGCTGGCATTCAAAATGAATTCAAAAATGTAATTTTTTGGTGATCTTTAAAACGACCATAGTGAGTTTAATAGAATGCATGGTAACTGTAGAAGATTTGCAAACGACTGAAAAAAAAAAGAGATGAAAACTCCATAATTTCGTTACCCAAGAATAACTACTATATTTACTATTTTCACATATTCCCCTGCAGTATATTTTCTATTCCTGAAGATACTAATTGAAATTGTGCTCTATGTATACTGCTTTTAAAAAGTTACATCAGAGGGCTTCCCTGGTGGTGCAGTGGTTGAGAGTCCACCTGCCGATGCAGGGGATGCGGGTTCGTGCCCTGGTCCGGGGCGATCCCACGTGCCGCGGAGCGGCTGGGCCCGTGAGCCATGGCCGCTGAGCCTGCGTGTCCAGAGCCTGTGCTCCGCGGGGGGAGAGGCCACAGCAGTGAGAGAGGCCCGAGTACCGCAAAAAAAAAAAAAAAAAAAAAAAGTTACATCAGAGGTGTTTCTCTGTGTTTTTATGCCCTTGGCAGAAATCATTGTAAGCGGGTTGGTGTTTCCTTATTATTGGTCCTGCCAGTTGTTTTTAACATCTCTGCGTTTAAGATCCTTTCTCTGGACCTGATCCCTGCTTCCACCCAGGGCAGGATTCTGCTCTTTGAATTGATCCCTCCTGGATGCATTGCAGTGTGGTAGAAAGAGAAGGCACTGAGTTACACAGATCTCTGTGTGAATCTTCCTCCCCACCTGCACTGTGTCAGTTTCAGGAGGAAGTAATTTCCTTTCTCTGAGCCTCAGTCTCCTCATCTGTCAAGTGAGAATCATAATCCCTGCTTTAAAAGGCTGTTGTGAGGCTCTGAACCAGTGTGTATAAAGTGCCCGACACCCAGTAAAGACGCTGCTGCTTTAGTGCATCAACCGTCAGCTCAGGTCACTTCTACCGCCCCTGAATCTTGTAGAGAAAACTTCGTTATTTGCTTTTATTTGTACTGGGCTGTCGGTTCCTCTCCTGGGTGAAACTCAGGCTGTTCGAGCAGCAGTGTTTCTGGGGCACTGGGGCCATTGTGCAGGTTCAATGGGCTGGTGAATAACTTAAAGGCTAGTCCTTTGTTTGGAAAGGATCCTTCCCCATGTGTCTGAGGCCTGGCTCATCTGTCAGCTGGAGCTCCGTGGAACAATGGCCAGCGATACTCAGGGGCAGAGGCAAAGGCCGGCTGAGGGTGACATGTCTCCTCATCCTTCTCCAGGCTGATTGGATCAGATGAGGCAGGTGTTCCTTGCTCCCTCGTTGTGCCAGGTGGACCCCTCTGGAAGCTACCAGGTGAGTCATGGAGGGGAGGGAGGGGCTGAGCCATACTGTACTCAGGGGTGTGGAGTAGATGATTAATGGTAACTGACTCCAGCTGCCATTTATTAACCATTTATCAAGGTTCTTGCTGGGTGCTGCCTCTTGGAGACCCCACGATAAGGCTGGGAATTGGGCATTACGGATGGGAAACTGAGGCTCAGAGAGGTGAAGTGACTAACTCAGGGTCACACAGCATGTTAGTTGTAGAGTCAGGATTTGAACCTGGAACTAGTATGGCTGTGAAATGTGTCTGTGCATCTATTACACTACGCCACCTCCTCTCCTAAAAGTGAACATAATCAGTTGCCTCAAGACTACAGAAGCCACTGGAATAAACTGACCCAGATGGTTTAGCAATCATCAGGGATTCCCTCACAGTAACACTAACACTAATGACTATTGTTTGCATTTGATACATCCCTTCCTCAGGTCTTTTCTCCTTTAACCCCCACCCCCATATCTGAACAGGAGCCTTCTGCCCCTTAGCGGTTCAACAGGTCTGGTTAGAATCCAGAGGCATCATTTTCTAGCTGGGTAATCATGGAGCAAGGCACTGGACTCTGAACCTCAGTTTCCTCATCTGTAAAATGGGAATAAAAACCCCATTCATTGTTCTGTCAGGTAAAGGCATCCCCCACCCGCAGTTCGGGGGTTCCCTTGTTTGAGGAAGAGGTGAATACTGAAGCTCCTCTTTTGTGTAGGTTGTATTTGAATACTTTGTGAAACAGTGTGTTCTGCGCATGCGCAGAAACCTCTTCCTGTGCAAGTCTCCTGCAAGGCACCCTGCACATCCGCTTATTCCCAGGAACTTCTGTTGTGTCTCAGCACTCACTCGTCCAAAGCAATTTAGGCCAACGTCTTTCCTATGCCTCAGCTCTCTGAGCAGCTATTTTATTCCAGAGTCAGGGAAAAAAAATAACCCCAAACCCAGAGGGATCCTAAAATGCAACCAAATGCATGTTTCCCTGGCAGCTGGTCGTCTGTTACCAGGAACAGCGCAGATTTTAGGGGAAAAAAATGAGTATCCATGGGTGGTATTAATGAGCACTGTGGACAACGGTAGTCATAATAATATAAGATCATAAGAGAACGCAAGCTAATAAATAATAGTTATCATCTCATGTAATCCTCACAACAGCCCTGTGTGGTGGGCACCATCATTATCCCCATTGCGTGGATAAGAAGACCAGCCCAGGGAAGCAACGGATTTGCTAGAGGTGGCAGAGCGGGATGGGAAGCCACAGCGTAAAGCCTAAGTCCTTCCCAACGCATTTGGATGTTTTGGTTGGCATTGGCCCCACCAAGATACCTCTTGGTTTCTCATTTCACTTCTAATCTGCACCCAAGGGGATCAGTTTTGGCAAATGCTGTGATTTCCAAACAGGACCCTGGCATCTATTGTCCGATGTGTCCATGGCTACATCTTTATCCCCCCATCCCTCTTTCTTTCTCTCTCAGTGACAGATGGAGGCATCGCCCTGCCCACCCATGTGGTACCAGACACATTCACGTGGCCACCAGGACCCTAACAGCATCAAAGGAGTAACCAAGGTGACCCTTCCTCTCCTTCTGTGCACCCCTGGGGATGATGCAGACCAGCCTCATGCTGTGTGGTCAGGTCCACCACGAAATCCACATGCACAGGAGACCTTGTGGATTTCAGCAATAGGAGGGACCTCTAGGATTCTCTGGTGTCCAATCCCTGGAACGAAGCTTTCCTGATGGGGCCCCCGACCTTGGCTTGAAGTAGGGGTGGGGTGGAGTCTGTGTGGGCTAGTGGGAGCTGAGATGCTGGGACCTGGGAGCCCACCACCAGGTCCCTGTGTGGCGTTCGATCTGACCCTTCCTGATTCTTGCCCTCTGTCATCACATCTAAGTGAGTTTTGAAAAGCGAACTATATTGAGGTATAACTTACATGCAGTAAAAATGCACCCATTTAGGGCTTCCCTGGTGGCACAGTGGTTGAGAGTCCGCCTGCCGATGCAGGGGACACGGGTTCGTGCCCCGGTCTGGGAGGATCCCACACGCCGCGGAGCGGCTGGGCCCGTGAGCCATGGCCTCTGAGCCTGTGCGTCCGGAGCCTTGCTCCGCAACGGGAGAGCCCGCATCAGTGAGAAGCCCGCGTACCGCAAAAAAAAAAAAAAAAAAAAAAAAAAGCACCCATTTAAAGCATCAATGTGTTTTGATAACTGTATACACCTGTGTAGCCACCATGACAATCAAGATATGGAACATTTTCATCACCCTAAAATGTCCCCCTGCCAATCGCCTCCCAGCCCCTGCCCCAGGGAACCACTGGCCTGCTTTCTATACCTATAGATTTGACATTTTTCCTAACGTTTCATTGTTAGGGAATCTTTTGTTCTTCGCTTTTTTTGCTCAGCATAATGTTTTTGAGGTTCATACTGTTATCACCTGTGTCAGTAATTCACCCCTTTTTTGTCTAACTTCATGGAGGCCTATCATATAACTTACCCATTTCAAGTGCACAATTCAATGTTTCTTTTTCGTAAATTTACCAAGTTCTGTACCCATCACTACACATCAGTTTTAGAACATTTCCACTGGCCCAGTAAGATCCCTCACCCCCATTTACTGTTAAACCCAGCCCATTCCTAATCCCTGGCAGCTGGTAATCTGCTTTCTGCCTGTATAGGTTTGCCTTTTCTGGACATTTCATATAAATGGACTCATACAGCATGTGGTCTCTTGGGCCTGGCTTCCTTCACCCTGTATAATATTTTCAAAGTTTATCCTTGTCATAGTGTGTAGCAATAGTTTGTTCCTCTTTATTGGTGAGTAGATTTCATTATATGAGTGTACTACAGCTTATTTATCCATTCACCAAGACAGGGGATTTAAATTTAATCCGTGCCTCCTAAGTGGGGTGTATACACCCTCTGCCCCTGGAGACATATAATCCTGAAGGATAAATATGCCCCATATTTCTGGGACATCAGTGTTACACAAAGATTTACTCAAAGTTTAAATCATTAACTGGGGAAAATAATTTTTGGAACATGCACTGTGTGCCAGGCACTGGCTAAGCCTTCGAGAATAATTAACTTTGAGTCATACATCGGGTACGTGGGGTTTGGAAGCCATAATCTCACCCATGTTTTGTTTGACCTCAGAGCCCTTTATACCCTCCTAGACAGCTGTCAGCTTGATGCAGGAGCTAAAGTTCCCCTTGAAACCTCTATTGCCTTATTCATAACAGGGATTCTGGGTCTACAGGGTCGGGGGAAAGGGTTATTGTGTTTAAACAATGTTCCTCTGAGCAATGCAGGGTCTATTTACAGAGTGCAGCAGGTTCCTGGGATAGAGGAAAAAGAAAGGAATTTTCTTCGGGACCACACTGGGAAGCAGCCTTGCAGATAAGTATTCAAACTTACCAGCCCACAGCCTACCAGCCTGCCCTCTCCTGGTCTGTACCTGAAAGTACAGCATCCCCGAATCCCCAAGTCGGGGGAGAAATCAGTGCTGCGGCTCATTCTCTTCTATGCCACAAAGAAAGAGCTTGTCCCCGTTTTATGGGGCCCCAGAAAGTAATTTTCCTACCCCGCTTTTGGCATCAAGGCTAGTATTTTACAAACTCCACCATCGGGAACTTCTGAGGAACTGAGTTTAATGACTTCATCTTGAGCACCTGTAGATCTGGTGTCAGAAGGAGACTGGGGACTCCTGGTGATTTGGGCTGGCCCTTCCCTTCTCAGTTCTGACCCTCTGTCATCATGTTTATAAAACTTGGCTAGGACTCCTTTGCCTGGCAGTCAAGCGGGGACCTTGGCACTGTGACCCTATGGCACATGCTTCGCCGTGTAAGGGTCTGAGTACATCTCCAGCTCTGGACCCATGCCCTAAGTCCAGGTGCTGACAGCAAGCTCTGAAAATATGCCAGGAGGGCCCCTGACTCTCCTGGCGCAGGTCTGCTAGTGGATGAAGACAGCTAAGCTGTCACTGAAAGCAAAGCCTGGGAGATGGTCCTGGCTCACGATTCATGGGCATTCTCTGGTCCTCTCCAGACTGGAGACCTGGGGTAGTTATCAAAGACCCTCAGCCCACCATCTGACTCCCCAAGCTTTTCTTTTTCTGGGGCATCAGAAGAGAGAATGGGAGATGAGGGCGGGGGCATAAAGATAACTGAGGCTGAGCAGAAGGGCGCTTCCTACGTCCCATCCACTGCTTCAAACTACGGGTTATTACTGTGCGCTTTGGGTGAGTGTCCGGACGGGCTGGGCTCCGCAACTCAGAGAGAGGGGCAGACTTCCCACGGCTACACGGGATGACAGAGCTGGGACCACACCTCCAGATTCCCGGCTCTGAACAGGGAGGCGGCTGAAGGGAGCCAGGGGTGTTCTGGGCTGGGAGGGAGGGAGGTGGGGTCGCGGTGCCTGGGCCCGGCCTCCCTGGCTCCTGGGGCGGGGCCATCTTGTTAGCAGAGACTTGCGGCCCGGCCCGGGCTGGGGAGGGGGCCTGGGTGCGGTTTTCTCCTGTGTTGTGGTTGGCTCTTTTGTCTTCCAGGATGGACCTGTAGGGTCTGCGTAGGGTAGGAGCTGGGAGTTGCACGCTGCCAGGTAAGCCCGGGTAGGTGTCAGGGAGGGGTTCCGCTGCGCTTCGTTTCTTGGAGGCTGATTCTCCCCCCATCCAGGCCCAGGTACCCAGGTCTGGCCCAAACACTTCTGCCGTCGTGCGTGGTCTTGTGGAGGTGATGGGACTGAATCAAGAGCACTGCGGGTGGGTCCACGGCAGAGATTTCAGCACATGCCTTCATCCAGCGCAAACACGGACCAAGCGCCTTCTCCCGGCTAGAAGCTGAGGATTCGGAGGTCAACACGAGATGCGGTCCCGCCCTCTCAGGTCTTCATGTAAGAACGTGATTTATCACAGTCTCTGTGAGGGAATGAGCTCCCCGTCCTGGGAGGGGTGTGTGTGTGTGTGTGTGTGTGTGTGTGTGCGCGCACGCGCGCGTGTGTGTGTACATGTGTGTGTTGGGGGAGAGGCGTACCGAGGTCCCCTCAGCGGGGATGTTGTAAAGGGAAGCCGAGCCTCCCGAGGACTCTGAAGGCCCTTTCTGCCCACCTGGACCCTTGTGAAGCCTGTGGGCCGGCTCCGGGGCCCCTTTATTGCTTTTACACCCCTTATGCGAGCCCTGCCAAGATGGGGCACCCTCTGTATGCGTTATGAGCATCCGAAGCCCTCACGCCGCCCTGTCTCAGTCTTGGTGGCACAGGAGGGAGACTGGGGGTCTTTGAAGGGGCCCCTCAGAGGTGCGGCTGTGGGAAGCCAGGGTGCAGGCTAGGCCCCCATCCTCACTTGCTGTGCCTGCTCCGGCTGCCTCTCCAGGACTCCCGGGTGACCCTGGACTCTGGCCACGGTGACACAGGGAGCAGCCTTTGGTGGTTTTCTGGAACCCTGGACAATTCCTTGGAGACCTCATCCATCCCAACTCCTGGGCTGGAGCCCCCTGGGGATAAAGGCCCCTCCTGGTTGGTGCTCAGCCGGGTACAGGACCTGGCTCTGGACGACAGCGCGAGGGCTGTGAGGGAGGCTGGCAGCCCACCGTCCCCTCCGCTTCTGTCTGGACCTGCCTGCTGGGCCCTACAGTCCAGGCCTGGAGGCCCTCCCTGACCCCGTGAGGACTTAATTTCTCCTTGAATCCCTGCCAGCGACCAGGCAGAGCTGGGCCTGGGCCAAGGCCCCGCTGACCACACCCTCGCCAAGGCTGGGTCTCCAAGGACCCTACAGGACAGGGGCAGGAACCTGGGACGGGAGTCGGGGAGGAGCTCCCAGTGGGATGGAGGGTGGATGCAGCTCCCGGGGCGCCATGGGCTGGAGTCTGTCTTGCGCCGTTTGCTGTGTGAGTGATTCTCGTTTTTGTGGGAGCTTCTTGGATGGGTTGTGAAGCTTCTTGCTTCTCTCCCTGATGGTGACCAGGAGGAGGCAGGTGGGCCTGGGGGGAGCTTGGGCATTTCCCTAGTGTTATGGAGCTCTGGGAGGGGCTATCCTGAAAGGAGAGAGTTTCCAAGAGATGAGGAGACCCAGGCTGGAGGTGGGGAGGGGTGTGCATGGTGGCGCTCACCAGAAAGAGACAGACACCTGGCCTTGCTCCCGACATCCAAAGGGAATGGTCTGGAATCAGCCTCACCCCAGCCCAATCTCAGACCCTGCCCCTTGCCACACCCCTGTCCCTGGGGAGCAAAGGCAGGCAGGGCAGGCTCCTCACACATGCAGCTTCCCCATCACGCGGCGCAGACTCACTTGCACGCCCCCCTCCTCATTCTCCACTCCCTCCAGCCCCCGCAGCGAGGCCAGTCCCAGTGCTGGCACAAGAGCTGCCTCGGCTTTCCTTAGGCACGTTTAAGAGCCCCAACGTCCTTTTCCCAGGGCGGGGAGGGGACCTGTTTTAGTCAGCTTGGGCTGCCGTAACAGAGTACCACACTGGGATGGCTGAAACCACAGAAATGCATTTTCCTATAGTTCTGGAGGCTGGAAGTCCGAGATCATGGTGGCAGGGGTGGTTTGTGGTGAGGCCTGTCTCCTTGGCTTGCAGATAGAAACTTATTGCTGTGTTCTCACATGGCCTTTTCTCTGTGCATACAGAGAGAGAGAGAGACAGAGAGAGAGAGAGAGAAATAGGTATCTGGTGTCTCTTCCACTTCTTATAAGGGCACCAGTCCTATGGGATTAGGGCCTCATCCTAATGACCTCATTTAACCTTAATTACCTACATAAAAGTCCTATCTCCAAATATAGTCACATTGGGGGTCACAGCTTCAACCTATGAATTTGGGGGGAGACACAATTCAGTCCACAGCAGGTGGTCACCACAAACATGGACAGCTGGAGACAACTCCCCTTTAGAATTCCCACCTCCAGTAGGGAGGAAGAGGAGGAATAGAGGCATGAGAAGTAGAAACATTGGGAGATTCTGTGCTAGGGTGGCCCTGGAGGCCTAGGGGAGACACTGGACCCAGTGCAGCAAGGAGGAGCCCCCAGCAGAGGGCTGTTATGGGAAGAGCTTGGGCTTTGGAATCTGAGGGTGCGCAGTCTGCCGTACAACCTTGGCAACTCACCTCACCCCTGTGAGTCCAATTTCCCCTCTGAAACTGGAGCCATCTGCTCACCTGGGCGTGGGGCGGGGGGGGGCAGGCACAGGGAGAAGTCAGTGAGGTCATGCACCTGGCACAGTGCCTGACTCTTAGTAGGTGCTCAATAAACACTCCCATCCATCTTGGAGTTTAGATTTAGGGCTTCTCTCTTTTTGGCACTCTGGACTGTAAACTCCTCATCTTTGATCCAGAGGCATTTCTGACTAGGGCTTCCCCTCTTGTATTTTTAATATCCCTCTCTAATCAGATTGAGGAATTGGCTGCATTGCATGGCCTCCATAGTAGCTCCAAAGGCTTCCTGGGGGATTTAATATCTACCCCTCTCATCAGAATTGAGCACCTACCGTGAGCCCTTCCCTGTACTACTCGCTTGAGGGGAATATAAGTGTAGATATGGCCATGATTCAAGCCTGCAGGATTTCACAGCCATGCCGAGTGGGAGAAAACCAGCTCACACAGAGAATTAGGGGATGGGGCAGAAAACAGTCTACTGAGGCACAGGTTCTTGGTGCTTGAGTGGGTGGGAGTAAGACCCCAGAGTAGGCTGAAAAGGCTTCCCAGCGAGGCTGAACTAATCAGGACCTTGCAGGATGAGAAAGATGTGGTTTAGCTGAGAGTTTCCAAGGGAAAATTAGAGCAGAGATGCCCAAAGTAAGTTCTAGGAGACGTCATTGCTCTTTAAAAAAAAAAAAAAAGTTCAAATTCAGTAGGTTTCTGTAGTGCAGGGGCTTATCAGAGCCTTTGAAAGTGCTGATGGGAATTGTGAATACTCAAGGACAGACAGAAGATTAAGTGTTTCCCCCCAAACTTTACTGGCAACAGAACCCTTTTCTTACAGAGCATCACTTAGAACCGTGGAGAGTCTACATGGGGGTTTATGTGGGAAAATTACAACTGTGAAAAGAGATGACAAAACTAGGGCACACTCAGCAGTGGCTGGAAAGGCAGCCCTTTCCCTGGGGCTGGGAAGTCTGAACTTGGTTCCAGGAGCCAGGTGAGCTCTATGCAGTTTTAGTATTTGGGGGAGGGCAGGCCATTGTTTGGAGTAGCCAGAGGCCTAGCAATAAGGGACGGAGAAGCTGTCCACTGGACCCGGTGGCTCTAGGGCAACAGACCTTCTGTGGGAAGATGCTGGTGTGTGTGCGCGTGCCTGAGTGTGACAGGATCCAGCCTTCTGGGAAGGGGATGACCAGAACCAGGCAGGGGGTTTCCAGCCAGAAGCAGCAGGGTCCATTTTCAGGGGAACTGAAGTGTGTGGGGGAGGGCCCCTGAGGCCCAGAGCTGAGAAGTAGGGAAGCCAAATTCCTCTGGGCAGCGTCTACGTGGCTAGCCTTGATTCTGGTGGGGCTGAGGAGCTGGGAGGCAGACCCCCTGCCCTGGTCAGACCCGGCTCCCTGGCTGGTGGGGGCGGGAGGCCTCTGGAGCTGCAGCTGGAGGGGCTGGGGCAGTGTTGCATGGTGTGATTAACCTACTAACCCAGGGCTCGGCCGGGACGCTGTGGCGTGTGACGAGGTGCCTGGCCTTCTGCCAACCGACTAACCCACTAACCAGGCCCGAGCATGCCCTACTAACCCCCTGCAGCCAGACCCTACTAACCCTGCAGCTCGTGGGCCTTTCCAGGGGCTAGGATGTGGGGCAGACGAGGCTCCGGAAGCCCCTGCCCAGGGCCTGGGATCTCTGTGCAGACCCACATTCCAGGACAGGGCGCGCAAATAGGACTCGCCAACTCTGCTGCTTCCTGCTGGGTGACTCTGAGCGAGTCACCTCACTTCTCTGAACCCCAGTTTCCTCGGCAGTAGAATGGGAGGCCTGTTCCTCACCTCACAGGTGGCAGTGAGAATTCCCAGGAATATAAAGCTCTTGACACATGGCAGATGCTTAAAACATATATATGAGGGCAGGGGTGGGAGACCCAGAAAACCCGACCCAACATGTACCCTGGCAGACCCTGGTCACTCTGGGTGGTCTGCACACAGACCCCTCTGCCTGGGGCTGGACACTTGCTTTGAACCCCTAACCGTCTCTTCCCCACACTCTTCCTCCTCTTCAGCTTTCTTTCCGTAGACAGCTCTTTTGTTCAATTACTAACCCGTCTAACCCCGGGGGGCCTCAACTGCACCCCGACCACCCCTTAACAAACTAATGGACCTGCGTGTGTTCTTCCTTTTCTCCTAGCGACTCCCAGTGTGTGTCTGCTGAGGTGCCCCTGTCCGCTGGTGCTGTGCTCTGACTTACTAACCCAGCCCCTACTAACTCTGTTTTCTCTTCTTACTAACCCCAGCCCTGCCGAGCTCTGGGCCCCCCCTCGGGGCTGGTCCCCCTCCTTTTGGCAAGCAGATGTCCTGGGGCTGACCTTGCAGACAGATGCCCCACTTTGCTGCCCCGATTGGCTGTGAGTTCAGAGTCCACTGGACCGGTTCTACTAACCATACCAGTGGCCCAGAGGAAGAGGTGGTCCTGTGGGTGTGGGAGGGAGGCCGACCTCTGAGCACAGCATCCCTCCTCTGTGCACAAGGCTGGTTGCCACTGGGAGTGGACGGGAGCAGGGCAACTTCTGGGGTGTGAGTGTGGAGGCCTGTGGGTCTAGAATGCGGAGCTCTGGGCTCCTGCCAGACAAGGGAGCAGAGAGAAGGCGCCTGTGTGTCCTTCTCTGGAGGGAAGCGAGGGTAGAATCTTCTCTATTGGCAAGTGGCCGGTAGAGGCGCGGTGCAATTAATGAAAGGCGTGTCCTGCACAGGAAGTCAGCAAAGGGGTGTGTCTCGCACAGGAACTTAGTAAAGGGGCGTGTCCCACACCGGAAGTCAGTAAGTGAAGATTTCCCCACATTGGAAGTCGCTGAAAGGGTCTTAACCGCATTGAAAATCACTGAGTGGAACATTTAGTACAGGAAAGTCAGCCAGAGGGGGCATTTCCCACATTTGAAGGATGGGAAGAGGGGTATCTTTTACACCGGAAGTCAGTGAGAGGGGACTTTTGGCCTTATCACAAGGTGCTGAGAAGGAATGGCCAAGAGATCAGTAAGAGGGGCCTTTCCTAGAACGAGAAGTTGGCTAGAGGGGCCCTTCCCATCCCTGGAGCTGGGAGACCCGGGTTTCCCACCCTGGAAGTAGATGTGGGCCTTTTTTCCTACTGAAGTCATTGAGAAGGGCAGTCCACAGGAGGGAAGTTTGAGAAACCAGGCAAAAAAGCAGATCTTGGGTTCGGGGCTTGCAGGAGAAAGTGGGAAGCAACAAACGAACCCCAGGCGCCCACGGAGCCCTGCAGACCGTCGGGCCAGCCAGAAATTCATCCCTGGCTCCCTGTCCTGTTCACACCCATGTCCCTACACCAGCCTGCCTCCCCAGAGCCCGCCAGCCGCTAAGCCAGGGCCACACCTGGGGGTGATTTTATGCCTCACCTCCAGTGGGCACCTTGGTCTCTTTGGGCTAATCTCTGGCTCCTTTGCACTAACTCTTGCTCTCACCCAGCTAATCCCTGTCTCGCCCTGGCTGCCCCAGAGGGCTGACCACTAACAGCCAACCCTACCCATCTGGGGACTCCAGCCTCCTGGCCTGGCTCTGACCTGCTCTTAACCTCTCCTTCACCTGACTAACTCCTACCCTCCTGATCTGTTCCTTTCAGCAGAAACTAACGGCTTGTGGATTTCTTTCTGACTAACAACAGGTCTAACCCACCTCGTTACTATTACTATTAACAGCTTGGATGTCGGCATGGCTGGGACTGGGTGACTAACACAGGGAGAGGTGGAGCTAGTCGTTGGACGTGGTCACTGCTCTGGTGAAGAGCCATCTGAAGTCAGGAAAGCTCTTAGTACTCTAAAGGAGGGGCTGGGCTGTGGCTCAGGCCTGATGGAGGAGTGGTGTCTGCTGAGGTGGGGTCAGAAACAAAGTCAGCCTCCCAAGATTTTGGCCACTGGACATATGCTATCAACACCTTATAACCTGCATTTGGGCTCTGATTCTTTTAAATAATAGCCTGATAGTTGCAATAGTGGATGCAGTGTTCGTGGCCCTAAAAATGCCTGTCTGGTGTGTACAGAGGATATGCCATTGTGTATGGAATTATCAGTCATCAGGTGAGGGCCTAGAGTCCTTGATGTGGGGACTTTAGAGCTATTAGAGCTTTGGAAGCTCTAGGACATAAAACTTTAGATTGGAATAGTCAGACCGCTTGTAAATCTATCACTCATTTACACCTTGGTGTAAATTAGCTCAGCTTTCTCTTCTAACTTCTGTGCAATTTAGCTGCCCTGAGATGATGAGAGTTTGGCTGGAAGGGAGTTTGGATCTCTTCAGTGCTGGGGGAGGGTCCTCTGGGAGCAGAGAGGAGAAGCAATGAGTCCAGGGGTTCTTGGGTGGGAGTAAGAGGGGGCACCAGGTCGGGGGGGGATGGGAAGAGGGGGCAGTTTTGCTGGCTCAGTCTGGTAGTCGGGGTCTGTGGGAGAGGACAGCTCAAGGCAGGGCCTGGAGGACTGAATCAGCTCAGGGGCAGGGTCAGAGGCCTGCCTGGAGGCCTTGCAGGCAAGTTGCTTGGGTCACTGAATACTGCTCTGGGGTTGAAAGCTTCTCTGATAGGCAGGGACTCAGAGCTAATTTAGCAGAGCTGGTGGTGAGGCCTGAAGGGCGATCCAGAGGCCTGAGCTGCAAAGGGAAGGAGAGGAGAATGCATCCAGAGGAGCCTGCAGAACCGGGGCTGGGGTGGAGCCTGCGCTGGGGAAAGCCCGTGCCTGCTGCCCTCTAGTGGCTGCCTTGCCCCATTTCACTCGAAGCATCTCCCATTCTGGGGGCCTTTTTATTCAACCACAAAGACTTGATGCTGCTGAGGACCTACTATGTGCCCAGCACTGCTCTGGGTCTGCGACCCATGCATGGGCTTTTCCACAGTGCTCATCTAACTCAGTGGGGGAGATGAAGAAAATAAACAGGTAATGCAGTAAGATGGGTGCCATGATAGGGATGGTGGGGCTGTGAAAGCACCCAGGAGACAGACAAGGATGAGATGCACCTACTGCGTGCCAGGCACGGTGCTAGGCGTTGGGGATGACTGGTGATTAAACATCACACAATCTTCAGGAACTTTAATGCTAGCGTATTTAGTGGGGGTGGGGTAGGGTGAGGTGTGGGCAGTCAGGGTAAATTTTCTAAGAGGAAGACATCTAAGCCGAGCCCTGGCTGGGCAGAGTGTAGTGGGGATGAGTTCCAGGAAGCGGGAATGGCGGACACAAAGTTCTGGGGATCAGAGAGGATCGAAGAAATTCTGGAAAGGTCGTGGAGAGCACAGCAGGAGGCAGGTGGGAAGTGGACAAATACCAGATGGTGCTGCCAGAGAGTTTATCCCAGGGGCAGTGGCGGTGCGCTGTGGATGTGATCTGAGGAGGTGAGAGGTTAGATTTGAGTTCTAGGCTGACCGTGTGACTGTTTCAGCCCAGGTGGAATTCTGGGGAGCTTCTAATACGTTCTCGCCAAATTTTAGAAAACTGGTTCAAAGTTCTTGAAAGGAGGAGGACCCTCAAATCCACCTTAAGATACATAAGGTGGGCCGTGTTCCTGCCAGGCAGGGGCCTGGTGGAGGGAGCAATGACAGCTTGGAAGAAGAACAGCCTTAAAAGCACATCACCCCCAGCCCCTGGTGTCATGCCACTCCAGAAGATCCGAGGGCATGTGGTTAATGGCTGGGAGAATCTCACTGGAGAGGGACCCTGTTAGTCCTGGGTGGCTGCAAAGCGGGGGCAGGCATGTGTGGAGGAAGCTTCCGAGAGGCTGGTCCCAGGGAGGGAAAAACGTGTCTTGGTGGGTAACCAACCTTCTGGAGGCAGAAGTATTGGGACTAGGCCACCTTTGAGACTGATGATGGTGGTGGGATTCTAGGATTCTGTGTGAGTGTGTGTGTCCTCGACTTAATACTAGAGGAAGCTGAACCCAAGAAGGCAGCTCTGTCCTCCACCCCCTGACCTGGGGGTGCTGATGCTCACCCTGGCCTTGACTCCACTGAACACCCAGCTCGTTAGGAGCAGGACGTCGGGAGCTGGCCTCCCAGCTGGAAGGGGAGGCTTAATCCTTTAATAGGCAGCGTGGAGGGACTGGCGACTGTGGTCCCTGCCGGGGGGCTGTGCTTGTGTAGATATTGATATGTACATATTGAGCTGGAGGGATATGTTGCAGGGGATGGGGCTGGTCCCATCCCTACAAAAGACCCCAAAGGACCTCTTGAGAATCTACCCAGGGACCCACTGTTTTACTTGAATAGACCAGAGACGACATTTTCCAAGTCATTGCCTCCGGGGATGCTGAATGTGGGGACAGAAATTCTGCTGTTGATTAAAAACAATATTTTTATGTGGATCCAGCAATGGAGTTTGAACATGGCATTTTGTTTTAACCCACGAATGTAGTTTCTTTTGTTGAAAATACCATTTTGATATTAAAACTACCTCACACCCAAAGGATGACTGTGGCTTAAGAGGCAGGTGGGTGCATAATTTGGAGGTGGGGTGGGTGGGGAGGGGAGAGCCAGTGGCATTTTCAAGGAATAGGAGTGGGCTCTGCCAGCCTTTTCTCAAGACCATGGCCTTAAAAGTCAACAAAATAGGGTACAGATTTCATTTGTAATTTGTGGGAAAACACACAAAAGTTACCATCTTAAATAAATTTATTTTAAAAATGGTTATTTAATTTTATTTATTTGTGGCTGCGTTGGGTCTTTGTTGCTGTGCGCGGGCTTTTCTCTAGTTGGCGGCGAGCGGGGGCTACTCTTCGTTGTGGTGCACGGGCTTCTCATTGCGGTGGCTTCTCTTGTTGCGGAGCACAGGCTCTAGAGCGCAGGCTCAGTAGTTGTGGCGCACGGGCTTAGTTGCTCCACGGCATGTGGGATCTTCCCGGACCGGGGCATGAACCTGTGTCCCCTGCATCGGCAGGCGGACTCTCAACCACTGCGCCACCAGGGAAGCCCCTTAATCATTTTTAAGTACACAATTCAGTAGTACTGAATTACAAAGTTACAAAGTTACAATGGTAACACTTGTGCAACCATCACCACTATCAATTTATTTTTTAAATAGCACTACTTTGTGCCTAGGACAGTGCCTCGGAGAAAATCCATATCTCTTCTCACCTTCTCTCTCTTTCCTTCTCTCCCTTTATTCACCTAGAAACCATTCACTGAGTCCATCCTGTATATTGGGCACTGCCCTACTCTCTGGGATGCCAGGCTGCCTGCCTTTCTGTTTCTTTAAGGCAATTATCTTTTTTTCACTCCAGGATCTTCGCACTGGCTGTTCCCTTTTCCCATGGCTGACTTCTTTGTGGCCCTGAGGTCTCAGCCGAATGTCACCTCCTCATAGACGTCTCCCCTGACCACCCCATCCATAGTGAATCTATCGTTTTTGTCCTCAAATATTTTGGTCCTAGGACCCCTTTATATCCTACCATATAGTAAGTGGTCACCCCCGAGTCCGCTTGGGCTCTGCCGACTCACAAGGCTCAACTGGTTTCCCATTTCATTCATTCAACAAAACCTTCTAATGGCCGAAAAGCACATGAAAAGATGCTCAACATTACTAATTATTAGAGAAATGCAAATCAAAACTACAGTGAGGTATCACCTCACACCAGTCAGAATGGCCATCATCAAAAAATCTACAAACAGGGCTTCCCTGGTGGCGCAGTGGTTAAGAGTCCACCTGCCAATGCAGGGGACACGGGTTCGTGCCCCGGTCTGGGAAGATCCCACATGCCGCGGAGCGGCTGGGCCCGTGAGCCATGGCCGCTGGGCCTGCGTGTCCGGAGCCTGTGCTCCGCAACAGGAGAGGCCACAGCAGTGAGAGGCCCGCGTACCACAAACAAACAAACAAACAAACAAAATCTACAAACAATAAATGCTGGAGAGGGTGTGCAGGAAAGGGAACCCTTTTGCACTGTTGGTGGGAATGTAATAGTTGGTGCAGCCACTATGGAAACCAGTATGGAGGCTCCTTAAAAAACTAAAAATAAAGCTACCATACGACCCAGCAATCCCACTCCTGGGCATATATCTGGAAAAAATGAAAACTGTAATTCAGAAAGATACATGCACCCCAATGTTCATAGCGGCACTATTTATAATTGCCAAGACATAGAAGCAACCTAAATGTCTATTGACAGAGGAATGGATAAAGAAGATGTGGCATGTATATACAATGGAATAATACTCAGCCATAAAAAAATGAAATAATGCCATTTGCAGCAGCATGGATGGAGCTAGAGATTGTCTCACTGAGTGAAGTAAGTCAGACAGAGAAAGACAAATATCATATGAGGAATATTATAAGAGGAATCTAAAAAAGTGGTACAAATGAACTTATTTACAAAACAAAAATAGAGTTCCGGATGTAGAAAACCAACTATGGTTACCAAGGGGGAAGGGGGGAGACATAAATTGGGAGGTTGGGATTGACATATACACACCACTATATATAGAATAGATAATAAGGACCTACTGTATAGCACAGGGAACTCTACTCAATACTCTGTAGTGACCTATATGGGAAAAGAATCTAAAAAAGAGTGTGGATATATGCATATGTATAACAGATTCACTTTGCTGTACAGCAGAAACTAACACAACATTGTCAATCAACTATACTCCAATAAAAAATTTTAAAAAGATCTTATCCCTACTGTGTGTGAAGCACCACCTTGGGTACCCAGGGTACAGACAGAAGCAGACAGGTATCACCCCCGCCTTTGTGGAACTCACAGCCCAGGTATCACCCCCGCCTTTGTGGAACTCACAGCCCAGGTATCACCCCCGCCTTTATGGAACTCACAGCCCAGGGGAGGCCGCTGCGCTCAGCTCTTCAAGGACAGGGAACACCTCCCAGGGAGAAAAAGAGGAGAGAGAAATCGGCATAGAGAGAGTCTACCATATTATAAGTTAGAACTGAGATGTTTTAGACAGACTGGTTTATCCATTCATTACCATAATAGAAATGAAAACTGAGACTTTTAGAAGACTTGTTTATTAATTCACTAAAAAAAGACAATAAAAATAAACACTGCATGCTAACATAAATAACACTTTATGAAAAACAACTGTTTCCAAAACAAAGTTAGTGAGAAGACATTGTTTTTCGGTAAATCTCTTTAATGTCTGGCTTAATAGAAGACAGAGTCTGTTGGATTCTGATATCCGCTTCTGCATTCAATCTGCTGCAATGTCATATGTCCATGTAGCCCCTGCAAAACTCCACCGTGCACTTGTGAGGGAAGGAGATGAAATGGACAAATTAATTTCTCTCTGGTCCCCAGACCTCAGGACTACACCTTGAGAACTGCTGCTTTGTCACAGAAACCTGTTTATTTCTTGCAGAAAACTTGTGCCCATCTGACATGACCTTGCTTACTCCTCTGATTCCTTGTTTACTGTCTGTCTCTGGTCTTGTTTATTGTACGTTCCTAGAAGGCAGGGTCCCAGAGCCCATTGGAGGTGCTCAAAGTGGCTGAACCAGAGCTGCAGTTCTCAGGCAGGGCCAGCAGGTGACGGCATTGCACCAAGACCACCGCACTCTACTGGAAACCTGGTTCCTCTCTGGGGTTTTTGGGGGAGGCTCTGTGGGGATACTCTTTGGATTCCAGAGTTTCAGGGCATTGGGTGGGCCTGGTATGGGTGGGGGAAGGGAAAAGGCGGGAGAGAATGCAGTTTTGGACAGAAGCTTTGGAAAAGCTTTGCTCATTTCTGCTGAGGGCTTCTGTTCTTAATAGAAGCCAAGCCAAGTGACTTCTCCTCTTGAAGCCTCAGTTTTCTTCTCTGCAAAATGGGCAAACTATGATTTTGGCTTCCATTTCACCATGGTTCTCTTAGCAGGGGTCACTTTATTTTGACGACACTAGTGTTTCTGACAATTCAGGGTCCCCTAATATTCTCTCCCTAGAGTATTCCGAGAACCAAGCTGATGCTGTGGGCTCTGCCTGCAGGCAAGACCATTTCTCCTCATCCCACCTCCAAACCCCATGCTTCAGCCCACCCGGGTTGACATAAGATGGCCGTTGCCATTTTCCATGTGCTTACTGTGTGTCACGCTCTGTGCTAAATGGTTTCTACGTGTTGGCTCCTGGAGCACTCACAGTATTTGAGAGGTGGGCTTCCCTACCCCCATTTTTATGGGAGGGGGGCACTGAGGCTCAGAGAGGTGAAGAGACTTGCCCAGAGATGCACAGCTGGAGGATGGGGAATCCTAAATCCAAGATGGTTACCATGGTGACAGGGGTACATCATCCCCAGATACTGAGTCCATCTTCCCAGTAAGACTGAGCCCAGTCACTGTCTCTACGCCGGCTTCTCTCTCCTGTTACTCCTTCTCCCTGCGAGGTGTTCCCTGTCCTTGGAGAACTGAACATAGTTTGTGATTTCATATTTGTTTTGCTCATGTGCTGCCTCCTCTGGTCTGTGAATTCCATAAGGATACGGATGATGCCTGCCTGCTTCATGGCTATACCCTGTGCTGCACCCAGCATCGTGCTTGGCACAGAGTTGAGGGTCCAGAAGATTTTGTTGAATGAATGAAATGGGGAGCCATTGGAAACTTGAAAGTGGGCGGTGCCCCAAGCTGACTCAGGAGCAGCCAGATCCACCCCTCGTTGGCTGCATGACCTCCAGCTAGTGATCTCCCCTTTTTTAAGCCTTAGTTTCTTCATCTGTAAAATGGGGATAACACCATGTCCCTCTAAGAAGTTGTGAGGATTTGATAAGAGGAGATGCAAAGTATCAGCACGTGAAGGGTCCCCAATCCCTTTTTCCCACACCTGTGGTTTCTATTGGCGCCAGGTAGGTAAGGTTTGCGAACGGAATCCAGGTAGAAGGTAGAACAGCCTGAGAATCTGACGGGGGAGCAACTGGGCCAAGTCACTGAGCAAACTGACAGGCAGCCCAGCTGGGGCTCAGGCCGCCTTGTCCTCCCAGCTCCTGAGCCCGCCTGAATGCAGGCACCCCAGGAGCCGCGGTCCTGGTGGTCAACTCCCTGTGGGCATTTCTCACCAGGTCCCATGGCAGATAAACAGAATCTCCAATGCCAAGTGGTCAAAGCCACACAGCTGGGGTCGGTGGGGAGACAGAGGCCACCGTGGAGAGCTGGTGCTGTTTAGCCTAAAACCCAACAAGCTTCCCAGTCCTCTCCTGTGGGAAGGAGGCCTCCTCCCAGAGAAAAGCCCTGGAATGTAAGGAATGTTCTGGAGCCTCCAGCCTGGGCCCCAGGACAGGAGCGCCTTGGAAGCACAGGGCCGTGGGGGCACTTTCCCAGGAATTATCTCAGGGCCGCTGGGCCACCGGGGAGCTCATACCAGACATCACCTTTTGGCATTGGGGTCAGGCCTCAAATGCCTCGAAGCTTTCCCAGGTTCTCAGTCTGGCAGTGACGGAGCTCCTGCTGGCCTTGCACTGTCTTGACTTCAGCCTCTCATCCAGTGCCAGCCCCCTGGGGTCTGGGGCCGGGTCCTGTGCTGGGCACTGAGGGGTACAGAAAAATCAGACTGAGCTCTGCTCTGAGCCAGCTGCGGGTGGGAAAGATCCAGTTTCAAATCTGAACTCAGATACTGTGTCATGTGGGACAAGTCACTTCACCTGTCCAGGCCTGTGTGTCCCCATGTGTAAGATGGGGTTAATAATGGGACCTCCTTCTTGGGATTATCATGAGGGTGAAAGGACCCCATGCACAGGCAGGTCCTGGTGCAGAGTAAGTGTGCAGCAAATGTTCGTTATTATTGTCACTGTGGTTCGTTGTATTTTCCAATCTCTCCCATCTCCTTCCATTCTCTTGAAGCTCAGTGGGTTTGTGACCATGGCAGAAGTGATGGGATGTGATTTCCAAGGCCGAGTCCTGCTCACTTGGAGCCTAGCCACCATGCTGTGAGGAAGCCAAGCAGCTGTGAAGAGGCATGTTGAGGACCTAAGCCCCCAACCCCTTTCCCCATCCACAGCCCTGGCTGAGCCCCCAGACCCATCAACTGGGCCATCTCAAAGGCGGATCCTTTAGCTCTAGCTGGGCTGGCCCAGCTGATGCTGCATGGAGCAGAGACAAACGGTCCCCACTGAGCCTTTCCAAAGTTGCAGGTTCAGGAGCAAAAGAAATGATTCTAGTTTTAAGCCACTAGGTCTTGGAGTGGATCCTTATGCAGAAACAGACAATAGATACAGTTCCTTTTAAGAAATGTCTTTGCTTCTCTCTTGCCTGAACTCAGGATGTTTCCTCCCTCATCCTGGTCCTCTGCCAGCATCTCCCATCTCAGTGAAGAGCCCCACATCTCATCTCTGGTTGCCCAAAGACGAAATCTGGGAGAAGTCACGGATAGCTCTTGATTCTGTCCGTTTTCCTCCATCCCTCTGCCATTCCCCTCACCCACGCCTCCAGCACTTCCATCTTGGGCAGCCGGGGCAACTTCCTTTCCTGACTCCCATTTTCTTACACAGAACAGGAATCTGATATATAAATGATGGGCAGAGTGGGTAAATCACAGGCTTACAACTTCATCTGCCTGGAGTGCTGGGTCTCAGCTTACCACCTTCATCTGTCTTTTCCTGGCCCATCTTCTTTGTTCCCCAAGGCCCAGGAGGAGGCCCCTCTGGCCACCATGTCCTGTCTGTGCACAGCACCCTCAGAGGTCAGTGGGGGAAACAGACATGGAAACTAACATGTGAGGTACTTCTGGCCATTCACTGCTATGGAAGAAGTCGAGGAGAGCGATGGGGAAGTGTGTCCAGGGGGTGGACAAGGTCAGGTGGTGGCACTGAGCTGCTGGGAAGGAGTCAGCCATGTGACATCAGGAGGAAGAGAATGTCAGGCAGGGGGAAAAGCAGGGGCAAAGGCCCCGAGGTGGGGATGGGTTGGTGTGTTGGAGGGAAAGTGACAAGGTTGGGGTGCAAGAGGCTGGGGCTCAGGTCACGAGGGTGGGGTAGGGGGCAAGCAGGGAATCATGTGGAATAGAGGAGGTGATTCAAAGTTATTTTATACGCTTGTTTTCCCAACCAGGTTACTAGCCCCTCGGAGGGCAAAGAGACGCTGATTGTCTCCCTGGTGGGGACAGCCAGCCATACTACTGGTGGTGCCTGTGAAAAGTGACACTTTGTGGGGGCAAACTACTCTTCAGGCTCACCTTGGAAATTTCTACTCAGTGCCAGTGTCACCTGCTCCGTGAAGACTCCCAGGTTCAGCTGACCTTGCTTGCCTCGTGTCCCGCTGGACCCTGGACCAGCTTCCAGCCCGGCACCCAGTGCTCTGACTTTTGTTTCCTCGTGTGGACCTTTTTTCCAACCAGGTCATTGTGTCTTAAAATGAGGTTCCCCCACTGCCTCTGAATTTCTGAGGCTGGGTGGGCTTGTTAAAAATGCAGGCCCCTCTGAATCAGCATCTCGGAGTGGGCTCAAGAATCTGCCTTTCTAACAAGCTGCCTGCCAAGTAATTCTTTTTTTTTTTTTAGCTTTTTATTTTATATTGGAGTATAGTTGATTAACAATGTTATGTTAGTTTCAGGTGTACAGCAAAGTGATTCAGTTATACATATATATGTATCTATTCTTTTCCAAATTCTTTTCCCATTTAGGTTGTTACATAACGTTGAACAGAGTTCCCTGTGCTATACAGTAGGTCCTTGTTGGTTATCCGTTTTAAATACAGCAGTGTAGAAGCAACGCATCCCAGAATGAGGTCCTGAGCAGAGGGGCTGTATCGAATACGGTCCCCAGGCTCCCTGCACTAAGCTCATCCCACTAAATGTGTGTTGAGTGAAGGAATGAGGTTCTCGCAGACATGTGGGGAGAGCAACTATCCCTCTTAGGACCCTCCCTTCTCTCATGCATAGTCCCCAAGTAAGCAGGCAGTCTCATCATATTTTTCTGCCAGGGGGAAACTTCTCCGGTAAGAATTCCCCTACCTCCCTCACTGTATAATCTGCTCATTAATACACAGTATTGTAAAAGTGATCTATAATTAGATGCTAACCGAGTTTGCCCGTAAAATTGGGTGGGCGAGGTCAGCAAGGTAAGCTGGGAGCCAGTTGATTGTTATGATCAATCAATAACCTATTTATTTCCCAACATTTCTATTAACCTCTGCCAGCCAATCACAGTTTCAATTTGAAAGGCTGGGGTCCGCTTTGCTGACTGGACAAGTCTGATTGAAAGCGGGACCCTGACACGACCCCGAGGGCGAAATCCAATTAAAATCATTTTCACTTGTAGATTAATATTTTTAGCATGTTCTACATCCTGGGATTCATCATTCCTGGCAATAACTAATGTCTTGAGACACGAGCAGGTGGATTGGCACTGCCATAAATAATAATTGTGATTAATTAGCTCATCACGTCCTATGATGGCTTTGGGACGGTGGTCGGTGCAGCTTCTGAGAACTTTTCCCGTCACAGGCTGGTTATGTGGTCCTCTGAATCCTATCATTGGATGGCCTTTTCTAAGTAGGAATGGAGTTTGTCCCTGGGTCTGCCTCCCTCTTGAAACTGAGCTCCCTGAGGCCAGGTATCATGCCTCGTTCATCCCAACAAGTCACTTATTGTTTGGCATATCCAGTTCTCCTGCTCTGGAGATGGTCCCTTCCTCTTTATATCCACCTTGTTACGATAGGAATCGCCATGTTTGTGCAACATGGCCCCACCCCTGGACGCTGTTGATTGGATCAGGGGTAAGGCCCAGCCCAAGGTGGGCCAATGAAAGCCTTTGGGAATTTGGAAGTAGGTTTAAGGGAAGTGGTCCCTTGGCCCAGCATGGGTATTCAGGAGAGTGCTGACTGCCATTATCTGTCCTGTGGGCTGGGAAGTAGTTATAAACGAAAGCAATGCCAAGAGAGGAGAAAGGGTGAGAGAAGGCACAGAGAAGGGATACAGGTTTCCTAGCACATCCTGACCCCTATTTCCAGCCCTTTTCTGAGACCTAGTTGTGTTCCAGCTCAGGTTCTATGAGTCACCCCTGCATTTAATAAAAATTATTCTTTCTCCCTACCTCCCCTCTTGAGTTAATTTGAATGTCAGTTCCTTTCCAACAAACGTATTCCCCAAAATTCAGAGCCCGAGAGATGTCCAATGTCACACACAGGCTGGTGGTAGAATCATCCTCTTTCCCCTGACTCTCTAATGAAGAGCCCTTTGGGGGAAGAAGGGAGTAAGGAATAACTGCCATTGATTGGAGATCTACTCTGTACACATCTGCTTAATCTTTCCCATCCTGGGAGGTAGATTTTATTCTATCTGTTTGCAGGTGAGGAATCTGCAAGTGAACAACTAGTCCAGAGAAGAACTGGGGAGGTAATGATTTTCACAAGTTCCGTGACTGTCCAGCACCCTGTGCTGCCTTGCTGTAAATACCGGGGTGAGGCTTGTTGGGAGACAGTTTGCCCATGGGAACTCCAGGAGGAAATCAGCCAAAAGTCAAGGTCAGCCCCTTGAAATCCTGCAGAGGAGAGACGGGGCCACGAGTTCAGACATGACCAAGACCCCCTATCTTTTTTTTTTTAATATAAATTTATGTACTTATTTATATTTATTTTTGGCTGCGTTGGGTCTTCATTTCTGTGTGAGGGCTTTCTCCAGTTGCAGCGAGTGGGGGCCACTCTTCATCGCGGTACGCAGGCCTCTCACTGTCGCGGCCTCTCTTGTTGCGGAGCACAGGCTCCAGACGTGCAGGCTCAGTAGTTGTGGTACACAGGCTCTAGAGAGCAGGCTCAGTAGCTGTGGCTCACGGGCTTAGTTGCTCCGCGGCATGTGGGATCTTCCCAGACCAGGGCTCGAACCCGTGTCCCCTGCACTGGCAGGCGGATTCCCAACCACTGCGCCACCAGGGATGCCCAAGGCCCCCTATCTTTAAAGACCATCCCCTATAGGACCCCCTCATTGCTGTGATTGCTTCAGGACCCCGTCAGGGACCACCCAGGCAGCCCCACCTCCAGCCTCTGGATGTCTCATCGGCCACTGTTGTCTCAGTGTGGCCATTGAGATCATGCCAGCATCTGCACCTGTGTGTTAGGAAAAGCAAAACCAGATCTTCCCCAAGAGGCTCTGCAAAGGGGAAATCCAGAGGACCAAGGTGTATGATCTGCTCTGATGCTCTCAGTGATGTTTGTCTCCCGACACTGGGCTGTGGTTGTGTGTGAACCAGGCTGTCTTTAATGTGCACATCTGGATTGGACTGGGATTCCCACAGCAGATTTCCTAATGGGGAATGGATGGCAATAGGGAAATAAACACAACTAGGATCAGGTATCCAGACTAATGTATACTGAAGTGTTTCAGCACATATATTCAGGAGTCTGAGAAGATGGGGAAATTCCTGTAGTCCCTGTCTGAACTTGGACTGCTATAACAAGGTACCATAGACTGGATGGTATATAAATGGAAATTTCTCATAGTTCTGGAGGCTAGAAGTCAGAGATCAGGGTGCTAGCATAGTGGGATCCTGGTAAATTCTGGGTTGCAGATTGCCAACTTCTCATATCTTCACGTGAAGAAAGTGAGCTAGCTTTTTTTTTTTTTTACCCCCCTTATAAAGGCATTAATTCCATTCATGAGGGCTCCACTATCATGACTTAATTACCTCTCCAAACTCTCATATCCCAGTACCATCCCAGTGGGGACTAGATTTCAACACATGAATTGGTGGGCGTGGGGGTAGGGACCACAGACATTCCAGTCCCTAACAGTCCCAAATTCTAATCTCCAAATCATTTTGGCTGACCATTAAAAAAACCAACCAACCAACCAAACTGGAAGCCTTGTAACACTGCGGTTTCCTTAGCCTCACTTCTGGGGGATTCTGATTCCATAGGTCTGTGGTGCATTTGTCCTTCTGAGATGCTTCCCAGGGGACTCTGACAATCAGCCAGATTTAGAGAAGCCCAGGGCAGATCCTTACGTTAAAGGCACTGATAAGTCCTTCAATAGATACACCTGTTAATTTCACTGCACCGGTTGATTAAAGTTACTTAACGTGAAATAAATAAAATATATAAAGGGATACATAACACCTGTTTGTACAAGGTCCACTGTTCAGAGTCTACCAACATTTTTCCTTAATAATTCTACATGCATATCATTACTCCAGTGATTCTTTCATATCTTTCCCACCCTTTTTTTTTTTTTTTTTTTTTGCTGTACGCAGGCCTCTCACTGTCGCGGCCTCTACCGCCGCAGAGCACAGGCTCAGGACGCGCAGGCTCAGCGGCCATGGCTCACAGGCCCAGCCGCTCTGCGGCACGTGGGATCCTCCCGGACCGGGGCACGAACCCTCATCCCTTGCATCGACAGGCGGACTCTCAACCACTGCGCCACCAAGGAAGCCCTTTCCCCCCCTTTTACTGAATCCACTGGGCTGTTCTCTCCCTAAGGGTAAGGATAGTATCTGCCTTACAATGAAACCAAGAAGGACCCTGCAGGGCCCTCCCAGGTACAAAAGCCCTTCTGAGTCCCCTCTCTTATTTGTAGAAAAGCTGTAGTCTCCCAGACCTCACCTGAGTCCCAAAAGAGCAAGATCAGGCAGTTAATAATTAGGGAAATAGAGTCACAGAACCTTTAGTTCTTCCCTGAAGGACACAGATAACAGTGTCTGAAGCCCCCTCCTGAGTTGTTTTACAGATACTAAAACCACCTCCTGAGGGAAAAAGCTAACTGCATGATGACCAGACTGTAGCCATGACATAAGCTGCTCCATCTTGCACAATTCCAAGAACTGGTCTCAAGGAAATGGGAACAAACCAACCCTGGAGCTGAAGATTAACTGCTCTTAAGACAATCAAGATGGCGCTGACCAGACCACCACGTGACCAATTTCAAGATGATCGACGGAGCCAAGTGTGCTGTTCTGCATGTAAGCCCTGCCCGCGCACCCTTGAAGCTTTCCTTTAAAAGCTCTTGTCCCCTGATTGACAATGGGGAGCTGGTTTTGGGGGATGCTAGTCTGGCATCTCCCAAGGTCACCGGCTTCCTGAATAATGCATCTTTTCCCACCAATCCTTGTCTCTTAAACATTGACTTTTGAGCAACGAGCAGGTGAACCTGAGTTGGGTTCCAGCTCTGGCGGGTAAAAATATCCCCCCCAAACAGAGCCTGAGCAAATGAATGTCTCTTAAAATCAGCTCTGAACAAGAGACATGACCCCCTTCTCCTCTTCCTCTCTTCCTACCAATGGCAACACTGATCTTTGGGGGAGAGATTTAGAGCGTAGGGATGGTGATTTCCCCTTGATTTTCCCAGATGTGAATCTGATTTGCATCCTACAGATGGTCATAGTTGGGACGCCTATAAAACTGCTTTTGGTTGGCTGGCAGCTGTGGGTGTTGGGTGCTGGCCACCCACCTCATTCTCCAAGGTGTGTTCTCCCACTGCTCTGGTATTTGCCTCTGAACACACTGGTTCCCAGGTATGAGCCCTCCTGAGAGAAGTGGTCAAGACAAGAAGTTTCCCGTTGCTCCATCTCCTGTGCTTTCAAGCCACCAGGGGATTGAAGACAGCGGTGCCAAGGCTATTGAAATGGGCTTCTCTGTGGAGGGAGCTCTTGTGTTGGAAATCAGGTAAAATTCAGCATGCATAAACCATTCACAATGGCACTTTACACCCCAGGAGCACTAAGATCCCACTAATCTTCAATCAAAATAATTAGACCATGAAAGGTGGCATATTCATCCCAAAGGCACTTGGGCATCTGGAAATTAGGGAGAGACCGAACCACCCACATTTGGGGCTTTGCCTTTTGAGGGGTGCAATGACAGGGCAGGACACCGGAGAGCCAGAGGATTCTGCTGGGTGTTGCGGAAAGGGGGCCTGGTCAGCGTCAAGTCCACTCAGCCCATCCATCTCTCCCTCTGACTAGGGATGGTTAGCATATGCAAGGCACTTTAAATGCACCATTGGGTTGCACCTGCAGGCCTGCGAGGCTTGTAGTTACCCAGCCTGGAGACCCAAAGAAAGAGCCAAGACAGCGAGAGAGACGTCAAATGACTTGTTGGACGGGGGATCTTCCACAAAAGGTCCTGGAGCAACACCTCACCACGTGCAGCCAACGGCAGGCAGGACATGGCATCTTCTCCAGCTACTTGGGGGAGAAGGAGGCTGCCATTTATAGGGGGGAACTGACGTCAGGTCAGTTAACAGGGACTTAAGGAAGCCCTATAATGAAGACGACTGGGTAGTCACGTGAGTGAAGCAGGGGTTGGTCGAGCAGGGGCTGGACAGAGAGCAAGAGAACATCCATCTTGAGAGGCCTGACCATACACGCCACCCCTACAGACCCCACATGACCCTTGCAATCCTGGTCCACCTCTCTTCCCCGATATCCCTGGGGTCAGGCCGGGGTGCACTGCAACCAAACACCACAAATGCAATCTAGACACCAGCAGCTAAGGAGCATCACAAGTAAGCCAGGTGCTTGTCGGGTCAATTTTTCATGTAAGTCCAGGAGAGGACCACAACGGCAATCAGCAATCAGACTCATCTCGCAGTGAGGCCACCATTGTCCCCCAGTCTGAGAACAGATTCCCTCCACTCAGACTAGGGTCAAAACGTAAGCTGTTCAACAGGCACAAGACAGGGAATATCATGACCATCAAGCAAAATACAAACAGTCACAGCACTGAGACAACCCACCCTGCCTGTGGTTTCTGTCCTGCCTGCAGACCACACCACCTCTCCACCTTCGGTCCCCACAGCCGGCGCTGAATATTGAAGAGGTGGTTAAACAACAGGCCACAGGGTTAATATAATGGTGCCTTTCTCCAGTAGGGGTCCAGGCTAATTACCTTAACGGCCTTAGGTGGGGCAGGGGAGAAGACAGGGGAAACCTGTACGCCCCTCTCTAATGCTGTTCTCCACGAAGCGGCAAACACAAACCACCGGGACTTACCTGCTGGTCCCAGGCCACTTTACGACTGTTCCCCGGGGGTAGATCCTGTGTCAAGGCCAAAAGTGAGTTGTTGTCCTGACAGGTGGTTGGCAACGGTCCTTTGGTCCCTCGGGTGTCAACAGTTGAGCTTGGGTGGTGTCGACTAGTTGCCTCTAGGTTAACACGGCATAGGCGTCGGGACGATGCTCCTGGGATGCTCAGTGATATTTCGCAGGGCTCAAGTCAGCCTCCTGGTCCACGTGTTGAGAGCAAGCTCCCCTCTCAATCATTTACATGGTCTTTTCATAGCCCAGCAGTGGTGGGGTAGCAAGGCAGGTGGAAAAGCGAGTGTATGGCATTTGTATCAGCCCATCCCTGGACTTCACGGTCCTTGGTGGCTATCCATGTCCACGGGGGTCCTTTAGGTCACACACAGCTGTTCTAGACCCTGAATGGTGGTTGTGATGCTTGACGACCTGGGTCAGCTCCCACCTGTGGTAACGCGTTGCAGACGGCACGTAGCTGTGGTCCCATCCCCCTATATCGTTGCTTTGCCCCCTCCCATGGCTGGGACCAGAAACCCAAGGGCTCTCTTATTATTTTGCCATTGCCACAGACCCAAACCAAACCCCTCTGGGTAACTGGCCACGTCCAATTCACAAGCCTGTCCCTGAGTTAATATCCCTAAAGCCTGTGTCTGTAATCGCGTAGGGGTGCTGTTTCGGGGGTAGGCTTGTCTTACCCGTCCAGATAACACCCAAGTATCTCACGGATAATCCAGGTCCTTGTGTTTCCTCCGTATTCACCAGCCATCCCTGTGCAGTCAGAGGAACCCCGAGGGTGGAGCTGCTACTTCTAAACTGGAAAGAGACTGTGAGTTGAACAGGGCATCCTCAATGTAAGGAAGGGAAAGGGAACTCTGGTGGTGGCCCGCCGCCACAGGGCCCCGCGTGCTAGTGGACGGCCACCTCGGGATCACCCCCCGCAACTTTCCCTTCCTGGTCCTTACTTCCCGACAGCTTGGCGCTCACGGGAGTTTCCTCGGCCTCCTGGTTGGCGGGCCAACTGTTGGGCTGCACCCGCGGGTCTGTGAGCCTTGTAATTGCCCAGCCTTGAGCCTGATACATCAACGGTCACTGGACAGGGGACCTTACACGTCCGAAGCAAAGGGTCCTGGGGCGACACCCCGCCACGCGCAGCAGACAGCGAGCAGAACATGGCGACACTCTTTACCACCGGGTGGCGGGGAGGGAGGATGCCATTTATACGGGGAACTGACTTCACGTGCGCTCATCAGTTACCAGGGAAACCAGCAGCTTGGGCACGCCCCTCACGGCCCTCAGGTTGATGAGCACCACAAGGCCAGGTGTTTCCCTTTAATAAACTAGCAGGTGGAGCCGCTCTGGGCTAAGGATTAGGACAATCACTAGCTGGGGCCTGGGGTGGGGGGGGGTGGGGGGCAGGCACGGTCACGTGAGCAGGTGCAGGTGAAGCAGGGGCTGGTCCAGCAGGGGACGTACAGAGGGCAAGAGAACAGCCATACATGCACCGCTTCATTGCATCCTTGCCATAGCTTTGTTACCGTTATCTCCTATTACAGGTGAGGAAACCAAGGCACAGAGAAGTTAAATAATGCACCTTTCAAAGCTCCACAGGAGGGCTTCCCTGGTGGCGCAGTGGTTGAGAGTCCGTCTGCCGATGCAGGGAACACGGGTTCGTGCCCCGGTCCGGGAAGATCCCACATGCTGCGGAGCGGCTGGGCCCGTGAGCCATGGCCGCTGAGCCTGCGCGTCCGGGGCCTGTGCTCCGCAATGGGAGAGGCCACAGCAGTGAGAGGCCCGTGTACCGCAAAAAACTAAAACAAAAAAAAGTCCCACAGGAAACAGATGATACATTCAAATTAGCCTAGTTTAATAAAGGTACCAATTACAGAGGTCAGGGTAGTGTATTCGTTTTCTATCGCTGCATTAAAAAATAGCCCCAAACTTCGTGGCTTTAAATAGCATCTGTCTGTTAGCTCACAGTTCTGTAAGTCACTAGTTCAGACATTGTGTAGTTAGATTTTCTGCTCAGCGTCTCCCAAAGTTGAAATCAAGGTGTCGCTGGGGCTGTGGTCTCATCTGAGGTTCAGGGTTCTCTTTCAAGTTCATTCAGGGTGTCAGCAGAATTCAGTTCCTTGTGGTTGTAGGACTGAAGTCCCTGTTTTCTTGCTAGCTGCTTGCCAAGGGACTACTTTTGGCTCTTAGAGACAACTCTCAGACCCTTGTCATGTGTCTCTCTCCATAGGCAGCTCATGGCGTGGATGTTTGCTCCTTTGAGGCCAGCAGGAGACACTGTCTCACATTTCCAATCTCTTTGATTTTTTTTTTTTTTTTTTTTTTTTGCTGTACATGTTACACGGGCCTCTCACTGTTGTGGCCTCTCCCGTTGCGGAGCACAGGCTCTGGACGCACAGACCCAGCAGCCATGGCTCACGGGCCCAGCTGCTCTGCGGCATGTGGGATCCTCCCAGACCAGGGCACGAACCCACATCCCCTGCATCGGCAGGTGGACTCTCAACCACTGTGCCACCAGGGAGGCCCTCTCTGATTTTTTTAAAGGATCACCTGATTAGGCCAGGCCCACCTGGGATAATCTTTCTTTTGATGAACTCAAAGTCAATGGACTAGTAACTGAGTTACAGTGTGAAATCTCATCCTATTCACAAGTCCAGCCCCCACTCAAGGGGAGGGGATTATATAGAGTGTGTTCACCACGAAGCAGGAATCATGGGGGACATCTTTGTATTCTGCCACCAAGAGGCAGGAGATCAGAAACTACCAGACATTGTGGGTTCCCTGGGGATAGTCATGGAGGGAATTGCTGACCATCCCTAGTCATGAATAGATGAGAAAAGGGGGTGGTTATAGAGCTGGGAGACAGGGATGGCTGTGGGGGAGGGCTACCTAGCAGAAGCTGGACCTTTAGTTGAGGGACACAGCTGGTCCATGGAGACCTAAGCATAGGCTTAGGGTGTCAGAAAGATCAGGACACAAAAGGGATTAAAAATAACTTCAACCAACGGAACCAGGAAATCTAGAAAGGAGTTCATTTAACCTCCGCATGTGCACACATTTTGTGTTTTATGGTTTACATTGTTTTAATTTTGATTTACATAGGGGATCACATGGGGATCCATAATCTTTTCTGAGCTTAGGGCTTCTGAAGATCTGTACCTGCTCCTGCCCATAAACAGCAGGGCCAGGGGAAGGGACTAGGAGAGTCCCTCATCTTAGTGCTCTAGGATGGATAAGAGCATCCCCTTTTCCAGAAGGAAGAAAATGGGAGGAAGGTTGCTACTGATCCCCTTAGGCTCCTTGCATGGTGCTTAAGTACATGGCTTTGGGGTCGGGCTGCCTGAATTTAAGTCTTATTTCTGCCACTTACCAATTCTGTGATCTTGGACATGTCATTCTTTATGATTGAGCCTCAGTTTCCTCATCTGCAAAATGGGAATGATACCAGCTTGCTGAGTCATTGTGAGGGCAACCAAGGCAAATGCACTTAGTAAACACTGTAAAAAGATGGATAATCACTCATTCCTTATTTATTGGATGTCTGTTATGTGCCAAGTTCCATGAGAGGCACTGGGGATGCAGAGGTGACCAGGACATACTAGGTCCTTGCTCCCATGGAGTATATTGTATTTTCATAAACAAATAATGAGTCAGGTTGTGGTAAGGGCTACAAAGAAAAAAAAAATCAGAGAATTCCCTGGTGGTCCAGTGGTTAGGACTCAGCACTTTCACTGCTGGGGCCCAAGTTTGGTCCCTGATCGGGGAGCTTAGATCCTGTAAGCCATGCAGTGTGGCCACAAAACAAAAACATAAAATCACAGAAGAAAAATAATCAGGGGAACAGACTGGAAATTAATGGTGGGGCAGGTTCTATTCTAGAAGGTGTATTGGTCAGGGTTCTCTGGAGAAATAGAACCAACAGGATCTATACGTTTATTATAAGGAATTGGCTCACGTGATGATGGAGGCTGGGAAGTCCCATGATGTGCCATCTGCAAGTCGGAGACCCAGGAAAGTTGATGGTGTAGTTCCAGCTTGAGAACCAGAACTGGTGCTATAAGTTCTAGTCCAAGTCCAAAGGCCTGAGAACTGGAGAGCCCATGGTATAAATTCCAGTCTGAGTCTGAAGATCTGAGAACCAGGGGCAATGATGATGTAAGTCCAGGACTTACAGGAGATGGTATAAGTCTTCTGGGGGCAGGAGAAGACTGGGGTCCCAGTTCAACAGTCGTACAGTGGGAGAAAATTCTCCCTTCCCGTGCCCTTTTTGTTCTACGCAGGCCCTCAATGAATTAGATGATGCCTACCTGCATTGGGGAGGGGGCTCTGCATTACTCAGTCTACTGATTCAAATACTAATTTCACCTGGAAACACCTTCACACACACACACACACACACACACACACAGAGAAATAAATAATGTTTAATCAAATAAGTGAGCAACCCCGTGGCCCACTCAAGTGGACACATAACTTAACCATCACAGAAGGGACAGTCAAGGATGGCCTCTCTGAGGAGGTGACCTTTAAACAGAAGCCTGAGTATTAGTTATCAAAGCTGTGTAACCAATCACTGCAAACTTAAACTAACATACCTTTAGTACTGCACCCTTTCTGCTGGTCAGGGGTCCAGGCACAGCTTTGCTGGGTGTTCTGCTTCAGGATCTCATCTGAAAGCTACCGTCAAGGGCTTCGCTGGGGCTGTGGTCTCATTTGAGGTCTCACTGTGGTCTCATTTTTTTTTTCTTCCTTAAAACCTTTACTTTTCAGACATGACAGAAAAATCTTACAGGTACACATGGAAAAGCAATACATGATCACAGTTGAAAGTGAAGACAATCTAGTCAGAAAGTTTTACTCCTGTCAGCTAATGTGGAAGCTGAAGGATCCACTTCCAAGCACACATGGTTGTCGGCAGAATACAGTGCCTTGTGGGCTGTAGGACAGAGGGCCTCAGTTTCTTGCTGGTTGTCAGATGGAAGGTGCCCCCAGTGCCTTAGCTGGTTGTTGGCTGTTGGCCACCATCAATTCCTTGTCCCATGGGCCTCCCTAGCATGGCTGCTTGCTTCATGGAAGCCAGCAAGGAGACTCTGCTATAAAGATGGGCATTACAGTCTTATATAATGTCATGATGAACATGATGGGGACATTTCCCATCCTCTTTACTGTATTCTATTGGTTAGAAGGAAGTCACAAGTTCTGACCACATGCAAGGGGAGGAGATTATATGGGGGGAGTAAGCACTGGGAGGTGGGGATAATTGGGGGTCACCTTAGCATCTGTCTGCCACAGCTTATATGAAGTGGATGGAGCCAGCCAAGTGGAGATCTGGTCTGCCAGAGGGAAACAGCAAGAGCAAAGGCCCTGAGGCAGGACCCTGCTTGGTGGGTTTAAAGAACAGCAAGAAAGGAGGGTGAGAAAAGAGGTTGAAAGGGTAGTGGGGAGGGGGTCAAATCACATGGGTCTTGCAGGTCAGAGCAAGGCTTTTGGATTTTATTCTGAATGTGACAAGGAGTCACTGGAGAGTTTTGGTCAGGGGAATACTAAGATCTGATTTATTAACTTAATTTTTTCCTAAATTAAAAAAATGCAGTAGAATACACATTACATAAAACTTACCATTTTAAAGGGTGCAATTCAGTGGCATTTAGTACATTCTCAGTGTTGTGAAACCATCACCATTATCTAGTTCCAGAACATTTTCACCATCCCCAAAAGAAATCCTGTACCCACTACCCATTACCCATTAGCAAACACTCCCCATTCTCTCCTCCTCCCAGCCATTGGCAACCAACTGATCAGCTTCCTGTCTCTGTGAATTTACCTATTCTGGGTATCTCATATAAATGGAATCATGTAATATGTATCTGGATTTTTTCATTCAGCATAATATTCATCCACGTTTTAGCATGCATCATGACTTCATTCCTTTTTTTACGGCTGAATAATATTCCCCTGTATGGACATACCACATTTGCTTAGCCATTCATCCATTGATGGATATTTGGGTCATTTCAATATTTGGGTTATTTTGGCCCTTGTGAATAATGAATAATGCTGTTATGAACATTGGTTTACAAGTGTCTTTCGGAACACCTGATTTCAGTTCTTTTGGGTATACATCTATACAAATAGCAGTTGAATTGTTGGGTCATACGGTTACTGTATATTTAACTTGTGCCAGACTGCTTTCCATGGTGGCTACACCATTTTACATCCCCACCAGCAATGTATGAGTGTTCCAATTTCTCCACATCCTTGTCAACACTTATTATTATCCATATTTTTGATTCTAGCCATCCATGTGGGTGCAAAGTGGGATCTTACTGTGCCTTTGATTTGCGTTACCCTGATGACTACTGATGCTGAGCATCTTTTCATGTGCTTTTGGTCATTTGTGTATCTTCTTTGGAGAAATCTCTGTTCAGCTCCTTTGCTCATTTTTAAAAAATTGGGTTGTTTGTCTTTTAGTGGTTGAATTGTAAGAGTTCTTTATATTGGTTTTTTTTGTTTGTTTTTTTTTTGGCTGCATTGGGTCTTCGTTGCTGCATGCAGGCTTTCTCTAGTTGTGGTGAGCAGGGGCTACTCTTTGTTGCAGTGCACGGACTTCTCATTGCGGTGGCTTCTCATAGTGGAGCAAGGGCTCTAGGGCACACAGGCTTCAGTAGTTGTGGCATGAGGGCTCAGTAGTTGTGGCTCGAGGGCTCTAGAGCACAGACTCAGTAGTTGTGGCACACAGGCTTAGTTGCTCTGCGGCGTGTGGGATCTTCCCGGACCAGGGCTCGAAACCGTGTCCCCTGCATTGGCAGGTGGATTCTCAACCACTGCACCACCAGGGAAGCCCTATATAGATTTATTTTTATGGAGCTATTATCACTGCTCCCACTAGGGCTCTGCCTGGATCCACAGGCATCAGGAGTGTCCTCTGCTTAATAGGAAAGGGGCTAGAAATGTCCCTTTCCTTGAGCTGCCCACTCGCTCACTAATCTCCATCAACTTCCCTCCAGAGAGCAGAGCCAATAATCCCTTCTCCCATTAGCCTCAGCCTTCGTGGAAATTTACTGTGAAGGTTCCTTGGGGTCCTCTCACCTAAATGCCTCCCTGGGGCACTGCTCAGCCAGCTTTGTGGGGAACTCTCCAGCTAAGAGGAAGGGGTTCTCTGGGGAGGAGTGTGGGTGTACAGCTCCTGTCTCACCTCCCACCTTGTGGGTTAGAGACTCAGACCCTGGGGTCAGCCCAGAATTCTGCCTGCATCAGGTCTCAGTGACATCATGGCTTTTGCCGAGGCTTACGGACAAATTAGGAAGTTAATCCAGCCAGGAGAGCCTGGGAGCCCCCTAGGGCTTTTGGTCTCTGGTCTGCCACCATGGAGCTCTGTGGCTTTGCCAAACTTACCTGGAGTACTTGGGCCTCACCTCTGAAATGGGCCTGTATCCCTGTTAGAAGGAGTTGGTTTGAAACTTTCAAAACGGATTCTGTGATAGATTTAAGAAATGTCCCATTCAGGGTATCACCTCCTCCAGTAGCCTCTGACCCCTCAGATTACTTCAGGCGACTGCCCAGCTATCTGGATTACCCTACCATCCATATCTCTATTTGGTTGTGATTGCCTGTTACATGTCTCTTACTCTCATTGGCATGTCCCACCACCTTGAGGGTACAAACTGATCATGTCAGTTCCTGCTCAGAACTCTTTGAAGACTTCCCATCGCTTCCCAACTCTTTGAAGACCAAATCCTTACTCTGACCTCAGATCCCTGCATGGGTTTGCATTGTCCTGCTCTTCTGTGTGACCTCGCACGGCCCTTTCCCTCTGCTCCAGCCACAAGAGTCACCTTCGGGTCCTTTATGCTTCCTACCACAGGGCCTTGACACATGCCATTCTCTTTGAATGGTTGCCCTTCCTTTCCCTCCTCCCTTAATCATGCCCACTCATCCTTCAGATTTCAACACAAGCTTCACTTCTTCAGGGATGAGGTCAAATTCTCATTATCAGCTCTGAGGATCCCTCCTTCATAGACTAGTCATTGCTTTCATGATTGGATAAGCAACTGTCTCCCCTTGCAGAGGTCCTGAGAGCAGGGACCATGCCTGTTTGTCTTCCTTTGTAGCCCCAGCGCCTTGCCCAGTTCCTGGAGCAGACTGGGCATTAAGTAAATTATGTTAAATAGCGAAGGTATCTTTGTGCTCTTGGAGTCAGGGCCTGGCACATCGCAGGTGCAAAATAACTGGTTCCGTTTGTGCTGAATAAATGAATGGGTTCTCTGTGGTCTGGTGGATCCCATCTCTGCTTCTATGTGATGTCAATGGCACGGCTTCGGGGTGGACAGACCGGAATTTGAATGCAGCCTCTTCTACTTTCCAGCTGTGACCTTGGCAAGTCTTTTCCTTCTTTTCCAAGAACCCATTTCTTGGTCTGTCTATTGAGGGTCTTCATTGGGGGCTGCAGAAAGGATCTCACGGAGGATGGTTTCAAAGCTCTCTGTTAACCAAAGTCCTTTGCAAATGTACTTGGAGAAATACCACTTCCCCCAACATCCTTCCATGGAGATCAGTGGTTCAGACACTGCTGAGTGAACCCACTTCTGGGTGGGCCCCTGGAGGCCAGGGCTGCAGTCCTCATGTCTCGCCCCTTTCCTGACCCTCCTCTGTCTGAGATGCTTGATAAACAGTGGCACTGGCCGAATTTCCTGGTTCCCTGAGTGATTGGGGTTTGTGGTCACAAATTTGAACATCCTGGATGTAATTCCTGAGTCTGGTCACCTGTGTCTTGCAGGAGGGAGGAAGGTGGACAGATTTAGCAGTGGGATGTGCTGCAGCTGCTTTGGGTCCTGTCTTCTTGCTTTATGGGCACGAGTTCTAAAGCACGGTCACGTGCATGCAACTCCTTTCTCTTCCACTGTAGTCCATATGGAGCTTCCCCCACCCTCGTCCCCCAACTAACTTATCTATTTTTATTGTTTTTTATCTCTTAATTATAACAGAATCCATGCTTGTTGTTTAAAAGAGGTTTCAAATAATAGAAAGTGAAGGCTCTTTTTGCCCCACTTGAATCCCACATTCTAGGGTAACCAGTGCAGAGTGTGGTGTGGGTACCACCAGCCCCTGTCGCTATGACACTCTTAAAACTTGTATGTGAAATGCTGGAGGGGGTGTGGAGAAAACGGAACACTTTATGGGGGCAAACTGCTCTTCAGGCTCACCTTGGAAATTCCTACTCAGTGCCAGTGTCACCTGCTTCGTGAAGACTCTTGCTTACCTCGTGTCCCGCTGGACCCTGGACCAGCTTCCAGCCCGGCACCCAGTGCTCTGACTTTTGTTTCCTCATGTGTGGATCTTTTTTTCAACCAGTCCATTGTGTCTTAAAATGAAGTTCCCCCACTGCCTCTCAATCTCTGAGGCTAGGTGGGCTCATTAAAAATGCAGGCCCCTCTGAATCAGCATCTCAGGGGGTGGGCTCAAAATCTGCCTTTCTAACAAGCCGCCTGCCAAGTAATTCTTTTTTTTTCTTCTACTTTTTATTTTATATTGGAGTATGGTTGATTAATAATGTGATAGTTTCAGGTGTACAGCAAAATGATTCCGTTATGCATATACATGTATCTATTCTTTTTCAAATTCTTTTCTCATTTAGGTTGTTACATAATATTGAGCAGAGTTCCCACTCCTTTTTCATTTAACAATGTATCTGGAAAATTGTTATACCTCAGTCCATATAGACGTCCTGTGTTCACATTTATTTATTTAATTTTAAGGAAGTAATATATCCATTGTTAAAATATATAATAAAACATATTAAATGTATTTATGTGTAAAATATATAAATATATTTCAAGGAAGACAGTGAAAAATCTCCCTCCCACGTCTATGCAATCCCTCCCCCACGAATAACTATGATTCTTAGTTTTTTATATCTTCCCATATATATATATATATCCAGAGTATATTTATATTCTTACTCTACCCCTCTTTTTTACTCAAGAGTGATACACTATATATGTGTATTTTAGAGATATTTCCATTTTAGTACATAAACAGTTTCTTCATTCTTTCCTTTCTTTTTTTTTTTTAAACAACTGCATATAGCACAGCATTCCACAGTATGGATAAATCAAAATGTGTTCATTCTTTTAGAACCTATTATTTTAATTCACTAAATAAGTGATGCAGCGTAGGTATAAAACTCAAGGTGCAGAGGGGTAGCCAGTGAAGAGTCAGTTTCTCCCACTTCTGTCTCCAGATTACTCACTTCCTCCATCTGGAAACAAACACCATTCCCAGGGTCACACTGTCCTTCTTGAGTTGGGCTGTGTAATACGTGGTGTACACACACACATGCATACATACACACTTACACTTTTCCCTTCTTTTTCAGCCTCAACCAATGAGGCAGAGATTAGCCTGCACAAACACCTCTGTTCTCAGGTGTGGATGGATTGGGACGTGTCATCACTGAGTTCAATGCCAAGGGCATTGCCAATTTTGATGGATATTTCCAAGTTTTGTTCCTAGGAAGCGCCATATACATCTCTCCGCGGATCCTTCAATGCCCAGGGTCTGGGCTGGTTCTGAAGGGAGGGGAAGCCAAGGGGAAGTCTGCCTCCTCCTCTTTGCTCAGCCTTACCCTTTGTGTCCCTCCTTCCAAACTTTCCCCCAGCTCTGGCTTCATGGTCAGCCTTTTCTGGGCAGTGTGCTTGCTCCTGTATCCCCATCAAACTGAAGCTCCATTCACAGGTCTTTTGTATCACCAAGTCCATATGTCCCAAAGGGTCTTCTCTGCAGGTGAATAGGTGGAAGGGAACAATTTTACTCCTCCAGTCAAATACATAGTTTCACCAATTCTGGGTGAAACTACGTTAAAGCAGCTGTCTTTACTGCAGGACTTTTCAGTGCCTCTAGTATGCTAACATACATTGGGATCTCTAAGAGGTCTTAGAGTCTGTAGACTGCTTTGACTACACAATTTCAGACATGCCAATATGGTTTCACTGCTTTATTGTAATGAAGAGGAGTCTGAAGCCCAGAGAGGGAGTGCTACTTGTCCAGTGTCACACATCGATGGTGGAGATCTGAATTTCTAGCCTTCCCGTGTCCGTGACAGCAATGAAGTAAGTGCTCAGTGCCCTCTCCCTGCACTAGCAGTTCTAAATGTGGAGCATCAAGGTGTCCTGGTGACCTTCAGGGACACCAAGACACGTAGATTCACTAAATTTTGTTTTTGGGGGCCACGTCATGTGGCTTGCAGGATCTCAGTTCCCCGACCAGGGGTCGAACCTGGGCTACGGCAGCGACAGTGCTGAATCCTAACCACTAGGCCACGAAGGAACTCCCTAGATTCATTAAATTTAAAATAACTGCATAGGATCCTTCAAAAGTGTTAAGATCACGAAAACAAGGGAAGGTGAGAAACTGTCACAGACTGGAGGAGAGTTAGGAGACATGACCACTAAATGCAACATGCTTTCTTGGGGTGGATCTGCTTTAGTGGAAAAATGGGTGAAATCCAAATAAAATCTGTAGTATAATTAATAGTACGGCACCAATGTCAGGTTCTTAGTTTTGATCAGTGTACCATGGTCATGTACGATATTAACACTGGGGGGTGCTGGGTGAAGGATATACCAGAAGGCTCTGTTTTATCTTTGCAGCTCTTCTATAAACCTAAAATGATTTCAGAAAAGGAAGCTTCGCGGCCTGCAGAGTGTGGGTGGCTGCTGCGTTCTCGGGAACCGTCGTCCACGATACAGCAGTGCAGCCATGGCAGAGCTGCAGCCCACGTCCAGCAGACTCACCGACGAGGCTGCCCTTGGCTGCTGCTCCTACCCGGACCCCAGCACCAAGGATTTTCTCTTGCAGCAGATCATGCTGCAAATTAAGGATCCTAAGTAGTCACTGGATTTTTATCCTAGAATTCTTGGAATGACACTACTCCAAAAATTAGATTTTCCCACTATGAAATTTTCACTCTATTTCTTGGCTTATGAGGATAAAAATGATATCCCAAAAGATAAAGATGAAAGAGTAGCATGGGCATTCTCCAGAAAAGCTATGCTTGAACTGACACACAACTGGGGCACTGAAGAGGATGAGATGCAGAGTTACCACAGTGGCGATTCAGACCCTCGGGGATTTGGTCACATTGGAATTGCTGTGCCTGATGTTCACAGTGCTTGTGTAAGATGTGAAGAACTGGGAGTCAAATTTGTGAAGAAACCTGATGACGGTAAAATGAAAGGCCCGGCATTTATCAAGATCCTGATGGCTACTGGATTGAAATTTTGAATCCTAACAAAATGATAATTTTATTTAGTTCTGTGAGAATGCTGCTTTGAGATTTCAGTGAAGACATTGTGGAAGGTAAAAAAGGAAACAATGTGATTCAGGATATTCAATTAAGGGCTTCCCTGGTGGCGCAGTGGTTGAGAGCCCGCCTGCCGATGCAGGGGACGCGGGTTCGTGCCCTGGTCCGGGAAGATCCCACATGTCACGGAGTGGCTGGGCCCGTGAGCCATGGCCGCTGAGCCTGCGCGTCTGGAGCCTGTGCTCCGCAACAGGAGAGGCCACAGCAGTGAGAGGCCAGCGTACCGCAAAAAAAAAAAAGGGAGAGGCCACAGCAGTGAGAGGCCAGCGTACCGCAAAAAAAAAAAAAAAAAAGATATTCAATTAACAGAAGCATCTAGGACTGATGGATTATTGTCTCAATTCAAATTATTCTTAAGTCCATTTCCCTTTCCTATTTCAGGTATGTTTTTCACCTAACTGTTCAGCCATTCTAGTTTTAAAGTAGTGCTTTGTCTTATGTCCTTGAATGTAGTTGTATAACTTTACTTTTTAAGGCGATAATTAGAACAATTCCCTTCAGGGGCTGCATTTGCCTTCTATCTCCTGAAGAGATACAAGTCTACAAGTCTGCCTTTGAATCATCATTTTCACGAAAAAAAACCCAAAAAACCACTTAATATGTTTTTGTTGTGGTTACCTTCTGGGGTTTCAGTTCCTCAGAAGTAACTTTTCAGAATGGGAAGTAAAGAACCCCGAACAAAAATGAAGCTTCATGTATATTTCAAAAATAAATAAATAAGTAAGTAAATAAGTAAACAAATAAATAAAATTATTTCAAAATAGAAAGCTAAAAATACATATATTAGTTATGCTAAATCAAACTCCATCCTGTACTGGATTCAGCCATAGAAAAACAGAAGCAAGCCCAAAGTGTATGTTAGAATGCTGTATGAAAATATCTTTGGGAAATATACCCAAACATGCTGATCGTCTTGGTTCCTTGTGAGGAGGGCCCTTGGGTGGCTACTGTGAAAGGAGGGAGACTTTTCACAGTTGATTCTTTAATACCTTTTGGATTTTGAACTATGTACATGTATTCTCTTTCAACAATTAAATCTTAAAAATAATTGAAGAGAGAAATTGGAAAAACATTAATTCGGACTTTTGGGGGCAAACAGAATGAATGAGACAGTAACAATACTGCTCGTTGCTGTTAGTGTTTATTGGAGTTCCTGTGATGTGCTTGGTGCTGTGGTGAGCACGGAACAGGGAAGAACTCACTGAATCCCCTCAACAATGCAAGACCCCCATTTGATAGAAGAACAACCATTTGTTCAAGTTGTCGTGTAGAAAGTGACAGAGCTGGAATTTGAGGTCAAGTCTGCCTCATTCCATCACCTGAGCTTTTAATCATTCTTTCTACTACTGTGGTATAAATATGCATGCAGGAGGCTATGGGAGCAAACAAGACGAGGCATGCAGCAGACGCTGTTGGAGCCCTGCCCATAGTCCCTTGCCCTGCATTTCTTTCCATGGGGTGGGGAGAGGCTCTCTCTGGCCATTGGACCTGCGCTACCCATGCTCTGGTCAGCTAAAAGAGCTGGTGAATTACACCCCAACCAATGACTAATAGAAGCTGGTGTATAGATACCCTAGCTCCCTCCCCTCTGGGTGACAACCTGTGTCATTTGAGTGACAGGATTGAGCCCTGTTGCCCGCGGTGGTAACCTGCTTGATAACATATCCCTTCCCCGTCTCACTTCTCTTCTCTCCTACCAAATAAATCACCTGCGTGCAAATATTCATCTCTGGGTCTGCTTCTGGGAGCTTCCAGGCCAAGAAGAGCCCCTAATCTAGTCTGGAGGAGTAGAGAAGACTGCCAAAAGCAAGTGAATTTTATTTATCTTTATGTCTTTAAAAATGAGATGTATTTTACATTTAGTGAAATCTTGATCTTTAAGCATATAGTTAGATCAATTTGATAGAGGTGTACACTTGTGTAACCCACATACCCATCGAGAGAGAGCATGTCCACCACTCCAGAAAATTCCCTTGTGCCTTTCTCAGGCAATCCCTCCATCCCCAGAAGCACCCCCTTCTCTGATTTCTACCACTATAGGTTAGTTTTTTCTATTCTAGCACTTGTAAATGGAGTCATACAGTAAGTGCCCTTTTGCATTTGGTTTCCCTCACTCAGCAGAATGCTTCTGAGATGTATCCATGCTGTAGCATATGTCAATAGCTCATTTCTTTTCTATTGCAGTAGAGTATGAATATATCATAGTGTGTTTATTTATTCTCCTGGGTGGACAGGTACCTGAGGTATTTCCAGGTTTTGCCTATCATGAATACAAGCTGCTATGAACGTTCTTGCACAAGACTTTTTTGAGAATCTATGTTTTCATTTCTTTTAGATAAATTTCTTGGAGTGGGATTAATTGGTCACATGACAAGTATATATTTAACTTTTTAAGAAATTGCTAAATGGTTTCCAAAGTGACTATAGCATTTTGTATTCCCACCCATAATAAATGAGCACTCCAGTTCCTCCACATCCCTGCCAACACTTGATGTCATTGGGCTTTTTCATGTTATCCATTTAGCTGGGCATGTAAGGGCAAACTGGACTTTGGAGAGTGGGGGAACACAGGCCTCCAGAGTGTCAGGCATTACCCAAACAGCGTGACAGTTGCCAAATATGGGTGATTTCTTTGACAATTTCAGCAAACAGGGAAGTCCCCCTGTAGAGAGCCAACTCTGAATACCTTTTCTCTTTTTCCCACTGTGCTGGAAGCAGACAGCATGCCTCTCAGGCTCAGACCAGGAAGTCTAGTTCTGAACTTTGTCTCTTGGGTGTGAGCAAGTAAAACAAAATTTTTGGGGGGGCTTTAAACATTTTTTTCTTTCTGATTCTGTTGGACCAAGGGAATCCGATTATTTACAGAGTACAGGCGATTTTATGAGAAGTTTAAAGGCAAATTCATCTGTGCTAAGCTACAATCTGGTGATGGGGTCAAAGCTTTGCAGTTACACATCCACTGAGCAGCCGAAGGAGATATTAGCACCAACAGTGACAGATCTTAAACCCTGATCTTCCAGCTTTTTGAAAGCTCATTCCCCTGCTTGAAAAGTTTTACTGGCTCCCATCACCAGAAGACGAAAATACACACTCCACAAACCCTTGGGTGGAGAGTACTCTCCACCTACTTCCTCTCTGTTCCAGTTCTACTGACTCCCTTGGGTGTCTCAAATATGCCAAACTCCTGCCCAGGGCCTTTGCATGTGATATCTCCTCTGCCTAGAATGCTCTGCTTCCTGCTCTTAATGGCTGGACTTCTTAACCTTGGGTCTCAGCTCTTCAGCATTTTTGCCACCTTTTCAAGAGATTACTTTCCCTAATCACCAAATCAAAATCATTTCTTTACAGAACTAGACTCCTCGTCTTTTTGTTGGAGAAGAAGAATCTATGGGAGTCACAGACCTTCCCCTCCAACAATCTGGAGGGAGAAGAGAAAAACACCAATGACCCACCTTTGGTTTGTTTTTCTGTCGGGAACATAGAGATGTGCATTGCAACATCATTCCAAGGGCAGTCCACCATCAGGTAAGATCATCAATCCAAATGCCATGATTTTCTTGGGAAGTTATTTTTACAGGATGTGGCCACCATTTCTAAAGTCTTAAGAATTGTTCAAGACCCTTTTGCTCTCTGTGTACTTTCAAGACAAGTTGTTAATAGTTATAAATGTTAACAACTTGTATAAGCCTCCACATGGCACTGAATAACGAGATCGTGTGTTCCTAAGATGGTTCTCAATTTCACATCTTCTCAAATCTGGCTCTCTGAACTTTGTTTTCTAATGCAGGAAGAGATCTGTGCCTTGGTCATTGCAGGGGAGAAGAGCCTTTTCTTTCGTCTCCTTCTGGGAGGACTTAGTAGGAACATGCATGTGCGTGCAATAACTGGATGGATGCACAGTGGTGAAAGCTAAGCTGAAGTGTCTGATGAATTGGTTGGAGGCCCAAGGGCACAGGGGGCCTGCAGCGGTGTGTGGGCAAGTGTTCCTATTGGACCAAGAACCTGCCCTTCCATGTACTTCCCCGCTTGGTGCAGACACCACAGTGGCCAAGTGCAGACTGAGGTCACCTTCCTGGGCAGAATGGGGGGAGCAGGGAGGCATTGACATTGGGCAGAGGGAGACCAAGGGGCAGAAGGGCTCTGGGGAGGGGGATTCAGCCTCAGCTCAGACCCCTGTCTATTGTCCCAACCATGAGAGCTGACCGTTGTCACCATGAGTCACAGGATCTATGATGTAGCCATCTGGGGCCTTGATGGAAACTCCACAGGAGTTCCCAGGCTAGGAAAACCCTCTTTCCTGTTTCAAAGTTCTTTCTTTACACTTCTGAGGGTTCATTCCCACCACTCACCCCTACACAGGATTTATCACTGTGTCCCAGCTGAGAAGCTGGGGATGCCAGGCCTCTGCCCATGAAGATGCCCCTTAGGAGGCTTCCTACACGGACACCAGGAAGTCAGGGTGAGCCCCCGGAGCTGTGGCCCAGGTTGCCCAAGTGAGCAAGAGTGACCCGTTGACCATGGGAGTGGTATCTTGCTTTGGAGGATGGGCAGTGCCACCCATTAGACATTGTGGCTCTCGGAAGCCAAGCTGTCACCAGCAGGTTGGGCAAAAAGTCAAGAGTGAAAAGAAAGACAGAAGTATTTCCCCCAGCACTTCTCTGGGTGGGGAAAAGGTATTGGCCAAAGTTCTTAACTTCTGGGCTGCGGAAGAATAAGAGAATAAGGGAATACCCTTCCTTATATACTTCCTCAACCTAGGTCTTGGCTTAGCCAGTCCTGCTGTTGTATTGTCATGTATTGAAGGTAGATGGAGTCCTGTCTCAGTCTGGGTTCCCCCCACAAAGCAGAGCCCAAGATGAGGGTTTGGATGCTGAGGTCTAGTTGGAAGGAGGTGCAGGAAGCAGGAGCGAGGGGGCGGGGAAGTGGGAAGAGGAGAAGCCAGCATGGCAGGCTGTAGGGAGCTGGTGTTTCTCTGGGCAACAGGGCTCCGCCCTGTGAGACACCCTCTGAGGAGCTGTGCTGAGAATGCCTCAGAAATGTCCCTCTGAGGGACTGGGGCAGCATTCATCCCCCAACTCCCGTCCACTCCACCCCCCAGTGGAGGGGCAACTCCCCCTACTTCCTGGCTGCACCTGCTGGAGAACTGAGCTGTTTCTGCTGTTTGGGGAAGACCCATTGGCAAAACAGTGGAGCCATTCCCTGGCTTGTCTTTGAGATGGGACGCGGCCAGTGTGCATGGAACTGTCTGCCACAGAGACACCAAGAGGTTGTGATGCAGCCCCCCAATCTCCCTTTAGATGTGGATAATAAGGATGGCAACCAAGTCAGTCTAGAATCCAGGTGGCCTCTGGAGCCAGACTGCCTGGGCTGGAATTCCAGTGCCACTCTATGGCGTTGGGTCAGTTCCTTAGCCTCTGTGAGCCTCAGTTTCCTCCTCTGTACAATGGGAACAACCCCAGGGCCTCAGTCCTGGAGTGAATGTTGGCTGGAATATGACACAGGAGGCTCTTCGCTCAGCCACAGGCACAGAGGAAGTTCCCAGTAAGCATTTGCCGTTGTGTGTATGGTTCCAACGTGGGCTTTGAATTCTATCCTGATGGAGCCCATGGTGGGAGGAGGTGGCAGGTGTGGGTATCTTTTAGAGTGCTCTGTGATGTGCAGGAGAGTGTGGAAACAAAGGGCAGAAGGTGAAAGGCAGTTATGGACATAACCAAATGGACCAGGAGGGATTTTGCCCTTTCAGGCACTTGTTTCTGACTCAGGTCCCCTGCCTGCGCCCCAGAGCTTCCATGATTCACTGGGAGCACCAGGCACTCGCCCTCTGGCCCCTCCCCGCCCTCCTCTCTTGAGTGCGCACCCATCTCACGGCCCCAGCACCTCAGCCCATTCTCCTTGTTAACAATAAACACAAATCCTGTTATCTCCCCTCTCTCGCAGCACTTGCCCCTTGATTTAAGCTGCCTTCTCTTCCCCTTTCATCAGCCCTGGGCCCCTCCTGTCGTATATCTTGCCTTTATCTACTTCCCCGCGCTAGGTAGCCTTGCGCACGATCGATTCGCCAGGGGTGGGGAGATGGCAGGCCACCTGCTCGGCCGCCGAGGCCCGCTGTTCTTCTCAGGTGCCCGGGCCAGTATTTCTTGTTAAGCTTCTGTCTGTCCATGTTCGGTTTCTCATTAGGTTTCTGGCCGAGCTTGGTAGTATTTCTTGCTCCTCCGCGGCACAGCCTGGAGATCCCTAGTAATTCTTAAAGGGCGAGATGGAGAGGTGTACCTTTAGAGCGCTCTAGAATCCATCTGGCCTGTGGCTTGAAGTGGCACGTGGGGGTTTGTGGGCAGAGGGTTGATGGGGAGTGGCTCCCATGATGGGGACTTGGTGGGTCCCTGGGTCACACTGTGGGTTTGCTCCTGTGCCTGCTGCGGCCACCTCCCCCTTGCGTCTCTGCATCAGAGTGTCATCACAACAAACTGGGAACGGGTTCTCTGGTGACAGCCTCATCCCACGCCATCACTGGAAAGACCCCAGCAGCTCTGCTAATAATCCAGGTGTGGCAAGTTCTTCCTATCCCCGACTCAGTTTCCTCGCCTGTGAAACAAGTTGGTTTCTCTTTCTTTTGTTCCTTTCTTCATTTCTTTAACAAACACGAAACCTGCAAAGAGTGTTCATGATGTCCCAAGTAGTGTTCTAAATACTTTACAAATATTGACACCTTGAGATTCTCCTAGCCACCCCATAACAAAGTTTTACAGATGAGAAACCATGGCACAGAGAGGCTAAGCGACTTGCCCAAGGCCACACAGCTAACAAGTGGCAGAGCAGGGATGCAAACCCAGGCACTGGCTCTAGCGCACATGCTCTCAAGAGGTGTTTCCTCTTGATGGTCTTGTGGCCTCCATCCAGTTCCCAAACACTGCTACAGTTGATTCTTGTTATTCAAGCTAGTTAAGTTTTATAAAGTAGTCTCAAACACTGAACTGGTGAATATCGAACCATTGCTCCTAGGGGACATACAGGGTTAGGGTCCTGAAAGCCTCTGGTCAGGACATTTTTATCAACTGATCAATACGTAAACTTGTTTTATGTGTGTTTCTGTTTAAAGACACCTGAGTTAATATATATTGTTGATTCGTTACATTGAACTCACAGCCAATAGCACTATAGCTCCTGCCTGAATAAAGGTTCTCCGACACATGTATTTTCTCCATAAGGTACATCACAGCCTTCATAGGCTTGGGAACACTAGATAGCTAAACAGCAAAATGAAATGAACAAAGAGACAAACAAAAGCAGCAAAATCACCAACGAAAAGCATACCAATGCAAAAAATGTGGCACCCTTTAGACCACAAAAGGACACCTGTTCACAGCATGAGAGCTGAAACAGGAAGGCAGAGTGCCACCCTGCTCAGCCCAAGGTGGGTATGTTCACAACGGGTGACTTAAATGTTTTGCTGCTCTGCACATGACCACAGATGACTGTGGAAATTGATTTGGGGGTTACGCGTACATTTTAGCAAGTAGGCGAATTTGCAAATACAGAACCCATGAATAATAAGGGTTGGTGGTATTTTGTATTACTCCCCTGCTTAAACATCTGCTCAGGCTCCTTACCATCTACTATGTCAAATAAATAGAAACGTCACCTGCCTGCCTTTCAAGGGTTTTAATAACCAGCCCCATTCCATCCATTAAGACATGTTTCCCTTTACTCCTGGGGCCACCTCCGTTCTCCCTGGGCCTGGTCCCTCTTCTTAGTATTCTGTCATATCACCAGCTCACTCCTAACTTCACACCTTTGCTCTCTGTTTCCCCTCTGGGCACGTCCTCCCTTCTTTCGCTTATCTACCAAACCCTACCTCCAGTTTAAAGGTCACATCAAATTTCTTTTTTCTTTGTATAGCTTTGTCCCACTGATGATCCTTTCCTGGATGTTGTAGGCTCATACCATACTGGAGGTTAATTTCTTTAAATGTCCTTTTGTGATTCTCTCACAAACAGCCTGCATGTGGGGAATTTCCCACAAACCACTGTTTGATGACACTCTCAGAATAGGAGACGTCCAAGTTACACTGATCACGTTTGGGCTTGGATAGTGAGGATGTTTTGGTTACAAGTGTAGAAGGAGGGGTAACATTGTACTCACCATGGAGACCTGGCCGGAGGAATGTGTTAACTCTTCAGAAATACCAATCCGTCTCCTTACATAACATAGAACAGTGAGCCAAGGATAATTAGACCATCAAAGGGGTCTTATCTAGAACTGAGGGCTTCCCTGGTGGTGCAGTGGTTGAGAGTCCACCTGCCGATGCAGGGGATGCGGGTTCGTGCCCCGGTCCGGGAGGATCCCACATGCCGCGGAGCGGCTGGGCCCGTGAGCCATGGCCGCTGAGCCTGCGCATCCGGAGCCTGTGCTCCGCAACGGGAGAGACCACAACAGTGAGAGGCCCGCGTACTGCAAAAAAAAAAAAAAAAAAAAAAATAGAATTGATCTGTTCAGCGAGGTAAGCCTCTGCTTCTAACAGCCTCAGGGCGAGCTGGCCACGTGTGCAAGGAGCAGGGGCAGGGTGGGAGTTCTGAGATCTCAACTTGGGTAGGGGCTGGTCACCACAGGAGGACTTCAAGCCCCCTCTCCGGGACCCAGCTTAGCCCTGATGATGCTCGTTCCCCTCTTCCACCCTCCATGGAATAAGTAACTGGAAATGGAGCCCAGCAACAGCTGGTCCAAATCATAGTCTGCGAGGGGTATTTGTCTTGCTCGTTTTCCCATGTCTTCATCCTGAGGGAAAAGACCGCTCCCCAACCCCAGTGCCTTGCTCTGGGGCACAGATGAAGGACAGGTGAGATGGGCAGAGGGTGCCGCCTCTTTCTGCCCATTACGTATACCCTCCTTTCCTTCTTAAAGTGCTCCTTGTCAACAATATTCAGTTAGGTTGAAACCTGCCGATCGACCAAAGTGGGTTTGGATAAACTAGTCTTGGATTCCATCAGTGAATTGGCGGCGTGCAGAATGTCAGAGCTAGGAGGAAACTAAGGGGGATGGTGGTCAAGTTCAAAACTTTCTTCTTGAAAAGAAACGGAGGCCCAGCTCGGGGAAGATCACACAGCTAATTCATGTCAGAGAGCCTCTCAGAATTGGGGCTGTCCTGCAAACGTCTCCACTTTCTGTCCCTATCTCTTTGGACATTTCCCCCTAGGCTTAAAGTCGGTTCCCCAACCTTAGGTGTGTTAGTAGGTGTAATGGACAGGTTAGGCATTAGGGCAGAGATCCAACCTGGCCCTGCGACCCATCGGCTGTGTGACCTTGAGCAAGTCATTTACCCTCTCTGAGCCTTGGTTCCCTTATTTGTAAATATAAAGTTAGCGATGCCCACCTCACGGCCCTGTTGTGAGGAATAAGTGATACGATTTATGTGATATTAAACTAATATTTACTGAGTCCTCCTAATTGAAGGCCCGTAGTAGATGCTCAAGAAATGTTGGTCCCTTTATTCCTTACCCTTGACGTGTCCCTACATCCAGGTAATTTACACCCATTCTCTGTGTTCCATTGAGGAGAGTGTGTTATTCTTTGTACAAAAACAATTCTAATGGTGGGGTTTCAGGCTGGGGTGTGTGTGGGGGGGCCCCTTTGAGAGACTCTCCTGTCAATTCTGAGCCCTTCTCAGGAACTAGACTGACCTCGGCTTCTGCATTGTTTTCATTCCAGCCAAAAATGTTTTGAAATTGGGGCCCAAAGCTGGCAGATCCGAGAGGCTTGTGCCCACCCCCTGCACTTCTCTCCTTGTCTGTCTCAGGTGGACGAGCTGGCCACAGAGGATTTTCCTTATGGTCACAGGATGATGAAGAACCATGCACTAAGACACTTCTCTGAAGGGTGACACTTTTCATGGCCCCCTCTTCTCTGAAGCAGTGGGAGAGGGGGAGAAGGGGAGAGGAGGAGAGGTGCTGGGTTCAGTGCTACACATCCCGGGTTCCAGTCCCAGCCCTGGCTCTTGCTGTGTGATTTTGGGCAGGATGTTCCGTCTCTCCAAGCCTTATTTATCAAGTAGGGGTAACAATTGTTCCCACCTCACAGCTGTTAGGGGATTCAGTGATGGGATGTATGTAGCCAAGGGTCAGCACCCAGTAACAGCTCACTAAATATTAGCTATGCCTAGAGACAAAGAAGGCAGGATTCCAATTGTAGAATCGACTTCCAGAAGGTTGGACTGTCTTAAATATTGGGCAAGTCCCTTTCCCTCTCTGGACCTCAATTTCCGCATCTGAAAAATAGGGGTGGGACAGATGGAACCAGATGGCAGGTGTTTACATGGGTCCGAGGAGCTCAGGCCACTGGCCCCACCTCTGCCACCTGTAAGACTCTACCCTCCAGCTGGCAGGAGCCCTGTTTCTCTCCCTCCCCAGTGCTTCTTTAGCCCCCAGCACACGGCGTCTGGCAGAGGATGGACACCAGACAAATTCATGTTCCATGGATGGAGGAGCCCTGCCTTGGTCTGTTTTATTTACTGGGTTTTTGCATATGATTTTGTTTGAACAAAGAATCACAAGGTTCATCAGTTAGTCCCCAGCAGGAAACACACAGCACACACAAATCGAGATAATTCAAGGAGAGTTTAATAAAGGGATTGCTTACAAAGGTGTGGGCAGGGTATAGGGAAACCACACAAGATAGCACAATCTCTGGGGTCTAGTTACAGAGGGTACCAGCATCATTCCTAGACCAGAAGATGTGACCAGGGAGGGATAAGGGTTACGTGGTCTCCAGGCGGGGGCTGAGACTCTCAGTGAAGGGATGCAGCCACCTCTCAGAGACCCTGGCATGTAGGAACAGAGGGGATAAGTACCCTGACCTCCATTCCCCCCTTCCACCACCCACTTCTCATTTCCTTCTGGACCTCCCATTGGCAGAGCCCAACCAGAAGGCAGAAGGCAAGACAGTCCATTGCAGTCCACACGTGTCAGCCTCTGGGGCAGATAGTTGGGGAGAAGGGTAGCGAGGGGATGGGGGTGGTGAAAAAGGAAGATGCCCGCGGCCAACACCCCCGACCCTGCAAAACACAACCCAGGATTAGCTCCCAGATCGCCACTTTCTAAGGGTCCTTCCAGGTCTGTCATGCACAGACTCTTCAATATGTCCAGCCTTACCAAGGTCCTATTGTAGCAGCTCAGAGTTGGAGGGGGCTGGTCTGGTACTAATGGTGCAATTTTGTTACATTAGGTCAAATAATGCCTATATTCAGATGTCAGGTTTTTGGGTCATGGGATTTTTCCTCTTTCCTTCCTCCTTCCTTCCTTCCTTTCCTCCTTCCTTCCTTCCTTCCTCCCTCCCTCCCTCCCCACTCTCCTCCCTCCCTCTCTCTTCCTTCCATCTCTCTCTCTCTTTCTGTATTTTCTACACATGAACAGATATTCCTCCTGCTGCTCTGGGATGCTGATAGTGGGAGCAGATATATAGCATTTCTGCCGTGATATAAGGGCTGCTGCAGTGCACAGCTGTCTCCCACGAAGGCGCTGCTGGGTGTAAAACTGCACTTCCTTGTCAGCGTTGGTCTTCATGGCTGTCTACTGACTTTTCCAGAAATTCGTGCAGAGCAGAGTTTCTCAAACAAGGGAGATTTTGTGCCAGTCCCCTTCTCCTGGGGGACACGTGGCACTATCTAGAGACATTTTTGGTTGCCACAACTAGGGGTTTGCTACTGGCATCTGGGGAGTCAAGGCCAGAGATGCTGCTCAACCTCCTTCAATGCACAAGACAGCCCCGCCCAAAGAATTATCCAGTCCAAAATGTCAGTGGTCCTGGAGTGGAGAAGCTCTTTTGTAGAGGGAGCCTCTTCATGTGGCTTTGGTCTTGGAGAGTCTCCCTTTTCCTCAATTCCCTCTACTACCTTCTTGCTATGTGATTATGAAGACTCTTGGATACCTCCAGCAACAGGGAGCTCACTACCTGTTTTGAAGCCAGCCAGGCCTGGTCTTGATCTCGGCTCTTCCACTAGCAGCCATGGAACTCTGGGCTTCCCCACAGGTGGGAGTGGCTCCACCACTCTGCGCCTAAATTTTGTCCAGGACCATGGGATCAGCAGTAGCCCTGCTTCACAGGTCATATGAGGCTCAGATGAGATGATGCTCTTAAGTGGCCAGCTCAGCACATGGCACAGGGTGAGACTGCTCGGGAAGTGTTCTCAGCTATGAATGGCCCGCCCTGGCTGGTTTCATCACCTGGGTCGTGGATGCATCAAGGGAAGATGAACTGCAGGGTCTTTCATGCCTGGGAAATTTCAGAAATCCAGAGAAGTTTAACGCTGAGTGAGGAAGAAAATATAGGCTCTTGGGGGAACGTTTTCCTTTGGGGTTGTTTCCGTTTGGGGGAGGGGTGGTCTCTGCGGATGCTCGGAGGAGACCTGATAGCAAGGTTTTGTTTGTTTGGTTTTTAAAACATTTTTTAAAATTAATTAATTAATTAATTTTTGGCTGCGTTGGGTCTTCGTTGCTGCGCACAGGCTTTCTCTAGTTGCGGCGAGCAGGAGCTACTCTTCATTTTGGTGTGCGGGCTTCTCAATGCAGTGGCTTCTCTTGTTGCGGAGCACGGGCTCTAGGTGTGCGGGCTTCAGTAGTTGTGGCTCGCGGGCTCTAGAGCGCAGGCTCAGTAGCTGTGGCGCAGGGGCTTAGTTGCTCTACGACATGTGGGATCTTCCCGGACCAGGGCTCAAACCCGTGTCCCCTGCCTTGGCAGGTGGGTTCTTAACCACTGTGTCACCAGGGAAGTCCCAGCAAGGTTTTAGGATCGTTTGTGAAGGAAAATCAGAATTGCTAACGAAGGCAATGGCAGGCACCAGTTAAGTTGGCAAGTGGACGGTTCTGACCACCACTCATTCCATTTCCCTGCAGCGCTCAGGACTCCATAGCGCACCCCAAAGGTGGGTACCAGTGGGACCTACCTGAAGAGACTCAAAGGTGGTGGGATGGGGAGGGAGGAGGAGAGGGAGGGGATGCCCCAGGTGAGCCCAAACATCTCGGTCCGGAGACCCTTGCACTGCCGGAGCACCACTTAGAACTGTCCCTCTGCTCTCCCCAGTGCGTGACGTTGGAGGGATACGTAGGGTTTGGGGAGCAGGTGTGCATGGGGCTTAGGCCTAGGTGCCTGGTCTCTGAGTGATGACCTCTCCCACCTCCATTCCTATAATGCTAACAGGTATAAAGCTCTCATACTGTTCAGGCTCCACGCTAATTCTCTCGCCTGGTCCTCACAACATCCCTCTAAGTCGGGGTCTGTTACTGCCCCATGGAGCGGATGAGGAGCTTGAGGCTCAGAGAAGTGAGGCCCCGTGCCTGCGGTTACACAGGTGAGGAGGGGCACAGGTGGGACCCACTGTAGGCAGCCAGGTTCCAGAGCTCGACTGCTCAGTCCTCTCCCAAAGAGCTCCCATCTGACTCCATCCATCTCCCCTCAGCACAGGATCCCCTAATCTACGTGAGAAACTGACTGTTGGCGACATTTCATCTTGCTTGGAGCCTGATGGTGATAATTTGCAGCCTTGCCAAGGTGGGGAGAGTCAATATATTATTCAAAGCAAATATAAAGTAAGGGATGTAGTGTAGAGGGCAGTGTGGACATGGATGTGGAGCCTGCAGGGCCAGGGGCCCAGACCTGTGGAAATAGTTACTCATCCCGGCTCACCCACCCACGGCTCCCTGGACCAGGGTCTAGTCTGTGGTCACATGACCCTACAAACAAATACAGAATCATGAACTGTGATGGGTCCTGGGAGAGATCAGAGCAAGTGTGTCCAACAGCCCCAAGACAGCCCTCAAGTTCAATGAATGAGTTGCACAGAGTCCCTGCAAGTGCTTTACTAGAAAGGACGCATGGTTACAGTTTATTACGTGAAAGGATGCAGATTAAAACCAGCAAAGGAAAAAGGCACATAGGCAGAGTCCAGGAGACATCTGGCCTGAGCTTCCTGTTGTCCTCTCCCAGTGGAGTCGTGAGGACGGTGCTTCTTTCTCCCAGCAATGGTGTGTGGCAGCACGTATAGAGTACTGCCAGCCAGGGAGGCTCACCTGAGCCTTGGTGTCCAGCATTTTTATTGGGCGTCCGTCACATAGGCATGGAGCACCTTCAAACTGGCCTTAATAACTCAGTCTCCTGCCCCTCCAGAGGTCAGATGATACAGCAGGGTTCAAGGGCCCTCCATAAACCACACTGTTAACACACACTATCTGGCCAGGTGTGGCCCAGTGTCCCAGGTATACAAAGACACTCCTATTAGTGAGAATATCTCAAGGGCTTAGAGGTAATCTCCCAAGAGCCAGTCAAGTCCCTTCTTTGGATTATTCAGGGTTGAACATGCGAAACCTGCTGAGTTAACCCTTTAATGCACAATAGGATTCTACAGGTGAGAACAATAAGGGCTTTTCAAACTTGGAAATTTGGATATGGTGTCAGTGATCATTACCTGAGCAGGTTACTACCTTTCTCAGTGCCATGTTCCTACCATTAGACTTATGGTAGTTTATAATTATTCTATTTATTGGTTTACTTGCTTCTGTCTGCCTGTTTTGCTAAACCAAGAGTTCCGTGGGGTAATGTGTGGGTCTGTCTGGTTTTTGCTGTTTTCCCTAATACTTGACATACTTTACACACTGCCCTGCAGGACCAGGACTGGGGTGGAGCAAGCAAGACACTCTCTGGGGTGCAAAATTTAAGAGTGGTGGACACATACAATCTCAGTCGTCAAGATAAATAATGTTTTAATGCAATATTTTAAGAACTCAAAATTAATACAATTCACAAGAAACAAAGTATTAAAATTTTAAACAAATACAGGGTCAGTGCTATTGCTGATCTTTTCTTTGGTGTCCAGCTCTACCATGGCTTGGCTCTGTTTATGGATCTTGTCTTTGTATACAATTTTGATGTTTTGTTCATTATGGATTTGGAGCATTCATTTTGACTTAAAAAATATCGCATCAAGAAGTTATGTATCGGGCTTCCCTGGTGGCACAGTGGTTGAGAGTCCGCCTGCCGATGCAGGGGACAAGGGTTCGTGCCCCGGTCTGGGAGGATCCCACATGCCACGGAGCAGCTAGGCCTGTGAGCCATGGCCGCTGAGCCCGTGCATCCAGAGCCTGTGCTCTGCAATGGGAGAGGCCACAACAGTGAGAGGCCCGTGTACCGCAAAAAAAAAAAAAAGAAGTTATGTATCTTGGGGAATTCCCTGGCAATCCAGTGGTTAGGACATGGGCTTTCACTGCTGTGGGCCTGGGTTTGATCCCTGGTCGGGGAACTATGATCCCACAAGCCACGTGGCTCGACCAAAAAAAAATTTTTTTTAAGGAGTTATTTATCTTGAGGACTGAGTGTTTTGGTGCCCCCTTAAATTTTACACTCAGAGAGAATGCCTCGCTTGCCTCACCCTCATTCTGGCCTTGCTGCTCCCTGCACAGTAGGCCCCCAACAAATATTTATTGAATGAATGAAACACCCACCTGTGAAGCAGACAGTCATATGTCCGTTTTTAAAATGAGGAAAGGGGGACTTCCCTGGTGGTGCAGTGGTTAAGAATCTGACTGCCAACGCAAGGGACACGGGTTTGAGTCCTGGTCCGGGAAGATCCCACATGCCGCAGAGCAACTAAGCCCGTGTGCCACAACTACTGAAGCCCGCGTGCCTAGAGCCCGAGCTCTGTAACAAGAGAAGCCACCGCGATGAGAATCCCGCGCACGGCAACAAAGAGTAGCCTCCGCTTGCTGCAACTAGAGAAAGCCCGCGTGCAGCAACGAAGACCCAACACAGCCAAATAAATAAATAAATTAATTAATTAATAAAATGAGGAAAGGGAGGCTCAGGGAAGTGAAGCCACTAGCTCAAGACCCAGGAGAGGGGCTGGGATTCCTTCCTCAATTGTCTTCCTCCGAAGCCTGAGTTTTTATCTACTGTGTCCAGCTGTCTCCCCACCTCCCTGCCTCTGAGCATCAAATCCCGAGGTGGACCCTCCTGAGGGTCCCCTGGGGGACAAATCTCAGGGGAAAGGAGGCCAGCGGTGAGGAGAGAGGAGAGGAAAATCGAGAATTGGAGCGGGCATGACATATGTTCAAGGCATCCTGATGGAGAAACACGATGGGCACATTCCAGGCAAGACAACCCCCTGCCTTGTCACTTACTGTAAATTGTCCCCCAATCACTGGGCTGACAGAGATGGATTCCCAGGGCTCATGGCACAATTAAGCTTTCTCAGGCGTCTCATGGGGGAAGGAAGCAGTCGGTTTACTTGTGAATGCTTGGGGATAATTTTCTAATGTCCCTTCCACCATTACAGAGGCTTGGATCCAATCTCTTATCATATGTAAGTCTTAATGATTTCTCTGTTATGTCCTGTTTTATTAAAGCGTCATTGAACTCTACCCTATTGATTTAGATTTCACAGACAATTGAAATTTAAATTGACTCCAAATTGAATGTCTCCATGTAATCTCTGTTCTGCAATAAAGATAGATAAAATGCTTCTATTTTTGATAACAAGTTATACTGGAGGCACATTTTAATTTTGGGAGGGAAGAAAAAAATGTGACTAAGTCTTGACTTTCTTTGAAAAGTGGCTGATGGTTCAGGGCCCAGGAGGTTGTTGTTGGTTTTTTTTCCCCTCTGGGGCACAATGCTGGAGTTATAGAATTTTGGAATGTCTGAGCTAGCTCACAGATGGCAGCGGGAGGTGATCTCATGTGACCTATGATTGAATTAATAAGGTGATCCATCTGCAAAATCCATCGATTTGTCCCGTGAGGACAGTGCGAGGGGCAGGGAAGCAGGAAAGAACAAGGATCACTCATCCCACGATGGTGTGCGTGACTCATGTCATTTTGAGGGTTGGGTCTGGAAAATCATCTTGGGAAAAGGAGGGAGATACGTCACTGCAGCCAGTTATGGGGCACTGTCATTCAACATCTGTTCCCCCCATCTGTTCCACTAATGATGGAGGACAGCAGTTGGGGCATGGGAAGGATGAGTGGAAGAGGAAAGGTGGTATCATCCCAGAGAGTCTCTATTTGTTATGAGATAAATTATCTAGAAAAGGGAGAATCAATCAAGTGCCTATGAGAACCTGGAGAGAAGTTGAAGTCGTCAGATGCCTGAGATCCTTCCAGAACTGTTCTAAGGGAACAATCATTGCCTCCAGAGGGTTCTAGAACCACCATGAAAGCTACCTCATCTGAGTCACAGCATTCAGGAGATATAGGTTCAATGGTGGGAGGGTGTATCTGTTTCCTATTACTGCTGCAATCAACTACCACAAACTTACTGGCCTAACAGAATACAAATTTATTATCTCACAGTTCTGGAGGTCAGAAGTCCAAAGATATAATCAGCGTGTTAGAAGAGCTACATTCCTTCTGGAGATTCTAGGAGTGAATCAGTTTCCTTGCCTTTTCCAGCTTCTAGAGGTGAGTCCACCTGCATTCTTTGGCTTGCAGCCCCTTCTTCCCTTTTCAAAGCTAACAATGTACCATCTTCAAACTTCTCTCTGATCTCTACTTCCATCCTCACATCTCTTTCTCTGACTTTTTTTTTTTTTTTTTTTCCCTCATCGCCCAGCTTGGGAGGTCTTAGTTCCCCAACCCGGGACTGAACTTGGGCCCTTGGTGGTGACAGCATGGAGTCCTAACCATTGGACCTCCAGGGAATTCCCTCTTTCTCTGACTTTGTCTCTCCTCCTTCTTGTGGTGACATTGGACTCAGTTGGCTAATCTAGGATAAGCTCCCCATCCCAAGATCACTGATTTCATCATACCTGCAAAGTCTTTTTGCCATGTAAGGTAATAATTCACAGGTTCTGGGGATCAGGACGTGGATGTCTTTGGAGGGGCCATTTTTTCTGTTTACCACAAAGGAAGTGGAAATGACCTCATTTAAGCCATAATCTTAGCTACTGTGCACCTTTCACAGCAAAATCCACTGGAGCTGTCCCGAGTTGGCAGCCTATGATGGAGATGAGAGCAGAAGATGGAACTCAGGACTCCTGTGCCCCTCCTGGCTTTCTGTTATCAAGTCATCTCTGTGCTCCCGTGCCTGCGTGGAAGCTGGGTCAGAGGGACCCTGAGCTTTGCAAATGCAGCTGGAAAGCTGATTTGAGTTTCTTGACGGAGGTCAGTTTTCAATGCCTCCATCAAGGAGAAATGGCAGCACAATAAGGAGAAAGTAGAGAAACACTTATTTTTATGGAGGGTTAGCAGACCCCAGGGTCTGCCAAGCAATGAATGAGACTGAACAAAGGATAAGGATTTGACTCATCCATTCAGTACAACTGATGTCACAGTGAAATTCCCAGCCTAGTGCAGCAGCTAGAAGTGCAAAGGGCAATCACTCTCCAGTGTGGTTAGGAGAATAGTAGGGGAGTACCTAGCCCACACTGGGGGCATTGGGGCTGGCCACTGGAAGGAAGTGACCTCGAAGTTGACACCTGTAGGATCAGGAGGAACTAGCTAGGGGAGGAGACAATGGAGTGGAGGGAGACTTCCAGGGAGAGAGAACAGCATGTGCAAATGTCCTGAGGCGAGAGCATGCTCACTCAGGGAACTGCAGGAAGTCCAATCCAGCAGGGGCACTGAGTTTGACGTTGAGACTGGTTGTAATTATAAGGTTATTTATGGCATTCTCAATGCCATGTCTGTTTTTCCCTCTAAACTGTGAGCTTGTAAAGGCAGTAGTTGTATCTGTCTTGCTCGTGGTTGAATTCCCACCAGCATGGTACTTAGCATCTATACATAGTGTTGCATGAATGAATGAATAAATGGATGAGGTCAGAGAGGCAGGCATGAGGCAAGTCCCACAAGGCTTTGCACATCATGGTCAGTAGTACAGCTTCTCTCCACAGTGGGTGACCTGGAGCTGAATTAGGCTTGGCTTTAGGCTACTGGAAGATCAAGTACATATCTGGTGGTGGGGCTGAGGCTGTTGATTATGACACTCCTAGCAGTTGGGGGCTGTCTCCAGAGGCCTGTGTTCAGAGCTTAAATAACCAAGAATGACTGACTCCTGCCTGCCATGGCATTTACTGGTTATTGTCCCTCACTGACCAAAATGCCAGCCATGTGTCCCACCCATCTTCCAGCACATCTTCCACCAGAGCCTCGTTGTCCATGCTCCGATGGGACTCCCACCCATGCAGGTGATCCAGACTTGAATTTACCCAGACTCATTCAAGGCTGGGTATTTATTTCATCTGCCACTGAGATTCCCCTGGTGCTTGGACCCCAAGTCCACCCTCTAGCCCTGAAGATGCTCTGTCTTCTCTCTGTCCCCACATCCGCAGCCTTTCTCAGGCCATATCCTGCTTGCCCTTGAGTCTCCTGGGCTTGGGAGTTGGAAGCACCTGGCACATAACGGCAGCTTAATAAACGAATCAATCCTCCTTAAGACTTGATTGGCCATTAGCCTCATTATCCTGTGAGCAGAGGGCTGGGGAAATTCTAGAATGCCAAAGAGGGGACAGATCAAGGGGAGGGGTGTGCCCAGCCCCCATTTGTGGACAGGATTACACCCAGAAAGAAGGCAGTCTGACCAGGAATCTTCATCGCTGGATGCATGTCAGATCCACAGGGGAAGCCTTATAAATACCGATGCCCAGACCCCACCTAGAGCTTTGGAAGCTGAAACGCTAAGGGAGGGGCCCAGCTGTTGGTGCTTTAAAAAGCCCCCCAGGTGAGTTTAATGGGCTGCCAAGGAAGGCTGGAATGTTATTTTTAATCTCTTGAGTGAAGGAAAGTCCCAGATTTGGCCATCACAGCTTTGGCACATGGAGATGCTTAATGAATAGCAAGTTTCCTGAGATCTCAGACTTTCTGGTACCATCAGATTAGCCTTGATAACAGTCTCCCGTCACCACCGTCCCATGTCACACTGATATATACAGCATCTCCTGTGACCCTTTCATGCACCCGATGGTTGCCATACTCTATATGATTCTGTGCTTAAAATCTTTCTTCAAACTGCATTTTAACCCACTTCTCTTATTCTTTCCTTAGTCTGTTCTAAACTAATCTCATGAGAGTGTGGGTTTGATATTCTGCTGGTATTTTTTTCAGAACACATGAAAACATAAACATATAATGATGAAAAAGAAAAAATAGGTTCATATCTCTACTACCTAAAATCACTTTGCCAACAAATTGTGCTTATACTACTCTTTGGAAAATACTATTTTATAGTTACCAAAAATGTTTCACAAATAAAAGGATGAGGGTGAGCAGTTTAAAAACTCTCCATCTCTCTCCATGAATAAGATATTGTTATTCTTTCATTACATCCTTCTGACAACCTTTGAGATATTAAAAATAGCACTGTTTCTAATTAATTAAAATAGAGCCCCCTGGGGGTCTAATTTTGTATGAGTTTCTTTCTTTCTTTCTTTTTTTTTTTTGGTATTTGCTTTAGGTCACAAATCAGTTTTGCTCCTAAAACTTCATTTAAGTAGAAACCAGATTTCTCATTAAGAATTAAAAAAATATTAATACGCTTAGATCCATTCATTGCATCCTGGGGCATTTATAGGAAGGAAATACTTCAGAAGAGAGATAATAGTTTATATACAAAAATGTCCAGTGCAGTGTTCTGTACAACTATGAGAAACATTAATCCACCCAAATCTCCAATAATAGAATGACTAATTTAATATATAATTAATATATATTTATATATATATTCAGTTTAATGAAAGGTGTGATTTAAAAGATTAGGAACCCTATAAGATTCTAATGTTTATTGGATTCTAATTTTTACATCTCCACCACGGAGCACAGTGCTTGGTACAGATTAGACCCTCAAAAATACTTGTTAGAGGTTGAATTATTTATTCAAATGGTAGTCACAGAATTTATAATAACACAAAAAGCCATTTTTTAGTAAATGAAGAAACCAGGTTGCAATAGGAAACATAAAGTATTGTCACAACTGTATTAAAATATGCATTGGCTTTGTACATGCCAAAATAAAGGGTGGATTAGTGAAATGTATATCAGGCTATAGAATTTTCTGCAGCTACTAAAATGATGTTTGCAAATAATATTCATGATATGAGAAACTGTTTGCGATAAAGACGTAAAAAGCCACATGCCGTATCATCCAGTTTGTGTGTGTATGTATAGAATTCTAACATCATCTATTATAATATAATTGTAATTATGTTATATTTATAATAATGTAAATATTATTAATAAATATCATAAATATCTATAAATACTATAAAATAATAACATATTGTATTTAAACATTTTACATAAATTTCATATTAAATATATTCATTTGATTATGTATTATATATAGGTATTTGTATTTTACATTTTATTTTATTTATATGTATATGTATGTACATATATATGTGCACATATATGTATACACATACATTCACAAGACTGGGAATAACCTCAAATATTAACAGTTGTTTTAGGTGGTAAGTTTGTTTTTTTTTTCCCTCCATTTCATTGTTCCCAGTTTTCCAAACATCCTCCTTCGGTGAGCATGAGTCACTTTTATCATCAAGACAAAAGAATAACCTCTAGGTACGTTTTAGAGACAAAGCGGGTGGGAGAGTTGGGGGGTGGAGGCACGCAGCCTTGAGGGATGCTGGAGGAGAGAGGTCTACGGTCACATCGCATCAGCTGGTGTGACTGATTCTGCCCAAGTTCAGGTCCGCAGGCCTCTCTGGGCAGGAACTCGTGGCGGAGCCCGGCGGGGGGATGTGCGCTGTCTGCGCCCTGGACTGTCTGCTTGTGGATGGTTTTGGGGACCAGTAGCCCGGGGGCCTGGCTGATCCTTCCCGAGGAATGCTGCCTTCCCCTAATTTGCCGGGTCCCTCCAGTTGCTAAGAATGATGGACAGTAATTAAAACTAAGCTAATAACCTCCTCACTCTTGACATTTCTGTGGGGTTTTGCTCACCATTATCTACATATAGATTAAAAATTGTAATTGGACTGGCGATCGGGTTAGGAAAATCAACCACCTTCTAACTTGTCGTTTGCCAGAGACTGACACTTTGAAATTTTATTTAATCTGAGAAAATTGAGTTGAACTCTGGCACCCTGGGAGGCAGGGATGGGGGTGGAGGGGAAGGGGGAGAAATGAAGCAACATTTATCTTTAAGGACTGATGCTAGCTAAGAAAATATTCAGGCTCTGGGCTGGAAGGAGTGGGTCTGAGGTCAGAAGGGTGCAGGGAGCAGCTGCAAGGATACAGCAGACCAGGTATAGGGTGGAGGCCTCCTAGGAGGCAGCCATGGGAGGGTGACCAGATGCCCCAGCGGGATCCTGGATGAAGGAGGTTTAGGGAGACCAAAGCCACCTTCCTGAAAGGATTCCTGTGTCATTTCATAGGGCTTGGGCTACCTAACCCCAACGAGCCCCCCTGTGCTGGCAAAGAGTGATGTAATTGGTTTATAATTCCATGATTACAGGTCTCTGCAATGCTGTGATTATAGGGGTCCACTTTATATCCTTCTGTTCTCTGCAAGACTGAGGTGCCATGCATCCTTTTCCCTGGGTCTAAGAGGCAGGGGTTCTCTTATTTCTGAGTCTATGCTCCTGGAGTGTGAGGACTCTAAAAGTCAGGGATTATAATATCGACTTTAAAAGGGGGGACATTGTCAGAACTGCTCAGCTGCCCCTCCCACTGAGTCATGAATTTGTCTAAATTGAAAGCCTTAAACTGATATTAATCTTAGCTTGTGTCCCCTAGGTGATGGGCCAGCTGAAGATTTCTTTGTGATACACCATGTGGCGGCATCCATGTTGTTGCTTAAGATACTTCAGTGGGGTCTCATGGCACGATTTGGGTCAAGTCCAGTCTCCTTAGGACGGCTTCAAGGCCATTCTGGATTGCCTAGTGCCTCAGTCTCTCCAGAGTCAGCCTCCTGAATCCTCACAAACATTCCTCCCCCAGCGTGCACGCTCTCTCTCCCTTTCTGACTACAACAGTGCCTCCAGATCTTTGCATTACTCTTCCCTCTGCCTGGAATTACCCTCTTCCCGCTCCATACCACCCCCTTAACTTTGCCTCCTTCACTCACCAAATTTCTATTCATCTGTCATTTATCTTGGGCTTTACCTTCTCCAGGAAGTGTTTGCTGCCTTCCCAAATCGTGTCCTCCGCTCCCTTGGCAGCCCCGCCCCATACTCACTTTGTGCCAGTTCTGTGTGCGACTCTCTGCCATCTTCTCCCATCAAACCAGGATCTCCTTGAAGACAAGAAGAGTTTCTCGTTTACTGTTAATTCTTCCATCCCATGGTGCAGTAGTGCCAGAATTAAAGAATGAATGAATCTGTGTATAAAGGCAGGGAATTTGTGACTCCTTTACCCTTGGAATAATACATGCTCATTTATTTATTAATCTCAGAAGTATTTGTTGACTGTCTACTTTGTCCCTTGTGCTGTACTCAGCCGTTTGGGTGTCCTGTGAACGAGGCATAAGTCTCTGTTGCCTACCGTGCTTATGGGGGAAATAGATTAGAAAGATGGATTGGGGTAAGGAGTTACGAGAAGAACATTCTAGGCAGAGGAAACACATGTGAAAGATCTTGAGAAAGGAAGGGGAGAGACACAGTGTGAAACAGAAGCCCGGTGGGGCTGGGGCACAGAGATGACGAGGGGTCCAAAATGAGCCCAGAGATGTGGGCAGGACTTGAATCATGGGGTCCTTGCAGGGTTTCCAGCCTGGAGCTACGGGATTAATTTCACACTGTGAAAAGATGGTTTGTTGAATGAATTAAGTCCATGTGTAAGATATAGACAGCCTTGTCCCTTTATTTTGAGAATAATTATTCTCATCCTTCATGCTTGTTGCTTTCATCTTTCCAGCACACATTCACCTCTGGAGAGGACCTATGAATTTTATCTGCCTAGGAAGCTTTCCCAACACCCTTTTTCTGGAAACAGTTTCTGCTGGCTGCAGAAGCGATCCCAAGACCCAGGCCTGACCAATCACAGCATCATATCCCTCTGGTGATAGTGATTGGTGCAAGAGGCAAGCACATGACCCAAGCAGGGCCAATCAGAGCGCTTCCATGGGATTGGTACATGGACCTGGTAGGAAGAAGCTTCTCCTCCACTTAAGTTTGTAGGGCAGGTACCAGCCACGTGGAGAAGGTGGAAGTGGAAGGTGTGTGTGGAGAAGGAGAGTGAAGCCACCGTCACGAGATAAGGAGAAAGGGAGAAACAAGAGATTTTTCTTCGAATGTTTGAACTACCCCAATATCCAAATATTGAGAACCAATGAATCTCCCCTTCCTCGGCTAAGCTAGCTTACATTGGATGTCTATCACTTACATCCAAATGAGTCAGCTCACTCATGCCGTGCCTGATTCCCATACCTCTCTAGGATGTAGTCAAGGAAGGCATCTTATCCTAATTTTATAGTGGAGAAACCTGGGGCTCAGAACATTGCCTGAGCTCATGCGTATTTAGTGGCAGAGGTGGAATCAATTGATCCATCTCTCCTTCTATCAACCAATTGATATTGTCAAGCTATTATTCCAAGAATGGTGATTCTGAGGATTTTCTGGATCAGCCCCAATTTCAGATACTCCGTCCCAGTATCCTCACAGACCACCTGAATGGGCCACTAATTTGAAGTGACAAACCACCTTTCCTTAAATGCTTTTCCATGTCCAGAAATAATTTGAAAAATCCATTATAGCCATAGCTCTCGATTTTTAATTTGGAAGGCACTATAATGACTCAATGGTGTGCTGGTACGTGTTTAGCATTTAACATGTGTGGTCTGACATTAATCTTGGTTAATATTTTTGTTTACATTAATGAGTGAGACAAAAACAAAACAACAAAGACATATGTTGGGACTTCACTTGTTCATCAGTGACGTGGGCAACTTCTTTCTGAATTGAATCATGGTTTTCAAATACTGGAAGAATATTTCCTCGATTGTGCTTTCACAATAGAATGGCTACAGACACATCATATCTTTAAGTTTAATCTGCTTTATTAACATTTTTTACTCCACTTTCTAAGGAATTAACAAAACAATAATAAATTGAACCCTGGCTTGGAGCATTTACTAGGGTCTGTAAATATTCCTATTGGGGCTAATTTCAAGCTACCAACATGATGTCATTAAAGTGAAGTTGGAGAGACGCACAGATACCATTATATGTATTTCTACCAGATAAGTGCAATGGACGTAAATAACTTCAAGAGTATAGATAATAATAAAATGTGGTCAAAAAATTAGGAAGTGATGAGTTTTGAGTAGTTTTAATGTCATTTATTTAACTGTAAGCTTATATAATTTAATTTTTAATCATGACCACATTTTACAACCGGCTCACAAAATTCCTGAAAATTTAGCCGTTGGCTGCTGTCATGGGATGGTATGAGCTGGTAGAGCGTACAGCCACAGGTCACTGTAACCGTGTATTCTCTGATAATTGGATGTTAATTGAAACTACCTGCCATCGTTCTGATGGGCTTTCTTCTTCTTTTACTGGGAATGAGCTTATCCTGGAAGTTCCTTCTAAGAGCATCCTTCTGGTTCAGATCAAGCAATGCTCTCCCCTTTTCTTTCACAGCCCCCTCTTTTTTCCCTTCATAACACTTAACACAGTTTGTAACAATGTTACAACCACAATAAATAAATATCAGAAAACTGCAGTCTTCCCACATCATTTTCATGAGATAGAGTGAGTGCTTGTTTCTCTTTTTGGTCAGAACAGAGATTACTCAAGAATAGAGTCATGGGCTTCCCTGGTGGCGCAGTGGTTGAGCATCTGCCTGCCAGTACAGGGGACACGGGCTCGAGCCCTGGTCTGGGAGGATCCCGCATGCCATGGAGCAGCTGGGCCCGTGGGCCACGGCTACTGAGCCTGCGCGTCTGGAGCCTGTGCTCCTCAACAAGAGGGGCCGCGACGGTGAGAGGCCCGCGCACTGCGATGAGGAGTGGCCCGCGCTTGCCGCAACTGGAGGAAGCCCTCGCACAGAAACGAAGACCTAACGCAGCCAAAAATAAATAAATATATATAAAAAAAAAAAAAGAATAGAGTCATGATGATGATGATGATGTGGATGACCATGGCAGGTACAATAAATTGTGCTCTTATGATGACAGGCTTGATTCAAAGTGTTTCTCATACATGAATACTTTACAGATTACCTCCATCTTATGAATGTGGAAACAGAGGCTCAGAGAGGTTAAGTGACTTCCCCAATGTCACACAGCTTCAATACAAGACCGGTCGACTCTGAAGCACCTCCTCTCCAAACCTTTCTCCTATCTGGGAGGGAAAACCTGGATGGAAGGCAAGCACAGGACCCCCTTTAGCTGGCAACCCCTTGCTCATTTCCCTCCCTGAGTCACGGTCCAGCCACGGAGGCACAACCCCCACTCCCTTTGCCGTGTAGCACATTCGCCAAGCTTGGCCAACCCAGCGCTGAGACTGAGTTGTCAACCAGGAGATAGAAAGAAAGAAAAAGCAATTTCTTCCATTTCTTGGCTCAATCCTATGCAGTCAATACTGTTAACAGTGAATCAAATATCAGGACTGCATTGACCCAGGAAAAGGCCAAGGAGAAAAACATTCCAGAGCAGAATCCAAAAAGCAGAGAAAAAATGTTCAGCCAGAAGCATAAATCATACCTGGGGAAGTGAACCTTCAGGGGCAGCAGCAACAGCATGAGAATTAGCTGCCCCAGCAAGCTGGCTCCCCAGGGCCCCTGCTTTTGGTGTCCAAGTTTCTTGGACCCCGGTTCCTGGTAGATCCAGGGGATGAGAGGCCACTAGAGGCAGGGCTGAGGATTTCTGATTTGAGGTCCTTCTGATTTGCCACCTCACCCCACAACCCTTGGCGGAGTTGGGAAGGGGTATCTGCAGAAAATGGCTTTTGGGGGCAAAGCCCCCCCCCGCCCCTTCAGCCCCTCATCCTTCCATACGTGCCGTCCTATAAGATTTTACAGCGCAAAGCACTGGCTCCAAAAAGTATGAGGCTCAAATGTTCTAAAAAATATTCAGGCATGTCTGAGCCACGTTGCCGACTGACCTGTGGTCTCCTTTCATAAATGCAGCTATTCAACAACTTTTCATGAAGCACCCGCTGTGTGCCAGGCATTGTTCGAAGGCCCTGGGGATTCAGCCATGGACAAAATAGACACAGATTCCTGACTTCACTGAAGCTACAGTCTAGTTAGTGATGCAGGGGAGATAAGATAATTAAGACTTTTATAGTATGTCAGAGGGTAGTAGATGTTATAAGGAAAAACAAAGAAACTAAAAGGGATGTAGGGTGTTTTGAGTGGGAAGAGTCAAGTTTAAGGTAAAGGGCCATCTGAGGAAAGACTTAAAGCAGGTGAGGATGTGAGCCTATCAGAAAGTGGAGAAAGGTGTTCCAGGCAGCAGGTGCAAAAGTCCTGAGGCACAGTGTGTCAGGGGTGTTTGAGAAATGACGGGGTGTGGCTGGAGGGGAGTGAGGGGATGGTGACAGATGGTGGGGTTGATGTTGGAGAGGTGACCAAGGACCAGAACAGGCAGGGCGTCTGGGCAGTACGGACTTTGGCTTTCCTCTGGGTCGGTGGGAATTGTTGGGGAATTTGGAGCTGGAGAGAGACCTAATCTAACATGAGTTTCAATGTCTTGTCAGTCCCTCAACCCCATATCCTGACTAGTTAAGATCATAAAAAAACAGATGGATTTGCATGGCAACTTGTACACCCCTGAGAACCCATCTTTCTGATAGTCACCTGTTAACGCCCTTGCATATTCTTGGCATATAATAAACACTCAAACATACTAGGGGGCTTCCCTGGTGGCACAGTGGTTGAAAGTCCGCCTGCCGATGCAGGGGACGCGGGTTTGTGCCCCGGTCCGGGAAGATCCCACATGCCACGGAGCGGCTGGGCCCGTGAGCCATGGCCTCTGAGCCTGCGCGTCCGGAGCCTGTGCTCCGCAATGGGAGAGGCCACAATAGTGAGAGGCCTGCGTACCACAAAAAAAAACACAAACATACTAGATGAGCATAGAAAGATGTCTGGATAGCTAGTCAACAAAGAGTTAACGGTGCTTCCTTTGGAGACTGGAATGGTTATGGCAAGTAAAGGGGAATTTCCTCTTCTCTTTCTTATGTTTTTGTAATGTCAGAATTACTTTTTAGCTTTTTTTTTTTTTTAAGATGTGTTGAATGGATGAATAAAGACTGTGAGCTCTGTGTTAGGTTGTGTGACCTTGGGTAGGCTATGCGTTTCTGAGCGTCCACTGCTTATTTTGATAATGGGGTAGCCCTCTGATGCTTGCTCATGAGGGTTTCAGGGAGATTAAGCCCAGTGATGTCTATGGAACACGTGGGACAGTGCCTGGTTTGCACTGATTTTAAACCAGGTTCTTAAGGAGAGACTTGATGGGGAAGGACCTGGGCTTTAGGGACATAGGTGCCCGCACTAGCCCCCACCTACTGCTCTGAGCAGGCGCAGCTCTCTCCATCCTCCTGGGCAGCTGGGAGGTGGCTGACCATTCCTTCTCCCCCTGACCCCCCTACCCCAGCCTAGTACCCTATACCCTCCTTGGGGAAAACTGGCCACCTGCCCTGCAGACCCCTCAGAAACTGAAGGAGACCTAGGGGAGAAGCCACATCACCCAGTGGAACTCAATAGAATCTTTTTCCAGGCAAATTCCAGAACCTTGTAAGGTGTTCACCTAAGAAGGAGCCTGGGGACTACTCTCACATTCAGCATAGACACCTCCTGCACAGTGTTCTAGCACCTAGGTCCCTGAAGCAGACACTTGTCAGTTTTGCTTCTTTAGCATCTGTTCCTTTTTCTGGTAACAGCATCCTACTTTTTTGGGTTTTTTTGGCCACACTGTGTGGCATGCAGGATCTTAGTTCCCTGACCACGGATCAAACCCATGCCCCCTGTAGTGGAAGCGTGGAGTCCTAACCACTGGACTGCCAGGGAATTCCCAACAGCACCCTACTTTCTTAAGGAGTCCTCTCCTATCCCCACTCCACCAGTTTTAGTGGGGTTGACTGCCCCTCCCCCACATCTGGAGGCGAGCATGTGAACCAGGTCTGGGCCAATCAGAGCACTGCTGTCCTCTGCCTTCAGTGATTGGTTTGGAGATGGCACTCATGACCCAATCTAGCCAATGAAAGCCAGACTCAGGATTTTGTTTCAGACTGTTGGTGTAACAGTCAGAAAGGATTGGGATATGCTACAGTAACACACAGCCCCTAAATCTTAATTAGGGTGGTGCGAATCTTAGTGGCACAAAAGAGCAAAACAGTGGCATAAGTTGTTCATGCTCCGTGTCTTCCTCAGGCTGGTGGGGGCTCTGCTCTTATCTCCCTCATTCAGAGATGCAGGCTGGTGGAGACTCTACCATCAGGGACATCATCAAATACCATAGCAGGGAGGAAGGGGATGTGGAATCAGATGCATCTGACTTCAAGTCCCGACTTTGCTGCTTAAAGCAAGGGACCTGCCTGGTACATAGTTATCGCTCAGAGAGTATCGATTTCCCCGTTGTCCAATTTCTCCAAGCCTTATATGTTGTATGTCCAAGTTGGATTTCCAGAGCTTGGCTCAAAGGCCTGCCCCTCCATGATGAGTTCTCAGACCCACACATTGCCCAACACCTTTCCATCATCTTAGCACAGAGGGAAGCACCTAGTAGGGGCTGTAGTCTGTGCCCCTTCAGTGTCTAGCAAAGACCTAAGCACTTAGTAGGTGGCATTCTCAGGGCCACACAAGGTGCTTTGCAGTGTCAGGCACATAGTAGGTGTTATTAGTTGAACTGTTAAAATGTCCAGCCCAGTGCCAAGCAGATAGTGTGTTCTTTCCTTGTGTCTCTTCCTGCAGTGTTTCTAGCAGTGCATTTTTCGAAGATTACCCCCCAAAACACCTCCTCCCAGCCCCCAGCCTCTTGCATCTTGGGACCTGGAGTTTGTGACCAGGAGTTGTCACCAGGGTATATTTGCTGAAATGGGTGGGGTGAGGTGAGGGGGCCTTGAAGGGGTGGTCCAGGGCTGCGCTGCCCTATGCAGGTCATCAGGGGTCAGTGAGCAGCAACTTGGCTTATGAATTTCCTTGTAGGGCCCCAGACAAAGAGGAAAGTCATTGGTGATGCAGTTACCTTGGCAACTCTTTGTGCTGGAGAGTGGGAGAGAGATGGGGGAGGGAGGAAACTGAGGGAAGGGGGCAGCTGCTAGGGGAGAGAGAGGTGCTGTAGGGGAAGTTCCCCTTTAAAAGAGGTGAATGACTTGGCTTCTGACTTCTGAACAAACTGAAGGAAGGGGTCTCCATGCTGCAGGATGGAGGCTGGTCTGGGTGGGATGTCCTGCTTCTCGTCTTCAGGCCTCTCTTGAAATTCTTCCAGCTGGCCTAAGAGCATGGAGAGAACTGGGTTGGAGTTCTGGCCCTTCTTCTAACTTGCTGTGTGACCTTGTGCAAGTTACTCTCCCTCTCTGAACCTCAATTTCCTCTCTTATAAAATGAGGATAGTAAACCACAGCGTGGCAGTGAGGATTAGGAGATTGTTTTATGTAAAGTGTGGAACAGTGCTGGGCCCCTATGAAGTCTGAACCACCTGGGGGCTGGTATTTATTTGATTGCCTCTCACTGGCTACATGGATTTAGGCAAGTGACTACCTTGAAATAAGGATGGGGCATTTCTAGGTAACATGCTGTGAGCAAAGTGGGAGCTCCTGGTAACTAGTGATTATTGATGATTATGGATGTTTCTGCCAGATTCTTGACATTGGGAAGGGGGTATGTGGGAGAGTCATTACTGTTGGGCCTTATGGATCATTATTATGTAGATGGAGAGACTGAGGCCCAGACAGGGGCGTGAGCCTGAGATGCCCTTGAGGGAGACACCTGGGAGAGGGGACCAGCAACACGGCAGCAACGTTGCCCAGTTCCCTGCATTGCGTGTTCACCGTCCAGCCCTCTCGCCGCCCCCGAAAATTCCGTCCTGCCCCACCCACCTCGCATTGCGCATGCCCAGGAGCCAGCTTCCGTTTCTGGGCCACTGAGACCGTGGAAGGTAGGCAGAGGTCTTAGTGGAGGCGTATTTGGGTGGGGTGGGAACCCCGGCTTCCTGAGGGCAGGGATGGTGGAAACCTAGAACGCCATATTCCAGGGTGGGGTGGCCTCGGGCGCAGTGCCTCTCCAAGTACCAAGGAGGCTGTCTGGTTCCTGTCCATTTGCAAGGGCCTTGGGGAGATGTGGTTATGGCGAAGGAATCTACTTCCCCGTGTACACTGTACACTGGCAGCCTGTTTATCAGCCTGGCTCTGAGGAGGGAGGTTTTCCCAGAAAACAAGTACCCGGAGTCCTGACCTTCATCGAGACCCTCGCTTAGCTCCCCAAAGCCCTTTTGTCTGTCTGTCCGTCCATGTCTCCCTATCTTGAGGAGCTGTCCTGTCCCTGGGCAGACTCCCTAGGCTCTGCTGGGAAAGACTCTCTGTCTCTGATTCCAGATGGTTTCTGACTGCTGTGGGGAGACACACTTCTCCGTGTCTTAACTACTTACTATGGGTGTGACCTGGGAGGCATCACAAACAGGAAGTGCTTCTGGTGTTCAGAGGGCTGGAGATGTGAGGGAGGGCTGTCTGGAAGAGGCAGCATGCTCCTCTGAAGGAGGAAAGAAAACAATAGGTGTCAGGGCCAGGCACTTTCAAGACACTCCTCATGTAATCCTTACAGTAGCTTGGTGAGTTGGACACTATGATGATCCTCATTTTACAGATGAGCAAACTGGGGCTTGGAGACGTCAGGGGCCTGATTCAGCCTGTCCAGAGGTTGCAGAGGCCAGGTTTTAAGCTGAGTCTGTCTGATCCAGATCTGGGACATTTTGCTCTACTACAGGCCAAGATAAGTGTGTCTAGGTGGAAGCTGTAGTCAGGGAGAGAGTGTAGAGTGAGGGTCCAGGACGATTCTGGATAAGGGAAGTGGCAGGGACTAGTGGGGTCATACTAGCCTGGGGGGAGGGGGAAGGCAGAGGGGTTTGTATTCAATGCTGTGGGAAAATCTGACCATGCCACTCCACTTGCATAAAACCCTCTGTGGCTCTCTAGAACCCTTGCAAAAGCTATACGTTCTCACCACAGCCTTCAACGTCATGCATGACCTGGCCCTGCTCCCCTCAGCAGCCTCCTCTCCCTGTGCTAACACAAGCACACCTCCTCCTCTGCAGAAGTTCAGTCTCCACTTGGGACCTTTGTCTCATGATTCCTTCTTTCTGGAGAATTCTGCCTCTCTCCACTGCATGGCTTATTCCACTCGTTCTTCCTGTCCCAGCTTAAATGGCACCTCCTCTGGGAAGCCTTCCTTGATCCCCCAGGTGGGTCTGGTGCCTCCTCCGAGTGCTCACAGCCGCCTTGGATTTCCCCATCACTCTGCTCTGATTATCTGTCTCCCTTTCCCTGTCTTAGTCTGTGAGCACTCCTTGAGGGCAAGAATCACGTCTATTTGTTCATCACTGAATTCTCAGTATCAAGAGCGAATGATGCCAACACAGAGCAGATACCCAATAGGAATTTATTTAATAAATGAATGAGGTAGGGAACCAGTGAAACTTTTAGTGGACAAGCAAACTGGCAGAAATTGGGTGGTGGTGGGCAGGATCTGGTGCAGAGAGAATCCTGATTCAGACAGGATGTCACCCCACTATACCTCAAAGTGCCCAAAGCGCCCCCCATTCCATCCGTCTCCCTTTGACCTTTGTGTGGGGAGGAGGCTTCCTTAGGTCCTGAAGAATTCCCTGCCTCACTCCTGTCTCCTATCCCAGCCTTCACTGGGGCTCTTAGTCACTCCCCTGCCCTCTTGCCTGCCAAGGACACCCATTTCTGGAGAAAATCTTAATGGAAGTCTCTCCAGCTATTTTTCTGTCTCTAGGAGGAATTAGCAACCACAAAATCTTCTTTTGTCCCAGAAGTGGAGCGAATAGGCAGTGCTAAGAGGCTGCTCTCTCATCCCCTTACCATGGCTTTTGCGACCACTGGGGAGACCATCAATATTGAGCACCAGCTGTGTGCGTTTCCCATGAATGGTTTCTGTGTGGTTGGTAAATTCATTCACTCCACTTTACGAATGGAAGGAATTGGAACTCAGAGAAGAGAAGAGATTTGCTGAGGTCACTCTCTGGAGAAGTTTAGAACCGGTGTTCATGCCCAGAGTGGACTGCCCTACTCTGAAGCCCCTGACTGGAGCCACGGTGGACTGTGGGCACTAGAGCCAGTGCAGTGCCCTGGTTTAGGTGTGGTTTCTCCATGTGCAGCTGTGTGATCTTGGGCAAAGGGCTTTACTTGACTTCTCTGTGCCTCAGCTTCTTCATCTGTAGAATGGGCATAATAAAAGCATCTACTTCACTGGCATGTGGGAAGTTAATTGTTGAGAATGTGTTTAGCGAAACTGTTTGGCAGAGGGCCATATGTACAGTGCAATCCAGATTAATTCAACAAATCTTGTTGATTTGGATGCTGGGGCTACAGCAAGGGAGCAAAGCAGACCCCACTCCACCCTCCGGCACTTACATTTTGTCACAAGGTATAAGATAATAGTCTCTGAGCCTTGAGCTACTATGTATATATTCGCCCATTCAACAAATATTGAGTACCTACTGTACTCCAGCGTCTTATGCCTCTCCAAGGAAGCCTGTGAATGGGATTACAAACAGGGAAGGAGAGAGTCAGAGCCTTCAGTAGGCTGAGTCCTGGAGGGCCAACAGGAGTTAGGTCTGGAGGGTGACCTAAGTGCCTGCACTGCACTTGCAAAGGCACAAGAGTTGTCTTGCTTATTCACGTTTAAACCTTAGTGGTTGTTAGACTCCTCCATTGACAGTTGGCCACTTCTTCCCTAAACTCAACGAATTGTGTGTGAACATGAGAACTTTAACCCCGCTAGCTTTGACCTTGATTCTCTTCACATTCTTTTAAATATCATCTCATTTAATCCGAACAACAATCCTGTTGGTATCATTATATAAGTCCAGGAATAGATGATCACTTTATTTTACAAAAGCACAGAGAGGTGAAATGTTGTGTCTAAAGTCACCCAGTTATAGAGTTGCCGGATTTACAAAAACAAAAGTAAGCAAAGCTGGGCTCCCAGTTAAATTTGAATTTCAGATAAACAATGAATGATTTTTTTGAAGTCTAAGTATACCTCGTGAAATATTTGGGACATAACTTATACTGAAAAAGTATTTGCCATTTCTCTGAAATTCAAATTTAACGAAGTATCCTGTATTTTACCTGGCAAACCTATCCAGTTTTTGAACTTGGCTGTGTCTGAAAATAAAGGTAATGATAATTATCATCTAGGTTTCTTGAGGGCCTACTAGGTGCCAGGCTCTGTCCTAAGTGCCTCTTGAGCATACAGTGTCTCTTGAGCACTGAAGGAAGGGGCCAGTCGCGCTACTCTCCGTGCCCTCTGCTCCGGGCCAGGTGGCCCTGCAGTTCCCAGCTTGGCCACGCGGTGTCACCCTCGGTCCGCTATACCCGGGCGGGGGCGGCCGGGAGCGCGCGGCCCATCCATCATCACGGCGGGGCCGCGGCGCGCAGACAATGTGGGGAGCGGCCCGCGCCCGCGCCCGCGCCCGCGCCCGCGCGGCTGTCGGTACAAAGGATGCGCTGTTAACACGTGTACGGTAATGGGCTCCCCCACGGCCTCTTCGCGGGCCGCCCGCTCCCAGCCTGACGGATGGCCTGAGCCATCCATCTAAATTATGTCATGAGCAATGAGCATCCTCCTCTGTCCGGAGCCCCGCCGCCAGGGCCAGGCTGGACCTCATGCGGTGAACTCTGCTGGGTCGACCCTGTGACCTCCCACTGTGGGGAAGGAACCTCCTGCAGGGTGAACACCTACTGTGTGCTGGTCCCCAGCCCCTCTCTTCTTGATTTCCACGTAAGGTGGTGTTTGGATTATTTGCCCATTTCACAGAGGAGGAAACAGAGGCTTGGAGCTGGGAAGTCTTTATTCTGAGGTCACACAGCTCTGGGGTTTGCTAAAGATGGATTTTTTTTCCTTACAGCTTTATTGAGATATAACTCACCTACTATAAAATTCACACGTTCAGGGCTTCCCTGGTGGCGCAGTGGTTGAGAGTCCGCCTGCCGATGCACGGGACACGGGTTTGTGCCCCGGTCTGGGAAGATCCCACATGCCGCGGAGCAGCTGGACCTGTGAGCCACGTCCGCTGAGCCTGCGTCCGAAGCCTGTGCTCCGCAACTGGAGAGGCCACAACAGTGAGAGGCCCACGTACCGCAAAAAAAAAAAAAAAAAAAATTCACATGTTCAAAGTGTACATTTCAGTGGTTTTTAGTCTCTTCACAGTTGCGCAATTATCACCACAATTCAATATTAAAACATTTTAACTACCGCCTCCCTCTCCCACCAAGAAACCACATACCTGTTAGCACTCTTAATTCCTCTGCCCCCCTAGCTCCTGGTAACCACTGATCTTTCTGTCTCAATAGGTTTGCCTATTCTGGACATTTCATGTAAGTGGAATCCTACAACATGTGACCTGGATTATTTCACTTCGCATGGTGTTTTCAAAGTTCATCCCTGTTGTAGCCTGTGTAAGTACTTCCTTTTCGTTGCTGAATAGTATTCCATTCTATGGATAATATCACTTTTTGTGAATCCATTCATCTGTTGATGGACGTTTGGGTCGTTTCCACTTTTTGACTCATGTGAATAGTGCTGCTATGTACATTTGTGGAATATTGGTGTGGATATATGTTTTCAGTTCCTTTGGGTAAATACCTAAGAGTGAAATTGCTGGGTCATATGGGAACATGATGTTTAATCATTTGAGGAACTGCTAGACTGTTTTCAAAGTGGCTGCACCATTTTACATTCCTGCCCACAGTAGATGAGGGTTTTGATTGTTTTTCCACATTCTAGCCAACCCTTGTTACTATCTGACTTTTTGATTCTGGTCATCCTTGTGGGTGTGAAGTGGTATCTCATTGTGGTTTTGATTTGCATTTCCCTGATGGCTAATGATGTCAAGCATTTTTTCATGTGCTTATTGGCCATTTGTATATCTTCTTTGGAGAAATGTCTATTCCGATCCTTTGCCCATTTAAAAAAATCGGATTGTCTATTACTGAGTTGTTGTAGTTCTTTATGTATTCTGGATACAAATACCTTATCTGATATATGATTTGCAGATATTTTCTTCCATTTTGTGAGTTGTCTTTTCACTTTCTCTATGGTATTGTTTGCAGTAGTTTAAAATTTTGGCGGAAGTCCAAGTCTCTATTTTTCCTTTTGTTGCTTATGCTTTTAGTGTTGATAATTAAGAACCAGCTCTGTGTGACTCTGAAGCTGGTGCTCTTTTTGCCTTCAACCTTCCATGGAGGATATGGAAATTGGTGGTCAGGATTTGGTAGTCAGTCGTCTTAGGCTTGAGTGAGGGTGCAGAGCTGTGGAGAATAATGACCCTGGAATCAAATGGATTTGAGTTCTAATCCTAGCCAGGCTATTGCTTTCTTTGGTGACTTGGGCAGGTCATTCAATGCCTTTGAACCTCAGTTTACTCATCTGTACAATGGAATAATCACACTTGCCCTCGAGGTTGCTGTGAGATTAAATGGGGGTGGAGCAAGCACATGGAAGATGCTTCCTAGACATAGCTGGGTTGACAGTGGCCTCTGAGTTCACCACGAAGAGCCCCCCCACCAACTCCCCACGCCCCAGTACTGTGCAGGGCTCTGGACCCGGAGACACACAGCACCTCTCTTGCCCTCAGATGCCAGGCACCAGGGCACACGGCCGGGAGTCCCTGAGCCTCTGTCCCAGTGAACTTTTCTCTGGAGCCTGAACACAAAGCATAGTTTCCCTTTGTCCTGCTGAAACCTGTGAGGGCAGCAGAGGGAACCAGAAGGAACCATTAAACTGTCAGGCAGAGGGAGGCGGAGGTTCCAGTTTAGAAATTGCCCCCCCAGGCCTGCCCCAGCTCCCATAGCCTTTCAGCCTCTATTACCGATAAGGTGACTAAGGCTCAGAGAGGTGAAGCCATTTAATGGAGGTCACACAGCCCCATCTTGCAAAGCAATACAAAGAAGGGCTTCTTGCCTCCAGGCCTGAGAATCTTCAGGCATCACCCTTGCACGTGCCCCACTTCTTGTGGAGTCAGGACCTTGGAATGCCCCCCTGCCTGCAGTGCACCTCCCTTGCTCCCCATTAGGACAAGAGGCTTTGGAGCCACACAGAACTGGGCTGGAATCCAGTGACACCATTTACTCTCTGAACCTCAGTCTCTTCATCTGTTCAGTGGGGATATTTGTTCCTGCCTCTATGGTTGCTGTGAGGATGGAATGAAGGCTAAACCTTGTATGAGCTGAGTGTGGACCTAGCCCTCTGTGAGTGCTTGGTAATTATGACTGTTTACTATGACTATCAATAACCCAGTCAAGAGTTTTGTAACAGATACAGACTGGGGATTCACACTGGCCTGACTGGGAGGTGGTGGCCAGACCATTCCCTCATCCCCGGAACCCCCAGAGGCAGTATTTTCAGGGCAGTGGGAAGCGGAGGGCACTGTCTGCTGGAGGATGGAGTGGATAAAATTGATTCCGGCCCAGAGGCTGCAGGTGGCAGGGCAATTACCGACTGCAGAGCTGCTGGAAATGAGAAGCCCTCGGGTCACGGCTCTGTTGACCTACGAGGCGGTGGATCGGTCTGGCTGGCTGGCTGGCTGGCCGGGCCTCCTGTGCTAAAGCCAGGGGCTGCGGTGCTGGGGCACCCGGGGTGGGGGCTCAGCCTCACCCGCCCCTCCAGACAGACAGACTGATAGGCAGGCGGACAGGCCCATGTCCGCTCCGCTGGGGGAGCTGGACGTGTTTCCATTTTGATCATCACAGAGCCAGCCTCACAAGCAAGCGCTTAGCCCCCGGGGGGCTCATAGCCCACTTGTGCATGGAGGTCCCACTGATGCAGTCTGGCTCACAGAGAGCCTTGCCGTGAACTCATCCCTGTCTGCCCCTCCAGCATTTGATGATGCAGAGACAGGCTGCATGTCTGTGAAACCCTAGACTGAGTGCCACCAGGACAGGGGCTGCATCTGTCTTGGTCATCATCCTCTCCCCCCGCCTGACATGGTGCCTGGTACAAAGTGGGTACTTGAGGGAACATTGAATGGGTAGGTGAGTGCTTGATTCTCCTTTCTCCTCTCTGCAGAACCTAGCCAAGTGTCTTGTGTACAGTAGGTGCTCATGCAGTAGAAATGCCCAGTCTTAGAGCAGGAAGGGACTTTTGAAATTCTATAGTGCTCCTGGCCCATGTTATAAATGGTAACTGTCTTAGTCAGTTTGGGCTGTTATAACTAATACCACGGACAGGGTAGCTTAAACAACAGACCCATATTTCCCATAGTTCTGGAGGCTGGGAAGTCCTAGGTCAAGGTGCTGGTAGATTTGGTGTTTGATGAGGGCCCACTTCCCGGCTTGTAGACAGCTGCCTTGTTGCTGTGTCCTCACATGGTGGAGAGAGTCATCATCTCTCTCAAGTCTTGTCTTCTAAGGACACTAATCCTATTCCTGGGGGCTCCACCCTCATGACTTAATCACCTCCCAAAGGCCCGCCTCCAGACACCATCCCATTGGGGGTTAGGGCTTCAACTTATGAATTTGGGGGGACATGAACATACATTCAGTCTATAGCAGGGACACTGAGACCCAGAGGGGGAAGTGGCTTACCCAAGGACACTCAGTCCATGCAGAGCCAGGCCCAGAACCTGGATCCAGTGTTCCTTCCTCTCCTCCCCCATGGCTGGGTGGGTTGATGTCATCTACAGAGTGAGGCCTGGCCTATCACTCTCCCCCAGCTTCTGGTGGCCTTGGGCGTTCCTTGGCTTGTAGATAGACTTCTCCCTGTGTCTTCACATCATCTTCCTGATATGCTCGTCAGTCCAAATTTCCCCTTTTATAAGGACACAGTCCTATTGGTTTAGGGCCAACCCTAATGATCTCATCTTCATTTGATCATCTGTGGAGACCCCATTTCCAAGTAAGGTCCCATTCATAGGTACCAAGGATTAGGATTTCAACATATTTTGGGGGGCACACAGTTCAACCCGTAATTGGCCTATAATGAAATAATCATTGTGCAGTGTTTTTTGAGCACCAGCTGTATACCTGGCACATGGTGCCCAAAGCATGGGGGTGAGGTGGGGAGGAGGAACAATATCTAGAAGTGGGGACCATGGAGGGGGTGTGGATGGAGGGCAGTGGGAGGTGGCATATGTCTCTGGGCCTGCAGGGGGCGCACTGAGAGATGGGCCAAGAGAGGAAGGTGGGGCTGATGGTGCCAGCGTTGAGTGCCAGGTGCAGGACTCAGGAATTGAACCACTAAAACATTCTCAGGAGTAAGCAGGAGTCTCAGGCTTGATGAGCTACAGAGCTGTAGAAACCATGCTGGCTTGTTTTGTTTTTTTATTTGGGGCGGGAGGTCTGTGTTTAAAGCTCAGCTCATCTCCAGCTCTCATTTAACGGGGGAAGAATCTGAGGTTCTGAGTGGGGAAGTGACTCTCTCAGGGTCACCCAGCCCGCAAGGGCCAGGAGTGACATTGGATGGCAGACCTTCTTGCTTCCAAGTCTTAAGAGCCCGTGGCCCAGTCTGCAAGTTATAAAAATGCTTATTCAAAACACAACAGCCATTACTGATGACAATAGAAGCCATTTGCCTGGTTTCGCTCATCTGCATCTCTAGGGGTTAGTAAATTTGCAGCCAATTTTCAGGGGTTTCAAATTGGATTTCTAGGTAGATTCTATTGAGACATGGAGAAAAGTTCCCACGCTTATCCTAGAAAGGGCTGGGCTGAAGATTCCTTCATCGAGTGAGTGTTTCCTGACCACCTACTGTGTGCCACCCTTCCCCTCCCCAGATGAGGCCTGGAAATTGAGAGGGTTTTTTTTGTTTTTTGTTTTTTTTGGAATCCACAAATACTCTTGCTGCCTCAGCCTCATGGAACTCCAATGGGGTAGACGGTCTCATACACGGATAACCAGAATCCAGGTAGCACGATTGAAGCAAGCCCAGGGCGGCGGTGGCATCTGGGGGAAAGTGTCTGACCAGCCTCAAGCACAGGGAGGGCTTTCTGAAGGAGGTGATGCCTGAGCTGAGTCTTGAGAAAGGAGTTGGAATTCACCATATGGGGGAGGGGATCAGGGATGTAGTCCAGGTAGAATGGCGTGGGAGAAGGCTTAGAGGTATAATGTTTTATAGAAAGTCATTAAATGCACCTGGCTCTGAGGCTGGGGAAGTGTGGGGAGTAGACAGGGAGAGATTAGCAAAAGCCTTTGAAGCCATGGGGAGGAGCTTGGGCTTTATCTAGAAGGTAATAGGGATCTATGGAAGGGTTCAGAGCAGGGGGGTAACCTAGCAATACTGGCCTTTTTGAGAGCTCCTTTTGGCTACTGTGATACCAGTGAAAAGATGGCTGCAGCTGTGCAAGTGCATGGTATTTAATATAATAATAGTTATTACAATATATATTGCAATAATAGTGTACCAGGCACTATTCTAAGCATTTACATGTTTTACCTCATTCAGTCCTCAAATATCCCTATGAGCTGAAGTGCATGGTAACCTGGGGCCTGGCATATCATAAGTATCAACAAATTATCTCCATCATAGTAGTAATCTGTATGTACTCCTTGCCCCATGTTGCAGCTGAGCATTGAGGTTCAGACATTTAAGCAACTTGCTGTATTGGATGCTGGGATGCACAGCCCTGATCCACTTTAGGGAAGGAAGGATTTATTCCTTCACTCCAGGAGTGGTGCCTTCTTTGGAGGCTGACTCAGCAAAGGTTGCTCCCTTCTGGGGGCAGCTAACATCCAATGACTGATAGATGCAGGAAGATAAAGGCCTGACCCCTTGTCCCAACTCGAGACAGCTCTGAAAGGCCATCCCAGCTCCAGAGCTCCCTGTGGGGTCCGCTGAGACCTTTGTTGGACCATCATCACAGCTCAGCTTCTTCCTCTTCCCAATTCTGCTTCCTTCTCCCCTCTTCCTTGAGTTCTAATCCCAAGAGCACTTTCTGTTGAACATCCTGCATGGTAGATTCTACTTGCTGGGGACAGACCCATGACACTTGCCCAAAGGAATACAACCAGTAATCAGTAGAGCCTGTGTATTAGTCAGGGTCCTCCAGAGAAACAGAACCAATAGGTCAGATAGATAGATAGAGAGATAGATAGATAGATAGATACATAGATATATAGATACATAGATAGAGATTTATTATGAAGGATTGGCTCACATGATTATGGAGGCTGAGAAGTCCCACAGTCTGCTGTCTGTAAGGTAGAGGCCCAGGAAAGCCAGCAATATGGTTCCAGTCCAAACCCAAAGGCCTGAGAACCAGGGGAACCGATGATGTAAGTCCAGGTCCAAATCTGAAGGCCCAAGAACCATGAGGGCTGATGTCCAAGGGCAGGAGAAGGTGGACATCCTGGCTCAGGCAGAGAGAGGGAATTGGCCCTTCCTCTTCCTTTTTGTTCTATTTGGGCCCTCGATGGATTGGGTGATGCCCACCTACATTGGTGAGGATGATCGTTACTCAATCTATTGATTTAAATGCCAATCTCTTCTGGAAACACCCTCACAGATATACCCAGAAATAATGTTTGACCAACTCTCTGGGCATCCCTTAAGCCTAGTCAAGTTGACACATAAAATTAACCATTACAGTCAAAAAACAAATGCTGACCCATCTGGCGTCAATAAGTTCTCCATTTTGTTGTCACCACACTACCTCCGTCAAGAATCTTTGACTCTGAACTTTGGTTTCCTTGTCTGTAAAGTGAGGGTGTATCAGTCAGTGTTGTAGTCTGCTCAGGCTGCCATAACAAAATACCATAGACTGAGGGCTTAAACAATAGACATTCATTTTCTCGTAGTTGTGGAGTCTAGAAGTCCAAGATCAAGGTGTCAGCAGGGTGCCAGCAGGCTCTTCCCTTGGATTTTAGACAGCTGCCTTCTTGCTGTGTGCTTACATGACCTCTTTTTTGTGTGCACGTGAAGAGAGAAAGAGAGAGAGAGAGAAAGACACACACACACGCACACTCACACCCCTCTGGTGTCTTTTCTTTTTTTAAAATTAATTAATTAATTTTTGTCTGTGTTGGGTCTTTGTTGCTGCGCGTGAGCTTTCTCTAGTTGTGGTGAGCGGGGGCTACTCTTCGTTGCGGTGCGCGGGCTTCTCATTGTGGCGGCTTCTCTTGTTGTGGAGCATGGGCTCTAGGCGTGCGGGCTTCAGTAGTTGTGGCTCATGGGCTCTAGAGTGCAGGCTCAGTAGTTGTGGCGCATGGGCTTAGTTGCTCTGCGGCATGTGGGATCTTCCCAGACCAGGGCTTGAACCCGTGTCCCCTGCATTGGCAGGTGGATTCTTAACCACTGCACCACCAGGGAAGTCCCTGGTGTCTTTTCTTAAAAGGACACAAATCCTATCAGATCAGAATCCCACCCTTTGACCTCTTTTAACCTTAATTACCTCCTTAGAGGCTTCATCTCCAAACACACAGGGGGTTAGGGCTCCAACATATGAATTTTGGAGGATGTTCAGTCCATGACAGTCAGCTTAGTTCAGGCTCTGCAGAGGTACAAACATCTCCAAAAATCTCTGTGGCTTCCAAAGATAGGGGGACTGACTTGTCCTAATTCACCCAGGATTGTCTTGGTTTTAGCACTAAAAATCCTGCATCCCAGGAAATCCCTCAGTCCCAGATAAATCAAGGCCATTCATTTGGACTGTCTCAGTTTTAAAACTGGAACCCCCTTGGCTCTTGGGAAACCAGGACAGTTCATCACCCTGTAAAAAAAATAAAGGTTTATCTTTCACTTGCGTTCCATGTCTGTCATTTACACATCCATCATGTACCTCACATTCCACGTTGGCGGCTGCCCTGCTTCAAATGGTTTTTACCTGCGACTCAGGTCACTGAAACAGCCTCTCTCTAGCGCATTCCTGGTCTGGAGGCAGAGAAAAAAGACACCCAGAGAAGCATGCACTGTCTGTTAAAGATTCTGCTTGGACGTGACGTGGATCACTTCTGCTGTCATTTCATTGGCTAGAACAAGTCACATGACCAAGGCTGCTTGGAGTGTTGCAGGATGGTAGAATCCTTCCTCCAGGAGGGGTGCCCCAGGAAAGGGATTTGGGCTATTTGGAGGCTGCTTGGAGGAGGTGATCATAAACGTCTTGGGTGGCCACTAACCGCTTCTTTCCAGAGCTGGGGGCCTCCTCTCTGTGTCTGCAATGCTCCGCCATGCTAATGACTTGAAACAGCAGCTAATTTGACAAGCCAAATGGAGTTCCCATGATTGCATTTGACTTTCTGACTAATGACAAGAGATGAACTCCCTTTTCTTAGTGCAACTTACAGTTGGATAGCCTTGGGCCATCACCCGATCCCAATGTTCAAAATGTTGCCTTGTAAATTGTCTAATAAAGTAATAAAGAAACAGACTTGCTAAATGATTTGTCTTTTAACCATTGTAATGGGATTTTTTTGGGGGGGTAACACTGTTTTATGTCAGAATGCAAAAATTATCACATGTAATTAGAATCATTTCAATTCCAGTCTCTGCCAGGCCTCTGACATATCCGGCAACTTGTGCCATGGCACGCAAGTCAGCTCGTAAAACCTAATCAAATAAAATTGTGAAAGGCAGTCAGATTTGGAGTGGTGCAGTGAATGCTGGAAGGGAAGGCAGCTCCTCCACGCCTTGGAGGGAGGAGAAAGGAAGGAGGGAGGAGGAGGAAAGATGAAAAGAGAGGGGAAGAGAAAAGATTCAGCCGCGTTAGGGCTGCTTTCCATCCGGGCAGCCCAGGACCCGACAGGCCATGGGTCCACCATGATGCTCTTAATCACTGCCCCTTCAACCCCACTCAGATCTCACATTTGTACCCTCCACCCCCTGAGTTGCATCTCATTCAGGCCGACCAGGTCCCTGCCTGTGCATCTTTTTAATATTTAATCCTAATCGTGCAGACACATGTATGGATCTATTTATCCACAAAAGCTGCAGTATAAATGTTTAACCAGAAAAGCACACGGCAGTTTGGAACATCTAACAGGCAAGCTTTTCCAAGGGCACAAGGACGGGCAGGCTGTCTCGCTGTGGGGAGAAGATATTTATTGAGAAAAATGTCCCTGGTTCCCAAAATGTCCGGGTCAGGTCTTGCGGGTGGGGGTTAGGAAAATGTTGCTTTTTCCAATTGGCTTGAATGAGAAGCTGCCTGCCTCTGACTGGAGAAGAGTGGAGAGTGAAGGCTGCCTCCTTCTAGATGTTGGTGGGCATACAGGCTCTTTATTTGTCCGGTGATGTCCCTGTGCAATGATGGCAGCCCAGTTGTCCTCATTGGGGCCTGGAATCTAGCTCTAGGCAGGAGGGTTGTCTGCCCAGGCTGGGATGTGTGGGCGGCAGCGGAAATTTACACTGGAACCAGTGACCTGTGATAGAAGAATCACACTGTAAAGGGAAGTGATAACTTCAGGGAATGGCAACAGAGTGCTTGAATATTCTGGGCACTTGGATCAACAGCCAGCGCCGGACCTGGCTCCTGATTCATCAGTATTACACATCATCACTACGGCAAGCAGGCCATCAGCAACTTTAATATTTGCCTCAAACCCAAGGAATTACAGTGGAAGTATTTCCCAGAGACACCCGGCAAGAATGCCGGGCAGTGTATTCTTTTGCGGTCAGAGAGCATGGGACTGGGCCTTGGAGGCTCTGGGTTTGAGACCCAGGTGCTCCACTAAAAAGCAATGTAACCTTGGGCAAGTCTGAGCTCCCACCCACCCCCAACAGAGCAAGAAGAGAGAATGTGACCACCTAGTAAGTGCCAGCAACCACATTGCAGCCTTTCTGCAGAAGAGAAATGATTGACCCCATTTTAGTCAGCTTAAGCTGGGCTGCTGCAGCAAAAATGCCTTATCAGCAAAGTTCATTTTTTGCCACTGTAAAGTCCACTGTGGGCCTGGGCAGCTGTGCTCCATGTGGTGACTCAGGGATCCAGGCTCCTTAAATATGTGTTTCCGGGGCCTCCCTGGTGGCGCAGTGGTTGAGAGTCCGCCTGCCGATGCAGGGGATACGGGTTCGTGCCCCGGTCTGGGAGGATCCCATATGCCGCGGAGCGGCTGGGCCCGTGAGCCATGGCCGCTGGGCCTGCGCATCCGGAGCCTGTGCTCCGCAACGGGAGAGGCCACAACAGTGAGAGGCCCGCATACCGCAAAAAGAAAAAAAAAAAAAAAAAAAAAAATATGTGTTTCCGTATTTCAACATGAGGCCTCCTGTATTAACAGGGGGCAAGAGAATTTCCTTAGTTTGGAAGTGATGCTTGTCACCTCCACTCATAGAACCAGTCACATGACCCCAACAACCTGGAAGGAGGCTGGGAAGGGGTAGTTTTCTGGGTGTCCAGGAAAGATGAATATGAAACAGCATTTGGTGAACACATAGCACCATTTCTGCTGCAACCACCATGTCTTATCAGTAGTTACCATAAGACCATGACTCTATATTAATTTATTTGAATCATTAAAGATCCTTTTGGATGAGGAAATTGAGGCCCAGAGAGGTTGAATAACTTGCCTAAATTCACAAATAATGGCAGATTTGGAATTTGAACCCAGGTTTGCATGCCTCTGAAGTCTGTTCCCTTCACCTCTCATGTGGTGGTGGACCTTCAGACTCCAGGGGAGCTGGTGGGGTGACTGCTTTCACCCTCAAGTGTCTACTTGTGGTAGCCAAGCCTGGATCCATGGGGGGAAAACATGCTTTGCTGACTTGGGAATCCCAATGGGTGGATGTGACACCTTGCAAAAGGCAATCAGTGGTTCCTGACAATTTTTTCATTTAAACAAAAAATATGGAAAGCATATTTTGATCTTTGCTTTTCTTTCATTTCCCATCTGTTCTTCATTAGGAGTTCAGACTTAATAACTTTCTAGAGTTGGTATTGAATTCAGAAGCTGACACTCCTTGGAGAGGATCCTTGTTGCAAGAGGATGGGTTGGATCACTCTGGTTGTTGTTTTCTCTTGCTTTTCTGTCTGTAAGTCCATCTGTTCCTCTTGCCTTCCATATCTGATCCTCCTCACCCAGAAAGTCAAACTCACTTGTGGGTGAAGCAAGAGACTGCTTTGGTGTATAATTTCAGGAATATTTGATTGGTCTACTGACCCTTCAGGTCCTCTCCCACTTATGCCTAAAATCCCACCATTCAAGAACCTTCCCTTTAGCATAGGGGAATTCTTATGTTTGGTCAAGATGCCCAAGAAAGGTAATCATGTCCCAGTTGTGTACCTTTTCAATGGCTGGGGGAAAAATCTTTAAGAAAGCAGATTTCAGAGGGGAAAGAAGGCAGAGGACATAGGGAAGTAGTGCAGTTGTGGCCAGAGTGTTGACTTGGGGTCAGAAAACATGGGGTTGTGTCCCACTTATGCCACCATCCTTGGATATGGGTCTAGCAAGCCATCCAACCTCTCTGACCCTGTTTCTTCATCTGTAAAATGTGGACATATGATGTATTTCTTGTAGAGTGACAGAGAAAATCAACAGAGACGAAAAAGGCAACTTACAGGAACTCAGTGTTTTACAGCGTGGCAGGAAAATATTTTGAAATATTAACTGAGTTCCTCTTTAAAAAAAAAAAAATCTGTGCATTTATTTATGTCCTGTGGCCAGTCTCCTCACTCAGGCAGCAGCCAGACCATGCAGCATGCATTGCCTCAGGGAAAGGATGACACAGCAGAACTCAGATAAGGAAGAGAATCCAATTTTGGCTTTTGAATTTTAAAAGCCAGCCAAGGACTGGGCATATGACAAAAGATTTGGAAGGATGTAAAATTGAAGCAGTCCTGTCTCTAAGACTAGAGAAGATTCCCTGGGCTGCAGAACAGAGTTAAGTGGGAAGTGAAGGGAACATGGATGCTGGTGCCTCCTGAGAAAGGACAAGGAGGGCTTGAGGTCCGGGGTGAATCAGGGTGTCTGTAGATTACCATGGACCACACCTGAGCAAGGACATCTTAGCAAAAGCCAAGAACAAGATAAGATGACTCCTATTCCTGACACTCCTATGGATAGCCATTCTCCAGGGAGCCTCACCTCCTGGAATGCATACCCTCATGCAGTTTCTCCCTTCATTAAATTGGGACTGCCTGTGTGATCAGTATTGTACAGCAGAGATGATGTGTGACTTCAGAGGGTGGGTCATAAAGGGTTTTTCAGCTTCCACCTCATTCTCTTAGGTTCCTTGCTCTGAGGGAAGCCATGCTGGAGGGACACATGTTTTGGAGATGCCCACATAGAATGACAGGAGGCTCCTGGCCAACAACCAGGTGAGTGAACCACCTTGGAAATGGAGCCTCCATCTCCAAACAAGCCTTCAGATGAGACTGCAGCCCTAGCTGATATCTGACTGCAGTTTCACAGGAGACCTGCAGCCAGACCACCTGGCTAAATACTCATGAATTTCTGACCTACAGAAACCATATGACATAATAAAAGCTTATTATCATTTAAGCCACTACATTTGGGGGCAGCAGCAATTGATAACTGATACACTCAAGTTGGCATAATGTCCTCTCTCCAGAATTTAGACACAGCCCTGGACAAAGGAGGCAGGGGACCTTAAAAGAACTATAATTGTATTTCTGCCACTTGGTAGAACACAGGCTTGTACAGATATTATACTCCATTGCAAAAAAGTAAAGTTTTCTAGACTGTCTGAGTTTCTAGACCAGCTGTACTGCTGCAACCCACTCCAAAGGGCTTCTGTAGACACTTTCAGGACTGTGGGAATCTGGGGACGCCAAGACCAGAGCCACTAGACTTTTGGGACAAGGATGGGCAAACAGGGTGCCTGAAGATACATAATTCTCCAGTTCTTGGATTTGGGGACCACTCAGCCTGTGCCTGTCTCTTCTCTGGGCTCCCTTTGGCTCCTCACCGCACCCCCTCCCATGAGCACATGTGAGCTCTGCTTGACGCCCAAGCAGACGCCCTTCAATTTGTCTTGTTAGAAAACCCTTGTGTTAAAGAGACCATTAAAAAAAAGAGGGAAAGATAAATTGCCTGAAGCTGCAAGGCCCAGGAGGAAAGAGGAGAGCAGGTGATGGAAAACAGCCCTGTGATTAGAGGGCAGGGGGTGGCACAGGAGCCCAAGCAGGCAAAAACCTCCACTGGAGATGTCAAAATATTTGAAAATTCTCTCCCTTTGGTGAATTGAGTTACCGAAATGTTTTTTTTTTTTTTTTTTTTTTCCTTTTTTGCACACAGAGAAGAGTCTGGAACAGGCTCAGGGCACAGTTTTGAGTCAGGCAGAGCTCGGCTCTGTCCCTTTCTCACTGCTGTGTGACCTCAGGCAAGTCTCTGAACCTCTCTGACCCTCAGTATCCTCATCTAGAAAGAGGGATAATGATAAGCCTACAAAAATGGCCCTGAATCTCCCCCTCTCTTTGCGTTTATGTTCCTTGCCATGTGACTTTACATCTCCTCCCATCTCAAGGTGGAGTCTTGTCCCCCCATCCCTTGATTTCGAGCTGTCCATGTGACTTATTTTGGCTAATAGGATATAAAGAAAGTGATAGTATGACAGTCCTGAGCCTAGGTCCCAGGAGGCTTTGTTCACTCTATTCTCTGACCCCCATAAAGAGAGTCTCAGGCTAACCTATTAGAGGATGAGAGGCCACATGAAGCAGACATGAGCTGTCCCAGCTGAGGCCATTCTAAAACACCTGGGACCCAGGTGACCACAGATGCCTAAGTGAGCCAGCCAGTATATGCCAAGGCAGACCCAGGAAAGCAGAAGAGCTAGCTGAGTCATAGACTCAAGGGCAACAGTGGATACATGGATATTATTTTAAGCTGCTAGATTTTGAGTTGATTTGTTACACAGCAGTAGCTAACACATACACCTGTATCTTAAGGAGTTGCTATGAGGAGGAAGCGCAATCAAACAGGAAAGCGATAATAGCTGCCATTGGTTGTGTGCTGACTGGCATTCTGCTGGGGTTTGACAGGCATTGTTTCAAGGACTTGCAGAGAGAGAGCTTAACCTGGGAAAGGGCATTCTAGTGCCTCACACCCAGAGCCTGACACATAGTACCTGCTCAACTCATATTAGTTGTTGGCTGCTGCTGCTGTTGGGAGTCCAGCCCAGTGCCTCTGATTCGGCAGTGGGGTCTGAGCTGTAGCCTCTGTGTCTGGAGGCCTTGGTGAGTACTTAGCTGTGAGAAGACTAGGAGGCAGCATCTCTGGGTGTTGGGGGGACTAGAGGGAATGAAGTTGGGTCAGGGAGGGGATAAGGCATCGGCCAGGGTGCTCCATACTCGCCCCTCCCCAGTGCAGTCCCTGGACCAGCATCGTCAGCATCCTCTGGGCCCTTGTTAGAAATGCAGACTCTCAGGTGCCACCAGGGTCTGCTGAATCAGAATCTGTATTTTAAAAAGATCTCTAGGGGATTTGTGTAATGTGAGAGTTTGTCTAGAACCCTGCTTCTCAAGCTACCTGTGCTGAAGGACCAGTATTCTTTTTACATTTCCAGTTCATTGCAGAATGACACTTGTAAAATCCAGTAAAAATGAATTTTATAAAAATTAAATGAAACTTTAAAATAGCTGCAAAATCCAAGCCCCTGCTTTTTTATCATTAGATTCAATAGATATAAAATTACTGTCAAATTACTACAAAAGTTTCTTAATATTAATATTTACTCTTTTTCTCTGTATATACCTCGCTGTGCTGAGGTGATAAATAGTTTGTAACCTGGCATGGCCTGTGGACCATACTTTGAATAGCATGATTCTAGAGTTAATCATGATAATGGTATGAATACAATGTGATTACACATGATTGTGGGCTGCACATTGGCTGGTGGTAGGAATTTACAAGCCCATGTACCCTGGAATCCTCTTGACAACCTGTGGGACAATACATGTTTTTAGCTCCACTTTCCAGATGAGGCAGTTGAAGCCCAGAGAGGCTAAGTGACTTGCCCAAGGTCACACAGCCTGTAAGTGGGGTAACCAGAATGCACCTGTTTAGCCCCTACAAGGCAGGAGGAGGGGGAGGAAGGTGCCACCAGTGACAGGCACAAGGGTCTTGTTCCCTGTGCCCTGTGTGAGTGACAGCTGTCAAAAAGCCAGGCCCAGGATGCTCACTGTCTTGGAGCCTAATAAGCTGTCTGCTAGCCCCGGGCTGGGAGGATCTCCTTCATGCCTCACTCTTGGGTGCAGCCAGCGGGAAAGGAGCCCAGCCCCTGGCACCACCCTAGCTTGCTGGGCTGCCAGGGGTGAGGGGGCAAAGCCCCCGTGGAGACAGCTTTCTCTCTCTTGCTTTCTCTTTCCCCTGGAGCCATGGGGGCCGACGGAGGGGCCGAGGCGCGGGCTGGCGGGCTGGGTGATAGCTAGTTATCGACAGGTTGATGGCTGCCACAGAAGGCTGCCCGAGGACACGGAGGCAGGAGCTACAGCTCCAGGAGAGCCGGCTGCCAGCGTCTCTGCCCAGGGCTCGGCGCTTCCCCCACCATCTCATTAATCCTGATTTACAGAAAAAGGCAGCAGGCAGGGGCCCTCGTAACAGGCCGAGCAGCCGACTGATTTGCCTTCACTGAAGACAATAGTGCCCAGGAGACCCGGCATTGCTGAATTATTCAAATCAGCCGTGGCAGGGAAATCTGAGGACACAGAGTGGAGAGGGTCCTCGGCCCCCAGACAGCCCTCTTTGCCTGCCCTCCCTGGGTGGTGGTAACCGGAAGCTTGGGGTGGCCGACACAGGTCTCCTTGCCGGAGATGCAGGCTGCTCCTGGCCGCCCCTCCTCGCTGGATGGAAGTCGGAATTGGTGTTGATCATCTCTAAGCACCTTAGAGCTCTAGTAATGGATCCAAAATGACATTTCCCACCTGCTCGTCCCGGGGGGGATATTCTGACAAGGACTTCTGGATGAACATGTGTTGGGGGTGGGAGAGGATGAAGGCAGCAGGAGATGGCTCTTCTGCCAGGGTGTGTGTGTGTGTGTGTGTGTGTTTCAAAGAGGCAGAGGACATGGGGTGAATCCTGGCTTGGAAAAACCCCCAGTTTTTGCTCTTGGAAAAAACCATAGTGAATAGGCAGCTCTTCTATTCAGAGATTTGCACAGATTCAGGAGCAAAGATGCTCGGACTCAAAGCTGACGCCGGGTGAGGACAGAGAGTGCCTTCTGCAGCATGGTGGACTCCCAGAGGGAAGGAGCCTTTGGACAGGAGGAGGGGTAAACTGAGGCCAAGAGGGACTTGCCCAAGGTCATCAATTAGCTTGTGGCCAAACTGGGATTAAACTGGGATTAAAAGTCATGGCAGGGGCTTCCCTGGTGGCGCAGTGGTTGAGAGTCCGCCTGTCGATGCAGGGGACACGGGTTCGTGCCCCGGTCCAGGAGGATCCCACATGCCGCAGAGCGGCTGGGCCCGTGAGCCATGGCCGCTGAGCCTGCGCGTCCGGAGCCTGTGCTCCGCAACGGGAAAGGCCACAACAGTGAGAGGCCCGCGTACTGCAAAAAAAAAAAAAAGTCATGGCTTTCGACTGGGATTAAACTGGGATTAAAAGTCATGGCCTTCGACCTGCAATCAGGAGCTCCTTGTTAATCATGATATCTCCCCTTTACAGGGCATGGACAGTGTGCCAGCCTCTGGGTTCAGGGTTTTGCAATGAATTATCTCTGTTAACCTCATGATAATCCCATGACGCTGATGCAACTAGTATTCCCATTCTCCTGATGAGGAAACTGAGGCTTACAGAGATTCAACCACCAGGGGGCTAGAAAGTGACAGATCTGGGATTGGAAAGGTAGTCTGTCTGATGCTGGGCCCTTAATTGCTATGCTTGAGTGGTGGCACCAGGATTCCAGCCTGCTCCCCTAAAATCCCTCCTCACCAAGGCTGTAGTGCCTGTACTGCCGCCTTGTGATGGCCTCCTTGGGTTAAGCATTGCTACCTACCCACTCTCCCCCAGGGGGAGGGGCAGATTAAGGAGTTTAACCCTCTTCAGAAAGGCTGACTTCACAGCATCCCAAAGGATCTGCCCTGAGCCTGAGGAAAACTTGTAGGGGAGGGAGTCTTTGAATGGTGGAAGGAAATTTATTCATGAAAGGGTTCAGGATCTCTGGGCACAAAATCTGCATCTTTGGGGAAGCCAGTGGGTTCTTCTTGATAGATCTGACCACCAGTGGAACAGCTTTCTTTAGGGGAGGCAGAAGCTGGGGACGGTGGGCTAAACCAATCGTGTGCATTGGTGGGAGGGGAATAACAGCTTCTGCTTTTCTGCATCAGCCAAATACCAACAACAGTAGGAATAGGAATAGGAGTAGTGACCTTTATTCAGAGTTTGCCATATGCGGAGCCCTTTTTTTAAATGCAGAAGGTCGTTGAATCCTCCAGACCATTTTAGGAGGTCAGGAGCTATGCGGTCGGTATCATTATGTCCATTTCACAGGGGAGGAAACCAAGGCTCAGAAGGGAAGCCATTCACGCAAGATCCTGCTGCTGGGATGGAAACCCAGGGCTTGTGACCCAAAAATGTGGCCTCTGGGATGCACTGTGCATATATATGTCTTCTCCGTACAGGTTAAATTCGCTCTCACAGAGGGCACCCACTTTTTCCCTGCCTACAGTGCCCCTACTAGTGGCCCATTTAGGGGCCACCATCCATGTACTTGAGTCCCCAGAGGGAGGCTTGATGCTTTGAGGCAGCTCAAATGCACCTTTACAATCATGCCTTTACAAACCCTGTCCCTTTTCTTAGAGAAACCTGCTTTTTCCCAGGGAAACTCGGCTCTCTCCTGCCCTCCTAACAGCTCCCATTTGGAATAATTAGCATCTGAATTAGTGAGGTCTCCAGCTTTTGCCTTGTGCAGAGCTGGCCTCCCAGAATCCCCTCTCCCTCCCTGTGGAAAAACCAAACTAAGGGAGATTTATCTCCTGGGTCAGATAAAGGTGACTAAATGCAAACTGGACGATTCCTTTCGGCAAACGGTTCCCCAGGGAGGGCTCCTGCAAGGAGGAGAAGAGCCAATCGATCAGGGAAATGCTTCGAGGTGACCTACTGGGGAGACTTAAAGGAAAAAAGTCCTCGTGTTTTTACACCCTCCAGCGACTCTGCAGCCTGTAAAACTCCCCCGAAGAGCCAGGGAGCAAGGAGGCGGGGAGCGGGGCTGCTCCTCATTTACCAGGCAGGCAAAGGGGGAAACTGCAGAGTTCGACCTCTCAGACTCCAGCTGTGTTCTTCCTTCATCCCCCAAGCATCTGTTGAGTGCCTACTGTGTGCCTCCTAAGCCCTGCTTCATTTCCCTCTGGTTCTCCTCAGTTCCAAACTCCCCTCTCTGCTTCCAGACTCACAGAGACCTTCCTTATAATCTGGGGACAGTCAGTAAATCCTGGAGACTGGTTTCCCTTGGCATCTCCAGGTTCACGCCAGCCCCTGCGCCCACCTTTCTTCCCTTTCACTTCACTAAGGTGCAAATCCCACCTGCTGGGAAGGGTAACTGGGTCTGGCAGGGGTCTGCAAGCTTTTTCTGCAAAAGGGCAGATAATACATATTTCAGACTTTGTCCTAACTACTCATTCAGCTCTTGTGTTTCAGAGACAGTATGTAAATGAATGGGCATGGCTGTGTTCCAATAAAACTTTATTTACAAATACAAGCCCTGGGCCAGGATTCAGCCCATGCATGGCTTTTCCTTTTCTGACCTTGGAACAGAGGATAAAAGATTTGGTTCGGGGGTCACACAGACCTGTGGTTTCCCCCAGGTCACTTACTTCTTTGCTGTGTGACCTTGGGCAGGTTGCTGCATCTCTCTGAGCCCTGTTTTCCTTCGGTAAGATGGAATAATTATAGCACCTGCCTCAGGAGCTATCGCTAGGATTTAGTGAGACAAGGCAGTGAAGGCACCTAGCTAGTATGCAAACGGGGGGCTGTTACTTTCTTTTTTTTTTTTTTTAGACCATACTTCATTCAGATTTCTTTTGCTTTTTTTTTTTTTTAATTTTATTTATTTATTTATGGCTGTGTTGGGTCTTCGTTTCTGTGTGAGGGCTTTCTCTAGTTGCGGCAAGTGGGGGCCACTCCTCATCACGGTGCGCGGGCCTCTCATTATCGCGGCCTCTCTTGTTGCGGAGCACAGGCTCCAGACGCGCAGGCTCAGTAATTGTGGCTCACGGGGCCAGCCGCTCCGTGGCATGTGGGATCCTCCCAGACCAGGGCTCGAACCCATGTCCTCTGCATTGGCAGGCAGACTCCCAACCACTGCACCACCAGGGAAGCCCGGCTGTTACTTTCTAATTAATGACTTTAAACCTTCTGAGGAAAGTCCCCCTCCCTCCCTCATTCTGGGGTAAGGGGAAGCTGTTATTCTATTTGGTGGCTAATTATGCTGATAAGATTTTCATTTTTTTCAAGTTAACACACTTGCATTTTAATGTTTTGAAAAGATGCAGGATGTGTCTCCTTAGGGGCAGAACTGGCTGCAGGCCTTTCTCAGGGCGATGGTCAGTGAAACTCCAGATGCCCCCAAAGTCCCCTTGAGTCCAGCTTCTGGTTCCCTCTACTGGCTCCAGAAAGACAGGCTGGGTGGATCCAGCGTGCCCAGTGATCCTGTGGTTCAGAGCTGATCACAAGTGGCCAATTAATCTATTACTTGCAGATACATTTTCCATTAGTGATGGTGGAAGAGCTGACTTTGAAGCAATTAGTCAGTGTAACGAACTTGAGTGTGGGCGAATGGGGGAGAGGTTAACTGCTTGATGCCCAAAGGGGGCTGTGATGGTGGGGGAACAGACAGAAGATTGGGGATAATGGAGGGGCTGGAGAGGGAGAAAGGCCTGCAAACCACACCCCAGACTCACAGGTAGTAGGATAAGATGGCTTTGAGCCAAAGGGCTGGAGCTCAAAGCCAGGAAAAGGTGACTTTCCTAGTCACATGGACATGAGAGAGGTGTTCTAACCTCAGTTTTCTCATCTACAAAATGGGAGTCATAATAGTACACACCTCATAGGACCATTGTGAAAATCAAATGAGACATTGTATGAAGTACATTGTCTTGTGTTGGCACGTGGCAAATTCCCAATGAATGCTGGTCTCTCCCTCATGCTCCTCGGCTTTGCTGGGGATCATGAGGAGACAAACAAGGGACCTCTTGACTTTGGGCTTAAAATAACAGAAACTTCTCCCTAAAATTGGCTTAGCTCAGATCCACAATTAACATAATTGCAAAGGCTAGGATTCCAACAGGTATCTTTGCTGCAGGCCTTGTCAGTGACTTGAACTTCTGATGTACATTGTGACTCTCGAAAAGGAATTGGTCCAAATTTCCCAGACCTGTTAGAATGAAACAGTTTTCTTTTTCCATCACAGAGCATCTCATAGGACTGAGAGTTTTATTGTAAAAACAGTGGGAAATGATGCATTTGCCAAATTTTACCCGGTCTCTCCCCCAAAGCCCTCCCATTCTTACACAGTCAACCTTCTCCCTCCTGTGATCTCTGACCTGCTTTTGGCCACTGCGTTTGGCACACATGGACATAGAAAGCCCATGTCTTATGTTTTTTTGGCATCATCCACGTTGCCTGGGACAAGTAGATGTTGGACAGTTCTAGAGTTTTGGTTGCCTTTCTAAGGGGGACCAAGAGAGCATCAGGTGGAGAGGTGAGCAAACTGTGGCTTTGGAGGTTCCCAGAAGAAACTGGAGGGCTGCTACCCTGGTGAGGCCAAGTGAGCGATGGTTCAGGATGGTCTTCGGGTTCAGGATGACTTTCTACTTTACCTTCCGCTAGATTAGCTGTGAAAACAATGAAATAGGAAATCAATAGGATAGAGGGACGATCAGTGGTGGGTGTGGAGGATGCAGTCGATAGGGTGGTCCAGGACTCCTTCTCTGTGGAGGTGACTCTGGACTGAGGCCTGACACATGAGAAGGAGTCCATCAGAGGAAGGGAACTCCATGGGGAGCGACAGCAGTGGCAAAGCCCTGAGGTGGGAGCAAGCTTGGTGTGTTCAAGTCCCAGACCCAGGCCAGTAGGGCCGAGTGTGGTGAGCCCAGGGATGGGGGGGTCAGGCGTGGAAACAAAGTCAGAGAGGAAATGGGGGTGTAGGACCTCATAGACCCTTGCACAGAGTCTGGAGGTCATTCAAACAGACCAGTAGAGGGTTCCATGTGGAGGAGGGACATGATTTGTTTTTAGAAAGGTCCCTCTGTTCAATTCACATTTTAGCATGCATCACAGCTTGGCTCCTTTTTATGGCTGAGTAATATTCCATTGTGTGCATAGATGGAGAGCTCCCTTGTGGCCTAGTGGTTAGGATTCCGGGCTTTCACTGCTGTGGCCGGGGTTCAGTCCCTGGTTGGGGAACTGAGATCCTGCAAGCCGTATAGCCTGGCCAGAAAAAGAAAAAAAAGAAAAAGTAATATGTATGGATAGACCACATCTTTTTTGTCCTTCATCCGTTGATGGACATTTGGGTGGTCTCCATCTTTTGGTTATTGTGGATGGTGCTGCTATGAACATTTGTGTACAAGAATTTGCTGGAACGCCTGTTTTCAGTTCGTTTGGTTGTATACCTAGGAGTGAAATTGCTGCATCGTATGAATTTCACCTCAATTAAGTAAAAACTTTCCTCTGGCTGGAAGGGGGCAAGAGTGGAAGCCGGATGTCCAGTGGGAGGATGATGACCAAAGGTGATGATGACTGGTTCATGGTGGCGGTGATGAGGGGGGTCAGATGCTGGTAGCATCTTGAAGGTAGAATCAGCAGGTGGTGCTGATGTTGTCAAGTGAATAACAAGGAACCGCAGACGCCTCTTTGCATGATTGCAAAAGCTGAAGCCCAGGCCCACCCAGCATGTCTCCCCATCAGGCTCGGATGGAAATCCCATCTCCCAGTTGTTGCACTGAAGTCATCCTGCACATCACTCTGGCTGAACCTCCCCTCCTCCCCCTGAGGCAGGAACCTTCTAGTCTTGGCTTAAATGTGCCCCATCCCAAGAAATCTCCGTCTACCCTCATCCCCTAGACACTGGCAGACAGCCGGCCCTGGGAGAATTGGATGTTCTGTCTGCCTTGCTGGTGGGCGCGGACGGGCTGTTTATCAGCTTCCTGGTGCCTGGAAAGCCATTCTGCACCTTCGAGCCACCGCCACCCCCTGCCAGGGTGTGCTCGCGGTGCGTGTATAAGCAGGTAAACTGCCCCCCATAATAGAGATGGATGGAAGCCCAATTTTGTAATAGACACCCTTTCATTAAGGAAACCACTGCCTTATAACGCCACTTTGGATGATCTAAAGGCGCTAATGGGCCAGCCCCAGCTTGGGACTTAATTATTATTATGGTTAACGAGCTGCACCAGCAACGACTGCTTGGCAGTCGGGTTCCTTTCTGCCACCGTGGGTCTCAGGTGACACCATTAGAGATTGTAGGAGATGTGATGGCTGGGAGGGTCAGTGAGAGGGCCACTTCTTTGAAGGGTCTCCGTCCCCCTGAAGATCCAAAAGGGATGCCTGTAGCAGGAGAGAGGAAAGTTAGACATGGAGAAGTACTTCCTGATGGGGAGGCTTAGAAGATGCTTCTGTAAGGGTTCTGAGTCTTAGCTGTGTCTGTATCCATCCCCAGACCCTAGTACCCTCCCAGAGTGGGGCCGGGATCAGAAAGCCCTGAATTAGTGGGAGAGAGAGAGAGAGACAGGGATACATATATTATATGCAGGGTGTCTGTTGTATATTAGGATTTGCTGTTCTCCCAGCTGTTTGCATGGCTGCTTCCCGTAGGACTCAGGGGACCAGCTACCTCTGCAGGGAGCCCAGCCCAGAGCTCACTCTCCAAAGTAGAAAACCTCCCTCCCCATCTCTCCCCAGCACATCGCCCTGTTTATATCCTCCCTAGTTCCTTGCCATCTTTAATTATCTGGTTTATTAATGCATTTACTTGTTTACTGCCTGGCTCCCGCATTCCTGTCACCTCTGTGCTAGCAGGGGCCTTTGTCTGTCTTTTTTGCCTCTGCTTCCCCAGCGCTTGGGACCGTGTCTAGTATGTTGTTGGTGCTTAACAAATATTTATGGAATGAATGGATGAATGAACGAATGAATGAACTTCTGAGCATTTATGAGATATACAAGTAGCTCAGAGTAGCTTAGTGCACTTCTTTAAAGTTTTTTTTTTATTGTGGTAAAATAGACATAACATAAATAACATTTGCCATTTTAGCCATTTCTAAATGTATATTTCAGTGGCGTTATAAGTACATTCATAGTGTTGTACAACCATCACCGCCATCTGTTTCCAGAACTTTTTCATCATCCCAGAGAGAAACTCTTGTACTCATTAACGATAACTTCCATTTCCTCCTCTGCCCACCTTCTGGTAACCTGTATTCTACTTCCTGTCTCAATGAATTTGCGTATTCTAGGTACCTCATATAAGTGGAATCGTGCAATGTTTGTCCTTTTGTGTCTGGCTTATTTCACTTAGTGTAATGTCCTCAGGGTTCACCCATGTTGTGATGCGTGTCAGTACTTTGTTGTTTTTTTTTATGGCTGAATAATGTTCCGTTGCATGGATAGACCCCGTTTGTTTATCCATTTATCTGTTGCGCAGTGCACTTTCGAGAGAAGATGTGTAGGTGGTACAAGGTGAGGAATTAGATATTTCTGCTCTTCGGCAACTTGCAGAATTAGAGAGGTTTCCCATGTAGCCTCATCTCCTGTCTAGGGCTTTTGCTCTAGGAATACCAAATTACGTCCCACCTCCATGCCTTGGCCCATGCTGTTCCCTCTGCCCATGCAGTTCCCTCTGCTCCAAGCGGCTTTTCCAGTACCACTTGTTGGCCCCGAGTCAGTCTCTTTTTGTAGGTTGTAGAGTCAGTGAAAGCAAGGACCACATGTATTTTATTCACTTCTGGATTTCCAGCCCATGAGATGCACTGCATGTGTACCTGCATGAATGAATGAATAAATGACGCATTCAAACCCGCACTCCCCCAGAGGGTCCTCCTGGATTGCATCTTGTGCTTTGCAGCTACTTCTGCCTGTTTTTCAGTCACCACACTATGATGGATGCTACATCTGTCTCTTCTACTAGACTGTGTGCTCCTTGAGGGCAGAGCCCACGTCTTGCTCATCTTTGTGCCCCTCCCTTGGCATATCATCACCCACCCCAGAGGAAATGTCTACTGAATAAAGATGAAGGTTGTACACAGACATCAGGTGTTATTAGTTCCTCCCTGCCATCCCACCCCTGCAAACTGGTTTCAGGCAAGTTTGTCTTCATCTCAGTAGAGACTGGAAGACCATAGGACACTTACCCAAGCCTAAGCTCTGTCAATGACTGTCAGTGATACGGTTTGGAAGCCTCCTGTTACAACCATTACACAACCTCTTACAAGTCTGTGCAGCTCAGACACTCATTAGCTAACTGGGGCCTCCAGCAGTCTGCTGCTGATGTTTAACAGAAAAGATTATTATGTTCATTTTACAGGACAGGAAACTGAGACTCAGAGGTGGGCATGGCTTTGCTGAATTGCACATAATTAGTTAGTAACAGAGTCTGTACCACCATCTAGATTTCCTACCTTCCAGGTGCTGACTTTTCTCCTCTTTTCCATTCTGGGGGAACTGGTTTTCTACAGTGCCTAAAATTTGTAATGATAATAAAAACAAAAGCAATACAAATGACAGCTAACTTCTGTTAAGTGTTGGTTCTGGTTTGGTCCTGTGCTCAGGATTTTACCCATTAAGGAGTAGGTCCTTGGCATGGGTCAGTTTCCCAAATGTCTGCTTTGGAAGAGATTGAAACCAAGAGGAATTTGACTTATGTGTCTTTTGGATCAGAGCAACATTCAGGACTTGGAGAAGGAAGAGACCAGCCCTGATTCAAGTCATCACATCCATTTCTCTGGGACTCAGTTATCCTCATCTGTAAAATGGATGGTTGGATGAAATGAACACTCCAGGTCTTCTCAGAGCCAACATTGTGTTGCTTCTTCGGGAGTTGGTTCTGTCTCTGACTGAGCATGGCTTTCTCATGAAGGCAGATCCTAGGGTCAGTGGCGGTGACTCTGGGTCTCTCCCTTGGACCTTCGGGAGAGCAAGGAAGCACTAAGCAACACGAGAAAGCCACATGAGCCCCATTCTTCAACGGCAGCAATTTTCCGTGTAATTAAGTTTATTCATCATGTATATTAAGGGGAAAATGGAGACGCATGATCATCACAGCCCATTTGCCATGAACATCCATCTCTCAAGCATCGCTTCTGTTTTCTCCAAGACCAACTTGCCATGATAGATACAGGGACCGGGAGAGCCATCTGGTGTGAGGGGTGGTGGGAACCCAGCCCCCTGCAGGACCCAGGTCTCATCCACCTGGACAGACACTTCTCAAAAACCATCCCTGCCCTCGAGGGGCTTACAGCCCGGGAATCGGGTTAACATTGGTTAACATTGGGCATTGCTTTCAGTTTGTCTTCCTCCAGTGGAATGCTGGCAATGTCATTTCCGGACTAGAATGTGGAAATACAGCATTGCTGCAATGTTTCTACCATGCTCATCATTGCAGCTTCCCCTGGTGTGCTTTCTTACAAATGCACAGGTAAGGCTTAGCCTGACCCCTGGCACATATAGGAAGTTCAATCAATTTACCAATTCATCCCACAAATAATTGAGTGCTTATCCGTTCTAGGCTTCTGGGATCCAACAATGAACACAACAAAGATCACTGGCCTCCTGAAGCTTACTGGGTGACTATTTTGGAATAAAAGAATGAATGAATGGGCAGGCACACATGAATGGCTTTATTCATTCAACACTGAGTGCCAATTATGGACAGCACTGTGCTCATCACAGGTGATTAAAATGGGGCCCAAACAATGTGTTCTTTGCCCTCATGGAGCAAATGGAGGATGAAGATATAAATAAAAGGATAACACTAATGAGTGACTCATTACAAACTGGGATGAAGCTCTATGAGAGACAGGGATGTGGTTTTTTGAGAGGGTGTGAGGGGGTGGGGATTCAGGAAACCTGGAGGGAGGTATACTTAAGCTGAAACCTGAAATAAGAGTTTGCTTCAAGTAGCAAAAGCGAGTGGAGTGGGATAGGGTAGACGCATGAGGGTTCTATCTGTTAGGATGAGTTAGGTGGCCAGTGTCTGAAGACCCAAAGCAGTAAATAATAAAGACAATTTACTATCTTGTGTAACAAGAAGTCCTAAAGCAGGGCAGCTCCAGCGTTGTTTGATTCAGAGGCTCAGTGACATCATCAAAGACACAAGTTCTTTTCATATATTCACCCTGCTTTCCTCAGAGTGTGGACTTTTGTCCCCAACATTATTTCTTCATGGTCACAAAATGGCTGCTGCAGTTCACCCTCACACAACAGCATTCAAAGCTGGCAGAGAGACTTCCAGTTCTCAGACTTCTTGTAGAGAGAGAGGAAACCTTTTCCAGAATCCTCCCAGGAGATTTCTCATTGGCCAAAGTTGTGTTGGTACACTTGAACTACTGGGGTTGAGGGGATGCTCATGGGGAGAACAAGAACGTCTGGGCTAGGAAGCCAGGGGACCTGAGTTGGAGTCCCAGTTCTGAAGTCAACTTGCTGTGTGACCTTGGATAAGACTCTTCCCTTCTCTGGGTCCTAAGTTCCCAATATAAAAAACTAGATGATTCCAAGGGTCTTTCCATGTATGAGGTTCCAGAATTCTAAATGGGCTCTTGTTATTGTGGGAGCCATACAGATTTTTGTCTGTCTGGGTCCCTTGTGGGTGGATGGAGCCATGTGATGAGTTCTGGCCTATGAATCAAGGGTATGTTTTTCTTTCTAGGCTGGGGCATTTAATGGCTGATTGGAGACTCTCAGGATTTATTTTTCCCTATAGCACAGCCACTGGTAACATTTGAGATGGGGGCTATGCCCCATCAACCTGAGTCCCTGAGTGATTATAATGACAGCCTCCCTGCTCCCTGCCAACCTAAGAGACATGTGGCTCAGGCTTGAAATAAACCTATAAAGATGTGGGAATTACTTGTTATAGCAGCATACCATAACCCATCCTGACTGATACAATAATAATAACAACAATAACATAACGGGCATGACAGGGGAATTGACTCTGGGCCAGGCAAAGGGTTAAACCCTTTATTTGCATTTTACTGTTTAATCTTCACAGCTGCCTTGTGGGAGGGGCGCAAGTCCCATCCCTATTTTCAAGATGAGGCAGCAGAGTCTCAGAGAGGGAAAGTCAGTCGCTCAAGGTCACACAGCTGGGAAGGCGCAGAGTCAGGATTCAAAGCAGGTGTGTCTGACTCTGAGGAATTAATCCCAGCAGTATTCTGCCCTGATGAAACTTGGTGGAGCTTTTGCTCAGGGCTAAAGAATGGACGAGGAGCTTGAAGAACAATATGTGTGTGTGTGTGTGTGTGTGTCTGTGTTAAGCTCACTCAGGCCCAGGCTTCACTGCAGAGAGGGGCCCTGGTGGTGGACAAGGGCATTCCCAAGTTAGGGGAGACCCCCCCTCCGCCCACCCCAGCCCAGCTTTGTCTCTGCCGGTAGCTACCTCCTCCCGCCTCGCAGCTTCCTCTGCCTCAAGCTCCCTACAGGCCCTGAGCCAGCTCTGCCTTCTAAGAGACCTAATTAAGCCCCAGCGAGGAGGTCAGGAGCGTCAGCTCTTGGCACGCAGCTGCCGGGAGTGGGGAGGTGGGTGGTAGGGCAGCCATGGATCCTGAGCTGCGTAGCAGAGTGAGAGCAATGATAATAACACCTATAATCATAATAATAGTAACCGTCACAGCTCAGGAGAGCTGTAAACAGTAACCGCCATTATTATCATTATCATTAACCTGGCTCTGGGCTGTAATTAGCATTCGTGAGACCCTCTCCTGCTCCATCCTCACCCCAGCTATCTTCTCGGGAGACTTTGAGGGAGGTGGCCCATCTAGAAAAACCCGAGCCTTGCCCCATTTTACAGATAGGGAGCCTGAGGCCTCAAAAGGCCATGTTCAAGGCTATTCAGAGTCCCGATCAGGGTGGATCTCGTGTAGGAGGGACTTGGTCCCTTTCAGGGCCCTTGAGGACTTCGGGCCACTGTCTCAGTGGACAAGGGGAGATGGAGCCTGGGGAAGGGCAGGTGTCCCCAGGGGTCACTCCTCAGCTGTGGCCGGCCCTGGGCTACCAGAGGGCACAGGGTCATGGTGGGCCAAGGTCTTGCTGACGAGGCAGCCTCGGTGAGGGGCTGTGGAGCCTAGCCCCGAGGCTCGGGCTCCCTGACCCGCTCCCGGCAGCCACCGCCTCGGGGATAGCAGCCTTATTAGCGCAGCCGCCTGCAGGCCCTGGGTGCAGCCGGGGGCGGAAAAGGCCTCATTTACCCCAGTGCTGGACCCTGTGCACAGTGGCCACACGCGCTCCAAGCGGGGCTCCCAGAGGCACATGGATGCAGCCACACACACACCTCACGCCCTGCATTGACATGGTCATGGGCCCAGAGTATGCATGGCCAGGCTTACACGCTCAGGCAGATGTGTACACAGGCACACAGATGTGCACCCAGACATGTAACTGCTGTGGATGTACCCACATCCACATAGCACGGACACGCACACATGCATCAAGGCGTACAAATGTGGGCACATCCACGTACACTCGTGCAAACATAAACAAGCTCACTTCCCTGCACACACTGTACACGACAGGTGCCCAAGTGCACGGGAACACAGAGCTGCAGAGGCACAGATACAGACATGTGCTTCCGTCTGTTCACCTAGACACAGCCAGGCTGGTCAACACACGTGACCTGAAACACACACATGTGCAGGCCTTCAAATGCGGGTCGTACTGGATCCAGGAATGTGCACCCACTGAACACACACACACACACACATACACACACACATGTGCCATTGTACAGACACTGCAATTCACAAACACACCCACCCTGTTACATGAGGGACCCATAGATCTTTGTATGCGCTGGCACACACGTGCTCACAGTCTGTGTTTATCTGTCTCTGTTGTTTCTGATTCTGTGCGAAGCTCTACTCACCCTACTGATGAGTGGCATTTGCAGGCACTTATATTTGAAGGCACTGTCACCGAACAGAAGTTCATTTGGTTCCCACCACCTTCTTGTGGGCCAGGCTTTACATATTCCCATTTTACAGATGAGGAAACTGAGCTGCAGCTGGAGCAAGGGACTCACCCAAGGACAGCCAGCTAGAAGGTGATGGAGCCCTGATTACCTCCCAACACAGGTGGTGTTGTGGGGAGCGGGGCACAGGCCTGGGTTTGAATCCTGGCTCTGCTGCTCACCAGCTGCGTGATCTTGGGCGGGTCTCCTTACCTCTGGGAGCTTTTGTCCTCACTCGTGAAGATGGGGAAGGACAGCAGCTGCTTTGTGGCATTGCGTGGAAGAGCAAGGGGAGAACCCATGTAGAGGGACAGGTACTGTGGGGGGTGCCCTGTGAGCAGCGGGCAGACGTCTTCTATCTTTATTACTATTATCCTAGTGGTAGTGGTACAGGCACAGAGGGAGGTGATGTGAGGATGCAGGAAAAGACAGCCATCGACAGGCCAAGAAGAGAGGCCTGGGACAGACCCTACCCCCGTAGCCTGCGGAAGGAGCCCACCCTGCCCACACCTCGACTTTGGACTTGTAGCCTCCAGAACTGGGGGACAATAAACTTCGATGGTTTAAGTCGCCTGGTTTTTGGTACTTTGTTACAGCAGCCCTAGGACACTAATGCAGATTTTGGTCCATCGCATTTTGCTTCGTAGCAAATCCAGGGGGCTGCTGGCAGAATCCCATCCTTGGCATTGTCCCCAGGCCCCGGTGTGTCTCAGGCAAGGGGCTCCGGGCATCTCCAGAAGAACAGGATTTACACCCACCACGAGGAGCAGGGAACCTGGGAGCCCTGAGCACGACAGCCAGGCCCGTTGTAACAGTAACTTAGAGCTGATATAACAATGCTCGTATTCTTTTAGTGAGGCCTGAGAGGTGCTATTAAATGGAATATTGAGATAAGGAAGTGGGAGCAGGAAAGGTTAGACACTATTTATTCAGGTTTTCATGGGGCACTAAAATATCCTCCCTGCTGCGCTCGCCACCCCTCCATCCTTCCCCGTCCGCCCCCCTCCTCCCCTCCGTCCTCCCTGGTCCATGGCTGGTTCTCCCAGCACGTGGGAGTCAGGAGGTGCTGGGCTCCTCTGCTGTTCTGGGAGGGAGCCTGGACTTAGGATTAGGCTGGGTTCTGGGCTCAAGGGGACCCAGCTCTGAATCCCACCCCAGCTGACCTGTGGGTAAACAGAGCTTCTGTGCTTGGACAGTGGCGGGAATCAAGGGGAGAGGGGGCAAGTGCATGGCACAGGGTTCACCGCCCCTCTCTTTCCCCAGAGCCCAGCTGGGGGTGGGAGGGGTAAGGGATGGCTCACAGCATCCTTGTCCCACAGCACGACCCCTCGGACTAGATAGAACCCTTCCAGCCACCCTCCCTCCCTCCCCCCTTCCCTTCCTCCCTGTCCCTCCCTCCCTCCCTCCCTTTCTTCTTCCTCTCTCCTCTCCCCCTCCTCCCTTCCCTCCTTCCGTCTTTCCTTCCTTCCACACCTGTCTCCTATGCAGCGTGAGAACATAGGAGAGTGTGCTCTTGCCCTTACCGGGCTCACGGGTTTACTCACAACAGCCCTACCCTTATCCCCATTTAGCACATGTGGCAACTGAGGCTTTGAGCACTTGGGCAAGGCTTCCCAGCTGGTCCGAGGTGGATGAAGGACAGCAGCCCAGCTCTGTCTGACCTCTGACTCAGCTCTCTGTCTCTGAGGGCTGCCCGCAGGGACTGATGTGAGTACCCCAGAAGCGGTGAGGTCCCCAAGCAAAAGTGTGCCGAGTGGTGCCCCTGAGGTGTGAAGATAGTCCTGGGAGAGTGACCGTGGGACCCTGGCAAGGAGGCAGACAGATGGCAAGGACATCTCGGCATTTGGAGGGGCCTCTGGGATGGGGTCGGCCAACCTCGCGCCTGATTCTGGGGCCCCCGGGGCAGACTCCTTTCCAGGCTGTGGATTCTCTCAACCCATCTCCACCCACTTCTTCCGTGGAGGGAATTTGCTACGAGATTATAGTGGGGTGGGTTTTTTTTTTTTTTTGCGGTACGCGGGCCTCTCACTGTTGTGGCCTCTCCCGTTGCAGAGCACAGGCTCCAGACGCTCAGGCTCAGCGGCCATGGCTCACAGGCTCAGCCGCTCCGCGGCATGTGGGATCCTCCTGGACCAGGGCACGAACCCGTGTCCCCTGCATCGGCAGGCGGACTCTCAAACACTGCGCCACCAGGGAAGCCCTATAGTGGGTTTTGAGGTGGACAGACTTGAGTTCAACTCCTAGTTCTGCCTCTTCCTAGCCATGGGATTGTGGAAAAGCGAGTTAAAACTTCAGCGTTCTCATGAGTAAAATGGGCATGAGGACACCAACTTGCAAGTGTTGTGAGAGTTTGCGGGGGGGCTATTGGAGGTAAGCATGCATTGTAAACTGTAAAGTGCTGCCTGATGTGAAGTTTGGGCCATTACCTGCCTTCAGTAGAGACTCAGCACCTTGAGAGCCGGGCCTTTGACTGATTTAACCGTGTACACAGTTGGTGCTCAATAAATGTCAAAGGCATGATCTGTTGGGTGGATTATAGCTTTTGTCTTTTGTTTTATTCCCTTTGTGGGTGGGTAGCAGACTGTGAGCTCCTCTGGGATCCCAGGAAGTCTTCAAACATGACAATAATTATTATTACTTAATGACAGTAATGACAACAGCTCATTTCACTGAGCGCTTTCTGTGTGCTTGGCTCATCTAATCTTCACAGCAACGCTATGAGATGTGTACTGGTATCGTCCTTACTTCACAGATGAGGAAATGGAGGCTCAGAGATGTTGTGTTACTTGCCCAAGGTCACACAGCTCATAAGCGGGGGGAGTTAGGACTTGAGCCCTGGTCTGGGTTTTTCTGACTCTAAAACTGGGCCACCCCAACCACTGGGGGACCCTACCTTCAAAGGCTTCTGTCCTCAGGCCTGGGCAGAAGACAGAATAATGTGAAGTCTGTCACCAGCTGGGCACTCACATCCACTAATAATACAGTCAATTGCTCCTTTCAAATTACAGTAAATGTTTCCCCCCTTGAACAAATCATTTACCGCAACTGCAGAAAGAGTGTCCTGTTTACACGCAGAGCCAAAGGAATTCCAATCTGAGTCTAATTATTGATGCTGCAGCTTCTATGGCCTTGGGAAAGGGCTGCCTAATTGCACCAATTAATACCTGCCACTCGTGTGGGTCTGTCGGGTTTGAGGTTTGGTTTCCTTCTTCCGTGGGTGTGCGGAGAGATGGTTCTGTGCAGCCACCGTGGGTGCAGAGCCCCGGGCCACAGGCTGTGGATGGCAGGAGGTTGTTTTCAGGGCATTGTCATTTTTGGGGGAGGGGCAGCCCAGGCATCCTGTCAGACCTCTGCCTGGCGGGCACTACCTCCTAGAAAGGAGGGTGAGGACGGCTGGGGGATGTGAGTTCCATACACCAGTCTCTGTTCTGCCTCTGATGTGCTCTGAGGTCCTGGCAGGGCACACCTCCAGCCCGAGCCTTGGTTTCCCCATAAAAAAAAAATGGAGCTTATGCCCATTTTAGTGTTACCATGAGGATTTCACAGGATCAAGTGTATCAGGTACAGTTGCTGTGTGAACTCTAAGGGGCTAGCCAGACTGAAGAAATTGTTAGTAAAAATGGCAGGGCAGTGGCTGGGCGTCTGGATATTGGGATTCTCGTCTTGGGTCCACCTCTTGCTTTGCTGTGGGCTGTGGGATGACGCATTCACTTTCTTGGGCCTCGATTTCCCCAGCTGCAAAATAGGAATGATTTCATCTGCCCTGTCTGATGTCCATGTGGGAACCTTGCCAATAGTACCCTGACCAATGAATATGGAGGCTGTGATTGTCCCATGGTGCTGATGAGCTGCGTGATGAGTTGCTATATTGGGAAAGAGAAACTCTACTTGGGGTTGTTTGGGTGGCACACGGGGCGCTGGGTGGGAGTGGAGAGGCAGAAGAAACGTCATGGGTCTTCAAATGAAACTGACCACCTCTGACTCTTCTGAGCTGCGTGGTCTTCAGTATAATACTTACAACAATGACTCAATGGTGCTTGCTGTGTACTGGGTACTGTGTGATATATGATTACATTAAACCCTCTAGGACGTAGGTATTCTTTTTATACCTATTTTACAGATGAGGCAGCTGTGGCTCAGAGAGGCCAAGTAAGTATCCTGAGGTCACACAGCCAGGTATTGTCAGAACCAGGATTTGGACCCAGTTCTCTGGGATTCCAGAGCCTATGCCTGTCGCTGCTACATCTTCCTGCCTCCAGTTGCCTCAGTCTCCCCATCTGTATAAGGGACTCATGTTAACTTCTTCCAGGCAAAGATGTGGTTAGGATTGGGCAAGGTCAATTACGTGCGTCTCAAGGCCCATGGCGTGGCTCCTTCTTCATGAATATATGTGGGTTGGGAGACTCATGGCCACTTTTCCACCCTCCCACCCACCCTAACACCACAGGCCTGGTGGGAAGTTGGGCTGTTTATTTCCCAAGAGGGGGCTGGGTGGGCTGGTGTCTTCTTATCCTTGCAGCCCCCTTTGCTGGAGATTCCTGTCTTTGGTTTCCTCGGCACCACTGGGGCTTGTGGTCCCACCTGAGCACACGTGGGGCTGTGTTTTCTGATGTGACACATTGTCACCGTGCATTATGTGTCATCAGCCCCGCAAAGTAGTGACACCGGAGCCTGATGCCACATGAGCGACAAAAAACGATGTGGGCCCCCTGGGGGAGTCTCGGGCCTTGTCAGGATCTCTGCGGTCCGCCCACCCCCACCTTCAACTCAGAGCCCCTCTGCTGCTTCTTGGCAGAGCCTGCAAGGCCCCGAGGGGGTGGGGCTCTGCTGGCGGGGCCGTGGCTCACAGGGGGATGAGTTTGATGTCCTGGAGCCTGACACATGCCTTGTATGAGGTCCCCAAATTAAAAGAAACAAAGCTCCTTAGTCAAAGGCAGCCTGGGCCTGGTGGGGAGATGTGGCAGGGCTCTGGAGTGCGGTGACTGACTGATTTCCCCTAATTACCGCTGGTTTAATATTTATAGGGTTGGTGCCAGAGGGCTGCAATTCAGCCCAAATGGCTGCCGGGGTGGGGGGAGGCTCTGGTGGGGGCCACTGAACAGGCAAGAGTCTGCGTGCGTTCAGGGTCCTGCTTGGCCAACTGGTCTGCCCCTGGCGACTTCCTGAGGCACAGAGAACATCCATTTATGTTGCACAAACTATGTGCTGGGCCCTGGGATCAAACCCAGCCAGGCTGGAGGTCCCTGTGGCCTAATAGTTCAAGGTGGGGGCTCTGGAGTCTGTTAGATCTGGGTGTTTAATCCAAATTTGACTTCTTCCTGGCTGTGTGCCCTTGGGCCAGTGACCACACCTCTCTGAGCCTCAGTTCCTTTGTCTGTAAAATGGTGGTAATAATATGCCTCCCTCCCGTGGTTGTTGTGAAGATCCAATAAGGTAAAACATGGAAGGTGCGGGCTTCCCTGGTGGCGCAGTGGTTGAGAGTCCGCCTGCCAATGCAGGGGACACAGGTTCATGTCCCGGTCCGGGAAGATCCCACATGCCGTGGAGCGGCTGGGCCCGTGAGCCATGGCCGCCGAGCCTGCATGTCCGGAGCCTGTGCTCCGCAATGGGAGAGGCCACAACAGTAAGAGGCCTGTGTACCACACACACACACACAAAAACAACAACAAACTTACCCTTCTGGTCCCATTGCATCCGGTCTTGCTGGGGACAAGAGCTCATCTGACAAGCTAACGTGGGCCACCTTGCGGTGTAGGGCTGAGGATGGTATCTCATATAGCCTCTTCTGACCACCCCACCGAGCTAACCTCAGTGAACATTCCTTCTGACTCCCTGAGCCTCAGTTGCCTCATCTGGAAAACAGGGAGAGTCACACATACTTCGAGGGCTGTCGTCAGCATCAAAATGTGCTTACGGCTGGTCTTAGCACAGCATCTGGCAGGGAGGAAGCACTGCATAAATGTAAGCTATTGTTACTGTCAAATGGGCCCTGCAGTATTTTTTTTCACTCCGAGGGGGGGAAAAAGCTTAAAATTATGGAAGCCGGCTGACTTAGGTTCCCAATCCATCATTCTGCAGATGGAGAAATTATCTAAACTCCATCCCAGACTGCAGGAGTTTGGCAGAGGAGGAGGGAGAGATTCCACAGGCTTCCAGCTGTGGCCGAGGAGGGGTAAGGAGGGTGCGGGCATGGAGGGGTGATGATATTCTGTCCGATGCTCTTCTTTTCCAATTCGAAGGCTCAGAAGGACCCAGGAATGCTGCCACGTCCACATAGCTGGCTGCCAAGGGGCTGAGGCCACTCTTGGACCGAAAGCTTCACAGCTCTTCCTCTGTCCCGGACTCAGGCCTCCGTGGGCTGCAGTTGGGGTGCTGTGAGGTGTTTCAGGGACGAGCAGCAGCGTGGGGAGGGAGGGGGAGAGAGAGAGAGAGAGAGAGAGAGAGAGAGAGAGAGCTGCTAAAGCAATTCTCAGTGAAATCCCTGGGGGTTGGTGTCAAGGACAAAATAGTGTGTCCCATGGGTAAATATAGTTAACACAGCTGCAAAACAGAATTTATTTCTTGTTTGAGATATCATTTTTAAAGTATGGCATAGGGAGAGCTTTAAAAATGAAATTATAGCAGGCAATAAAAAACCTCATAGGCACTGTATTCAAATTATGCTACAGTAATAGGCCAAGTTCATAAATAAACATTGCCGGTTAACCCTTTCTGAGCCCTGTGGGCAGAGCCACTGGGATTCAGCTGGGAGTGGTGGTTTTAAACCCCAGTGGGAGAAAACAGAATCGCCTTCCTAGTGTCCCTCGGCCCCGCCTGCCTTCCCTGTGCTCCCAGCCTTCTCTCCCTGGCCTCTACATTCAGGTGTTAAAGGGCCACAGATAATTCTTTGCTAACATGAGAGGCTTGGGTTTGCAGAAACATGCTCCATAGATGTCTGTGCTCTCTGAGTCAGGAGTATTTTAGGGTCTCGATTAGGTAGATTCCTCCTCAAACTCTCCATATTTCCCACCTCCTCTTAAAAATAAAATATGTTACTATTCTCCCTCTTATTATAGTACATGGGTTCTAATCACTGCTGGCGGTGATTTTGCCCCCCTGTGAACACGTGGCAGTATCTGGAGATGTTTTTGGTTGTCACAACTGGGAGATGCTACTGGTATCTGGTGGGTGGAGGCCAGGGATGCTGCTCAACATCCTGAAATGCACAGGTCAGCCCCCATCCCCCATCACAACGAATGATCCAGCCCCAAATGTCCCTGGTGGCGAGATTGAGAAGTCCAGCTTTACCATGATGCCTTGTTTGGTCTCTGCCGTCCTCTTTGAAAGCTGGCACATGCCGTCTTGCTCACTGCTCAATTTTATCAATCAACCTAGTGCTTGGCACACAGTGGGTCTTCAATAGGGATTTGCTAAAAGGTTGAATGAATGAACAGAAACTCTGCATTGCCCCTTCTCCCCTTGGTGGACTCCGACCCATACTTTTGTTCTCAGCTCAATGGTTGCTTTTTTCGGGGGGGGCCTCCACTGGACCCCCTACTCCGAGGTTACCACCACCCCGCCCACCTCCCATTAGACATTTTGGTGATACTTGTTCCTTGTTTCTCGTCCTTGGATTTACTTGTCCATTGTTCACATTTCTGGTCAAACGTCACAGCTTTGAAGCAGCGTCTTGACTGCCTTCGCTAGAGTGGCCTCACTTGTGTCTCTCTCATCCTCCTGTTTCGTTTGCATCATAACATCTATCAGTAGCTGAAATCATTTTGTTTATCATGGGCTGGGGCTTAACCATCACTGGGTCCCTAGTGCCTGGTGTAGCCCCTGGATCAGAGGGAATGCTCAGTGAAGACTTGCTGAATGTGTCAGCGAGGGTCGGAGAATGGGGACAGCCTCTCTTGCCCTAGACACCTGCCTCTCCTTCTCTGGAATCCTCCCACGTCTCCTTCCTCCGGAATGGAGACTGTATTAGGACTGAAAAACCTGCCATCTCCCTCTTCACTGTTCCAGTAACTTGTCGGGTGAAACTGGCAAGTCCCTATCTCTCCCTTCTCTGCAAAATGAAGGCGCTGGGGTACATCCATGCTTTGTAACCAGGGGTGTGTGTGTCAGTATCACCTTCTCAGACTTTTCCTAAGAGACAAAGCCCTACTTTGTGCAGACCTGCAGAGCCAGATTCTCTGCAAGGGTGTGTGCCTTGCTCTGTGCTTTTGTAAAAACTCCCTGGGTAATCTGGATTCAGGGTATGATTCAGAGGCAGAAAACCGGGGACCTTTGGAGCCCCAATTCCAGCCCCAGCATCTGACATCTCCATGATTTAAAGTTGCCCAGCCTGGGCCATTTATCTGAGTGACTCTCTTCCCAGGCTCCCCTGGCACTTTTGCTAATTTAATAGCATTTAATTTAATTTTGAAATGATTTTTTAAAAAAGGCTGTTGCCGCAGAAGCCCCAACCATCTCATTCTTCTTCCTCCCTGAGGCTGGAAATACATCTTGTGGCTGAAGCCAGGTTTCTGGCCATGGATGTCCCTTGGAAAGCCCACAGCCTTTTTGTGAAAAATGCTGAGCTTGCTCTCTACCCATTGGGCATAATTACCTTTCTCCTCTCCAGAGCCCTCTGCTTGTTCTGTCCTGAGGTGGAAAGAAAGGGCTGGAAAACCAGACCAAGTTAGTGTCTGACCCATGAGCTCTTACGCTGATCAAAGGGATCAGCGTAACCCAACACATGTACACACACGCACATACTTACACACGGACACAAACGCATGCACACACATGCACCCGGTTCATTCTTTCATATTCTCTAGGGCTGAATGGCTATAGCTGTTGGCTACATTTAGCTCTGGGTTTTCTCCTGAACTTTCCAGATTTTTTTTTTCCTGGACATTCATGGGCTTTTTCCCAGGGTTATGCCACATCAGTTTCTTTCCCTCCTTTTAATTATCTTCTGTTATTTTTTTTTTTTTTTTTTTTTTTTTTTTTGCGGTACGCAGGCCTCTCACTATTGTGGCCTCTCCCGTTGCGGAGCACAGGCTCCGGACGCACAGGCTCAGCGGCCATGGCTCACGGGCCCAGCCGCTCCGCGGCATGTGGGATCCTCCCGGACCGGGGCACGAACCCATGTCCCCTGCATCGGCAGGCGGACTCTCAACCACTGCACCACCAGGGAAGCCCATCTTCTGTTATTTTAAACCCAATTTTACATGTGCTTGATCATTATAACTCATCTTAGATTCATCTATTCATGCATTAATTAATTTTTATTGAGAATCTCCCACGTGGTCAATGTGAAGACAGGCACAGTGGTGAGTCAGACAGACCTGACCTTGTCCTCAAGAAAGACAGAGCCGGGACTTCCCTGGTGGTCCAGTGGTTAAGAATCTACCTTCCAATGCAGGGGACGTGGGTTCGATCCCTGGTCGGGGAAGTAAGATCCCACATGCTGCGGGGCAACTGAGCCCCTGCGCCACAACTAAGACCCAACGCAGCCAAATAATAAAATTAAAAAAAATTTTTACTTAAAAAGAAACAAAGAAGGACAGAGCCTGCCTAGGAGGAGAGACAGGTGTGGGGAAAGAAAGGTTCTTATGGGCAAAAATGGGGAGGGACTGTGGAAAACGGGGATGGGCAGGTAACCCCAGAAGTCTTGGGGGAGGTCTCTCCTGTAGAATAATTATACTGTTTGTCTGGATAGCAACCAGAAGCAAAATGGCAGAATGGAGATGGTGAAAGCATCCTGTCACACCTAGACAAGTTGAAGTTCTTTTCTCTCCTGTGGCAGTGATTACTAGCTGTTTGTCAAATCTGTTTTGTCTTCTTTCAGGACATACAGCTCAGGTCCCAGCCTCCCTCGCAGTGGCCATGAGACCAAGTTCTAGTCACATGCGAGTGGAGGTGATGTGCTCCACACCCAGGCCTTGTCAATAAACCCTCCCAGGGGTGATCTTCTGTGCTCTTTCTTGTCCACTGATTTGATTCAGATCAGTCCAGTGAGCTGGGAGACCCTGAGCTGAGGATGGAGGAGCCGTAATATGGTGAGAACCTGGGTCTCTAATACCTCTTGGAGGAAAGTCACCCTAAAGAGTTGCCCAACCAGGAATGTCTTCAGTGGTCGTTGCAAGAGCTAGAAATAGACCTCTACCATGGTTAAGCCATTGCACATTTCAGGGTTTGCTTGTTACTTCAGCTGACATTACCTTAATCCATGAGCCCTAATCCTCCTGTCACCTGTGTTTGTAAATTATGTTTTGTTGGAACACAGTCCATGCTGCTTTCGGGCTGTAGCAGCAGAGTTGAGTAGTTGTGACAGACTGTATGGCCTGCAAAGCCTAAAATATTTATTCTCTGGCCTTTTACAGAAATCATTTGCTGACCCTGGTCTTCACTAATGCACCAGGCATCTAGGCAGAGCTAGAAGCAGTCTAGATTCTTCTCCCTCTCTCCAATACGGGTTTCTTTGAAGAGACCACTCCCAGATGCTCTGACTTCCTGCCCTGACTTGGTTCTCACTTCCTCGGCCCCTTTGGCCCCATTCCTTGGGCACAACTAGGCTTTGTGACTTAGACCCGAACAGAGACAGAAAAGGATGATTGGCGGTCATCATTCTTCAACTTCCTCAACCGTTAGCTCTGACCTTCTGAATCATCTAGTTTCAGACCTTGACTGTCTAGACTTGGAAGCTGACACCCAGAGAGAAAGGATTAGACTTTTCCCAGGGTCACTCAGCCAGCGAGTAGCTGAGAGGTCTTGCAGAAATAGCTGGGGGTCAAATAAACTGCTTTTGGATAAAAACAGCTAATGTTTATTGAGCGCTCGTTGTGGGCGAGGCACTCATTTACTCCTTTCAGCAAACCTCAATGTGCTATCATCATGATCCCTCCCGTTTTACAGATGGCGAACCTGGGGCACAGGCGGTTAATTCGCCAGGGTCCACTCTGTTGGTGAAGCTAGGATTTGAATGTAGCGGTGTGAGTTCAGAGTCCATGTTCTTACTCATGGTGCCATATTGGACCTGTCATCCATGCCCACTTCGAGTCTTGCAACTTTCCCCTAATCAGCACTGGTAGAAAGAATAGACTCAAGTGTACAGGGGGGTCCATTTTTTTAGCCCCTGCTCTCCTGTCCCACCTCCCTGTGGTTCCCAAAGCCCGGATCGGTTCATCAATTGTGTTTGCACATCCAACTTCAGACACTGTTACTTCATTAACTCAAGTGAGGGGCGCTTCGTACGAGGTTGAGCGTCAGTAATGCTCTTTGAAGTTATGGAGACATGTGTGCTTAATTATATTTGCATGTGAAAAATAGGGTCTAATTAGTTTGATTGAGTATTATTTTAACCCTAATGGCATTTTGAGTATCTGTCCCAACTAACAGCAAGTGTATCGCTAATAAATCATTGAATTTTTATGGCATGGTCTATTGAGCTGGCTTATGAAGTATATTTTATTAATATCCCGGAATGTATTGAAACTGATACAAGTCAAACAACTGCTCACTTATTAAACTGTTTAAATGTCAGTTTTATACAAGAGTAATAATACAGAAAAGATGTTCGTTCAGGAGACATCAGCATGCCACGGGTACTCACAATATTAGTTATCTTGGAAAAATATATTATGGAAATAAAAGTCCAATTATGTCATTTATTGCATTAAATAAATCTATATTGACTAACACAAATGTGGCACATTAGCAGATGCACTTTCTTTCAAACTTTTTAATTCTCTAGGATTTCACTCAAGGGCGTAGTGGAGCCTGGATCTCCAGGACAGAGGAGTCACTGAATGTTGTGGTGAGTTCTCCTCGTTGTGGTGTGATTCTGTCCTGTGCAATAAAGGTCCCCAGGATGTCCTTTCTTTTTTTTTTTTTTTGCGGTATGTGGGTCTCTCACTGTTGTGGCCTCTCCCGTTGCAGAGCACAGGCTCCAGATGCGCAGGCTTAGCGGCCATGGCCCACGGGCCCAGCCGCTCCGCGGCATGTGGGATCTTCCCGGACTGGGGCACGAACCCGTGTCCCCTGCATCGGCAGGTGGACTCTCAACCACTGCGCCACCAGGGAAGCCCAGGATGTCCTTTCTTAAGCGTTCCTCTTCTGGGACATCATGAAGGACTGGGGTTCAGGCCCAGCTCTCACAGGAGCACAGGTGTCATCCTTCACTTGTTCCTCTGATGAGTTTTTTGTTTCTTTAAAAATTTTTATTGGAATATAGTTGATTTACAATGTTGTGTTAGTTTCAGGTGTATAGCACCTGTATGAGTACTTTTGGGGTGCATGCTGTGTGTCAGGTGTTGCACCCTCGGGACACCGGGGTGCACCAGATAGGTAGGGACCATATCTCCATGGAAGTGACATTCTAATGGGGGTAAAATTTAAAAAGAAACTCTTTTTCTTTGCAACTACTGTGCATAGCAACTAAAAGGAAAAAACACTGTTTTTCTTCTACTACTTACGATGCTTCTGACACCCAATGTGTGGGTTTTTTTCCCACACCCAACAATTCTCCAATTCTCTGGACACCAACTAGGTGTCGTATTACTCAGTTCTGACACTAGCCACCTGGGCTTAGTGCAGACCGCACTGGTTGAGGACAGACTGGCCCCTCTGCCTGACCCGCTATACGTTGAGGATTCCCACAGTGCCCTCCTTGGGTTCAGTAATTTGCTGGAACCCCTCACAGAACTCAAGACAGTGCTTTACTCACTATGATTTGTCGATTATGAAGCATACAACTCGGGAACAGCCAAATAGAAGAGATGTGTCGACTGACAAAAAATGTACAACGTGAGAGTTGTGAGTTAAGTTTTATTTGAGGCAAAATGAGGACTATAGCCTGGGAGACAGCATTTCAGATAGCTCTGGTAAACTGCTTCTGAGAGGTAGCGGGGAAGGTCAATATATATGTGATTTTGGTGAAGGGGGAATACATGCAATCAAGCACATATTTTTTTGCAGAAGGTTTCTCCTAGTCTCGTGAAGGTTCCTGCTAGTCACAAGGAGCAGACGTCACCATGAAGGATTTTAGTGCTTTTCTAGATACGAGGAGATCCAAGAATTGGGCTCATAAAATCGTCTCCTGCAAATACCTAACTACCTGAAGACCTGTTCTGCCAGTTTTTCCCAGAGCACAGAGCGCCTCATTCCTGATCTCCGCTCTGAACTCCTTTCACGGGGTGTTGCAGGTCAGCAGCTGCAGCAGCTCATAATTTGATCCTTGTAGAGGTAGATGGCACGTGCCAATTTGTAGGTGACAGGTGCATAGGGCAAGGTATGTGGGAAGGGGCATGGAGCTTTCATGCCCTCTCTGGGTACACCACCCTCCTAGCACCTCGATAGCTGCACCAACTCCGAAGCTATCCAAACTGGTGTTTAGGATTTTTACGGAGGCTTCATTACCTCCATTGCAATGATTAAGTCATTGGCCATTGGTGATTGAAGTCAATCTCCAGACCCTCTCACCTCCCCAGAAATTGGAGGGGTGGGACTGAAAGTTCCAACCCTCTAATCACATGGTTGGTTCCCTTGGCAACCAGCCCCCATCCTTAGGGGTTTTCCCAAAGTCACCTCATTAACATAAACTCACTAGAGTTGAAAAGGATTATTATGAATAACAAAAGATATTCCTCTCACCCTTGTCACTCAGGAAATTCCAAGGGTTTTAGGAGCTCTGTGCCCGGAACTTGGAACAAAGACCAAATATATATTTCTTATTATATCACAACATCACGGGGAGACAATGGACAAAAGAAAAATGAGATCATTTCAAATAGCGATATGGGCTATGAAGGGAATAATGCAGGCTGCCAGGGTGGGGAATGCCGTGGGCAGGGTTCCTTTACATGGGAAAGTCAGGGAGAATGGTGGGAAGGAGATAGCCAGTAAAAGAGCCAAGGGCATGGACTTCCAGGCAGAGGGAATAGCAGGTGCAAAGACCCTGAGTTTAGAGTGAGCTTGTCTTGTTTAAAGAACAGAGTGAGTGCTGATGGGGCAGGAGCAGAGTGTGCTAGGAGAAAAGTGAGAGCTGGGGCACCAGATCATGAAGGGCCTTACAGATCCAGAAAAGGAGTTTGGGTCTAATTCTGGGTGCGACGGGGACGTCACTGGACTGTTAGACTCAGGAGAGGGAGATGGTCAGATTTATATTTTGCCAAGGTCACTAGGGTGCTGGGAGGATAATGCACTGCAGGGGGCTAAGATGGCTGGGGAGAAACGGGGTAGGCAGGTGCAGTCGATAAGGGCGGGATGCGGGAGGGAGAGAAGTCCACGGTTCGGGATGTACGTGGAGGTCGAGTTGACAGGATACGCTGATGCATTAGAGATGGGGAGACAGGGAGAGAGGAGCCAAGGATGCTTCCATTGTGTGATCTGAGCATCTGGGTACCATTTCCCGTGCTGAGGAAGAGGGTATGGGAAGGAACAGCTTGAGTAGCAAAGTCAAGACTCAAGGGGCCAGTTAGAATCACTTAGGCTGGTGGTTCTCAAATGTTAGGTGTATTGGAATCACCAAGGATTCTGGTCGCCATCCAGAGTCCTGGACCTTGTCCCCAGGGATTCTGATTCATCAGGTCTGGGCTGGGGTGTCGACATGAGTTTTTTTTGGTGGGGTGGCCTCTGGTGATTCCAGTGCGCAGCCATGTTGCAGGATGGCCTTTCCAGTCCCCTCATTTTGCAGAGCGGGAAACTGAGGCCGGAGAGGAGACAGGATTTGCAAATTGGTGGCGGAACTAGGATAGAAACATGTTCATCCTGACTCTTGGCTTGGCACTTGGCTCTCCCCATGGCTCAGGCTGCCTTTGTCATCAAGAAAGGCATATATTCTAGTGCCCTGGGTAGGCAAAGCCCAGACATTCCGGCTCAACCAAGCTCAGAAATGCTCAGGACAGAGGTGGGGTGTAGGGAGTTTTAGAGTTAGATAGAGGCAGTTAGGGATGGTTCAGCCTTTGGGCACTGCCATCTTGCTGTGCATCCTTAGGCAACTCATGTAACCTCTCTGATCCTTGGCTTCTCTATGTATAATTGGTCATAAGAATGATGCCTTCTTCACAGGGTGTCGTGAGGATCAAATGGGACTCTCATGTGAGGGGCTTAGCACAGCTCTTGACGCGTTGTGAGCCCTAAGTACACATTAGCTGTAATATTGATACAAATTGCTGTGGATACCCAGTGGTGACCTGGGGAGGCAGCCCAGAGCGGTGATAGTAGCATGGACTTGGGAATCAGGCAGATCCAGGTTCAAATCCCACTTCTTTACTGTGGGGCCCTGGGAAGGCATTCTACCTCTCTGAGCCTCTGTAAAATGGGAGGGCAGGTGTTGTAATGCCCACATGTAGGGTTTGTTTGTGGATTTAAGAAAAATGTGCATTAGATTTCAGGCTCAGAGTCTGGTCTTCAAGGGCTGGGTGTTATTGGAATTATTATGCCAACTTCAAGTCACTGACCCAAATCCCAGTCAGTTGCAACCCCTGTAGAAACCGCCACTGCCACCCCTGTAGAAACCGCCACTGCTACCTGGGGACTGCCAAACGGGTGGCCGTGGAGGAAAGCGCTTGCCTGGGGTCTCCTCCCTCCATCTTGCTAACTTGCTGTGTGACCTTGGGTGAGCCCCTCACCCTCTCTGGCCCCTGTTGCCTCATGTGTGAAATGAGGAGGTTAGTCTGATTAATCTCCAGGGTCTTTTTCAGAGCCTTAAAAAAATCAATGACTGTAAAGATCTGTGATTAGTGAGAAACCATCTGCCCCAGGCGAAGACCAGACCCTCCCTAACCTTTGTGGGGGGGACGGAATAAAACAATAAGCAGAAGGCTTAGCAAATTGCCATCTCACAGACCTTAGAAACGAATATCTGCTTTTGTATCAGCCTTGATTGAGATCCTTATGCTATGGCGGCCGTCCCCGCCATCAATGCCTTAATTAGAAATTAGGACAGTCACATTGGCATAAATTAAATCAGACTAAAGATGATTAACAAAGTAATGCAAGAAATCATTAAATTAAACCATTGTGCCAAGTCCTCTGCTGATCTATCACAAATTTGGGCTGCTAATGAGGTCTTAATTAGTAAGTTAGGTCGAAATAATTCATGTCATTCACTTCAAAGACAGCCCTCTTTCTTTCTTTTTTTTTTTTTTTTTCCTCTTTTTGAATCCAGCCCCTAATGTAGATTTCCTGGGCTGCAGAAGGAGGCGGGTGGACATCATCAATAAAAAACAGAATTCTTCAGATTATCAAAACCTGCTTGGCATCCAATGTATTTTTTGGGAGACTTGTTCTGATGTCAGGTTAGGCAGAAGCGGGATGAACAGCTTGCTATCCTAAGATGACAGAATGGCAGAAAGAGATGAAACAGTTTGGAAGTTCATTCCTTCATGATACAGATGGGAAAACTGAGGGCCGGACAAGGTAAGGGTCTTAGAGTGTGTTGGGGGCAGAGCTGGGCCCCTGGCATCCTGAGTAAGCATCGGCTTTTTTTTCTATTGCTTTGTGATGTCTCCCCTTTGTCCAGAAAAAAGCAGCAGGTGGAGGAAGCAAGTTCTGAAATGGTTCAGTACTATCCAGTTTAGTCAGTAGGAGGCCCTGCCCCTGTTCGGTAGAGATTGACATCTTCGTGGTCTTCCGAGGGACCACTTCAGTGCCTGGTCTGTGGCAGGCTCTCAGGAGTAATGGCAGTTGTTATAATGGCTAGCATTTCCTGAGCATGTACTACATGCCCAGCACTGTGATAAGTGGTTTCCATGCCTTTCCTCATTTCATCTGGAAAGCATTCAGTAAAGTAGACGTTACTGTGTTCCCCGTATTATTGATGAGAAAGCTGAGGCTCAGAGAGGTGAATTAACTTGTCCTAGGTCACACAGCTGAGAAATGACAGAGCTGGAATTTGACTTTGGTACCAGAGTCTGAATGCTTAATTGCTGTGCTCTCCTGCCTCAACAGATAACTGCCAAATGAATGGTGGGGTGGCTGGGGTGGGTGATGTGGGGGCATGTGTTAAGAGTCCTTTGGAAAGGTGACCAAGGAAGAGGGAGCCAGCCACAGATAAATGTGCTGACTCAGCATGGTTTTAGAGCAGAGTGGGGCTGTTGGAAGACCGATGGCTTTGGGGTCAGACCGGTCAGAGTGTGACACCTGGTTCTGCAAACTCCTAGCCATGCGGTCTTAAGCCAATTGCTTCCCATGTCTGAGCTTCAGTTTCTTCATCTGTAATATGGATACAATTAATATTTACCTGTGAGGAATCTGTGGGGCTTCAATGAGATTATATGAGGAATATGCTTTGTACATAGTATGTGTTTAATAAATGTTTTCTCCCCTCACCTTCTCAATGGTTGTCTGTTGATTAAGTTAGCTTGTGCTGTATAACAAACTACATGAAACCCAGTGGCTTAAACCAAGAACAATGTAATTAGCTCAGGATTCTGTGGGCTGGTCATTTGAATTGGGCTCAGCTGGAAAGTTCTTTGGCTGGTGCTAACTGGGCTCACACAAGAGTCATCCATTGATTGCTGCTTAGCAGGACTGCTCCAACATTGGGGTTTGACTGGCTGTTGGCTGGGGTGCCTGGGCCATGTGTCTCTCATTTCCCAGAAGGCTAGCTTGGGCTTGCACTCTAGGTGGTGAAGGGTTCCCAGTATAGCAAGAGAGGGCAACCCTATGGCACAAACACTCTTTAAACTTCTACTTGTGTCACATTTGCTGAAGTCTCACTGGCTGTGGTGGACTGAATGATACCCCTACCCCGCTCCTCAGATGTCCAGGTCCTACTGTCTGGAACCTGTGACTATATTACCTTATATGGCAAAGGGACTTGGCAGGTGGGATTAAGGATCTTGAGATGGGTCGTGGTCCTCAATTATGGGCTGGGCCCAATGTCATCACAAGGGTCTTTATAAGAAGGAAGCAGAGGGATCTACAGAAGGGAGGAAGGTGATGTGATGATGGAAACAGAGATTAGAAAAATGGACTTTGAAGATGGAGGAAGGGGCCACAAGCCAAGGAATGCTGGTGGCCACCAGAAGCTGAAAAAAGGAAGAAGGTGGATTATCCCATTAGGACCTCCAGAAGGAACCAGCCTTGCTGACACCTCGACATTAGCCCTTAAGGCTCACTTTAGACGTCTGACCCCCAGAAATGTAAGAGAATAAACATGCATTATTTAAAGCCACTAAGTTTGTGATAATTTACACACTTCCAGCAGCCAGGGGAAGCTAGCACTGGCCAAAGCAAGCCCAGATTTAAGGGGTTGTGAAATAGACCCCAGTTCTTATTGGGAACTGCAAAGTCCCTTTATAAAGGGTGTGCATTTAGGATGGGAAGGATTTTGGGTCATATTTTGCATTCTGCTACATCTGTGAACATGTCGCTTCAGCCCAGTAATTTATAAATAATAATAGTATTAATAATAATAATGTATATTTAGTGAGCATTTTCTAGAAGCCAGGCAGTGCAAGCACATGGCATGCCTTATTTTTATCCTTTACCCGTATTGTGGTAAAATATACATAATATAAAATTTCCCATTTTAACCATTTTTAGGTGTACAGTTTAATAGCATTAAGTACATTCACGAAGTTGTGTAACCATCACCGCTGTCTATTTCCAGTTTCTTTTCGTCATCCCAAACAGAAATTCTGTAACCACTAATCAGTAACCCTCCATTCCATCCTCCCTGTCCTTCTGTGTCTGGCTTATTTCACTTAGCAGAATGCCTTCAAGGCTCATCTGTGTGGCCGCATGTGTCAGAATCAAATCCTCGCAACCACCCTCGGGGGCAGCTGAGGCTCAGGGAGGTGCCATGACTTGTCCAAGGCCACACAGCTGGTAAGTGGTGGTGTCAGGGTCTGAACTCGGATCTCCTGGATTCTAGGTGTGCAGGTTGACCTCCTTTCACTTCTCCATCCTGCCTCTTGTGGCAGGTGCTGGGCCTCCTGGGTCCTAGTACCCACAACCCAACCACAGCTCAATAAAGTTTCCCTCCCCCCCTCCCCCCCCACACCCTGCCCACCACCATGCTGCCCGAAGCCATCCATTTGTTTCCCACGGCCGAGATGGCGCCCCACCCAGCCAGGGCCAAAACGATCACTTCTTCATTGATTCCCTGTCAATTAATTAAAAAATCCATCCAACCACTCCACAACTTGATAGACTCTGAGGATTCAGAAGGAAGTAAATAAATTAGTCCTGGAACAGGAGTGGAAGTGAGGTGGTGGTGGAGGAATCAGATGGGGAGGTTCAGCTCCAAGGATCCAACTCTGCCATGCTACTTGCACAACTTGTGGGGGACCCAGGAGCCCCCCAAGACCCTTTGCAGATGGGCAGGGGCCAATGACCTGGTGCTTATATTATTATGAACATTCTTAATAATAGCTATGTTTTATTGGGCATTCCTCTGTGATGGGCATTTCAAATATGTTCCATATACATTATCTCATTAACACCTCATAGCGTCTCTGTGAGCCAGATGAGGAAATTGAAGGTCAGAGAGGTCGGGTGATTTGTCTGAAGCCACACAGCACCTCTTTGGGGGTGCATATTCTGATTTGCCCATTGTAGTGCTATGAGTGGAAAGGGCATGGGGTGGGATTCTGTGCCTTGGAGGTAGTCTGGGGAATTGTCTCCAAGGGGGAGGACTTGGGTGTTGAACTCCTGGGATGTTATTTAGAGCTGGAGACCTTCCTAGATCATTTGCTTTGTTGACTTTCAAACTATTTTTAGCCTGCAGATTCCAGTGTTGAAGTGAAATCTTATGTAGATTTATGAAAGGAAAAAACCAAAAATAATGCTGCTTGGATGAATAGTAATAATAATATAAACAATAATAATAGACAGCTCCGAGGTGCTGGAGCTGGCTCACACCAGTTCACAAGAGCCGATTGTTAATTATTCAGGAGTTTTCTAAGCCACTTGTTAAACCATCGGCTTGAAATTAGTTGTGATGGGAATATTTGCACCATGGAAATTGGCCAGTGTGAGAAATGAGGGCTCCTCCATCCACTCCCCAGATCTGGATATCTGGGACGAAAGCCACGTGCTCCGCGTTTGATGCCATTTTACCATTTTATCAGCTCTGTCTCCAGTCTCAGCTCCTCGACTGGGCTGTGGGTCTGAAAACCCCTGATTCCTCCTCTCAGGGAGGATGTTAGGTGAGATAGGCCACCTGTCAGAAAAAGATTGATCTGGAACTTGGGGCGAGGGAGAGGCAGAGCCAGACACTGGGACCTGCTCAGTCTATTTCCCTCCAGTGGGGCCGTGGGGGGTGTGTGTGTCAGACCGCCTGCCAGGCCTTATTTTTGTTGTTTTAATTTCCCCCCAAACAAGCAGTTTTAGGTGAGAAGAGTGATGTCCCGTGCACCCCATCAAAGGTGCTGAGGCAGACTTCTTTATTGTGTGTGTGCGGCAGAGGCTTATATTCACCCAATAAGCAACTCCTGAAAGCCTACAATACACTCATTCATTCATTCACTCACTCACTCATTCATTTATTCATCTATCAGCATCTGTGGTTATTGACCCCTAGATGAAAGGCCAGGCCCCGTGCTAAAGCTGTGGGGATTCAGAGAAATATAATACATGAGCCCCTACCAGCAAAACTCATTGTAAGGGGGACAGATGTCACACTATGGGCCAATTAGTTCTGTGCTGGTTCTTATCAGAGGCATGTACAAATAACTGTACATGAAGGGGCAAAGCAAAAGCTTCCCTGCCGGTGGGGCATTTGACTTGGGCTCTGAGGGATGCCTAGGAGTTCACTAGGCAGAGAAAGGCATTGCAGGTAGTGGGAATACCACAAGAGATGTAGAGGAGGAAGTCTGTGTCCAGAGGGGAAGTGTTGTTTGACTAGCACATGGGATATCTTTGAGGGCATACCTGTGTGTGTGTGTGCGCGCGTGTGTGCGTGTGTGTGTGTGTTTATGTGTGTATATGTGTGTGGTAATAATGAGGTGGAAAGCTGAAAAGGTAGGTTGGGGCAAATTATTAAGAACCTTGAATGCCATGCTCAGGATGTTAAATTTTGCTTAGCTGGCACAGGGGTGGGGGAAGCAGAGATTTTTATGTAAAGGAGGAAATATCAGATCCATGTATTTTAAAAAATGATGTTGAATAAATTAGGGATCATGCTCCCTTCAGGGTGTTACAGAGACTGAGTGTATGAGGACAGTTGCATCTCTGCAACCAGAAAGCACAGCTAGCTGGGACTCTAGCAGCTCTTAGACTCAATTTAAGTCCTGCCTCTTCCAGGCAGACTCCCTTGATCACTCCAACTCCAGATGGTATGGTTGGCTGGTAGGAGCATTTGGGTGTCAGCCACATCTGGATTTAAATTCGAGGCCCATATTTGACCAGCTCCAGCTCTTGAGAAGACATTTTATTCCTAAGAGTCTCACTGTTTCCTCTGAGAGAGGGGCATGATAATGATTATGATAGTAGCTTGGTAGGACTGTTGGGAAAATCAAATGAGATCATGGACGGAGAGGTGCCTACTGCTGAGTCTCCTCCCTGATATGAGGGGTCGGGAAGTGAGTCTGCTTTTCCCTGACCACTCAACTCAGATGCTCTGGAAGTGTCTGGCCCGTTTCCCCCTCCCTCCCAGAGATGTCCACTCTGACACTGTTAGTTTTATTTCTAGAACACAGGACAAAGCGAACCCTCTTAGTGTCAGGAGTGCTCATAAATTCTGGGGAGATGAGACTATTTAAATACAAACCAAAGAATCTCAAGTACAAAGAACTGTTCTGAGAATGTGTTTTTCCCCCCTTTCTCCCCCTTTCTGTTCCCCTGATATTTGGAGCTGAGAAGACTCCTTGGGGAATTTATAACAAGTGGAATATTTAAGGATAGGGAGCCAGAGGTCTCTCTGGCGTTCTCTTTTCAAGGGAAGTCACCTCGGAGTGTCTGGTACGTGCATGAGTGACATGAAAAGAAGGCTGTGCGTGGAGAAGGGGAGGATATGCCAAGAATTGTCAATTATGAAAAAAAAAATTGCTTGTCCAAAAGAGTGATGTGTCTGGCTTTATTCCCCAGATGGAGTTCAGCATTCTGGTTGGGGCCCTTGCCACACTGTGAGTTTTCTGGAAGTGCCTTGGGGCTTGGCTCCTCTGACCCACCTGTGATGACAGGTCACTTGGTCAGCTGGGGGTCACTTTCCACCTGCTCCACCAGCGACAGCTGTGGGATTTGTGCTTTGATCTGTCTTGAAGAGACCCTGATATTTTGAGTCCTTGGGTTGGGAGACAGTTTCCAGGAGTGATGTGGACTGGTGGTGTGTTACACCCAATGCTGAGCATCTCAAAGCTGTTCAACGAGTGTATCGTTACCCACTGCCATAATGATGCTGTGTAATAAACAGCAACACAGTCTCAGGAACATATGCCAATACAATTTTTCTTTCTTTCTTTCTTTCTTGTTTTCTTATTTTTCTTTCCCCCCCACCTTTTTTTTTTTTTTTTTTTTTTGCCCAGCTGGGCTTTCTCATGGAAGCTGGTGAGGTGGCTGGAGGCTGGTCTAGGATGGCCTCACTCTCAAGTTCTACGGTTGACTCGCTGTTAGCTGGGGTGATGGAGGTGAGTGGGCCACATGTCTTGTGCCCTCCAGCAGGCTAGCTTGGACTTGCTTGCCTGGGGGCTGGCAGGGTTCTAAGGAGGGAGAGTGGAAGCTCCAGTGCTTCTTAAGGCCCAAGCTCAGAACTGGCATGGTGTTACTTCCACCACATTTTATTGGCCAAAGCGAATCACATGGCCAGTCCAGACTCTGGAGGTGGGGAGAAGTTTCATCCTCTGATGGGAAGAGTTTCAAAGTCACATTGCAAAGGGTGTGGATTCAGGGAGGGCAGAGAATTGGGGCCTTTTTGCAAACCATCTACCATAATGGATGAGCAGAAATAGTGAGTTTCACTTACAATTATTACTGGCATCTCTATGCTGGGTCCTCTGTAGGATGCTGGGATAAGAAGTGAATATGAGATTTTTTCATTTCACATTCTGAAGGCAAGAAACAGACATAGATACAGACGATTATGACCCAGTGATACAGACAATTATGACCCAGTGTAAGTGCTGCAATGTGTGAAGCTAAGGCAGTGGGGGGAGCCCCGACGAGGCACCAAACACTCCTTGGAGATCAAGGAAGGCTTCCTGGAGGAGGTCACTCTTGATGTGGGTTTTCATGTTTGAGCGGCAGCTCACAGGGTGAAGGAGGTGCTGAACAGGGTGATGGGAAGTGGAGAAGCCATCTAGGAGGAGGTATGTGCAAATCCATGGGCGTGAGGGAGGAGCTGGGGGTGAGGCCTCAGTCACGACGGCTGGTAGCGGGTGAGGACAGAGGCAGTGTAAGGTGAGGCTGACGTGGAAGCAGTGACCCCTCACGCAGGACCTCCAGCCTGGCTCTTGGGGCAGCAGGAGCCTTGAAAGGTTTCAGGCAGCAGAGTGACGTATCACCGGGTGTTTTTAAAGCATCCTTCTGACTGCTCTATGGGGACAGTTTTGAGAGAGAGACCAAGGGCAGAAGGGAGGCCTGGGATGTGTGTGACCCGGTGAGGGCATGATGCCTGTTGACAGGAGATCATCACCCAGAGTGGGGTTTGGAGGGAAGTTCTGATAAGGGGGTGCAGAAAAGGATGAGAAAAGGGTTGTTAATAACAGTGGAAGCCCTCCACTCACCCATCTCCCCCCAACACTGAGTGTTGGCTGTGAGCCAGGTCTTGTGTGGGTGCTGGGGTCTCAAATCAGGTATAATTTCTGCCCCTGAAGACCTCACTGGGTCTCAGAGATATGCTTCCACTCCCTTGCTTTCCAAAGTCTGCAGATAGGGCTAGGAACTGCCCCACTCCCACAGCCCACCACTCCCAGCCCTGTGGACCCCACCACCCCGTTTCATTTCCTTCTCAGCAGTTAGGTACAGTAAGTCCCCTACATATGAACCTTCCAGTTGTGAATTTTCAAAGATGCAAACATGCGTTCCATCGACGTCAGGCATGAATGAAATTGCAGCTTGCCCTCCATCTCCCATTGCTGACGATCCTTCAGCTCTACCATCTCCCACCTCCTCTCCCTCCTCCAGTCAGTAACTCCTCTTGCCTGGTCACTTGATGCCAGCCCCTGTACGCCAGCTCTTGTATTGTACTACTGTACTTTTCAAGGTACTGTACTGTAAGATTAAAAATGTTTTCTTTATTTTTTGTGTTTGTTTTTATGTATTGTTTGTGTGAAAAGTATTATAAACCTATTACAGTACAGTACTATATAGCTGATTGTGTAAGTTGGGTACCCAGGCTAACTTTGTTGGACTTAACGAACAAATTGGACTTACAAACATGCTCTCGGAATGGGACTTGTTCGTATGTAGGGGACTTACTGTATACCTGAAGTTGTCCTGGTTCTCTCTTTATTCACTCAAGCGCTCTCTGCCTCCCCCACTCCGAGATGGTGAGCTCCATCAAAGCATCTTTTTTGTTCAGGTCTGTATCTTTAGTACCCAGCTTAGTCCCTGGGCATAGTGGGTATACAGACTGCCTTAGCTGAATCATTGACAGGCCAAATCACTGTGAGATGCTGAGCAAGCCATTTGCCTGCTCTGAGCCTCAGTTTGCACATCTGTAAATTAGGATGTTGTACAACAGCCCATCTTCCCACTATTTTCTGAGCTGCTACTCTGGGGCCAGACTGTGTGTTGGGTGCTGGGTACACAGGGATGATTCTGGCCTGTGGATTTTCTTGCCTGTGGACAGTGTCTGGACTTTGCACCTTCTAGGGTGGCTGTGAGGATGGATTAGGAAAAGGACGTAAAGCAGGTGGCAAGAAACTACAAACGGGAGACATTTTAGTCCTACTTCATGTTCTCCATCGTCTGGGCTTTTCAAAGCTTTCTCCACCCCAACGGGGACGCCCAAGGTCACCTGTGCTCATGAGGAAGGTGGTGTAAAAATCGACACCTGGAATTATGTTCCAAGCAGTATTATTTACACTCCGCTCCCCCACCTTCCTTATCTGCATCCAGGTGCTTTTTAAAAGGATGCCAGACACCCACATTCTCCCTGGAGCTTTGCTTCCGAGTCTCTTTTGTTTGAATCCAGGGGAACTAGCCAAACATGAAGCCATCAAAACCAAAGTGGCCCAAGATGTTCAACTGGCCTGAATTAGCCAGAAAATAAGTATTTCCTGGCCATCAAAAGGGCTCTGTCGGACCCAGGGTCCTGAAACCTCCATCCCTCCCCTCCCCAGGAAGAGGAAGGAGCAGCTGGCTCGGGTCACTCTCCCAAATTCCTAGCCCAGCAGTGGTTAAAATGTGATCCCTTTTATTCAAGTAATAGAGACGAAGTTCCTGAGCCTTCAAGGAGCATCAATCCTGAGATTTATTAACCAATTTAAAGTACTATTGTCTTTCACTTCAGAGCAAGATTGAGGGGTGTTGTTGGAGGAATGTAAAGGCAGAGTGACTGAGCCTCAGAGCCAGGAGGTGTCTGTACCTGGGACTCAATAGATATTCATGAACATTCCTGTATTTAGTGAAGGAAATAACTTAATACCGACAGTGCGATGGAATAATAGCTATTTCCTGGCTGACTTGCAGGCCTCAGAAAATGAGATTGTGGCGGCTTCATTTTTCTTGTCTTTTCCCGCGCGCTCCCTGCCAGAGAAGGCGGCCGCCGCTGGGATTCTTTCTGCATTTCCAATGAGCTGGGGCCTGCAGTCCCCTCCCACCCCTGGTGCTTCCCTTATTACCCCCTCCGCCTGCCATGACCTTGGCCTGGGCTTCCTCGAGAGGTCACCCTGTGCCCTGTTTAGTAGTCCAGACTGGGATTAAAGTAGTTCAAGCTTTATTCAGGTGGAGGGGCAGGCAGATTGGTTCACTGGTTTGAATATTTGTTCATTCATTCATTCATTCATTCATTCCATATTCACTGAGTGTCTACTATGCACTGGATGCTGAGGACACATATAGGAATGCCCTCAGATCCTTCTCCCTTGGAGCTCACAGGGCATTGATGGAGATGCAGGGAAAAGCATTCCAGGGCCCCCAAGAGCTGTCCACACAAGGTCCAGTGATGCTCACAGAAAAGTGGGGCCCTGACACCTCAAGGGACAGATGGTCAGGAATGGCTTTGTAAACCATTTGCTTCTTAAAAATTTCCTCTAGTATGACTCATTGAGTGACCTCCTGCCAAGCACTTTATAAGTATTGTTTCAGTTGAACCTCACAGCAGCTTCATGAAGTGGACTATCATTCTTCCCATTTTATAGGTAAAACACTGAGGTTCAGCCAGACGAATTGGCTTCCCCCAGGTCATGCAGCTAGGAAGTGGCAGAAACAGAACTGGAACCCAGGTTTCCAGGCTCTGCACTGTCTCACTGTCCTGTTGCCCAGGTGTGGGTGTGGGGAGGGCATTCCAGGGGGTGGGAACAGCCCGGATAAAGGTTTAGAGATGTGAAATGACCTGATGCTTTTTTGGGAACCATGAGATGTGGCTTAGGGCTTGAGGGTGAGATGGGAGTGGGTATTGGAGCAGGGGTGAGGTGGGGACAGGTGTAGGGAGTGAGGGGCCGGGGGCATCCTGGGGAGCTTGGAGCTTAACTTGTGGGCAAAGAGAAGCTAATGAATGATTTCAGCCTAGGGGGCGGAGGGCTCTATGTGGGAGGTATCCTGCTTGACCCTCCAGACTGAGCTCCATCCTTCACCATCCTGCCCTGAGCCCAGAAAGCTGACCTGATTGGACACATCGACATGTTCCCACGCCTTGTGGCCCTGGCTGGGTTCAGCCAATGAAGAGACTGGCAGGAGATTAGGGGATCGCAGGAGAGGAAGGTTGGGTGTTTATCCACTTGGCCTCCTTGGGCTGACTGTGGCCTTTGAAGGTCATCAAGTGGCTCTAACGCCACGCTCTTATTCCCTTCCCAGCATTAATGACCACTGAGGCTGAAGGCTTTATTAACGTGCTTGTTCATTTATCGTGTTTTGCAGGCTCCTTCAGGGCAGAGACCACGTCTGTGGTGGTACCTTGGGCTAACATCATGAAGTGATTATTATGCACTAGACCATCTTCTAAAAACTTTCCCTGGATTAACTGTCTGAATTCTGACAACCCAGTTACTTCTATTTTATCGATGGCACACAGAGGTAAAGTCATGTTCTTAAGTTCACACAGCTAGCAAGTACCCACACTGTTATTTGAACCCAGACCATGCCTAGCTCAGAGTAGGCGGTCCATAAATATTTATTGCAAGAATAAAGGAATGGGTTTTGTTAGAAAAGAGCTAGACTGTGGACTGATTGCTTGATTGTCAAACCTTGTGGTTCATCAAGTTACCAGAGTTCAAGTCAAGCTAATCAAGTACAGGTCAAACTGATCAAGTGCCCCCTTGGGGTCCCAGCCTGTGACCAGACCTGACCTCCAGCTCCCCAAACACATATGGCTGCAGAACTGCATCACGGCGTCCCTGGGCTCTACGCACTTTTGCCTTTGTGGGCCCCTTCCTCCATTAAAAAAATAATTAAAATTATATTTTACGACTGTGTTGGTACGAGAAGGAACATTATTCAGGCTGGATTATAGTACAGTTTGTCTTTTGATTTTAAAAGAAGTTAAACGTTTTCATGGGCCCCTAAAATATCATGGTCCCTAAACACTCCGCCTTCTGTGCATAGTGGAGAAGTCAGGCCTGAGTGACTGAGCTCACAATCCTGTTCTGGGCTCAGAACATTCGTCACTGCATTTAAATTGCACACAAGCATTCGTAGAGGGCGTGATTATGTCCATTAGAGAGATGGGAAAACTGAGACTCGGAGAAGTTGGCCAGCTCACCCAGGAGCACAGAGTGAGTCCATGGCGAAGCTCACGTCTGCCTGAGAGTTTGCCATGTCATCAGAGGAAGTTCCAACAAGGGCACTCTTGGGCTGTGCTGAGGATGACATCCACGTGGCAGTGAATTTGTCACAGTGTCAAGATAAATGTGGGACTGGCACAGGGATGGCCGATGGAACAGAGAGATTTGGGAGACTCAGATGGATTCTTGCTTGACTTATGGTCCCAGAGTGGTGGTGAGGGTCGGGGGCAGAGGAAGGGCCAGCTCCTTGTCCTTAGACTTGAACTTCTGGGCGAAGCTGGTGGCCTCTGAGTCTGTGACTCTGTTGGGGTGGAGACTGGGCTATTTATAGGCTGGGAATGATCCCTCCCAGCTCCGAATGCAGGTGGTCGGTGATAAGGTGGCTGCTCTGTAATGAGCTCAGTGGGAAGTTAATAAACGCCATTATACTCAGAGAGCAATTGCAGACTTGAGCATGAAATAAGAGAAATAGCCAAGGGGCGGCAGGACCCCTGAGCTGAGGAACAGCTGCGATGAGCACACCCTCCCCCTGCCCTGCACCATGTCAGACAGTCTCCGCTTCCTGCAATGGCTCAGCTGTTCCATGGTGTGTGACCTTGGGCGTGTGGCTTCACTGTCTCACGGCTGCCTCCTCTGTACATTGGGGCTAATGGGAATTAAACAGCTATGGCACCGACATCATGGGCACGCTAAGATGCTGAAGCCGGGCATCCCGTTGAGGGCCAATGCACAGGGCTGCTCTAAACAGCTCAAAGCCAGGAGCTCTTCCGCTACAAGAGAAGGACTGGAGGTTTGCTGATTCAGCCCCCAGGTATTTACTGAGTTCCTACGATGTACTGGGTTCTCAGCTGGGTGCTGCTTGTGTGCACTGCATCTGACAGGTCCCCTGGGCCTTAGGTTCAAGAGGAGGGAGGCAGAAAATAACACATAAACAAGGATTATACAGTATGTCAGAGAGAGGCAGTGAAGGAGGGCAGGGGAGGAGTGGGGGCTGCTCTTTTACTGAGGGGGTCAAGGAAGGATGCTCTGGTAAGGTTACATGTGCACAGAGTCCTAAAGACAGTGAGGGGACAAGCTATGGAAATAGCTGGGGGAAAAGCACTCCAGGTGGACGGACCAGCAAGAGCGAAGGCCCTGAGGTGGGAAGGTGAGGTTGGGTTTGAGGAAGGAGGAGGCCAGGGTGGCCAGAGGTGGGGGAGGAGAACTGAGGCCAGAGAGGTCATGGGGGCCAGGTTGGGTGGGGACTTTGTTAGGACTCTCCTTGGGGGAAGGGCTTGTGGCCGCGGTGTTGTCACTGGCCAGCGGCCCTCAGCTGTCAGCCCCAGGGATGGCGCAGCTGCAGGGAGCCACCTTGCCCTTCCTTGCTGTCCACGTCCAGTAACTGACAGCGGTAGGGGTGTGAGGGCCGGGCCACTTCCGCCCGACGTGGGCTAACTCCCGTGGGCCTTTCTGGCTCCGGGGCTCTCTTGGGCCTGCTTCGCCACCTGCCTCATCCCTCTGCCCGGCCTTCCCTGCCCTCCCCTTCCAGCGGCGTTGATCACGCCGGGTGCATGCTTCACCCCATCTCTGTTTCTCCTTTTAGAAAATGGCATTGATGACCCCAAAGATTCTTCCATCTGAACCTTCTGGATTGTGTGATAAAAGGCTGTTCTGGCCGGGGTGCGGGGTGGCTTTTCATGCCTTTGCTTGAAATCCAACCTGCTACAGCCTCGTAGGGAATTTTAAGGACTCGGGCTTTTAGTGAGATGGAGAATGCTTGGAAGCTTGGGCTCCCAGGAGGGATGTGACCTGATCTGCCTTTTGGAAGGCTCACCCCGGCTGTGGCCAGGGTTCGGAGGCTCCTCGTGGCTCAGGTGTAAGGTGACAAGTCCCCTTTCTAGTCTCACAGCCAGAAATACGATCACTGTGACTGTCATTACTGCTATGACTGCTGATAATCCAGGCAGAGGGGGGACAGAAGTCCCGGTAAGTAGGGGAGGAAAAAAATCGCTTCTGAGTGTTGCTCAGACGGGTCTTCTGGGGCATAATCTTCCCAGGACTCTTGGGATCCCCATTACCCCGAATCTAGTTGAGGTTCACTCTTCACCTGTACCTCTTGTGTGCCAGGTCTGTCCTGGGTGTCGGGGATAGAGTTTTGACCAGAGTCAGTCCTGTCCTTGATTTTATGATTTACTGGGGGAAATAGACAAGTGGATGGCAGATTGCAGCCCAGTGAAAAGTGCTCTGATGGGGAGTAGAGGGGCCTAGGATGCATTCGGGAGGCTCCGAAATTAACTTAGGGGGTGGGGCAAGGAAAGAGGGGGTGATGTCCTAGCAGGAACGGAAGCATGAGTAGGAGTTAGCCAGGGAGGGGACAGCATGGGCACAGGCCTGGAGGTGAGGGCGATTGGGGTGGCTCCTAGTTAGGACTTTATCCTCTTAGTCAAGGCTGTCCTGCTTCAATGTCACAGCTACTCACATAAGAATTTGTGGCCATAGCTCTCCCTCTCATGGCTAAAAAGGTGCCCAGAGAGTCCCCCTTACCCCCAGGACGGCCTTTATCACACAGTCTGGAATGTTGAGATGGAATCACCCTTGGGGTCGTCAATTCTGTTTTCTAAATCGAGAAACTGAGTCCCAGACAAGAAGAAGTGATTCGAACAAGGATGCACTGCAAAGCTGGGCCTTGGTGTGGGACTCGGGCTCTTTCCTGCCTTACACGTTGAGGGTTTGTCCCTAAAGCTTTGCCCTGTGGTTTGAGCGAGCAGCTAAAACTTGGCTGAAGCACCCAGCATGGGCTTGGCACATAGTAGATGCGCAGTTAATATCATTCTCTTTCCGTCCATGTGTCCTAGCTCTGCCACCACTCCCTGGCTGTGTAACCTTTGGATAAGACCTCACCCTCTCTGGGCCACATGTGCTTGATGGGAAGGTGGGATGGACAACCACCTGGGGTATCTTCCAGGGCTAACCTTCTGAGAATAGAAAGGGACGGACAATCATTTGGCTAGCAGGATAGTTGCATGATTCCATTTCTGCTAAGATTTTCTGCCTCTCAGAGCAGCCTCTGGGATGTTTTACTTTGCCCACAGGCCTGGGGTGCAAATTGGAAACAGGCAGGGGCCCCAAAGGGGAGAATCCACAAAAGGCCGATGCGGCCCCACGGTGTGTGTTTGCATTTGCGTTTTGTCCCTACAGAAGGCTTATTTCCAAGCCAGCAGCTGCCCATCCCCTTTGAAGAGCCTTCACAGCAGCCGCCATCCATCACCCGCTTGGCATGACTGTTAAGTACCAGTGCTCAGCGCCGAGCGCTGAGGGACGGAACTCCAAGAGGGGTCAGCCCAGGGCCAGGGAATTAGAAAGAGGCAATCGAAGCAGAGGGGCTGGAGCAAACTGGTTAACACACAGGCTTTGAGTGAGGAGGCTCTGGGTCACATCCCCGAGTGGTGGGCTATTGCTGCTTGGCTGCCTCATTCTGCTCTGTGGGGTTTGAGAACAGATTCTTGGTCTTTCTTTGTGAGAATGTACCTTTCCTACACCCTAAACCCCTCCCAGACTCAGAAGTGGGCATGCAACCCTGGTTCAGACAATAGTGCCTTCCAATCCTTCTGACCACAGAGAGCAGGTTAGATGGCCACACAACCCTCCAGGTTGGTCCAATGATACTTGCATTTCGATGGTGGGTGCTGAGTTGGTTTGGGGTACACCTAGAGCTGCTTTTGGCCATCTTACCTCCACGAGGGAGAATTCCACTGGGAGTAAAACTATCACAAAAGAAAGCACACCAAGAGATGGAGAAAGACGGATACCCGAGTGCCTAGATCCAGCCATGCCTGATGCTGTTACCTTAGATTTTTCTGCTACATGAGCCTATAAGTTCCTTTCATGGGCTTAAAGATTTTTGTTTTTAATTGCATTTATGTCAAGAGTAGCCATGAGTCCCCACTATTATACCCATTAGGCATATGATTTCACCTCTCTGGACCTCAGTTTTTTTTACCTGTAAAATGGGGGTGACAATAATACCACGTAGTTAATATTTAGGTTAAATGAAATAATGTATGTAAAGCGCTCATCACAGTGTCTGACTATAATAAATGCTCAATTCAGCTATAATTAAGCCATCCTTATCCTGTTACGGTCCACAGAGCCCTTTCTTGGCCTCTTGTTCTCATGTGAAGGATTCCTGTGAGGCTTAAACAAGGTGTTATGAATGCAAAATGCCTACCGTGTAGTCTGGCACATTCAGGTACAGCTGTTCAGTGGTTTTCTGGTGAGCAGGTTATGGAAGCCCTGAAGAACTGAAGGACAGGTGAATTGCGAGTACTGCGAGGCCAAGAATGGAAGGCAGGGAGAGGTGGTCTGAATAGGACAAACCATCCACCTTGGGGACATCCTATGGGTCCCAGCAGCACACTCCCCTCATTACCCGAGCTGTATGCTCTAGGGTTTCTCCCTATGAGGGGTGCATGGGTCCTTCTGTTGTGGCGGGCTATGTGGGTGGTCTTGTAGGCTTGGTTGGCCCCTGGTCCAGTTGGTTGCCAGGCCCTGCCTTGTGTGGAGGCTGCCAGCCGCTGGTTGGCAAGGCTGGGTCTCGAGGTGGCTGACTACAGAACCCTAGGGGACCCCGGGGCTAGTACTGGCTCTCAGGTGGGTGGAGTCAGGGTCCAGAAGACTCTAAGGCTGTTGCCCCCCACTGGTGGGTGAAGCCAGGTCCTGGGGTTAGTGCTAGAGACTGGCAGGCAGAGCTGGGTCCCGGAGTCTGGCTGCAGGGCCCAGGGGTCCCAGAACTGGTGTCAGCTCACAGGTGATGGGGGGCAGTTCCTGACACAGTTGGGTACAGCGTCAGGGGTGTCCTGAAGCTTGTGTTGGCCTGCTAGTGGGCAGGGCTGGGGCCCAGCTGGTCCCAGGGCAGGGTCTGGCTTGCTGTCAGCTGGCTGGGTCCGCCGGCTGGGGGATTGCGGTTTTCTTGCATCTTATGTCCGCCGCAGGTGGGTGGGGCTGGTCCGGAGGCTCCCGGGGGCGGAGCCGGGCGCAGGGGATTCTGGGACTGTGGGCGGAGCTGAGTTCTAGGCCCTCTGGCGGGCAGGGCTGCATCCAGAGGCCTGTGTTTTTAGGTCAGCCTGACTGCTGGTGGGTGGGGCTGTGTCCCACCCCAGTTAGTTGCTTGGCCTGAGGCGTCCCAGCACTGGCCCTAGCAGGCTGTCGGGCGAGTCCAGGTCTTGTCGCTAAGGAGCTGGAGGCCGGCATCAGTCTCCCTCAGTGGAAGGAGCTCCCAAATATGGCTGCTGCCAGGATGAGCCCTAGTCTCCTCGCCTCACCCGGGGACCTTCCAAGACCAGCAGGTAGGTCTGGCCCAGGCTCCTATCAAATGACCGCTTCTGCCCCGTGTCCTAGAGCGCGTGAGATTTTGTGTGGGCCCTTTAAGCCCTTTAGGAGTGAAGCCTCTCTTTCCCCCGGCCCCCTGGGACTCCTGAAATGAAGGCCCGCCCGCCTTCAAAGCCAAATGCTCTGGGGGCTCGTCTTCCCTGTGTAGGACCCCGGGCTGGGGAGCCCGACGTGAGGCTCGGAGGTCTCACCCCTGTGGCAGAACCTCTGCGGAGTAATTATTCTCCGGTGTGTGGGTCGCCCACCTGGGGATATGGGATTTGGCTGTATCACGAGTCTACCTCCTGCCCGGCTCACTGTGGTTTCTTCTTTAGTGGTGGAAGATCTTTTCTGGTAGGTTCTGTTCTTTCTCATCCATGGTTGTTCTGCAGATAGTTGTGATTTTGGTGTGCTCCTGAGAGGAGGTGAGCGCAAGATATTTCTACCCGGCCACCATGGCTGATCTCTCTTATAACGCTTTGATGGTTAATTTTATGTGTTAACTTGATGGGATCACAGAGTGTCCAGACATTTGGTCAGACATTCTGGGTGTGTCTATGAGGATGTTTCTGAAATTCCAAAACCGATGATAAGTGCAGTTGCTCTCGCCAGACTAATGATGGTGCCAATAATGCTGCAGAAACTTCATGTTTTTTTTCCCTGTGTTTTCATCAAGGCCCATCTGCCCCTCTTTAGAACATTTGTTAAGGGAGAAATGCAGCATATATCCGAAAAAAGGGTATATATCTGAAAAAACCCCCACTAATACGAAAAGATACATGCACCCCTATGTTCATAGCAGCATTATTTGCAAGTGCCGAGGTATGAAGCAACCTAAGGGTTCATCAACAGATGCGTGGATAGAGGATGTGGTGTATATATACAGTGGACTACTGCTCAGCCATATAAAAGAATGAAATATTGCCATTTGCAGCAACATGGATGGACCTAGAGATTATCATACTGAATGAAGTAAGTCAGACAGAGAAAGACAAATATTATATGATATCACATATATGTGGAATCTAAAAAAATACAACAAATTAGTGACTATAACAAAAAAGAAGCAGAGTCATAGAGAACAAGCTGGCGGTTACCAGTGGGGAGAAGAGGGGTAATACAGGCGTGGGGGCTTAAGAGGTACAAACTATTCGGTATAAAATAATCTACAGGGATATACTGTACACCATGGGAAATATAGCCAATATTTTATAATAATTGTAAATGGAGTATAACCTTTAAAATCATGACTCACTATATTGTACATCTGTAACTTATATAATACTATACAGCAACTATATTTCAATAAAAAATAAAATTATACTAAAAAATAAAAAATGTAAAGAAAGCATTACAGGACTTACAAATATGATTAAAACAGTTTTGCCCTTGAAAAGCTTACAAATTAGTGCCAGCGATAGACTAGAGAAAAAAAAAAAGTGTTCTTTGTCAATGTTATTTTGACTGGCTCTGTTGAATTCCATGATTTTTAAAAAACCTTTCTTTATTTTGGCCATTTTGGCCATTCCTGCCCAACCCCCACGCCCGATTTTGGCCATTCTAAACGATGTTTCTGAAACGTGTTGTTTTCTGTTCTATCTTGGCCCTCACATAGACTCTTCCCACGTGAAGAAGGGCACTCTTTGCCCTGTCCTCCTTTAATCTGAGTCATCCTTGAGGTTGCAGCCTAGACACGCCTCCTCCAGGAAGTCTTCTGGGATGCAACAGTTCTTGATCACGTGCCCCTCCTTCCTGTAGAGCCCTGTCCTTCTCTCATCACAATGTGCGATAAGCATCAAATGGCTGGCTTCTAGCTTGACCTGGAGTTCTAAAGATCCCAGGGCTGCATCTTATTCATAGCTGTAACTGGTACAATGCAGCACAAAATAGGCCACACTGTAACTACTGGATAAATGTCGAATAAACACTGCAGCACACATCCTTGGATCATCGTGGGGAAAGTATTGGCACCCCTGTTTGATAGATGAGGAGCTTGAGACTCAGAAGGGCAGCGAAAGCTGAAATGAGGCAGAGCTGCATTCAGAGTTTATTGAATAGTTTCCTCTGATTCCAAAGTATTGTTTCCACTTTGCTATACCTCCTCCATTTCAGCACTCGGATTGCTTCTCCCATTCCTTCCCCCAGCTTTCCAGCTCCTGGAAAAGGCTAGAGACAGAGGCAAAGAAACTGGAAAGAGGGTTCTGTAATCTGGGGAGCAGAAGACATCACCTGCTCCAGCAGGAGGGGAGCTGGGAACACTCACATGCGCCAGCATTTCCCATTATTTTTTTCCGGAGGAGAACTTGGCCTCCTTCCCTCATGCTGGGGACTCACAAAATCCGATTTGAAATCTACTCAAGTGTACACTAACCAGCTTCCTCTTGGCACAGGCTGGGTAGCCTATAATTAGAGCAGACACCATACCAGTTAGCGGGTTTCATTCACATGAACAGAAAGTGTGTTTGCAAAGGGAGATGGCTGGAGAAGCAAACTTGGGAAACTTCTCTGGAGGGCTTGCACCTGCTGAGTGCCAAAAAGATGCCTTTCTAAGTTCAGAGATAGTGGCTGGCTGAATGTGGGTGGGGACACCACTCCAGGAAGGTGATGCCAGGTAGTTCTTAAGCACATCCCAGCTCCAGCAGTCAGGTAAGTAACTCAACTTCTCTGAGCTGTATCCCATCTGTGTGGTTGGGACATCATCACCGACCTCGCAGGGCTGTGTTGGCAAGGTCTAAATGAGACGGTGTATAAACAAAACCAGAGCAGGTGCTCAGAGATAATAACAATACTTATTATTCTTAAAACCACCACCTCCACCAACAAAATAGCCAGCATTCATTGAGCATGTATTATGTTCCAGACCCTGTTCTAAGACTTTACATGTGTTACCTCAGTTTCACAACATTTGGTAGGCAATATATTTGAGGAAACTGATACCCAGGAATGTCATGCCACTTGCACAAAAATCACACAAAATGGTAGCTTTTTACTAACAATCCAAGGGGCGGGGAGAGCATGGCAGTATAAGACAGTGTATGGGGTCTTATGAAACATACAACTCATCAGCGCTGGGGTCCACATTTTCCTTATTAGGATCCTGGGACCCAGAAAGGGGAGAGAATTTGCAGTAAACTCATTTATTTGGCACATCTAGTATAACCTAGCTGCTTTTATGGGTATTATTTTATTTAATTCTTCTGCCCGGGAGATTGCAGGTGTGAAAGGATACACTCAGAGATTGATGTGTCTTGCCCAAGGTCATGCAGATCTGTGATTAAAACCCTGGACAGTCCAGTCACAAGTGAATTGCTCATTTTGTAATACCACAGGATCACCCGAGCCCGTCAGGACTCTTTTGGATGCAGGGGCTAACTTAAGGGAAAAAGAAAATTTGTTGGATCATCAAATTGAAAACTTTTGAAGGAGGCCTTCAGGCATGGCTGAATCCAGGTGCCTGAATAAAGCACGCAGGCATTTATCTTTCAACCTCTCTTCCCTCTGTGATAGCTTCATCCTCAAGAAGTCCCTCTCCTCTTTGTAGTGAGATCTCCATTGGCTTTTTGGTATCAGGCACTGGCTGCTTTCCTCCCACCTCCCACCATTGGCTTCATTATCTCACCCCAAGTTAGAAGATGAGGTAATGTGGTCCCCATGGGTCAGCCTCCTGGGACTCAGAGCAGAGCAGGGAAGGAAGGAGAATGGGCTTGGGATAGAGGCCGAAAGGAAAATAACCAACACTCCCTCCCACTTCCCACCTCTAGGCTCCAGTCTTGGTTCCTTCTTAAGTGCTGCAGATTTTCTGCCAAAACAGGAGATTGTCCTGAAGCTCAGTTTTCATCCTAGGGATTGGATGCTCTTTACACTCCCAGGCGTTGGCTGGGCCTCCTCCCGGTGGGCCAGTCAGGAGGAAGCATGAAAACACTCTCCCTCTGGCTTGGGCTCTCTCTCTGTCAAGACCCAAGGCTGTACCCCTGGATGCCTGACTTTGGATTTCTCCCTGCCCTAGCAGCCCACTCACCTCTTGCCCAAGTCCACCCAACTCCAATAACTTCCTTGGGCTCCATTTCTTTCTCGCTTGTACCCTGGCACTTAGCTCTTTTTCTGTCCAACCACATCTGTTCCTTACCCCTCCCTCATCCCATCCCCCAGGCCTTGGCCCATTGAGGCCCTCTGTCCGGCTCCCACCTCTTTCCAGATGTGGCATCAGGGAACCAACCCTCCTCATTCCTCCTCTGCTTCTTTGGCTCTTGTCCAGCTGGGGATGATTCATCTGCTGTGTGATCAAGGGTCAGTTACCTTCTGCGGGCCTCAGTCTTCTCAGCTGCAGAAATGGGGGTGATCCTTTCTGATCAGTTGGCTGCAGTGGAAGCCTGAGTTTGACGATTGTATTTACAGTAACATGAGCACAATATGTGAGGAATTACTAGGAGGCTCTGGGCTGCCACGAGGCCGGATTTGTACTGATATTGCCCCATTACGAGGTGTCATGTTGCATTTGCAGGAAGTGGCTGTATGGAATTCCACTCCCTTGCACCATAAGAAATATTCACCCGCCTCCCCTGGAAGGGATGAGAGTTTCCTCCCTGGTTCCTGGCTGCTCCTCTGTGTCACTAATACAGGATGACACCAGGACCCAAAGCAGAGCCTTGGGCATCTGGGACAGAGGGGTGAGGCTGGCGAGTGGTGCAGAATGGAGGGAGGGAACATGATGTCTGTAGCGGTCCAGGGTCCATCAGAGCCTCATTACTCACCTGTTCCCCATAGGCAAAGACACGTGGGTTTGGAAGGAGTTACAGATTGAATTGTGTGTCCCCATCCCAAATCCCTATGTGGAAGACTTAACCCCCAGTACCTTAGACTGTGACATTATTTAGAAATAGGGTCGTTGTAGATGTGAGTAGTCAAGTTGAGGTCACACTGGAGTAGGGTGGACTCCTAGTCCAATATGTCTGATGTCCGTATAAAAGGGAGAGCTTTGGAGACACACACATAGGGAGAACTTCATGTGAAGACTGGAGTTATGCTGCCACAAGCCAAGGAACTGCCAGAAGCTGGGAGAGGAGCCTGGAAGGGACCCTTCCCTAGGGGAAGAGAGAGCCTGGTCCTGCTGACGTCTTGATTTTGGACTTCTGGCCTCAGAACTGTGAGACAATAAATTTCTGTTGTTCTAAGCTGCCCAATTTGTGGTGCTTTGTTACAGCAGCCTAGGAAAATAATACAGAAGGGAATTCACAGATCCCCAGGGGGCCAAGGAGGTGCTACATGGGCAGGACATAGAGGATGAACTCTGGAGTCAGCCAGAATTGACTTTGAAAGTGAGAGTTGAAGTTTTAGGAGAGAATTTGGTGTTGAGAGTCAGAAATCAGGGCTCTGGAGATAGAATGTGGACATCCTTACTTCCTTACTGGGTGACTCATCTAACTTCTCTTGGCCTCAGTTTTCTCATTTGTAAAACAGGGACGAAGTACTGTTGTCTTCGTAGTATTGTTGGGAGATTAAATGGTATAACACCTGGGAAACAATTATCATCTGAAACATGTTAGCTTTCCTCGTTGCTTGCTGAGTGACCTTAGGCAAGTCACTTTGTTTGTATAGGCCTCAGTTCTCTCATCTGTAAAAGGGGGCTAATAATTCTGACCTCACATTTTTGTTAAAAGCATAAGGGAGGTATACAAACATTTGTCCTGATAACTGGCAGTAGGAGATAAATAATTGTTTAGCTTTATTCTTTCTATTTAAGTTTCCCACCCATGTAGTTGCTCAGCTTCTGCTTGAATACCTCTAGTGATGGGCAGCTCATTACCTTTTACAATGTTCAATTCTATAGGGAATAGAAGCCTCACACACAGAATCCTCTTTCAAGGGGCTTTCTAAGGTCCCATACATGTGTTATTCTTACTCTTCAAGATGAGGGGCTTGAGGTCCAGGGACCAAACAGAAAGATTAGAAACAAGGTCTCCCAAAAGGGAACCCTCCTACACTGTTGGTGGGAAGGTAAATTGGTGCAGCCACTCTGAAGAACAGTATGGAGTGTCCTCAAAAAACTAAAAATAGAGTTGCCATATGATCCAGCAATCCCACTCCTGGGCATATATCCAGACAAAACTATAATTCAAAAAGATTATATGCACCCCTATGCAGCACTGTTTACAGTAGCCAAGACATGGAAACAACCTAAATGTCCAACAACAGATGAATGGATAAAGAAGATATGGTATATATATATACAGTGGAATACTACTCAGCCATAAAAAGAATGAAATAAGGCCATTTGCAGCAACATGGATGGACCTAGAGATGATCATATTAAGCGAAGTAAGTCACAGAGAAAGACAAATACCATATGATATCACTTATATGTGGAATCTAAAATATGACACAAATGAACTTATCTATGAAACAGAAACAGCCTCACAGACATAGAGAACAGACTTGTGGTTGCCAAGGGGGTGGGGGTGGGGGTGGGGTGGGGGAGGGTTGGATTGGGAGTTTGGGATTAGCAGATGCAAACTAGTATATATAGGATAGATAAACAACAAGGTCCCACTGTATAGCACAGGGAACTATATTCAATACCCTGTGATAAACCGTAATGGAAAAGAATATGAAAAAGAATGTGTGTGTGTGTATATATATATATATATATGTATGTATATATATGTGTGTGTATATATATATATATATATATAAAAAACTGAATCACTTTGCTGTATAGCAGAAATTAACACAACATTGTAAATCAACTATACTTCAATAAAATAAATTTTAAAAATAGAAGTAAGGTCTCCCAACACCTTCTAGGCCCCCCATGTTCCAGCCTGCACACAGACCAGCTATCTCTCTGCACACTTCCTCTTGAAGCTCTGTGAGTGTGAAAAGGGTGAAGGGGGAGGGTGTGTGAACATGTGGGGACGTGGCCCCCTGCATAGTCCCCTCTTCCTGCCTCTCTCTTCTTCCGCACTTGCCTCTTCCCTGCTATGGCCTAAAATGTGAATTAGCTCACACCCTTTCCTGCTTCTGACTTTCAGTGGCTTCCCATTGCACTTAGAGGAAATCCCAAAGGGCTTTGCTTGGGAGACAAGGACCCACATGACTGTGGCTCCTTTGCTGACCCCATCCTGGGATATTCCACCCTTAACAACCTTATTCCAATCTCAAGGCCTCTTTTCATGTCTTCAGATGGACCATCCCTGTGGTCACCTTGGGGCCTCCCTCTGCTCATCCTTCTGTCTGAGCGTCATGTGACGGCAGCCTCTCATCTTTCAGGCCTTGGTCTAAAGCTCACCTTCTCCTAGAAACTCCCCCACCCCCACCCCGCCTCCAGTGCCTCCTAGCTGGGTCAGTCCCCACCCCTGCGTGTGCGCCTCCCTTACTGTACCTGTTCATTTCCACCATCACACATGGCACCAATGGCATGAATATATTTATTCTATGCTTGTTTGATGAATGCCTCTCATTCTCAGCAGACCCAAAACTCCAGGGAAGCAAAACTCATGTTTTTTTTAATTCACAGTTGGCCCCTTGGCACCTGGTAGGACCTTAGTAACTGTCTTTTGAATGGTTGAATTGCATGCGTTTGAGTTTGGGTCTGGGGTGTGCGTGAGGTGGGTGGGACATGATTGTCTTTCCCAGGGGACTGACATATGTATCAGATTTGTAACTCTGAGATGACAAATTGGTGAGTGACCAGAACTGTGTTTTAAAAGAAACAAGTGACTAAACTGTGTATGTTAAATCTGGCACGGAGAGTAGGCTTGGGGAATGTGAGCCATGTCACTGCCCCCACTGAAGACAAGACTCTTCCTGTTCACCATGATGTCCCCAGAATCTAGTCCAGTCTCTGACACAGAATCTAAACTTGAGTGAATATGTGCTTAGTGCATGTCTAAAGAGAGAATACAGGGACACAGATCTTGTCTCAGTCAAGGAAAATTCTCTGTCATGTTTGGAGCTGGCACATGCTTGGAGGATAGTGAGTGGCCTTCACCTGGGGTCTTCAAGTCCCTTTCAGCTCTGACACTTAATGCTCTAAGAAACCTTTCCCTGGCTGGGCAGACAGGGACAGAGACAGAGTAGCTTTCCTTCTTGCAGGGAGCACTGGGTGGGAGGGGTGGAAACAGACCAGTGCTTCCCTCCTAAACCAGAGTCTGGTCCTGTTTATCTTAGCCCTGGGCCTGGAAGCAGCACTACACTCCCTGAGAAGGGACCTCCTCCCTTCTTCTCCCTCTGTAGGTCCGCAAGCATGAATCCTGAGCAAGACTTGTTACCTCTCTGCTTGTTTAATGATTTCCCCAGGTCTCAACAATGCTTATTATCGAAGTCACAGCAAACAATCATGGGCCTCCTAATTAAAAGCCAGCCTTCATTCGGTCCCTGTGCTTGGGACTGCAGCTTGGCATAACATGTATCCAAGAAGAAAAACTAGTTGGCAGAGGCCTTAGTGAGAACGTGTTACTCAGGAAGTCAGGACAGAGCCAGTTCAGAGGGGCCGAGGGAGCCTGGACGTTCTGTCCCTGAGGTCAGTGGGGCTCATCAGGGTAGGTTGTATGTTCAAAATGACCCTCGTGTAGAAGCCCAGTATAGTGAAAATAATTCGGACTGAGACAGCTAGGGTTTAGAGTGCCAGCTCCTCTAGGTGACCTTGAACAAGTCACTTCATCTCTTGGGCTTTAGTTTTCTTATCTGTAAATTGGGGATTACAACAGTGTTCACCTCTTAGGGTTGCTGTGAGAAGTGAGTAAAATAGTGAACACAGAAAGCTCTGGATGGTCTGCATTTTGCCTTATGGGAGGCAAAGATGTATTTCTTATGCTGAGGAACTTACCTTCTTCCATTTCTGCTGCTTGGCCCAGTAGTTGCCTAATAGAGGAGAAATGCTTTTTTGGCCATTTTAAGTGAGAAATGTGGTCATTTCTTTCACTCCTGGAAAAAAATTGGCGTGAGGAATTTCAGAATGTCAGCAGAGGGATGGATGACCTCAAATCCATTTGGCTTGACTCCCTGACTTTGAAGTTGTAATACCTGAGAGCCAGAGAGGGAAGGATGCTTGTCCCTGGTAACACAGCGTGTGCATGCAGAACCAAGATTAGAACTCAGCAGTCTGATTTGCGCTCGTACCCTTTCTAGCAGGTGATAGCAGTATGGTAGTTGGTCATAGTCCAAACCCTATTGACGAGACTAGAAGCAGCCCTCCTTAGTCACTAAAGCTGGGATCCTGGACATTCTCTTCAACCCAAGGCCCGTGCAGGGCCAAGTCTCAACATGGGAATTTGAACATAACAAAGCCACAGGCTGACAGCCTTGTACTCACGAACACAGTGTTGGGGGAGGTGAAGAGGAAGCAAGTGCTCTCTTGACTTTCCAAAGGAAAACAGTTTTCTTTCTTGGTAACAGCAGTTACTTGAAAACCATGTCAAAACAGTCGTTTTTCTCCAATACTGTCTCTCTCTGTCTCTTTCTTCCTCTCTCTCCCTCCCTGCCCTCCCTCCTTTCTTTCTTACTACTGTTCAAGTGGCCAAAGAAACTGCAGGATGATCGAGAGAGCAGAGATCTCACTTAAGGACCTTGGACAGAGATGCAACCCCCCCCCCCCCCAGCTGAGCTCTCGTGGAAAGAGGGCAGCAGCCAATTAATGCCCGAGTTCTGAGTCTGATGAGCTCAGCTCCTCACGTGGGTATTTCATTGCGTTTTGGTTCCATTTCCTTATAAAGTGATGAGTGCCTTATTGATGGACTTTTTTTTTTTTTTTTTTGATTTGTGAGAAGCTCGGAGGGCCTCCATCTCTCAGGAGCACCCTAAAAAGGCTGTCTTCACTAAGTGAGAGTTGCTGCTCATTCTAATTATGGTCCCCTCCAATCCCAGACCTCTCTGCATAATAAATAGATACCGAGACTTGGAAAAACAAAGGCTGCATCTTTAAGCCGTAGACTAGAGTTCATTGGCAACTTTGGGGCCACTTAGCTCCATGACTGCTTGGACAACGGTGTCTGTACCTAAAACACCCAATTAATGGTCCTATTTCCACTGCTGAACAGACTGGGGGAGAGGTCACTGGATTCCCACTCAGAGTTAAATAAGACACCTTTGTTGTAGGTTCTCCTCAGCACTCTCTGTTTAATTACAGAAATGATTGTTTGAACAAATTAATGTATCAATTTAGCAGAAGAGTCATTGTGTGAATGCAGAGCCCCTCCCAGGCCAGGAGAACAAGGATTTAACTTCCACTTCTGCCCCCAACCAAACCTGATTTATTTTAATCGCACATTTGTGACCTATTTCGAGTTCATGTCTCTGTTATTCATTTCTTTAGAAGTCCTGTCTTGTGGGTGTGATAGGCAACAACCCAAGTTGTATCTGCCCCCTTGAGACTCTGCCCCCTTGAGACTCTCAGACCCTCAAGGGCAAGGAACAGACCTCACTTGCCTATAGAGTGCCAGACACAGCCTTTCAGACTCCAGAGTTCTTTCCCCTGTACACACAGCAGCGTGGTTCATATCTTCATGGTGTGATTGATGCCTAGGAGTCCCAGCCATGCGATCTGCACAACCCTTGTCTTCCCAAAGGTTCACTATGCCTGGAATACCACCATTAGCATGGTAGCCCTTCCAGTCCTCTTCTGGGTAGAATCTTTTCCCCCTTATTTATAGTGGCCAACAAAATGGGTCAACTTCTCATGAGGGGAGACAGATTTAAGATGCTGATCAATACATTTGGGAGCAGGTATAATCAAAGGTAAGATGAAGAAGATACCTAGACTTCTCTACCTCCCCACAACCCCGTAAGGTTAGAGGGGGTCAAAATCTTAGTATCCACTCATTTAATGACTGAGAAACCTGAGGCTCAGAGAGGGTTAGGTATTTGCCCAAAGGCACACAGCATGTGACTTACAGCATAGGGACTTGTACAAGGGTTTCTTAACTGCTCTTGTGCTTTTTTTTTCTCTGTACCACATTCCCTTTAGTTTTACGGGGGGACCTTAAAATCACCTCCTAAAGGAAGGCAGCAGATTTATGGGTTAATAAACATTTACAATGAGCTGCTGAAAAAACAGACTCAGGTAGACAGGAATTATTCATTCAAATTAACTATAAATTAAGATCAACCTAATTTAGGCCTATTAAAATGGAAAGCGTATTATCTTTCATACAAAGGAATTTGTATTTGATGCAAATAGAACAAGTTCCTAAACTTTAGAAATGTTCTTGGATTTTTCATCTACGTAGTTAACCAATGGAGAATGGGCCCCCAATTTAAAAACAGGGGAACATAAGGAACAATAATCAGTTATGTAAATAATGTGGCATTCTTATTTATAATTAGTTCAAGAATAAAATAAAATTCACGCATGTCACAGGACTAATTTTCGTATGCAAATGAACAATCAGAATTATAAACGGTAATAATGCAGTTTGGGAGATGTGACATTCTCAATTTATTAGCAGAGGTGCCAGTTACAGCTGATGATGGCTGACGTTGGGAGATTTCAAAGGTGCCCAGACCTGGAAAATTCTCACCCATCAAGAGGAGAAGATCTAACTAAAATATTTTCACCCGTTTTATGTTGCTGATGGCCACAAAGTGCGCCCAGGGCTCCCCCAAGCCTGGAAAGACAGATGGCCACACGAGGGAGAGAGGACTCCAAGAGAATCTTTGAAAAGATTGCTCTGGAATCTGGCTGGTGGAAGGAGCCGAGAGAGGGCATTCTAATCTGGGCTCTGGACCTCAACTATGTGTGTGACCTTGGACTAGCCACCTGCCCTTGCTAGGTCTCATTTTCCTCTTTTAAGATGGAGGCTTTGTGAAAGAGGAGGTGGAGGTTTTGCAATCAAACAGATTTGGGTTGGAACTTTGGTTCTACCACTTGCAAACTGCAGGGCTTTTCTTCCTTACCTATCTGTGCTTATGTTTCCTCATGTGTCAAATGGCAATAATAATAGTGTTCCTTGCCTGTAAGCAGTGCTGAATTAGCTCAGAGAAGGACTACGTACATGTTTGGAGGAAAGTATAATACCAGGGGAAGAAAAAGAATGAGATAATCAGCAGGTTTAGAAAAAAAAAGTGCTTAAATTTTGGCATTTGTGAGAGCTTTGTGTTGTTCTGAAAAATAACTTGAAAGTACACCATGTCACCGTGAAAATGTGCATCATGTTACTTGAGATATACCTATTCACCCATTCATCCATCCATCAATCCATCCATCCATCATCCATCCATCCATCCACCCATCCATCCATCCATCTAAATATTAGGAACATTTAGAAGGTTAAATGTATACCATATGATGGGTGGAAACTCCAGTTCCATTTAACTGGTGGCACTCCAGATTTGGGATGGGAATTAATGATTATTGAGCAACTACTCTGTGCTGGGCTCTATCTAGAAGCTTTAGTTACATTATCTCATTTAGTCCTAACACAGCCCTAAGAGCTATAGATAATAATACGTAAAATGATAATAGCTCTCATTTACTGAGTGTTGCTCTGCACTAGGCATGGTGATTAGCCCTTTATGTGAATTATCTCCATTAATGTCCTCAACAGTTTTGAAAGGGAGTTACTCTTCCCAGATTCAGAGAGGTTAAGTGACCTGCACTAGACAGTTGTGGGAGGAGGAAGACAAGTGCCTTCGTGCCTTCTCCCAGAACTGTCTCTGCTCCTGACCACAGGGGGCATCCCCTCCTGAGCGCCCTGACAGGTCAACCTGTGCTCAGAGCAGGCTGGGCGGTTCCTCCACAGCTCCCAGATGTGAGTGCACACAGCTGCCAGGCTCCCAGGAATCTCTGGATCCCAAGAGCAGTGGGGGACTCTTCAGGATTAATTGCTTCTCCAGCTCCCTGCAGAGAGGCAAGGGGCCGAGACAGTTTAGCTTGGTTAAGGTTGAAGGGAAGGCACAGAGGTGGCAGAGAGCAGACCCCTGTAGCTCAGGGGCCTCTGGTCTGCAGGCCAAAGAACCTACAGAGAAAGGCTCATGGCAGGTGGGGAAGACTGCAGAGGGCCTCGCTTCTTCAGGCGGAAGATGGCAGACCCTGAAGTCCTCTTCTCCCACGCAATTCTAGAATTACGCAACTGGAAAAGGAGCCCCAGGAGGATCCGTTGTCACCTTCTTAATTCTTTCGGTGTGCCCTTCCTCCCTGTCTTTCTCTCTTCTTCTTCCGCAATTATTTTTGGGCACGTACTGTGTATTATGCTCTGGAAATACCAAGAAGAAACAGGCAGACCCAGTTCCTGACTCCATGGAGCGGAGTCTAGTGAGGAAGACAGACATCATCAAATAATGGCACAAAGAAAGGCACATTTACAAGCTGGGCTGAGGGTTATGTCAGGGAGTCACAGGTCTCCCTGTAGCAGGGACTGGCTTCCATGGGGGGTTGGTCAGGAAGGGCTTTCCTGAGGGAGTGACATGGGCACCAAGACCAAAGGATAACCAGGTGAAAAGTCACTTGACCTCTCAAAGCCTCAGTTTTCTTGTCTGTTAAATGGGATGATGGTAGTACCTGCATTCTAGGATATTTGTGAGACTGAAATGCCATGAGACAAGGGAAAATGGATAGCACGGGGCTGGTATGTAGTGAGCACCCAACCTGTCATAGCCACGGTGGTATTCCCTTCACATGAAGCCACCATAGATTGGAAGGTGCATCTTTGACCTAGGAACTGCTGCTGCCCAAGGGGCGAAAAATTGTAAGTCCACTTCATGAAATGCTTTGACGGTGAAATGTACAGAAGAGGAAGGGCCTCACTGTGCCGTGTGTGTGCATTTTTGTGTGTTTGTGCGTGTGTAAAAGAGAAGGGGCAGAGAGAGATAAAGAGGACTGCATGGAGAAGGTGGTGCCTGGGCCAAGTCCTGAATGGTTAATACTGTTCAAGAGAATGAAGGAGGGAAGGGTGTTGGAAGGAGAAGGAACAGCAGGTACAAAGTGATGAAAGTATGAGAATAAATGTCATCTGTTGTCTGATACCTGAAGAAATTCAGATGGGCACACAGGGCAGATGTTCAAACAAAAGAAGCTTTAATAATACAACACTATTAAAAAATACAACACTACTATTCCTAATAACAATAACAATGAAAATAATAATAACAATGACCACAAAAGCAGAGGGAGGCTACTCTTTGCCAGGCACTATACACAGCTGACTTCACTGACATGCTAACAGTTACATCCCACCCATTCTGTGATATGTTGCATGACTTGATGTCTGACATTGTGTGGGCTACTCACACAGGTGAGGAATTGAGGGTAGAGCTGTGGAGGGATTTCCTGTTCCATCCCAGAAGATACGAAAGGCTCTCCTCAATAACATGAACGGTCTACACAAGTTCTTTCTTTCTTTTTTTCTTGGAGGGTAAAATTGGGATGGAAATATTAAGGAAACAGGTTTAACTCAGTCAAAGGATGATTGTCCAGAGCTCTAAGAGGTAGTGAGCTCCCCATTATTGGGATATGCAAGTGTAACCTGGCTAGTTCCTCATTGGAGATGTTTTGAGGGCAACCAGAAAGAAGTCAGAGGAAGGGAAGTGTGAGGAATTGGACTAGGAGACCCCTGGAATCCCTCCATTTCCAAGATACTGTGGTTTTAGGAAGGTGGGAATGATCTTCTATGAAAGGCTTTTACAACAGTAGGAAACACTGCCATCTTTGCTGTCTTGAGGAGGCTTGACTGTGATTTGCACAGCTGCAGGCAGATGGATACCTTACTGTCTCACAGTTCCTTTCCAGGCCTCAAGAATCATTCGGGTCTGTGCTTGCAACCCTGCTCTGAAACTGTCATCAGAGTCACCTTCACCTCCTCTCAACTGTTGCCACAGCTTCCTAAGGGGTCCCTCAGTATTCTTTTTCACCCTATGATCTATCCTCCACCCAGCAGCAAGAGCCATCATTGACATGGAAAATCAGATATAATTCCCCCCTACAGTTCTAACTCATGGCCATGGCCCTTCACAGGTCAGCTGGGTCTCCTTCCCCACCTCTCCCCACCGAAAGTACATGAGCCACATTTCCTTCTTTTGTGGCCCCCAAACACTAAGGCTTTCACACTTCCTCAGTCTGGAGCCCTCTCCCCCTAGGACTTTGCAAGTCCAGTTACTTCTTATCATTAAGCTCCAAGTTCAACCGTCACCCTGGACTCTGTAAGTCCAGTTACTTCTCATCATTAAGCTCCAAGTTCAACCATCACCCTGGAGAGGTCTCTCTGACCCCTCATCAAACACTCCACCCCTATCATCCATTTGATTTTCCTTTTACCACTTATCAGTACATCTCTGGACCTCTCACTTACAGCTAACTTATGTATGGTCTCTGTCTCTTACTAAAACTTAAGCTTCTTAGAACAGGGGCTTGGTTTTCTGTTGTCATATCTCCAGTGCTGAGGACAGAGTCTGGTGCAGAGTTGATTTTTAAAAATATGTGTTAACTGAGGGGAAGAGGGAGAGGGATAAATTAGGAGGTTGGGATTAACATATCCACACGACTATATATAAAATAGCTAACTAACAGGGACCTACTGTATAGCACAGGGAGCTATACTTAATATTTTGTAATAACCTATAAGGGGAAAGAATCTGAAAAGGATATATATAACTGAATCACGGTCCTCTACACCTGAAACTAACACAACGTTGTAAATCAACTATACTTCAATAAAAAAGTATGTATTAACTGACTGAATACTGTTTTTTTAAAAATTAATGAATGAATTAATTTATGGTTGCGTTGGGTCTTTGTTGCTGCGTGAGGGCTTTCTCTAGTTGCGGCCAGCAGGGTCTACTCTTCTTTGAGGTGAGCGGGCTTCTCATTGTGGTGGCTTCTCTTATTGTGGAGCACGGGCTCTAGGGGTGTGGGCTTCAGTAGTTGTGGCACGCGGGCTCAGTAGTTGTGGCTTGCGGGCTCTAGAGTGCAAGCTCAGTAGTTGTGGTGCATGGGCTTAGTTGCTCCATGACATGTGGGATCTTCCCAGACCAGGGCTCGAACCTGTGTCCCCTGCATTGACAGGCGAATTCTTAACCACTGCACCACCAGGAAGTCTGAGTGAATACTTTTTAAAAAAATATATTTATTTATTTATTTGGTTGTGCTGGGTCTTAGTTGTGGCCCGTGGAATCTTCGTTGCCGTATGCAGGATCTTTAGTTGCAGCATGTGGGATCTTTAGTTGCGGCATGCGGGATCTTTAGTTGTGGCATGTGGGATCTAGTTCCCTGACCAGGGATCTAACCCAGACCCCCTGCATTGGGAGCACAGAGTCTTAACCACTGGACCACCAGGGAAGTTTCTGAATGAATACTTGTATGGGGACAGCAGTTAGCTATATGCAGAGAACATCATACATTATGTAGGTAGTTCTTTTAAAATACCATCCACTATTGGATTTCCTCATTTTAGGCATGAGAAATAAGAATACGCAGGCTTCCAAGACACCTTGGTTCTATTCCTAGCAGCATTTCTTCATGGAACAGATATTTGTGGGGGCTAAAAATAGATAAATCACATTAAACTTAAGATTAAAGTTGAGAATGTTTGTTCACTGAAAGACACCATTAAGAGCGTGAAAAGGTAAGAAATCTAGTGGGAGGAGATATTTGAAATTCATGTACTTGACAAAGAACTCATATCTAGACCAAATAAAGGACTCCCACAGTTAACACGAGAAAGGCAGATAATCCTATAGAGATATGGGCAAAAGACTTGAATAGGCATTTCACCAAAATGGATATCAAAATGACCAATACACATGTGTTCTGTTTCAGAGGTCAATAGGATAATGCAGGTTAAAATCATAATGTGGTACTACTGCATACACAGCATAATCATTAAAATATTTAAAAAGCTAGGGAATACTGGGTGTTGGTGAGAGTATGGAGTAACTAGAACTGTTTTACATTGCTTGTGGGAGACTAAATTGAGATAACCATTTGGGAAATCCATTTGCTCTTTGTTGGCATCTCCTAAAGCCAAGTTTATGCATATCCTATGACCTAGTAATTCCACTTCTTGGTATAAATCCAACAGAAATACATACATATGTACACCAAGAGACTTGTAAAAGAAAGTTTATAGCAGCACTATTTACATTAGTCCCAAGCAGAAACAACCCAAATGCTAACAACAGAAGCATGGCTAAATAAATTGTGTTACATTCACATGGTAAAAAACCAAGCACCTGTGACAGTGAACAAACCACAGATACATATAAAAACATAGATGAATCTCACAAACATAATTTTGGGTGAAAGAAGGCAGACCCAAAAGAACACGTGCCATGTGAGTCTATCTACCGCAAGTTCAACAGCTGGACAAACTAATCTGTGTGTCAGGAGTTGGGAAGGTGGTTATTCTTTGGGGTAGGCGTAGTGACTTGGGGGTAGGACAATCCTCTGGAGGTTGGGGATGGGGCTGGGGAGGTTGGAAATGTTGTGTGACTTGAGCTCGGTACTGGTTGCACACGTATGTTTGGTTTGCAAAAATTCGTTGGTTGCACACCGTGACTTGTATCTTTCTGCATGTATGTTAGGTATTAATAGAGTTTATTTAAAAATATTTATGGGGTCCTGCAATGTGCAAACCGGGCTTGACTCTGGGGAGGCCTCAGAATCAATGGAGAGGGAAGCCTCCCCATGGTGGAATGAAGTATTCGGCATTCTAGTGAGTGCCATGGACTCGCTGGGTGCCCTCAGATAAGGGACATCATTTCCCTTAGAGATAAGGGAACTGGGTCTCATTTCCCTTATCTATAAATTGAGACTCCTAACTCTTTCCCCCAATCACACCCCGCTGGTGAATTCCCTTTTCATTGCTCCCTTCTTCCCTCAAAGAGACTAGCGCTCCTCACCATGTCTATGTTTATTTCCACTCACAGCTACCTTTCAAGTCCTGGCCCCGAAAGGCAAGGCAGGCAGGGGCCCCGGCTTCCAACCTCTGTGAATCCCAGAGCCCTCCTCCTGAGATCTGCAAGGGGAGCATGAAATATTTAAAAGCTCAAATTGAAATCCTGTTAGCGCCAGGTCTTGGAAAGCTGACTCCAGCCCCAGAACATCAGTATCTGTTTGTCGGTGTCATTTAGGGTACCCCGGCTTTCCAAACCATTGACTGAACCTTTCTGTCAATCCAACACTTTTAGGGTAATTTAACTTAATAATACCTTTGTTGGCACCAGCGCCTGTATCTGAAGGTTGATTATCATGGAAGTTATTTTAGGTTGTTTAATGGAATGTAGTAAATTCTCAATTGACAGGGCAGATCCTCAGAATGGCTTTTCAAAGTGTTTACCTTTCAAAGCTTCCCCCCCCTCACTTTACCAAACTTACTACTTTGAGCCGGTGAAGACTTCATAAATTATTAGCAATTGTTCTTCCCCCGTGTTCACATGCATCATTAATTCTTTGTAAAAAGTTCAAACTGTCCGGAACTTAATTGTTATCACTGGGAGAATGGCTGGAAATGGATGTGGGCTCTATTATTTCTGTCAGAAATTTTGACTTATTGCACTTGATATTTTACCCAACACATCATATTCTCAGTACAAGAGAGCAAAAAAGAGGAGGGGAGGGGAAAAAAAACCATCAGTGCTTCTCCTTGAAACAAAAAAATAATAATACATGTATTTCTGGGGAGAAAAGTCAGAGATCCAGGTGACAAAATAATAGTTCCAATCCCCCAAAGAGAGAGGAAGAGGAGGGCAGCACTCAGGGGAAAATTTATGTTGTAACTTTTATTGGCTTGAACTGTATTTTTATTCTAAGGTCTGAAGGTTCTATGATTCTAGGAGTCTAATTTTTAACAATTCTGAGATGTTGAAATTCTATGTGTCCAAGTTCCCGAGGCGTCTGATTTTTAGGATAAATTAATCCGACAGTCCAAGATTCAGGACTGCTGATAAGTATAGTCTCTCAGAATTAGAATAATATTGACAAGAGCCACAATAATAGCTAATATTTATTGAGAGCTTATAATGTGCAGGCACTGTGCTAAATGCTTCCTGTGCATCACCTCATTTAATCTTCAAGTCACCCGAAACTCTTGATCAACCCCATTTTACAGTTGGATAAACTGAGGCACAGAATGGTTGAGTAACTTGCTCAAGGACACACAGCTGATAAGTGGCACAGTTAAGCTTTGAACCCAGGTAGTCTGAGTCCAAGGCCCATATGTGTAGAACCTAAGTATCGCATCTCAAGATACCGGCAGTGGTTCTTTTGCCCCACCTGGAATGCTATGGATTAGGCCGTGTGTGGAAGTGCAAGGACTCACATGTGTGTCTGTTGCCAGACAGCGTTCCAGGTGGCCCAGCTCTGGCCTGTCTTCTGCCTTTGTGGACACTGCTTGTCCAGTCCAGCAGGTCTTCCCTTCCTATTCATCCTACAAGGTCACCTCCTCCAAGAAGCCTTCAACTCTGCTTTTCCACAACTTGAAGTGATTGCTCCATCCTTTGAAACTTCACAGCTTTTGGTACCAGGCAGTGGGTGGGAGGCATCTTGTAAACCATCCGAAAGCATGGACTATGGGGTCAGATGGATTTGGGTGGGAATCTTGCTTCAGTGCATTGAGCTTGAGTTAGGTGTGTCATTTGAGCCTCAGCTTTCTCATCTGTAAAATAGGCTGTCTCATAGGATTGTTGTGAGGATTAAGGGAGGTGCTCAAAAGGAGTCTAGTGAACTGCCTCACACACAGTCGGTGCTCAGTAATGTTGGCTGTTGCTCTGACTTGTATTATAGTTATCTGTATGTCCTATCTTTTATACTGAATGTTTTATGGGTTAAAGCATAAGGATCGATATCTTTTGGGCATTTGCTGTGGGGTCGGTCTCTGTGCTGAAGGCTTTATGTTTGTGAGATCACTTGACCCTCATAACTGCCCTCTGAGCCCACGATTAACCTTTTCTTCAGAGGAGGAGGCTGAGTCTCAGGGAGGTTGGTCATCATGCTCTGAGTCACAGGGGTGGTGTGTGCTGGTTCTGGGAAAGCCTGGGTTTGCCTGCTTCGCTGTGCTGCCAAGGGAAGAGGACCATGTATTCATCTTCTCCAGAAGCTCAGTGAAGGATATTTCGGAGGACTCCCCCAGCAGCCCTGTCTTTGGACCTCGGCCAGGGAGGTAGGGCCATTGTCTGTACGAGTCAGGCAGGGAAGTCGCCATTTTCCTGGGGAGAGTCTCATGAGTTGCTTTGATTCTGTATCTACTCCCACTTCTCTTTTTGCTGGTCTTCATGGGCCTCCTTCCCAATGAAACAGAAGAAGAGAAGGGCCTGATGTCCCAGGGATGGCCAGAGTGTCTGCTGGATTGAGGGTGCAGGTGGGTGGGAAGTGTTGGGCCAGGAGTCAGGACACAGAGGCTTGAGCTCTGGCCCTACTAGCTGTGTGACTTTGGGAACATCCCGCTGTCTCTCCGGACATCCTATCCCACAAATGCAGAAACGAATGAGTTGGATTATCACTTCAGTGGCTTCCATACTGTTTTAGTTTGTGGAGCAGTGGAACCAGATGCTGAGGTGAAATCATCACAAGAAAGGCTTACGCTCAAGTCAGAAAGGAGGGGGCCTGCTGTGGGTGGAGAGGGAGTGCGGGTGTTGATCGCACCCTTCCTCTCCCCAGAGGTGCCTGCGGCACCTGCAGTGAACGCCAGTGTGCCATAGACACTGTATGAAAAGAGACGGCCCGAAGGTCCCTACAATATTACTCCTGCAGTATTCTATGTCTCTTGTCGTCCTGAACGATTCAGCCCACGGTTAGAACTTCTCAGTGGAGCAAGTTGAGCCAGTCCAAGGCTCTGGGAGTTTGAACAGAGAGGGCACTGTGGTCTTGGCCATTGATTTCTATCTGACTTTGGAATATGGGTCTACAGTTTCCTCCAAGTCATAAGCCTGCCTGTGCCTCAAGTCTTGTGGGACAACAATCAGGTCCCTATGTCCCTCTCCAGATGCCTTCCTGCTTGTTTGCTGAGTGATGAAGTGTCACTATCAACAAAAGAGGTGAGAACATTGTTGTGAATCCTAGCACATCAGGGATAGTCGAGGCTAGTCGTCTACGGGGGGTAGAAAACGTGTCTCTGTGGTTCTTCTGGGGGAGGAAGAGAAGGGCAGGGTCCACCCGCCACCCCTTCCTTTTCTAGAGCACCTGTACTCTGACTTCCTTCCATATGCACGTGTGCTTTTAAAATTGTTTCTGCTTAGTGTTTTACTTTTATTTTCCTCCATTTCACACAGAACGCTAAGACTGTGGTATGTTGGAGCCTGTTTCTTCTGGTTCATAAGAACCTATTGTGTCCATCTCTTCCCAACTCTAATCAGTGAAGTCACGTTGGTAGCTTGAAATTGGCCATGGTGGGAGTACTTATACCATGACGATTGGCCAACACTGCAAATCAGGGTTTTCCCCTAGGGAAGTCGGTTGTTAAACATTTATCAGCACTCCGCTAGACTAGTATAATAAACACTTATATACCCACCACCCAGCTTTGGTAGATCTTGACATTTTGCTATATGTATTTGTTTCAGACCTTTCATTTTTCTTTTAAGGGATAAAATAATACAAAAACAGTTGGCTCCATCTGTATTACTCTCCACAATCTCATTCATTTGCTTCCTGATCCAGAAATGTAGTCTCATCCCAAACTTGGTGTTTATCATGTTTTAAAAATATTTTTACTACATATGTGTCCATAAATAATACATGGTATTGTTTTGCATATTCTTAGATTTATATCCATCGTATTATACCATATGTATCATTCCACAACTTTTATTTTAAAATACATTTTACGTTTTTTTGAAAGGCTTATACATGTTGATATATGTAATTCTAGTTCATTCATTTTAATTTCTATATGGTGTTCCATTGTATAAATATACCAACATTAATTTATTCCTTTTTCCACTGATGGACATGTAGGCTGTTTCCAATTTTTGTACACATCTCTTGGTGCACATATGCAAGAATTTTTAAGGTATATACTTAGAAGTGGAATTTCTAGGTGCAAGGATATGCATATCTTAATCTCTACTGGGTTTGCCAAGTTGCTCCCCAAAATGGTTGTACAAATTTACACTCCCACTAGCAGTGGATGAGAGTTCTTGCCAACAATTGGCATTGTCAGATGGCTTAATATTTTCCAATCTGATGGGTGTAAAATGATATCTCTTTGTGGGTTTAATTTGCATTTTCCTGATTAGTAGCAAGATTGTGCATCTCTATGTATGTTCAGTGGACATTTATTTTTCTCTTTTGTGAATTATCTATTCATTTCTTATGCCATTTCCCCCCAAAGTGTTGTTTAGCTTTTTTGTAAACCAATTAAAAATATATTCTGATTACGAATACTTTGTGATTGTGTGAAGTGAAAAATTTTTCTACCAGTACGTATCTTGTCTTTCAGTATAGTGTAGGGTATCTTTGTGTAGAAATTTTCAAGTTTAATTAATCACATTTATTAATCTTTTATGTTTTGTGCTTTGTGTCTGGTTTAATATAAGTAGTCCATCCAGAGTTTATAAGAGATCTTCCTACAATTTACTGTATAATTTAAAAAGTTTTATTTTTCCCTATTAGGTCTTTAATTAACCTAGAATTTATTTTTGCGTAATGTGTTAGGTAAGACTCTAATTTATTTGTTTTACATGTATGTACCCAATTGTCTGACCACAATTTAAGAAATATTCCATCTTTTCATTTCTGATTCTCAACAATGTCTTGTAGTTTTTAGTGTACTGAATTCTCTCATTGTTTGTTAGATTTATTTCTTAGGTATTTGAAGTATTTAACACTATTATAGTTTCATAATTTTCTTAAAAATTGTTTCTATTTGTTCATTGCTGGTATATAGAAATAAAAGTGATTTTTGTATATTAGCCTTGTATCCAGTGACATTGTAAATTAAAATATTAATGTTAATAATTAATAGGGACTTCCCTGATGGTCCAGTGGCTACGACTCTGTGTTCCCAGTGCAGGGGGCCCAGGTTCGATCCCTGGTCAGGGAACTAGATCCTGCATGCCCCAGCTAAAGAGCCTGCATGCAGCAGCTAAAGAGCCTGCATGCTGCAACTAAAGATCCCACATGCCGCAATGAAGATCCCACGTGCCGCAACTAAGACCCAGTGCAGCCAAATAAATAAATAGTTTTTAAAAATGCTAATAATTTATAGGTTCTTTTGGATCTTCTACATACCTAGTCATGTCACCAGTGAATAAAGACAATTTTATTTCTTCATTCTCAATCCTTAAGCCTTTACTTTCTTTTTCTTTCCTATTGCTCTGGCTAGGCCCTCCAGTACAATGCTGAATAGAATTGGTGATAGCAGGCATTCTTATCTAGTTCCCTATTTCATGGGGAAAGCTTTCAGTAGTTCACCATTAAGAATAATCTTTGTGGGCTTCCCTGGTGGCGCAGTGGTTGAGAGTCCGCCTGCCGATGCAGGGGACATGGGTTCGTGCCCCGATCTGGGAAAATCCCACATGCCGTGGAGCGGCTGGGCCCATGAGCCATGGCCACTGAGCCTGTGCGTCTGGAGCCTGTGCTCCCCAACTGGAGAGGCCACAACAGCGAGAGGCCCGCGTACCACCAAAAAAAAAAAAAAAAAAAGAATAATTTTTGCAAAAAAAAAAAAAGAATAATTTTTGCTATTTTAAAAAATATATTTATTTATTTATTTTTGGCTGCATTGGGTCTTTGCTGCTGAGCGGGCTTTCTCTAGTTGCGGCGAGCAGGGGCTATTCTTCTTTGTTGCAGTGCGTGTGCTTCTCATTGCAGTGGATTCTCTTGTTGTGGAGCTCAGGCTCTAGGCGTGCAGGCTTCAGTAGTTGTAGCTCGTGGGCTCAGTAGTTGTGGCACACGGGCTTAGTTACTCTGCGGCAAGTGGGATCTTCCCAGACCAGGGCTTGAACCCGTGTCCCCTGCATTGGCAGGTGGATTCTTAACCACTATGCCACCAGGGAAGCCCTAGAATTTTTAATGACTAGTGGAATATTCAGTTTAAAATTTTTTCTTCTTACGTCAGTTTTGGTCATTTAAATCTTTTCCAAATTAGCCATTTTATTTAAGTTTCAAATGAAAAGTATTATGTTAATCATAATACTTTTAAAATAATTTGTAAATGCTCTACTGTTTCTCTAGGTTGAAAAATTATCATGTTGTGTGTTTGTGCATGCCCTTTCTTTTAATTTAATCAGACATGCTAGAGATTTTTGTTTCTTTGATTTTATTTTTTAAAAATATTTATTTATTTATGTGGCTGCGCCGGTCTTAGTTGCGGCACACAGGATCTTTGTTGCTGCCTGCGGGATCTTCAGTTGAGGCATGTGGGCTCTTCGTTGCGCTATGTGGGATCTCGCTCCCTGACCAGGGATTGAACCTGGGACCCCTGCACTGAGAGCGTGGAATCTTAACCACTGGACTGCCAGGGAAGTCCCTGTTTGTTTTATTTTAAAAAGTAGCTATTGTGTTTGTTGATCCTCTCTATTGTTCCAAGGTCTTTTGGTTGGAATTTTGGCAGTTGCCCTGCTGGTATAGGTAGACCTTGGAGAAACTGTGGGTTTGGTTCCAGACCACTGCAATAAAGTAAATATTGCAATAAAGCAAGTCAAGTGAATTTTTTGGTTTCCCAGTACATAAAAAAGTTATGTTTACACTATACTATAGTCTATTAAGTGTAGCACCATGTCTAAAAAATTTATATACCTTAATTTCAAAAAACTTTATTGCTAAAAAATGCTAGCCATTATCTGAGTGTTGAGTAAGTTGTAGTATTGATAGTAACATCAAAGATCACAGATCACCAAAACAAATATAATAATAATGAAAAAGTTTGAAATATGGCAAGAATGACCAAAATGTGACACAGAGACATGAAGTGAGCAAATGCTGTTGGAAAATGACATCAATAGACTTGATCAATGCAGGGTTGCCACAAACCTTTAATTTGTAAAAAAAAAATCCTCGCAATATCTGTTAAGTGCAATAAAGTGAAGTGCAATAAAACAAAGTATGCTTATAGTCAGGTTCAAGGATAAAGAGTTTGCCTGAGGAAGACAGTGTTATAGTGGACAGTAATTGTTTGACATTATTAATTCCTCAAGGACAGGAGAAGGGCATTATTCATCCTCAGTCTTCAGTACCGAGAACAGAGCATCATATGTAGAAGCGCTCCATAATGGCTGGCAAATGAATGAATGGAATTCAACCCATAGAGATGCCAGAAACGAGTAAAAGCCTTTTTACCTTTGCAATATCCCACTTCTGACACCCTTACTGCAATCTTTGTAGAAAGTAAACTGGACTTTAGCAGAGATAGGAAGACCCAATCTTCTTGGGCTATTTATTTGCATCAAATCTCCCTAATACAAAACACTCTGTCCATTGTGGTTTTGGCCCTGAATATAGAACATTCAAGAGCAATTCTAGTTGTTGGACAGGAAGTGGCCCCATACCAGAGAGACTTTCTAAAATAGATGAATGCAAATCAGTTTCATCCATGCCAAGCCTAGCCAAGTGAACCCTAGAAAATTTACCCAACTTAATCCACATCAATTCCACTGAAGTTCACCTGTATAATGACCCAACTCAGCCCAACTCTACTAACAAAATGCAACCCAATGCAACCTGATATTATTTAACCAAACCAACCCAACCCAACAAATTACAACCCTATACAACTCAACACAATACGATACAATAACCACTTCTCAGTCTTACAACCTAACTCAACCCAACACAAGCAAATTCAAGTCAAAACAGCTCCCTGCACAAGATGTTCCAACAATGCAATGAAATTCAATCTAGTGCAATTTAATAAATGGTTTTTAACATCTTTTCTGTTTAAGGAAGGTAGGGTTTTGGATACTATACCAAAATAACATCTATAAAATGTCTATTTGACTACAGTTAGTTTTTGCATGAACCCTTGAAATCATAGCCTTTTCAAACCTCCTTGGTGTAAATAGGAGGAAACTGGATCTCATATATTAGAAATTTCTCCCTATTTATCTCCTTCCCCTTTCTTGCCCCCTGAATACTCACAACATTTTATTTTAAGTAGCCACTGGTCTCATCTGCACTAGATTGTGAACACTTGGGGGCAGGGACCATGTCTAATTCACCTGTCTGCACTCAGTACCTTTCAAAGGGCATTGAGGAAATGTGGTTTAAACGAATGAATGATCAGAGGAAGAAATCTGAGAGGCTCATTCTATTTTGAAGAGTCAGTAGAGTTTTATTCATTTTGGGGTCCTATTGAGGAGGATGCTAGGCAGAACACATAGATTTGAATCCTGGCTCTGCACTTCCTGTGTGTCCTTGGGCAAGTCACATCACCTCTCTGGATTTGTTTCCTTGTCCATAAAGTGAGGAATATAGTACCAACTCTAGGGGTGTTTTGAGGATAAATATTGAGTTGATACATGTAAGGCACTTCATACTTTGTCTGACATACAATTGAGGATTAATCAATAGCAACTGTAATTTTTTTCTGAGTTTCCTTGTTCAGCATTTTACCTTTGCAGTTTGGGGACGCTCCCTCTGGATCAGAAAAAAACTAAAAAATCTCTTCTAGACCCCTTGTAGAATAATATCTTCTTTTGTCATGGTTTCAGTGGCATAATTATTAAATGGCCACCATTTGTTTTGTATTTTACTATGGTTCCTTAGTTAAAATAAGCTTGAGAATGATTAGTCTGGGAGAAGTATGAATTTACATGCTTAAACAATTAGGGATTAGGGCACAGCACATTACAGTAACCACAGTCATTTGAACACACACTGTTTGCCAGGCCTGGTGGGTATACAGCTAATGGCACGTGATTCCTGTCCCTAAGGAACTTATGGTTTAGAGAGAAGATAATGTAGGAATGAGGTTGAAGGGTGCTAACTCTGAGAACTTCAGACATGGCAGCCACATGTGCCAGGCAGTGGGCTGGTTTTCAGGAAGGTGGTATATTCTGTGCTGTCTTTGGCCAGGCCCTTTCCTCTCTGAGTCTCAGTCTCTTCATCTTTATAGAGGGGATCATGATACACACCTCATTGGTTATTGAGGGGACTCAGTAAGAGACTGACCAGTTACCTGGCTTACAGAAAGTGCTAAATCCATATTGGTCCCTCCTTCCCCATTTATGTGGGTTACTGTGCACCCTGGTGAACCACACGTGTGTGTGCACACACATACACATGTACACAGGTACGCCTGAGTATTTATTAAGCACAGTTAAGACACCGATAGTAAAACGGAGTCAACAGGAGTTCTGGGCTCAGAAAGCATCTCTCACTTCCTGAAGCAATACCCATTCCTTGAGTCATGAAAAATACGTTCGTCTGACTCCACATTCCACTATGAGAGACATGCCTTGCATCATCTGAACTGCTACACAAGCCCTCACGGCTGTCAGACACACAAGTGGCTCCATCTGAACAGCTTGGTCCCCACCTTCTTTCTGGGCGCCAGGCTATCCCAGATCGGGGCTCACATCTGAGTCACATTTGCCGAACTGGGCTGCCAGGGCAGCTGGCTCCAAAGTCAGTTGCCTCCCCCACTAAGGAGCCGGGGCTGAATTCTTCTTCATTACAGCCTGGCTGTGGGTTAGGCATTATAAATAACATCGTGCAGACAGCCAGATGGACAGTATGCCTAACTGGGGGATGCTTCATCTGTCCCAGCAGGGACAGCCCTGAAAATAGCATCTGAGGGGTTGGGCAGGACCCACCGAGTCACCTTGTCCTTCCCTTGGGTTTAGTGGGAACTCTCCTAGCTCATCTCAGACGGGAAGGAGCCTACCTGTTCTCTTTCTTATAAATCTCCACGAAGAAAGGAAAATCTACGCGGACCTCTTCTACTTTTTTCTTTTGGCAGTGATTAGTGCAGGGTGACATCTTTCTGGGGTAGGATCTGGGCTTAAATCCTGGTTGAGCCCTTCACAAGCTGTGTGACCTCAGGCAAGTTACCAAACCTCTCAGTTCTCTCACCATCAAGATGAAAGGTGAGAATAGTGCCCAGCTCAAAGGTTGCTGTGGGTCTTGGATGGGATAAGGATCATAGTAAATGCTCGGGGTATGGGAACTATAATTTTAGGGAGGCACCAGATTAGCAAGGACAGTTATTCAGCTACTTCCCTTCCTGTCCATCAGAAGGCTGGGAGCTGCCCGTCATCACTCAGGGCAGGTCTAGCTCTTTCTGGATCTGGGGACTAAACAAGACCCTGTCTGAAGGGCCACTCTGGTGCCAGTGTACCCATCTCCCAGGTCTGTATTATTATCCAGGAGACAGCTACTGCAGCATAATGGGAGGGAGGTCACAGAGTCAAGTCTCAGGTCTTGGCTGGATGATCTCAGTACATCTGCTGATGCTGCAGGAACAGCCTCAGGGGCTATGAATGAGGCTCTGTCCACTTCCCCCACACCCATGCCCAGCCCCAGGAAACTCTCCTGACACCTGATTTTATGTCTTAAAACTCCATTAAAAATAGATTTATACTCCACGAAAAATTTGAGAGTTGCTCCTGTAGCCAGTAGTCCCTTGGTTTACTCAGAGCACTGTAATCCGTCTCCTGTGACATCATTCTCAGACTCATATGAGGGTGAGCCTTCTCCCTCCAAGCACCATTCCTTGGCATTCGGCATCTCCCAGCCTGACGCTGTGCCCCCACCCCCGCCCCGCCCCAAGCTCACTCCTACATTTTGTCTGCATCTTTGGTGCTCTAGTTATTAAACTCCAGGACAGTCTCTGAATACGTTAGATGTGGTCCAGCATCTTTACCTCTGTTGATTATGGCTCCCCTATCTGGAATGTTGTTCATCTGCTTCTCCATGTCCTCCCATCCTATACTTACTCTTTCAGACCATGCTGAAATGTCCTTTTGTATTAGAAGGTTTCTGTTTTGCTCCCTCCAAGCAGAGGTAAGCAATTATTCATGTATTCCAATGTTGATTGAATGCTTACTATGTGCTGGACATTGGAGGCAAAGGGTGAACAAAAAAGAGACATGGTCCCTACCTTCATGGAACTTATAGTCCTGATGGAAAGAGAGAGACAACTATCAGATACATAAACAATTGAACATATATTTAGGAATTTAAATTAGTGCCACTAGTGAAAGAAACAGGTTCTAGGAGAATGTATAACAAAGAGATCTGACTTAGATTGTTGTGTCAGAGGGGCTTCCCTGAGGAAGTGATTCTGAAGCATCAGGGCAAGTTAGCTGGGTGAGTAAGGAATAGGGAGAACAGCACTATTCCTTGTGCAAAGGCCCTGTGGCAGGATCAATGCTGTAGAGTGACCACATATTCTTGTCTGTTCCAGAGAGTCCCACTTGTCCTGGGTCATTAATTAGAAGCACCCTCTTTCTCCCTCCAAAGTGGCCTGGTTTGAAAGATAAATTATACGGTTGCCCTACGATTGTGGCCTATTTGGGGAATAAAAAGAAGCCCAGAGTGTCAGGACCGCAGGGAGAGGAGGGGCCAAGGCTGGAGAGGTTGGCAGGGACTGGACCATGTGGGCCTTGATAGCTGGAGAAGTAGTTCAGTCTCTATCCCAAGAACAAGGTGAACCTTTGAAGGATTTCAGGCAGGTGTGCCAGGATTGGGTTTGCCTCCTGAAAACACCTCCCTCTTCTCTGTTCTCCTGAATGTTTTGGCCCCTCCTCACTTGAAGATCCACCCTGTATATTATAGGTTGTGGTTTGCATAGCTCTCCTCCTCCTGGACTGTGAGCTTCAGGAGGGGCAGTAGGAACTTTCTGTGGGCCTCCTTCGAATTCTTTTCCTCTCTGCTTGCTGGATGATGGGTACCCAGGGCAATCTTGGAAGCCATGGCAGAGCCTCCATCAATTTGGGCAAAGTAGAATTTCCCCCCTACTCTCTGTCGTATGCCAACCTAGAACCTCATTGAGTAGTTTATGTGAATGAGAAACTAACTTATTATGTCTGAGCCATTATAAATATTGGAAATAAATCTTGGAAATATTCAAAGGGAAAATACCAGCTACTGAGCATTGAGTGCATGGCGTAAGTCAGGCTCTGTATACTTTAAATGCACAATTTCCTTTAATGCTGACAATATCCACTTTATAGATAAAGGATCAAAGACTCAGAGAGGTGAAGTGACTTGCCCAAGGCCACACAGCTAATGAGTAGACGAGCTGAGATTTGAACCCAGGAATATCTGATTCCAAGACCAAATACCAACCATGGAAATAACCAGCCCTCTATTTCTCTCTCCATCACTGGAGCAGTGGGGGTGGGGTCTCCCCACCATGTGGACCCGGGATTTAGTCTGGCCATTTCCCCTGCCAGGCAAAGCGTCCCGGAGCAGATGCTGGGGTAGGGGACGTGGGTGGGAGAAAAGAGAGGCCACAGCCTCTGGTCCCATCTCTACATCAAGTACCCATCTCAGGCAGCGGCCGGTGGTGGTATTTCTTTCACCCGCCTGCATTTGGGCAGATTCCTCAGAGAGACATGCTCTTACATTCATTTAAAAGTCTAAGCAGGGACAGCACAAATTATTAGTGTTTGAAATATTTATAAAGTCCCTTGTTTGCTGTGGCATAGGGGGTGAGAGACCACAAATAAAAGAAAGCTGTGGCTGTACCATGAGCAGCAGAGAGAGATGAAAAGGGAAGGGGTTTTATCTCTCTGCTGCCTGGTTTTCCAAGGCTGCCCAGCCAGGTGCCTTTTCACTCTGCGTTTGTGCAAACGGAATTTCCTTCCTGTGGCTCCCATCACATCTCCACCCTCAGGATGGTCCCCCAGACATTCAGACTGAAGGCTTAAAAATCACAAACCATTAACATTTGGGGAAGCTGGATGAAGGGTAATGGGAACTCTCTGTGCTACTGGTTCTGGTTTTCTTTCTCCTTCTTCTTCTTCTTCTTTTTTTTTTTTACTTTTCTAGTCTAAAATTATTTCAAAACAGAAAATTAAAAATATATCACAAAACGCACACTGTGTGTGAGCCGGAAGAGAATATGGAGAAAAATATTCTTTTTCTGATATGACAGATGGAAAAAGAGAGACCCAGAGCATGAGGTCTCAAGTTACCCAGCGAGTCAAAGGCAAGAGCTGAGGTCTTCTCTCAACCCAGACCTCCCCTTCGCTAACCTCCTATCATCAGCACAAGCTGATGATTTAGAAAAGAGGGGTTCTGGTCTTGATTTGGGGATCATATAGCTTTGATTCAATCATTTATGTGTATATGTATATATGAATGTATTATGTGTGTATTCATTCATTCATTCATTCACTAACTCAACAAATATGGTGCTTTGTCAGCAAGTCAGAGATGGTCCTGCCTTTAAGGACCTAGGAAAAGATGTGGGTTCAGATGAAGTCCATCCTCCAGCTGACCCCCAAGGAGCTCTGGAGCCTGAATAGCAAGCACCATAGAGTTGTCCTGCCCTGGAGCAAGGAGACTGGCCTTTTCTACCCTTGTACTAGTTAGTTAGTGGCAGTGGGACACCCCTGGGGGAGGGTGTATTCTTCCAGGTATTTCCAAGAAAGGTGGCTCTTTTAGCTGAGGGCAATTCTTAGCTGTAGGTTGCAGCTATGAGCATGAACAGCCAGCATTCACAGTAGCTGGGATTGGATGCACTGGCCTTTCCAAGAGATCTGAGTGGGGCACCAAGAGTATCTGCTACCTGGGAAACTGGAGCTTCATGCCACTGGCAGAGATAGTATGGAATTTGCACCTCTGTGTGAGGGAGCTGGGCTATCTACCCACTGACTCCCACCGGTCATTACGGAAGGCTGCTCCAGGGGGAGTTTAATTCCCAGCCTGAACGGGCACAGCCTGACTGGTGTGGGGCCATGGAGAGATCCAGCAGACAGAGGAAGCCCTCAGCAATGAGACCTGTGTGCAGAAGGGTGGGAGTTGGGCATGTGTGCCCAGAAATGGGAAGTGTTGAGGAGATACGAGTGTGTGAGAACCAAGATCATCTGCTGCAGATGGCCTGGGCCAACCACACTTACCCCTCAGATATGTGGACTTGGGAAGCTGCTGGAAACATGGGGTCTGTTGGCTGGAGCACCAGAGCAAGAGAATCACAGAGTCCCAGCTGGGTGGCCATCATGGCCTTTTGAGCACGGAAGAAGCTTTGTGGGTGTGAAGTCGAGGCATCGTTAGAGTGGATGGCTGGGGAGAGAGTGAGGCAGAGTGCTGTGTGTGCAGATGCTGGAACGTCGCTCAGGGAAGGTCATGCTGGCCTGCGAACACGCCTGGCTTCTGATCATTCATTCATTCATTCATTCTGCAAATATTTATTGAGGGCCTGCAATGTGCCATTATACATATTGTGTATAACATTGGGCTAGGTGCAGGGAATATGATGGATAAATAAGACAGACAAGGTCCCTGCCCCCTTGGAGGTTATATTCTGTGTGTGTGTGTGTGTGTGTGTGTGTGTGTGTGTGTGTAGAAGGTAATTAGATAAATAAACAAGATAATTTCAGATACGCATACATTTAGTAAAGGAAACCAACAGGATGCTGAGTGGAGAGTGTCTGATGATGATGAGGGGTCCTTTTGATGGGGTGATCATAGAGACACTGATCACACCCATTTACAGATGAGGAAACTGAGGTTTTGAGAGGTTCAGTAACTTGCCCAAATTTGCATTCAGCTAGTAAGTGGTCCAGTTTTAGATACCAAACCTGTCTCCCTATAGTAGCTTCTACTCTTTGGCTCTGATTTCATTGAGCCGATGCAGACTAAGCCTCTTTCTTCTTCCCCTATAAGTCATTTTGTAATTTGGAGACCAAGACCTGACCCTCCTGAGTCCTGACACAGATTCTCCTGTTTGTGCCCTGGCCCTGGAATAAGCTGTGTCTGGTAGTTTTGGGGCCATCCTCACCCAGGCAGGCGTCGAGGTCCAGGAGAGCACAGTAGCTCTGGAGACAGTGAGGCTGGTGCTGGCCCCATCACTGTGGCACCTTGGACAAGTGACCTCCTCTGTCACCTGCTGATACCAGTTGTTTTTCCTCCTGGCATTACTGAGAAGATTAAATGAGCTAACGCTTAGGCAACACTTGGCACTGACGCTGGCACAGAGTGGACACTCACCTTGATCTTGGTGAGGCAGCCGTTTACCCCAAATATTCTGATCAATTGTCAGGGGTCCAACGGGCAAGAGGCAAGTAGAGACTTTCAGCCCTGGTCTTCATGGCCCTCAGCCCCCGAGTGACCCCAGGCCAGGGCTGGGAGAGGAGAAGGGAGGATTTTCTGATTCTGGGTTGGGACTGCCAAAGCCAATTAGGGGCGTCAGATGGACAGCGGCCTCCAGCACCCAAGCAAACCGATGTGGTGGCCGACGGAGGGGCCAGCTCGTTCTGACCTTAAACCCAAATGCTTCTGCCCACATCTGCAGCTAAATAAACCAAGTAAATCATGCTGGCAGATAGATAATTAAATAATTATCAGGCACTTAATAACAAGGAGTGGGTGTTCTGAATTACCATATTAGACAGTGTCTTTGAGGACTAATTGTTGCATTACATCAGAGTTACTCATTCATTATTCTTGTCATTTCGGGTGATAATTTGCACTTTAGGAGACAGCGACAATTTTAGCAGGCAATTAGAGACGTGTCAGGCCTGGCCCCGTGAGTTACTGTCACAATTATTGCCTTTTTTCCAGTGTCCTCATTTGCAGCCGTGTATTTAAGGGGATTTGGGTAATTCCAGGCCTGAGCAAAACAGCCAACCCACAGGATAGTGGCAGGGCGAGGACAGGGCAGCCACCGCCGTCCGGATAGGGGACGGCTTCTGAGAAGTGGAGGGGTAGAGCTCAGGCCAGCGGGTGGAGTTGAACGAAGCTTTTCCCTCCTCTGGCAGAGGGCGCGTTCAGTCTCCGAAAACTAGGGCTCTCCCTGCCTCCCCGGTAGTTCTTGAGCCTGTCTGTTCCTCTCCTGGCTCCTGGTCGCCCACCAACCCAGCCCTTTATTAACCCTCATCCGAACATTTGTGGTGAGTTCTTTGCAGGCTTGGGGGAGGCAGAAGGGAGGAGAGAGAAGAAGGGAGAAAGGAAGCTGTATTAATTATGTTTTTAAAAAGTTTTCTGTATTTTATGATGCTTGAACATCTCGGCGCCTTGTAGACCCCTAACTGCCCCTCCCAAGGTTAGCTAATTCCTAGAGGGCGCAAACATTGCCTTCCAGCACACCTTTGATATGCAAACCAACCAATGCAAAGGCCACGGAGCTCTTTTACCTCCTTTTATCAGGCTCCTGCAGCTCAGGATTCCACCTCCCTGCCTGAGTCACCCCAAGGCCAGGTACTAGACAACTGGAGAACCACCAGCCCTATAGCCCAGAGTCTGCCGAAATTATTCAAACTAGCCAATCCTAAATCGGTTTACTCTTGCCTCACCTGTCTTTCCTGCAAAAACCACAGTCAAGTCTCTGGCACGTGCATGCTTTCTTCTTGCTCCCTCTGCCTCCTGACCAGATGCACCTCCTGGTGCTTCCCCACATGGCCCTGCCTGCTGTGGCCCCTTCTCTTGGAAACTGTGAGCAACAAACTGTCTTTTCAATGGCAGTCGTGTCCTGATCTGTTGGCCTCACCATTGCTAATAAAAACAAACTCTTGGGCATATTTTATTTTATTTAATTAATTAATTTATTTTTTGCGGTATGCGGGCCTCTCACTGTTGTGGCCTTTCCCGTTGCGGAGCACAGGCTCCGGATGCGCAGGCTCAGTGGCCATGGCTCATGGGCCCAGCCGCTCCGCGACATGTGGGATCTTCCCGGACCGGGGCACGAACCCGCTTCCCCTGCATTGGCAGGCGGACTCTCAACCACTACGCCACCAGGGAAGCCCTCTTGGGCATATTTTAAAAGACAAGAAAGGAAGAGAGAAAAGAATAGAGGAGGGAGGAGAGGGAAATAAGAGGGAGAAAGGAACAGGAGAAAGAAGGGGAGATTAAAAGAAGGAGGGAGGAACGATTGAAGTAAAATAAAGAGAGATGGAGAAAGACAAGAGTAAGAGAAATGAAGGTGAAAAGGAAGGAAAGAGGGAGAGATTGGGAGAGGGAGATGGGGAAGAGGAGAGGAAGGGAGACTGCACATGAGAGTTATATTTGAACCCAACATTTTTTTTAACGGCTCAGAATGTTTACTTTTTGGCAAAATTCAATGTCTGGGTTCATTTAGCCACGCTTGACTCTCTTGACCATGGACAACTTCAGAACAGACAGTGTGAATCAGTGACTCAGAATAAGTTCGAAAAATATTTTTCACTGGCTGCATAGTGAGAATCAAGAAAAAGAAAGCACTATTCAACCCAAAGGCAATACTCTGCAAGAAGAGAAGGGGGGTGGGTTCCACATCAAACCAGCTACTTCTCAGGTCTGTCCTCAGCAATTAGGTAAGAAGAGACCGAAACGGCTCAGCTGGGCCTCCCGTTCCCTTTGGGTTAGCTTTGGAGAGTCATCAGCTCAGGACACACCCACCTCCAGGAGAGAGGGCAGCAAAACTCAGAGCTTAAGGTGGTGCGTTTGAAGTCCTGGTTCTGCCACTTGTTTGCTATGTGACCTTGGGCAAGTCACATGTCTGACGTCCTCATTTTCTCACCTCAAAGGTAGTTGGCACTGCTGAGCTTTCACAAAAGTAAGTCTAAAAAAAAAAAAAAAAAAAAAAAAAGTAAGTCTATAAAGACTGAGTGGGGGCTACTATTTTATAAGTATCCTAATTTTGCATTAGCATATGGTTTTCTGCCCCTGTGTGGTTTTGTTGTGGACCTACCATCTCCCTGGTCCTATTGGGATGATTCAGGTGTCCACTCTGGTTCCCCCTGGTGTGTGGACTACCCTCTCTGTGAGGGTCCCTCTGAGGGTTAGAATGCTTCCTTGACCCCCTTAGGCCCTGCTACCCTGGCCCCTACATCACAAGTCTATCCCCTGACGGGGAATAGGAAAGGGGAGCTTCCACAGCAGGTACTGAGCATCGACTGTGTGCCAAGACCTTCACTTCTCTTTGTCATTTCATTTAAGCCTCACAGTAGCCTCTGAAGTGGGTATAATTATTCCCATTTTACAAATGAGGAGCCTGAGGCTAAGAGAGATGGTGTAGGTCCTTTAGGGTGATACAGCCAGCAAATGGCAGAGCCAAGATTTGAACTTGACTCATGATCTTTCTGCAGTCCTTCCTGCCTCTAAGATGCAATATCATGACCCTATGTGGTCACCCCACAGGAGAATGACTTGGGAAGTGGTGCTTTAGACCCATTTCTGCAGCAAGATTGGCTTCATACAGCTTAGTGTGTTTTCTTCAAATATTTTAAAAATTAGATTTGAAGAAAAACACAAAGCATGAAAAAGTACAAGCAATTACGGGTAATGCATCTATCTATCTATCTATCTATCTATAGATATATTGATTCATCTAATCTATCTATCTACCTACTTACCTATATCTATCTGTCTATCTATCTATCTATCCCTATCTATCTATCCATCCATCTTTATCTATCTATCGATCTACCTACCTACCTACCTACCTATCCCTGTCTATCTATCCATCCATCTGTATCTATCTATCTATCTATCTATCTAAACCATACATATACACACACTACATACACTTGCATACACATATATGCATAAGCTAAATGGAGTCAATTAAGTTAAAACCACAGTAAATCTCATAGACTCAAGATTAACATGATGGTCAAAACTGTAGGAAATATAGCATTTGGAAAAAGAATAAATCCAGCCAATTACAGATTTATGTTGACGCCAGCATAGTTACTACAGTTTTACAATAATCATTGATCAATCAATGTTTTATGACAAAGCTATAATTTTCATGTGTTTCACCCTCACCTAAAAGTTTCCTCGTTTGCTTAATTCCCAGAATGTGATTCCATAAATCTTTCTCTCTGTGATATTAAGTAGATAATAAGAATGCCATGTAAGATTTGCTTATGGTTTAAAGCACAGTTGCAAATGATTTATAATTAGGGCCAAATCGAAGACAAAACATTATTAAAATCAAAACCTGCTGTAAATTGGCCCAGTCTGTTTAGGCCTTTAGCAATTTATTGGGGTTTGATGACAGTATTTCCTCTGGTGAGATCCAAGGGGTCAGCTGACACCAAGGGGAGATATTTATGAGTAAGAGGATGCTGTGGAAATCATTAGAGCATCCCTGGTGGCATCAGCCAAGGGGACAGATGTGACTCCATGTGCCACCTTCGAAGGCAAAACTCTTTCTGCAGTTCTGTGGGTTCTTCCTGGCAGGTCAGCCACCGATGAGAGACCCAAGTCCACCCTGCTTTCCCCACGGGCTGATCACATTGGAATTTTCAGTTCAAGAATTTATTTGGAATAAGTCCAAAGAATAGAGAGTCACTCGTGCCAAACATGTTTAGTGAGCACCTATTATGTGCAGGGTATGGGGCCGCGGTGGTTTGAAAATGAGGCAAATGTCCCTGCTCTCATAGTGTAGAGTGGGGAAGAGACAGACAAGATCTCTTCCTGGATAGTGGTGGTGGGGATGCAGGTGGGAGAGGGGAGGGATGCATGGGAGGGTGGGAAGGAAGTTGGTAGGGGATGAGGGATGATAGTAAGAGGTGGGAGGGATGCTGGTGGGGAATGCGGAGGGATGCTGGAGTGGGTTGGGAGGCAGGCTGGTAAGGTCCCTTTAAAATAGAGTGGTCAGGGAAGCCCTCCTGGAGGAGGTGGTATTTCATCAGAGTCATGGGTGAGGGAGTAAACCACAGGCTGTCTGGGGAAAGAGCATCTCAGGAGGGGAGACCAGTAAATGCAGAGGTCTTGAGAGGAGAGTGTCCCCAGCAGGAGCCCAGTGGGACTGGAGCAGAGTGAGAGAGAGAGAGAGAGAGAGAGAGAGAGAGGAGAGGGGTCAGGGCCTACCCAATGCACTGAAAGGACCTCGTCATTCACGGTGATGGGGAGGCCATCAGAGGGCTCTGAGCCAGGTCAGATCAGATCAGCATTTAAAAAAATGATTGTTCTCACTGTTGTCTGTAGAACAAACTGTAGGGGGCAGGAGTGGAAGCAGAAAGTGAGATCAGAGAATTTCCTGCCTACCAGCTGTGAAGGGAAGGTGGCTTAAACCGGGAGGTTGTCGTAGAGAGGGGGAAAGATGGCTACATTTGAAATAGTTTTTGTCACTGAGTTGACAGGACTTGTTGACAAATTGGATATTGGATGTGACAAGAAGACAGGAGTAAAGGTCGAGTCCCAGGTTTCTGGCCTGAGCAACCGGGTAACAATGTTGTCATTTTCTGAAATGGGGAGGACTGGGGAGTGGTAAAAGATTGGAGAAAGGGTGGGATGGCATCAAGTCTCTGGTGATGGACGTGTGAAGTCTGAGATGCCATTAGTGTCCAGCTGGGGATGTCAAGGGGGCAGGTGGATGTATGAGTCTGGAGTCTGGGAGAGAGGTCAGGCTGGAGATATAAATTTTGAAGTCATCAGCCCAAGGATGGTTTTAGAGCCATGAGATCACTGGGAACTGAGGACGGATAAGTATAAGAGAAGGTCTGCAGACTGAGCCTTGGAGCCTGCAGCATTCAGACATTGGACGAAAGGAGAAAAACCCAACATAGGACATCAAGAAGGAACTGTCATTGACACAGAAGGAAATTCAAGAGAATGTGGTGTCCTGCAGTTGAGAAAAATAACCAAGGGTGAAGCCATCAACTATATCAAAGACAGCCAGGAGGTCAAGTAAGATGAATAATGCAACCTGACCACTGGCTTTGGAAACATGGCAGTCACTGGTGACCTTGACACCAAAAGTTCTGAGTTCTTGGACCACACTTTGACATTTCATCATTGACCTTCACCAAGAGACATTCCAAGAGTCAATGATATCAAAATGGCTTTATTTCTTGGAGAAGTGTCTTTGAGGGACGTCCTGCACTGCATCACAGCTACCTAGGCATGAGCACCCATGCAGGTATTTCTACCAGAGGAACATCAAGGAAATCTCCTTGTTTTGAACAACCGAATTTTCCATTTTCAAACTCCTGTATTCTGTTTCCTGCTTTGCATCAGCCACCAGTTGCCTGGCACCTGCATAGGGACAGACTTTGTGTGCTAAACTTACTCTTGGCTCCTTCTTATTTTTTATTCTCATTTTCCTGGTTCCTTTCCCCTGTTTACCGTGTCTGTTTTATTTTAATCCTCTTTTAATGTGTGCATTTGTCTTGAATGTGTGTATTTCTGGAGTGTAATCGCTGAAAATCTTTTTGGAACCATATGGGGGGTAAATGTCAAATATTATGATTGTTTCATAGATACTACTGGGTCTTGATTAAGAACTTGCATGCGTCACGATGGAGAGGAAATAGACCTGGGCATGCAGCCAGGAGATATTTATTCTAGTTCTGCCTCTGCCACTAAACAGCTGTGTGACGCTGGCAATAAGTTCCCCTCTCTGAGCTTCAGCTTCTTTGACTGTCACACACAGGGGTTACACTAGCTCGGGGTTAGCAAATATGAGGCACACATGCACTGACCATCACCTAGCTCCATAGCGGACATCACTAATCAATAAGGTACTCTTTGGCATTAATCTTAAAAAAGACATCAGAATCTTTCTTAACACAGTACTTCAGGCTACAACTACAAATTAATAGGAGTTGTCATGCTAAATGAGATCTTCTTGCATTACAGGACTAAATAATGTCTCAGGGTGAGATTGATTGCTGGCCATGAACTAGAGTTGTAGTACTATCTGTAGTGACATTCCATTGCCCCCAAGAAAAAATTCCAAAGCAGAGTGGGTGGGAAAGCTCTATAATAATTGTAAAGGGCACCATGCATATCCTAGCATTTGTCATTGAATATATGAAGAATGACATTTGGACACATACCTTCTATGTACTTAAGGTGAGAGTTTGGGAACCTGAGATATAAAGAATTGCTCCCTACCCAAGTCTGAATGCTTATTATCAGAGATAGGTTTGTCTTCTGTTGGAAGAAGCAAACTCATTTAATTTCTACAATCTTTAAAACATTTTTATATGTTTTCTTTCCAAATAGAAATAGCAATATAACCCAGTATTTCTATTCAAACCATAAGTGTGGGGGGGAAAACTTTTCTTAATAGACAACCTAAGTAATTACTTTTAAATTAATTAATTGATTAAAGAATTCCCTGTCACTGCATATAACTGAGTATATTTATGTCTGTGTTCTTTGTCCAGGATTCATTGAGCCCTAACTGTGATTCAGACATTCAGACTAAGTAGTACTAAGACTCTTCCTCCCTATAACCTTATGAGGTAGCTAATTTTATTATTCCCATTTTATAGCTAGAAACTTGAGGCTCAAAGAGCTGAACTAATTAGACCAACGTGTTTTCTAAAGACACCTTCAATGGCATCTCTGATGTAATAAAGTTCTAATCATAAAATTCTTATAGGAATTCTGATTTCCTACCTTAGTTTTTGAAACACCAATGAGCAATTGATGATGGCTTTAATAGAGGGTATGTGAACAGACTTTTATCTCAGAGAGAAGGTGATATTTTTTATGTTTATCTATTTCCTCATTTAATCACCTCTTCAAACTATGAGGTAGGCACTGTTATAATATCCCTTTTACAGACAAGAAAGCAAGGCTTTGGAAGCGATGCCTTGCCTAAGGTCATAACATTTGAACCTTATGTTTGTGTCACTCCAAATTCCTTCCTCTGTGATAAACTTCCTCTCAGGATTAAGTACAAGCAGACATCACTCCTGTTCAGAAACAAAAATGAAGGGACAAGGTGATTTTGGGAATTTCCAAACGTGGACCCTTTAAAAATTCATACGCACAGATGCTAAGGGTAGAGGGAGAGAGACTTAGCCACTGGGACAGACATGGTGTCAGACGGCTGCTTCCATATGGTGATCTTGATCTCCTTGTGGGTGACAAGTGGGTTACCAGGTTCTGCAGGCAGAAATGAATTTTTGGGATCCACTCCAGTCCAGGCACTATTGGCAGTCAGCACTTCCTGAATGAATGATAATTGAATGAATGAATGATTGGTCACTCTGCTTATTCCCTCTCTGCATTGTCAGACCAGACTCTAGTGAATATCCTCTGTGCCGCATCTTTTAAAAACCGCTTTACAGTGTTGAGCCTTAAACATCGTGCCTGCTCTGCCCTCCAGAGCTCCAGAGGCACTAACAACCCTCCCTACCTTTCTGACTTTGGAGCTGCATCAGGGAATTTGCTGCAGCAGCAGGAACTGGCTGACAACACAATTCTTCATGTTTCCTGGGAAAGCCTTTATTTTGCTTTGTTCTGCACTTGAAAGTGAGCAGGCACGAGACTGTCAAGAACAGCTCCTTTAGACTGAACTGTTTGGGACCCAAGGGATGCTGGGCTGGGTGGGGGAGGGGGAAGGAAGCCAGCCTTGGGGGCAAGGAGGTTAGATTTGAGTCCATCCCTGCTGTGTGACCCTGGATATGTCATTGGTGCTCACTGCACCTAGGTTCCACTGTCTTTGAATCCAGGAGGCTGGGTGAGATGCTCCTGAGGTCTTTTCTAGGTCAGAAACACACGTTGAGGAATAAATTCACGATCAGTGCCTTGCAGAATAAATCCTTGATGGTCTGATTTCAGAAACAACAGATCCCTGCTCCTTCCCTGAGTGCATCTTTTGAGAGAGGCAGAAACAGAGCCGCTTCTGGTTCTCGAAGCAAGCAAGAATAAAGCAGGAGGGGGAAAATGCGGCATTTATTTTGGAGCTGTATCGGAAGCAGAAGCGTCAACTGGCTGAAATGCCGCCTTCTCGCGCTGGTTAACGGTGTGGGTGACAGCCCGCACATCCAGGTGAGGGAGCGATTAGACCACGCTTGCCTCTGAAGATGGATTTCTTGGTTGGGGGAGTGGGCTGGGGGCTGGGCTGGCGTAGAGGGGACGGCAACATGAGGCGTTGGCAAGTTAATTAGGGTTCAGGAGTCCAGCGAGCAGGGAAGGAGGCTGGATTTGCATAAGCCCATTTACATAATGTTCTTCACAAATTGTGCAGCCAGAAGGCTTCTGGGCTGGCAGGAAGGTGGGGGGGGGTGGTTAGACGCCTGAGGCGGCAGCAGTCAAGGGGGAAGGGCGCGGCCCAAGGCGGGGCCTCCCCCTTGCCTCCTGGCTGCCCTGTCTGTCCCTACCACGGCCCACCCTGCAGCAGCCTCCCCCCCAGGCCTCCCCACGCCATTCGTGTCCCAGCCCCGAACTGCCCCACACCATCCGGCTGCCCCAGTGCAGTCAGAGATTTCTCAAGTGCTTCTGAGATCACAGCTCTCCCTTGCTTAAAGCCTTTTGGTGGCTCCCTCAGGATTAAGTCCCGTCACCGGAACCAGCTTACTGACCCCTTCCGCTCCCCTGACCCCATCTTCCCTTTCGTTCCCTCTTCCTACCTAAGCTCAGTCCCCCTGAATGACTCTTGGGCCTCTAAACATGTTTTGCTCTCACTGGCCTTTGCCCCTGCTGTCACCTGCCTTGGAATGTCCATCCTACAAAGGCCAGCCTCTTTGTGGCAAACCCCTGCCTCCTGGTTTCAAACGCCCGTCCCGCTCTTGGGGCATTTCCTCACGTCCCTGCAGCCTCTCCAGTGGACTGAAAGCCCCTTTGGTGTGGCCAGAACTTGTCATGCTGCGCAATACTTGCTCCAGGGAAGGTTCTTTTCCCCATCAGGCTGTGCCTCCTCCAGGAAAGGGTTGTGCTCGACTCACCTCTGTATCCAGCTGGGCAGGGCCATGCAAACAGTGGGCACCCAATAAATGTTGATTGGATGAATGAGATATGTCATCTCAGCCACAGCTGGAGACCAGGTTCCCATCTGCCTGAAATGAGCCAGACCAGCTCTTTAATTTCTCTGGGGTTCTCTCCTCACCTTCTTTCTTGCAATCATCAACCAGTCCTGTGTCTGAGCCGCAAAGGACGAGGTGAAGGCGCCCAGGAGGGTAGGTGGTGTCTGAACTGGACACCCCGCTGGGAGTAGGCTAATGAAAGGCAGACAGAAGGGAAAAGGGCAGCCCAGTCTGGGCAAACAGGGAGGTAGAAAAGTGCATGGAGCGTTTAGAACATGGGAAGAGGGATGAGTGGTCTGGAGCCAGAGGTGAAACAGGAGAAATTTGGTGAGTCTTCAATTCGGAAGAGGCTGAAATAGATCTGGTAGATTTTTGTAAGCGTCTGAAGGTTTGTGTTCAAGGAGAAGAAGGAAAACCGTGGCACCTAACTGAGTACCTACCATGTGCCACTAAACATGTGATTTCATTTCACAGCCACGCACAGTAGGTGTTACTCCCCCCATAATTACCAGTTCGGAGGACGGGCATGCAGTCCTCACTGGCCTGAATCTCACAGCTCAGAAGTGGTCAAGCAGGGCTTTGAACTCTGGTTTCAAATCCTAGTTATCCTTCTGGATCTGATTTATTTGTGTATTAGAGAAATGTGAAAAAAAAAACGGAACTGGAAGAGAGAGACAGAGAAAGAGGCCATAGAGAGACAGGCAGAGAGATTGCCAGAGAGAGAAGGAAAGGAGGACATCAAGGGGAGGTGGCTGAGAAAATCAGAAGGAAGGAGGAAATTCACAGGTTTCAGTTGTCCCCCTCCACCCCACCCCCGCCCCGCTCCAGCCCCTGGGAGAGCAGCGGGGATGCTTTTGCTACAAGACAGAACCATCTAATAGAACTTTCCGTGATTATGTTCTCCATCCACTGTCCAATACAAAAGCCACTAGCCTTATGTGGCTACTGAGCCCTTGAAATGTGGCTGCACAGCTGAGAAACTGAATTTTAATTGCATTTAAATTTAAGTGCGAATAGCCTTGTATTTAAATGTATTAATTTATATTTAAATTTGAACAGCCATCTGAAGGTGGTGGCTATGGTATCAGAGGTGCTGCTCTAAGAACAGTCCTTCTTCGAAGTGAGAGAGTAGCATTGACATACACAGTACCAAATGTAAAACAGATAGCTAGTGGGAAGCAACTGCATTGCAAAGAGAGATCAGCTCAGTGCTTTGTGACCACCTAGAGGGGTGGGACAGGGAGGGTGGGAGGGAGACGCAAGAGGGAGGGGATATGGGGATATATGTATACATATAGCTGATTCACTTTGTTATACAGCAGAAACTAACACACCACTGTAAAGCAATTATACTCCAATAAAGATGTTAAAAAAATTAAAAAAAGAAAAAAACGAAAGAAAAGAATAGTCCTTCTTTTTTCTATCAGGGGTTCCTTTGGGTTCTTCTCAGCCTCCCAATCTGGGACTCTGTTCTGAAACAGGCATCCCTGGTATTTCTCTCCCTCACATTCCTGGACATCCCTCCCACACAGAGGTTTAATTTTAGCTGATTCTCTCTAAAGGACAAAGTCTATATTTTTATTTTAATTTATGTCGCCTGAACCATTTCCAAGTTTTACTTTTAGAACCTGTCAATATTAGTGACATGTGGCATTTTAGGTACTTTTCTGCTGGTGGGGCCGAAATTTATTGTCATTTTATGTCACTCAGCAAAATGCACAAAATGCCAGAAGTGTTATAAACAGAGACGATTTATGTTCGGGTTGGGCTGAGGTTAAGAGAATGAATATAATCCATTTTTTTTCAGAGACTTTTATGTGAGTGTGCCGGCCGGCCGGCAGGTGCACATTTGACACTCCGTGGGACGTCTCTTCCAAGCAACAGGAGATGGCAGGTGGAGATGGGTCCCAGTTACTGCTGCTCTGTACTGATCATGCCGTGCTCTTGTGTGTGTGTGCGTGCGTGTGTGTGTGTGTGTGTGTGAGTGAGTGTGAGTGAGGATACTGACCCCTGGTCTCGGGTACCCAGCATGGGGCTGTGCACACAGTAGGTGCTCAATTAAAGTGTGTGGAAGAAACAATGAAGAAGGGGAATTTGAGACATAAATGGGAATTCTAGTGACTCCTCTATTCCACCCTCGTAAGAGTGATCTTTTGGAACCTTGTCACTCCACTGCTCTAAATCTTACAGTGGCTCTCTAGGACCCTTGAGTTCTAGCTTATCAGGTCCATCAAGATCTGGCACCTGAGGGTGTCTCTGTCTCACCTTCTCTGAGTCACTTTCAATCTCTGAAACTCTCGTATTCTTACTCCACCTGCTTTTGCTGTTCCTGCAGCTGGAAGTGTCCTCCTCCTCCTTCTCCTCTTGGTCATTCTTCAGTAACTGGCTCTAACTCCTCTGTCCTTTGCAACCTTCACCCCTCTATCTTCCCAAAAAGAGTTGATTGCTCCTTCTTTGGGGAATCTTCTGCCATATCTATATATCTATATCTATATATCTTTATTGAAGGACCTTTCACATTGCCTTGTTTGCTTTGCTCTCTGTTGCCCCCAAAAGATCATGTGCTACTTGAGGGCATGGTCTGGGGAGCCATGTTCATCTTATTCTGGGTCTGTATGGAGAAGCTGACAAAGGAAAGCTAATTGGATGCCATAAAAAATGGGTTCCAGTTGGGTTGGTCCCCAGCATCCCCACTGCTGGCTTCAGATTCAGCTGTGTTGGATCTGCTAAGTCAATGACCCTCGTCCCCCTTCTTTCCAATTTCTAAACCTTATGGCTGTTGTCTTTTCCTCAGTCCGCCCTGTCCTTAGATGTTTATGCCTTGAAAATTTCCTTTATTGCAATTTTATTGGGTTTTGTAGAGGGAAATATATTAAAGGGGTGTGTTCAGTCCACCATTTGAACTGGAAGTCAGTAACAAATGAAAGTCTCTGTTAGACTTTGGGCAAATTGCTTCTCTTTTTTGAGTCTCTGATTCTTCACGTATGAAATGAGGGAGTTGCGCTGGATGCATCTTAGGGTCCAGCCAAAGTCCGAGAGGGGGACAGTGCTGGGTCAGATGTGCTTGACGGGTCGTGAGCAGGAGTTTGGATTTTATGTGACTGCAGCCACTCCCTGTGATCCTCTGTTACGACCGTCACTCTACCTGTGTTGGGAATTCTCTTTCTATCACTGGTGTCCTGCCTCCCAAACTCTGCAGTTGGTGGACAGTTTTGAAGTTCCCCCTTATTCAACCCATGGTGACAGTAACTGACTCTCATCCAGTTCTGCAGTTTGCCCAGAGCTCTTACCCTCACCTAATGGAGCTCTTGGGCCAACCCAGTGAGAAATCTTGAATCCCATTTTACAGGTGAGAAATCCAAGCCTTGGAGAAGGGAAGGGACTTGCCTAAGGTCATAGGGCAAATCAGTCAGGAGCCAAGTGCTAATCTTGGTCTGATTGAACTTCGACTCTGATGTGTCCAGCATCCCACGTGTCATGGATGCTCAGCTATATTTATTTGGACTGGGAAGTGATGACACTTGGATTAGGTCATTGAGGAGCCATAAAGGCAAGAAACATTGTTTAAAACTTAATTATACAGCATGATGTTTTCAAGGTTCATCCACGTCATAGAGTGCATTAGTACTTTGTTCCTTTTTATAGCTGAATAACATTCCATTGTGTAAACATAGACCACATTTTGTTCATTCATCAGTTGATGGACGTTTGGGTTGTTTCCAGTTTTTGGATATTGTGAATAACGCTACTACGAACGTTTGTGTATAAGTACTTATCTAATGCTAAGTGAAAGAAGCCAGACACAAAAGGTCACATACTATATGAAATATCCAGAATAAGCAAATCCATACAAACAGAAAGAAGATTGGTGGTTGCCAGCATCTGGGGAGGAGGGAATGGGAAGTGGTTTCCTTTTGGGGTGATAAAAATGTTTTGGAACTAGAGAGAAATGATGGTTGCACAACATTGGGAATATACAAAACGCCACCAAATTGGACACTTTAAAATGGTTAATTTTATGTCATGTGGATTTCACTTCCATAAAACAATTAATTACTGAACACTTCGCTCAAGTAACATTCAATCAGGCCTACTGTGTGTTTGGTAAGGTTAGGCTCTCTGTTTGCAAACATATAGTAGGCACTTGTGGTATCAATTCATGAATTGTTCCGTTGACTGTTTCTATATCCAGCTAAGTCTAGTCCCCAGAGCAGTGGCATCAGCATCCCCAGAGCTAGTTAGAAATGCAGGACCTTGGTCCCAATCCCCACCCACTGAATCTCTGTGTGCAGCACACGTTTGTTTGCCTTTTGAACCTACTTCCTTAATCTTCTTTTCTTAGCACTGAAGAGAGCAATGGCAGGAGAGGATTGAGGATAAATCCCCCTGAAGTCTGTCATCACTGAACAGGACTTGTGGGCTGTCCGTCTGTCTGTCCTTCTCTCTCCCCTCCTGGTCACTCTCCTTCTGTCTCTCCCTCCTGCCCTCTCCTCCCCACAGTGCTTCTTCCCCCATTCAGCTGAGTCCCTATCCTCCTGCACTCTCTGAATTGATTTTTCTTACTCATCTTGGCAGGTTAGTAATCACCCTTCTCAGCAGAAATTCCTTCCATTTCATTATACCGGTGAGAAATACTGGGCAGCAGGGGGTGGGCTGGGGGCTGTGTTTCATTTCACTCCCACCTCTGTGTCAGGTGGGGCGGGGGGAGCTTCCATACTGGGCACCCCATAGGAAGGAAGTCTGTGGTGTGAAAAGGAGTAGAGACCACTTTGTTGCTCTATCCAGCCCCGGGGTCCTGCCCCCAGCTTGCTCCAGCTCTCAGGCCCCCCTGCCTTTCTCTGTCCTCAATCACCACTTGCATTCTGAGGGCTTCCTATAGCTTACAGAGCCCCTTTCTATGCATCACTCCTTTTAATCTTCACAATGCTTCGAGGTTGGAATTGTCAACCTCCATGGTACAGGTGAAAAAGTGAGACTTGGAGACATGGAGCCACTTGTGAGACACTTAGGAATTAGAAGCAGATCTCCAGGCTCTGGCAAGGTGTCCTGAACTGCACCGAAGCTGGTCAGTGAAGGGACTGCTCCATCTGTCTTCTTGCCATGGTGTGGTCCTAGGAGAGAGAGCTTGGCATTTGTGGTCTCGTGGGCTTGGGTTCCAATCCCAGCTCTGCACTTACTGGGCATGCTGCTCTGGGCAGATGCTCCAACTCCCTGGCCCTCCCTTTCCTTAGCTGTCCAATCAGGATGGGGCAGAGCTGGCAGAACACAGCTCCCAAGACTAGGAACGCTGTGATGCAAACCTGGGCTTCCCCCTTCACCAGCTGTGCCACCCAGTGGAGACTGCATCACCTCTCTGGGGCTCCATCCCCCATCCTCAAAGCATGTTTAGAAATAACACATGTCACCCTGGATTATTGCAAGGATTACATGAGCTAGCTCCTTTGCAGCTTTTAGCACATATGCCCAGCACATGAGCAAGAGCTCAGTAAATGCCCTCAACTGAAATAATATCATCATATTTCATCAAATCTAAGGTGCTGTCACAATGACAAGATGTACCATGAATTCAGAGATGCTAACATATGAAAAAAATGTGCTTAGAATCAATAACTCCCTACTGTGTGTGGTGCCTGCCCCATGTGAGGCATAAGGATAGGCATCTTACATACATTTCCTACTGAATCCTGGCAATAATCCTAAAAGGTGCGGTTTATTCTCCCCATTACAATGGTGAGAAGGCTGAGGCTCAGGGAGGTGAAGCCACTTCCTCTGCTTGTATTGTTTGTAAGAGGTGAAGTTAGGATCAACCCAGGTCTCTCTGCTACCAAATCCAAAGTACAGATGAAAAAAAGCAGACTTGATCATGTTCTGCAAAGTACAAAATTCCAGCCATATGTGTAGGGGGAGAGGAGGAAAACTAATAATATTATTATTAATAAAAATAATGTCTACTTAGCATTGGGTACCTATTATGTTCCAGGCACTGGGCTAAGGGATCTACCTGGATTACTTCATTTAATTCCTGTAACAACTCTGTTACAATCCCTGTTTTACAAATGAGCAAATTGAGGCTCAGAGTGGTAAAGCAACTCACCCTGGGTCACACAGCCAGGAAATGGTGAAGCTTATGGGCTCCCGAGTCCACTTAACCCTTAACTTGATATTGGAAGCTGCTCACCTTGGGTGCAGGGAGCTTAGTTGGACGGACCCTCTCTACCCTTGGTGCCCCCCCCATAGCCCCCTGCCCCACCCAGGCTCCAAGTTCTGCATCCACTAGGTTCTCACCCATTTTTCTGTAACTCATCTGTCTTCAGCCCCTCTCCTTGCCCGTCGGGACCCCGGCTGGGGCGGCAGGCAAGACGGAGAGAGCGTGAAGTATGCAGATCGCCCCATTAAAATTTCATGTGGATTCAAAAATTCAGTGTTGACTCCGGTGACGCAAATAGGTATGAAAATTCCGAGGAAGGCACACTCTTTCTTACCGAAATCAAATGGTTGAACGGCCACTAATGAGGCAGACAAGGAGCCCTGCTCACCCTCTGAGGATTGGGGGAGACGAGAGGAGCAGTCGCGCTACATTATTCATACACTCTTGTTTGAGTTTCAAATCTCAAGGAGGCTCTGGAAGGGGAAGGGAGAGAGGGCAGAGGCGGCGGAGGGGGTGGCGGGAAGACGGCCCCACTCTGCCAGCTGCAGTAGGTCGGGTGACTAATTGACAAGTACTCACAGAGCCCTTTCCCCAGGGCGCCCCTCTTCCTGCTCTCCTTTTCAGCTCCTGCCCACAAGCACCTGCCACGGTGCTAGATTTCTCCCGTCGGTGGCGGTGTTGTGTGTGAGCTCGAGATGCCAAAGGACGAAGGTGCGCATGCGCAGCTGGCCTCCGGTCCTGGCTCTGTGTGAGCTCCGGCTGGTGACTAAACGTCTCTGAGCCTCAGTTTCTTCCCCTGCAAAATGGGGAAGCCAACCAGCACCTCTTCTCCCTACTTTGTGGAGGGGGAGTGGAATTTCTGAGGTTCAAATGCTACATTGTAACACTTCTCACACTTGAATCCTTAGGAATCACGCGGGAGTCTTGTTGGATGCAGATTCTGATTTAGCAAGCCAGGGATGGGGCCTGAGATTCTGCATTACCAGTTAGCTCCCAGGTGAGACAGGTGCTGCTGGTTTGTGGACCCCACCCTCTGAGCATCACGCGAGGCCATAATAATAGGGAAGCACTTTGTAGGGTGGATCCGCTGGTCCTAAAGCCTTTCTCTGCATCCGCATCCCTGGGCAGTTTGGAAAGACACGATGTCCATGGCATCCCTTGAAGGTCAAGTTTAATTGGTTGGGTCCAGGCATCTGCAGTTTTAAACCCCCACCCCTCTTGGTTCTTATATGCAGCCACATTGTTGCAGTTCTTATTACTAATACTTCTCTATTGTTTATCCCCTTCATATTTCCTGACCATTTTGCAGGACCCTGTCTTTCCCAATTCCCCTTCAGCATCCAATGCCACCATGCATTGGATGTGTAAGGGGATGCATTTCTTCCTTCTCACTGAGCAAAATCATTTGCAAGAAAGAGCCTGAAGACCCACTCACTTGTTCTCTGAGGGGAAAGAGATGCTGCATCCAAGGGGACCAACCTCTCTCCAGGGGCAGCACCCCGCCTCCCTAGATTCTAAGGGTGCACTTGGGGTCCACTCTCTGGAGAGGCAGGGAGAGTGTGAGTCAAGGGTCACCTGAGTAGCTGTCCCTTTGGTGCATTCTAAGATTGCTGCCCAATCACCCTGGTGACACATTCTTTAAAAGTGTAAACCAGACTCTAGAGGAGCCATGGAGGTAAAGCCAGCTTGCCGGAAGGAGTGGATCTCCACCTGCGTGGAATGTGCGATCCCACCGTTGACCACTCACCCGGCCTAACTAATAAACAGGTTCCTGAGTGGAGCACTCCCTGCATTTCGTAATTATTACCCGGCTATAAACATCCCTTCTCCCTCCTGCCAACATTATCTTAGTAAACGTTATGAGCGCTCACGAGGTTAATGCAGGGCTGTAAATCCACAGTGGGTCGAACAAGTGAGACTTGAGGAACTGTTCATAAATCTACCGGAATGGCTCCAGTTTGTTTATTTAATAAAATATCACCTCATAGAAATGCACAGGGCACTGTGGGGTTCGCACCTCGGCGGGCGCTTGTGGGGAGGGGGTGAGCTGAGGTCTGCAGAGGATGGCAGGTGCGTGCACACGGGTGTGCAGAGTACTCCGTGCATATGGGCTGAGCACGTGGCCGCCTGGCGCCCGGACAGCCCTGTGGTCTATTATCTCACTAGCCATTCTGAACTCAGAACCTGCTCCACTTAAGGCAGCTGTTCTCTTGGAATTCTTTAATGGGCCTCGTCAATATTTGAAACGATGCTGCAAAGCCCAGGACATGTGTAATGCTGTTTGCACAACAAGAACACCTCCCCGAGCCAATCTTCTGGGATTTGTTAGGGGCGCTTTGCCCAAGCTGGGCTGTTAAATCAACAAGAAGTCAGGCTTCCCCACACGTTGTGGAATAAAATGCCAAAAGCACGGGCATTGGAGGAAACAGACGTGGGTTCTAACACCAGATTCGCCCCTTACCGGGAAGATGGCCTTTGGTATTCACCTCTCTGGCCTCAGTTTCCTTCTCTGTACCATGGAGATCGTCGTCTGTGATGTGAGATGCAGGAGGACCGGAAAGGGGAACCAAGATGGCTTTCTTTGCTGTTCATTCACCTGCAAGTCTGTAGCATTGCAGTAACCCTGAAAGGCCTTTGTTAATCAGTTTTGGCTGCAGGTCATCTTCAGGGCCTTCATTCTTTTCTTTTTAATTGGCTGGGCCCCAACCTGGAAATAAAAGACAGTGGGATGGGGTCAATAGAAATGGCAGAAGTTCTGCAAAACCTGGAGGTGGCATTCCTGCCATGTGGGGATTTGCATCCCTGAGCCCATAATGGGAATCAAGTCACTCAACAAAGGAGACAGACAGTGTGGTCTTGTGGTGAGGACCACGAAGTCCATGGACCAGGGTTCGAGTCCTGACTCTAACACTTAACTATCTGAGGGACCTCTGTGGTCAAGCAGTTTAACCTCTGGATTCCTGTGGCCATGCCACGTGGCATGTAGGATCTTAGTTCCCCGACCAGGGAGTGAACCCGTGCCCCCTGCTTTGGAAGCTCAGAGTCTTAGCCATTGGACTGCCAGGGAGGTCCACCTGTGGAATGATCATAACGTCTGCCGCTTAGGGTTCTGAGCATGACATGAGCTGATGTGGGTAAAGTGTTTGCATAGGCCTGGCATGATGTACAAACTCAATAAATAATGGACAGATGGATAGTGGAGGAAACAAGAGAGAGGCAGAAATGAGGGTGACCGACATGTCTCAGGTGTTCCCCGGACTGTCCCAGTTTGGAAACTGAAGGGTCTCTTATCCTGGGAACTCCCTTCGTCCTGGAAAAACTGGATGGTTGGTTGCCCTAGCAGGAATGGATAAGTCAGTGCTTGAAGCACTCTCAACTCTGGGTTTAATTTGGCCACAGCTATTGATGATTTAATAACAGCTGGCTGTTTATAGAGGCTTCATCTAAAAGACTCTAATTCCCCAAGGTTGATTGCTGAGCGTTTGATTAACCCAGTGGCTCTCATTAGAATCACCTGAAGAGCTTTCCAAACATACCAATGCCTGAGCCTCACCCCAGACCAGGGTTTCTCCAGCTCACCATTATTGACGTATTGGGCTGAATAATTCTTTGTGGTCGGGGGCTGCTGTGTGCATTGAGGGATGTTGAGCAGCATCCCTGGGCTCTATCCTGAAGATGCCAGCAGCAATGCCCTAGTCTCACGATGACCAAAAAGAACTCCTGGATAAAACCACCCCAAGTTGAGAACTAATGCCCCAGACCAATTCAAGAATCTGGGGGCAGGGTAGGAACTGAGCCTTGGTATTTTGTATTGTTCCCTGCCCCCAGCTGACTCTAACATTCACCTGGGGCCAAACTCCTTGCGAATGTGGGTGGATGCTGATGTTCAGGAGGAACTTTGGAAGGGGCTGGAGTGGACTTGGTGTTTGGCCCATGGTGACCACGGGGAAGAGAAGGTATGCACAAACCTCATGTGATAAGAGAGGTGCTAAATTCCTGTCCCCATATATGCCCCTCTCTCCCACCTTCTTCACAGCCCAAATCTCACTATTACTACATAGAAGTTCCTTTAGGAAGTTTCAAGTGCCCCATTTGAGCCCTCTTTTAAGATACTTTTGGAAGGCAGTACATTGACACTGTTATTGGTCTTCATGACTTCTTCAGGGTGGGAGGCTGTGCTGGTTCTCAAAACATTTTGACATGCTAAATCATTTGATCCTTAAAACTCTCTGGGGTCGTGTAGATTTACTTGTACACATTACAGGAAAATGGCTTTCAGAGAGGGTAAGCAATTTCCTCAAGGTCACACAGCTGGTTGGCAACATGGCAGAAAGCAAACCTCAGGATGAGTCACTGACTTTTAGTGACTGGCCTTGTTCTGCCTTTCATTTCCTCTTGTCCCTCAGAGGACCGGGTGCTGGCTGAACTCTGTGGGGGGCGGAGGTAGGACAGTAAAATTCCTGTGTTCCACCTTGGCTGGGAAGGAAGCATTCCTTTATGCTAAGTCTTGTACTTATATTACTTCCTTGACTTGTCCTGACATCCCTGTGCAGGAATTGTTGTGATTCTCCCTTTTGGGGAGAAGAAAGTTGATGCCTGAAGAGGGGAAGCAATTTGCAAGTGGAGGTGTCAGGACTCAAAATCAGGGTGGGGGGGTACAGCATTCTATGGAGAAAATTAATGGAAATTTCAATATTTAAGTTTTCCAGCTGTCAACATGAGAGGCACTCCAGTTTTTGCAGGATTCCAGTCATTCCAAAATTACTTAGGTCTGAGTGGAAGTGGCCACCAATTAAATCCTTGGCATTCAGATTACTCTATACACTCCTGTAAGCAAAGACTTCTTTCTTCTTTTAGATGCAATCTGGATGGGCCAGCGGGAAAACAGAAAATGAGGGATGGGGGGACACAAGGTCTTCTATGTTGACTCATCAGAGCCTCGCCCTCCCTCTGCTAACAAATGCCCTTCTTCAACCCGGAAGGGTTCAGCACAGTTTTGCTGGGTTGGCTCTCTTCTCGCCGGAAGTATCTACAGGTCTTGGAGCTGAGACAGGAAGTGACTCGGAGTGAGGTCAGCATTTCTCATATTTCCTCCAAGGTGAAGGGTAGTGAAAATGTAATTGTGAAAAGCGATTACAAGGACCACAGTAGTACAAATCGAGAGTGAGTTTTCTGACCGCCAGGAGAGGAAACATTTTAGGATTGGTTTCCTAAGAGGAATCCATCCTTTTGATTTTAGCTGTGGCGGTGAACACAACATTTGGTCTAATTTTAGAAACATTCTGAGACAGGAATAGGTTGTGCCATGTCTTTGTCAGACAGTAACTTACATTTTCTGAGTCTAGGATGGATACTGGCTGAAAATTTACGCTCAAAGAAAGTTCTGTGTCTTTAGAATCACACCAGGAATTTCTAATGTAACGACAGTGATTCCTAACCCAAGTGGAAATATGTATTGGTTGAAATATCTGTGTTGATAACCGTTAAACTTGGAAGTGAGAGAGAAGGGAAGGATGTGGTTAAAAGAAACCACATCTCACTTGCATCACAGAAGAAACTTGGAAGATAAGATGGAGTCCATTAGTCAGAGAAAGTGGGAAAGCTATGAAGGCAGGAACAGCACATGCAAAGCCCTAAGGCCATGAGGAAACCAATTGTATTGTGGGTCAGGGCAGATTTCAGTGGTAGGAGCAGGGAGTGTATGGAATGGGGAGGTCAAGAGATGCAGCTGGTTGGGGAAGGTCTGAGAATTCTTTCCCTGCAGTAAGCTTTCCCTCTAATACTCAGCAGAAGCAGGCTTTTACCCCGATCCCCACCCCACCTCTGACTGTTGGCTTGGATGCCTGGCTTCCTGACCTTCATCATCACTGACGTCCTTTGAGGATTGGAAACTCATCTCCACCACCCTGTGGACTTGTGACTTAGGTTGCATGGCAAAGGAGAATTAAGGTTGCATATGGAATTAAGCATGCAATTCCACTGCCCTTAAGATGGAGAGATCATCATGGATTATATCAGTGGGCCCAGTATGATCACCGGAGTTCCTAAAAGCAGAAGAGAGAGAACTAGAGAGATGGCAGCATGAGAAGGAATCAGCCTGACATTGCTGGCTTTGCAGATGGAGGAAGGGGCCATGAGTCAAGGAATGAGGCAGCCTCTGGAAGCTTTAAAAGGCAAGGAAACTGGTTCTCCCTTAGAGTCTCCAAATGGAATGCAGCCCCACTGACACCTTCATTTTAGCCTAGCGAGACCCGTTTCAGACTTCTGACCTCCAGAACTGTAATATAAGAAGTCTGTGTTGTTTGAAGTCACTATGTATGTGGTTATTCATCACAGCAGCAATAGGAAACTCATTCAGGTCCCATTTCATCCTCTGAGAAATGAGTTTAATAATCATGCCTCTTTAGTGGTGTGTTGAAAATTGAGTTAATGGACATCAAACATGTAGCACAGCTCCTGGCCAACAACGTGTTCTTTTCTATTAAAGCCACAGGTGGATTGAACCCCAGGCCTACTAGCCTAGCTGTGTTTGGCTGCTCTAACAAGGGACTGGAAGAAAGAATCCTGGACTAGGGATCACGAATACTCGGCTAAAGTCATGGCTCTGCCTCTCACTAATGGAAAAATGATCTTGGACTTGTTCTTCATGCGATCTGGGTCTCAGTTTTCCAGTCTATGTGATGGGTGTGGGGAGAGCTGACACATAAGCATCCTTCCAGCTGTGACCTTCTTGTGAGGACACAGACTGTGTGTGGGAGGAAGGGGCAGGGGGGACACTTTTGTAGCTCACTTGAAGCCCTTGGAGTGGTTTTCTGTGAATGTGCACCTCACATTATGTTCTTGAGACCTCAGAGCTAATGGTGTTCACCCCAATGCACTTGCTTTGCCCTTCAGAGAAGAGAAGCCTGCATCTTGAGTAGAGGGCTAGGGTCTAGGGAGCATCCTGAGGCCACAGGCCAAGGTGACTAGTCTCTGCTGGTGTCCAGTCCATGACCTTGGGCATATTGACTCCTCCCCAAACTCACAAAGCAAATCAACAGCTAAACACATAAGTATCTCTTGGTCCCCTTAGTCACGTCAATTCCTGAGGCCTTGTGGTGCAGTGCAAAGACTTTAGTTTTGCTGTCGAGCTGAGATGGGTTTCAGTGGTGGTTGGGCCACTTGTTTGTGAACAAATTGCTTAATCTCCATGAGCCTTAGTTTACCACCTGGCAAATGGGGATAATAATAGGCAACATTAGACTAAAGTAGATTCAACCTCATAAAGCCATTATGATAACCAATATATTAATTCAAGTAAAATGGTATGATAATTGCTGTGACTTGCAGGAGGCATGAGGAAGTGTGGGAAGTATTAACCCTTGTAGTGAGGGATAATAGTCGTAGAAGTTTATACCTAAGCTGAACTTTAAATGGGGATAATGTATGTGAAAAGCTTAGGAACAATACCTGATGTGAATTATATGCTCATAAAGGAAAAGGAAGAGAATAAGAAATGAGGTTGGTGGGGGATCCAGGGCTCCCTCCCGGCTCCCTACTGCATCTGATCCACCTCAGTCCTGAGCCTCCTCCTTTTCCTGCTTCTCCCTCTTGCCCCATTGCTGCACGCACGCTTGGTCCTCGCCCCACGCCCTGAATCCTACTGCAGGGGCACCCAGCAGGCACAGACATGACAGGAGAGGGAGAGAGGCAGCGCTGGAAAGAGGGGTTTGAAGAAGATTGATGCTGGCATTGTTGTCATGGCAACGACAGGATGGGCTTGAGGCCCCACTGCCAGGAGCAGCTCCTCCAGCTCTTCCTGGATTCCAGAGCCTTTGAGGGGAGGCAAGAGGCTCAGGTAGGGGCCCTGAGAACACAGGTGGGGCCTCAGGGTGACAGCCAGTGAGAAGGGAGGCTCTGGGATCTGCCGAATCAGTGGACTCTTAGAGAAGAGCTGTCCAAATCCCTGAATTGAAAGATGGGGAAACTGAGTATTAAAGAGGACAAATATTTTCTAAGCACCTATTAGGTGCTGGTACTTTCAGCTTGCTTCTAATTACTTGTCTCTCTTTTCCACCTATGTTATTTGGGAGGACAGGGAAGCATCTTGGGTATGGGCTAGGTGTCAGAGAGACCTGGGTTCAAATCCTTGCTCTGCCGCTTACCAAGTGGGTGGCGGTGCATGTTACCTCTGCTCTCTGAGCCCCAGTCTCCTCATCAGCAAAATGGATAAAGTTTATGCTATATAATATTGTCTGCCTCATAGAGTGATTGAGATTCTTGAGTGGCACAACTGATATAAAATGCTTCATGTAGTGCTTGGTAAAGCATAAATGCTCAGTCAATGTCCCTATGATAATACTATTACAAGGCTATCCAGAGAAAAGAAGCTTCACATTTTGCTGGCTGGGAAAAAAAAAGAAACAAAAACAAAACACTGTATTTGTGTAGCTTCCGGAGGGGTGAGATCTACTTTACTTCTTGAACCATCTGGTTTAGCCCCTTTGCCTGCCTTACATTACATTTATAGCTATATTTTCTGTCTCTCAGAGGGCAGAGCTCTACTGACTAATGGAAGCACGTAGGTCAGTGTTCAGGAGATATAGGTTAATAATAATCATAGTTCTCAATTATTGGGAACTTACTATGTGCCAGGCTCCTTGCTAAACATTTGACATGAATTCTTCACAATAATTCTTTGTTAGGTGCTCTTATTATTCAATTTTAGAGAAGAGGAAACTGAGGCTCAGAGAGGTTAACATACCTCATCCAAGGTCACAGAGCTGGTAAGTGGCAGAGATGGGACTTCAGTCACAGGTGGAGCTAATTGTTGAGGATGAGAGAGAGCAGATAAGGACTGGTGTCGCTGACCTTGGTCCTGAAACGTTAGCGGCCGACGGGGCTGAGCTACTCCTTAGAATGCTTGTTCATCGGTGCCTCCCCTAGGAATCTGACAGGTGAGGGAAGAGGCAATGGGAAAAGGACGTGGAAAGGAGAACACAAGGAGCCAGTGAGAGAAAGGATCGGGGCCTTCTGGAAGAAGAAATCTCCTGAAAGGTTGCTAAGGAGAAATAAAAGTGGCTTGGTTTGATATATAGTTTGAAGAACAAAATTGCTGGGGGAAGTGCCTTTTGAGACATTTGACCCTCCCCCTCCTTGCCACATTAGTGCTCAGTAACCTATTTTCTCTCCCTCACAAATGGGGTCTTATTATCCATACCTCACAGAATAGTGAAAAATCCAAACATGGTGCCTGGCACATCTGGGTGCTGACTGCGTTCTCTTTCTCTCTCTCTCTCTTTTTTTTTTTTTGGTGGTACGTGGACCTCTCACTGTTGTGGCCTCTCCTGTTGCGGAGCACAGGCTCCGGGTGCGCAGGCTCAGCACCCATGGCTCACGGGCCCAGCCGCTCCGTGGCATGTGGGATCTTCCCGGACCGGGGCACGAACCTGTGTCCCCTACATTGGCAGGCGGACTCTCAACCACTGTGCCACCAGGGAAGCCTTGACTGCATTATCTTTAGCCCTTCTCCTGGTGGTATCAGTAAGTATCGTCTGCCTATTACTTGCTCTGGCCCAGGCTCCATCATGGCCAGCCAGTCCCTGACCCAGAATATGGGTTTCCTGGGAAGGATTTCTGAGCCCAGCCACTCAAGTTCATTTGTAATGCGGGCTTTCCCTGCCATAAAGCTCCAAGCTGCTTGGAAGAGTTTGGAACCACATTTCCCTGCATTAAAAAGTGCCTCAAGTGAGGATCATGTTCCAATGGCAGGATGTAGATGTCTCTTTCAAGAGGGGAAATTGCTTTGAAGTTACTGTTTCCCTGGCTTTGATAATAATCTGCTTAATGTCTTGTGTCAAACTAATTACAGCATAATTACCTTTTTTAATAACAGGTACTTTTAATTGGTGCAGGGTTAAACAATTCTGTTGTAAAAATTGGTTGTTTTACATTCATGGCTATAGTTTACAAAGAACTGGGACAACCTTGTAATACTAAACACTCCATAGAGCTGGGATGGGATGTGAATGAGAATGCTGCCATGCCTCCTCTCCTTGACATTGGACCCCATTTCTTGCAACGCTTCAACTGCTCAGGGACAGAAGTTCTTATGCCAAACTCTTGGAAGAAGAGAAGAAGGATGCTTAGAGCTACGTGTGTTCACATACAGCATCTTGCTTCAATCTTATCTGTACACACACGAAAGCATATCAAAGAAGTATTGTTGGGCTTCCCTGGTGGCACAGTGGTTGAGAATCCGCCTGCCAATGCAGGGGACATGGGTTCGAGCCCTGGTCCGGGAAGATCCCACATACCTCAGAGCAACTAAGCCCGTGCGCCACAACTACTGAGCCCGCGTGCTACAACTACTGAAGCCCGCGTGCCTAGAGCCCGTGCTCTGCAACAAGAGAAGCCACCACAATGAGAAGCCCGTGCACCGCAACGAAGAGTAACCCCCACTCACTGCAACTAGAGAAAGCCTGCACGTAGCAATGAAGACCCAACGCAGCCAAAAATAAATAAATAAAATAAATACATTTATTTTTTAAAAAGTATTATTGTCTCCATTAAATAGATGACTAAACTGAGGCTCAGAGAGGTTAAGAACCTATTGCAGGTCACAAAGTCAAATGAATGAATCAGACTCTGCACTCATGGCCTTTGCTTCTAAAACCTGAGTTTTTGAAAGGTGGTATAATTGAGCGGTATAATTGAGCTTGGGATGGGTCTGGAATCCAAAATATCTAGGTTTGATCCAAGATCTATAACGTAATTACTGGGTGACCTAGGATAACTCCTTACCCTCTCTGGGCCTGTTTCCGCATCAGTAAGAGTGAGAGCAATAATAGTATCTACCTCATGGGACTAATAGGATAATATAAAACAACATAGGCTATGTGTCTAACATACTAGGTACACATACAGTGGTAATTCCACCTATTCCCTCTGAGCATTGCTACAGTCGGGCTTTTCTTCTCCTGGATTCTTTCCTTATAAAACTCTGAATACCCCCATGGATGTATTTCCTCACGTCTTGACTGAAAAAAGTGCATACATCTCATTACTGCAGCTTTTTGCATTTCATTAAAAAACCTGACAGGCCATTTCATAATAATTTATTAGCACAGAGTCAATTTTTATTAATTACAATCATTAATTTATCAGTGTTCCCGTCATCTGAAGTTTGGTCAGAAATGAAAGGCAAGAAGTGCAGAGAGAAAAATGGGCAAAATGGAAGTTGCAGGACTCAGGATCCAGTGGGGTGGAGGTGGCAGTGGAAGGGGCTGATTGGGTTGCTGGACTCAATGGAATAGGAGGCACCATCTTGGATGCAGAGCCTGGGGAAGAGCAGCATCTTGCACTGGAGATCAGGGGTCTGACCACTGAGTGATGCTTCCTTTATTAATGCAGGAACAAAGGAAGTGTAGGGGTGACATATGCAGGGCTTCACAGTCCTTAGGAGCAAAATCCTCCAAGTTCTGTCTCTGTGTCGCCCTCCAGCTTCAGCCCCTACTTCTCTCCCCCTTGCTTACTCCACTTGGTTATTAATTCTTCTAGTTGATGTTTTCCTCTTGCTCCAGGTTGTAAGCTCCTTGAGAGCAACAGCCTTGTCTTGGCCATCACTTGATCTCCAGATCCTAGTGGAGAACTCAACAAATACCTGTTGAAAGGATGAACCAAAGGATCATCTACTCACCCTCTGCCCATTTTATGGAGGCAGAAGCTGAAGCTCAGAGAGGGCATCTGACCTACTCAAGGTCACACAGCCCATGGATGGCTGAATCAGACACAGGAATTAAACCTGCTGGACTTTTGACCAGTGGCCTTTCCATAACTTACATGTTCCCCATTTTTGTGTTTTGGCTTTTCCCTCCATCTCAGCCCTTGGGATCTCTCCTTTTCATCAGAAAAGGTACAGTGAAAAACAAAAGTATGGGGCTTCCCTGGTGGCGCAGTGGTTGGGAGTCCGCCTGCCGATGCAGGGGACATGGGTTCATGCCCCGGTCCGGGAAGGTCCCACGTGCCGCGGAGCGGCTGGGCCCGTGAGCCATGGCCGCTGAGCCTGCGCGTCCGGAGCCTGTGCTCCGCGGCGGGAGAGGCCACAGCAGTGAGAGGCCCGCGTACCGCAAAAAAAAAACAAAAAACAAAAGTATGGATTGAGAATAAAGGTGAGGCTATTCCCTCAGGGAGGCGCAAGGTTTGTTGCTGTCTGGGTCCTCATCTTCACTGAGTCTCGTTTCTGGCACCCACATCATGGCTTGATGCTTGTTCTTTTCTGGGCAAGGAGCCCTTCTAATGGCTTCACCATAGAACCACTGAAAAGTGAGCTGGGGAAACACTCAAGTGCTGGGGTTTGCCCTGGGGCTGTGATCCACACAGCTAATGCAGAGACTGTCTGAAGGATGGGAAGCACTGCTCTCGGTCCTGACCACATGGAGTCAACTCCATGGCTAACTGCTCCTGCATCCAAATCTGTGTGGTGATGCTTCTCCTTCTATTCTCTCCACTTTCTCCTCTTACACACCAGGATGGGGTCTAGTGGCAGCATCGTTTCCCCTCCTGCGTCCCAATCCCAGTTCACCGCAACAGATGAACATTCTCTTTAACAGCTGGGCCTCTGGTGTCACACAGACCTCAGTTTGAATCGCAGCCTGAGGCAGTTGCCTTTGCCTCTCTGTGCCTCAGTTTTCTCATCTACAAGTGGTGCCCATCTTTGTGGGTATTGTAAAGACTGAAGGTCAGTGCACATACCCTTGCCTGGGGTGAGGGCTGGTCGTGGACATGGAAAGCTTTCTTCGGGAGGTGCTCCCAAGACAGGATCTTGATAGTTGAGTAGGAATTAACGAGGGATTCTGTTGGGGATGAGATGGAGGACCTTCTGGGAGGAGGTGATGCTGTACATAGAGGCATGTGGATGAGAAACAGCATGGTGTATGCAGGGAACTCTGGGCATCTCAATATGTACTGAGTGTAACTGCATGGCAGAGAGCATTGGGGAGGATGTCAGGGACCAGATCATACTGGAACCTTGCAGGCTATGATAAGTTGAGTGGTGTTTGTTCTGAGGGCAGTGGGAGCCCTGTGAAGCAGGTGTGTGTGTGACATGATTCTGAACTATAGAATTCAAATACAACAGAGGGATTTGAAGGGGTAGTGTGGAAATGGCCAGTGAGGAAGGTGCAGTAGCCATCCCAGGTGAGAGATAATGGTGGCTTGGCCAGATAGGGCAGAGGGGTGATGGCTGTGGGGATGGGGAGGAGGCGTTGGATTCAAGAGTTATTAAGGATGAAGAATCCTTTGCTGGGAATCTTCTCTGCCTACATCCCATCTTTGAAGGCCAAACCTGAGGTGTGGCCCCTTGCGTGAAGACGTTACAGGTCATCAACCTTCCTGAGATGGAGAATTTCTCTCCCTGGATCTCTGTAGCTCTCAGATATGGCTTCATGAGGTCAGACATGTCTAAGTATTGTCCTCTTGGGGGAGGTTCTGTGCCAGCTATACTCTGTACCCAAGCACTTAGCTTGGCCCAGATTTGGCATGAGATGAGCAAGCATTGGATAGAAGAATTAAGTAGTGTTGGTGTCATTGTCACTGCTTCCTAGAGTTCAAGATACAGAAGAGACATGAGGTATATCATGTGCCACCCTTCTGACACATGATGCCACCACTCTTTCTCTTGCCTAGAAAGTAAAGTTGAGCCTTTTTGAACACACTGGTCTTTCTTTCCCTGAACAGCTAAAATAAATCCCATGTCCCTAGCTCAGCTCATCCACAATTCTCCTATCTGAGCGTCAGTTCACTTGTCTGAAATTGAGGATCCCCACACCAGTGTTGCCAGATGGCTGTTTTCTGAACCCCCTTACAGCATGAGCATTCTTCTGGATTGAGGGGGAACCCCAAATGAGCAAGCTCTCCCTTCACAAATGATCACGGCTCTTCACACTGGAGTTGTGGGATCCACCAGGATTGCAACAGGAATCATGGGGTCAAGCTGTTCTTGGCCAGGGAAGTGACACGTGGGAGAGACTAGGGAGAGAAAGTGATTCAAGGTTAATAACCCAGTTATTGGGGGCCCTTTGTTCTGACCTGAGGACAGCCATCATGAGCCAGGCTGGGGACAGATGACCACTTGCAGATCCAGACCCCGTGGGGTTTTTTGTGGTAAAGCATTGCCAGCATGGAGCAAGGTCAGCAAAGTGGCCCTCGCAGACTCCTCTGGGGCAAAGGCAATCAAGAGCTCCAAGAGGCCCGAGGCTCGCTGGGGTCCAGGGAGAAGGCAGGGACTCTGAGGAGCGGGGTTTGCAAAGTGTGAGCCATGTCACGGGCTTGGAAGCTGTGAGTAATGGCCAAGATCATGGGCTTTAAGTTGTATTCATGGACTAGGTTCAAGTACTGGGTCTGTGTATTTGAATTCTGGGTACTTCGGCAAGGGGTTTAATCTTCCTTAGCACAGTTCCCAGCTCTCAGCACATGGCAGTGAGCACGAAGAAGCACATTCAGTGAGCCCAAGGTCACACAGAGCTGTAAGACTCTGTCCTAAGGAGCACTTATTGAGAGAGGGAGGAAAGGAAGAGGACCATCACAATATTGATGTCAGGAGTCAGGACCAACACCTCCCTTTTATCAGTAGATGGGGTGACAGCATGCTTTGTGCTTCAGAACAACAGCTGATTATCCTTTGCTTGGCCACACACTCCTGTCTGGTGTCTGCTTGGGACTGGGTGTGTAGCTTTGCATCACATATGTTTTCCACTCTGGAGAAGTGGGTTTGGGTCTGACCTGAGATACATAAATCTGCCCAGTTCTTAATGATGCTGAAAGTGAGGATTAAACTATCTATATTAAAGGACACAGACATTAGATATAGATATACACAATCTATATCTGATCTCTGTCATCTCTTAGCATAGTGCCTGGGAACTTAACATGTGGATACCATGATTTTTTGGACAGTGGGGGCCCAGGTGCACAGAATTGAGTGTGCAAGGACCCTCTTTGCAAGGACTCTTTACTGCCTCCATTTCCCACCCTGATGCCCCTCCTCTTGCCCACATTGGCACACATCCTAGTTGTATGCCCTCCAACCCACCGTCAGGCCATTCACACATATTTGCATCTTTCGAAAACGTATGGTGCATGTAATTTTGTGTAAATTGCAGAGATGGTTTTGGGTTCTCTTTCTGGCTCTTGTTCTTCTTTCTCAGCATCCTTTTTGAGATCTGCTTATGCTGCTGCATATAGATCTGACTCCTTTTTTTTCTGACAGTGCAGAGTATTTCCCATTTCCCAGTTTGCCTCCCACCACGTATGACTCACCTGCTTCTCAAGGGAAGGAACACCACCACTTTGTGTCAGCGTAACAAGGATGCAGTGAACACCCTGTGAGTATCTTCTTGTGGCCCAAATGAGAATTTCTTCAGGCCTGTATCACCATTGTTGGGTTTGCTGAGCTCTTGGGTGTCTGCACACTAAATTCCACCAAGTCTGACCAGACTGTTTTCAAACGGCCGCATTGTTCACACTCTCTCCAGCTGCGTGTGAGAATTCCTCTGTCACCACATTTTTGCCAAGACATGATACTATCTTTCTCTTTGACTTTTGCTAGCCAAATGGGAATAATGTGACACTTCATGGTTGATTTAATTTTCATGTCACTCATCACTGGTAATTTTGAACACATTGTTATATACATATTAGAAATTTTCTTTCCCTTTTGGTAAATTATTTATTAGTGTATTTTGTCTATTTCACTATTGGATTTTCTAATTTTTTTTTTCTGATTTGTACACCTCTGTGTTTCCTCGATAGTTATTCTTTGCAAGTATCTTGTTTCACTACATTAGCCTTGTGCTAACTTTATCTGTGGTGTTCATGGGCTGGATATCTTTACTTTTTACAATTTTTATTTATTTATTTTTTATTAAAAAAATTTTTTGGGCCACACCGTGCAGCATGTGGGATCTTAGTTTGCCGACCAGGGATTGAACCCGTGCTGCCTACAGTGGAAGCTCAGAGTCCTAACCCCTGGACTGCCAGGGAAGTCCCCGGATATCTTTAATTTTGAAGTAATGAATTCCATCCTTTACCTGTATCATAATCTCTAATGTTGGGATGTTTTCAAGAAATTCTACCTCCTCCCATTGAAGGTCACAAAACTATTCTCCTATATTTTCTTCTATTTGCTTTCTACTTTTTGCCTTTCATGTTTAGGTATTTAATCTATTTGGATTTTATTTTTGTATATGGTGTGAGGTAGGAATTCACCCTGAGTTTTCCATATAGAGTAATTAAATTGTCTCAATATCATACTCAGTAATTCATCATTTCCCCCCATTCGTGAGTCTATCTATCTATGTGTCTATGTATCTATGTATCTATCTATCTAATTTATGTCTGCTCTCCATTTTTCTCCATTTGTCTTTTTAAAAATACACTATTAATCTGGTTGTAATCAACAACAGCAAAAGCTAAGCATCTCAGTAGGGTTATAGGACGTCAGGTCTGCAAAAGGACTTTAGAAATTACTTTGTCTGATCCCGTCATATCACACATGGGGCAATTAGGCTCAGGATGGCAGCTCCACCTTCAAGGACATAGTCAGAAATGGAATTCTTGTGTCCTGACCCTCACCCTCATCAAGCATTCCTGAATATTTGTTCTGTTCTGTGACACCTGAGAGTGTTTGGATGTGAGTGCCTTTTAGGGGCAAACGTATTCCAAGCCTTAATGTTAGATTAAATACCAAATACCTTAACATTTGAAAAAATGACATTTATGATACCGAGTTGTAAACAGAGGAAAAATTACAAGAGAACCCAGTGTAGAGCTTACATAAACGGCACCCATTCGGTGTAATGACTCTGAGAATGTCAGTGCTAACAAGCACATAATTGGCACCAGGGAGATAATTTTTGCCACCTTATGCAAAGGGGAAACCGTTCTGCATAATGATTTTACCTAGGAATATTCTTTATTCAACAGGCCCATTTGCATAGCCCTCCCCACTTTCTCGAGTTAACACAAAATGCTCTGGAGACATTGCCAAGTCTCTTCCAGAAGACGTCTGCTGCTGCTGCTTTTTTTTTTTTTTTTAGTTTCCCATTCCCCACCCCCGGGTTTATTGAACTATACGTGACATATGACATTGTGTTACGTTTAAGATGTCTGCTTCCTGAAGTGAACTCCCCTCTCTCGAGTGTGCGTGTCTCGTGTGCCAGGTGCTCCACTCCCTGCCTTGAGTGCACGATGTACATTTGCATGTACAGCAGCCCGAAGGTGGATATTTTTTTTAGAGCTGGGTTCTTTTCTATTCTGTTCTTCACTGTATTCCCAACATCTAGCAAAAGGCTCCAGCTGCAGGAGATGCTCACTATTGTTTTTCTACTTTTTTTGTCTGCACCGTGTGGCATGTGGGATCTTAGTTCCCCGACCAGGGATGGAACCTGTGCCTCCAGCAGTGGAAGCATGGAGTCTTAACCACTGGACCACCAGGGGAGTCCCATTGCTCACTATTGTTGAATGAATATGTGAGTGCCCGTCATGACGATCCTATGAGGTCGGGTTTTTTGTCACCAGAAATTGATGTTACTTGTGTAAGGTCAAAAAGCCAGTCAACGGCCAACTGGGATTTGAACATAGAACAGCTGGACCCCGGATATATTTATCTTACAAACATATTCCATCTTCCCCTCAGGGAGCACAGTGTCTAGTCTCATGCTCTCCAATATGCTAGCCACCAGCCACACGTGGCTCTTTAAATTTAAATTAATTAAAATGAAATAAAATGTAAAATTCCTCAGTCTTAAGTGCCACATGTGGGCTACTGAATTGGGCAGGTCGGCACTAAAGCATTTTCATCATTGCAGGAAATTCTGTTGGATAGTAGTGGATTTATATCTACTCTTTTTGAGTGTCAACTACGTGTTGGGCTGTGTCTTAGGCCTATGTATACATACTAGTATTTGAGCTCCGGTTTCATGCAGATCTTGGTTCAAATCCTAGTTCAGGACTTGACTTTATGTATGAGTCTTAACCTCTCAGAACCTGAGTTTTCTCTTCTGCAAAATGGAGATAATAATGGGACGACTCAGAAGGCCATCGTGAAGGTAAAGTGTGTGGATACACAGAAAGCATTTAGTACAGCCTCTGGCTGTGAAGCTTAGACAGTGGTCCCCATTCTACAAGGAGGAAACTGGCATTCAGAGGCGTGATGGGACTTGTCAAGGTTCTCATGACTTGAGCGGGTCCCCTGGGATTTGAGCCAGTGTCTGCCTGGTGCCAAAGTGTAGGAACTTTCTGTTACTGTGGACACCCCTTTCTAGAAGCATTGCTTCTTACAGGATGGGGAAGATTACAGTGCCCAACATTTGGAGGTAGTCCAGAGACTACAGGGAGTGGCTGACGGATGAGATGTGTTCATGTCAATGTTGTCCTCCTGTACCCAAAGAAGTTACTGTTGTGCATAAACATTTAAAGAAAACATTTTATTTAAAAAAGAGAAAACTTTAACCAAACAAAAGACAACTTTTATTTTATATATGAGAAAACTAGGCCTAGTAAGGGGAAATGAGTGTCCTAGGTTCACCTACCTGCTTAATCTAAGAACTAGAGTAAAATCTCAGATCTAATACCTCCCAGCTCAGAGCCCCATTTTTCTGTATTGCAGTGATGATTGATAAAGAACTAGATTTAGGAAACTTTGCTTATTGATCAGGGCCCTTTCAGTAACAAATGCCAGGAATCCAAATGAAACTGTCCTCATCTAGAAAGGGAATGTATTGGTTTATATGAAAAAAAAAAAGTCATCAGCTTCGGGTATGGCTGGCTCCAGATGCTCAAGTGATGTCAAGAGTATCTGTGTTTTCACCTCTTGTCTTGGCTTTTCTCTGAGTTGGCTCCATTCTTGGGGAATGAATTTCTCTCTGTGGTGGTAAGATGGTCACCAGTGACTGCAACTCCATTTAGATTCTTTGCCCCCCATTCCCAGGGAGTCTTTCCTGTGAGTTGCAGCAAAAGTCACAGGACTGTCTCTCATTGGATGGCTTAGGTCATGTGCCCACTCCTAAGCCAGTCACTGTACCATGGCTCTTATTGGATGGCTTGGGTCATGTGCCCATTCCTAAACCAATCCGGGAGAGGGATTTGTGCATCTGGAGTCCCATGGGCTGAGAATGGAGGAAGGGTGGGTCCCTAACGGAATATAAGCACCCTGTTCCTAGAAGATAGGGGAATGGACGTTAGATAGGCAAGAATAACAGATGTTTACTGTGCATTGTCCAGTGTTTACAGTTGCCCTGTCCACTTGTCTGGTATTGGAATTGCCACCATATGGTGTTCATCAAAAATGAAAGTTTAAAGAATAATTAAAGGAGACCATTTAATTCCTTGCACCCATGACTATAAGGATGAATCTAGGGTAGTTGGACAGTCCTGAGCCCAGAGAGGTGTGGGTGGGGAAAGAGATGCCATCAAAAGGACCACTGACATCAACAGCAATGAAGGCACCTCAGCTATGCTCAAGCTGACTTGGCTTGTAGATGAAGTTTCAGGTTGCTCAGCAGGAATCAGCAGCTGCCTTTGGGAGATGTGAACAACTGGGAAGGCTTCCGGGAGTTGGTGATGACTGATCTGGGCTTTGAATTATAAGTGGGATTGGCCTGGACCAAGAAGAATGTTAACCATGAGATTAAGTGGACAATATAGAAAGGTGCAGAGCAGAAAGAGCACTGCTCTCCTCTACCTTCCTTTCATCCTTCCATCTAGGATTACGGCACTTGGCACCTCTGTGCGCGTTAGTAAAGGGCTCCTCCTCCAGGTAGAACCTACTCCTGCCCAAGATATACAGCTTTGAGCTACAGTGTAAATTGGATTTCAGTCCCTATTTGCCCCATTGGCTGAGCATCCTTGAACAAGCAGTAACTCAGACAAGTGTCCCCAAGAGTCTTCTTCTTTCTGCCGCCTTTCCCATCCTTCCTTCTTCCCCCACGCCTCCTGGTTCTTATTATGCATGTCACTCAGATCTGGCCTTTCATTTTTGGCCATCCAGCCACCTCTCCCCTGTGTTATCCGGGACCATCTCAGCAGTCACTGCCATTTCAGGGAACTCTTGATCCCTTCTTCTTCCTCTGGGAGCCCCCACTTCCGAGGCTGCCAGAGTACTCCCCTGTTCACCGAATCCACCTCCACTTCCTCCCTAGCTGAAGGGCTTTAACTCACAGGCCAGGGCTCCCCTTTTGACAGGCTTGATTTGGCTCCCTGCACATCTGGGCCTTCCATCTGGCTCCCGCACAGCCGACGTGAGGGTTGCTTTATGGATATAATAAATATTACTTCCTTAATATGATTTCGCTTAGGTTCCCAGTGACCCACTCAAGCAAATCTTCCATTTAACACATGACTTTCTCTTCAGAGGGAGCAAAGAAAATATTGTTATTGGAAGAGGCACAGCCGTGAGGGGCTGGGGGGAGCATGTCCACGTAACCTCAAAGATTGCTGCTGCCTACAGGCCTGGCAAGACCTCAGCATTCCAAGGAGCTAGGTTCAACTGTGGACTGGAAGATTTAAAGAAATGTTCAAGCCATGCCCAGTGGGGGTAGCCACAAAAGGACTTGAAATGTCATGCTGCCCAGTGCTATCTTTGGTCTCACCTCCACGGCTTGGGGTATGGAATGGGACCAATTCCATTGCATCATTCATCTGGATGGGGGAGAGGACCAATCTGACCATCTACAGGCAGTTTATCAGAGGCATGCAGATAGCTCTTACTTTCAACACAAAATTTTAAAATTACACTTTGAAGGTAGATTTATTTTATTCGGTGCTGAGAGTGTGAATGAATGGGACAAACTGGAAAATGGCATACACTGTGCTAGCGACACCTACTGCAGGAATAGGATATAGCAACCTAGCTGTACCTATTTTACTGTCTGTTGGGGCAGAAGAAATCTACACTTACTGAGTGTTTGCATGCATCACTTACTTACTTTAGTAAATACTTACTAAATCATCACTCTTTCCTTTAAAAGTCATGTTTATTGAGGTATGATTTACCTGTAGTACAATTTACTCTTTTTAAAGTGTACAGTTTGATGAACTTTGATAAATGCATACAGTAGTGTAACTACCAACACTATCAAGATATAGAATATCTTTTCTCCCTTGTCCCCCAAATTCTCTCATACCATGTTGCAATCAATCCCCTGCTCCCAGACTCAGCTTCCAGCAAGGACTGATTAGATTACTGTCCCTATAGGTTTTTTCTACTCCGGAAGTCATATAATGGAACCACAGTATGTAGCCTTTTGTATTTGGCTTATTCCATTTTGAATAATGCTTCTGTGATTCTTCTACATTGCTGTATGAGTCAGTAGTTCATTCCTTTTTATTGCTGAGTAGTGTTCCATTGTACAGACACATCACAGTATGTTTATCCATTCTTCTATGGATACTGCAATTATCCTTTGAGGTGATACATTACCCCACTTTAAGGAGAAGAAAACTGAGGCTCAAAAAAGTGAAGTAAAGTGACGTGAACCCAGTGTTGCTCAGCTCAAAAACGTCTGTCCCAGACCTGATCTCAAATCTGGGGGCAGTTGTAATGCATACATTTCCTTTCCTCCTCTTTATTTATTTTTTTATTGTTTACATCTTTATTGGAGTATAATTGCTTTACAGTGGTGTGTTAGTTTCTGCTTTATAACAAAGTGAATCAGTTATACATATGTTCCCATCTCTCTTCCCTCTTGCATCTCCCTCCCTCCCACCCTCCCTATGCCACCCCTCTAGGTGGTCACAAAGCACCGAGCTGATCTCCCTGTGCTATGCAGCTGCTTCCCACTATCTATCTACCTTACGTTTGGTACTGTATATATGTCCATGCCTCTCTCTCGCTTTGTCCCAGCTTACCCTTCCCCCTCCCCATATCCTCAAGTCCATTCTCAAGTAGGTCTGTGTCTTTATTCCTGTCTTGCCCCTAGGTTCTTCATGACATTTTTTTCTTAGATTCCATATATATGTGTTAGCATACGGTATTTGTCTTTCTTTTTCTGACTTACTTCACTCTGTACGACAGACTCTAGGTCCATCCACCTCACTACAAATAACTCAATTTCGTTTCTTTCTATGGCTGAGTAATATTCCATTGTATATATGTGCCACATCTTCTTTATCCATTCATCCGATGATGGACACTTAGGTTGCTTTCATCTTCTGGCTATTGTAAATAGAGCTGCAATGAACATTTTGGTACATGACTCTTTTTGAATTGTGGTTTTCTCAGGGTATATGCCCAGTAGTGGGATTGCTGGGTCGTATGGTAGTTCTATTTTTAGTTTTTTAAGGAACCTCCATAGTGTTCTCTATAGTGGTTGTACCAATTCACATTCCCACCAGCAGTGCAAGAGGGTTCCCTTTTCTCCACACCCTCTCCAGCATTTATTGTTTCTAGCTTTTTTGATTATGGCCATTCTGACTGGTGTGAGATGATATCTCATTGTAGTTTTGATCTGCATTTCTCTAATGATTAATGATGTTGAGCATTCTTTCATGTGTTTGTTGGCAATCTGGATATCTTCTTTGGAGAAATGTCTATTTAGGTCTTCTGCCCATTTTTGGATTGGGTTGTTTGTTTTTTTGTTATTGAGCTGCATGAGCTGCTTGTAAATTTTGGAGATGAATCCTTTGTCAGTTGCTTCATTTGCAAATATTTTCTCCCATTCTGAGGGTTGGCTTTTGGTCTTGTTTATGGTTTCCTTTGCTGTGCAAAAGCTTTTAAGTTTCATTAGGTCCCATTTGTTTATTTTTGTTTTTATTTCCATTTCTCTAGGACGTGGGTCAAAAAGGATCTTGCTGTGATTTATGTGATAGAGTGTTCTGCCTATGTTTTCCTCTATGAGTTTGATAGTTTCTGGCCTTACATTTAGGTCTTTAATCCATTTTGAGCTTATTCTTGTGTATGGTGTTGGGGAGTGTTCTAATTTCATACTTTTACATGTCCCTGTCCAGTTTTCCCAGCACCACTTATTGAAGAGGCTGTCCTTTCTCCACTGTACATTCCTGCCTCCTTTATCAAAGATAAGGTGACCATATGTGCGTGAGTTTATCTCTGGGCTTTCTATACTGTTCCATTGATCTATATTTCTATTTTTGATCAAGAAAATGCTACTTCCACAAGCTTCATTTCCTCCCCCTCCTCTCTTAGTAAATATTTGACAAATAAATAGGTAACGACCACCAGGACTGGCAAGGGACCTGTCTCCAGCTGTGTTGCTGGGAGTGAACTAGCCACCACTTCATGTATTCAGCAGAGGTATATAAGTGCTTTGCAGAAAGATGCCTGGTTGCAGGATTCCCACCTTGGAGTGTGAAGTTAAGTTACATAGACCCTAATGTTCCTTCTTTCTTGAATTTCTCATTAGAGGAGGAGTATTTTCAGAGAGAAAAACCTCAGTTCAAATTCTGTTGTGCTATGTAACATGGATATTTCTGTTCCCTGATCCTCAGCTTTCCCATCTGCACAATGGACATGTTCACCCTCCCTCTGAGTTGGGGAGAGGATCGTTTGAGGTGACAAGGCACCTGCACAGCACGAAGTGCGCTGCTGGTTCTCACCCACATCTTCCCCACTGAGCTGTATAAGGACAGAAAGCTTCTTTCCACTTTGGTGGCTTTTTCCTCTGTGGAGTAAGAAACATGCCCTTAGTTTCCTGGGAACTTGGAGGGTGTTGGGAATCCAGGCACAGACCCTGCCTTTCTCCCACACATGCCTCCACCTGGCAGATGAACTACAGATCAACGTTCTGTGCATTAATTCTTCCAAGGCATTTACATTGGCTGGACGCCACATTTCACGGCCAGAGGATGGCTCCATTCCTGTCTTATCACAACCACCTGGGCTTGTCAGTGTGGTGCGTGCCCTGCCTAATCCCTCTCCGCAGTCCTTATACTCCTCCCTAAATCCCCCTGCTGAGCTGGCTCTCAGATTCCATTCATCTTGCCAAAAAAGAGCTCTGTTGGTCCAGGACCAGCTGAGCAGAGGGGCTGCCTTGTACGTCCCCTATCTCCCATTTCCCTGCCAAGCCTTGTGGGAGGCTGGAGCTGCCCTTGTTTCTGGCCACTGTGCCCTACCTAGACTGTTGTACCATGAGGATATACAAAAGGGGAAGCCAGAGCTCAAAGAGAGGACATGGATTGCCCAGGGCAACACATCAACCAGATAACAGTTTCCTTGCAATTGATATCGTCCTCCATGCAGGCAATTTCACCAGAGTATACTGCTGAGCCTTACAGATATCCAGTGAGAGAGACTCTACACTCATCCCCATTTTTGAGGTGAAGACACTGATTGCCAGAGAGGTTCAGTCACTTGCCCAGTGTCACACAGCTGGTACGTGTTGGAACTGGGAGTTATACCCTGGTAATCTGGCCCCAGAGTGTGTGCTCTCAGCATTCACACTGTGCTGCATTTGAATGATCAATCTGTGCAAGACACTCTACTAGGCACTGCAACACAGACTGAGACTGGTAGCTTGCCCTCAAGAGACTACCACGAAGCTAGGTTAAGGTACAATATAAATGCAGGAGGGGCGTGGCTAATCAAGCTCAGGGGGAATAATGCCTGGGACAAATAGAACATCATTTGATTTGACACTTGGCTTCCTTTCCTCTGTGTTCTTTGGCCTCTGATCTTTCCTTTTTTTCCTCCAGTCTTTTTTGTGTCTCTGTTTATCAGTTTCCCACTGCCTAGCCTAGTGCAGGAGTTTAATAATGGTTGTATGAATAAATCAAGGGGAAAATGGCAGTATTGAAAAGAAAAGGAAGGCACAGAGGAAGAGAAGAGAGAGAAGCTGGATCCAGTCTCATAGAAATCCTGGAGGTGTGTTGATGGATTGGGCTTTAGCTGGGTATGGATCTAGAAGGAGAAGCAGGGTTGGGAGACAGGGGACTGTTGAAGGCCAGCCTCCCGGTGGGTAGCAATGCCTCTGCAGCTGCCCTGGCCTTTGGCTTCTTTTTCATTTGTCAAAGTGAGACATTTGCACCAGATCCTGGCATCCTAGGCTTGCTGTGAAGTTCTGATGAGGGAATGGATGGCCCTAGAAAACAGTGACCACATTAAGCCACACGGAGTGTGGATTCCACAGGCTCTAGTTCATGCCCTGAAGACATTGTGGGGGTTCACGAGTTCTATTTGCCACCCGGACCCTGGGGGCAATAATTGCTGACTCCAAACATCTGTCTGTGAGTCAGTGACTGACCAGAACACCTTTGAGTTTGGCTGATGTTCCTGTAAATCAGAGCCCAGCATGACCTGAGGGAAGAGAGCCCTGACCTGGGGCTTTGGGAGATGTTGCTTCTATCTCAGGTTGGCTGGACTCCACGTGAGACCTCATATAAACCAGTCCCTTGCAGAAGCCCTCCTTGGATCCCACTGTGCCCAGAGTGAAATGCAAAGCCCTTGCTGGGCCCTGCCACCCTTCTGGCCTAATCTTCGACCTCTCTCCTCCTTACTCCTGGAGCTCTATCCTGATTTCCCTTCTGTCCCTCCCTAGTCAAATTTGTTCCCACCGCAGGGCCTTTGCACCTGCATTCTCCCCTTCCTGGAATCCCCTTCCCCAGATATACAAACAGCTCACTCCTTTGCTTCCCTCGGGCCCTGCTCCAGTGTCACCACAACAACATTCTTGACCACTCAACTAAACAGGCACGTATCCCAATTCTCTGTTCGCTGGCTTGTTTGTTTACTCGTTTACCTCTGTCTCCCCATTGAAGACAAGGACCACATCTGCCTTGTTCACAGTGGCCTCAGGGCCTAGAACAGTTGAAACTTGATTAACTATATGGTGGTTTAATTAATTAATGCTGTTTCTCACTCTTTTGGCCTCAGGCTCCCCCACTCTGCAAAATCAGGGAGGGAGTCTTAGCATCTTGGAAGGGGTCCCCATGCTCTCTCCCCCATCACCCCATGAGGAGGGCGTGTGGTGGGCAGTGATGGGCCTTGGGTGGCCCAGAGTCTTCTGATGAATGAGGCTGATCCCTGTGACACCGCTGTTATTGATCTAAGCAGGCTGTCGGTGAAGGGGAAGTTGTAATTGCTGCTGTAGTTTCATTGTAACCACCAGCCCCGAAGGGAAATTAAACTTTGCAGCTAATGGGGCTATATGATCCTTCAACCTTTGATGTATTGAATCCAGAGTGGTCCCTGGAATACTGAGTGGCTGCTCAGAGCACCATTTTTAAGCAGAAGCTGCCTCAAAGCTGATGTTCTTTCTGGGCCTGGGGAGGGGGTGGAATGGGAAGGTTCCGGCATTCTTACATTCCATCAGTTTCCCTAAGAGGCTTAAAACATCTCTTAGAATCAAATCATCAAGTGTTTGAACTTGAAGGAACCTCAGGGAGTAAACACCCACCTTTAGCCTTACCTGCTTTAATCCACCCTCTGCACAGTAGCCAGACAAACTCCTACAGGCCTGATCTGACTGTATCACATCCCTGCTTAAAAGCCAGCAGTGTGGTCCCATTGCCTAGACCTTTATCACTCAAAGTGGATCAGCAGCTTCAACTGCCCTGGAAGCTGGTTAGAAATGTAGCTTCTTGGGCTTCACCCCAGGACTTACTGATTCAGGAATCTGATTCCTGTGTGCAGTAAAGTCTGAGAAGGGGCTTCCCTGGTGGCGCAGTGGTTAAGAATCTGCCTGCCAATGCAGGGGACTTGGGTTCGAGCCCTGGTCCGGGAAGATCCCACATGCCACGGAGCAACTAAGCCTGTGCGCCACAGCTACTGAGCCTGCACTCTAGAGCCTGTGAGCCACAACTACTGAGCCTGCACTCTAGAGCCCGTGAGCCACAACTACTGAAGTCCGCGCACGTAGAGCCCGTGCTCCGCAACAAGAGAAGCCCGCACACTGCAACAGAGAGTAGCCCCTGCTCGCCACAACTAGAGAAAGCCCGCGCACCAACAAAGATCCAACATAGCCAAAAATAAATAAATTAATTAATTTAAAAAAAAGTCTGAGAAGCACTGAACTACAGGACAAATTCTAAGCTGATTTTCATGGCATATAGGCAATTTTGATCTGAAGGTAATGCAGTATTAAGAATCCAGGGTCTGGACTTACGCCGACATTGGGTTAAATCATGACTTGGCCACTGACCAGCTGTGTGGCTTGGTGTGATTTCCTTCCCTGCTTTGATCCCCACAGGGTTGTTATGAAAATCAAATAAACTTTTACATGCAAAGTGCTTGGAAGAGTGCATGACACATGGTAAACCCTCAACAAATAGCAGTTCCCTTCAGCCCCTACAAAAAGCCTGTGTATGGACTCTTCATTTATGCTAAAGTGTAAGTGACTGATATAGTCAACTGATAGTCAACATGTTAATGATTCTTACACAGGCTCATTGTGCATGAAAATTTTCCAGTTTTGGAAAGGAGTGGAGAGGGGATTTAAGCACATTTCTTTATGACTCCAGAGTCCAGGTGCTTAAGCTCAACTGATGCTTGCTCTAGTTAATTTTTTAACCAGTTGTCTAGCAGATAGATTTGCAGATGGTGAAACTGAGGCCCAGAGAGAGGAAGTGGCATCTAGGATTCCCAGCTCATGGGTTGTAGGGCTTTAGGTCTCTTAACTCTGAGTTTTCCATTCAGTGAGAATTTATCAAGTGTATATGTTGCATCAGGCCTCATTCTAGGCAGCGGGGATGCTGCAGTGGCTAAGACAGGCCCATTCTGTCTGCCAGAGCTGAGAGTGGAGACCAGGGCTTTCTTACACACTTCAAGGGTGTTGGATCTCACTTCCAAACGTCTTGGTGGCTTGGAGAACTTTTTCACCTTCCCACCTTCTCTGCTGCCTGCCCTGCCCCCACCAGCCCTCCCTCCTCTCCCCTTACTCATCCATATACCTCAGCCCGGTCCCCACACACCACATCTCCTGGGCTTGCATCCAAGCTGAGTAGGAGATGGGGCATATTTTATCCTGGCACTATTTCTCATCCTGTCATGGACTTACAGGAAATTACCATTTCTCCCCAGCCAGCCTTCTCCCCTTGTCATGTTACTTGGGAGAGGGACTACGGGTGGGCCCTCCATGGAGACCCCAGTGATTGGACTGAGGATCTGATTTCTCCGGGGCTAGTAGCTGCCTATGTGTAAGGTCCTGGGAATGGGGGCGCAGGCAAGATTAAGACAGAGACGAGGCTGGCCAGAAATTCACACAGCACTGGGCCAAGAGGGGAAACCACTGGGTTTGCATTCCTGCTCTCCTGTGATCATCTTCATGAGCTTGAGCAAGTCCTATAATCTCCTTGGGCTTCTGTGTCTTTGAAGTGATGTTCACCTACTAAGTGCATTGCATACAAGATGACTCCTAGGTCCCCATTTACAACAATTTCCTGTGCTAAGATATGTAAGCATCTTTCATAGATATGTGCTTTATAGATAGTACATGCTACAGAAGCTCAGGTAAGAAAGCAAGCACGGTGGGCTGCAAGGACTAGGGACGTCTCCAGGAGGAGAGGGAACCTGAGCTGCTCCCCTCCTCAAATGCCATTGGAGGGTCTGCAATGTGCCTGGCACTGTGTGCTGGACATTCTACCCTCCATCACATCTTCTCCGGAGAGGCAACTCAGTGTCCTGGGACCAGGGACACTCCCAAATAAAACCCTGGTCTGGTCATTTGTGAAGAGGTGACCTTCTGGTGGTCAGGGTCCCTACACCTGTCTGCATTCTCACACCAACTGTATCAGTTTCTTATTGCTGTTGTAACAAATTACTACAAACTTAGTGGTTTGAAACAACACACATCTATCTTATAGCTTTAGAGATCAGAAATCTAAAATCGAGGTGTCGGCAGGGCTGTATTCCTTCTGGAGGCTGCAGAGGAGATCTATTCCCCTGGCGCCCCACCCCCCCTTTTTTTTTAACATGTTTATTGGAGTATAATTACTTTACAATGGTGTGTTAGTTTCTGCTTTATAACAAAGTGAATCAGCTATACATATACATATATCCCCATATCTCTTCCGCCTTGTGTCTCCCTCCCTCCCATCCTCCCTATCCCACCCCTCTAGGTGGTCACAAAGCACGGAGCTGATTTCCCTGTGCTATGCGGCTGCTTCCCACTAGCTATCTATTTTACATTTGGTAGTGTATATATGTCCATGCCACTCTCTCACTTTGTCACAGCTTACCCTTCCCCCTCCCCGTGTCCTCAAGTCCATTCTCTAGTAGGTCTGCGTCTTTATTCCCATCTTGCCCCTAGGTTCTACCTGACCTTTTTTTTTTTTTTTAGATTCCATATATATGTGTTAGCATACGGTATTTGTTTTTCTCTTTCTGACTTACTTCACTCTGTATGACAGACTCTAGGTCCATCCACCTCACTACAGATAACTCAATTTCATTTCTTTTTATGGCTGAGTAATATTTCATTGTATATATGTGCCTCTCCTGGCCTTTTACAGCTTATAGAGGCTACCTGTATTCCTTGGCTCACAGCTCCTTCCTTATATCCATCCCTCCAATCTTTGTTTCTATTGTTATATCTTCTACTATGTACTTGGATTCTCTTGCCTCCCTCTGCTACATTTTCTTGGCTGTTGTGATTTCCTTGTGACTGCAGGATCATTTTCTCATCCCAAGATCCTTAAGTTAATCACATCTGCAAAGTCCCTTTGCCATTCAAGGAAAAGTTCACAGGTTCTGGGGATTAGGACCTGGGCATCTTCAGGGAGCCATTATTCAACAACCGCACCAACCCTTGCTGGTGGGATTTCTTCTCATCATTTGGAAACAGAGACCAGAGAGAGGGAGGTGATTGCCATAAGATCAATCATCATAAATGACCCAACTGGGGTTTGCACTTGGGACTGCTCCTGCTTCCAATACACCTAGATGCCTCTCTGGAGAGAGTTTGATGGCATAGTGGGATAGGCAACTGGAGAACACTGTGGTTAAAGGCTAGATAAAGGACTCCAGTAGACAAAAGTCCATTTTTTCCCCTTTCTTATAAACACCTTCTCAATGCTTAGTGCAGTGCCTGGTGCTTAATAAACATTTAGTGAATGAATCAACATAAAGAAGAAAGATGAGGCATTTTGCCAGAGGAAAGCAGTGATAGATAAAGTGGTGAATTTAATCAGGGGTCAGATAGTGTAGAATCTTAAATGCCAGAATAAGGAGTTTAAAAGTCACCATGAAGTTAGCTGTGAGCTTCTGGTGATGTCTAATATGAATGTGGTATTCCAAGGAGATGAGTCTGGCATTATTTTGCAAGGAGGACTGGAGGAGAGACAGGTCAGTGTCTGGAGAAAGGATAAGGGGCTGCTGGCACAATCCAGCATTCTGCCAAGCCTGCAAACTCTTGGAATAGCCAAGAAAATTAAAACTGGGGGGCTAGTATGAGGCATGCAATTGTATCAGGAAAAAAAAGATATAACTTGATCACGGATCAGAATAATCATAGTCGTAAAAGACTGAACACCTATTGTGTATTATAAACTGGACTAGGTACCTTTCCATACATAATCTCATCAACACTCACAAAATCCTATTTAAAAATGCCCATTTTGTGGATGATGCAACAGAAGCTCTGAGAAGTGAGGTGAGTCACCAGTGTGGTGCAGCTAGGAAGTAGCAGAGGCGGTGTTTGAACTCTTGTCCCTGGCATTTGCCTCTCTAGCATTGTGTCTCTGGGATATATGGTGATACAGTGAGGGTGGTAGAGTGAGGATACAAAATAGGCAACATTATTCCACTATGGGCATATAGAAGGTATATGGTTCGCCTGAAATGATAACAGCTGGTGTGGGGCTTCTGTTTTGGGGTAGAGTTCAGTGGGATGTTTGGTATGGTCTTACTGGGTTTGAGGAGCCCTGGAAAAGTCTAGCAGAGATGCCCACCCAAGTTGGTAATTCAGGTCTGGAACTTGGGAGAGGATCTGTGGATGGAGATGAAAATCTGGGAGTTATAGCAGACACTCTTGGTGTCCTACTCACATCCTTGGAGGCTTACCTTTGAAGAGCTGGCTGGGATGAGTTCCAACAGCCTAAGGCTGTTGCTTTTGGCTGGAGCCTGCTCTGCTTTCACACAAGCAAGCTAGAAGTGCCTGAGAATTAACACTGCAGGAGTAACTTTCAACCAGTGATTGGAGGGAGTTGATGAACAAATGGCCTCATCCCCCTGGTTCCTCAAGTGGGATAACCCTGAGGAGCATTTCTACACTGCTTCTCCAGTGGGATTCAGCTCTGGTTGCCCGTAGTGGTACCTGGCTTCACTTTGTACTTTTGATCGGCTGTCTTCCCTTCCCTGTTTCGCTTCTGCATGCTCCTTCCCACTGTTTCTTGCTTACACTGAAAACTTTGCTTTGGCTCAGAGTCTCTGCTTATGGGGGGACTCAAACTAAAATGAGAATCCTCCGCACAGAACCGGATCGTGAAGATCGGGGCTGGAGGCAAGAGAGAAGCAAGTCAGGAAGTCAGAACCCAACCTTGGGTAAAAACACATGCAATTGGGAAAGGAGGTCAGAGGGAAGGAGAAAACGGGGAAGGACAGGATTGTGGGAGCCAGGATGGAGAGAGGTTTAGGTGTGTGGTCAGTAGCGGCAGGGCCTCCTAATAGCTGTCCGTGGTGCTGAAACATTTGCCTTAGTGCTCACGCTGGGGAGGGGAGCCCATCTGTGGCTCTGGTCCATGGTCTCTACTTCTGAGAGAACTGGAATAGGCTCTTAGATGTAGCAATTTTGTCACTCATTATTATTTGCAGAGCAACTGTGGTATGATGAGAACAGAACTGTATTTCCAGAAGTAGAAGAAGGTGGAGCAAAATGTGACTATGATTCGTTTTAGACAAATATTTATTAAGCACATTTTATGTGTGGTGCACTTTCACATTTATACCATTGGGTCTTCAGTGCATTCCTAAAATTAAGTAATGATACCCATTTTATTGATGAGGAAAATGGAGCTCACAGTAGTTAGGGTGGCAAGCTAGATCATCATCAGTGGAAGAAAGGAAACACATGATGGAAATTGAGGGAGAAGTGGGGTGTAGAGTTGCTGTTTATTGAACACCTACTCTTTACAGGCTCTGAAAACTACTAGTTGTATAATTTTGTGCTTGCTACTTGTGTGCCTCAGTTTCCTTCTATGAAAATATGGAGGTATTTCTAGTATAACCTCATGGAGTTTCTATGAAGACTTAATTATTTATAAAACATTTAAAATAGTGCCTAGTAAATGGTGAGCATTTAATAAGTTAGTTATTATTTTTATTATTAATGTTAAAATTATTATTACTAGAGTTACTGTGACATATATGTACATCATTGCTAATTTCTATAGCAGATAAAGATAGGCATCATCTCCAGTTTACAAATGAGATAATTAAACCTCAGAAACTTGCCCAAGGTAACAGAGCTATAAGGAATGAGCATGTTTTTGAATCCTTCTCTGCCTGGTTCCAAAGCCCATTTTATTCCATTGCATCAGGCTTAGACAGAGTTTTTCCAAGTCAAAAGTGACTTACAGTTTGAAGGGAGAGGAGAAGGAAGAAATTGAATACAGAAGACAAGAGGATAACAGGTGTGTGTACTGTTGTAGGTAAGAGAGTGTGATCAAAAGTCTGGATTTACAGATTTATCCTGGACCTTATCACACAGCTAGGAAAGACAGTAAGAAGGGAAGGTGAATTTGGCATGGTAGCAGCAGTGCATTGTGGATGAAAATCTTCCTGTCTGGGGCTTTTTGCTGTCCTGAGAAAATTAGGTTTCATGTTTTTGAGCTATGAGCACAGCAGGAAGGAAGAGGGAATGGTTAAAGAGCAGTGAAATTTGGCCTGGTCATTACAGCATCATGGATAATAATGAAGAGAGAAAAAAATCATGCAGTATCCCACAAGGACCAGAAGGGGTGTCTCAACCTGCATTTGGAATAGGTTAGCTGTGTCCTGCTCCTAGGTCAAGAGTCACAAGTCTTACTGGCTCAAAGATCAAGGAAGCCCACCAAAGACAATGTAGTATGGTAGAAACATCACTGACTTGAGTCAGACAATCTGGGTTTGAAGTCAGACTCCGTCAGTTCCTGGTTATGTGACCTGTGCCCCATAAATTCCCTTTTCTGAGCCTTAGATTACTCATCTACAAAATGGGGTTAGTAGTACCTTAATCGCAGGGTGATTGAGCCAACTGAATGAGATTATGTTTATAAGTGTGCTTGAAATGTAGAAAATGCCAGTAGTAGATATTAACAATGTCATAGTTATAATTTAAGATTTGCCCAATTCCTAATATAAGCTAAATTGAAGTCTCCCGGTGGACCTTGCTTTCCCTCATGGGGAGACTAACAGAGCTGGTACTGTTTTCTCTACACTTGCCTTTTATGCACTGGATCCCAAGAAGACAGATTGTCAATGGTCCACCTTTCTTCAAAGGGTGGTTTGGTGTTCCAGACTCTCTGGAGGACAGGGATGCTTCAGAGGAAGCCCAAGATAAGCACCTTGTGGGAAATTCCTACCTTAGATGGGGCTCCCTGGAAGAGCTGGGGCTGTGAGGTTGTTGGTGTGGCTCTGTGGGTGGTTGAGTCCTCTGTAAATGTCATTCCACCAAAGGGAGAAATTATGACACTCCGGGGATAAAAATCCACTATGATCTTACTTATTTCCTTTTTCTTTTAAAATTAATTGAACAACCATTCACTGCACATTTACCACAAGCTAGTAAGCTATGCAAGGGTCAGCCTTAGTGAGCCTACCACTTGGGAGCTGTCCGTGGTGCCGAAACATTTGCCTTAGCACTCACATTGTGGAAGGGAGCCCATCTGTGGCTCTGGTCCATGGCCTCTACCTTTGAGAAATCTTCTTGATTTCCTCTCCATGATACAATCTGAAGGTTATGACATATGTCCTATATGTTCAGGAATAACCTTCAACCATATCATAGCCCTGAGCCTTGTCTGGAATCATCTACCAACAACTCTTGTCATTAGCTCTTGCTGGAAGATGAATGGGTAGCTTGAATCCCTGACTTGGTTCCCGGGTTTGTATTCCAAACCCCACATAGAGATCCAGCTATGCTGTACCAGCACATGTCTGGCAGATTTCTTCAAACCTTCTTTAAAGAAAGCTGTGTTCTGCATAAAAGAGAGGCATAGGGTAGCGGAAAGACCTGGATTGAATCATGGCTTCAATTTTGACCAGATATGTGTCTTGCACAAATTGTTTAATCTGTCTCAGCCTCCGTCTCCTCATCTGTACAATGGGGGACGGCAGTTGAAGAGATAAGCAAGATAGCTATGTATAGGCTATTTAAGGGAAATGGATCCTACCAGGGCTCCACAAACAGCATATTTATAAATGTTAATAAAATGGATCTTTCAAGCCAAAAGTTTCCCTTTCACTCTTCTTCCTCAAAAATGCTCACCAGTGTTTCTTTCTTATTCACTTGTAGCTTTGGGTAAATCACTCATCCTCTCTGTGCCCCTGTTCCCTGTTCTGAAAACTGGACGTGATGATAGTAGTTTTGGTGGTGAAAGTCCCTTCCTTTCATAATCTGGATTGTGTGGAGGAGAAAATTTGTTGAAAAGAATGGGAGTGATATGTAAACTGAGTTTCACTTGAAGTTTGTCGTGCTTCATCCTTCATAGGATGAAGGTTTGTTTTCTCCATAAATATTGCCCATCACCTTCTGGCAAGCCTTTAGTGCTATCTTCCACCCCCAATAAACCCTTTCTCTGTGCTTGCTATACATCTACTTTTACACTTACTTCTCTGTATAGTAATAACTTGTCTTGTCATTGACTGTCCCCCTATAAACTGTATTGTGTAATTCTTGAGGCTGGGATCCATATCGTAGCCATCTTTAGATTCACAAGGAATATGTTCACTCCATATTTATTTAGTCAAATAAATATGGATTTGATTAAAATCAGACAAATAAAGTGGATTAAACACTGAATGAACAGTCAGGATGACATGGATCTACTCTGATTCTATTGGCATTTTGCCACATGGCTCTGGAAAATCCTCTTCTGCTCTCTGAGGGCTCAGTTTTGATATCTGAAAATAATGGGGTTGGATTAGATGAATTTTAAGGGGACTTCCAACTGTTCAAATTCAACACACTTTCAATGAGTATTTACTAAGCACCTATTGTATACTATTATAAGTAGTGGGAGGTCTGATGAAGAACTTAACATGTTCCTGACCTCAAAAGGGGGCAGAGAGGAAAATGATCAGACAAGTACAATATCATGAATGTGGTAAGTTCCCTGACTATAATTGGTGTCAGCATAAGTGGCTGTGGCAGCCCAGAGGAGAGGTACTACCCATCCTGGGGAGGTGAAGGATAGGAAGGCTTCTTGGAGGAGGTGCTAAGATGATGCCTAAGAAAGGAATGAGTGTTGACAACTACAGATATTTAGAGGGAAGTTTGAGGAGGACTTGTGAGTGGAAAAAGAAGCACTTCGAAGCCTGAGTATATAAAGTGCAATGCGTATTTGTGAGGCCACAAGTTGAAGTATTTGTGTGTGTGTGTGTGTGCGTGTGCGTGAGTGTGTGTATAAGTGGAGAATATAGATGACAAAAGGACAGTCTAAAAATGTAAGCAATGGCCAGATGTCAACATAAAAGTGTTAGGCCTTTATCTTGAGGGAAGCACAAAAGGGTTTTAATCAGGAGAAATGTCTTAGTCAAATTGCATTGTAGAAAGTGCCCCTGGTTGCAGTGTGGGTATTGGTTGGAAAGGAAGGGGGCTAGATTTGGGGACCAGTAGGATGAATGTTGTAAGAATCCAGGTGCCAGGGGATGGTGGCTGGGCTGGGGTAGTGACAGTGGGAAGGAATGAAGCAAATAAAATTGAGAGACGTTTACATGGTCCTGTCTACTGACTGGGTGTAGACACCAAGGGAAAAGGAATTGAGTTCTCTAGACTAGGAAACTGGATGTCTGGAGGGCCATTTATTGAGCAGAGAGCACGGGCATGGAAACAAGTGGGGTTGGGGGTAAGTGTCATGCTTTCCATTTGGGGCATTTTGACTTTGTGGGGCCTTGGGGAATCCAAATGAAGATACAAAAGGCCAGAGCTCAGAAAACAGGTCTTGATGGAGGATAGAGTTAAGATGCAAATGGTTATGGTGTCCTCTCTTTCCATTCTATTCCCCCAAGGGATGTTTTCCTTTCCTGAACTCTTTGAGCTTGTTGGCGCCACACAATGAGGCACTTAATTGCTTTCTAATTGATATGTGCCTCAGCCTGTCTCACCAGACACATTTGCAAGCTCCTTGAGGGCAGAGGGCTCCATACAATGCCCTCCCAAGCCTCTCCCTGGGCACCACGTGAAATTTATGAGATATTTGAATGGCGGAGAGAAGAATGGTTAGCTTGTCAGTCATTGATGACCACACCTGACCTCAGTCTTTCCATGCATAGTATGGGAATCACCAGGCTTCCTCCAGTCCTTCTATGATCATTTAAGGTTTCAAGTTTTATTCATCCCTCAAAATGGTGGCGAGGGAGCCAGGGAGGGGAGAGGAAGCAGCTCATCAGACTTCTAAAATGCATTCCATTGACCTGGTCCAATATCAGGTTGTTTAGTCAGGAAATAGAGATAAAAAAAAAAAAATAAGAGGAGAGAAGCAAATTGTTTCTTTCCAGTAGTAGCAGTCGCTCAGCAAAACAAACAAGTCTACTGGAATGCTTTGGCGATTATACAGACAAACAAATCACTTTCCCAAAGTGCTTCTTGGGGGAATTAGGGCTCCTGGAAATGAAACACAAACAGATTATTAAAAAAGAGCTCCCCGTTGGGAGAGAAACAGTATTTACAAGAGAAGATGTGCCTAGCTGGACCTCTAATTGCTGTTCATTATCTCATATTGATTTAATTAGCTGCTGCACTCAGGTCTGAATTGCCTGCTGCCCGCAGCAGGGGACTGGCGGAGAGAGGGGGTTCAGATTGACCGAGCAGCTTCCTGCCATCTCTCACCCTCCTCCTCCTTTTCCCCTGAAAGATGGGGGTCAACTCATGGGGTGTCATTGTGGTAGCAAAGTGGCGGCCGGTGGCTGGAAGCAGCCAGCCACGTCCGAGGCCTTGCGGGCTGCTCTATCTCTCGTGCACCTCGACTGGGGTGGCTGTGAGGGGCTAATTAGCTGCAGTAATTAGAGAGAGTGTCTTCCTAATATGGAATTAGAGTGGCTTGGTGAAAGCACAGGGAGATATATGGCCCAGGCTGGCGGTGGTAATGGGGGAGAAGCAGGCAGGGAGATGATGGGGCGGCCTCCCAGAATGTCCTCTTGGCCCCTGTAGGGTGACTTTTCTACTCCCTTCTCCGGGGTGGCCACTCCGATGTCAGGTTATTCAGCTGCTCCTGGCCTCTCCATCCTTCTGTGACCCAGAGACTCCAGCTGTGTAGAGCTTTCCAGATGAAGAAGGAAGGTTATTAGCGATTCTCTCTAGTGGGCATCTGGGACCAATTGTTTTGAAGATTTGGGGTTTATAATTGCAAGTGATTAATGGAGGAGTTGGCAATCAGGCTTAAAAGGTTGCTAATTGCTCTTTTAACATAACTGTGTCCAAGTGAGAGCAGTGTGTGTGCACCGGCTCTGCGTGCAGAATGCACGATGTAGGGGCATTAAATGGTGTCACTGCCTTTCCTCCCTTCATCCATTCATTCAACAAATATTGACTGAGAATCCGTGAAGCTCCTGGCCCAGGGCTGGGTGCTGGGGACACAGCTGTGCATGAGACAGAGCCCCTGCCCTCAAGGGACTTACTGTCTTGTGGGCCTGGGGGCTCTGACATGTGGGGTTTCCATACCCAGCCTACTTCTGCCCAGGCAACAGAACCAACCCACACTTATTAGAGAACTTCTAGGAGCTTTCTAAGAGAAATCCTCAGGCCTTCCCACTTAGAGCCTAGTAACTTTTCTTCTTTTTATATCGATAGCCAGCATAATTTTTTATTAATAATTTAAAATGATTGTGTTTTTATAAAGACTAACTTGAAAAATATTAAATCTTGAATATGTTTTTATTTAAGCAAGTCTTTACTAGAAACCATAGAGACTTACATTATGGAATGTGTACCAAACATTCTCTGAATCTTCTGTTGTGGATGGTCACGTTATTTTATAGATTTTATAGATGAAACTTTCCAGGGATTTTTTGCAGAACTGATATATTTTTCTGATGGATTCTCTTGTTTTTTTGTTTTTTCTAGTATATGCATTTCTTTTTTTAACATCTTTATTGGAGTATAATTATTTTACAAGATTTTTTGCAGAACTGATATATTTTTTCTGATGGATTCTCTTTTTTTTTAGTATATGCATTTCTTTTTTTAACATCTTTATTGGAGTATAATTGCTTTATATTTACATACAATTATAACAAACATAGTAATCTAATTTTCCTTATTACCACAGGTAAACAACAGTGCTATGTATATAGAGCACATCTTATAAGATACGCCCCATCTGACAGAAAAGGAAATCGAGGCTTGTGGAAGTTGGGGCTTACTCAAGTTTGCACAATCTGTAAATTATGTTTCAATCTCTTAATCTCATATTCTCTGCATTAGGCTCGTAGTAGATTCCCAAAGGTCAGATATGAAAATACTTTAGAGTTTATTGTATTAAAGAGTGGCAAATAGGTTTCACCTTGCTCACACACTTTGCATTTCTTAGTAGTGGCTGCTTGGAATGTTGCATTGGGAAAGCATTCTTAATGTGTATCTGGTCACAGTGGAAAAAAAATCAGTGATCAATTAATAATATCTGCTTCGCCTCAAGGAGGAGGTGCAGTGGTACAGATACCACAGATTTGTCATCTTTGTTAAAATTTGATCTTATCTTTCGGGTATGGAACCAGAGTCTCAAAGAATGGGAGTGACTTGCCCAAGGCCCTTAGGGGTCAGTTGAGTAAGGATTTATTCACCCACATCCCTAGGTCCAGTACTGCAAGGAAAATAGGAACCATGGCTTGGGCTCTTGGTGAGCTTACACATTACTAAGACATAGATAGTGTGTGCAGAGGGAGTCCGGAGGAATGGTGAAGGGAGAGCATCACAGAGAAGGAGGATCATGGAGGACGACTAATTCAGGCAGCTGCAGATATTGGTGGAGGATAGGTCAGGTGGGGGTACGGCAAGGGCAAAGGCAAACCGTGGGGAGGAGATTCGTGCGTGAGACATGTACACGAGAGAGAGGAGGCTGGCATGGCCAGAGTGGAGGTTGTGAGTTAGGAAGTGGCAGAAGATAAAACTAAGAATCCCTTGAAGAAAGAGGATCTTTCATCACTTCTGAGCCCATTGTAATGGTCATGGTGCCCTGTACGCAATAGGCGCTCGATAGGTGTTAAGTCGATCTCCAGTCCCCCTTTTAATGTCATTAATTCACTCAACAGACATTCAGTGGGTGCTTCGCGTGTACCAGATCCAGGACTCAGTGCTGGGGATGTGCTGACAAATCAAAAAGACATGGTGACTGTTCCCATAGCACTTACCGTTTGGCGGGAGAGGCTGCACAGCCAGATGGAAGAGCTCTGGGCTGGGCATCAGGAGGCCTGGGCTCTGGGCTGGTACAGCCACGAATGTGCATTGTTGTTCTGAGAAAATCACTGGCCATGTCTGAGTCTGTGTCCTCCTCCATAAAGCGGTGAATAAACCTGAAAACCCACAACTTGAGTCATGTCACTAGCTAACTTAGAGCACTGCGAGTTCTTCCCTTCACACTTAGGAGTACATTCAAAGGCTCACCCTGGCATTCCTACAAAATAGTGCCCTGCCTGCAACTCCCTCCTGATCTCCCACCACTGCTTGCCCCAATCACTCCGCTCCAGGCTTCCTTCTGCTCGCACCCTAAAGCCTCTTCCACCTCCCACCTGACTGGCTTCTTCTCATCCTTTGGGCCTCACTGTGAGCACCACCCTCTTCTGAGAAGTCTTCGCTGATTACTGTGCCTCTGCAGGAGCCCTCTGTACCCTGTCACAGCCCTCTTTGCTCCATGCAGCATCTACCATACTTTGTAAGCATCTGTTTAATAATTGGCTACATTTTTCCCCCTCTGTCTTCCCCCTCTAGTTTGAGAGCAAGGATCCTGTCTGCCTTTTGCCCCATTTTGTTCCCATTGCCAAACCTGGTACCTGCTGTAATTATAAATAGTGTAGAATGAAGAAATAAACAAAAGTATTGCCCTGGTGGGTTAAAGGTGCCAGAAGGCTGATTTGACTGGACTTTCTCAGAATTAGTGGTCAAGACCTCCTGGTTGGGATTTTGGGAGACGTGGATTCATAGTCTAATACCCACCAGCTATGTGACCTTGAGCAGATTCCTTTACCTCTCTGGTTCTCAGTGTCTTCATCTGTAAAATGGTGGTAATCATTGTACCCACTGCAGAGTGTTGTCTTAGGGATGAAATGAGATAAAGAAGCACTAACCTCAAAGGCTGATGCTCAGGGCTACCCAGTGTAAGGCTATTTATGGATATTATTCTCCATGTTTCCAAATTGCAGAATGAGCTGCCTTGGGTACTACAGGGAGGGATGGGAAGGGGTGAGCTTGGTAAGAGGCAGAAGAGCTTCAACTGCAGAACTGGGGGCAGGAGATTGGGCCAGACCTTCAAGCACCATCCTGCCCTGAACATCAGTCTCTCACTGGTCCTGGGCTATAAAGAAATCAGCCCCGTGAAGCTCTGATTTAATTAGCTCGGTGATCTTGCCCTATCGATCATTCATTTCAAGTCTGCCAACTGGGGGAAGTACGGTTTGCCCATCACCCTCTCACTTATCGAAAGGAAAAGCAGACATCGACTTGTTTATCCAAGCCCAGCTGGGGAGGCCCCTGAACCCCCTTCCCCATCCTCCTTGCACACATATTTGAGTTTGGATAAATCTCTCTCTTCTTCACGCTCATCAGCAAGCCCTTTATCCCCCTTCCCTGGGCTTCCCAGGCCCTCTCTCCATTGCCTCTTTTCCAATTGAATTAGCTTTAATGTTTTTTTTTTGGTGGAAAAAGTGTTTGCTTTATCTCTGGTGCTAAATGTCCTAATTGTTTCCTTCATCTTGGGTAATACCTCATTAATTTAGTGGCTGCCTGCCTCTTCTAGAGCAGCCATAGCTGTTGGGGTCTTTTTCTGCAGCTGATTGATGCTGCTGGGCCTGGAGGAGACCCAGCCGACTTGGGGCTTTCTGGGGGCTCTTCTCTCTCTCACCCTCCTGTTTATCTGTAAGTCTCCAGCTTTCCTTGGCCCTTCCCTTCCCCTCTGCTCCCCTCCCCTCCCGCTCCCTTTCTCTCTGCCTCTGTCTCTCTCTCCCTTCCTGCCTCCTTTTATCTCTGTCACTCAGCCTCTCCTCTTTCCCTAGAAAGAGAGTTCAGACTAGCTTAAACATGAGATTCTGGCAGGAAAGGGGAATATGCCATTACAACTCAGAGGAGCCACTGGGATCTACGTGCACTCTGACTGTTCCCACCATTGCCTGCCTGCAAGTCCTTATTTTCTTCCATTGGAACCGTAGCAGCCATTAACCCACAGTTGCCCCAGACGTGTGACACTTCATGCAGGCCCCAGGGATTCTTGGTCAGGGAATGGGAAGAGAGGGACCTGGGGTCTAATAAGTTGGGAAATGGTGCACATGATGTAGGGGGCTCTTGGAGAATCACAGAACACACTGGGAAAGTAAAGGCTCTGAGAAGGCCTGCAGTAGTAAAACCTGTTGAATTTTGTTTCATCCAAAGATTTCTGAAGATATCCACTTAGCCAAGTGCTGCAAGGAACTAACTCCTTTGGGAAGTATTAGCCTCATCTAACAGGGCTCTCTTCCCACTCCTCCTTCTTTGACAATCAAAACACTACTTGCTTTTTTTTTTTTCTCTATTTTTTAAGATCCTTTCTATGTTCCATCTTCTCAGATGCACCAAGATCCCAAGGAGGAACTAATTACCCCTCATCTGTACCCAGAAGAGATAAATTTGAGACACTGCTGAGAATTATCACAGCCAACCCCTCACAGTCTGCCTCTGGTTTCATAGTCCTCAAGGGCAGGCGCTAAGAGGAAGTAGGCTGCTTGGCAGTCAGACACAGAAGTTCGAATCCCGGCTCCACCACTTGATGGCTGAGCCTTCCTGGGCCCATTGCTAAAACTGTCATGACTCAGTTTGCTCACCTGTGAAATAGAATCATGACACCTACCTTACAGGTCCCACCAGATCATACAAGAATTCACTGAGATAACAAGATAACATCAGTGAAATGTGGGACTTCTGACAGGGGCTCAGTACAATCTGGGGTGTGTGTGTGTGTGTGTGTGTGTGTGTATTGAGGTAAATTTCACAAAACATAAAATTAACCATTTTAAAGTGTACAGTTCAATGGCATTTAGTACATTCACAATGTTGTGCAACCACATGCATCTGGCATTTTATCCAGTTCCAAAGGGAAACCTCATACCCATTAAGCAGTCACTCCCATTCCCCTTCCCCCCAGCCCCTGGCAGCCACTACTCTGCTTTCTGTCTCTATGGATTAACCTACTTTGAATATATTTCATATGAATGGAATCATACAACATGTGGCCTTTTGTGTCTGGCTTCTCTCACTTAGCGCCATGTTCATCATTTTGAGGTTCATGCATATGGTAGCATGTTCAGTGCTTTGCTCCTTTTTGTGGCTGAATCATATTCCATTGTATGGCTCTGCCATATTTTGTTTATCCATTCATCACCTAGTACATTCTCTATTAGAATTATCAAAGGCACTCCCTTCTCTCCTTTGAGAAAGTGGTGAAGCTTAATTCCAATTCATTTGTAGGAAGCATGCTGGAGTTAGAATTAAAAGTTACTGTGAGATGATGGTGTTTGCTGGGTAGAACTCTGGACTGAAGTCAGGAGTCCTGGACTCTGTGTGACCTTGGGATTCTCCCTTCTCCTCTCTGGGCCTCAATCTTCTCAACTGTAAAATGGGGGTTGATCAAGATGATTTCCTGGTTACTTCCTGCCCCAACATTCCACAGTTCTAGTTGTCTCTGGATTTTTCCATGAGGTCACCGTATCCGAAGGAAACTCTTCTTAGGAATATCAGAAGCCTTTTTTGTCAAATTTTCATTCATGTGTCAGGCCTAGGGGTGATAGAGGCAGAAGGGCTTCAGCATTTGTCTCTGTAAAACCAGGAGGGAAGTGTTGAATTAGGCTTAGTTTTATGCTCCTATGAGTTATACACTAAATGTAATGGAGCCAGCATTTCTGCAGCTCTTCCTGGCCAGTGTGCTGATGGGGCTGGGATTAGTCACACTTGATTTAAAAAACCAATGCTCATCAGGGAGATCAGCTTGGTGCTTTGTGACCACCTAGAGGGGCGGGATAGGGAGGGTGGGAGGGAGGCGCAAGAGGGAGGAGATATGGGGATATATGTATACATATAGCTGATTCACTTTGTTATACAGCAGAAACTAACACAACATCGTAAAGCAATTATACTCCAATAAAGATGTCAAAAAAAGACCCCAAAAACCAATGCTCATGAACTGCACCCATCTGTTATCAGCCTGGTCAACTGCTCTCCAGGTAAACGGTTACATTGGATCCCATCGTGGTTTCCATGAGCACCTAGGATTCGGAGTTTCTCTTTGGTAGCTCCTCATCAAGACATATTTTGACAAACTAAGACTGTCCACATTTGCTTCTGTTAAAATAGAGCAATTGGTGAACAGGGTCTAATTAGACATTAATGAACGTTCCAGCATGGGAGCCCCGCTACTAACATGAGGACTGTGATCATGAGCTGTGCAGTGCATAGCCGTGGTGAGAAGGGGAATCTTCTAGGCATTCAGGGGAATCCACTGTTCTCACTCTCTGAGTTTAGGGATCTGGCCTAGGGATGGAGACCCACAGCTGGGCCTTGGAGGAAGAGTCTACTGACCCATTGTTATCTATGGACAAAGAGGAAACCCACACCTCCTGGGTGCTATGCAGCCAAGAGCTGTCACCTTGGGCAAGTTATAAAAGGTAGCATTAAGCATTAGACTGTATGCTCCAGGTGAGGAAGAGCCATTTTTTCACACTTTTTTGCTCACTATTATCTCTTCAGTGCTGGCACAGGTCTTCACCCATTGTGGGTGCTCAATAAATATTTGTAAACTGCCCTAAAGCCAGGAAGCTGGAATGTATTAAATGTGGGATTTGAACCCAGGCACCTTAGAGCAGAACATCTGGGCTTCCCATCTGATACAATCTTCCTTGTCCCACGTGTATCGCATGGTGCTGTCATTGTCCATCTCCTCTACTGCACCATATGCTGCTTAAGGAGTTTTTTCTTCATCTTCATATCTCCAGTCTCCAGCACAGGGCAGGATCTACAGTAGGGATCTCAGTAAATGCTCATTGGGTAAGATCTCAGTGAGCCAAGGCAATATTTCTGCAGCAGGAAGGACTCGGGTTTTAGACTAAGAACTGGGACTATTGTGTATCCCAGGCCCCAGCCTGGAGCGTGGCATATAGTTGGAACTTGATATTTGTGGGCTAAATGGAAATGTCCATATCAACCTCATCCAACCCAAGAGAATGAACCACGTTGCAGGAGGGACACTTAAAAATGTTGTCATTCAAGATACATCGCCTGGGCACCAATCATGGTTAGGCCATGCACCCATCACCCCCATTTTTATATGAGTGAAATGAAGGTCAGGGGGTTATCTTGGATTGGGCTCCCAGGAAACAGATTCTGAGATGGAAAGTTGCATGTGGAAGGTTTATTGAAGAATGCTCTCAGGAGATATACCTGGAAGGGAGGAAAGAAGGAATGAAGGTATGAATGAAGGAAGGAAGGAAGGAAAGATTGGTGGAGATGAGACATTGATCCACTGTGCAGTTGCTGCTGAAGCCTCAGCTGATCATGCAAGGACCTCTGGTCCACCATGCTCACTGTCGCCCAGTATGGAGGGCCAAGGGCTTCCCTTTCTTCCCGCAGGAGGTGGCTGGTGATGGCCCTAGATATAGAGAGAGAGAGAGAGAGAGAGAGAGAGAGAGAGAGAGAGAGAGAGAGAGAGAGAGAGAGAGAGAGAGAGAGAGAGAGAGAGAGAGAGAGAGAGAGAGAGAGAGTGTGTGTGTGTGTGTGTGTGTGTGTGTGTGTGTGTGTGTGTGTGTGTGTGTGTGTGTGTGTGTGTGTGTGTGTGTGTGTGTGTGTGTGTGTGTGTGTGTGTGTGTGTGTGTGTGTGTGTGTGTGTGTGTGTGTGTGTGTGTGTGGCGGGGGAGGGGGTGGTGATAACATCCGATCAACAGACCCACAGCCCTCAGTGCCCCAGGAACACTGGTATGTGCTTTCTCCATGCCCATTCTGGCCAGACAATAATTTAGGATGTGTCTTTAGAGAGGACTGACTTGACTTCCACTGGCTCCAAGATTTCTCTGGGGAATCATCCACTCCAGATCTGCAAGCCACTCTCTAGCTCAGGAGAAGGGAACACTTGAGTATTTCATGCACGTTTCCCTTACTAATCCATCCAGGACCTAAATACCCAAGGCCTCCGGGAAAGGGAGGCAGAATTGCTTGGTGGTTACAACCTGGGACCCCTGAGTTAACACACGTGGGTGTGATCCCTCCTCTGGCTGTCCTGGCTGTGTGAGCCTGGTGTGGGGTCTTCCCCACCTGGCACCTCAGTCCTCTTCTATGTTAAATGGGGTCAGTACTTCTTAATGAACAGTAACTGAGGCAGCACAGACAGTACCAAGGATACACTTAATTCTGTCCCTTCTTTCTTTCCCCCGCAGCGCTGGAGAGAGGCAAATGGGGTTCTTTTAACTTGTGTCTTGTAAGTGTGGGATATTTGGCTCCAAAGCCAAAGCCACATTCACTAGCTTTTAATACAGGCCTTTTCCTTACCCCCAAGAGAGGTCATTTGACTACATGCCAATGTTTTGTTGGTTTAAGAACTCAGTGTGCCTGTCACCTCCAAGGTACTACACATTCTGAAAAGTTCCTCCCAGTCCAGGCATTAATCACCCTCTGTAATTAAATAACACAGCAACCTGTAATTAGGGTATTGATTTGTTGGTTTAATTGTTTACTCGTGGGTTCTCTTTCCAGCCTGTGAGCTTCATGAGGGCAAGGACTATGTCCATTTTTATTCACTGCTGGGTCTCTGTTGCCTGCCCCAGCAGTTGACACGTAGACGATTTTCAATAAACATTGGTTGAATAAAGGAATGAGTGGATACAGGGGTTCATGGCCAAGTTTTTCTCAGGTATTAAACTAAGTGTGAGAGAGGGGTTGGCAGTTAGCAAGGAAATTCAGTCATAATGATTCTTTGCATCTGGACTGTGCTTCACAACTTAGGTAGTACTTAATACTGATGAATGCTCATGGTGAAAAGGATGATGATGAGATGATGGTGATGATGATGAAGAGGATGATGATGTTGATGATGAATATGATGATTGTGATGGAGATAATGCTGATGGTTGATGACAGCGATGATGATGATAATGGTGATGATACCATTTCTTGAACATTTATTACATTCCAAGTATAGATTACATGCATTATTTCACATGATTCTTGCAATAACTCTACATTTATTATATCCATATATATAACTCTCATTATTATTTCCATTTTACATATGAAGGAATGAGATTTAAAGTATTGCCTAAGTCATCCAGCAGGTAAGGGGCAGAGTTGTGACTTGAACGCAAGTCTGTCTAACTTTACTCTCATCCATGAAATTCTAACGCTTTTTTGTGGCCATGGTCTCAACTAAAGTCTTTGATGTAATAAGGCAGTCATTATTATCAATATAGGTGTTGAAAGAGCTTCAGAGAGGGAAAGGACCTGGCCAAGGTCACACAGCCCAAGAGGGACATAGCTGGGACCAAAATCCTACTGTTCTTATTTCCAACATGAAACTTTCCATTATAGAACAAGGCTTAGAGAGATTTAGGCATCCTGAAATAGAAGGGAACATAGAGGCAGGATTCTCAGATCCTAATTCCAGCATCACCTCCTTCTAGCCACATGAACTTGGCTATGCCTCTGTATCTCACTGAAACTTGGTTTTCTTATAGGTAAAATGGAAGCAAAGAGGTCTACATCATGGGGACTGGATGAGGGTTTACTGACATCATAGGTATGAAAGTGATGCATAAACCATAGATCTCTGTGCTGTTGGATACTGTCAATTCCAGTGCCTTTGTATCTCCATGCTTTTGATAGTCCAGTGAAATCTCTATGTGGTCAGTTGCACTGCTTAAATGAATCACCTACCTCTAGAGCCCTCGCTCTGACATCCAGTGGCTCCCAAGTAGCAACAACAAATGCTTTCTTCGAAAACTGAAAAAAGAAATGTCTAAATGGTGAATCTCAGTGTTGGTTAGATTGATAAGAAAAAGCCCCTTCCTATTATGCGCCAGTCACCTGGCTAGACTTTCTGTCCAGCAAATATTCCATTTTCAGTCCCTTCTCAGGGACGTACTGGATGTTACCTCTGCCTGGAACTTGCTTTCTCCTCCACTCAGTGGAGTGTCAGCTCAGATATCACCTTCACAGATAAGTCTTCCTGCCCACCCCGTCTAAAATATGCCACCCACCCCATCCCCCATAACCACTCTGCATTGTTCTGCTGTTTCTCCAGCATTCACCAAACCAGCTGGAATTACCCAGTCAGTTTATTCTATTCTCTGTCTCCAGCATGAAAACATATGCCCCATGAAAGCTGGGCTGTGTCTGTCTTGGTCATTGGGGTATCCCCAATGCCTGAATAAGTGACTGGAAAAAAATAGACATTTAATAAATATCAGTGGAATGAAGCACTGAATAAATGAATTCTATCCCATGTTACTTGGGGGTCCTCGTGTTATGGATGGACTCTGACTCAATCTCAGAGAGGAGATGTCACATCCCATTTCCAGTCCCCTGAGTCACCGAGCGTCATGGCTGATACATGGCCATCTTTGTGGGAAGGCACGAGACCTTATTTCTCAGTTGGAGCTGACACCAGGGCCTCCTGCCAAACACGGGCGAGGCAGCTGAGTCCACACTCTGAAGGACCAGGAGAAGATGGGCATCCCAGTCCGTGCTGTTTCTGGAAAAACAGTCCAGTTTTCTTGTTTCTCTCCACTTGTGAAATCTACTGCCATCCTTTTGTAAAGATGTCTGAAAAAGTATAAAAGCACATTTCCCAGATCTGGGGATGCAATAGTTTGTGCAATTATAACCCAACACATCACGGAAGTCAGATTGGTGCTTGCTGCCTGCATAATTCATCACTCAGTTTCCTGTCAGGGTCTAAGACCTTTCTTATCTGGTAGACACAAGAAATTAAGTTTACATTGCTTGATTAAAAATTCAGAAGTTTAAAGGGAAAAAAAGGAGGATGTGAGTTGTATCATCATTAAATAGAGATAAATAAAGCATTGGAAGAGGAAACATGAAAAAAGAAGTGGAGACAATGAGAAAAAACCTTGCTGGTAACTTGTCTTTTCTCAGACTTAAGAATGTCAATGGAAACTTCACTAATTTCTTCTCTCTAATGGTCAAGATTCAGGGGCTATGGCAGATGGGAAGAGAAAGGCTTTGGGACTCAGAGGTTATCCTAATTCCTTCCTTCCTCCCTCCCTCTCTCTCTCCCTCCCTCCTTTCTTTCCTTTTTTCCCTCCCTCCTCATTCCCTCCATCCCTCCTTTCTCCCTGTCTCCTTCCTCCATCTCTCCCTCCCATTCTTCTCTTTTTCTCTTCCAAAATTTTATTTAAGTCCCTACTCTTCACAAGTCACATTGTAAAGTCCTAGGCATATGAAGCCAGATAAATAAACCAGAGTCCTGTATTGATGAAGGACCTGCAGGCTATTTGGAGAAAAGGGAATTACAACCCAGAGTGATCAATGATGTGATGGTGGAAGCAGAGGGAGTTGGGGGGATGAAGAGGTGGCAATGGATCCAGCCAGGGAATGATCAGGGAAGCTTCTAAGAGAAAGTGAAGCTTGAGTTGGTTCTTAAAGAAGGCATAGGTATTAATCAAGTGATAGACAAGAGGTGGAGTGGGGAATGACATTCCATGTAGGAATGAGCAACATGTGCAAAGGTTCTGAGGCACCATGGGGTACAGTGTGTTTTTGCAAGGGGTATAGACTGCGTGGGTGGAGGTGTGGTGAGAGTGAGGCAGGGGTCAGGCCGTTAGGCAGGGCTCAGGTGCTTAGCTCCCACTAGACTGAAAGTTCCTTGAGGGCAGGGACTATGTCTTTTTTATCCTCTCACCAGTGAGGCCTCATGTCCTAGCACTTTGTTCGTCACAAAACAGGACCCAGCAGATATTTGTTGACTGGTTTTTTGATTCCAGAAGTCACAGGAGAGACATGGAAGAATCTTGAGTGCAGGAGCAATGAGATCGTATTTGCTCTCTAGGAAGGTCCTTCTGGATGGATGATGGGTGAGCAGTGGCGTGGAGGAAGAAGAGAGGAGCTAGCTGGAACTGTAGGCTTGGAGACTAGTCAAGGCTGTTAATGGTCCCCCACTCTCCAATTTCCCCTTCTTCCTTTTGGTAATAGAATCCTTTGAAGCTGAATGAGGCACAGGGCTGCTTAGCTAGAGACTACATTTCCCAGCCTCCCTTGCAACTAGGTGTGGCCATGTGACCAGGTTCTAACCAGTGAGATGTGAGTGGATGCCATGGGTACAACTTTCACACTACCTCCTTAAAAGGAAGCTGTTTACCTCATTTTTCTCTCTTTTATCTGTCTTGAATGTAGTCATGATGATGGGGAGATAGCTTCAACCATAGTGATGAAGGCAGAGATTGGCAAACTCTGCCTGTGAACCAATACTGGCTGGCCATTTGTTTTTGTAAATAAAGTTTGATTGGGACACAACTACGCATATTCATTTACCTATTGTCTGTGGCTGTTTTCTTGCTACAGTGACAGAGTGGAGTGGTTGTGACTGAGATTGGTATGGCTTTCAAGCCAAAAATATTTACTTTCTGACCCCTTCCAGAAATTTGCACAACCCTGCTCTAGAGGATGGCAGAGAAACAATATGGAAGGAACCTGGGTTCCTGGGTGGTTTCATGGAGCAGAGACACCTACCCACCTTGGCAGCCCATTTATATCAAGAGTGAGAGATGAGAGAAAAATTAATTTCTCTCTGGTTTTAGATACTGGCTTCAGGTTCTTTTTGTTATGGCGGCAGCTCAACTTGTACCCTATCTAATAAAAAGACTAAGTAATAGTTAATTGCATTGAGGCATCTGGAAGATGGTGGTGGTCTGAACTAGGTAGGAGTGGTGAGGAGAGAAGTGAATAGAACCCAGAGACATTGGGGAACTCAAGTAGGCACATCTGGTCTGACTGGATGAAGATGTGAGGGAAGAATCAGAAATGACTCCCAAGCTAGCAATGGTAAATGCAGGGGGCAGCGGGGCAGGTTGGGAGAAGATGCTGGGTTTGGTTTTGCTGTATGATGTTTGAGGTTTCTGTAGGTTCTAATGAGTATGGGAAACAGCCCCCAGGGGAGGGTTTGGAGCAGTGACACACTGTGTATGAATAGGATACATTGTGTATGAATAGGATACATTGTGTATGAATAGGATAGACCCCATCTCTTGGTAATTTGATGCTGGCACCAAAATTTGAGCTAGAAAAGACTTTGGGCATCACCCTGCCCATCTCCCCATTTTAGGATTACAGAGACTGAGGCTTAGAAGGGGCAACAGGTCCTTTCAAGGTCACACAAGGGGCTGCTGGAGAAGCCCAGGACCCCTGGCTCCTCCTCCAGTGCTTGGTCCATTCCTTCTTCCTGACCATCCACATGCCAGGCCCTCTACTAGGCACAGGGCATAAGATGGAAAGCAAAACACACATGGCCACTGCTGAGTAAATGATGACACATCAATTGTCAGAGGCACCTGATTTCAGAGATGTTAAAACATGCCAGACTAGCAGCTTGGAAGGATGAGCTACCGTGAGAGGAGCAGCTATCATTTCTTGAGTGCCTGTGCTGTGCTGGGGGCTGTGGGAAGTGCTTTTCATGGGTTATTACAGCCAGTCCTCACAACAAGGAGGTAGGTGCTGCTAACAGCCCACTTTGCAGATGAGGAAAAGTCAGGTTCAGAGATGCTCATCTCTAGCCTAAAGTCACACAGCAAGAAAATGGCCAGAGTTGTGAATTCATGAATTCTCTCATTTGTTCAACATTCAGCCCCAAACCTCCTAAGTTCCTGGTGCCATTCCAGCATGTGGATTATAGCAGAGAAAAAAATTAATCATGTTTTTGCTCTCCTGGTGTTTGGTTCCTAGTAGTTGGAGAGGAAAGAGAAATAAATAAACAGATAAATACATAATGAATCAGATGGCATCAAGTTCTAAAAAGAACAACAACAGCAATTAAAAACAGAGGGAAGGGTTGGAGAATGAAGGGGAGAGTGTTATTTTACAGAGGATGGTCCAGGTGAGGATTCTCTGATTAAATGACTTTGAACAGATACCTGGATGAAGTGAGGCAAGAACAAGCCACCTGGACATCAGGGAAGATACTTCAGGCAATGGAAGTAGCAGGTGCACAGGCCCTGAGGTGGGATAAAACTAAGGTCTGCCTATCTTTAACACTCTCTTTTCCAACTATGCTATCCAACTCAGGACATGCTTTCCCGAGCACCTAACATGTGGTGGCATGGGTCAGAGGGCAGGTGAGATCATGGAGTCTGCCAGACCCAACTTCTGCCCTCAGGGGATTCACAGATTGGCAGGGGAGACAGACTCATGGTGGACACAACCTGATGGCCCCAGGCAGATATAGAAAGGGTGACATAAAATAGGAAGGGGAAGGGCTTGTCTAGTCGGGGAAGGGCTTGTCTAGTCAGGGAAGGACTTGCCCTGGACATCAAGGGCAAGTGGAATTTCTTTAAACTCTTTGTTTTAATAGTATAAATACATCAGACAGTGCACAGCTTGATAAATTTTCACAAGATGAATGTCCTTCTGTAACCAGCAGCTTAATCAAGAAACAGAATGACCAGCTCCCCAGAAGTCCCTTAAGACCCCTTCCAGCCACTCCCAGGTAACCCGTACCCTGACTTCTAGCAGCATAGGTTAATGTTGCCTGTTTTTACATACAGTGAGTCCTCTTTTGTGCCTGGCTTCTCTTGCTTGGCTATGTTTGTAAGATTCATCCATGTTGTGTGTAATTGTAGCTCATTTATTCTCATTACTATGCAGAATCCCAATGTGTGAATACGCCATGAGGTTTTTTTTTTGTTTTTTGTTTTTTGTTTTTGCTCGCTCTGCTATTGCTGGAGATTTGAGTTGTTTCCATTTTTGGCCATCCTGGGTGTTGCTGCTATGACATTCTTGTACGTGTCGTTTGGTGAACATATGTATGCATTTCTGTTGGGTATGATCCAGGAGTAAACTTGCTGGGTCAAGGGGTGTGTATGTGCTGAGCTTTGCTAATGCTGCCAAGCTGGTTTCCAAAATGGTTGTACCAATTAACACTCCCACCAGAAGCATGTGAGCGTCTGAGTAATTTATCTTCGCTCACACTCAGTATTATCTGTCATTTTCATTTTACTTCATTTCTTTTTATTTTCATTCTTGGTGGGGGTGAGAAGGTATTGCATTTTGGTTTTAATTTTCATCATCTTGACGACTAATGTTGTTGGGCATGTTTTTATATGTTTGTTGGTCATTTGCTCATCCTCTTTCGGTGAAGTGCTTGTTCAAGACTTTTGCCTATTGTTTTCCTATTCAGTTATCTACCTTTTTCTATTGGTTAGAAGGTGTTCTTTACATATTCTGGATATGAGTCCTTTATAGAATATACTATGGAGATGATCTCTCCCACTCTGTGGGGTGGGTTGCCTTCTCACTCTCTTAATTGTGACATTTGACGGGCAGGTGTTTTTACTTTTAATGTAGTGCTTTTTATTGATATTTATTTATTTTTCTTACAGTAGGATAGCATTTTCTCAAGTGTATTTGAATGCAGAAAGCAGCCTTTTCCAGTGGGGGGAGGGGTTTGAGCAGAGGTGGGGAGGTGGGAAGGTCAGAGCGTTGGAGGAAACAAGAACATTGGCTGTGACCTGACATTCATGGGGTGTAGGAGTCTGGGCGTGGGGTGAGGCTGGAGGAGGTGTTGGGGGCTGATCACGGGGGCTTTGTAATTCCAGGATGTGGAGTTTGGACTTCCTTCCTGAAGTCCACAGAGGGCTGAAGTTTTGAGCAAGGGCTGCCAAAACCAGAGCAGGTATTAGGAATATCAGTCCAACACTGAGTGTTAGGATGCAGGTGAAGGGCTGAGGTGAAGCTGGGGGAGGCAGGGCTGTTGGGGGAGGAAGGGCCCAGGCTGGACAGGCCTGGGGCAGCTGCATAGATAGGACTTGGCATTGCTTCTCCACAGATGGGTGTAGACTGTAGCTGGGGCATGGGGATACATTCATGGATGACGTCCTTAAGGATAACATCACAGCCCTCTCAGGCCCTGACAGTCTGGCACTGTTCTGCTCTTCAGTAAAAGCTTAGAGAACAAGGAGATGACTCAGAGGGTCACAGACCAACTCTTAATCTGTCAACTGTCTGAGAGCCTCAGAAGTGAAGGGGCAAGGCTGTCTGTTCCGTGTCTAGGAAGAACCCTGTTTCTCTGAGGTGAAAGACATGTCAGAGGCCTGAGAAGAACTGGGGGGTTCGAGCAGGAGACCTGGATTACAGGCCTGGCTCTACCTCAGCTCACTGCTGTGTGTCCTTGAGGAGGTTCCTTCCCCTCTCTGGACCTCATTTTCCTTATCCACAGAGAGGGTTGCAAGACTCAGATGAGCTCACAGGCATGAAATGCTTTGTGACTAATACTTCACAAATGTAAAGGATTACTGAGTCCCCCGTTCCCAGGAACTAGGGACTCAGAGAACTTTGCATTTAGCTTGCTAACAATGGTGCCAGAGGTGGTCTAAGGAGCCAATATTGCTGGATCTTACCCAGAATCAAAGGAAGTTTGTTACCTGCACTTCCTTGCTTCCTAAGTTACTAGGACTTGGCTACCAATGCCAACCTCCCCTTTCCTAAATCCAAACATCTTAAATCCCAGATATGGACATTGAAATTATCTATTTTCATTGGTAATGCATTCTTTAGCCCCTCTAAGGTGGCTGACAAAATAATAACAACAACATCTTTTTAGTACATCCTTGGAGCAGAACACCATACTGGCCACTATGTAGGAGATGCACTTGAAGATGTGGGCAGAGGGGGTGACATGAGCAGAGGCACAGGGTGGGAAATAGTATGGAGGACTCAAAGAGCCTGTGATGGCAAGTTGTATGTGTCAACTTGGTTTGTCTCTGGCATCCAGTGATTCAATCAAACCCCATTCTGTTTCCGTGAAGGTATTTTGCAGATGTGGATAACATCTACTATCAGTTGATTTTATTTTATTTATTTATTTTTTAACATCTTTATTGGAGTCTAATTGCTTTACAATGTTGTGTTAGTTTCTGCTGTATAACAAAGTGAATCAGCTATACATATACATATATCCCCATATCCCCTCCCTCTTGCGTCTCCCTCCCTCCCACCGTCCCTATCCCACCCCTCTAGGTGGTCACAAAGCACCGAGCTGATCTCCCTGTGCTATGTGGCTGCTTCCCACTGGCTATCTATTGTACATTTGGTAGTGTATATATGTCCATGCTACTCTCTCCCTTCATCCCAGCTTACCCTTCCCTCTCCCTGTGTTCTCAAGTCCATTCTCTACATCTATCAGTTGATTTTAGATAAAGGAGGTTATCTTTGAGAGTGAGGGTGGGTCCCATCCAATCCGTTGAAAGGCCTTAGGAGCCAGACTGGCGATTCTGCCCCAAGACTGCAGCATCAGCTCCTGCTTGCACACTTTCACGATGTGGAATTGCCGTACAGATTTTAGACTTGCCAGCCCCCACAACTGCATGAGCCAAGGCCTTGGAATAAATCTCTTAATAGATCTAAGTCTAGGTCATTATCTATGTATCCTACTTGTCCTGTTTCTCTGGGGACCCCTGATGGATACAGAGTCCCAAGTGAGAACTTAGGGCCAGGGTCAGTGGGAGCAACAGGAGATGCTCTTTCATTCTTCACTTCGCTGCTCCGACCACAAAGACCTTTCTAGTCCTCAAATGTACCAGGCATGATCTAGCTGCCAGACCTGGGCATTTGCTGTTTCCTCCCACTGGAAAGCTCCTCCCATAGGTACATGAATGCCCTGTACTGCCATTTGGTCTGGATCTCTGCTTAAATGCCACATCTGGGGGGTGGGGGCGGGCCTTGCCTGACTATTCTAATTTAAAACATCCACTGCCACCATCCTTCTTTACTCAGATTAATTTTTCTTCCCGACAGTTACCACTACTTGATATTTTATATATTTCTTTTGTCTGTCTCACCCACTGGAATATGAGCTCCTGAGACTAGAGACGTTACTTTTTCACTTCCGTGTCTTAGTTACTAGCACGTTGTTTGACACAGTGAGGGCACTCAGTGGGGTCCAAACAGTGGTGGGTTTTGAGTACCGTGCCAAGTAATTATAAGGAGTTTAAACCAGCTTCACCAACCGATCTCCTGTCGACAGCTGTGGACCCCCGGAGAGTCGCTGTGTGGGGGACTTGCAAAGAGATGCCTGGGAGAAACAGCTTGGAGGCACTTGACGATTTTCCCTTATTTCTGATGATCCATGTTGCCTGGCCAAGTTGTTCATGAAGGAGGCCTTATGATGCATCTCAAAAAAGCACCCGTGGCCTCTCAATCACTCAGCACTTTTTGGAAGGAAAAATAGATATCAAAAACGAACGTGCGGGGCCTCCCTGGTGGCGCAGTGGTTGAGAGTCCGCCTGCCGATGCAGGGGATACGGGTTCGTGCCCCGGTCTGGGAGGATCCCATATGCCGCGGAGCGGCTGGGCCCGTGAGCCATGGCCGCTGAGCCTGCGCATCCGGAGCCTGTGCCCCACAACGGGAGAGGCCACAACAGTGAGAGGCCCGCGTACCGCAAAAAAAAAAAAAAAAAAAAAAAAACGAACGTGCACCAACAGTAGTATATGATATCAGATCCCTCATTCCTTACAGCAATGTGGACGATGGCGTTTGGGAAACAGCAGTTGCACCCAAAAGACAGACAGGTAGTTTTGACACGTCTTGCCAGAGAAGAATCACCCACCCCACCCCTGTCCCCCAACCATCCTGGCCCAATTACAAGGAATGACAGAATTACAAACAAATCAATCAGGCAGAGAACAGAAGCAGCAGAGACTCAGGGCTTGGGTGGTAGTGAGAAGATGGAGTGCCAGTGTATCTCAGTGAGGGGCAGGTGGGTGGTTGCCCACAAGACAGGTCACTTGCCTCCAATACCTCACACAGAGCAGTGATCTGTCCATGGTGCTGAATTGTACTACTAAGTGTTCATTTGTGTTGGAGAGAAGTCACAGGAGACGGTTATCAATCATTCACTCCTGTGTTAGAGTGAGTTTATTGTGGATTGATGAAGCTGGAGTTGGGGGACAGATATTCAGAAATCATAAACACATAAGCCTACAAGGGCCAGTTGATAACATAAACAAGGGAGAGAAGTTGTAAGACAATAGGGAGTGGTGGGGATTGTGGCTAACCAGATGGCACATGTCACATCTAAACAGGACAGCCACCTCTCATTTCAAACTGAGTTTGAGACCATGTGGGAATGTGAGAAGAATTTTCCAATCAGAATTTTTTAGAGGAGCTATAAACCTTTTGGATGGACTGTTTTGTGTTTTAAATGCTGGCAGCGAATTCAAAGATATTCTTGAGTAGCCCCTTATTTTAAGATGGAGATATTGAGTCCCAGAGAAGGGAAGGGACTTGCTCAATGCAGCTCAGCAAGTTGATGACAGGGTAGGTGCTGGAACCTCAGTGCCTGACTCTCAGTTCAGTGACTTTCCTTCCACTCCATCTTGCTTTCATGTTTGACAGGAGAGGCTTCTTCTCTCTGAGCTCCAGACCTACGAAAGGCAGGTAAAGGGATGGAATATGAGGGTGGATGTTTGAGCAAATCTATCCTAAATTTTGCAATAGCACAATGTAGCTGCAATTATTTCAACACATCCTAGCTCAGTTGGAGTGCCAGGCCTAGGGGAGAGAGACCGAGGAAAGGAGACAGCAGGATTGGAGGGTCACAATGCCTTTGAAAATATGGGTGTCTCCTCTGGACCACTTGCAGGATGCTGGGACATCCCTTGGGGAGCACATTGGGCATCAGAGCCGATGCTCCCCCTCTTCCTTTCATCCTAATCAAACTTCATGAGAACAGATCCTGTGGCCCCTGATCTGAATCCCAGTAGTGGTAAACTCTCCCTGTAGGAGTTCTCTGCACCAGAAAAATCAGGCAGATCATGTAGAAAAACGAGCCAGGGTGTATCTGATCTAGCCAGGAGCCCCCTCCCCCTCCTAAGTCCCAGCCTCATCCTTCTCCTACTCTCTGGCTGGGAAGGGAGCTCTTGTCCCCAAAAGCTGGATGAATCTTTCTCCCTCAGCAATGCTGGGGACATAGTCTACATTAGGCAAATCAGCAAGGCCATCTCAGAAGAGACCAAATAGGAAATAAGAGTCCCCATTGCCTAATGGGACTTATCAATTATGATCTAGGGCCATATTTCTTTGAGGGGTGATTGTTTCACGGAGTCTGACATCTCATATAGCTTTAAATTACTCACAACCGGGACAGCTTACAAGATAGCAGTAAAATCAGGAGAGGATTGGGCAATGTAATTATACTATGGAAATGATGTTGATCACTCAAGCAGGGAGAGACCTTGAATCGAAAACCCTGCTCTCTCTCCCCACCCCCTTCCTTCTAGTTCTCCTGTTTGGGACTGTAGAATACACAAAGCTTGGGAAACATGGGGTAACCTCACTCCTTTTCAGAAGCTGAAAGTTGGCCAGGTCACTGTGTAGGGTGTTACGAGTGATCGGGCTGGAGTGGACCAAAGGATCAGGACCAAGGACAGATCCCATCGGTCTTGATGGTCACTATCTAAAGGCCAGAAGACAGGAGTCTGCAGGAGTTGCTGACTGGTCAAGCTTATGGAGGTAACAATTTCCTAAGTTCTCAATATATGCTAATAATTATATTAGGATCTGGAATTATAGAGATTCTTCCTTCCTTCCCTCCATTTCCTGAGTATCATCTTCATGTCAGACACCATGTAAAGCTTTGAGGATACAAAGATGAATTATTTCAACTGTTTAATGAGCACATGCTGTGTGCAAACATTGTGATGGAATCCAGATAGAGAAAAACTTATTATTCATTCAATTACTTATTGATGATTGACTAGTTCGTAGGAGCTAAACTTCTCATCAAACCCATTTCATCTTCTTCCTGAACACACAGTTAGGTTACATTTCCCAGGCTTCCTTGAAGTTAGGTGTGGGCATACGACTGAATTCTAGGCAATAGAATGTGAACAGAAGTGATGCAGTTCACTCCCTGGCCTGGCCCATAAAATCCTCCTACCTGTGATCTTCCATGCTCTTTCTGCAACCTGCCTGCTGGGTGTCAACACCCACTTGTTGAAACTGGCAGAGCCATAAGTATATTGGGTCCCTGAATGAGCACGTGGCACATAGCCCCTCCCCCATCCCAAGCCTCTACTGACCTGAACCTGTATTTTATCGTCAGGTGAGCAAAATATACCTGTGCTTCTTGAGCTGCAGAAACATGGGGTTCGTTGGTTACTGTGGTTATCTAGACACTATAACAGGTATTGGGGGCATAAACATTCATGAGAGCCTTTCCTTGCCATTTACGGTGGTCCAGGCAGCATACTGAGTGCCAGGAATGTGAAACACAGTTCATTTATTCAAATGCTCGGCTCTGAGGTTATAGGGCTACGTGATAAATGAATAATAATCAATTGATTTTTTCCACAAACATTCATTAGGTAACTAGTATGCTCCAGTCTTTGTGTTAAGCTTTGGGGATATAAAGAATAATTCATTCAGACATGGATTAACTTTCTCCCATGCGTTAGGCACTCGATTAGGCATTTGGGGATTAAAGATGAACAGAGCTCTTATCCTCAGGGGGTTCACCGTTTGGTGGAAGAGCCAGATTACGGTGGTGCAGTGCAAAAAGTGCTAAAATAGAACTTGTAATGAGATACTGCAGGAAACCATGAAATGATCTCTCCTTGGGTCTGAAGGGGAATGGGAGGGATCAGGGAAAATTACGAACAAGTGGGGGCTTTAGATCTGGACTTTGAAGGATGAATATAAGTTTTCTAGGCAGAGAATAGGTGGAAGGAAAATCCAGGCAGATGGAAGAACATGTGCAAAGGCGATGTGTCCTGGGATCAGTGAAAAGTTTGGCATGAATGGAGCTCAGGGTTATGTGACAGGGACAGAATCAGGTGAATCTAGGGCACATCCTTGTCTCTCTGCATGGGGGTTGTATGTTACTAGAGCCACGAGGGTTCAGGGCCTGCAGATTAATTCCATCTCGAACTGAGGTGGGAGTAGACACTCTCTCTTAATTTGCTCCCACCTCCACGGGCAGAGATTGTTCAGTTCTTCCTTTTCAAATTATACATTTAATGCATGTGCAACTTTGTGAGATAATCCCACTAATATTATCCCCAGTTTATAAATGAACAAACTGACCATCGGAGAGGTAAATTATCCACTCAGATCATACAGCTGTGCGACCCCATGGTTGGCATTTAAACCTCCAAGTAAGACCACATTCCCAATGTGTTTGTGGCCCACAGCAAGGCAGGAAACAGGTTTTCTGTCCCAATGATGCAGACATTCTGAAACCCTCTGGGGTTAATTGGCTGTATTGGGCAAAGGCCAAGGAACTTCCCCTCCAAAAAGCTAATCGGAACTAACTCAACACCGAGCTCATGTGCATGTGTGTGTGGGGGGGTAAGGGTGGAGAGAGTCCTAGCTGAGCCCAGACCAGTGTCAGCTGTGCTGGAAAGGAATAAATCTCTTTATGAGCCAACATTAATACAAGCTTGGCAGGTTCCGGGCAGGCCCCCGGTTGATTATGCCAATGGACGCCAGGGAGGGGAAGATTGAGCTGCCGGGGGTGGTGTGAATATACATCACATAAGGTAATGTCTTGAAAATATATAGCATCCAAGCAGGCAGGCATCTGAAGGCGGGGCAAAGGGGGATGGTGGGGGAGGGGTGGCATCTGTTTTCAATTATGATGACCAGAACCCACTGAATGAAGTGCCCAGACTGATGCCTAGGGCACTTACCCACTTGCAGTGGTACCAATCATTCACTCCTCATGTGTTTATTGAGCACCTATTCAGCGCCAGGCACTGGGGGTATAGGCTGACCATTCAGGCATGTCGCTGCCCTCATGTAGCTCCTAGTCTGGTGGGGCAGACAGAACTAAGCAGACCATCATGTCTATTGCATAAAAAGTGCATCAAGGAGAAACACAGAGTGGTGAAGGCTTAGAAGACTTAAGTAGAGGTCATGGAGGACTGCCTGGAAGAGGTGACATTTGAAATGAGAGCTGAAAGATGAATTAGGGTTAACTTGGTGGAGTGTGCATTTATATAGCAGAGAGTAGGAGACAGAGAAGAACCATATGGAGGCCCTGAGGCAGTAGGGCTTTTGGAACTTGTGAGCAACAAAAAGTAGGCCAGGGTGGCTGGTGCACGGAGAGACAGGGCTCAGACATATCTGAGATTTAGACAGAAGCCAGGCCAGCTGTGGCCTTGTGCGAGTTGAAAGGATTGGACTTCATCACAGAGCAATGGGGAGCCACTGAAGATTCTAAAGCAGGAGAGTTACTGATCAGATTCTCCTTTCTCAAGGTATCTCATCAAATCCTCACTGCAACCTCGTGAGGTAAATATAATGTTTCCTTATTATTTGAGGGAGGAAACTGCAGCTCAGACAGGTGAAGCAATTTGCCCAAAGTCACACAGCAAAGGAGTGGCACACTGGTCCTGTTGTATCCCAAAGACAATAAGCAATTGAGTGCAGATTCTCTAGCCCAACATTATGGACTTGTAGCTAAAAAAGAAGGTTTGGATTCCAGAATATGAAAGGAAAACTCAAATCCCTGGATGTATCTTTGGTGGGAATCTGACAAATGTTGGGAGGTTCAGATCAGAATTTGGGAGCCATGGATAGCCTTGAGAAAGAACCCAGTGTCACCATGACCTGCACAGGAGTTTGGCTTGGGGGTTGCTAAAGGGGACCATCTGAGGGTGCCAAGGGTCTGCGGAGAGCCAGTTACCTCAACCAGACAGGGCAGAGAAGGGGCCACCATGGGCTGCTCACTCCAGGGCTTGGGAAGCTGAGAAGCTGCCTCTAGCATCCATCCACTGGAAATTCAAAAGGAAACTAACAAAACCTAAAATAAAATGGGAGATCCTCTCCCCTGGAAGCATATTGTCAGCTCAAGTTTGGAAAGAGTAATCCAGTTCATCTGCCATATCTTTGCAGGCTCAGATTTGGCAAAGATTATAGTAATAATGGAGACCAGCAGTAACAGTGCAGTCATTTGGCAGATAAGTGAGCACTACTGTGAGCCTCACCCTGAACTAGGCACTGGGGTTAGAACAGAGAAGAAGGTGGAGATGGAGGCAGCCCTGCTGGAGCTTACAGTTTGGTCCAGGGTGGTATTAGCTATGCTTTGTTGAGAACCTACTATTGCACCACTGAAACAAGATGAGCCATGTACACATCCCCTTCTCTAAACCTCACAGCCATTCTGTGGGGTTGGTACTTATAGTAGACATTGCTGGTCCCATTTACCTGACCAGTGTGCCAAGCCTCCAGCATCTATGAGTATTGGCTGCTGATAGCTCACATCTTCCCCACTTCTGGAGATGCGCCCTAGAGCCACCTTGCTCAGAAATGCCTGGGGAGTTATGCACACCCAGGGGCGGTCTTTAGATGATGACTGACTCTTACAGGAGCTCCACTGGCTTTCTGTGGGCAAACATTTTGGTGCCATTCATGCTCAAGAGCTCCCCGTGGGATCAGGCAGAGACCGGACCTCAACTGAAACCACGCCTTTGCTTTGCTGCTTCTTCTCCTTTGCTGGCCAGCTCCCCCTATCCTTACAAGTTTTTCTCTAGAGCTCTCATGCAGTTAATCTCTTGCAGAAGAGTACTTATCCGGGCCACAGGAATGGGACTAGGGTGAGGCAAGCATGGCACTCAGGGCACAAAATTCAAGGAGGCACTCATTCTCAGGGTCTGACCTGGCACTTGTATGAGAAAGAGGGTTTCCTTATATTTTCCACCCTGGGTACCTGGATTGCCTCATTCTCATCCTGGCCCCAGTCCCAGTCTTAGTTTCTCCTTCCAGGGAACATATTTCAAGACAGTATCTTTATTGTACCTAATCCATAGGAATAGATATCAAGTTGGACAGACTAAGAAATGTATCCAAGATCCCAGATTTTGTTAAGTGATAGAGATCAGACTGTTGGAAGTAAGTTTATCTAGTCTTTTCCTATGATCTTATTGCCTTTGGGACAACATGCCCAGTTATCTGGGGAGCAGAGACTCAAAGGTGAGACAAATTGAGAAAAGAAATCCCAGATCCTGGGAGAGACCTCTGGTTCCATCTGGTGCAGCCCCTGCCTCCCAGCATCTAAAAATAGTTGCTATGACCATTTTAAGGGTGAGACCCATGGGACCCAGCATATCAAACATCCAGATCTAAGCCACCTTGAACACTTAACTCGCTCTTCCAAAGCCCCCTCACTAGTGAGGGAATAGAACCAGGACTTGAATGCTGAAAGCATCTCTGACTTTGACACGCTGAGATAGTCTCAAAGGCTGAGTGGGACCTGGGAGATTGACAGGTGGTGAATGATGGGCTGGCATTACCCAAGAAGGTCAAACCTGGATCTGACCCCGGTTCCAGAGGAATGGGGACCACCCTCCATATCTGTAAGCCCGAGTGCGTGAGGCTGTGTGTTGGGTTGGGGTTTATTCTCTGTCTGGCACCCACGCATGACCTCACAGCTGCCTCTCTGTTGAGTTCTGACACATTTGGTGCTCAAGGAAAACCAGCTCTACTTTACCTTCCTCTCAGTCTTATTCTTGCCTGTTCCCCCAAACAGAGCAGTTAATTGTGCTATTGTTAGGGCTGCTGAAGACATCCCCTCCTTTCCTAGTTTAGCTTCTGAGCTGAAGCACTGGTTGTGCCCACCATCTTGAAATTCCTAACATTAAAATGCAAGAAGGAAGGAATTGAAGTATGGCTTGGAGGGGCTGGGTGTGTGTGAACTTAGGCCAGTCATGTCCCAGCCCGGACTACAGTTTCTTCCTCTGTCACTTGGTGAGAGGAGGGCTCTGTCCAATCCTGTCCCCTCTGTCCAACCTCCTAGGTGGCCCTACCACCCACAGCTATGCTCTTCCATATGTGCAAGTGATATGCACCAATGATGTATACAAGCCTAGGAGGGACTGATTCTAGAATATGAGCTTCTGGGACCTCAGAAATGAAGCAGATATTTATCATGCACCCCCCACTGTTTGGCGATACTTCAGTGTTGCTGAATGAATCTCTCTGTACCCAGTCTGACTACCACCACCCCGCAAAGCTCCAGTCCCCTGCACTCTGGGAACTGCTCCATTGGAAGCTTACTGTCTAGGTCTAAATGGCTCTTGTAAGGCACCATCCTTGTTCTTGTGTGAAACTCATGCAAGAGAAGAGCTCTATTACCCTATTCTTTAGAATTTTGGATCTGAATCACTTACCCCAACCTATTCCTTATACTGCCCTGGACCGTCGTCTTCCTCCAGGATTCCTGCTTCATCCTGGTGGATGGTTCCTGCAACCCAATTTTCCATAGATTCTTGATAAAGAGGACATGTTGCCCTCTATGAAGGTCTGTGTGTCCCTAGTTTTGTCAGCTAGTCTGAAGACCAGGAGCTGTCTCCCTGTACTCTCTGCTCCTTCCCTGCCTCCCCAGCATCTATATAATAAAGACCTGAGTCTTGCAGCCACACTACAGCAAGTCTCACTGAACTTTTCCCACCTCAATATCACTGTCCAGACAGTTCTACCTAATCCCGCATTGGAAGGATGAGTCCTAATCAGAGTCCTAATCAAAGGTCAACAGCTAGTAAGAACTCCGTCTGAGTTTTGATGATAGGCATGCAATCAGAAGTTTAGAGAGCTGTGGGGTTCCAGAAGGGGGAAGGCAGGATACGACTGTCACTCTCCACTTTTATTTTCCTATAATCCACATGGAGAATAGAAGGCTTGCTGGGTGATGTTCAGGAAGCCGGTTCTCCTCTCTTAGCCTCAGCATTCCCCATCTGTTCAAATGGGTGTGCTGGATGGGCTCAGAGCCAATGATTCTCTGAGATGAAGCATTATATGCTTCCTGCTGTGTCTCGCTCGGGTCTCACAGGGCAGAAGGGTTTTGAAAGCATTCATCAGTTAATGCATCACTTGTTCATTAAAGATTCTTTCTGGACATCCTCGTAGCTCCTACTTTTCCAGGCATTTGACCCCCAGCCCCACCGGTGCTGACAAATTGCTGCTTGAAGTTCATGGTCCCAGAGGCCTTCTTAAAATGTCCAGGAATGCAGGCATGGGGGGTGAGGAGGGAGATTGGGGAGGTGTTGGCTGGAAGCCACAAGCCACAGCAGTGGGAGGAGGATGCAGGGGGTGGGGTGCAGGCACCCCAAGATTGCTCAGGCGGAGAGGCGGTCAGCAGCATCTTGACTTTGAAAGCAATCCAAAACGAGGTCTGCGTTCTAGTCTCCAGTGATGTCACAGCTAATCATTAGCCTGGTAATTACATTGAAAGCCTTCTGCGATCTTATCCTCAGCGGGGTCATTAATGCAAGGCAACCACACCAGTAAATGTCTCATTAGTCTATTTTAGACTTATGTATTTTTCAGGACTACAGAATTTTAATAGTCTGCCCTCCCCCCAGCTCCCCATTCTGCGACATTAATATCTATTCCACATGCCAGATTCTTCCAACTCTTCCCCCTCCTTGTTTTCTCTGCTCAAAGCCCCCAGAGGACGTCCAGCAAGGAAGGAAGCCTGGAGTGGGGGTCGAGAGGAGCTAGGTCTTTGCCTCCCTCACCAGCCCCGGGTCTGTTTCTGGCCCCAGTCTCTTTTCTGTAATGACAACCCTTTCCTGGATTTTCTATGTCTTCCTCAGGAAGCTTCACTCTTTTTATTTTAACCCTCTTTAAACCTTTTTCTCATTATTGAAGAAATGCATGCTCATTACAAAGACAGGAAGAAAAAAATTACCATTCATCTCAGACCCCAGGCAAAATGATCCTCTCCCCACTTCTTGCTCACCCCTGTCCTGCAATTCTGGCTTTTCTTTTGTCACTGGAATGGGCTGAGCTTCTCCCCTCTGGGGCCTTTGAACATTGCTGTTCCTTCTGCCCACAGCACTTACCTGTCTTCTCTGCCCTTGGATGACTCCTACTCTCTCTCCAGGGTACTGCCTAAACACCACTTCCTCCTGGAAGCCCTCTCTTTCTTCCTCCACTTAGGGTTGTACCTCTGCCTTTTGATGCTATTGCCCATGTCTTACACACACATGTCATAATCACCATTAGCCATCTACATGTAACACTAATTGTTTGATTGCAGTCTCCCTGACTAGGCAGATTGTTCCAGGTGGACAGGGAGCAACCCTATATGGTTCATTAACCTTTGGTCCCAGTGGTCATCTCAGGGGCAGTTGATACAAAGAGGCATCAATAAGTACTTGTTGAATGAATGGATGGATTAGTGGATGGGTGGATGGATGGATGGATGGGTAGCTGAACTTATTTTGGAATATTCTCCAGTCTTTCCTTTGCATTTTTAGATACTGTTCAAATGATACAACATGTAATTTTACATCTTTTTTATTCTGCATTTTTCTGCATGTTAACAACTGTATGCATTTTTGATGGCCGTGCAGTACTCCACTGGGTAGATGTTCCCTAAATTACTCACTAATTTCCTACCGGCATGCATTTGGGAAACTGATATTTCCTGTAAGTTAAGGCTTTGGGTTCCATCCCCAAGCAGCAGCGTTCAGATACTGCTGTGCCACCACCTCAGCAGTGTGACCATACAGTTACGGACAAGTGATGTAATTTCTCTGTGCCTCCGTTTCCTCATTTGTAAACAAGGGTAATAACTTATGGGGTTATTATGAGGGTAAAATCAGTATAAGTACATAGAACAGTGCCTGGCACCCAGTAAACGTTAATTATTGCTTCATGGTTGTCAACTATACGTGATTTAGTGAGGGATGTATGAATGGGTGGAGTTTGATCTGTACCTCTGACTATTCTATTAGGATAGCCAGGGCCTTGCTGAAATCCTAAACCTTCGAATGCCCAGGATAAAAGCTGAGACATCGGGCTTCCCTGGTGGCACAGTGGTTGAGACTCCGCCTGCCGATGCAGGGGACACGGGTTTGTTCCCCGGTACGGGAGGATCACACATGCCGTGGAGCGGCTGGGCCTGTGAGCCATGGCCACTGAGCCTGCACGTCTGGAGCCTGTGCTCCGCAACGGGAGAGGCCACGGCAGTGAGAGGCCCGCGTACAGCAAAAAAAAAAATAAAAAAAAAAAGCTGAAACATCTTCTTTTCCCATCATGAGCTCACAATTTGGGGAGGCCTTTCTCCAAAGCATATCTGCCAGCAACCTGCACTGTCATTTCCCCTTCACTGTTCTGGTCTCACCCCAGATCTTTCCTCTGAACAGTGTGGTGGAAAGAACCAGGACTTTGGGGTCAGGGAGGCCTGGGCTGAGACTGCCACTCTGTCGCTTGTGAACCAAGAGACCTTGGGAAAGCAGCTTCCTGTTTCTGAGTCTGAGGGTCATCTGTAGATGGGGCCAGGTGCACCCAGCTTACTGCAGGTTGGGAGGATCAAATGAGCAAGTGTGTGTCTGGCATTTGACCCATGCTGGCACCCCAGCCTCTGCGGTTACAACCCCTCAGCAGGTGCATGGATGCCCTCTTGGGGGTAACTTGTCAGGTGTCTCCCATGTGCTGGGCGGGACATGGTGTGCCGTATCTCACTAACTGAGTGAAGAAAGGAAGAAGGAAAGCGGGCAGAGAAGCAGGTAGGTTTCAACTATGGGAACCCAAAGATGCAGAACAGACTCCTTCGTCTTCTTTATAAGCAGAAGCTCTGAAATGTTCCTGCTCTCACTGTGAGGTTTGGGGCAAATAACTTCGCCTCTCTGAACCCTCACATTTTTTTTAGCATCAAGCAGGGTGAGAGGGATCCCTGCAGGGTGGTGGTGATGATTCCATGAGATGACATCTAGTGAATGCTTATTAACCTGAGTTAGTTAATATGTTTTTCTGGACAGTGGTAAGGAAAGTGCCAAAAAGAACTTGAAAGTCACAGAATCAGAGTGATAGGGCTGAAGAAGGCCTCAGAAATCAGGTCTCTTTACTCTTGGTGCCATGTCGCCTGCCCTGAGCCGTGCTGCCTTGGGACTCCAGGATTTATGCTTATCGAATTCATAAAACAAGAGGCAGCTCTCACCCCAAATGTTCTCTTCTTGCCTACTGAGCCTGGAGGTTCTCCTACCCTGGTTAACACACCAGTTCATAGACATGTGTCTTGAAGTTTGGGGACCTTCCCACTGATGTGTATGCACCAAGGGGCATAATCGGAGCTGGTCTTTTTTGCTGCTGGATATCCAGAAACTAGCACACTGCCTGGCCCACACACAAGTGGGGGCTTAATAAATACCTGTTATATGAGTGGATGAACACGCTTTTACCTTGAGGAGAAGCTGCTGCTGCAGAGAGGCCAGCTGCCCAGCCTCCCTCCCTGGCTCCTTCCCTGGAGCCTGTGATATTTAATTAATATAAGCCAAGCAGAGCCCACTTTATGGTGCTGGCCCAGGGGCCACCCGTAATTGAGAAACGATAGGAGGCACCTGCGACTTGACCTTGGCTAATGATGGATAGATCCACACAGAGATCAGGAGCCAAAGACCCAGGGACTGGAGCATCTGTCTAGAGAGCCCAGGTGGAAGGAAGGGAAAAGAGAGGTTTGCAGCCCTGGCCTGCAATCCCAGAGGGGGGATTGGCTCCCGGGAAATTCTGATGATGCCATTTCCCCGGGGGGATACCCATGGAGGTGTCACGGGCTCACCACATGCCAGGCTCTGACGAGCACTTTACAGAGAGCTTCAGAATGGCAGCAGGTGCTGCTCTTTCCCAGCATCCTGACATGCTGGGAACTCGGTACGTATCTGTTGGATGGTGAGTGAATAAGTAAAAGACTCCAGGGACACTTGGGAGGGAAGCAGAATGGAAAGAAGATCCCCCAAGCTGCAGCGTGGACAGCGGTGCAAGGGGCTGGGACGTGGATGGGCACAGAATCCCCCTCCCCTGCCCCTGCCTTTGGCTCCCGTGAAGTTTTGGGACTGACATAAAGGGAGGACCTTTATGTCACTGACTCCAGTCTGAGGTCACCTCCTTCACTCCCCTGGCTCCAGTGTCTTACCCACCAAAGATGCAGCCCCTCATTTCCCTCCTAAGAGGAGAGGACTCTACTTGAGGGAGATGCTGCTCTAGCGTTCAGCTCTGGGGTGGGGGTGGGAGGGCGGCTGCAGGACCCTGGGTGTCTTCACGTCTGTGCTGAGTGATGTCTGGGTGCAGAGAGGAACTCGCAGGGCTCTGTCACACCCTCACATCACAGTTGCCAAGAGCATGAAGGACAGAAATGGAATTCCAATGACAAGACTCCTGAGGGTCATGGGGGACTTCGGCAGGGAGGGAGGGCATTTGGTTCCAGCCACAAGGTCAAAGAAATGTGGACCTCTGATGACCAGGAGGTGCACGCAAAATGGCAGTACTGCAGAGCACAGCACTTTAGAGTTTATAGAGCATTTTCAGATCCAGCACTGAGAGAAGGAAGAGACGATTGATGTTCCCATTTGTCAGAGGTGCTAACTGCTGCTTGGAGAGCAGATGCACCAGCTCAGGGCCCAGAGCTGGGAAGTGTCAACCTTGAGACTCCAGCCAAGGGATTCCTGGCCAATTCCTTGCCCATGGCCCCCGGCACTGCCTCACCCCTTCTGAATCTGCAGGCTTTGCAGGGAGTGTCCCATCTCTCTCTTTTTTTAAATTGTGGCAAAATACACTTATAACATTTACCATCTTAACCATTTTTAAGTGTTCAGTTCAGTGGCATTAAGTACATTCACACTGCTGTGCAGCCATCACCACCATCCATCTCCTGAATTTTTTGTGTTCCCAAACTGAAACTCTGTCTCCGTTAAACATTAACTCCTGATTTTGCCCTCCCCTCAACACCTGGTGATCACCATTCTACTTTCTGGCTCTATAAACTTGACTACTCACAATAGCCAGGACATGGAAGCAACCTAAGTGTCCGTTGACAGATGAATGGATGAAGAAGATGTGGCACATATATACAATGGAATATTACTCAGGCATAAAAAGAAACAAAGTTGAGTTATTTGTAGTGAGGTGGATGGACCTAGAGTCTGTCATACAGAGTGAAGTAAGTCAGAAAGAGAAAAACAAATACCGTATGCTAACACATATATATGGAATCTAAAAAAAAAAAAAAGGCTCTGAAGAACCTAGGGACAGGACAGGAATAAAGCCGCAGATGTAGAGAATGGACTTGAGGACATGGGGAGGGGGAAGGGTAAGCTGGGATGAAGTGAGAGAGTGGCATGGACATATATACACTACCAGATGTAAAACAGATAGCTAGTTGGAAACAGCCGCATAGCACAGGGAGATCAGCTCGGTGCTTTGTGACCACCTAGAGGGGTGGGATAGGGAGGGTGGGAGGGAGACGCAAGAGGGAGGAGATATGGGGATATGTGTATATGTATAGCTGATTCACTTTGTTATACAGCAGAAACTAACACAACATTGTAAAGCAATTATACTCCAGTAAAGATGTTAAAAAAATTTTTTGACTACTTTAGGGCCCTCATATTAGTGGAATCATACAGTATTTGTACTTTTGTGGCTGGCTTATTTCACTTAGCATAATGTCCTCAATGTTTATCCATGTTGTAGTATGTGTCAGAATTTCCTCCCTTTTTTTTTTTTTTTTTTTTTTTGCGGTACGCGGGCCTCTCACTGTTGTGGCCTCTCCCGTTGCGGAGCACAGGCTCCGGATGCGCAGGCCCAGCGGCCATGGCTCACGGGCCCAGCCGCTCCGCGGCATATGGGATCCTCCCAGACCGGGGCACGAACCCGTATCCCCTGCATCGGCAGGCGGACTCTCAACCACTGCGCCACCAGGGAGGCCCTCCTCCCTTTTTAAAGATGAATAATATTCCATTGTGTGTTTGTACCATATTTTGTTTATCCGTTCATTGGTTAATGGACGGTTGGATTGTTTCCATGTTTCAGCTATTGATGCTATGAACATGGATATATAACTGTCCCTTCAAGACCCTGTTTTCCATTCTTTTGGGTATATACCCAGAAGTAGAATTCCCAGATCATATGGTAATTCTATTTTTAATACTTTAGAGAACCACCATAATATTTTCCTTGGTGGTTGCACCATTTTATTCCCCACCAGCAATGCATAAGGGTTCCAATTCCTTCACCTCCTCACCAACATTTATAATTTTCTGGAGGTTTTTTTTTTCATAATAGTCATCCTTTTCCCCCACCACCAGAACCCGTTTATTTTTTAAATTGAGTTATGATTAACATACAATATTAGATAGTAGCCATCCTGATGGGGATGAATAAATAGTTTTGATTTGCATTTCCTTAATGATTAGTGATGTTGAGCATCTTTCCATTTTCTCATTGGCCATCTCTTTTCCATGTGATGCAGAAAGAAGGGCCTAGGATCTTTGGAGTCCAATAGGTCTTGGCCTAATCATGCCTGAACCGCTCAACTTTCTCATTGTGTGATTTTGGGCAAGTGGCTTCCCCTCTCTGGGCCCCAGTTTCCTTGTCAAGGTCACAAGTTCAATCTATGGATGGACCAGTTCATGTTTCAGAGGAAGGAAAAATCAGCCTCTCAGAGGTGGGATCCTGGTTGGACAACTCGGGGATTTTTCAGAGCTGGTGCTTGGGATGTCGGCCACACACAAAGCTGTATTAGTTTCCTAGGGTTGCCATAATGAAGTGCCGCAAACTGGGTGGCTTAAAGAACTAAAATTTATTCTCTCAGTTCTGGAAGTTAGGAGTCTGAGATCAAGGTGTTGGCAGGGTGGGTTCCTTCCAAGGCTGTGAGGGAGGGCCTGTTCCCTGCCTCTCCCCCAGCTTCTGATGGGATGCTGGCACTCTTTGGCCTTTGTTGGAATGTGGAAGCATCACCCCTATCTCTGCATCACCTCCATCTTCACCCATGTGGTGTTCTTCCTGAGTGTGGTCATTGTGAGAAAGCTGGGTGGGAGGGGGCTATCAATCTCGCAGTGGCCACACAGACTGGCAGCTGAGGCCCATCCCTCTCTGATGTCTGCCTTGGTCTTGCTTCTGACTGGTCCGGGCTTCCACCAGTAGCAGCGTCTGCTCTGTCACACTATCTCTGAAACCCCTTGACCAGGCAAAGGTCTGGTGCCCAGTGCCTTAGCTGCGAACTTGAGCATGAGTGCTCTCGTCTCCTCCCTTATAAACAGGGAAGATTAAAATCCCTACCTCATCGAGCTGCTGTGAGGTTGGAAAAAGACTATGTATGTCATGATGACAATGATGAAATTTCCTGGGAGACCCAGTTGGTCCCCAGAAGATCGGCATCTGCAAGGTGTGATCTTGGTGAGTCACCATAAAGCATCAAGTTCCCTGATCGTGTCAGGGGTAGCCTTGGGAGAGCAGCATCAGCCAAGCACAGCCCATGAGCCAAACCCAGCCCACCGTCTATTTCTGTAAATAAGGTTTTATTGAATCACATTCATTTGTTCACACATTAGCTAGGGCTGCTTTTGCCATATAATAGCAGAGTTGAGTCATTGCTACAGTGACCATATGCTCTACAAAACCTAAAATATTTATTATCTGGCCCTTTATAGAAAGAGTTTGCAGATCTCAGGCATAGAACAACATGGGCATTGGTACTTATAAGACCAGAGTTTAAAACTCAACCTTTGTCCTTCCTTGCTGCGTGACTGGTGTGTGTTATGTGAAATCACTGTTCCTGATTTGCCACATTGAAATGATAAACTTATGCCATAGGATGATTGGGACAATGAGATGCTCACGTGAAATGCTCTCCCGTGTCTGCTTGCAGGAAGAGCTCAATGAAGCTTTAGGCCATAGGTGTTAATGTGTCATGGTCTCTGGTATGCGGTAGGTGCTCAATATATTCCTGTGGCCAAATGCAGGAATTTCCCGTTTTTTAGGCTTAGGCAGAGTTTGGGGGCCTCATCTCTTTGCCCACAGAGTCTGGAGGAGTTGCTGGTCCCCTGGGCAGTCAGTGATGGCAGTTAATGAGGCCCCTCCAGACCTTTGTGGCTCCAAGTGCAGTCCGCAATTCAAAAGCTGCCCTCTGCCATTCGTTACCCCGGGAGCCCTTTTCTGTCCTGGTACCCTGTACCTCACACTCAGCCCCCATCACTCATCCTGTAAGTGATGGAAAGAAGTCAGTCAGAAGAAAAAGACAGATTGAGTGCCTCTGTGGCTCTGGCATTTCCCTCCAGATCTCTGGATTTCCATATATTTGAAAACCTAATATAAACAACAGAGAAGAAATTTGCATTTTGGGCAGCAAGGAATGAAAAATTGAGGTAGCGTAATGTATTGCCACGCGCGGAAGAGGGATGACCGTGGTGAGGCCAACCTCTTACGACAGACCCAATAGGCCGGTGGCAAACTCATTTCCTGGCAGAATACAGGGTTCATCTGCTGGAACATTTAACAGGCATCAAAGAAAGATCACTTCCACCTCTCCCGGCTGCCTGAGATGCTGCTCTCCTGCCTTTCTTTTTGGCATTTTATTAAACTTCTTTATGTGGTTTTAATACAATATGTATGATCCACATGGAGACAAATAAATTCTTATGTACTTTTCAGGATTCGGAGTGTTCTAATGGTTATGTATGCTTTATTTATATTTTCTGAGAGACATTAAAAGGGGGATGTATAAAAATATGCAACCCAAACCGATGGTGATTTACGGTTACTCACGGAGTGATGGCAAATGGGAAGTTATGAGGTTAATTTCCAGATGTGTGGAGATGGAGATGGTGTGGGAGGACTGTGGTCTGCAGTAGTGGCAACGGGTGTATTAATTCTGGCAAAGGCTGGATTTGGTGGTAAGTATGTCATAGGGATGCTCGTGAGTCTGGAACATTTTAAGGAAGTGGTGTAGAGCCAGGGGGGATGTTGCTGTTGCAGACAGGAAAGGGGGTGCCCAGAGAGTTTAAGTCAGTTTTCTAAAGTCACACAGCAAGCAAGTGGCAGAGTTGGGATTAAAAGCCCTCTGTGGCTCCTCCTTGGGTTGTCACAAAGCTGCTTAAGAATCTGTCACAGGTTTTGTGACCTCCCCTGTGGCCTCCAGTTTGCAGGAAGACATGGGACAACTCCAAAGGGGGCAAACAAAGCAAGCCAGTAACTTGTGAAGCTTCCCTCCGTGGCCCTCTGCTAGCACGCTGTGCAGGGCAGAGCAGAACTGAGGTGTGCTGGAGCTGAAATTTACACTGGTGGCTCTGGAAATCCACTTGGAGGCAGGGGACCAGGACCTGCAAGCTGGCAGTGCCACGCACTTTATGGTCTAGACAGGCATTAATTTATATATTGCACTGGGCTTGGGGTGTTGGCTTGTTAGCTCCTGCAGGGTGGAGGGATTCAGAGCAATCACACAGAAACAAGCTCTGTCTCTTAGAATGCTTTCACCCGTGCCCTGCTAAACTGCCCAAACTCTGCCCTCCTAGTCTCATGTCCATTTAAGCTCTTAATTTCTGAGTCAGTGATTCCAGGGAACAACTGTTGCCTAATGGTTAGAGCACAGGCTCCAGAGCCAGACTTCCTGGGTTCCAATCCCAGCCTCACCACTTATGAGTTCTGTGAACTTGCGCTAACTGCTTAACTTCTCTGGGGGCCGCATTTCCCCATATGTGTAGAGGGGATGATGACACTTAGCCTGGAGAAGTGCTGTGAGCAGAGGATGGTCCAGTGTGTGGCAGGTGTTTATCACAGCATCCCCGGTCTTACTAAATGTCGGTTTTCATCACTACCGTTATTCTACCTGTCTCACCTTGGGTAAGTTCTTACCCCTCTCTGGGCCTCAGTTTTCCCATCTGTACAATAAGGGATTGGATTGTGTCTTGGGTTTTAAGGGGAGGATTCCTAAATCTGGCAACTCCAACATTCACTAATGCTAGTGGAATATTTACAAGGGGTCCTATCTTCTCTTGGGCTCTATGTATCAAAAGCCATAAAAGTGTTCATTTCCTTTGGCTCAGCAACTTTTACTTCTGGAGTTTTACCTTAGCGGTAAAACTGGGAGTGACCCAAATGGAAACAGTAGGGGATTGGTTAAATAAACGGCGATGCGGCAGTAGAATGCCTGTGGCTGATTGAGCACTTATTGTAATGCCCAGCCTAGGAGGAGCACTTGACACCGTGCATGACTTTCAGTCCCCCAGTCCCCCAGTCCCCCTGCTAGGTTGCAATTAGTTCTTGTAGTTTGGCCCCAGGGGAGCCGAGCTTAGAGAAAAAAACAAATCGCCCAACCTGCACAGCTGGCAGATGACAGAGCTGGGAGTCACCTGACCATCTGACACCAAACCAAACTGGCCTCTTTTTTTTTTTTAAACCACATCACACTCCTCAGGTTGATGTCAGGAAGGTGGCTCCGAGGAAGAAAGGAACATTGATGACAGCTGTGCATGGATAGTCATTTGTGACATACAGGCCTTCGATTGTGAGAACACACGGTTGCCTTCCCACTGCTGTGAAGCCACCATCCATGACTTAACGTGAACCTTTACCATTGTGTGTTTGTGAATTTGCCTTGATCACCTTGCTCTGGTTTTTCTCTTGTGGGAAGAATTCACCTCTTGTTTATTCCAATGCCAATTTCTAAGCTCCAGGATTCTCGTGACCCAGTATCAGGTTTATGCTTCTACTCTACACTTCATCCATCCATCTGAATGTACCACAGGCATTCATCCAACCACCCCGTCATCCCTGGACTCATATATCCATTATCCATCCATCAATCCACCCATCCATCCATATATTCACCCCCCCATTCACTTATTTACCCGTCCATCCAACCATCCATCCATCCCTCCTTTTCATTTATTCATTTATCTATTTCATTCATTCATTCATCAAATATTGTTTGAATACCTCCTATGTACCAGGCACTGTTCTAGGCACCAGGGTCACAGAAATGAGCAAATTAGACACAGTCCCTGCCTTGAAGGAGATCACAGAAAAGTAGATTCATTGGATGAATAAGCAAATCATTTTGATCACGTCCTGGTCAATAAAGATTTATGTTATCTTGCTTTATTTTCTCTTCATAGCATTTATCACGACCTGCCAGTACACTGTAATGTTTACTGTTTACAATCTGTCTCTTCACATATTAGCTCATTTTGTTCTGTACCGCTGTATCTCTCATTCTAGAAGAGTGTCTGCTCAGTACACGATTCCTGAATCAATGGATAAGTGAATATGTGGGGTGGATTGAGGCTGATGTGATCTTGGCCTCACAAGCTTATGGTGTCATGGGGAGTTAGACAATGACTGAGTGATTAGAAATGTGATGTCAGTTGAGAGGGGGACACACACAGTGTGCCACAAGAGAGAATTTGACTCAGCCTGAAAATTTCAGGAAGGCTTCCTGGAGGAAGAGGTACTTCATTGGAGTCCTGAAGGAGGGGTCAGAGTTTGCTAGGTGAAGGGGTTGGGGTGGGGCATGGCCCAGGGAACAACAGGTGCGAGAGCTTTGAGTTGCAAAAGAGCCTTTAAAATAATCAAATTCTACCCATGGACAGAGCTCTCTCCAGTTGCTAAAACACTTTTCTCCTTTGAGATATTCCTTCATATTCACAGCGTATTTATGTAGCAAGGCAACCATTTTCCCCTCATCTTTCCAGATATAGAAACTGAGGTCCCAGGAAAGTCACATGGCGAGGAGGTCATATCTTGACTGCAGAGCTGGTTGGCTACATGGCCCTGCCGTGCACCATCACGGTCTTTGGAATGGGGCTCTATATAACCCACAGAAAGTACTGCTTGCACTTCTCATATTAGTTGAGATAACCGTTGAATACTTTGTGGATTGGTAAATGAGTTCTGCTCTCAGGTGAGGTGGTGGCAGTGTGAACACAGACTCTGGGACCAAGCGAATGGGGTTCAAATCCCAGCTCCACCTCCTCTTTTTTTTTTTTTTTTTTTTTTTGCGGTAGGCGGGCCTCTCACTGTTGTGGCCTCTCCCCTTGCAGAGCACAGGCTCCGGATGCGCAGGCTCAGCAGCCATGGCTCACGGGCCTAGCCGCTCTGCGGCATGTGGGATCTTCCCAGACCGGGGCACGAACCCGTGTCCCCTGCATCGGCAGGCGGACTCTCAACCACTGCGCCACCAGGGAAGCCCTCCACCTCCTCTTTTTATGCTTAGCTTCGCTTAGCTGGAAAGTGGGATGGAGACCCAACACCCATGAGTAAATCCTCAGTAAATGTAGCATTTCCTTCAACAAATACTGGTGGAATCTTCTCCATGCAGTCTCTATATTAGGATCTGGGGATGCAATGATGACTAAGACAAGAGACTATTTTTGTTTATACACTGATAAGCTCACTAGAACACCTGTCTTCTTGACGGTTTCCAAGGCAGATGTCCCCTTGTCTTTTCCATGTCAGAGCCTGTGATTATTTTGTAACTTTGGGCAAATCATTGGGCCACTTTGGACCTCAGTTTCCTCGTATTCTCCATGATCTCTCAAGTCAGACCCTCAAGATTGCCTGAGTGGCATGGCATGGGATCCTGCGGCTTATGTGCCCACAGATTTCCAGACCTCTGCCAGAGAGGCAAGTCTACTTAACAATCACGAAATTGATCTGGGGGGCTTCCCACAGGAACCTTTAATCCTGTAGGAGCTGACCGTCCGAGAAGATAGCTCACAAGGAGGAATTTATTTGTGATTGTCCCAAAAGGAAAGATAAAGCCATTTTATAGGCAACATGCCCAGAAGTCTAAAAGCTCATTTGCAAGAGAGGCTTCCAAATAATCCATCCCCGAGATGGATCCTGCCAGAGTCTCCAGGCAATTTGTGGCTGCCCTTCTGACCAAGAGGGAACCCTTCTCTGTCAGGGTTTGAGGGTCCACATAGCACTTGGCCATGACCTAACAGAGACCTCCCTGTGATTGCTGTGTATCACTTACAAAACTCTTTTACACATGAGTAAGGTGTCTTGGAGCAAGAACTTTCTTATGGAAGTTCCAGTAGCTGGAAAAAATAAAGTTTTCTGAGAAACCCAGGAGTATAAAGAGAGGGCTTTCATCTGAATTATTTCCTCTCCTTCAGACATCTAATAAATCCATCAGTAGGTCCCATCAGTTCTGGCTCCAGATGCATCTACGCATCTCTCTCGAGTCTGACCATGTCTGGCTACCTTTGGCACTCCACCCAGCTCCACATCACCATCATTTCACCCCTGGACAGCAGTCAGGTCCCATCTGGTCCCCATGCTTATTCCACCCCTGCTTCCTTGTCCCCCACAATTTTTTCTCCACCAGCACGGTGGAACACTCTTCTAAAAAAACAAAGTCACATCCTGCCTTCTCCTGTTGAAATGCTTCAGTGGCTTCCCATGGATGGAGTTCCAGCTCCTGCCCCTGACCTGAAGGCCGGGTCTGTCTGTCACTGATCCCCCAAACATCATCTTCATCTTCCCCTTACTCACTATGCTCTACTACATAAGCCTTCTTTTATTTCCTTGACTAGATCAAGCCCTTTCCCACCCCAGGAACTTCTCAAATGCTATTTGCTTTGGGAAGGGGTGTCCCCCCACTCCAACCTCATCTTTCAAGTCTCAACTTAATCATCACTCCCTGGAGAAGCTTCCTGAAAATACCCCCTCAAGTATATTTCCTATAGAAGCATCCAGTTCATGAATCTTTTATAGAATTTATCATATTTTAGAACTGTTTTTTTGCTTATTCTTTGTCTTAGAGTCCTCTAGACTATAAGCTCCATGAAGGCAGGGACCAGGTCAATTCTGCCCAATGCTATCTCCCCAACTCCAGTCTCCAAGCCTTCATTTTCCATTGGTAGCATTGGAACAATGATCATTGTCATCTTTATGAAGCGAGATAATGTCCCCAGGGTCCAGATGGAGTCACAGATGTGGAAATGTCTTCATAAATTGGAGCAGTGCATAAGAAGAGGGGGAGGTCCAGGTAGACTTTCTGAGAGCATAGTGACCCTGTGACCTCTATTTACCTGGGAAGCTCTGAGCTCAAGAAAATGACCTTAGTGTGGGTAAGGGGGCAGAAGAGAGCCAAGGCTTTGGAGTTAGATAAACCTGTATCAAGGTTGTTTTTTGCTTTCTTATGACATGTAAGGAAAGGGTCTTCACAGCACTGAGCCTGTGTTTTCTCATGTGCTAAATGGGGATCATGTCACCTACCTCTCAGATCAGTTGATGGAGCCTCAGAATGGGGCATGGAAGAGTCTCAGTAGGCATCAGTGTTCATGTCCTAGTCTCTCTCGATTTCCCCTTCCCTCTCCCTCTCCCTCTTTCTCTTTCTCTATCTTTCTCTTTCTCTAAAGGTATCACCCACCTCTCCCTCTTTACTGGAAATATATATCTTTCAAATGTTTAACAGATTTTTGAAAATAATTCCCCCAAGAGGAATTCATCCTATAGGAGTAGGCGGAGGACAGTACACAAGCAGGGAGCAGCACCCTAAACTGAGCCTTGCCAGCCCACCATGCGCCAGCCCACGATGTGCCAGCCCAGGGCGGGCCCAACGTCATAACTTTCTCTTTGGCCCCTCCCCAACCACCAGTGCCCTGGCCCCTGCCCAGTGCCATTCCATTTCCAGGAAGGCTCCCTTGACCCGTGGGTCCTTCAGCCACAACAGAGGTGCCGCCGGCTGGAATCCAGGCGTGAAATTATGAAAGAATGGGGCTGTCGCTGCCTCCAGTTGTGCACCGGCCTCAGATGTGAAATTGCCGTTTTTTCCTCCCCGCTCGCACCGGCCTGTCGCATGTGGGGCGGAAAAGATTGTATTTATCACCTGTCAGGATCTGCCAGAACTGAGTTACGTGAGGCAGGACAGCATAAAATTATCATACACAAGCATGAAATTACAAAATCGCTTGGAACTGAACAACAAAATTATTTCATTTCGGAGGGAGGCCATTCCATTTTTTAGCTCTGACACCTTGACTGCCAAACTTTGAATTGAAATTGAGTGTGAGGGCCATGGAATAGAGACAGCAATAACAAGAAGTAGCATGTAAACTAGCCATGCAGACACACTACATTAATGGCCCCCAAAACCTCCCACCGGAGATATGTAACTGAATAAGTGTCACATGTCCCTGTTACTCAACTTGCCTTGCAGCAACTAGAAATGACTTAAGCCAATGTTAGAACCCAGGTCTAATAGCCAAGGGTTCTTGGGAGGGGTTGGGTCAAGGTTGGTTCTTCAAATCCATAGAGTGATGCCCCGATGAGACAGAAAGCATGCAGGCTTTGGAGTCAGTTGTGTGTAAGTTTGAATGCTGGCTCCAGCATCAGTGAGCTGTGTGACACCAAATGAATTTGTTAACCTCTCTGAACCTCCGTTTTATCATCTGTAAAATGAAGACAATCATAGGTTATTGTGAGGACAAGAATATCTCATGCATAGTGTCTGGCACATAGTAGGTTTTCAATATAGGAATTACGAGAGTTGTTGGGACAAGTGGGTTTACCCACCATTTTCTTTCTTCTTTCAAAGTTCTGTGCCATTTTTACACTCTGTAGTGAAAGCATTTATCCAACAAGCTTTTTATTAAGCATGGAAAAGAAAACTGTGATAGTAGTTTGTGTTTAGATGTAAAACACAGATTGGATATGTTGCTTCCAACTTTCATATACCCATACTTTTTGACATGTGACTTTGCAATCCCTCCCCTTGGAAGTGGGGCTTATTTCATCATCCAATTGTTAGTGGACCTGGCCATGTGACTTACTTCAATCAATGGCCTGTGAGCAAGTGATGCAAGGAGAGTCTTGGCCTCTTGTACTCCTGCTGTTTGCTCAAGAATGGCATGCCCTATGTAGACTCTGGTCTATGGAGGTAGAGAGACATGTGGAACAGCCTAGAGTCAAGTTGAGCCAACCCACAGATCTGTGAGTAAGGGAAACAAATGATTGTTGTTAGCCACTGAGATTTTGGGGATTGTTTGTTACACAGCAAAAACTGACTCATTAAGTAGCTAGACTCAGATGATTATAAACAGGGGTTTGCTTTCATGAATACTCTGCAGAACATTTAAAATTCGTGTGGGACTCAGGGCAATTCTTTACAGAGTTGTTTTTTGAGGACTTGTTTTGTGAATTATAGTATATCTAGGGGCTTTGTCTTCTGTACCTTAAATGCCAATGTTTCCCCATCAGTATGGGAACTAGTCTAGGACTGTGGGTCTCTACTCCAGCAGACCCAACCCTCTCTTTTCATTAAGTTCATTTTATAACACCCACTTTGCTATCCTGAAATGAAATTCATGCATTTCATCTTCATATACACATAATTTTTTTTTTTTTTTTTTTTGCGGGATGTGGGCCTCTCACCGCTGCAGCCTCTCCCGCTGCGGAGCACAGGCTCTGGACGTGCAGGCTCAGCGGCCATGGCTCACGGGCCCAGCTGCTCCGTGGCATGTGGGATCCTCCCGGACCAGGGCACGAACCCGTGTCCCCTGCATCGGTAGGTGGACTCTCAACCACTGCGCCACCAGGGAAGCCCTACACGTAATTTAAAAAAAAAAATCAATATAATGCCCTAACTATAATATAAAGAAGGAATAAAATGAAAGCAATTTATAATAAAATAATATCTATTTCAATATGTAAATTATTGGGAAACCACTATCTGCCAGGAGACATAATGAAGCAGTTTGGTGCTTGTACCTACTTATAATGAATAAGTTGAGATTTCAGACAAATATTCAGTTGAATATTGTCGACATTTTTCTCTGTATTTGACATTTTGAAATAAGAGCTAAATTAGTATATTCATATGTATGGGTGGCATCACCATGACTGGGGCTGCTGCAGATGTCTACTGATGCAGGTGTGTTGTAGCAACTCACATTCCACGAGCAGCTCTGAGGCCAATGCCTGGATTTTCCAAAATGGAAAACAACTTGATAGAATTTTGGAGAAAACCAAGCACCGCCTTCCCCCAGTTTATATTGCAGCTTTATCCCGGGAAAATCCCGTGCAAAGTAAAACTGTGCAAAGAAGATTTTGCTGTATTTAAGATGGATTTAGATTCCAGACTCAGGTAACTATTAAGTAAAAAATTTACCTACATGAATGTCCAGAAGGGCATTTGAAATTCCCCAAAGACTTGGGACCATTCTTCTTCTTTTTTTTTTTTTAAATTGTATTTTTAAATTTATTTATTTATTTATTTATTTTTGGCTGTGTTGGGTCTTTGTTTCTATTCGAGGCCTTTCTCTAGTTGCGGTGAGTAGGGGCCATTCTTCATCGCGGTGCGCGGGCCTCTCACTGTCGCGGCCTCTCTTGTTGCGGAGCACAAGCTCCAGATGCGCAGGCTCAGTAGTGTGGCTCACAGGCCTAGTTGCTCCGTGGCATGTGGGACCTTCCCAGACCAGGGCTCGAACCCGTGTCCCTTGCATTGGCAGGCAGATTCTCAACCACTGTGCCACCAGGAAAGCCCGGGACCATTCTTCTTGATGTGGGACTGCCCTGGGCATTGCACATCCAGCGTGGCTGATTTAATCCTTCCAGTCTCTAGACAGGGTTTCTCAACCTAGGAACAATTGACATTTGGGGTTGGATAGTTATTTGTGTTGGGGGTGCTGTCCTGTGCATTGTAGGCTGATGAGCAACATCTCTGGCCTCCGTCCACTGGCTGCCAGTAGTACCCTCCTCCCCTTCAAGTGGTGACATCCAAAAATACCTCCAGATACTGCCAAGTTTCCCCTGGGGTGCAAAATAACACCCTGTGGAGAAACAGTGGGCCAGGATAATACCCCATCACCCTGCATTCCCCAAATCCTCCTCGGAGATGGCACTGCCTCTGTTAAGAAACACTTGTCCAGGAAGCCCTGGATTTCGTTGTCATTTTATTCCAAGAAGAGACATTGAACACCTTGTATGTGTCAGGTGTCATGGATACAGTGATGAATGTGACAGTCCTCTAACTCAAGGAGTTCGAGTTGTTCAGGCCCCATCCTGGAAGTCACCTCTGTATCTCTCCTTACCTCATGCCCTCGTTCTATACTCCCTGCCCATTCCTCACGCCATCCATTCTAACTGCAGATTTCATCTTGAATTTGTCCACTTCTCTCCATCCCCATCTGCTCTTTCCAGTCCTGCTTCTCTTCAGTCTGTTCTCTAACCTGTGGATAGAGTAATCATGTTAAATTACAAATTCAGAAATTTCATTCTTGCACTCTCCTACTTAGAACACTTCAGTTGATTTTCATTGCACTTAGGGAAAAATGAAAACCAAAACAAGGTTTCCACCATGCTCTACAGGGCCATCCGTCCTGTCCTGACACCTTCTTATTTTTGCCCAGGGGGTTGCAAGCTGGGGCTGGATTTTGGAAAGTCTTGAACATCAAGCTGAGTGGTTAAACCTCAACCGAGTGACTGTTAAAGAGCCTCTAGTCCTCCAATGGATGTGTCTAGCAAGGCCGGATATTCTTCTGAGGGGATGTTGTTCCCTGCAGATCCCTTAAAAAGGGGGAAAAAAGGTGGAACTTAGATTATTTCAAGATCAAATCAGAGAGTAGAGGGGTAGAGCTTAACTGAGATTCGAGGTAGCTTCTCCTGATTTCCTTTCCTCTGCTGGGATATGAGCTTTAACATCTTGTAACATCTTCTTAGTAGTCTTGCCTGCTGAGTAGTGTTATCCCCATTTTATAGATGATGACGCTGAGCCTCAGGGAAAGAAAGATGATCACCCAAGACCACTGAGCTTGTGTCAAAGCTGGAATTTGAAGCACATCCTCCAAGGAGTTATCCAAAGCACCACTGCCCCTCATGTGATAACCACAGGAGTCTTCTTATTGGTTTCCTTGAGTCCATTGTGGTCACCCCACCTACGGGGGGCTAAAGCAGTGGAAATGACCTGCAACACCCCATGAGATTTCCCCTTGCCTACTTCTCCAAACCTATCTCTCTATCCTTTCCTCCATCAGTCTCTGAGTTTCAGGTGTACAGTTCGTCTCTTGGCAACTTGATACTGCCACAGGGCCTTTGCATATGCTGTTCACTTTGCCTACTTCAGGTGCTTTTCACCTTCTGCCCTCTCAAATCTCAGATCAAGCATCCCTTCTTTCTGCAAGTCTCTCCCATCCCCCTCCACACCTCCCCTAGTCTGGGTCAGGTCTATTCACTATACACTCATGCAACAATGTTCTTCTTTTATTTGCATGGTTAGATTTTAATCTAGTCTCCTCCACTGGAGCGTAAGCCTCCTGAGGGCAACAACTCAGGTTGCTTTGCTCATATTAGATCCCATCCCTTAGCTTAGTGTATAACACATAGTAGGTACTCAATAAATTTTTGATCAGGGAAGAGAGGGAGGGAGGGAGGGAGAGACGAAGGAAGGAAGGAAGGAAGGAAGGAAGGGAGGGAGGGGCTCTTTTTTCTGTATTCACCACCTCCACATTTGGTTGTATTGCCCTGAGGGGACTTACCCTCTCCTCCTACCACTTGGCTGGGTGCGTGACAGCCCTTCAGGGGACCACAGTGTCTGGAGCCCCAGAGTGAGTTGACCTCCAGCTGTGCCGGGCTGCCAGCGCCCACGAGGAGAGCTGCCGGCTTCAGCGGGCAGCGATGCTGTCATTTTGTGGAGTGCTAACAGCTACAGGTACTGGTCACAGGCCATTGCCCCCAGCCTTCGCCACGTAAATCCTGTAACGATTTGTATAAACTTCTGTTACATGTGTTATTTATCACTGCAAATAACTTCGCAGTGGGTTGGACCATGCTCTTCTTTCCCCCACAGGCATGCCTCAGGGAAAGGCATGGGCTGAGTGGGGGAAAGGGTTCCTGCAGTCGGACGGCCTGGGTGGGATTCCTGGCTCCCCTCCCACTTACCAGCTGTGTGGCCTTGGGCAAGCTTCTATCCCTCTCTGTGCCTCAATTTCCTCATCTGTTCATTAGGGATAATAATAGTGCCCACTTCAAAGGGGGACTGGAAGGATTACGTGAGTGCAGGTACTAGGAACTGGAGACAATCAGTGACCATAACCCTGCCCGCAGGAGCTCTCATTCCAGGGAAGGGCAAGAAACATGAAACATAACAAACCAATAATATAGAAGGTCAGCAGGTAAAGGTACCTATTTAAAAAAGAGCAAGGTAAGGGGATTAGAAGTGATAGAGCAGAGGGTAGGGTGGTCAGGTGAGCACTCAGTGAGGAAGATGCCATTTGAACAAAGACTTGAAGAAGGCGAGGGTGTGATATTTCCCAATTTCAGGAAGAGGGAACAGCATATGCAAAAGCTCTGAGGTAGGCATGTGCTTGTTCAGGCAACAGCAAGAAAGTCAGTGCTTCTGGGGCAGAGTGAATGGGAGGGGAAGATGAGGTCAGTGAGCTAACATGGGTCCAGATCACGCAGAACCTGGGGGTCATAATAAGGACGCTGGCTTTTACTCTAAGTGTGATGGGAGCCACCGTGGGCTCTTGAGTAGAGGAGTGAAAAGATTGGACTTAACATTTTAAAAATGTCACCCTGGCTGCTGCATGGAGGATGCATCAGAGGAGATCAAGGGCAGAAGAAGAGAGATTCGTTAGGAGGTCACTGCAGTGACCCTGGTGAGGGCCCGTGAGGCTGGGTGACACTTGGCACATCTACCCCAGGTCACCCTTCTTAGGGGAGAGGAATCAGAAGTCTTTTTTTGGTCAAGGCACTCAGCAGGCAACACTCAGGTTGGCTGTGGAGCCATGCCCAGTTTAAGGATGGGCGACATGGTTTCCTGAAGCTCCTTAGCCCTGTAGGACACAGACAGCTTTCTCCTACTGGGCTCCAGGTCTGTCCGTCCCACCCTGGCTGTCCTCCCTGCCCTCCACCTGCCCTGCCAATCCCAGCCAGGCTCAGAAGACTGTGGGCACCTGGGCTTTCCCCCACCAGCACCTGGCCCACAGCTGCCCTCAGGGGCTAGCAGGTGGCCCGGAGGAGAGTATGTCTGAGGTCTGATCCCCCTGGGTCATTGGTCTGGGATTTGGACCACTTCTCTTGACAGGGCCATGCTCACTCCAATTGCTCTAAGGAAGAATCCTTTAATGCCTCTTCCCAGCTTCTGGTGGTTGACGGCAATCCTTGGTATTCCTTGGCTTGTAGCTGCGTCCCTCCAATCTGCCTCTGTCTTCACATCGCTGTCTTCCTTCTGTATGCGTGTGTGTGTGTGTGACTTTGTATGTCTCCATATCTGGTTCTCCTTATAAGGTCACCAGTCACTGAATTAGGGCCCACCTTAATACAGTATGATTTCTTAACTTGAGGACATCTGCAAAGACCCTATCTCCAAATAAGGTCACATTTACAGGGACCATGGATTAAGACTTCAACATCTCTTTTAGGGGGAATAATTCAAATCAGACCACCATTATCTCCCAGACTCCTCCTTGGTCTTCTGCATCAGCCTCTGCCTGTCTCCTCCAGTTTTCTCCCTGTAGTCAGAGATCTTTCTAAACCATCTGGAAGAGCCACTTCCTTGCTTTTCACCCATCCATGGCTCCCCACTGCCCTCCCAATAAGGTCTATAATCCTTAGCATGAAATTTAAGGGCCCTGCTGGTCTGGTCCTTGCAAATGTCTCTCTTCTCCCTGTGTTTGAACTCTTTGTTTTAGCTCAGTGGTCTCACCCCTGGCTGCCCATTAGAATCAACTGGAGATTTTCAACAAACACCCATGCCTGGGCCCCAGGACTCATTAATCAGGTGCTCTGCGGGTAGAGGCTGGCTGCCATGTGCTGTGAAAAGCTCCCTCCCAGGTGTGATAGCAATACAAAGTCAGGGCTGAGAACCAATGCTGTACAAGTGGTTCTCACATTGGGGGACTCAGAACCCTGGGGGGCTTTTTAATATCCCACTTCCCAGTTTCTGATTCAGCAGGGCTGGGCGGGGCCAGAGAATTTTGCTTTTCTAATAAGCTCCCAGGTCATGCTGCTGCTGCTGCTGGTGTTGTACCAGTTTCTCAACCTCAGCACTATTGATATTTGGGCTCATCATAGTGGGGACTGTCTTGTGCATTGTAGGATGTTTGGTGGCATCCTTGGCCTCTACTGTTAGATGCCAGTAGCATCTCCCCACACACTTGTGATAAGCAGAAGTTTCCCCAGACATTACTAAATGTCTCCTGGGGGCCCAAACTGACCCCAGTTGAGAATCGGTGGACTCTGCCAAACTATTGGTAATTCTCATAAGTGCCTCAGGGCCTTTGCACATGCTACTTTCTTCCTAAGTCTCTCTCTGATTACCTTTTGCTGGCTTGTCAGCTCTCCCAGCTTGGCCCCTGAGAGGCTCCTCTGACCATCACATGCCCACCACCCCACATAGCATCATCCCACTCTCCCCTGTCTCCATCCTGTTGCCCCGAGTATCCCTCCTACTTCTTCTGTCCAGGCCTCCATAATAGCACTCCATTTAGACCAGTTACCTACCCATTTGAACAGTACTTACTTAACAGTGAGGCACTTATTAACTTTTTCTCTTTATAAGTATAAGTCATTGTACATAATAGAAAATAAATGTACAGCAAAATTCCTCTCCATCCATTCAGCAAATATTTATTGTGCCCCTACTATGTGTCAGTATTATGCCAGGTGCTGAACATATGGAGGCAATTAACCATCATGTCATCCTTGGTACAGTGACTTACATATCATGGAACTGGGGGAAGACAAAATTATTCTTCTTTTTCTATTTCCCAGAGAAAGCGACCATTAACATTTTGCTGTATGTGCCTCCAGGATCGTTTCCCCATAAAATTTATACTTATACATATAAATATACATTTAAATAGTATGTATCTTTAAAATACAGTGCCAGACCCATATGTATTACCCTGTAACTTGCTTTCTTCACTTAATAATTTTTTTTCACTTGAGAATTGATTGTGAGCATCGTGTCACATCCATACATCTTCTATAAACTCACTCACAAAATACCAAGAAGAGGTGGGAGGAATTTTTCCAGGGCTCAGCTGTTCCAGGGCCAGTTATTTCTGTTCTTGAAAAGAAAGATGAGGACAGGTGTGGTTGTGGGTGGGAACAGAGGGAGCGCATCCTCGCTCAGTGTTGGCTGCCCCCTAAGATACAGCCCCTCCTATGCAGGATCTGCTCCCCTCCACATACACCCGAGGGCTCCAGCCACTCCTTCAAGGTGGGGGCTGTTATCCTCTGATGCGGGCATTATTGTTTTAATGGGGGACATTGAAGCAGGGAACACGAATGCCCCTGGGATGGGTAACGCACCCTAAGTAGACAGTTGTCTCGGTTACCAAGTTGGTTCTCAAGAGTCTAGCACTTGAATCAGAGATCCGAGAAGTAAAGGCAAAAAGTGTCAAAACTGGACTTCCAGCAGAAACTGGAATACAACACTATAAAGCAATTATACTCCAATAAAGATGTTAAAAAAAAACAACAAAACTGGGCTTCCAGAGCTCCTGAGCCCAGCCTCACCTGCTGTTAACTCCTCCCACCTCCAACTCCAGATCACCGCTTCAGCACTGATGCTCCCTCTGTCATTTTATACTTCTGGGTCTCGCATGTATCTTCCCCTCTGCCCGGACACGTTTTAGCCCAGAACTGGCTGATGAACTTCTAAGCCTTTTCCCACCACTGCTTTCAAATGTGGAGATCTGTGTCTAGTTATAAATCTGTACTGTGGAGGGGGAGGGGGAGAGGGAGGGAAAGAGAGAAGGAAGGAGGGAGAGAGAGAGACAGAGAGATATAGAGACAGAAAGAGATATCTAAAAGGATTGTTTACCAAAAAAATTTTTGAGTTATTATCCTTGGGGAGAGGGACTTTGGGATTTTACTTTCAATTTTGAATCTTAAAATTATTATTGTTTTAGTCCATTAATAAATGTAATTTTTCCAAAGAGCATATGACTATCACAAAGCAACATTCAGCGGTGACTCCCTTTCAGGACCCCTTTCCTCAGAATGTGCACACCTTACCCTGAGGTGGAGGGGCGAGGCCAGCCATGGGGAGTTGTCAGAGGACAGGGCCCGTGTCCCATCTGTCTCGGTCTCCAGTGACCTGCACAGAGACCGCCAGGACAGAATGAACCTTGTAAATGTCTGTTTAATGAACAGAGGAAGGAAACTCATTATAACACCATGTATCGTCCGGGTTAAATAAGGGAAAGGATTATTATAGCAATGATGCTGCAATGTACCCTCAATTAGGCACGGCCATGAGGAGTGTCTGCCACCAACTAAGGGATCATCGAGACACAATTGGACCCTCTCTGGAGCGCCGTTCACTTTGTTTGGTTGTATTTTAGTTGTTTGAGATTTCCTGCTCACCCCTGCCCTTTTTTTTTTTTTTTTTTTTCTTTTTTTCTTTTTGCGGTATGCGGGCCTCTCACTGTTGTGGCCTCTCCCGTTGCGGAGCACAGGCTCCGGATGCGCAGGCCCAGTGGCCATGGCTCACGGGCCCAGCCGCTCCGCGGCATATGGGATCCTCCCAGACCGGGGCACGAACCCGTATCCCCTGCATCGGCAGGCGGACTCTCAACCACTGCGCCACCAGGGAGGCCCAACCCCTGCCCTTTTTAAAAATTGTTTTGAGGGAAGGGGCACTGACTAACCTCTCGATTGTATTTGGTTGATGTTCATAATTAAACCAGTTGATATCTTTTTTTTAAATTAATTTTTACTGGAGTATTGTTGCTTTACAATGTTGTATTAGTTTCTGCTATATAGCAAAGTGAAACAGCTATATGTATACATATATCCTTTGGATTTCCTTCCCATTTAGGTCACCACAGAGCATTGAGTAGAGTTCCTTGTGCTATACTGTAGATTCTCATCAGTTATCTGTTTTATTTTATATAGTAGTGTATATATGTCAATCCCAATCTCCCAATTAATCCCACCCCCCCTCCCCCCTGGTATCCATACATCCATTCTCTACATCTCTGTCTCTATTTCTGCTTTGCAAATAAGTTCATCTGTATCATTTTTCTAGATTCCACGTATGAGCAATATTATACGATATATGTTTTTCTCTTTCTGACTTACTTCACTCTGTATGACAGTTTCTAGGTCCATCCACGTCTCTGCACATTGCACAATTTCATTCCTTTTTATGGCTGAGTAATATTTTGTGTGTGTGTGTGTGTGTGTGTGTGTGTATCACACCTTCTTTATCCATTCTTCTGTTGATGAACATTTGCTTCCATGTCCTGGCTATTGTAAATAGTGCTGCAGTGAACACTGGGGTGCATGTATCTTTTTGAATTATGGTTTTCTCTGGGGCCAGTTGATTTCCTAACAGAAGGGATGACCCTGCCATGAGCAGCGGTTCTCAAGGAGTGTTCCCTCGATGTGCAGCATCAGCACTGCTGCCTGGGAACTTGTTAGAAATGCAAATTCTTGGGCTGCCCCTCAAGCCTCTGAATCAGAAACTGGGGTGGGACCCAGAAATCTATGTTTCAACAAGTCGTCTGGGCGATCCTGTTGTATGCTCAAGGGTGAGAACCACTGACTCAGAGGTTAATCCTGTGGATTCTGGTGCTTTGCCTCAAATTCTGGGTGATGCCACTTTACTGGCTGTGTGTCCTTGGGCAAGTCCTCTCTGTGCCTCCGTGACCTCATCTGTAATATGAGGCATCACATCTCATAGGTGGTGAGGATGGGCTGAAACAATGTACGCAGAGCACTAGCACAGCACCCACACTGCATCCAAGCAAATGCTGCCTGTTGGCGTATTTCATGGAGTAGAAGCTGCCTTTGATTGTCAGATTCATTCAGATTTCGGATTGTGAATGTAGGGAAAAAGTTTGTCTTAAAACCGTGTTTTTCAAACTTCAGTGTGCTCACATATCACCTGAGATGTTGGAATGCAAAATTTTTTTTTTTTTTTTTTTTTTTTGCGGTACGCAGGCCTCTCACTGTTGTGGCCTCTCCCGTTGTGGAGCACAGGCTCCGGACGCGCAGGCTCAGCAGCCGTGGCTCACGGGCCCAGCCGCTCCGCGGCATGTGGGATCTTCCCGGACAGGGGCACGAACCTGTGTCCCCTGCATCGGCAGGCGGACTCTCAACCACTGCGCCACCAGGGAAGCCCTGGAATGCAAATTTTGACTGAGGAGGGCTGGGGCCAGAGATTCTGCTTTTCTAGCAAGCTCTCAGGTGAAAGGATGCAGCTGGTCCATGGACCACACTTTGAGTACGGATTGCATCTAGTATCTGGGGCTCATACTGGGCTCGCATGATGAGCTGGCAAGGTCGTGGGCTGGTCCTGGTGAGGCTGGCAGAGCAGGATGCAGGGCATTTTGACTATCCACCTCTGGCCAAAATTACAGTGATCTTTGGAGTGAGAACTGGAGATGTGAGTTTGAGCCCCTTCTGTGGCCACTTACCACTCTAGACCACATCCCTCCTATCTCCCACCCTCAACATCTTATCTGCCATGTAGACCACTCAATGCCCTTTCCTAGGGCAGGTGAGGAGAATCAAATACTCATTTTCTCAGAGAGTGATTTGATGACAAACTTTTCCTTGGAATCATGGATTTGCCAGAGTTTAAAAATAATGAAAAGAGATGGGAATTTAAAGGAGTCAGGGCAAGTTGATGCTGATGGAAGATGGCGGGTTATTACTGTTACTGTTATCATCATCAGTGTTATTGGTGCGGGTGATAAGCCCTGGGCTGGGGCTCTCCCTCTACCACCAGCCTCAGGGATGTTCCACTCTTAGAGTCGCACTGGAATTCTGTGGGCTCCAGGGGACCCCGTCGGGCCAGCCTTCTGGGTGGGCTCAGTCCACTGAGGGCTGTACAGAGGGAGCCCCGAAGCCTCAAATCCTTATTACAGCTCTTATCCTTTTCACAGCTACTCTCAGATTTGGAGACACCGCTCACTTCCAAGGGGACGGGACAGGGCTGGAGAGAAGAGGGGTCATGCAAGCTCATTTCCAGAGTAAACAAAGAACACTATGGGGGAGAGGAAAAATGCCTCCTGCTCCCCCTCTCCTGACACATGTGCACAGAACACACACACACACACACACACACACACACACACACACATATACTGCCCCAGCCTGCATGTCACCATCAATCAGCTCCCTCCCCCTTGCTGTTTGCAGGCAGAGTTCCCTACAGATGTGCTGAGGGGGGTGGGCTGGAAGAAGGAGAAGAAGGTGGAGCTGGAGGCTGGGGAGGGAGGGGAGGCAGAGATATCCTCAAAGAGTTAAAACCTTGCCTTGCCAGACTGTGAATTCGCCTCGACTCTCCCCCACCCCCCTCAATCCAGCCAAACAACAGCTTGACATTTTCCATCCTTCACGAGAAAGACAAAGACAGGAAGATATTCCCATGATCCCTTTCTGCATGCCTAACCGTGAGCTCAGGTGCCGTGGTGTTGCCCTGCGCCGGCCCCATCAACGTGAAGGGCGAACTCATCCCTTCTGCATCTTTTTCTCGCCACCGCTTGATTAATTGGCTGACTACTACGCGGGCAGAATACCTAATGCCTCTCCTTCCCCTGTTCTTCCTTCACAGGTTTTTTTTTTTTCCTCCTTTGCTCCATTTACATATACTTTATATTCCATAATTTTCACCCAAAAAGAAAAAAAAAAAAAAAAGGGGAGCGGGCCCATCTCAGTAATTTGATGTAATGACGGCATGTCACCAAAAAGAGGAATTAGAAAAATCTGTAGGTATTTAATTTATTCTTGTTTTTTTCAAGTAGATCTCTCTGAGAGGAACATTAATATTCATGGACCAGGAGAAAAAAGTATCCTCAATAGGAAAATTCCAGATTTTTTTAGGGGGGAGGGAGGCAGCTAAATTCAATGCATTTTTAAGCACCATTATTTAACTAATAGCGCTCGAGTCCCTCTGGTCTCCGTTCCTCCCCTTCAATGAAAATAAGCGGGTTTTAGTTTGCCTCCAAGGGCTGTGTGTGTTGGGCTGACACCCACGCAGCTGAAACAGAAAAACTGGGTTCTGTGTTTTCCTCCCCTCCTGGGAAGACTCGAATAAAGAAGAAAAACATAAATAAAGGCCTTTTCAGAGTCCCCAGGCTGGAGTTTTGAGCTCCTCTGGTCTCCCCCACTGGCTGTAATCATGTTCTGATGGCTCTATGGGCAGGAAGATTTCCCCGAGGTTTCCAGCAAGGCCACCCTCTTCTTATTAACTTGGGTTCAGGTTTTGGGCTGTTAATTAACTACTTGTTTATCAGAGTAAGTGTTGAGTTAAACCGTAATCATAATCATTACAGGTGAAGCAGGGGGGAAAAAGACCCCAAAGCATCAGAAAGATGCCTGGAGTATGAGAACTGAGTGGAAACAGATTTTCTCTCTGGGGCAGGTCTTTGCAAAGGGTCTTGGGGTGGTTGGCCCTCCCAGGGATGGTGATGTTTGTGGGGGCCCAGGACCTGAGCTGGTCTAGTAGGAAGGTGGATTCTCAGCCATGAGGACCATGTCTGGGACACAGATGCCTATCCCCATTTTAATCGATGGGATTGGAAACATATCTGAGCTTCTGGGCCTGGGTACAAGCCATTTAGCCATTTCCCTGTTGTGGCAATAATAATAATTACCAATACCACATATCATTATTTTGTCTTTATATACATTAAACTTTTTAAGTACAATTTTAAAGGTTACTTTCCATTTACAGTTATTACAAAATATTGGCTTTATTCCCTGTGTTGTACAGTACATCCTTGAGCCTGTCTTATACCCAGTAGTTTATACCCCCCACTCCCACACCTCTCTGTGGCCCCTCCCCACCCCACTGGTAACCGTTAGTTTGTTCGCTCTATCTGTGAGTCTTCTTCTGTTTTGTTATATTCACTAGTTTGGTGTTGTTTTTTTTTTTAATCCCACATATAAGTGATACCATACAGTATATGTCATACAGTATTTGTCTTTCTCTGTCTGACTTATTTCATTTAGCGTAATGTCCTCCGAGTCCATCCATGTTGCTGCAAATGGCAAACTTTCATTCTTTTTTATGTCTGAGTAGTATTCCATTGTGGATAGATAGCATTTTCTTTGTATTTTTACATTGAGGTAAAACTCACATACAATAAGCTGCACGAACACTAAGTGTATTAAGTGTAATATGGATGAATATTTTACCCAGATTCATACTCTACCCAAATCAAGACTCAGAACATTCCCAAAGCCCCCAGAAAGCTCTCATGTGTTCCCTTCCAGTCATACAGGCTGCTTCAAGGACAGACACTTCTCTGACTTCTTGGACTACCAATGAGTTTTGCTGGTTCTTGAACTTCCTCTAAGTGGAACCATACAGCATGCACTCTTTTGTGTCCAGACTTCTTTCTCAAAATCCAGAGTTTTGGAGATTGGTCCACATTGTGATATGTAACGGTAGTTCATTCTTTTTATTGCTGTGCCGTGTTCCAGCATATAAATAAACCAGAATCCAATCAGCCACTCTCCTGTCCATGGCCATATGGATGGTTTCCGGTTTGGGCTATTCTGAATAACGCTGGCATGCACATTCGTCTACATGCCTTGTGGGGGACATAAGCCCTCCTTTCTCCTCAGCATATACCCAGGCATGGAATATCTGGTCATAGGGTAAATGTACTTTCAGCTTTAGTAGAAACTGCCAAACTGTTTTCAAAGTGCCTGCATCCACTTTTACATACCTACCAGCAGTGCCTGAGATTCTGGTCACTCCATATTTTCACCAAATCTTGGTAGCGTTGTCATTCCTTTTAATTTTAGCCGTTTTCATGGGTGTGGAACAGGAGGAGACCTTGGCAGACACTCAGCAGGGAGAAAACAGGAGATGCTAACTCAGAGCGATACTGAGAGAGGGAATTGGGAAGGCAGTGAGACAGAGAAAGAGGAAGAGAGACAGGAAGAAGCAGAGAAATGCAGGTGGAAACCCAGAGAGACAGGTGAATGAAGGGAGAGAAAAGACCCAGGAACAGAGAGGAGAGAAGGAAAGAGAGAAAGAGGAAAGAAGAGAAAAAGGAAAAGGAAAACAGGGGAACGGCAGAAGCTGAGAAGGAAAGGGGTGATGTGAAGGGAGGAGAGAAAAGCAGGGGGAGAGGAGGGAGCTGAGAGCAACCCTGGGCGTCGGCCCTGGGAGGGGGGCGAGTGCAGAGATGGGTCTCTTGGTATTTTATGAAACATGTCCTTTTTTCTTTCTTATTTTAAAAGTGCTTCTTGGTATTTTTATGTTTATATATTTTAACTTGGGCCTGGCTTCATGGAAAATACATGAGGAGTAAGTGGTTTCTGGGAATGTTTTATACATGACTGGAGAATTGGGAGGATGCACGGGGTGGGCAGGAGGGATGGAGGGCGTGGACCACTCCCTCCTTGTGTCTCCCCGGCAGGGCTCCCATGGTGGGCGCAGCAGGCAGGTGGTCAGAGCTGCTGGCTCTTCCCTCGAGGTTACAGGGTGGTGGACAAGTTGGTGTGGCCAGGATCCACCAGCCCTCTGACCAGGCAATCCACGTCCCCTCCTCCAAGCCTCAGTTTCCTCCTCTGCAACTTGGCATGCTAGTACTGCCTGCTTGGAGGTGTGGTGGGCTGATCTGACCTTGTCCAGGGGAAGGCCGCAAGGTGAACTTTCTGAGTGACAGGGGTTCTCCAGGCCAGTGCTTGTCACACTTGGCCGTGTACCTGGGGATCTTGGTAACAGGCAGATTCAGATTCAGCAATTTTGGGGTGGGGTCTAAGATTCTGCATTTCCAACCAGCTTCCAGAGAATGTGGCTGGTCTCTGGACACAGGGCACTAGGAATGCTTGGGCCATCAGTGGCTTAAAGGAGAGCATGAGAAGCAAAAGGACCATCTCTGGAGTTAACAAGACTCAAGAGAAGTGCAGCCCTGGGCTTCAGGAATTCTTCCCTTACCCAGACCGAAGAGAGCTAGGGGTAAGTGATGTGAGCTCCGTCTGTTCTTTTACTTTGCCCCCACCTGCCATGCTCCACTCTTAAGGACTCGATCTTCTGCAACCAGAAATGCTTCCTCATCCAATAACACAGTGATTCTTAAATTCTTTGAGGGGGAGAGAGACTTAAAATGCCTTTGGACAATCAGGTGAAAAATTGCATACTCTCCCAAGGAACAATGCACGTTCCCACTGTTCTGCGTACAATCTCGGTGTCCAGGCCTCAGTTCAAGAACATGGGCCTACAGTCACTGCCTTCATGGAAGCTTCTACCCAGGTTTGCCCTAAACAGCATCAGCCCCTCCCCTGAGACTGGCCTCCCTGGGACTCAGGCCTTTGTTCCATCACGTAGACATGTCATCTGTTTGTGTGTCTTTCTCCTCCACTGGTGTCTGGATACAGGAAGGAAGAATTGTGCTTGTTTCTGTCCCCTGGAGCCCAATGCAGGAGCTGGCCCAGGAGGCCCCTTGGGAAATGTTAAATGCACTAGCAGGCATGTCTCCTTCTGTAAAGTCCACTGTTGGAGGGTCACGGTGGAGTGGGAACCTTCTAGAGCTTTTCTACTAGACGCTAGACCTTGTCTCTTTGCAAGGATGAAGGCAGCCTCCAGCAGAAGTGTGGATTTGGGGTAAGGAAGGCAAAGGCTCCAAACAGACAACCCACTCTTTCCTAAGGAGCATAAAGTTTTATAGTATCCTGAGCATCCTTCATGCTCTAGTTGGCAGGGGAAGCTGGACCTAGTAGAAAGAACCGAACTGAGAGAAGTGAGGAGTGGGTTCCTGTTATGGGCTGAGTTATGTGCCCTCAAAATTCCTATGTTGAACCTGCAACCCCTAATGTGACTGTATTTGGAGATGGGGCCTTTAGGGAGGTCATTATGGTTAAATACTAAATGAGGTCATAAGGGTGAGGCCCTGATCCAATAAGACTGGTGCCTTATAAGAGGAAGAGTCATCAGAGAGCTGACTCTCTCCCCGTGTGCACACAGAAGAAAGGCCACGTGAGGACACAGCGAAAAGGTCGCCATCTGCAAGCCAGGAAGAGAGCTCTCACCAGAACTCAACCCTGCCAACACCTTGATCTTGGACTTCCAGCCTCCAAAACAGTGGGGAAATAAATTTCTGTTGTTGAAGCTGCCCAGTCTGCAGTATTTTGTTATGGCAGCTAGATCAGACTAAGACAGTTCCCATCCGTGCTCTGTCACTGGCCACCAGTGTGGCCTAGGACAGGTTGCTTCCCGTCTCTGGGCCTCAGTTTCCTTATTCATAAGTTGGGATTGGGACGATGAAGCATGGGATGGGGAAATCTTCAAGGTTTCTTCCAATTCTGAGAGTTTTGAGCTCTGAAGATGCTCTCCAAGAAGGCTATGATTGGGCTTCCCTGGTGGCGCAGTGGTTGAGAGTCCGCCTGCCGATGCAGGGGATGTGGGTTCGTGCCCTGGTCCGGGAAGATCCCACATGCCGCGGAGCGGCTGGGCCCGTGAGCCATGGCCGCTGAGCCTGCGCGTCCGGAGCCTGTGCCCCACAATGGGAGAGGCCACAACAGTGAGAGGCCCGCGTACCGCAAAAAAAAAAAAGAAGGCTATGATTTATGTCACAGATGTGCAGGAGAAAAACAGTTGCATGGGAGTCAATGGGAGTCAATTTTCTCTTGTAAATAGGGTCTTTTTTTTTTTTTTTTTTTTTTTGCTGTACGCGGGCCTCTCACTGCTGTGGCCTCTCCCGTTGCGGAGCACAGGCTCCGGACACACAGGCTCCGCGGCATGTGGGATCTTCCGGGATAGGGGCACGAACCCGTGTCCCCTGCATCGGCAGGCGGACTCTCAACCACTGCGCCACCAGGGAAGCCCTAGGGTCTTTTTTAAAAGCACTCTAGGGAGAAAAGTAGAAACAAACATTTCTAGAAGGCCTACTATGAGGCAGAAAGCACTCTGTGCAAACCTGGTTTCATTTATCTCCTTACGCTAAACTTTACTTACCTTGCAAATATATTATAATCCTAAAATTTTTTTTAAAATACGATGTTTTGTTTCACAAAGAAAGGAACTGAATGCTCCAGAGGAATATGTGGAAAATACAAAACATAAGATGTAAAAGGGAAAATAAACCATTCCTCCAATAGGTATTTATTGAATACCCACTATGTGCCAACCACTATACAAAAACTGGGTTTCTAACCAGCTTTTAAATATATAAAATCTCTGTAAGCATAGATTCTGTAACATTTAGATTGTGCAGTTTTCTTTAAATTTCTGTTATATTCATTTTGATGTTGTAATGCAGCTAGTTCTTAATAAGCCCACCACTTTCAAGTCAGCTTTCTTTTTCCTGAATTTAAAAGTAGCACATATGTTAATTGAAGAAGATGTGGACATTATGTGCACGTGAAAAGAAAGAAATAAAGATTGCTTGTAAGCCACCACCCAGGCTGTTTCCTATTTATGCATCCAGACTCTCAACACATAAGAGTATAACCTGCTTCTACCTTCCTTCATGGGGCCCCCAACTTCCTATTCATTCCCCACTGCCCCCCACCACAACTACCAGACTTATACACACTATGACGTAGAAAGCTACCTGAGGTCAATAATTTCTGTCTATATCACTGCTTTATATTTAGCACCTAGAACAGTGCCTGGCACACAGTGGATGCTCCATAAGTAACAAATATTTTATGTAATGTAAAGAATGAAGGAAAACTGGGTTATCGAGAACATGCAGTTGTATATTCTGCTTTTCAGAAAGCATCAATGTGTCATAAGTGTTTTCTAGTATTATGAAACACTCTACTGTACTATAACTGTAATATAACTGCTCTGCGGCATGTGGAATCTTCCCAGACCAGGGCTCGAACGCTTGTCCCCTTCATAGTATCCCATCATATAGATGAATCATAAATAACTTCTTTAATCTCATCTTGCAGCTGTCCAAATAACATCTCCAGAAGATCCTGGCAGCTGTTCTTTGCACACTTTGTGATAATTTTCTTGGGATAAATTTCCAGAAGTGAAATTGATGGGTCAAAAAGCAACATATATAATGGAATATTATTCAGCCATAAAAAGGAATGAAGTATTGATGTATAGTATAACATGGATGAACCTAGAAAACAATGCTAAGTGAAAGAAGCCAGATACAAAAGATCACATATTGCACGTTTCCATTTATACGAAAATCCAGAATAGCTAAATCCATAGAGAGAGAAAGCAGATTAGTTGTTGCCAGGGGCTGGGAGGTGGGGGTTAGGGGAGTGATTGATTAATGAGTATGGGATTTTCTTCTGGGGGTGTTGAAAATGCTTTGGAACTAGATAAAGGTCATGGTCGCACAGCATTGTGAATGTACCAAATGCCACAGAATTGTCTGCTCTGAAAAGCTTTATTTTATGTTATGTGAATTTTGCCTCAATTAAAAAACTAAAGCAGACACAGTTTCAAGGCCATCTTGCTATACTGATTCATGCATTCAGCAACAATGCATTTGAGTGATCATTTCCTCAAAAATTCAGTAGCACTGGTGAGTTTCTATAAACCTGGACAGGTTTACAGACAAAATATATTGATTATCAGTGATATCAGTTTTCCTTTTCTCACTGGACTGAATGGATATTTATATCCTACTTATATATTTATCTTTGCAAGTCATCTCAGAGTGTTGGTCTTACTGATTTGCAAGTATGCATTTTCCACTGATGGTATTAACCCTTGTCATGTATGTCTCAGATTTTATATCCTTTTATTATTTTGCCTTTTAATTTTAACATAATTCTAACCTTTAAATTGCTGCTAGTCTACCAGATAGTGACTACCACACTGTCCCATGGCTAATCATCTCCCTGGTGATTGCCTACCAGATATTCAGTCCCACTCCCACCTTTTCCTTCCTGATACAGTCCAAATTCACCATCCTTGTCCTGCAAGGTAACCTACCGCCAGCTTCACAGGTGGGCCCTGACTGACCATGCCAATCACAGTCACCCCATTTGTCTTTTCAGGGTTGGTTAAGACCTGGGTGCACAGCACAATCACAGGTGATGAGATATAGGAGCTTCTGGGAAAGGTTGATTGACTGTTGTTGTTTATTTTTTTTAAATAAATTTATTTATTTATTTTTGGCTGCATTGGGTCTTTGTCGCTGCACACGGGCTTTCTCTAGTTGCGGTGAGCAGGGACTACTCTTTGTTGCAGTGCGCGGGCTTCTCTTGTGGTGGCTTCTCTTGTTGCGGAGCACGGGCTCTAGGCGCGCGGGCTTCAGTAGTTGCAGCACCAGGCCCTAGAACATGCGGGCTTCAGTAGCTGTGGCATGTGAGCTCAGTAGTTGTGGCTCACAGGCTTTAGAGCGCAGGCTCAGTAGTTGTAGCACACGGGCTTAGTTGCTCTGCGGCATGTGGAATCTTCCCGGACCAGGGCTCGAACCCATGTCCCCTGCACTGGCAGGTGGATTCTTAACCACTGCACCACCAGGGAAGTCCTTGATTGACTTTTATAAAGAGGCATTCATGAGACATTGCCCCTGTTCTTTCTCTGCAGGTGGCTTGATCAGAGAGTGATGCCAAGACTTCTGTAGCCATCTTGTGTCCATGAGGAGAGCCAGACCAGGGACAAAGTGGACATGCAGGGATGGACACAGAGGAGTAGATCCAGACCCCTGGAGGCATCCCATCAGTGCACCCTCCCCCTGGGCTTCCCATGAGGTGAGATAATAGATGTCCTGAGCCTTGCAGGCATCCAAGTTGGTTGCCTATTACCTGCAGCTGAGACTATCCTAAACCACCAAACTCCATTTAGAGACAGCTATTTCCTTGTTTGCTTTTTTAAAAAATGTATAAACCAACCACTCCCATAAATGCTTTTTTTTTTTTTTTTTTTTTTTTTGGCGGTACGCGGGCCACTCACTGTTGTGGCCTCTCCCGTTGCGGAGCACAGGCTCCGGACGCGCAGGCTCAGCGGCATAGCTCACGGGCCTAGCCGCTTGGCGGCATGTGGGATCTTCCCGGACCGGGGCACGAACCCGTGTCTCCTGCATCAGCAGGCAGACTCTCAACCACTGCACCACCAGGGAAGCCCCCATAAATGCCTTTTTAAATAAAACTTTTTCTGTAATTTGACACGTATCCTCAGATTAACATTCCCAGAAGTGGAATTATAGGATGAGGGAGTATTAATTTTTAAAGTTGCTTCATTCACATTTTCATTTGCCTTCCAGTTGGCGGCTCTACAGGCTTAATCAGTCTCCCAGCCAGAAATTAGGGAACAGGGGTTTGAACCAAGGCCTTCTGATATCACATGCAAAGTTAGATATTAAAGGAGAGCTGGCCTTTAGTCCTGATTAAGTTCCTCCAAATCTGAAATCGTGGGTAATGAATTCCCTTTGCCTGAATAAAGCATCCCCTGGGGAGCCAAACCTGGCTGTCATGCTTTTCTGTGCCTTTCACTTCATTATGGAGAATTCTAGAATGTCAGGATTGGGGAGGACTTTAATGGTCCGAGTTGGGGTGGGGTGGGTCAAGACCCCCATTGCTAACCTTGTGAAATGTATGGACCGTCTCTTAGAAAAGTTTATGCCCATCTGTATTAGTGCCCGGGGGCTGCTGTAACAAAGTACCGCAAACAGGGTGGATTAGAACAACAGAAATGTATTGTCTCACAGTTCTGGCGGTGGGAAGTCTGAAATCAATGTGTCAGCAGGTTGGTGCCTTCAGGGGTGGGGAGGGAGAATCTGTTCCATTGCTCTCTCCATCTTCTGGTGGCCTCAGGCGTTCCTTGGCTCATAGGTGGCCTTCTCCCTGTATCTTTGCGTCATCTTACCTCCATCTGTGTCTGTGTCCAAATTCCCCCTTTTATAAGGACACGGTCCTCTTGGATGAGGGCCCATCCTCATGATTCATCTTAACTCAGTCATTTGCAAAGACCCAATTTCCAAATAAGATCACATTCACAGGTCCTGGGGGCTAAGACTTCAGCGTCTTTCAGGGGGACACAATTCAACCCATAACACCACCCAAACACGTGAGATTGTGCATAAAATATCAGGGGTAATGAACTCACTAAGGTTTATCTAGGGACCCCCAAGATGAGACTGTATTCTATTATGACCTCTTCACTTTAGAGTGAAAGATGAGAAAAAAAGTGAAGGGAAAACCGAGGCCCAGAGAGGGAAAGGCGCGGCTCCAGGTTCTTACCGCAGTCGTGGGGATGTGCCAGGACTGGAGCCCACATCTCTTTGGCTTTCACATGGCATCTCACCAGGATCCCAGCCCTCGATAGGCCCAGTCTTCTGGCAGCCACAGATCCTGAGCCAAGCTGTAAAGGGACAGGTGGCCAGACTTTGAGGGAGGTAGAGAGGAGCTGGCAGGGACTGGGAGTGCCTGCCAGGGTCCACCCCTTCCCTAGCAGACAAAGGAGGCTAGAACATTGGGAGTCAGAGCGCAGGAATGGGGCCCATCCCAGGGAGGCCAGAGCTTGTGAAAATTGATGCAGGTCATGGAAAGCGTGGGAGAGGAAGCTCGCTCCCATTGCAGACTCTTCAGGGTGACGATAGGGTGGAACCTGGCTTCAGTTCCCATTGGCAAGGCCCCTGGACATTTAAGGGGGCAGCCAGGAGGGGGCCGAGGAGCCCTCCTCTCTGCTGCCTGTGCCAGCTGCCCATCCATAGGAAGCCAGAGTGTCAGCCCTCCTGCCCCCCGATGCCAGCCCAGAGGTGCCAAGGCACCAGGCACAGCAAAGCCAGCTGGCAGTTTATCGCAGACCCAGTGGCCCGACCGGCCTACCCGTCTGCTTCTCACTGCCAGCTGCATGCCTGTGTGAGGGGGGGCCGGCAGCCCATCCAAGTGGCCGAGGTGCCAGCCACTAGGTGCTTGGGGCCAGCTGGCAAGCTGGCAGGACTGGCCAGCGTACCCATCTGCCAGCCGGTGCCAGATGAACGTGCAGGGGAACTGGGCCCGGGGACCTTGGGGTGCCAGCCCGCCTGGAGTTCCAAGGCAACGGAGGCCCTGGCTCTCCTCTTCCCTCTCTCCCACACCGCCTCATGAAGTCTGAGATGTTGCTAACAAAGGCCCTAAGTAAAGGCATGGGGAAGCATGGAGGGGCATGGATGGTTAGGAACACAGGACCCCAGAACCATAACATCACAGGATGTTAGAAGCCCAGCAGATCCGTGGTTAAGAACATGGACTCTGGGATTGGACAGCCTGGATCTAAATCCCAGCTCTCACACTAATTAGCTGCGTGATCTTGGATAGGCCACTTAATTGCTTGTAGGCTCAGTTTTCTCATCTATAAAATGGGAAAGTAGCACCTGCTTCACTGGGTTAAAGTGAGGATTAAATAAGATGGTTATATGACCCTTAGAATATGGTAAACACTCAGTACAAGGTGATTATTATGATAGATTCTATTATTAGAATCAAAAGATTAGAGTGTTTGAACTCAAATGGGCTTCAGATATCATCTGGTCCAATTTCATCATTTTTAAGCTGGGGAACCAAGGCCCAGATTGGGGAATTGTTGGATTATTCAGGTCACAATCAAACAGTCGGTTTAAAAAATGGGCAGAGAGAGTGGGGGGAGGGGGAATTGGAGGAAGGTGGTCAAAATGTACAAACTTCCAGGTACAAGATAAGTAAGTCATAGGGACATAGTGTGCAGCATGGTGATGATAGTTAACAATGCTGTTTGCATATCTGAAAGTTGCTAAGAGGGTAGATCTTAAAAGTTCACATCGCAAGAAAAAAAATTAAAAACTATGTGTGGTGATGGATGTTAACTAGACTTACTGTGGTAATCATTTTGCTACATAAACATACATCAAATTACTATGCTGTGCACCTAAAACTAATACAGTGTTATATGTCAGTTATAGACCAATTTAAAAAATGTAAAAAAAGGTCACAATCACACAGACATCATTTGGGGTACAGGGACTAGATTCCAGGTCTCCTGACTCTCCCTGGTCCTTTGCCACGAAAAACTCACCTGAATTAGGGGAGGTGATGGCAAGGTAGGGAGGGGCCTCCCTGTCCTGCCTCAACCCACCTAGATGCCCCGAATGCCTGGCTACTACCCTCCACACTTAGCCCTCCTATTGCACTGCCTGATGTGTGAGCTTGTGTTTGCCAACACATACATGTGTGTACATGTGTCTCTGAGTGTTGCCATATGCCCTTGTGTGTCCACTGTGTCCTGTCTCCAAAAGACAAAAATCTTAAGGGCAGGTCCCATGTCTTATTCAGGAACACCTCAGCTATCCCTTTCCACAGCTCACCTCTCTGGAAGCCTCAGATACCCAGAAAGCCTCTGGGCATCCCTGAGCCCCTGTGCTGAGAACAGTACCTGTCACGTAGCTGGAGCTCTATAATCTTGTGATGAATGAATGAATGAATGAATGAATGAATGAAGCAGATGGAGCCTTTGTTTGGCCTGGCACAGCTCTTTGAGTTTGGTGAACCAGGACTCTTACTGTCCACCCGCCAACCAATAACAGCAAGGATATTAGTGCTGTAAAATCTTCATCTTAACCAGCAACTCTTGACTCTCACTCAGAGCCTAGTTACTCTGATTTTGCACACAGTATTAACAAAGGTAGTTAGCTGGCCTGGTCTGCAGGTTGGATGCAACAAATAGAAGGGAGAGGGAAGCAAACAGCTGCAGGTAAAAGCAGATAAAGGTGGCTGTGGGTGCCTTCGTGGGCTAGGGAGAGAAAGGACTGTTTGGAAGAAGCCTCACTAATGTCAAAACCAGAGCACTCTGGGGCCACTCTGTGTGTGGGAAACACCCCTTGTGCAGACCCTTTCATCTCTCTGGAAACTTAGTGATGCTCATAATGATAGATCTGAGATTCAGTTCAAGGGCCCCCATCCAAAGTATCAAAGAACAGAGTGAGTTTTGCAGAGATTTCCATCCAAAATGTAATTTTCAAAACGGTAATTAAAGAGAGGTGATCTTCCATCAACCAGAAAACTTGGCTTTCTCAAGCAACTTGGTCAGGGAAGGTTACATGCTGCTGGGATCCACTGCTCTTTGTGTGGACAGAGCTGACAATTAGAGAACTTAAGGGAAGCAAAGGGAGAGGGGAAGGTGTGGGGGAGATCAGTCAAAACGGCTTTTCATCCTGAACGTGAATGTTAACACTCCCTCACTACGCATGTGAAGGAATGGGCAGTGTTCAAAAGTATTTTGCATCCATTATCCTTCACCTCATTTATTGGGCTTCTCGTCTCCCAAAGAGGAGACACGTGCACATGCAGAAACACAGACACACACACACACGGATGTGCACCCATACGTAAGGACACACACTCATTCACATCCTTATGTACACACAGACATGCACACACACATATTCAGATGCACATGTGCCACATACATGTGTAGATGTGTATATACACAAACACACATGCACTTACATACATTTACACACACAGATACACATGCATACACAAAAGCACAGACGCAGGCATGCACACGTGCTGGCTGGTGTGCACCCATACACGAGGTACACATACGTGTAGACATGCATATACACAAAAACACATGCACTTACATCTCTTATCCACTTTTGACAAATGAATGGTGTGACATAGAGGTGAAGGGACTTTCCAAGGCAGGCAACTGGGTTCAAGTCCACCTCTGTCCAACTGCACAGCTTGCGCTGTTTTCACAATACCTTTCTTCTGCTAATAGCAGAGGAACCAAGGAATTGAGGAAGGATTGTTTTTAAAGAGTTTGCCCAAAGTGCATCTTCTGAGAACCATCTGCCTCTCCAAGCACCTCCGTTTCACTGTTCCATGATTCTAGGAGGGCAGAGGTAGCTGCACCAGGTCAGAGAGGAGAGAATTCTGAGCTGCATGAAATATGAGACCACCGTGAAGGGAGGATGCCTCCAGTTGCTGGCCGCTGGAAGATGCCTCAAATGCCCCCATGCCTAAGCTATGTAGTTTCATGGGCTCTTTGGTGGGCACTGCACATAGCCTTACAAGTCTCTGCAAATTCCAAAAGCACCATGGGGTTGAGGAAAGTGCCTTAGCTGGGGACCAGGAGACCTGGGTTCTAGTCCTATCTCTGCCCCTCACTTGCTGCCTGTTCTTCCCTGCTCTGTTCTTAAGCTCTGCCTCTGCTCACTGAGGAGGGTTGGACTTGGAGAGACAGTGGAGAACACAAGATGAAGGTTTAAGACTCAGCTCCATGGCTTACAAGATTTGCAACTTGAAGCAACTCATTTAATATCCTGAGCCTCACTTTCCTCATTTATGAAATAGAAATGACACTACTAATTGGGCAGCTGCCATTTACATGTTCCTGGCATGTTCCAGGCAACGGAAACTGCAAGTGCAAAGGCCCTGTGGCACCTGCTTGGTGCTCATGTTCACCACCTCACTGATGAAGGGCCCGACTGTGGGCCACCTCCCGTTGCTGATGATGAGGAAGAAGACCAGAGTGGTCACGTGGCTTGCTTGAGGTTGCAGAGCTACCTGATGGCAAAGCAAAGACTGGAACCAACCAGGACTAGAATGAGGAAAGCATTGGGCACAAAATTGAAAGGAGGGTATCAAAAATCCCCGTAGTCGAGGTAAAAGACCAACCAACAAACAAAACGCTTCAGTGAAGTCTTTTTTTAAAAAGCGAAAGTTAAGGCAAACCAATCTCTGATGAACAAAATACCAAAATTTTAAACAAAGACAGAATTAGAATTACTGATTTTCCCTTTTGCCTCAAGGACCAATGTGACTCACATGGCACTTTATTTAAAATGTTTAGACTTTGTCCATCGTGGATTTTTGTTTGCATTAAATTTGAATTTTTAAAATATTGCACTAAAATGTTTATCTTGATCATTCAATTTTTTGGTGCCCCTTAAATTCTGTGCCAGAGGTAAGTGCCTCACTTGCGTCACCCTAGTCCCAGCCCTACAGGACTTGCTCTGCCAACCTGGATGCCTTGCTCCTTCCCTATGGCTATTCACTCACTCATTCATCGACTCATTTGTTCAGTCATTCAGCATATATTTTGGATGCCCATGATTCCAGGAGCCAGAAAAATAGCAGTGTACAAGATAATCATGGTTTCTGCCTTCCTGGCATGGACCGTTTAATTTTAGCAACAGATGTGGATGAAATAATCTCCTAAACAAATGTACGAGTAGATACGTGGCAGTTGCAGCAAAGGGAACTAACGGAGGTGTTGACCAAGAATGGCGATCAGGGCAGGCTTCCTTGAGGAAGCAGTGTTTGGATGAGATGGAGTTAACCAGGTGAGAATGGGTTGAAGGCGTGTGGCTAAGAGCGTTCCAAGCAGAGGGAGGGCAGATGCAAAGGCCCTTTGTGGCAAAAGCAAGAGTGTGGAGGGTTCTAGAAACACAAGAGGCCAGTGCAGCAGCATGCTGAGAGCCAGGAACAGTGTGGGACAAAACAAAAATGGAGAGGTAGGCAGGGTCTGAAGATGCAGTGGGGAAGGATCTGATCTCCAGCCCAAGGGCAGTAGGAAGCCTGGAGGATTTGGAGCTGGGGAGTGACATGATTAGGTTTGTTCTTTGGGGTGATCCCCCTGGTTGGTTGCTGGATGGAATGTATTTTGGTGTTATATATGGAACCCAGACTCCCTAGTTTTCTAGTCTGGCTTCCCCCTTTCTTGCTGTGTGACCTTGGGTAAGTCATATAGCACTTGCCTTCTCTGTGTTTCAGTTACTCATCTGTAAAATGGGATACCAGTCTCTCAGTGTTGTTAGGATTACATGAGATTATAAGTGTTGGTCTCTACAATAGGCCTGACGCACAGCAAGCACTCTATAAATGTTGGCCATAATTATTATTACCGAGAATGGATTTTAGGGGACAAAATAGAAGATAATAAGAAAGCAGACACTTCCCTCATCCCGGGGGCGGTGCAGCCTGGGCTCTTCTGCCTGAAGCCCGCCGCTCCCTTATTAGAAAGTGGCTTTTCTTTCTGCCACACGCTCTACGGAGGAGAGGGCATGGTGGAGGCTACAGGAACGCTGTGAAGGTCTTAAAAGGAATTATACCCTGCATAAAAATATTCACTCCAGTGGAGGGCCTTAAACCATTCCCCTGGGCATTGAACAGTGACTGAGCGTGTATTACTGTGCATTTAAGGTGATGGCAGCCGCCCAAGGTCAGAGAGAACCGGCAGGGAAGTGTTTAAGCATAGAAGTTCCCCTAAATAGTAGCATCCTTCCTCTAGCCGTTCCTCTCCCCCACCCGCCAAGTGCCTGACCTGTTGTCCTCCATATCCACAACCCCAGGAATAATGAACAGTCCCTGAAATTCCTCAGGGAGCTGAGGGAAGGGAAGAGGAAAGAGAACAGGTCTGGGCTGGGAGCAGGAGTGGGTCCAGATCTTACCCTATTGTGGTCTGGAAGGACTCACTTAAAACCTCTGACCTCAGCATCATCATCTGTAAAGTGGGAGCCAGGCACCTGCTTAGTTCTAATTTCTGAGAAAACTAAATGAGGAACTCCAGCCTGGAAGGCCATATACAGAGTACTCAAAAATGATCATTTGTCCTTTCTTGGAGCTTCCTTCCTTCCTATTTTTTTTTTCTTTCCTAAATTCTAAATGACTTTACTTCTTGGCAAGGTAAACAAGCTCCCCAGGCCTTGAGTTTCCTCATCTGTAAAGTGGGTACAGTAACAGGAAGAACTTACAAGTTGTTTGGAGGGATTAGTGAAATGTTTGGAGCTATTGCACGCTGAGATGGGAGACTGAGTCTCACCTGTTTTGATGGTTTTTGTCTTTTCACAGCAGAGGGTGGCAGTGGGGACCGGTAGACTCTTCCCCTGCTTGCATCTGGGCACTGTTCTGCCTCTGGTAGCAGCACTGTGGAAGCATAGTAGCCTTAATTCTGGACCTTATTGGGTCCATGAATCCTCTGCATTTGAACACCCAAAATCAGCATATTTTTAAAGTGGGTCCTGGCACCCTAAGGACTAAGGAGTGTCTTGTCCTAGGTAAAAGTGCTCTGGGCCAGAACTCAGAATCCACACATGGGCTATCACTGGCTCAGGGAAATGGGGCTCTTTAGCAAGCCTTGCTGGCCTCAGTTTTCTTATCTGTAAAGGGGGAAACAATGGGATGTACTCCATAGGATTACTGGGGGGGTTAGTGGGGCAATGCTTCTGAAGTGCTTAGCACATAGTAGGAACACAGTACCTATTAACTCCTTTTCCTCTTTCCTTGTTGCAGAGCTCAGTGGGGTCACCATCACCATCCAAAATTCTCAAAAGGAGCCATTTTATGAAATACATATCACACTTCCTTTTGATCTCAGATCAGTATAAAAATAGGGAAAAATCTCTTTTAATTAAGAGAGACTCTAAAAACAAAGAGAACTTAGGCTCATTGTGTCACAGAAAGCCTTGTCACTACCAACGAATGTTTCTGGCAGATGCAGGGACAAAAAGAGGGATTCTGTGGTTAAACAGGTTTGGTAAGCATTGCACCGAAAGAATTAAGTGGCTGTCTTAACCTGCAGGGCAGGTCGGAGTCCTTAGCATGTGATGTATACTTTGAAGCAGCAAGATGGGCTCTGATTACTCAGTGCTTCCCTAATTTACCTGGCCAGACCTTGCTGGGCTCAGCTTCTATAACACACATTTTTCTGGGGTTTGGGGGGAGAGGAATAAAAACTGGAATAGCCAATCTTGGGGGCTCTTCTTACTCTTGAAACTTGATGTCTCTAGTTTAGCTGTTCGTTTATATCTTTCTTTATTTTAAATAACTCCTTTGTGTAATTTTCCTCTCTTTTTGTCTGTTCTTGGCTCGATGCATTTTGCAATCAGTGCTTTCCTGACTTGGTTTCCCTATTGCAAAATCACTGAATGTTGGTGATTTGCCTAATGATTATCTCTCAAGAAGCTGCTCCGGTCCCCTCTGGGGCAGGTACTAAATTTACCATACACCAGGGGGCAGGCCAAAGTGAAGCAGGGCCCTGTCTCAGAAGCCTGAAGCCAAGGGAGGCTCCCAGCTCTCCCGCTGCCTGCCTCCCCGTAATGATTAGTTGGAATCCAAGACAGCAATACAAGAAGTGTCGTTGGTGGGCGTGATGGAGTGCCTGCTGAGTGGGCCGCAGATAAGCACCGTGATTTCGGAGAACGCTTCATCATTTCGCCGTAAGAACATGTTAACGGGTGATTGTTTGAACGTCTCCAGCTAATAGGATATTATTCATAACACTCTGGCTAGTTGGAATCGAAGATGATAAGAAATTAAATCCTTAATGGCTTTCTTTAAAGGAGGACTTTTCCCAGGGGGACCAGGAACCTTGGGAATTCTCTCCTCTGCCCTGGCAATATCTCTGTGGAGGAAATTGGCTTCAAATGAACTTCCCAGGGAGACACAAAGGTAAGAAGGAAGAGGAAAAAAAGCAATTGGCATTGATTTGGTGTCTACTATGTGCTGGGTACCTAGATATTTTACACTTCGTCCCAGCAACATCTCTGTTGTGACCAGGTACTATTAAGCCCACATCAGAGCTGGGAGATCTGAGGCTCTCGGAGGTGAATCTCCTTGCACAAGGTCTCAGTTTTGCCGCTGGAGTCATGATTTGAGTTCCAAAGCAATTTTCTTTCCATGAGATACAGTTTATGGAGAGGGGAGTTGTCTGAAAGAAGGAGGAGCCCTTGCATGAGATTTGAAGGTGGGAAAGGAGAAGACATAATACTCTAGAGGGAGCTGCAGGCAGGGGCAAGGTGTTGGCAAAAGGAAGGCATGAGTTTTGCAGGTGGCGTCTACATTAACTTTGGGAATCGTCTATTTCCAGGAGACAGGCAACCAATATTTCCTATGATACTCCCTGTGATTCTGGTGCTTCTGGATTTCCTGAGCTGTGTTCTTTTTGTGTTTCTAACAATTAAGAAAGCTTCTAACTCCCTGTATTAAATCCTTCCTGCTTGAAATACCTTGTGCAGTGACTGAACGTTGACAGAGTAAGCCACCAATCATTTTACAAACACATACAGACACACACACACACACACACACACACATATGATCAACTCCCCAAGAAAAGGATAACTTAACAAGAAAAGAGTTATAGATCAGACATCCTTGGGGCATGTGATAATAAAATCATCATCGTCATTATCATCTGTTTTGCAACATGGAAACCAACCTCCTGAAGTCTGGACAAATAAAGAGCCCACAGATTTTTTTTTTTTTTAAATCTGCTCTTTCCATGTAATTAAATCCTCCTTCTAAATGAAAAAGACAGAAATGGTGGTGAAATTCTTGAATAGGCCAAATTCACTTTCAATGGAAACTGACCATAGCAGCTGGCTGTGAATATTTAAAAGCTAATGCATTGTTTGTTTGTTTGTTTTCATTTTTGTGGGGTACAAATACCCAGCATTTCCCCAGCCTCCCCACTCTTTTTCCCCTGAGTCTCATCAGCCTCCACAGTGGAAGCCAGCTCGGTTTTCCATTTGCAAAGTTCACGATTCACCCAGCCATGAGCTGTGCCTTTAACCACTGCTAAATTGTTTCCTGACAGCCCTCGCTACAATTTTCTCCCTTGACATTTGATTTACATATGATCTTTAAGCACTGCCATGGTGGTAATAGTGATTTGGTTAATATTCCAAACGCTCCCCCATACCCCACACCTTGCAGGGACATTTCATTGCTGCAGCGTGGCAAAATGCATGTACCAGATAAATGTATTGCTAATGAAATAAACGGATTAGGGGAAAGAATCAATTGCCCTGCTGCCTGGATGAGGCACCAGGAGTTAATTTTGTCTGGATCTGCAAGGGTGGCTGTTAATAGAATAGGCTTTTTACCTAATTGGAGGGAAAGTAAATGAAGTACAGTAATATTCTGTGATGAATTGGATGAATTTACTTCATTTTCCCTTAGTCTTGCTTGATGAGTGTTTACAGCACAATAGAATTTATGGTCTCCCTCATCCCCCCATTTTTCTTTTCTTTCTCTAGTCTTCACTGTCTTCCTTTTCTTTCTTTTTTTATGTCTCACTTTCTTACCTCTCTTCCTCCAACCTTTCTTCTTGTCCTTCTTTCCATCCATTCATACGTCTATCACTCCATCCCTCCCTCCACCCCTGTATTCCTCCGTCCATCCGTCCGTCCATCCATCCATCCATCCACCCATTTCTTCATCCAGCTAATAAACCAGGGTCTCAAACCCAAATGTCTTCAGGAGCCAGTGATATAAATGAGTAACTCTTTGTGGGGCCTGTGGCAAAATGGAGCCATTACTATCATCACTATCCCCATGATCGACATCCGCATTGTCGTCACCATCATCATCATCATCATCATCATCATCATCATTTCCATCAATCTGTCATGTATTGAATCTGTCCTTTTTCCCTCCATCCTTTCAACATTTATTGAGGACTTACTGTGCTTTCAAGACCCGATTTACCTCTGTGAATATGACAAATGAAAAAAAGTATAGCAAATAAGTCACTTAGACCAATCTGCATATCTGTCTGATGCCTAGACTCCCACCCAGGATTTTTCTCTCTTTTCTCCTGATGGAGGCATTGAGATTCTGTTGCAGTGATTGCATTTGCCAAAGATCAGAATCAATAGGTGTTAGGTGAAGTGTGGCCAGTCCTCTGGAATCAGAAGTAGGAGAGGGCTTCCCTGGTGGTGCAGTGGTTGAGAATCTGCCTGCCAATGCAGGGGACATGGGTTCGAGCCCTGGTCTGGGAAGATCCCACATGCCACGGAGCAGCTAGCCCCGTGAGCCACAATTACTGAGCCTGCGCGTCTGGAGCCTGTGCTCCGCAACAAGAGAGGCCGCGATAATGAGAGGCCCGCGCACCGCAATGAGGAGTGGCCCCCGCTTGCTGCAACTAGAGAGAGCCCTCGCACAGAAATGAAGACCCAACACAGCCATAAATAAATAAATTAAAAATTAAAAAAAAAAGCCAAAGAAATCTGAACGAAGTATGGTCTTAAAAAAAAAAAAAAGAATAAATAGCCTTAAAAAAATAAATAAATAAAAGAAGTAGGAGAGATCTCTACAAACAATGAAGAGAAGGGTCAGAGCATATACAGGAGTTTCAGAATGTGTTTTCCTAGCATGAGGTCATGCACAGGAGACCAGACATCTGTGGGAGGGACAGAACATGGCTTACTGAATGAAGAGAGGTCATGAATTAGGGTGGGAAAAACAGACTAGTAGAGTGAGGCACCGAAGCCCAGGGCAGCACCAGGGACAGCTCCAAGGCCTTTCACTTGGGCAACTCTGACCTGTTCAGGTCACATGACTGGCAAGAGGCAAGGCTAGGATTCTAACCCAGGATTCCAGAGCCCACGGTGATCCTCCAACTGCAGCACATAAGAATCCCTTAGGAACTTATTTAACCTGTTGATTCTTGGGGGTGACAGTGACTCTCTCTTTTGGCCAAATTTGAGTCAGGCTCCTCTGAGTCCTCTTTCTGATTAGATGTGGACCATGGACTCTGTCTCTGACCTGCTTGCTCCAGTTTTAGCAAGAATCTTGCTGAGTCAGTTTAGCCAAAATCCCCCATCCTTGGTCTGATCACCCTTGATATCTGATCAAATTCCTAATCCCCGACCCTTGATATCTTATCACTCTGGCCTGTATTCAGCAAGAATCCTCTTAGATCAGTCTAGCAAAGAATTACCCTGCCTCTTAGTAATTTTCCATCCACAGATGCCCCCTCTCCCCCAGTTCTGCTCCTTAGCTGTAAATTCCCACTTTGGCTTGTTGCATTCATTTGGAGTTGAGCCCCAAATCTCTCACCTATTGCAAAATCCCCATTGTAGTAGTGACATACCCCCGACCCCCTTGAATGAAGTCTTCCTCACCATTGTTTACACATGTCTGAATAAATTTTTCCTTAACAAGGGCCCAAGAATCTACATTTGTAATCCGCTTCCCAGCTGATTCTGATGCAGGTGTTTTGCAGACCATACCTTGAAAAACTCCACCTGAGCCTTGTCGGGGCATGTTTAGACCAATCTTGTTTTATTTATCCAGTGTCCCATAGCCACCGAGTGTCATGATGCTCAAAGGAGAAAAAGGAGAATCATTGTGGGGCTGGGGTAACGGTAGGGACATCACTTACCTCCACATGATTTTTCTTTGTTTGTTTACTAAAGATTTAGTTATATTTTCAAGGATGTGACTTCATCTACTTTAAAGGCACAGTCTGTCGTCTGCCTGTTGAGCCTCAAATCTCTGCCTGAGCTCAGAATCTAGATTTTTATTTCTAGTCAAATGTTCTGTCTAGGGCCAGCCAGTCATCTCCTGAGAGCCTACTTTGTGCCAGGTACCATGCTGGACACTGGAAATGCAGAAATGAATCAACCTAGATTTTTACCCTCCAGGAGCCAATGTTAAAACCACAGTCAGCCCCCATTTTGCATCTATTGCGCCGGGGCCCCTAGAAAGCATTTATCATCTTGTTCAACTGTCTCCTCTTTTTCCCCCTCTCTTACCGCAGACTTCTGCTTGTATAAACTTTACTGAGAATTTGAGCAGAAATAGTAAATAATGAAGCTCCAGAGGGTTGCACTAATTTCCCAGACATTTAATCAATATGGAGCTGCCCTGTTCATTACAGCTGTCAAAAATATGCAAAGTTGTCCATCTGGTCCTCTCAGGTACGAAGCTCTGAGATGCAGTCACCAGTTGCTTGGCTAATTACCACGCCCCATTTTCCCTCATTCCGAGGCCTCTCCATTAACCACGAGCTACCAGCTCAATATAAAGGCAAACAATAAATATTTGAAATGGCATTGCCTGGGCAGGGGTCCTGAACGGTGGTTGAGTTGGGTCACTGCAGATGAGGAATACAGGTGGGGTTCTGTGGAAGAGCACATCTTCTCTCCCCATCTTCTTCCCCCCCACCCCCCCACCCCCACACCACGACTCTCCCCACTCCTCAACCTCCTTCCTTCAGAGGCCCCTCCCTGCCCTTCAGATATTTAGACCTATTAAAAACCATTGGGGGGAAAAATGATCTATACAAAAGCTTTGCATAAAAAAGTGATCAATGCAAATTCCTCTGAGGAAATTGCTTCAACAGATGGAAACGGCCCATTTGCAACAAATGCCGCTGGCTGTGCAGATGGTAATTATGGGATGTATGTAAACATGCAAGCTCTGGCAAGCAGAGCAAACTGCACTGCTGAACTCAGCCGGCATCAAGGCTGCCTGCCCTGGCACTTACCCCTGCCCTGACTGGTCTGCAGGCCAGGGGTTCCAGAGGAGTCCAGGGGTGCCTAAGGATTTGGGTTTGGAATTCCAAGACCTAGCTTCTATTTAACTACAGTCTTTCTGAAATGGGAGCAAACCACATATCCTCTAATCTCTTGGTGGACCAAGGCTGTGGCATGGCTTCCTGGAAGAAAGAAATCAACATATATTGAGCACTCACTGTATGCCAGGTACTGTGCTCTTAGCCTTGAGTGCATTCTCTTGTTTAATCGCCACAAAGACCTTGGTGGGTTGACATTATCATTGTCATCACCATTGCCACTATTTTGCAACTGGGGAAACTGAGGCTTGATGAGGTGAGGGAATTTTCCCAAGATTATAAGGCTAGAAAGTAAGGAACCAAGATGTATCAGTTAGCTGTTGCTGAGTAACAAACAATGCCAAAGCTCAGTGGCTTCAAATAATAAGCACTTATTATTGTTTACAACCCTACAGTCATATGGGTGCTTCTTGCTAATCATGACTGGGCTCACTCATGCTTCTAGATGATCTAGGATAGTCTTCCTTAAGTCTGTTATTTGGCTAACTGTTGAGCTGTGTTGATGGGGATTAAGAACCACGTGCTTTTCATCCTCCAGCAGACTCATGGTAGACAGCAAATTCCAAAATAAAGAACAGAAATGCATAAGGCCTCTTGAGGCCCAGGCTTGGAAAAGACACACAATCTCCTCCACCAGATGGCTAATCCAAACTAAAGAGGTAGAGAAATAGACTCCACTTCCCAACTGAAGGAACTGCAAAGACACATTGCAAATGGCAAACACAGAGAGGAATGGAGAATAAGGCCAGTTTTGTAAGCAATATATCACTATTGGAAGCAATATAAGCATAAGACTTGAACTTAGAGTTCTCTGGTTTCAAGTCCATAATTTCCAAGGTCATCCATGGGTGCCCATCATTCCAGAGATAACTTGGCCTTTTATGGTTCATCTCTCCTTGACTGTCTTCTGTCGGCAGGTAAATTAGGGCTCATCTCTTCTCTCTTCCAGTGATTCTTACTCCCACTCTCAGCCTCTTTCCCTTGGACATCTGAGTGGGACAGTGCTTTAAGCACTAAATTCAGAGTCAGTGTATTTGAGTTCTGGTCCCGTCTCCATCAATGATGCTCTTTTGCGCTTCACGGAATCCCTCACCCTCCCCAGATCTCAGTGTTATGCCTGCAATGAACAAGATGGAGAAGGTTTGATCTGAGATTCCTTCCACTCAAATTCTTTATGATTTTATGAATGGCAAGAGGTTCTCCAGCCTCAGTGGTCCAGCTCATACCATCGTTTGCCTAGCCCCTGTCGGTATTTGATTTTGCAGCTTATGCACTAGGATCCCTCCAGCATTACGTTTTTCTGCGTCTGCTCTGTCTCAACAATCTTGGGAAGAGGGTAGTATTATCATTACACCCACTTTACTGGTGAGGAGGCTAAGGCTTCAAGAATTGAAGGGACTTGTTTAAAAATCTCAGGGTCTCTGAGTGTGACCTGGAGACAGATCTCACATCTCTTGACATCCAACCCACTGAAGGAGGCCAGAGGTCCAAGATGGGATCCTAAACTGGAGCTGGAACCTCTCCAGGTCCAGGTATCTTGTTCCCCGCTTCTGTTGAATCATCTGGTTTCCTCATCCTTCAGATGTTGCAGAGAATCCAGATTCCTCTCCCTGATGTCCTCAGCTCCCCCTGCATTGATCTGCAGCTTTATGAGGGTGACAGGCCATACCTTTTAATTGCATTATTACATCTTTATGGTCTGCTGATTGAGCAGGTCGCCTCTGCTGGGCAGCCAGGCCCTGGAATTTATATGCGGAACTGAAACGTTTATTGGAATCATATTGATAAAGGCATATTGTGAAAAGGCCTGTGACTCTTAAGAAGAGACTGGGGTCCTCAGGAGGCAGGGGGAGAAGGCAGGTCAACATACTCCCGAGGAGACAGTCGGTCACTCATGAGATATGAGGGCAGCAATTCCCTCCATCCCCTGCTCAACTCCTAAATATTTCCTCTTTTGTCAGCCTGTTAAGTTCCGGTAGGAAAGAGCAAGTGCCCGGGAAAGCTGTAGGGAGAGGGGCTGGGAGATTTCTGAAGAGGGGCAGTGTTCCAGCTTCGTGTATAAGTTGGCAGTGAGGGTAGGGACTGCTCCTGCTGAGATGGGGAGGGCCCTTCAGGTAGAGGCTCTGTGTGAACAAGGATAGATGGCAGAGACTCTTCACAGAGTAGAAGATCTGTAAGGAAACTACCTGGCCTGCTGGCCAACTCCGCTTGCGCGTTGAATATGCACCTCAAACTTGCTATCCCCCAACCTGAACTGATCCTGCCAATTTAATTTGCAGACGTGCCCATTGCAGGAGTCAACAGATCCACCCTCCCAGGGGCTCAGGACACCTTGGGGTCATCTTTGATTCTTCCCTTGATTCCACTCCCTCCCCACTTTTTTTTTTTTTTTTTTTTTTTTTGCGGTACACGGGCCTCTCACTGTTGTGGCCTCTCCCGTTGTGGAGCACAGGCTCCGGACGCGCAGGCTCAGCGGCCATGGCTCACGGGCCCAGCCGCTCCGCGGCATGTGGGATCTTCCCGGACCGGGGCACGAACCCAGGTCCTGGGGGACCTTTGATGCTGCACTGGGGGCTGGAGCTTGTACCGTGAGCTCTGATTTCCACCCTGAACCACATAGTGTGTTAGTGGAGCTCTCATATGCATCCAAGGTAATCAGTGTGCCTTCCTGGAGCTCTGGATTAGTAATATCATGTGCCAGGGAGTCAACCCTAAATGAGGAATTTGGAAGAGGATCGCTCAGAGGTTAATTTGAATGTATTTCCGTGTCTCAACATCAGCACATTCTAGGAAAAAGGAATCTGCTGTGCATAGTAAATGGTATTTGGTGCGTAGCTCCTTTCTTCAGGTATGACCTGGGTCGTCTGTCTTTTTGATTCTGAAAGGACTTTGGTGCCAGGAGGGAGGGGTCTGTGGTGCAGTGTTAATTGGTGGCAACTAACTGGACCTAGTTTATGAATTTCTCCAGGCCATAAGCCACTCATACTTTGGTTCATTGTTGTAATGACCACAGTCCTTTTCTAAAGTGCTCTAGCTTTGACGAAAAGCAATGTCATATGGCCAAGTTCACCTCCAGGGATCTCTCTTTAAGGGGGGCAGAGGAGGTGAGAATTTTAGGGTTGGGGTTCTCAGTTGGAATGGCCAGATGACAAACTTTAAGCCAGGCAGCTCTGGGTTGAAGTCCTGGTTCAGCCACCCACGAGCTGTGTGACCTTGGGTGAGTCCTTAACCGCAGTTTCCTCATCCATATAATAGGGATGATAGAGCTTCATTTTATATGACCAGAGGAAGGGGGATGGAGTGGCTTTTATTTAACAGTGACTGACTAAGCACATACCAGATATATGTGCAGATCCCCAAAAGTGTCTGTTAGAAGTGTATCTAGATGAATGAGTGATTGTTGAATGAATATATGAAGGTATGCTGTTCAGAGATTACAGGGATGGACAATGTCCCCAATCAAGAAAGATGGCAGGACTCGGGTTGCTTGACCCTTTGGGCATTTAGAGTGTGGAGGCTGTTCATGAAGAATCCCAAACTTGAAGAATCCTAACACATCAGGACTTGAGGGAGTCTCTGAGAGACTTCTCATTTTGAAGGGGAGTAGAATCAAGGCCCAGAGAGGGAAAGTGGTGGGGCCAAGGACACACAGCAAGTGAAGGGCAGGCTTGAGGTTGGAACCGAGGTGCCCTTTTTCCTACAACGTTCCCACCCCAGCCTCTCCACAGGTGCTTTTCTGAAAATGCACAGGAGAGAATGGGGCAGAGTCTAGACCTGTGGTTCAAACATCAAGTTCAGAAGGAGAAGAAAATAAACAACACTCTCGGGCCCCCTCCTGACTTCAGCCACAGGCCTGGGAAATGCCCAAAGCAGAGGATGGACAAAGACAAACTTCACGAAGGGTCAAGAGATGCAAGAAAAGGCAGGCAGAGTAATTAATAACCATCAGCAATAGATAGTGTTGGGGTGAGCACTGAGATACCTATTGATCAGAGAAGTAAACACAAATCACTGCAAGTGTTCCTTCAGCCCTGGGTCAATATGCTTCCATATACAAAGAAACTAGCAGCCGTTGCCGATAGTGGGGAGGTCTTACTCCGGGTGGCCGTGAGAGCTTGCACTGCTTGAGGATGTACTGCATTGTGAGTGCCTCTGCTGTAGGTGCTCTTTCCATTCATTTGTCCATTCATTCATTCATTCAACATATTCTAAATGCTTACTACACGTCAAGCTTCTTGGAGGCACTGGGATAGAGCAGTGGGCACGAAGGCAATCCTTGCCCTGACGGGGCTCACAGAATAGACAAATAAATAAATAAGATAATTTTAGACAGTGTTGAGTGCTGTGAAGAAAATCACATAAGGGAGGTAGATGGAGAGTGGGTGGAGGGGGATGGTGTCTCGCTGATACTGGACAATTGGGGAACACCTCTCCGAGAAGGCGACCTCTGGCTAAGATCCTAATGAGTAGAAGGAGTCAGCCCCATGAACACAGGGGGAAGGGTGCTCCAGGTATAGGGAACAGCATGTGCAAAGGCCCTGGGATGGGAAAGAGCTTGGGATGTTGGAGGAACAGAAAGGACTAAGGGGTTGGATTTGTTCTAAGTGATGAAGCCATTGGAGGATGATTGGCCAGCCCCTTTCAGTGTGGGCCCCTTAGCAATGAGGCATTCATTGACCTGGAGTTAGGGACAGGCTCCTGACTGGAGTCTGGCAGACCCAGCCCTGCCTGAGTGTGGAAGCCTCGGCCAGCTCCTCCCATCATGGAACTTCTATTTCCTTATTCACAACATGCAGGACATGGGCTCATGACCTTCCAGCTCTGACATTCTGACCTTCTTTCAAGGACATGGGATGCAAATATACAACCTCCACACATATCAGTCACTCAGGTAAGGCCCCCTTTGCTTGCCATGAGATGAAAGTTATTGTGGTCAAGGAAGTGGGAGATGAAATGGCAGGAAAAGCAAATGTACCAAAGAGAAGAGTTGAGCTCATAAAACCTGTCATCTGAGTTGGCTCCTTTGAGCTGGGTGTGGGTCTTTGTGTCACCAACCCCTCAATTTCAGGTTGCACCATGGATCCGCCATGTTTCGTGCAAGCTGGTAGCTGTCTTCCCTGTGTCCTTGCAGTGAAGTTGCAGCCTCTGAGGGCAGGTCCTGGTGGCAGAAATAAGCAGTGCCTATGCAAAGCAACAGCATGCAGGAAGAGGAGAAAACAGTTGCACTGTAGAAAATATAAAAGCTCAACTAGTTAAGAACCAGCGGTGCTACAATTGCTCATTTGACAGGACCTCCTAGCACGCAGAGATCCCATGCCTAGGTATACACCCCAAAAAAATGAAAAATGAAAATATATATGTGCTGGAAGATGTGTGTGAGCATGTTCACAGCAGCATTCTTTGTAACAGCCTAAAATTGAGAACTACCCAAATCTCCATCAACATTTAAACTGAAAGATTGTGCCATACTCCCAGAAAGGTATACCACATAACAAGATGGGCAAATCCAGCCCATGGTCATATCTGACCATTTCCTATTTTGTAAATAAAGTTTTATTGGAACACAGCCATATCCATTCATTACATATAGTCTATGGCAGCTTTTGCACTAACTAGCAAAGATGAGCAGTTACAAAAGAAATACTATAGCCTGCAGATCCTCAAGTATTTACTCTCTGGCCCTTTCCAGAACAAATTTGCCAACCCTTGCTATATAAAAATGAAAATAAGCAGTCTACAGCTTCCCTGGGCAATGTGGATGATTTTCACAAACAAAATTTTGAATGAAAGAAGCCAACACAAATGAGTACCAGTTGCACAATTGCATTTATATTAAGTGTAAAGACAAGCAGAACTATTCTACATGGCTGGAAGACAGGTTACCTGTGGAGGATAGTAACTAAACAGGGCACGTGGCAGCTTATGGGTGCTGGAAATGTTCTGCTTATTCTCCATCTGGGTGGCAATGGGTGTTCATTTCGTGACAATCCATTAAAATGTATACAGATGATGTGCACACTTCTGTGTATGTATGTTGTTCATCGATAAAAATTTTAAAATAAATAAAAAAAGAAATGGTGGGTGTAGATCACCATGCCAAGCATTTTCTCAATGTATTTCCTGGGCAGAAAGCTCAAATAACAGATTGTCAAGTTAGAAAACAGATAATTTTAACCTTTCCACGCAAGCACACATTTATGCATTCACTCTACAAATGTTTATTGATCTCGCACCATGCACCAGGTGCTGGGAATTCAGCAGTGAGAGAGATAGACACAGCCCCCACCTTCCCGGCATTTACATTCACACTCACACGTGCCCAGGGAATCTTGCACGCATGTGCACCAAGACGCTCCATCCTCAGCGTAGACCTGCCCACGTGTGCACTCCCGATCTGCATCTGCAGGTCATGTCATTCTCAGGTGAACACTTTTCTGAATTTTGCTCTCCCTTCCCTCACTACCATAACTTCCACCTCCCTCCTCCCTCAGATACAGACGGATGGAGCTCAGTTTACCCAGCATCACTTAGGAGTCCTTTGTCCTCCAGGGATCATGGGCCTCTGCTGGCCAGGACTCCACAGCTTAGTTCCCACAGCTTAGGGATGGGTCAGACCAGCTGGTTTCCCCCCAGGTCATGCCTGGCATCTGAGACACCTGGGGCTCAGACAAGTGGAGACCCAGGGCTGAGCGGGTGGGTGACCTTGAACCCAAGGATGCCCTCTGATGTCCCCTGGATTTTCTGCTGGGCTTCCTGCCCTCAGTGTGGTTACCTGCCACCCATGGATCGTGGTCACCAGAGCCTTATGGTCTAGTGGTCAAGGCTGACTTGTTCAGTGAACCCCATGTTCCCTTGAATGTCTCCCTTTGAAGACCTCCTATCCCAGCCCCTCTCAGCAGTTCAGCCCAGAAAGCCAGCTGCTATGACTGATAAGCACCAGCTGTCCAGCATTGCTGTGCCATGGTGGGTACCAGCATGCAACGGGGTGGCTAAACAAACACACCTGAGTTCAAACCCCGCCTGGACCATCAGTATTCTGTGACTTTGGGCAGGTTATTTAACCTTAGCTCATCTAATTCCCCCAATGACAATAAGGAAGAGGTACTGCTATCATCCTCACTTGATAGATCCAGAAACTGAGGCTTAGAAATGGTAAGGACTTGCTTGAGGACACACCCACATCTGCACCCTGGATTCTAATTTTAAAGACCATCTGTTGCTCTGAAGGACTAACCCCAGTTATGCGCCAAAATGGTTTCCTTTGGAAAAGTCACGATTTGTGCTTTTGAAGTCCTGGGTTTGGCTAATCAGGAGCAATCTCCTTTTCTTGGAGAGATAATTCACTGTTGGACGCAATCATGGAAAAAGTGAATTCCCTCCAAATTCTTGCAATGAGACAGTCAGTGCTGAGGACAAAATGTTGAGGTCTTTTGAGGAGATGGTACCTCTTAGTAAGTGGAGATGCTTAATTTTTTTTTTTTCGCAGTGGAAAGACCTGCTGTTTCAAATTTCTTACAACTGGGTCTCTGTTCAAATACTGGCTTGGAGTGAACTTTTCATGCCACGGGTCATCTCTGATGTCATGGCATTTCTGATGAACTCCACCAATTTTGAGCATCAAGGCTGCCAGAAGTGAAACTGGTATTTGCAAATGTATTTCCACTTCGTCAGAAATAACAGATGTTTGCTGGAAAAGATTAAAGTTGCCTAGTCTATTATTAAATATCAGAAGTAAAGCACTGGCTGTCCTCAATCAGCTTTCTACCTTTCCCATGATGATATTTTGTTCTGTTGGTAAACTTATCAAGTGTGCCTAGTGCTTTTGTTGGCATCACCTGGCAAGTATGCTCATGGAATTTACCTGTAGGAGTGGACAGGTGGGTTTCTGTCTGTGTGTTTCATGAGTTAACTTGGTTGAAAAAACTGTCAGGAAGGGCTGGGTTTGAAGTCTGCCCAGGAGTTCACTCTGTGCTCATGACTTGTTCTTTGAGTATTGAGAACATAAAGAAGCCTTTTACATCAATGCTAGAGTAAAATGAAGGTGGTGCCCCAAGTCAGCAGCAGCTATTTTCATCCATGGACTACTGAGGTTGGGTGTGGTGGGTCATGGAGTGACTTGGAGGTCAAGCTCAGAGCTCTGGAAGGTCCAGAAACTACAGAGAGTGGCCTGTGGATCCTGGAACATCAAAGGATCCCTAGTCTGAGACCCAGAGCCTAGGTATACAAGATTATACCCTCTCAGAGGCCAGCAGTAGGGAAGACCCCACCTTCTCCAGCAGCCTAAGTTTGGAGAAGGATAAATGTGAAGCAGGACCACCACGGCATGAGAGAATCCCTGTTCCCACATGCCCTTTTCCAAGTGGCATTTTGTTGAAGATCATTTTCTTAACTAAGCATTTCTGGCGAGTTGTCAGAAGGAGGTGGGCAAACCCTTGCTGACCTGTCTTGTAGGTGTTCGGAAGCGTGTTACAGAAAAGGGCAGGGATGTGTTGGCAAAGGCAACTTGACAAAACCCTCCAACAAACAAATTTACCTGGTGGAAAAGGGACAAGATTACTCCAACCATCAACACTGGAAAACCAGAGCTGCTCCCCCACACCAGGCCTCAGCCTGGCTATAGACATAACCCGAAGAAAGCAATTCGCTAATGTTCCCGGCCCTCGGATCCAACATCAGCCTGGGATCTAGGCCTTGGGTAATGAGCAGCCCAGGCGGCGAATGAGGTTTGCAGTTGAAATCCATCTGAGGCCTCTCTCCCTGCCAATGTCTACAGCTTAATAATTGCTTCCTTGCTCTCCCTGCATTTGGGTTCAAGAGAAGTGCCAGCCCCTCCAGCAGCATTATGCAAATAGGGCCCAGTGCGTTCTGGCAGCGGCATATAGAATATGTAAATTTATGGTGGTGGCGGAGCCTGCTTAAGACAGAAGATTTCTCAATGATGAAATTAGATTTTCTGGAAAGAAGCTTCTGAGGACCTGTCTCCTGTTCCCCTGACTCGTGCTGTGCCATAGCCACCAAACCGGCGCTCTGGGAAATAATTAACTGAATTACAGGCTCAAACCTATTTTTAAAAAAAATAAAGAGGGAGAGAAGAAATAGACCAGGTTGCAGGAGGCCACAACAAATCCATACTTTACCGAGCATGTCAACGGGAATGGAGGCTGGGAGGGTGGGAGGCGGGTGGACGGGGAGCATGGGGCTCTGGTTGGCAGGAGGAATTGACACAGGGTGGAGAGAGCTTCCACCTCCCCTTGGCCTTCACGTGGGCAAGGGTGGGAGAATGGGCAGAGCTGTGGGCGCTGCTTTCTGCTCCAGCCTAGCACTGCCACTTTTATCTGCTTTATGTACCTGCCTTCTCCCGATTTTGTTTACAAGAAAGCTTTTATGTCATTTTTTAAAAATTGAAAAATCATTCATGTGTAGACCAGATCAAACTTGAACATGCATCAGACTTACCAGGAGGACTTGTTAAACACAGATTGCTGAGTGCTCCTCCCAGAGTTTCAGAGTTGGTCCAGGGAGGGCTCAGAAATGCACATTTCCAATAAGCTCCCAAGTGACAGTGATGCTGCTAGCCAGGAGCCACACCCTGAGAATCACTGCCTTAGGCTAAAGTCTTCATTAGAATGATGGGGGAGACGGAGGCCCAGAGAGTTAGGTGATTTGCCAAAAGTCACCCAGTGGAGTCAAGACCAGGGTACAGAGCTGACTTTTTCCATCATCATCATCGTCACCATCATCACTGTCACTGTCATCATCTTTGTTGTCACTCTCCTTTGCTGAAAGCTTTCTAGGTTCCAGGCACTTACACTCCTCACTTCATTTAGCCCTTGGCCATAATTCTATACAGGAGCTGCACAGTTATCCCCCATGAAGATACTGTTATGGATGGAATGTTTGTGTTCCCCCTTCAAATTCCAGTGTTGAAGCCCTAACCCCCATGTGGTGGTATTTGGAGATGGGGCCTCTAGGAGGCAAATAGGTTTAGATGAGGTCATGAAGGTGGGTCCCCCATAATGAGATTAGCGTCCTAATAATAAGAAGGCAGATCTCTCTCTCTCTCTCTCTCTCTCACACACACACACACACTCTCTCTCTCTCTCTCCCTCCCTCCCTCCCTCCCTCCCTCCCTCCCTCTTGTGTCACACACAATGAGGAGGCAGCCATCTACAAGCCAGGACAAGAGCCCTCACCAGAGACAGAATCTGCCAGCACCTTGATCTTGAATTTCCAAGCCTCCAAAACTGTGAGAAGTAAATCTATCCTTTAAGCCACCCAGCCTTTTATATTTTATTATAGCAGCCCAAACAGACTAAGACAGACACTGAGGCTCAACTTCAGGTGACTTCACCTCCTGATCCTCAGGTTTCTCATCTGTAAAATGGGGAGTTCTGACCCTTCAGAGTGTTGGGAGGATTCAGTGAGATTTTACACACAATGTGCTGAGCACAGAGCCTAGCACATAGCAGGGGCTCAGTAGTTGGGTCATAGTAATTGTTATTGTTCTTGTAATTATCATTATTAATCGAATGGTAGAGATTGGGACACAGTGGTGTTGTGGAGTGAACTTGGGGTTAGGAATATGAGGGTCTCGAGTCCAGTCCCAAGCCCTAAACTCATCTGCTGTGAGACTTACGTGTAGGTCACCACCCTCTCTAAGACCCAGTTTTTGCAAACGGAGTAGATGGAACTTGGTGGTCCCAGGACACGCCCAGCTGTACAGTCTCTGATTCCATCATTTCAAGGGTGGGGCCATCTCTTATCCCCATGTTGCCCCAGTGTGGGTGTCCTCCTTCCTCTCCTGGACTGCTGCTCAGCCTCCTCCTGGCCTCCTTGCCTCTGGTCTCACCCCAGCCCCTCCACCTTTCTAAAACTCTCAGATGGCAGCCGGGTATCAAACCCTTTTGTGGCTATTTCCCTTCTTTGGATCAAGTCCAAGCATCTCAGCTTGGCATCCAAACTCCTTCATGCTCTGGTCCCTCTCAGCCCCTAATCTCTTGCCTCTCCCTCTTACACTCTATTTTACGATAAAATGCAGACGTTTGTGTTAGCCCTCAGGCACCATGCTCTTTCCTGCCTCCCTACCTTGTTCTTGCTGCACCTTCTGCCTGGCGCTCCATCCTTGCCCTTCCTCTCTTTGTCTGCAAACTTCTTGAACTTCAGTGCTCAGCTCAGATATGTTGTGCCCTGAGAAACCTTCTCTCACCTACCTACTTCCTGTCTCCAACCCGAGGCTCCTAGAGTCCCTTCCTCTGAGCTGCCTGTAGGTATCTCGTCCTAGTTCTTAACACTTCCTAGTATAAAGGTCTACTGCTTTTCTCACCTTTTCTGCTGGACAGTGGCTAGTTTAAAAGGAAGAGACAAGCTTCTCAGTCAGGGGTTTTTCGAAATTTTCTGTTTTGTTGTTTGTTTTATCTGCTGTCTGTAAGCATCTTGAGTGTAGGGCCTTATGTATTTTGTTTGCCAGTGTAATTGCAACACTTATTTTCATGCCTGGCACATGGTAGGTGTTTAATCCTTAAATTAATAAATCTGAAATCTCTGCCCATTTTCACAGATTTCTTATTAACCATTCTATCCCTGCTGCCTACCAAATGCCTGGCATGGAGGCATCAGTAAATAATTACTGAGTGAATGAGTAGGTGAATAAAATGCATGACTTCATATATAACTGTATCAGTCAGCTGTTGCTGCATAACAAACAGCCACTAAATCTCAGTTGCATGCAACAATAGGAATTTAGTTCTCATCTAGTTTTATCTTGTGAGTCAGCTGGGGCAGCTCTGAGCTGCAGGTGGTGTCTGGCTCAGCTCCGCATGTGTGTCATCCTCTGTGGGCCAGCAATCCAACCAGAACATGCGAGGGCAGAGGTGCAAGAGAAAAATTGGAAACACACATAATTTCTTAAGGTCTCATCCCAGAGCAAGCACCGTGGCCCTTCCATTCCAACATTGTTGGCCAAAGCGAGGAACGTGGTCAAGCTCAGTCAATGGACAAGGATGTACCCTCTAGGAGGAGAGGCTTCAAAGTCCCAGGGCAGAAGGCATGGATACATCTAGGGGTGAAGCATCAGGACCCATAAATCTGTCTACTTCAATGACTACCCCCAGCATCTAGCCCACAGCTCATGGCACATAGCTACCACTCACTATGATCGCGGAGACAAAGTGACCACGGTGGCCCCCCCCCCGTCTTTAAGACACTAGAACATTTTTTCACTTTTTGCATTTCATACCCTCCTTCATCTCCCGCCCTGCAGTTTTCAGCGATTTTTCTGGAGCCCTCACTAAACAATCTCTAGGTCTCTGCCCACAGGCACTGCCATTCTGGGGCATGTCACAAGCGCACCCCCGCCAGCCTGTCCTCCTCTCTGTTCTTCTCCCAGCCCACAGTGCACATTGTGAGGGTCCCCCTGATGTTTAATGCATGAGCTCGTCGTCTTCCCTGCAGCCGCCACAGACAGACTCTCTCAGCCTGGGAATGGCCATGAAGTCAGGTGACTGTACAGGAAGCAGCGCCCCCCCCACCGCCCACCTCCTCGCCTTCCAGTTGTTGTGAGGCTGCCCTTCTTCGACTCACGTGCAGCTTTATAAGCTCTTTTATTAATGTGCCGGAGGCAGAGAAAAATGCATTTGTAATTTCCCCTTAATGGCTGGTGGAACTTCTTTTTGTTTTCTTTCTGAGCATTTGTTTGTGGCGTGCGTGCGCGCACACACACACACACACACACACACACTCACTCACACTCCAGGTCAGGATGAATTGAGTGACAAAGCAGTGGATGTCAAAGCACAAACACAGTCTTGGAATATCTCAGCAGGAAAGGGGTCTGAGTCTGATGCCTGCCACATTGCATTCCCAGAACCCTGTTCTTCCTTAAAATAGCATCAGAGGGTGCTGCAGGGTGAGAAAAATTGTGTGTGTTTGGCTGGGTAGCGGGGGAATGTTTGGCCCTTCCCTGGACCTTGCTTCAATCAGAGCATCTCTGTTTTGCCTGATTTGTATACTGTGGTTATACATAGGCTTCTTTGGAATTAAGGGAGCCACTGCTGTACAAAGTATGTAATAACCATTGTTTCCTCTACCCCTGGGTTCACAGAAAGGGAAACCAAATCTCAGGGAGCGTGTTACTTATCCAAAGTCACAGGATGAGTCAGGGGCATCAGGGGCACTAGACCCTCAGTGTCCTGATTCCAAACTTGATGCTTTTGGCTTGCAAACAGGTTATGCCTCACACTGCAGAGTATTTTCACTAAAATAGTTTGATATGTCTTTTTTTCCCGCAGTCTCCTAAACACACTGACCATGGATGCTTGTGCTAAAGGGAAAAAGCCATGGTGGGGAGGTCTCCTTTTGCTTGCTGCAAAAGAACTAAGATTTACTGAGCACCTAGTGTGTGCCAGGCACTGGACTGCAAGTACTTGAGATACGCATTGTCTAATCGAAACCCCAGTACTAGGTGGGAATGATTGTCTCCTATGCCACAGATGAGGATGCTGAGGTTTGGATGGGGAAAAGACTTCCCATCACCCAGGAAATGGTGGAAATGGGATTCACATGGAGGTTCTCCGTATGTTAAAGAGATGACAAAATTTCAGAGTGCTTAGCCCTTCGTAGGTCTTAAGAGTCAAATCATTCAAACGATAAGATATGATGACAGTGACCACAACTTCTTCCAGTTACTGAGTGATTGCCTTGAGCCTGGCTCCTGCCGGGTGCTTTACAAGCAGGGCTGCCAGGTCCAGCCATGCAGGGTGGGTCTTGCAGAAGAGCTCCCAGCCAAAGGGACAAGGGACAGCTGACTCAGTCCTTAAGCTGCTCCCCAGACCCTGGTGTAAAGTTGCATCCTGGAGGAGGGGATGCTGATCTCTAATATCTCTGCCAGGAAGAGCTGCCTTTTCCTAATTTCCACAACGGCGCTCTGTGCAAGCTGCTACCCTGTCTGCACACATTATCACATCCTCCCACAGTCTCCAGGGTAGCTTTATGACTATACCCATTTTAAAGATGAAGAAACAGAGGCACAGGGAAGTTAGATTTCTTGCCCAGAATTCTGCAGCTCTTTCAGTGGCAGAACCAACATTTGAATCCGAGGTTGTAAAACTCCATGACTCGAGGAGGTAGGAATTTGCAGCTATACCCACCCGTACTCCCTGTGCCCCCAAAGATTGTTGAGTTTCACAAGGTTCTAAGGATAGAACCTGGGGATGCAAGGTTTGGGGACTCCTGGAAGGAGGTATTCTCTGCCCTGTGTAACAGGAATCAAGAGAGATTCTGAGACAGCAAATGGCACACAAAGATCAGCCCCGTTGGGCTTTTTCAACAGGTCTATCTTTGGATCACTTGTCTGTGGTCTTCTCTGTCACCCCTCTCCCCAAAGAGATCCCATGGAGGGAGTAAAAGACCCCCAGATCATGTAGGTCTGACCTCCCCGCCACCCTGTACCTTCTCTCCTGGAATACCCAAGAGCTGTAAGAAGCCTCCCTGGAGATAAATATCTACACAGAGCCAATTGTCACACGATGTCCCAGAGCCAATTACTCATTCTGAGAGACCCAGAGGTGGCTTAAGGAGTTGACAAATAAAGAGGAAATAATTTGCAATTTGCTGTTGACACATAATCAGAGTGTACCGAGGGGAAAAAAAAATAGTGTTACAGCTTACGGCTTCTCACGTTTTATTTTGATCTTCTAAATCAATACATAAGTGGAGAGGCAGCTGGAGACAAACGTTTTGGAAAAAGAAAATGTTTGCGTGTGTTTGGCTAAAGGAAGGAAGGACTTTCTAGAAAACCAAAGATACGGCAAAGAAGGTTGAATGAGGCCGTGTCCCCCTGACAAAAGGAGACGCAGTGAATGACAGTTATAGGATTCTTACTCTCTGCCACACACTGAGGCAGGCACTTGACAAGTTATGGCTGTGGATCCTCACCTCCAACCTGGGAGGTAGGTTCTATTTTCAGCCCCATTTCACAGGTGGAGAAATTGAGGCCCCAAGAGATGAAGGTTCTGGGCCAAAGACACTTGATCTGCATAAGCTGAACCCGGGACCAGCCACCCAAGCCAGGCTGATGCTGGAGTCCATCCTTCAGCTTCCAGATTAGTTGCCCTGAGTTTTGATGCTGGTCTTTTGTTTGGGGACCATTAAGGGGCTTAAAACAGGGGTCCCTCTCTCGAGGGGAGAGTCTTGGGGAGGGTGTGCTGTCTCTGGTTCCTCTCCAGTTGTCTCTGCCGATCACTTTCTTGGCAAGGATCACATCCCCACTGCAAGGGGGATGGGTCACTGGAGACCAAGGATCCTTGGGCAGGAGACCTCAGGGAGGGGCACAGTGACAGGGGATTCTGCTCATAATCTAAGAGGAAAACCCTGCCCAGGGGTGTTCCCAGCTCCAGTTTTCTTTTCTCAATATTTCTTACAATTCTTCCTTTTTCTTTCCTGGTCTCCTTGAGACATTGGATATTTTTGCCACTATCTACCCTCCTTCTCCCCCAAATCCACAGACATCAAGAAGCCGAGACCCCTTCTTAGAACTCGTTCTTCCTCTCCTATTTGTACAAATCATCCCCTCTCAGTGGTCTAGGATCCTGGGCCACAAGGGACCTCCAAGATAGACCTAATCCAGCCCCAGATTCAAGGTATGTGAAGTGATCTCAGCCCCATTTTAGAGACAAGTCCATCGATGCCAAGTGCCCGCTTCTGGCCCAGAGTAGAAGAGAGGGCTCAGATCCACACTCCGGCCCCTCAGGATGCCCAGTGGCTCGGTTTCTTGGGGTGGGGGGGGAGCGCCTGTCCCTCTCTTTGTTCCCCACCCTCCCCTGTGTCTCTGAGCTGTGTGCAATTTACATCTCCACGTGCCCACATTTGCATGAAACACACAGACGCACACACACAGGACTGCTCCTGGCTTGAACAACAAGGGATGCCAAATGCCGTTCACATCTTTCTGGGGAGGACTGCATCCATCCCGATTCTGTCTTTGCCAAAGTGCCATACGTACCAGACGTACATATATTCCGTGTGAATTTCCTTAATCTCCTTCACAGCTGTCCCTTTCCACAGCCTCTGCTAGAGCATTCCCAAATTACTTGTCTCCTGGCTGGGATAGCAGTCTGTTCCCTGAGTCCTCTATCCCTTTAACAACAACAAAAACAACAATAATAATAATGGCCACCGTTCATGCAGCCCCTACTGTGTGTTAGGCATTGGGCTAAATGATGTTGTATCTTGTAGGAGCTCTGCAATGGAAGCATTATTAGCCCCATTTTACAGGTGGGGGAAAATGAAGCTCCAACCTTAGGTGCATCACACAGGACTGGGGACTGAGTTTATGAACCGTGGTTGACTCTGAGATTTGGGCTGGTCACCCCTGTCAGGCTGCCCTCTGATCTCCCCATGTAGCCCAGCCTGCCACAGTGATGACCATAACACAGGAGAGTGCCCTGGAGGGTAGCAATTAAGAAAGTGTACCGTTTCAACCTCTGACAGTGCTCTTTTCTGCCTGTGTAAATTCAGGTGAGTCACTTCACCTCTTTCAGCCTCAGTGTCCTCCCCTGTAAAATTCGGATCACGGTAGTACTGAGCCATACGGTGTTATTATGGAAATGGATACCATGACTGCAAGTGAAGCACTCAACAGAGTTCTCAGCATCCAGTAGATGTTGGGTTTTAATAGATTAAAAGCTTGTGGTATAAAGAGATGGTTTTGGTGTCTGACATTCAAGGCTCTCTTGGGCTGGGCTCTGCCTTTCTTTCCACCAGGACGGCCCTCCGCCACCATCTCGCATCCCACTCTTCAGCTAGAAGGAGGTCCCCACTGGTCTCCACAAACTCTCCACCATTTCTTACCTCTGTTGATTCGTCCAGATGTCTGTCTGCCCATCTGCTTTTCACCTTCTCTGCAGACCCAGAATTGGTATGTCCTCAATGCCTAGCTCAGAGACTGACCCTACCTGGCATCTTCTCTTTCTTGCACATTGGAGGCTACCTCTTCCTCCTCTGGACACGACCTTGGGTCCTAGTGTATGTCATTCCTGAGGTCCTACTGTGCATCGGGATAAAGACACAGCTACACCTGTAGGACATGATCCTACTTTCTTTTCTTGTACTTTAAATGCCACTCAGTGGAAGGAACCCTGGGTTCCTGAATGATTGCATGGAACAATGGCCCGTGTCATGCCAACCCACATTAGACTGTGCCTTGAGCAAGAAATAAACCTTTATTATACTGAGTCACTGAGAAATGGAGGTCCTTGGTTACAGCAGCTTAACTGTCCTAATACATCTATCTAACTAAACTCTATCTTTCTTTCTGATCCCATATTGTTCCAGAAAGAGCTTATTCATTTAAAAGTATATTTTAAAAATAGAATGAAAGAAAAATGCATGTAGGAACATAAGACAGTGCCAGATATAACACTCAGAAATGTGTGCTATGCAAAAACAGAAAGATAGATCAATGGAACAGGATAGAAAGCCCAGAGATAAACCCACGGACATATGGTCACCTTATCTTTGATAAAGGAGGCAGGAATGTACAGTGGAGAAAGGACAGTCTCTTCAATAAGTGGTGCTGGGAAAACTGGAGAGGGACATGTAAAAGTATGAGATTAGATCACTCGCTAACACCATACACAAAAATAAGCTCAAAATGGATTAAAGACCTAAATGTAAGGCCAGACACTATCAAACTCTTAGAGGAAAACATAGGCAGAACACTCTATGACATAAATCACAGCAAGATCCTTTTTGATCCACCTCCTAGAGAAATGGAAATAAAGACAAAAATAAACACATGGGACCTAATGAAACTTAAAAGCTTTTGCACAGCAAAGGAAACCATAAACAGGACCAAAAGACAACCCTCAGAATGGGAGAAAATATTTGTAAATGAAGCAACTGACAAAGGATTAATCTCCAAAATTTATAAGCAGCTCATACAGCTCAATAACAAAAAAACAAACAACCCAATCCAAAAATGGGCAGAAGACCTAAATAGACATTTCTCCACAGAAGATATACAGACTGCCAACAAACACATGAAAGGATGCTCAACATCTTTACTCATTAGAGAAATGCAAATCAAAACTACAATGAGATATCATCTCACACCAGTCAGAATGGCCATCATCAAAAAATCTAGAAACAATAAATGCTGGAGAGGATGTGGAAAAAAAGGAACACTCTTGCACTGCTGGTGGGAATGTGAATTGGTACAGCCACTATGGAGAACGGTATGGAGGTTCCTTAAAAAACTACAGATGGAACTACCATATGACCCAGCAATCCCACTACTGGGCATATACCCTGAGAAAACCATAATTCAAAAAGAGACATGTACCAAAATGTTCATAGCAGCCCTATTTACAATAGCCCGGAGATGGAAACAACCTAAGTGTCCATCATCAGATGAATGGGTAAAGAAGATGTGGCACATATATACAATGGAATATTACTCAGCCATAAAAAGAAATGAAATTGAGCTATTTGTAATGAGGTGGATGGACCTAGAGTCTGTCATACAGAGTGAAGTAAGTCAAAAAGAGAAAGACAAATACTGTATGCTGACACATATATATGGAATTTAAGAAAAAAAAATGTCATGAAGAACATAGGGGTAAGACAGGAATAAAGACACAGACCTACTAGAGAATGGACTTGAGGATATGGGGAGGGGGAAGGGTAAGCTGTGACAAAGTGAAAGAGCGGCATGGACATATATACACTACCAAACGTAAGGTAGATAGCTAGTGGGAAGCAGCCGCATAGCACAGGGAGATCAGCTCGATGCTTTGTGACCGCCTGGAGGGGTGGGATAGGGAGGGTGGGAGGGAGACGCAAAAGGGAGTGGATATGGGAACATATGTATATGTATAACTGATTAAATTTGTTATAAAGCAAAAAAAAAAAAAAAAGAAATGTGTGCTATGAAAACCAACTACCATGTGTGGATCAAAAACATAGCTCTGAGCTTCCTAGCAGCTGGGGTAAAAAGGGAGAGCTGTTTCGTTACACACTATCAGAGCCTTTGAGATAAATAAAAACACCATTGCTAAGGTTAAATACAGGGAGAGTTGCAGAATGTTTCTTTTCCTCTACATCTTCGTTGAAAAGATCATTGCGTGTCTGCAGCACAACTCAATATTGTCCAGTACTTTTTCTGCATAGCAACCCTTTCCCATGTTCTACCTTGTTGAAACACGTGAAAATATGTATAAACACAAAAACACAAACGTATAAATAATGTAGAGGAGTTCTCTTGATACATCTCATAGGGAGGTACTCAGGCTTCTCTGTAGGCTTGGGATACCCTGGAGGAAAGAGACTCTACCCTCTTCATTTCTGTTTTCATGTCTTATTATAGAGTCTGGAACATGGTGGATACACACAGTGGGTATTATTACTGTTGATACTAAACGTGTGTGAGTGTGTGTGCTGTGTGTCAGGCTAGCACTCCGTGAATACTGAGTGTGTGTTGCATGTACTGGTGTTTTGTTTGCATTGTATGTGTGTCATGTGGATGGTGGTGTTGGATCCTATGAGCATGGTACATGCGGTATGTGTATTGTGTGATGTGTGGGTGACATGGGTGCTCTGTGTACATTGTGTGTTGTTGTAGGGGATGTGTGGATGGCCCAAATGTTGTGTGTGCATTGTGCATATATGGTGTGTGTTGTGAATGTGTATTCACGTGTGTCCTCTGACATCCTCTGACATCCTGCATCCCAAGTGTCTTGCATAATCCCTGCAGATTTGGTGCACGTTCCCTGTGTGTGACTCTGTACCACCGTGTGTCCCTTTTGTGAGCTCAGGGCATGCTCCTTGGTGCTGCCTGTGGGCATATCAGCTTGCAGCCCCACCCCATGCAGGCTCTTTGTGTGTGCCCTGTGAGTCATTGTGGATAGTCTAGAAGGCGGTGACTATTGTCTTCAAACAGAGAACAGCCATTAACACATTCATTAATTAGGATCATGTTGACACTTATATTGCCGACTAAAAACATCTGTTTATTTAATCAGAGTCTCCTTAATGCCTTACACTTATTCTCTCAGTGAGAGAGGATGGGCTTGCTTTCCCCACGTGTGTACACTGGGGTTTTACGAGGTGGAGGCACAAACTCTGTCAATATTGTCACAGGATGACAGCTCTCAGGAAGGCCCATGGCGTCTCAACAAATGCACATCCCTTTCAATGGTGAATGAGTAGTCGTTCATGGGTCAATTCGCCAGTGGCCAGTCCCCGTGTATCGGCGTAGCCTGAATGACACATTATAGATCAGATGTAAGAACTCCACCATAGCACTGGGTCTCAATGCTCCGGGCGTGGTGTGCTGCTGGGCGTACCAGCTGCTCCACTGTCCTTTCCTTCACACTTAGGTGTATACCCCAAACCCAGCAACAAGCCGCTGGTAACCTCGTCGGAGTTAAATCCTCTCTCCCATGATCTTAGTTTTCTTACATGTAAAACGGGATGATAAAAGGACAAAACTAAAGATTCAAAGAAAACATATCTAAGGGAAATACCCAGAATGGTGCCTGGAACCAAGCAGGTGCCTGAAAACGTCACTTCTATCCCCTCACCCTCCCACCCCACATGAATTCACAAGGGTCGGTGGAGGATGACCAAGGAAAAGACTCAAGTTTAGGGACTGCCTCTGGTCACAGTCCTCACCAGTCACACCACTGGGCATCCAACGCATGTCCACTGCATCCCTCCTCTGTGCCAGGCGGGGCTTGGCGCTGGGACACAGAGGCTGATGAGGATTTCTTTCAAGAATGTGGAAATGAAGGGCATTCCCGGCAGAGGGGACGGGTGAGCAAAGGTTCCCTGGGCCGGGAGCGTGGAGGAGAGGTGTGGGGTGAAGCTGATGGGGAGCACGTGATGGACCACGGAGGGGTTTTTGCTTTGGGGTGTTTCGTTTTGTTGTCGTTCTGCGTCTTGTTTCATTTACTAATATAGTTGGATATCTTTTCATAGTGAACATAAACAGTTCTACTTCATTCTTTTGAGCAATTAATAGCTTCTTATATACGTATGTCCCTTATTTTAAAATCAGGACAACAGTGATAGACCCGTAAGTCGTTTCTAGTTTGAGGATATCAGTGTGATTTTCCCAGGGTACTTCCCAGCAGTGGGTCAAAGGATACGTGCATATGTGCTCTTAAAAATGTTATTTTTTTTAACATTTGAAAATAGTGGCAAAATATACATAACATAAAATTGCAATTTATACCAAATCAAGCAGTGAAACCTTGGCTTCCCTCTTGAAGCATACTTGTCACCTAGCACTGCTGCTTTTTCCTGTAAAACGGGTCTCAAAAGGATGGTAAGAAGATTCAATGGGGAGATACTTAGAGAGGCTTGCTCAGTACATGGTCAACCTCCAAGACCCGGGCTTTATTATTGGGAACTGGCACAGCCCAGTGCTTAGGGGCCCAGGCTCTGGACTTAGGCTTGCCAGCTGTGTGACCTTAGGACAGTTGCTTCATCTCTCTGAACCTTGGTTTCCTCATAGGAGTGTGAAAATTACATAAGGTAATACAAAGAAAGTGGATGGTGCCATTTGGATGTTCCACAAATGATATTTTATCTTCACGTTAGCATCATGATGACCTCCTGCTAATTCTGTACTTAACTGTGACCTCAGTTAAGCTTTATACGTTTTCGTCTTGCAGGCGTTGCTGCCACACATCTTTTCTCCACACCAGAGCATGCTAGCAGATGCAGTTTGCTCCCGCAAATGGTGGTGATGTAAGTGGTGGGTCTTCGCAGTGACACCTTTGAACTAGATACTATCTTATTTAATCCTCACAACGACCCTTTGGTGGTGGCACCGTACCCATTTTACAGATGAGGAAACTGAGTTTCCAAAAGCTTAGGCAATTTGCCCAGGATCGCACAGCTAGTAGACAGTACAGTCAGGAGCTGGACTTTGAACCCAACTCCATCTGTGCATTTTCCTTTACATTAAGCAACTCATTTATTGGATGGGTGGACCTAGAAAGACTAATGGATTTGCCAGGACTCTTTAATATACAGAGAGGAAAACTCCACTGCCAAAGTAATTTAGGCAAAAGAGGAATTTATGAGGACTCATAACTAAAAGCCTAACCCGGATTCATGCGTGGCTGAATTCAGAGGTCCACCAATTTTGCCAGGACTTGGTTGGTTTCCTTCTCTCTCTTTTCCCACATTTCCATCTCTCAGCTTTGTTTTCCATTGTGCCAGCTGGAAGTATTTTTTAAATCCATAATGACAAGATAGTCCACAGTAGCTTCAGGTTTCTGTCATCCAACCCCAGCTAAGAGAGGAACCGCTCTAGTGAAAGTCCCAGAATTTACCTTGATTGACTTAGGTCACATGTGCATCCATCAGCCAACTGTTCCAGCCTTGAGAATGAATGGGATGCTCTTATTGGCCAGAACGGTCCACACGACCACCTCGAGATTGGGGAGGTCATGTTCATCCCATGCTGGACCAAATGACCCTGAGGTGAAGATTTTCCTAGAGGAAGATCTGTAAGCTTAACTTAAGAATGGAGATGGAGCTGGTGGGTAGAGAATAGGAATGGACATCCAATCCAGTGAGCTTTGGGTAATGCAGAAAGACATCAGTGGGGTCTTAAAAGGCACTTCAGGAAGTCTAAAAATGGCAGCATTTATCCCCAGCCAGCCTCCAGGCAGGTGGACGGACCACGTGAATTTACTGAAGTCCCTTTCCAGCCAGCCTTTTGGGACAGCTCAAACAGGACTTATTGTTCTGGTAAATCCACCAGAGCCTTAGGAGCCGAAAAGCTAAGGAAAATGCAGGGCCATCTGCCAGGGTCCTTGCCTTCCCCACCCTCTCCTCCCTCTTCGTCATCTTCTTCGTCGTCTGCTTTTAATTATGAAATGTCTATTGCTAGATTATCGATCTCCTGCTTGTAAGAGCAGCTGGGGTGATATATGGTGCGTGAGTCCCTTCATCCACAGCACGATTGAACATTGCCTTTGACGAAGTGCTTATTAGTCATGCGTTCCAGAAAGGGTGAAATAGCTTGTGGCTCTGAGGAAGGGCTTAGGGGGAGAATGTCAGTGCTGGGGGTACGGTGAGGAGGTTCCCCTTTGGTCTCCCTAAGGAGGAGGATGGACACTTATCTCAGCCCAGAGGGACAGGCTGTCTCTATTGAAACCTTCCGCCCCTGGATCAGCCACCACTCTCAGACTTTCACTCAAAAACATACTATCCCCTCTTCTTGACAATGTGCCTGAAACTCTACCATTAATTAGGTCGTCCCGTGGGCTTAAGAAGTTACCCGTAAGGGCTAACATGGATATGAATTCTAAAACTACTATTACTATTACACTAGTCACCCTTTCTTGAGCAATTACCTTTTTTTTTTTTTTTACACTTAAAGAAATAATTTCAGAGAAGCCAAGTATAAATAGACTAAAAATGCTCAGATTGGAATTCACTTGGGCAAACTGACCTCTGATTCTCCCAGGCTGAACTATATGTTCCCTCTAAGGTAACATTTTAGGGGGTTGGGGGCAAGCAGAGCAGCCAAAAATTGCTTCAAGGATAGGGATGGAATAGATAGATTTTAATTTGCCTAATTGATGGCTTCAGCTCCCTGTGTCTCAATTTTCTCATCAGAAAAGTGGAAAGGCTCATAGGATTATCATAAGGATTTAGAGATTATTCATGTAAAACCCTTAGCAAGGGGACTGGCCCTTAGCAAAAGTCCAATAAATGTTAGCAGCTTTTGATATTAGTATTCATATTAGCTACTCAGGGGTCTGTTTCTCTCTATATTGCATACAGCAGGCATTCTGTAAATGCTTATGGGATTAATACATTTGTCCTTACCTTTATGGCAAAAATTTGAACTGGACCATTAAGGATCATTTAATTTATTCCTTGCTTTCATCCCTATGTCAGTTAGAGCCGCCTGGAAATAATGATGATGGTGATGATGGTGATGATGATGATCGCCACTCCTCCTGAGGCAGCGCCCTAGATTTAGGTTCTGTGAGGGGGATAGGTGAGTTCGAATTGCTGAAGCCCTGGTGGGTGGAGTTGGGAGAGAGAAGGGGGAAAAGACCACTTTTTAAAGAACCGCTAAATCTAAGCCAAAACTATGAAATGATCTATGTCCTTATGTCCACTGTTTCCCATCCTACTGTACTCAGGGACCAATGACCATGCTAAATGAGATGATAGGCTTGCCCCGGCCCCAAACCCATGACACCAAAAATGAAATAAAAACTCTGTTTTGCAGACTCCAAGGACGTTCAGAGTCTGGCCGTTGCTATCCCCAACCTTATCTCCTGATATTTATTCCTTATTTCTGTTATTCCAGTTTCATGAGCCTTATTTCTGTTATTTGACCATATCAGATTCTTTCCCGGATCAGGGCCTTTGCACTTGTTGTGCCCTCCACTTGAAATCCTCTTTTTCTGGCCCTTGGCATGGCCGATTCCTTCTCATCTTTTAGGTCTTAGTTTAAAGTCAGTTCCTTGGAGACACTTTTCCTCGATCTTTCAACCTAAAGCAGCCGTGTTCCACCCCAGAGTCATCCTTTACCCCAACATCTTGGCCATCTTAATGATAAAGAATTAAAATCAGTGTCTAAATTCTTTGCTTGTTTTTTGTCTCCCTCACTGGAAAGAGGGGAGAAGCGGTCAGGCCACCTTCATTATTGCTCTGTTCTGAGAATCTTGCCCACAGTAGATGCTCAGCATGAGGCTTTTTGATTGAAGGAATGTGTCCTCACTGGGAGGGGCTGCTGTGAAACCATTGCCCCCACTGGATTATGGGAAGCCACTTTCCCCAGTGGTGGGATCTCTCTACAGCGGGAGATTGAAAAGGAAAGGACATCTCTGGTTCTGAATCCCCATCTAGGGTCATAGGGAGAAGCTAGACTTCTCCAAAGGGCTGGGCAAGGATAGGGAAGGAGAATTTGTTCTAGAGGTCAGTGTTTGCTCTTGGGGAGGCCGCCAGAGGGAGAGGGACTGGCTGAGGAAGAGGTTCAAGTCAAGGGTGCTAGGGAGCAGCTGGGAAGGTGGAGATTGGAGCCAGGAGAGAGGGAGAGAAAGAGATAGAAGGAGGAGAGAGAGAGATAGAGAGAGAGACAAAAAGAAGAGAAAGTAGAGAGAAATGCAGAAGAAGGAAAGAAAGAGATGGAGAGAAAGATAAAACAAGGAAGAGATGGGGAGAAAGTGAGAGGGAGAGAGGAGAGAGAGAAACAGAGAGGGAGGGAGGAAGAGATACACTTATGAAAAGAGAGAGGTGGGGGAGTGAGGGAGAGAGAAAATGATATGCAGAGAGAAAGGAAGAAGGAAAACAAGAGGAAATGTCTTTTATGGGACAAGCAATCTGTGAGAAGATAAGAGTGGGATCCCAGGAACACACGCACCAGCCTTAGGCCAGAGTCCAGGGACGTCCCATTTCAGCACTCTGGACAGAGATCCCCAAGTCTTTACTTGTGACCTTGGGCAGATCATTTCCCTGTTTGGGCCTCCGTTTCTTAGTGGTCATATGGCGCTACTCACACCTGCCACTCAGAGACATTGCTTCAGGGATGGTACAGAGCAACTACTAGTTTGAGCCACCTGGAGAGTCTTAAAGAATATTGCTGCCTGAGCCCAATCCCCAAGTATTTTTAATTGTTTTGAGACAGGGCCTGGGCAATGACATTTTTAAGACGCCCTCCCCCCTGCCCAAGTAATTCTAATGGGCAGATAGTAGAAGTTAGAAACTCTAACCAGGGGATAGGAACTTCTGAAGAAGTAGCTATAGACGGCACTGCTATTTCTCAGCCCCAACGTATATGTTACACTGATTGAGAAATTGTGCCCAGAGAGGGAGGTAGTCTACCCCAGCCATACAGCCAGTGGGGCAGGCATATCAGATGGTGAGGATAATCTGGAAGGGACCCTGTGCTGGTACAAAGGCTTAGCAATGCCACCTGCACCTCTCTGCCCAAGGGCTTCCCTGTCACCAGGCTGGCTGACACCCCCAGCCCTATGGGAAATCTGTAGACTCAAGTCACTTCCTGCATGGCTGACCCCCCAGCCACTGAAGAACCCAAACATGTTAAATGCCCCTTCCTCACTTGTTCTCTGACCCATGTCACATCTGACTGCTGCTCAGCAAATCCACCTGCCATCCTCGGTCCCAGCTGAGGGACAGGCAGGAAGAATTAAAGCTGGCCCTCCTGGGATGCTGACCAAATGCTTCATGCTTGGGCTCAAATGGGACTGCTCTGGATTGTGAAACCAGTAAGAACATCAGGGGAAGAATCATCACCGACCTTTGCAGGGTCTCCTCAGTGGCCAAGTTCTTCTGCATGGGTGGAGGGTTGGGCAGGGGTTAAGGTTGCTGACTGTCTGATTGCTCAGGTCCAAATGCTGGTTGCTTCTCTGGGGATATTAGAGTGACGCAGGACAAGCAAATAAATCTTTCCAACCCTGAGTTTCATCACCTGGAAAGCAGGGTAATAAGAACTTCCTCCTCAGCTTCTTACAAACTTTTTTTTGAAATATGTCTTGAGTATGCTGCAAGTGTTTAATAAATGAGAGCTGCAAAGAAAAAGAAGAAGGAGAATAAGGGAGAGGAGGTGAGGAGGAAAGGGAGGAGGAAAAGGTGATGATGATGATGATGATGATGATGGTGCTTCATCCTCCTGATTACTCTGATGACTTGTTATGACCCATTATAGATGGAATAACTAGGATTTAGAGGGAAAGAGACTTTCCTGGGTTTACTCAGCAAGCTAACAGCAAAGCATAGACAAAACTCACTCTCCTTACTCCATCCACCACAGTCTGAGAAATCTCCACACTAGGAGGCTCTCAAGAAAGCCTGCTTCCCTTGGAGTTGTCTGCAGCCATGAGGATGGGTTTGCTCTGGCCCACCCACTACTGCCAGCATCAGTGAGGATGTGAGGGGTGCCACACACAGAGAAGAGAATCCCGGCTCTGCACCAGCTGGTTCTGTATCTTTCAGCAAGTCACTCCCCATCTACAAGCCTCAGTTTTTCCTCTGTTCAATTGGAAGGGAGCTAGGTGGTCACTGAGGCTCCCGAGGAACTCATGTTCTGGGGCATATGTGATTCCGCCTGTGATCTACACTTCGCAGTTGGTCCCAGGGGCTCGGGGAGCCTCTGGGTGCATTTAGCAGCTTCCGAATTCTACCTATGGGGGATTCTATTGGTGTCTGGGGAGTTTTCTGGTGGAAAAGCTTCCTTCAATAGATCAGACTCAGGGGGTAGGTTCTCTGGAGAATGAGCAGCCTGGCAGGAAGAAAAGAGGAGGAAATCTCCAGGGCTGTGTGGGTCCCAGAGGCTGCAGAGGGGAAAGCCGGGGAAGCATGGGTACCTCTGGAGCCTGCCGGACAGCCCACAGGGTGTTGGGGCATTTGCCTGGCTTGTCTTTGAGAATCTCCCTGTCCATTGGAGCCTGACAGTGAAGTCCACAAGAAGAGGCACCAACAGTGACAGCAGAATGGGGAATCAGGCACTCATGATGTTAGAGGCAAAGGACCAGGTAAGCAGACACGGACAGCCAAGAAAGCCCTGGACTGGCCGTCGATGTCCTGTGTTCATATCCTGGCTCTAATGCTGTCTGCCTTTGACCTTGGGAAGACCCCTACTCCCTCCTGGGGCAATGCCGGCTTCTTCAGCCACCCCTGTTCCAGTACTCCTGGTCTCTCCTGGGCTCTTTTATTGGGAAGGGCACAGGATGGGTAGGAACTGAGTTTTTTTTTTTTTTTAGTGACAGGATGGGTAAAGACTCATGAGGAAAACAGATTTTCCCGCTGTCCTCACCTCCCTGCCCTCCGGTGGGCACTGGTGCCTCCTTGTCAGAGAGAAAAGGAAGCAATACACTTATTCACAAAAAAGCCCAAGAATGGAGGGAGGGAGGTAAAGCTGTATCGTTTTCCTCTTTGTTTTGGACACTTAAGTTGTAGAATCTGTCTTTTGCAGGATGATTAGAAGCAGGAGGCCTGGGGTTGGACTCCATGGGTTTGCAGCCCTGGCTCTACTGTACCCCAGCTGTGTGACCTTGGGAAAGTGAATTGGCTTCTCTGAGCCTCAACTTCCTCGTCTGTAAACTGGGGATGATCATTTCCCCTCTGTGAGTGTCAGGCTCCCCCTCTGTATTGGGAATCAGCAAGTGCACTGAAAAATCACTGTTTATTTACAAATTGTCTCTCTTGTTTGACAAAAACTCAATAGTTAATGTGTATAATATGCCAGGCACTGTCCTAGGCACTTCACATTTATTAACTCATGTGGCTGTTCTACAACCCTATGGGTTATGTGTTGTTATTATGGCAGCCGCCTGACAAATGGGGAAAGAAAGGCTCTGAGAGGCCAGTCTCTTGGTCAAGGCCACCTATCTTTAAAGCGGCAGAGCTGGAATTGAACCCAGGTTTTGTTGACTTGAGGCTTGTGTACTTATCCATGACTCCCTAGGTCTCCTGACACCCAGGCCATGGCCTGGAAAGTCAGGCTGCTGTGGGTACCCAGCTGTCCCCCATCCCCACCTGGGTTTATCAGCCCAGCTCAGGGTCTGTTCCCCTTCACGCACACTGCCCTCCTCTCCTCTCCTCTCCCCACTGCTGAGCGATCTTGCTGAGCCATCTGCGGGGCACTGGCCAAGGTCCCAACTGATTATTGACAAATTAAAAATATAAGCTATTGACCAGACACTGGGATGGAGTCCCAGAGCTGAGGACCTGAATCTCAATGAGGCAGCTGAGCATGGAGATCGATTCTGCAGGTGGCGGAAGAGGCAGACAAATTGCCCCCTGCCTAATGTAGAGTCTGATGCTCTGGTTAATAACTACCCAGTGGGAAGTGGGGCAGGCCTCTGCCTGAATTAGCTCCCTTCCCACTCAGCAAGGGCTCCACTGGTGTAGGAGTCACGAGCACCACTTTACAGATTGGTCCATTCAGAGATACACAGGTGTTACCCAAGGTCAAAAGCTAATAAGTGGAGGGGGCTGGGATTTGAACCCAGATTCTCCTAACTATAAAGCCTGGAGCTCAGAAACTCAGGCAAACCATGCTTTCAATCCCGGCTCCATCCCTTTTGGCTGTATGACTTTGGGAAAATCACTATACCTCTCTGAACCTTAGCTTCCTCTTATATAAAAGGTGGATAATAAAATCTACCTTGCAGGATTGTCGTAGGGATGGAACGAGAAGGCAAGAGATAGTGCCTTCTGCCCTGGACGTCTGAATGCCCCTCTCGAGCCTCTTTATCCTTCTCCATCTGCAGTCTGACTCAGGTAGCGGACCCACGTGGGCTGTATCAGCAGGCTCCCTTGCTCTCTTGTGCCCTGTATGGTTTGGCCAGTGGGAGGCAATGTCAGGAAATTGGAGGGCAGGAGTAGAGTGAGGCTGAGATATTTCTTCCTTCTGCTCCCTCCCTGCCTGGCTCTGGGTTGACAGTGGCTGTGTGGCCCTACCCAACACCTCCCTTCCTGCTGGGTGGCTCTCTCCCACAGTGGCAGCCACAGCTCTCTCCAGGACCCAGTGTCAGTCCCTCTTGTGACTCCTTGAGGCCTAGGGATGGATGGGCTCTAGGCTGCTGCTGCCCCCAGGTGCTGCTGCATCATCATCCCCTGTTGCTTTCCCTCTCCCCCTCCCTCGCTTTTGAAAGTACCCCATTCTTAAACTCTCCTAGGTTACCCCACCAAATGCACCATCAGTTTCCTGCCAAGACTCTGAAGATCCACTTAAAGTGTGGTGCACGTGTAAAGGGCTATCCTTAAAGGCATTGCCACCATCCTTACCCCTGACAGAGTCTCTCTCTTCCATTCATCCATCACCACTCACAGGCCCCTGTTAGCACCCATCCCTCTGAACAAATATAGCCATTTGTATAGTGGCTGTCTCTCCCAGTCTGTGGCCTCCTGAGGGCAGAGCCTGGAGTTATGTGGAGCTGTCCCTGGCTGCACACTCCCTATGGCAGGGCCAGGGTCTCAGGGAGTGTTTTACAAATAAAGGAGCCTTAGACGACTCTCCTAAAGTCACAGTGTGAGAATCTGACATGGGACTAGCACTCGGGTCTCCCTCCCAGCTCACAGAGCCAGGATCTGAAAATGTCTGCTCAGTGAATGAATGAGTGAACAAAAGGATAGATGAATATCACCCCCAGAACAAACAGATGAAGAGTGCTCCTTCCTTACTCCTGGTTGCACTCGTTCTCACCCAGAGGTGATTTTTGTCCCCCCTCCCCCCCAGGAGACATTTGGCCATGTCTGGAGACCTTTTTGCTTGTTACAACTTGGAAAGTTTGCTACTAGCATCTGGTGGGTAGAGGCCAGGGATGCTGCTACACATCCTATAACGCACAGGACAGTCTCCACCACAAAGAATTATCTGACCCAGGGTTGAGAAACCCTGCCTTACCTTACGCATCTTTTGAGGCTCCTACCTGCCCAGATGGCCCCAAGTAGAGGGCGGCTTTTCTAATTTTACTGGATTGGCTTAAAATTTTTCCTTATTACAAAAATAATATGTGCTTATAATAGAACATTTATAACATATAAAAATATAAGGAAGAATATTAAACACTCTCCCCAATTCCCAAACCCACTGTTAATTTTATGGTGAATATCCTTCCACTAATATTTCTGCATTTACGCAGGTTCATACAGCCACGTGCTCACATCTGTCAACTTCATTCGAAAATTCAACATCATTTCGAAAATGCAGTTTTTGTTTACGAGATTTTTACCACGTTCTATCTTAATCATTAGTCTTTAACAGCTTTCTAAAGAGCAGTACAGAATCCCATTGTAGGTACAATCCATGATGTAGTGGAAATATTTGGGATGGTTTCAATCTTCGTACCCATGATCTTCCCTGAGAATGGGTTCTTGGAAGTGGTATTAGTGGGTCAGAAACAGAAAATTTAAGTCTCTTGTTACGTAACTAGATGCCTTCCAGAAAGGTGATTTCCGGGGACGTCCCTGGCCGTCCAGTGGTTAAGACTCTGCGGTTCCACTTCAGGGGGAACGGGTTTGATCTCTGATCTGAGGTGTGACCAAAAAAAAAAAAAAGAAAGGTGATTTCCCTCTCCAGTGTTGGTCAAGGGACCTAGCTCACCTTCCTCCCGCCAATACAGAATCAACTCATTAAAATCTGTGCCAAACCAAGAATTTGCTTCTTGTGAGATTGTCTATATACATTTTTTCATGGGTCCATCCGTCGTTTACATTTCTTCTTCTGGGAACTGTTCATTTCCTTTGACATTTTTTCTCCTAGGGTTTTAGTGTTTTCTGTTTGATATGCAAGAGCCTGGTAAAAAATATGGGGGGCACTAGCCATTTGTTTATCGTAAGTGTTGCAAATATTTTTCATCTGTTTCTCAGCTGGATTTTTTTTAACATCTTTATTGGAGTATAATTGCTTTACAATGTTGTGTTAGTTTCTGCTGTATAACAAAGCAAATCAGCTAGACATATACTTATATCCGCATATCCCCTCCCTCCTGCATCTCCCTCCCACCCTCCCCATCCCACCCCCTCTAGGTGGTCACAAAGCATGGAGCTGATCTCCCTGTGCCATGCGGCTGCTTCCCACTAGCTAGCTATTTTACATTTGGTAGTGTATGTATGTCCATGCCACTCTCTCACTTCGTCCCAGCTTACCCTTCCCCCTCCCCGTGTCCTCAAGTCCATTCTCTACATCTGGGTCTTTATTCCTGTCCTGCCCCTAGGTTCTTCAGAACCATTTTTTTTTTTTTTTTTAGATTCCATATATATGTGTTAGCATACGGTATTTGTTTTTCTCTTTCTGTCAGCTGGATTTTAATTTCATTTATTGTCTTTAGTTACACCTTCTTTTTTCTATTTCATTTCAGGTACACAAATCTATCCAATTTTCCCTTCCTTTGTGATTCATTTCTTTGTTTCTTTCTGCTTAAGAAATGCCTTCCCCTCTGTGGTATCCTTAACTCTCCATTTTTATCTTCAAAATTTCATTAATTTTTACATTTGGCTCTGCATTTACAAAATTCATCTGGAATTAATTTTGTTGTATAAAGTGAGAATCTAGATTGATATTCCTTCCCCTCCCCCACCCCCCAAAATAAAGGCCATTCTCCTTGGGGGAGGTTGTCAAAGTACAGGAAGGGTCTTCTCTGGGAGCTCTGTTGAGAACGCTCTCCAGTCTTCTTAGAGGCCAGGGAGGGCTCAGCATCACGGGGGCACCAGGGGATGAGGAGCACACTGACCTCCCTCCTCCAGAAGATCGTGAGGCCCACGTCATAGCAGATTAGGCCATCAAATGATCGGGTATTCAGCACTCCTCAGTAGGTGTGCCTGCTGTAGCCCTTCCTATGTCCATTTACCTTTTAATGCTTTGCCCTTGAAATTAACTCAAACTGGATGCAAGACGCTGCTTTGGTGAGACACCTTCTGAGTTTTCTGTAAAAACTGCACTGACTGCATTCTCATTATAGTGTCCTGTATCCCCAGGGTGAAGGGCTGTATCCATCTCCAGGCAGCCCGGTGGATGGAAGGAGATCCGGTTGGGCTTGGGAGTCCGGCAGACTCCCCTCGCCCCCAGATACCTGTGTGTGACCTCAGGCAAGGCGCTCCCTGAATGTTGCTGAGTGCTGTGTATTTTAGAAGTTAAACTACTGTCCGGTCTCCCTGAAGGAGTTGTGAGCCGTCCATGACATAACAAACGTGGATTGCTTTCCACTGTGGCTGGAACACACTGGGCGCCTGCTCAAGAGATGGTAGCTACAAAAATCACACCACTGTTTTCCATTTTCAAAGCAGGAAAATTCCTGTCTTGCTCAAGGACCTGATTTGCATCTGTTTATGAGATAGAATTACAGAACGCCCTGCGTGTGACTCTCTGGGTTGGTTTCCAGGTGCGTGACACCCAGGGAAGCGGTCAGTGAAGAAGCGAAGACAGTGTCTTACCAGGAGCTCAGGATCTACAGGCTCTGGAGACACACTCCCTGGGTTCAAATCCGCCCACCAGCACTCCCTGGCTGAGGTACCTTGTCCAGCCCAGTCTCTCTAAGCCTCAGTTTTATCATCTGGAAATTAGAAGCAATAGCATTACTCTCCCTGTGTAGCTGCCTCCTGTATTATTTTGGAACAAATCTAGACACCCTGCCATTTCATCTTAGGATAGTGCTGCATCTACCTCTGAGAGATAAGGACCCTTTAAAAAATATTTTAAATTAAATTTTAAGCCACTATGTTATTCTCACCTTGGGTGGTTTCTAATACACACTCAAGTCTGAGATGCTGCCCTAGATTGGTTTTTGGCTCCATGAGGGGAGGGCCAGTGCTGTCCTAACGAGTGTAAGCATTTCCCAAAATCCTGCTGAATGTCAGCTGTTTGGGTTAGAACTTGGAGTAAACAAGGAAACAAACAAGAGACAGGAAGAGTTAAACACTTCAGTGAAGGAAGGAGCCAGACTTCATTGGCAAAAGGAATTTTTTTTCCTTTTTGCTTCTGCAGCCCCAAGCTTGGAGCTTGGCACTCTGGGGAAGGCACCAATCAGATTGTTGCCTGCATGTTGGAAAAATATTTATGTCACCTACCAAGCTGGGAGCATACTCAGCGGGTTTCCGGGGCCGCCTGATAGACAAGGTCACATCCCAGCAGCTGTGAGGAAGGAGGCGTGCCGGCCTGGCAGCTGTGCTCGGCGCTGGAGGCTGCCAGCAAGCCTGGCATCGCACGTTAGAGGGAGACATACTTCTGTGACCACCAGCTCGAGGGCAGTGGGGAGTCGGGGGACCCCTGCTGCCTGAGACAGCCGCAGGTCAGCTGCAGGGGGTGTGGAAGCTGGGAAAGGATGAGGAAAGGGCACAGACAAGGGGATGGAGGCGGAGTAGGAATCTGGCATTTACGAGGTGCTGGCATTGCGAAAAGTGCTTTAGAAGTGTTATCTCCATGAATCTTTGTCACATCCCCTGAGAGGGATAAGGTCATGACCATTTTACAGGTGAGGAAACTGAGGCTTTGAGAGAGTTGGTGAAACAGGGAGCTGGGACTCCATCTGTAGTTTGTCTTTCTCAGATCCTGCAGAAAAAACATTTATCATTAAGCTATAACTCCTATATACATTAAAAAAACCAGAAAAAAACAAAACAAACAAAAAAACGTACCACCAACTACCATTATCTATCTATCTATCTATCTATCCATCCATCCATCCATTGATCCATCCCTAGTTTGCTGGATATTGCTATTTATCAACTTGCATTCAACAGTGAAGTCCTATCCTATAGAGTTGTAAAGACCTCCAATTTTGATTACAAGGGACAGCAAGCCCTTGAGGTTGTACCTCCACAACGTGGGGCTCCAATGATCAACCTTACATTTCCACCACTGCCCTGAGGATGCAAATTGCACCAGGCTGCCCTGGCTAGTTGTTAAGAGTATGAGCCCTAGAGTCAAACTGCCTGGGTTCAAATCCCAACTCAGCCACTTATTTTGTGGCCTTGGGCAAGTTACTTTTCCTCTGTGCCTCAGTTCCTCACCTGTAAAATGGAGATATGAATAGGACTTCTAGAAGTTTTGAAGATTGAGTAAATATTTGTAAAATGCTTAGCACAGTGGCTGGCCCACTGGGAGCTGTATTATATGTACTTGCTGTCCCAGTTACTCTGGCTGTGTTAAAAAAATCACCCCAAAACTCAGTGACATGAAGCACTGAGCATTTATTATGCTCATGGTGTCTGTGGGTCAGGAGTTCAGATAGGCCACAGCGGGGATGGCTTGTCCCTGCTCCATGATCTCTAGGACTTCAACCAGAAGGCTTGAAGGCTGGGAGTTGGAATCATCTGAAATCTCACTTACTTGCTTAATCGACGGCTGATGAGGGTTGTAAGCTGAGAACTTAGCTGGGACGATAGGCCAGCACATCCACTCACAGCCTCTCCATGGAGCCTGGGCTTCCTCACAACATGGTGGCTGGTTCCAAGCCTGGGCATCCCAAGAAAAAGAGGTCCAGGTAGAAACTGTGTCCCCCTAGCCCCCGAAGTCACATGCCATTACTATTAAATGAAATTTAGTTGTCAGAGCAGTCACAAATCCTCCCAGGGTCAAAGGGAAGGGGAATAGATACCACTTCTTGATGGGGTGTGGCAAAGCTTTTGAAGAGCAGAAAGGATTGGAAATATTGCTGTGGCCCTTTTGGAGAAATATGAACTGCTACAGCCATTGGCCATCCTCAAGCTGCAGGCATGGGGATCTTGAGGAAGGAGGTCTCAGGGAGCTCTTGTGGCCAGCATTATACCTCCCTTGGTGCACCCACAATTGTGCCTCCTGAGGTCTGGTAACATCCCCAAGATACTCAGGTCAGGTCCCCACCTTCCCCACCATCCAGCCCCCAACCTCATTTTGGTCTTGGGGTGCTCCTCCTGCATCCCTGTTGTCCCCAAATGTGTGCTCCATTCCCTTTACCCTTCAGGGTATCCAGTACCATTCTGGGGGACTCAGACACCTCATAAAACATAGGAAGGGCCCCCGGCTTATTTAAACACCTTCTCCCTGAGGCAGGGCAGCACCACGGGCCTGGCTCCCGGCTTGGATGGAAGAAGAAAAAGAGGGAGAATGAACCCAGTTACATCCATGCTCTGAGCCAGGCCTGGGACCAACTCAGAGAGGCACAAGCACTCCCGCCCGCCCTCTGTCTCCTCTATCCTTGCCGACAGAGGGCCTGGAGGAACAGGGAGAGGGCTGAGCAGAGCTGGAGGCTTGAGAAGAGCAGCAAAGTGTTGAGAAGTCAGGTTCTAGTTTCAACCAGCATCTCCGTGGGTGATGTGGGCCGACAGGATGCCTTGGGGATGCGAGCAAAAAAAAAACAAAAAACACACAAACAACTTCAAAATGTTTATAGACCCCATGTGACCTTGCTCAAGGCTGTTAGCCCAGAGTTTTACAATCACGTGCGTGGTTGTTTGGCTCGGTCTCCTCCTTCGTCATGTGTTTCCAGGGAGCTAGTGTCCTGTAAGGGGAAGGGCTCTGCCTGGTTTTGTTGACCATTCATTTCAGTGCTTAGTATGTGACAGAAGTGACAGAGCATGTATTAGCTAATGAAATAATTGATTCAGTAAATCAACCTTCCTGAGTATCGATTACAGACTAGGCATGGTTCTAGAACATAGGATACAGTGGCTAGTGGAACCGGCACAGCCCTTATCTTCATAGAACTTCATTCTAGTGGAAGACAATAGTCACTGAACAAGATAAATTAATTTATGATATAATGTCAGAAGGCAAGGAACACTCTGTGGAAATTAAAAGGGGGATAAAGGATAAAGAGTGACAGGGAGTTGCTAACTTATATCGAGAGTGATCAGAGAAGGCCTTTTGGAAGTGGTGAAGTTTGAGCAGAGGCCTAGCGAAGGAAGGGAGTAAGCCATGGGGGTGTCGGGGAAAGAGTTTCTGACAGAGGAGAGAGCAGATGCAAAGGGCCTGCAGCAGCAATGTTAGAGTGATTGGAGTGGGGTGAGAGGGGAGAGTGGAGGGAAACAGGTTCAGGGGCAGTTCTGTGGTACCCTGTAGACCGCAGTAAGGATGTTGGGTTTCATAATAAGTATGTATAAAGTCAAATGGATGAAGAAATAAATGAAACAATGGAGAGATGGATGGGTTTATGGATGGATGGGTAGATGAATGGAGGGATGGATGAATGGAGGGATGGATGGAAGGATGGATGTATGGGTGGTTGGATGAGTAAATGGATAGATGTATGGATGGGTGATGGGATGGATGAATGGATTGAAAGATAGGTGGATGGATGGATGCAGATGGATGGATAGGTCGGTAAACAAATGAATGGATGGGTGGATGAATGGTTGGGTGGATGGGTGGATACATGGATTAGTGAGTGGACATATGGATAGATGGATGGATGGATGGATGGATGGATGGATGGGTGGTTGGGTGGATAAATGTATGGATAGATGAAGGAATGGATGAATGGATTGCAAGATAGGTGGATGGATGCATGCATGGATGCATGAATGGATGGATGGGTAGGTAAACAGATGGCTGGGGGGGCGGTGGAATGAATGGTTGGGTGGATGGGTGAATGCACAGGTGAATAGGTAGATAGATGAATGGATGGATGGATGTACAGATGGACAGTTGGTCCCTAGGCACACGTGTACGAAACTAAACCTCTGCATTGCCTTTCCGTCTCTAACTCACATTAGAGCCTTGCCCCAGTATGGGAAACACCCCAGGAAGAATGAGGCATGGCACAGTTGATGCCCAGATGCTCTCAGGGGCACAGGCTGAACCTTAAATAACTCCTTTTCTTTCATAGGAAGAGCGGTTCTAGAGGCACAGGCACTGGGAGGCGTTTGGGGCAGGCGGCCGTCACTAACAGATTCATTAAGCTCGCTCCAGAGCAACGATAAAAAATCAATTTAGTTCACCAGGCAGCTTGAACAGGCGCCAGGAGCTGGGGAGCCCTCCCATCCGTGAGCTCGGGGCGTGTGGAGAGGTGCTGTGGAATTGGTGGAGCTGGAGCCTGGCAGCGCCCCGTTGTCAGGGACCCCCCCCCCCCACCGCAGGGCTGCAGGGGCTCTGACAGGATGCCCGTGGAGGGGGAGGGACAGGACCAGAGTGGACTCCTTTGAGCATCCCAGGCAGTGCTGCAGACACACCTGACTTGCTGGCATGCTGGCCACGATCTTGCTCCCCCACTGCCCTGATTCATTCAGTGATACCTTAACAGCCCCTGAGAGCTGACTAAGTGCAGTGGACTGAGCAAGGGGGCCTGGGAGGTCTAGGCAAGGTCTGTCCCTTATGGAGCTCCCAGTCTGGGGAGCAGATCTGGGCCCAGTATGGGAGGGTGGGTGTGAGCAGAGGGGCGGGGAGGGGTGAGAGGAGAGAAGAGGGGGAGAAGATGGCACGAGGAGTTCAGCAGAAGGAGAGAATTTGCATCCATCTGTGTCACAGCAGGAAACAAGTAGCAACTCAACCTGGGGTGACCAAGGGGACATGTAATGAAGGGAGGAAGGATCAGAGTGTGGCCAGAGTTAAGGGGGCCCAAAAGGATGGTGCAGCACCTCTGGGCTGGCAACAGAGGGGAGCCATTAGTACCCCGAGGCCTGGAGGAGAGAGAAGGGGTGTTACTGGGACCTGGAGAGAGGTGTGGCTGCAGGAGATAGCTGCCCACCAGGGCCTGGACTGCAGGGGCGGAGTCAGGACAACAAACTCCCCAGTCTCCCTTGCCTTCCACACCCTGAGCCCCTTCGGGATCTGCATCCAGAAGCCAGGGCTGAGTGAGCCAGGCGATGTGGTCTGCAGAAGCTACGTTCACAGAGTACAGGGCTGGGTGATTCAGATGAGGGAGAAGCTGAGGGGCAGATGGAGAATATACAGGGCAGCCCTGTAGGAACCGGTCTAATAGAGCTCAGTGACTCAGTGCGGAGAGAAATCGCTCATCGGAGCCTCATCAGGGAACGCTGTGGCTCCCGACAGAGTCCTGGCTCCTTTTGGGATGAATGGGCTTGTGGCGATTTCCTGGGAGAGGCTGGTTGAAGTGAATGGATGCAGGTAGGTGGGAGTTGGGAAGAGATGGGTAGAGAGGCAGAGATGCATGGAGGGGCAGGGAACAAAGTGATGGGGTGGAGAGGGGGAGAGAGAGAGTGAGTGGGAGAGGGGGAGAGAGAGAGTGAGAGAGAGAGAGAGAGAAAGCACGAGTAGGAAAGAGGGACAGACAGAGCGAGAGAGAGACACAGACATTTAAAGAGACAGACAAAAAGACATGGGGATTGAGGAGGGAGGATGGAGAGGGAGAAGAGCAAAGGAAACACATGAGAAGATGTAACCAAAGGAACAGGGGAGAAAGAGAGACAGAGGGAGGAGGAAAAAGAGGGAGAACAAGGAAACAGAAAAAAATGAGAGAAAATGATGGAGGAGAGGGAGGGGAAAGAGGAAGACTCGGAGGGCTTTGGAGGGCCACCTAGGCTAGGGCCATGCTGGGAGCCCCTGTCGGGCAGGGCACCAATGCAGAGAAAGGGTGCGAGAGCTGGAAGTCTGGGGAAACTGAGGCACAGGGATGGAAAGTGACTTTGTCGAGGGCATCCAGCAGGCTGGGACTTCACTGCTGCACCAAGCTCTCATTTAATCCACCTCCCTGCTTTCTTGGTCACATCAAAGGCAACCTTGAAATGAGAACGGGAGAGAAATAGAATTTCTTGAACACCTACCATGTGTCAGGCATTTAATTGATATTGACTGGTGGGCTCCTCACAATAAGGGTAGTGAGTCTTCATACTATGACTATTTCCATTTACAGATAGGGAAACTGAGGCTCAGAGAGGTGGCTCCACCAGGACGTGGCCGTGTCCGGGCTGAGACCCAAGTCCTCCTGGCGTTAACTCTTGCCCACACCCCTCTGGGTTTGCTGCCCATTGCTCTGGACCCTGACATGAAGAGGACCATGTGTGGATGGCGTGGAGAGGAGAGAGCTCTCTTCATCATTCCTCTGGGTCTCCCTCTGCCAAGGAACGCAGCCAAAATTCCTTGGAATCTGTTGCTTTAAGCTACGCACAGGGGGGAACAGAATCAGACGGGGATGTTTGTAATGGTTTCCAAATGTCTGGCTGCAGCTGCCTTTTCGGCAGCGAGAGACAAGGAGGCCTGGGGTCGGGGGAGACCTGCTCCCTGCCTCTGTCTCCCACATGCATTTCAGGGGCGCTGATACTTCTAGAGCCCTGGGTAGAGGGATGTGCTGCTCTGGTAAACAAGCTAAGGGATGAAGGAGGGAATGAATGGATAGATGAAGAAGGAAATGAGTGGATGGTGCAGGGTACAACTCTCCTTATCTGTAAAGTGGGGATAGTTACACCACGATCGATCACTCCTTGCATTCCACGAAGTCCTTACACGCATTTACCATCTTGATGAAATCTCACAAGGATCCCATTGGCACGCCCATTTGACAGACCGTAAAACTGAGGCTCCGAGGTAAAGGCGCTGGCCTGAGCCGTATAGTGATGAAGGAGGGAGCTCTTGAATCTGGTCTGTTTCCAGAATTCCTGCTCCTGTTTACACGGGCACTCAGTAGACGTTCAGATGATCTCAGTTTAAATGCTACATTGATGAGAGCCTCCTACGGGCAGGGGCCGGTGGTCAGTGCCAGTGAGTCTTCTGTGAGTCACACAGACCTGATCTCTGTGGGGACAGCCATCCCTGATGAGTCACCCCCCCTTACCAAGACTCAGTTTCCTCTTCTTAGAGTGGGTCATCATGGCCTCAGACTTGCTGGGTTGTTGTGGGAGGCTGACTGGATATGAGTGGGAAACATTTCCCACCACTGACAGGCACACAGTAGGTGGTTTTTAAAAATAGCATCAATAGTATAATGTAAATAATGGCTAGTTATTTTTGACTGTCTACTGCTCTTTATGTGATTTTTTTCCTCACTTAATCCTCCCTCCAACCCTATGAGGTCAGTTTGACCCCTATTTTATAGAAAGAATGAGGCTCAGAGAGGTTAAGTGGCCTGCATGAGGTCACAGAGCTAGGACGCGGCTGAATTGAGAGCCTGGTTTATCAACCCCTAGGCTTTTTAGTTAACACACATGTGTGAGAACATGCCAATCCATGCCTGCCGCATAGGACCTTATAAAAAACGCTAGCCTCCCCTTTTCTTCCCTATGAGGAATTTACTGTGTTCTTCTGCTTTCAGAGACGGGGATCTGAGGTCCGGGACCGAAACAACATGCCTGAGCCATTTGACAGCGTGTCCTCCTGCACCGGGTTCCAGATCCTAGAGAAAAGGGCTCAGAAGTGCCCGACAAACCCTCCTACCAGGCTCAAGGCCCCTCCTCCAATAAGACATCTTCCCACAGAATCACATCTCTGTTAAGGTGGGTTAATCGTGATTTGCTTTTAATTCACACGTACCTGGTTTGTAGTTGTCTGATTAGAAATATGAAAGAGGTTTGTTGCAGAAAAGATAGAAGATGATTCCAATTGCCCACAATTCCCCTATTTGGAGAAGACCGCAGTTTGGCATTTTATCTGTTCCTTCTTGGTACAATTGCCGTCATTGTGAGCATACATAATACTCAGCTCTGCATATATTGATTTTTTCCCTTAAAGCCAAGTCTGTTGTTTTCTATTGATGAGAGTAGTAAGTACAAAAGGATGAGAAGATCAAGTCCTATTTAAGGAAAGGCACCTCTGTTAATATTTTGGCATGGACTTATCCAGGGTGTGTCACTCACGCACATACCCCCGAGCCCCATCCACACATATATATTTTTGACATCATTCAGGTCCGACTTTGGATCAGGGTCTGAAGCTCAAAAGCCCTGGTAACTCACAGGAGAGAGTGCAGGGGTCGGATGGGGGCCGAGCAAGCCGGACTCCACGTGTCCCACCCACGGGGACAGCTGCTATCACTCTACCCGGCTGCTGCCTTGTAGGAATGCAAGCCCAGCATTACTACGTGTCCCAATTTTGCAAGAGATTCCAGAAATCTAGACTTTTATATGAAAACTCCCATTTGAAAAATATTGCAGCAAATTCCATTTAAATAAAGCATATGCGGAACAAAAAAGACACCCTGTGGGGCTGCCCTGAGTTTGCAACCTCTGTCCTTCGTGTCATGCAGACGTCCAGTCTTCACTTTTAATTTAGCAGACACGTGTGCTCAGCGTTCTGTTGTGGAGCAATCCCTCATGCCTCCGCGATGCAGGTTTTAAATCAGAAGGGCACTTTTTCTCCCAGTTTTCTTCCTTGTGTCCGCTTCTTCCCAACCCCCTCCCTCCAGCTCCTCCCCTTCTTCTTTCCCTCCCTCCCACCCCCAACCATTCAATTTTATTAATGGTTGATTTTCTTTTTAAACTGTCTGGAGGCTGCTGCAAGCTCTACGGTTGCCAGTGGCTGATCGATATCTTGGTGGGGGGAGGGTGTTATTTCATCAGCTAAGTGCCAGGTAATCTACTTGGTAAAACCCGTAGCCTCTTTTTGAGCTGGCAGAGATGAGGCAAAGGAGGCTGGCCAAAGACCCAAATATGCTGCCCGGATGGAATCGGCAGGAGATGTGTGGAGACCCCTGTGGAGGTTTGATATGGGTGTCTCTGGTCCCCCACGTTGTACCCATCCCATCTCCTCCCTCTCTGTCTGCAATCAATCACAGCGACGTCTGCAAAGCTTATAACTGTAGTTAGAATTCTTCCACCTGTAGTAGGGGAAACCTTACCTCATTGAACTGTCACAAGAATGCTACCTTGGGAGCAAGATGCTCAGTTGGAAGGCGGTAACTGAGGCAAGGAGAGGTTTTGTGGCATCACCAAGCCCCCAGCAGACAGAGCCAGATTCGAACCCAGGGCTGGCTGACTCCTGGTCCTGTGTTCTTCCTGCACAGGAGCTGGCTCAGGGGCGGCCAGGGGAAGGGGCTTGCATGGAGCAGTGTGGACCCCTGGCCCAGCCACAGAGGAAGTCCCCGTGGCCTTGTGAACAATTTTACCACATTCCTCTGGTTCCTCTTTATGGAGACTGGTAGTCCCAGACGTTGTTCAATTACGGATTTATGGCCACCGCCAGGGCCGGCCAGCACTCTCCTCTCCACGGCTGGAAGGCATTAGAGCTGCGAGAGGATGCAAACGGCTTTCCTGGCGACAGAGGCCCTGTGAGAACTTGAGCTCCAGCCCAGGGACAGGATTTTCCTGTTATTGGAGGGTCAGTTTCAGCACAGAAGGCAGGGGGGCGAAGGTGTGAGCAACCTGATACCCACAACACATGATTTCCATTGATTTTCTTAGCAGGACACCTGGGGACAAGGTTCCAGATTGTAGGGACCCCACTGGGATGGGGGCTTGTGGAAGAGCTGGGGGTCCAAGAGCTCCCAGAAGGAGGAGAGGGGAATCCAGGTGGTGAAGAACATGGGCTTTGGAGCTGGACAGAGGGGTTCGAGTCCCAGCTGCTCCACTTCCTCACCTGAGAACCGTGGATTCTCCACCGCATTCCTCTAAGCCTCTGTGTTCTTACCCGTGAAGTGGGGATGACAGTGGTACCTGCTTCACAGAGCTGCTGCAATGATTAAATGAGATGATGTGATTCACATGTTTGACACAGGGCTCGGCATGAATCATCCTCATCAAATTAGATGTTCTCACCAGTGATAAAGGGAGGAAATGTGGACTCCTCAGTGGCCGCTGTGGGCTGGGCATGGGGCCGAGTCTTTGGTATACACTGTCCCACGCAATCCTCACAACAGCCCATTTGAAAGATGAGGACGTGGAGGCTCAGAGAAGCGTAAGGTGGCCCGTTCCACCAAGAGCCCGGGATTGAAGCCAGATGCATCTGGCCCTTCCAATTACACCATGTGACCCAACCCCCGCCCCCCCAGACACTGGTGAGTGTGGCAGGTGGAGAGCGACCGTATCCAGAGCTGAAGACAAGAGAGGCAGTGTGAGCAAACCCGATGAGGAGTCCGATCCTGGGGTGGATTCTGTGTGTCTCCACCCGGGTGCCCCGACAGGGAGGCAGGGAGCCCTGGTCTTGGGGGCCTCCCCAAAGTCTGAAAGGAATCATGAATCTCCGTCGGGTTGTCTCCTAAGGGCAGAGATAGCGGGAGTCAGAGTCCTGACTACCTGGGAGTGTGCTAGGCTCGCTGGGGAGGAATCCCAGCCCTGACCGCTCAGTACTTCCGGGACAAGGCAGGCTGCTTCTCTGAGACGTGAATCAGGGGGTGTGCCAGCCAGAGGTGTTACAGAGATTAAATAGGCAAACGCGAAAAAGGCTGTTGAAGGTTGGCTCCTCTGGACACAGACCCCGAGGCTCTGGGGCTTTGAGTGCAGGGGGTTTATTGGGATGCAGTAAGGGAGACCCTTAGGATCAATACTTTGGGGGTAGGGAAACAAGCAGAATGAGGCAGAGAGAAGTTGGAGTGTGATTCAGTTTCCCCCAGGGTCTCAGCTGATCCCATGGGAGCTCCAGAGCTGAGATGGCTCTTACAGTCATCCTGCCTAGAGGCAAGGAGGCCAGGCCCGTGTACCCCCATCACTGACCAGACACTGGAAGGAGGTTTGACCTTGGACAAGGCAGCTCTCTCCAGCAAAGGGCAGTTGCTAGGTCCAGGCGCTCAGCTGGGAGCCGTCAGCCCTCGCAGCAGCTGGGGCGATGTCTAGGTGGCCACCATAGCAAAGAGACAGCAAAGAGCCACTTGACACCTGGGTGGGTACAAGCACGTCGCTTGCCTTTTCCTCTGCCAGGGAGCCTCCCATTAAGGCCAAGGGCAGGCAGGGGTGAAAGGAGGCTGCCTTCCATGTGAGCAGGAAGCCGGGCTGGGGGAGAAGGTGTGATGGACGCCAAGAGGGAATTCTGCTCTGCCCGTGATGTTTCACAGGGCTGGGATCTTAGGTGAGCCCGTTGCATGCTGGTGGTGGCGGCAGGGAGGGTGTATGTGCCCTGAATGACACAGCTGGCAGCGTCTGGTCAAGTGAGGCATGAGGCGCTGCCCCCAGGATGGAGGAGAAATGGTCTTGCCACCCGAGCGGCCCCCGCCTCCCCTGTCACCCTGCAGGGCTGTGGCTTACAGCCAGCGCTCAACCCTGGAAAAAATTGACTGCCTGTTTCTGCCTGAGTGCTCGAGAGTTACAGGCTGCAAAGACGGGGGAGGAGGGGGGCTGAGGGCGGGTGGCTGCCTCCTCATCAGGATGGATTTTTCTGCTTCTCTGCTTGTAGGAAGAGCAGGAACAGGATACGGGAGGCTGCTCAAGGAGTAATCACTGTGCAGGCGAGGGCATGTCAGGGGCTGGCTCTGTGATGGAGGCAGGAGGGAGGGAGGGCGGTGAGGGCAGAGAGGGCACTGGGAAGGTGGGGAAAGTGGAACGTGGCGTCCCCCCAGCTGTCTGCGTGTGCGCCCTGCCACCATCCTTCCTTCCGTCTACCCCTCTTTCCTTCCTCCTTCCCATCCTTCCATCCACCTTTCCTTCTTTCCATCTTTCCTCCCTCCCGTCTCCTCTCCTTCCCATCCATTTATCTGACCATACATCCTTTAACTTACATATTTTCCAAGCCCACCCTTTCTCCATTCTTTCCCGGTACCCATTTGCTCTCATTTCTGGGGATCTGCCAAATGCCCAGCCTGGTATTGGACCCCGGTGATGACCACGTCAAAGACTTTTGAAGTCAGCAGAAAGAGGCTCTCACTCTGGGTGGATCAGAGCTCTCTGGGGGGAATACCCAAGGTGTATCGGCAATGCCAGAGACACTTGAAGGGGTCAGAGAGGGCTTCCTGGAGGAAGAAGGATTTGAAGTCAGCCTCGAAGAAAGAACAGGATGAGGAAAGGGGTGGAGGCACAGAGGAGCAGAAAGTGTCTGTGGCTTGGCAAGTATCTGTGTAGCCCGAGGCTGGGGTGCAGGGCGGTAAGAGGCAGGGGGTGGGAAATGGTTTAGCTGAGCCTGGAGAAATGGGTTTGGTCTGGGTCATGAAAGGTCTTGAAAAATTTGGACATTACTCTGCATTAAGTGGGAGTCATTCTTACGTAAGCAACGGAATCTCTTTCTACATGAAATCTTATGCGGAATTTAAAACCACACACACACACACACAATGATAAAGGTAGAGCTGATCTGGCTAAAACAGGGGAGGTTCCAGAACATTGCCCACTTAAACCTCACTCTTACTCCTCACCATGGAGCTGCCAGAAAGGCAGAGAACCTTGGGGTGCCATGGAACACAGTTTAAAAACCACAGGAAGGTTATGGGGCCCCTCATCTGAACTTCAACGAGACCCACAAACTGCAGGTCCCACCTCTTGTGTGACCAAGAATCAGAGTTTGGCAGGGGGACAGCGAAGGCTGCATTTTCTCCAAGCGGGAATCAAGTCCCAGCTCCTTAGGGAGACACACAAGGTCCTCCAGAATGTTCTAACCCCCCAGGTTCATCACCGCTACTGTCAGCCCCCAATTTCCAGCCATACTCAACTACATGTGGTTTCCAGAAGGGGCGTGATCCAGCTTGCCTCTGCCTGGAGCTGCTCCCCACCCCTCCAGTCTTGTCTGGGTCCCTGCTGACCTCCTGTGACCGGCTCTGAGAGCTGAGGTCGGGCGCCACCCTATACATAGTCGGTGTTCAATACATGCTTGTTGAATGTACCGGAGGTACACGCCAAGACCCCCAGCAAACCAAGCAAGACATGAATAACCATGTGGACCCACAAGTTCACAATAAACATCTGTCTTCATTTTCCAGTCTGAGCAAGTTCACGTGGAGTGAACTGGGAGGGAGGGAGGAAGAAGGGGGCTCCATCCCTGCACACAGTAGGTGTTCAGAAAGTGCTGATGGAAACAGAGAGCTCACCCACATCTCCAAGAGGCGCTAAAGGATTTGGGGTCTGAGACAGTGGCCACTGATGGTCTGAGAATGTCCCTCAAACCTCAGGGCACATGGCCCCCCTGCCCGCTTTGCCTCGCACATCGAGGAGGCTGGAGTAGGACATTCTCTGGATGTGTGCCCTCGATCCAACTGTTTACATCATTAATTTACACGGCCCAATTTGCATTTGCACTCCAACTCAATACTTTTTATGATGCAATTACTACTCAGAGATGAATTTTTTATGAGTTTCCTTTTAATGTCTCTGAGGCCCTTTATTCTTGAGGAAATCTCCTTGTGGAAAATGGCTAATTCTCTTAAAGGGGGAATTTAAAGCCCTCTTGTCCTCCCAGGCATCACCTAAATGGCACTCTTCCAGGCAGCCTTCCCTGGCCTCGATGCCTGGAGAGGAAGGGCCCCCTGAGGGATGGGCAGCAATGAAGGTTGGCGGTTAAGCGAACAAACTCTGGGGTCAGCGTAACCTGGATTCAGATTCTCACTGCAACACTTAGTAGCTCTGCAGCCTTGAGCAAATAACTAAACTTCTCTGAGCCTCAGGACTGTCATCTCATGAACAGGGATCAATAGCCACGAAGTTACCTATCTCTTGGGCTTGCCTGGGGGACGGAATGGGATCTTGCATGCCAAGTGCCTGACATGAAGCTAACACTCATGAAATATCTGCTGTTATTATCATACACCAGTACAAGGAGCAGCTGGCATCCCTCCACTCAGATACATTAACCTGCTTGTCCTCCGTAATTCATTGGGTGGGGAGGGGCAGAAAGGTACAAGGGATCGCCCGCCCCCTAGAGAGACACAAAGATCATCTTTGGAGTTTAGTGACCGTGAGCTTTGATATACAGGCAGATTTTCTTTCTTTTTCTTGCTTGTCCCAGTGTTGGCCAGTTCTATCTATTGCAACAGGGAAGGTGGACCAAGAGGAGGCAAGGAGGGGCCCTTGTAGAGGTTAAGACAGCCTGGATTCAGACATGCCTCTGCTGCTTGCTAGCGTTTCCTAGACCTTGGCTGAGAGGTGTCTTCTTTCCTTTGCAGATGTAGCACTTGAGGTCCAGAGAGGGGAGGGATGGCCCTGGGGACCCACTGCTCCTCTCAGTGCCGGGAAATCTGTGCCCATCTCTGCACAAAGGCAACTCCTATTCATCCTCAGTGTGCCAGCCCAAGTGCCCTGTCTTCAGGGAAACTTTCTCTGAATGCCCCATGGCAGCCAGGATTTCTCTTTCAAAATACTTACCAAACCACCACACTTGTAAAGGCTTTTTCTTTTTCTTTTCTCCCGGTGCCTCTTTCTTCCTCCTTTTCATCCTCCTCCCCTTCCCCCTTCCCCCTCCTCTTCTTCTTCGTCTTCTTCCTCTCTCTCTCTCTCTCTCATCTCTCATGCATCTATCTATCCATCCATCTACCTTAAATTTCGCTGCCACTTTATTGAAAAAAAGTTACACATTCAAAAAAGCAAACGTTTACACAGCACCAAAGCTCTCTCACCTCCTTGTACCCTAGCACCCGAGCTTTATCCCTGAGGCATCCACTGTTTCTGATTTCTTGTGGATTCTCTCAGAGACCTTTTTTGCAAGTACAAGTCCGTGAAAGCCCCGCCAAGGACTCCGTTCTTTACAAATGGACACACTGTAGTCACTATTGGAGCCCTGGCTTCTTTCAATTAGAGGTTGCTCTGTGTCACCATACAGATACCTGCTTCATTTAAAGGGCCACATGGTGTCCCATTCTAGGATGAGGATGAGCCAAACTAAATCTATTCATGGACCCTCGGTTGTTCCCTAATTTTCGTCTGTCACTACCTTTTTGATGTCTGTCTCCCCGAATTGACTGTAGACTTTGTGGGGATAGAGAAGTTTTTGTGTGTTTTGTCCATTTCTGTATCTTCGGAGAACAGCACGGGGAGTCTGAAACATAGAAGGGTCTCAGTAAACAGTCCTTGAATGGGTAGATGGAGGAAGGCAGGCAGGAGCGAAGGCAGGCAGGAAGGAAGGATAGAGGGATGGATAGACGGATAGAACCTGGACTAGGTCTCTGGTTCTTCTGCTCTCCTGTGGCCTGGGGGATCCAGCCCCTTGACCATCTCCCCCAGAGAGGGCCCAGTGGGGAGTCCCTGTCTTCAGGCAGCTCCGACCTTGAAGATGAGCACACGCCGTCCTGCTGTGCATCTCGTGAACGCGGGAGCAATAGCAGGCTTCCAACCAAAACTCTCCCTTGGATGCTCACAAACAGCAGTGACTTCCCAAGCCTGCCAGCGCTGGGTGGAGTTGCACACGTTATGGAAACTTCTATTTCTGCTTTATGAAAACAAAGTAGGAAAGGAAAGCTGGCTCTGCTGGAGACCCATACTGGCCCCGTGAGTCATCTTTATCCAAGCAAGACGAGAAAACCCTCCCAAGACTGGGCCTCTCTCTGAGCCGTCAGCCAACGAGATCATATGCCCCCACCCCCAGCATCCCACAGCCCTGTCCGCGAGGAGGTTGCAAACTCAGATGCCCCCAGGGGCCAGGCCAGAAACATACAATAAAAAGTGAGACCAGCACACAGCCAAATGGAAAACACTTTTCTACACCAGGAATCTGGATTTTTATGTGAAATCTCCAATTTTTAAATTCTGGAAAGCAATTCAGATACTTAAAAATATCTGAATATCTCCTGAGCCGGAGAGCCACTGGCGTGAGCCTCTACTGGGTGCTCCTGCAAGAGAGTTGGCAGCGCTCTGGGTACCATTGGGGTTTCTACGTTCCCTGTGGTCAGGGCCCCTCTCTGTGCATCTCTGTATCCCAGAGACCCTGCAGATGGGAAACAGAAGCAATTGTTGAGTGCTTTCTCTGCTTTTAATGACTGCATCGATTTCACAGATATGGATCAACCCCTCAGGGGTGTGCCACTCTAAGTGATAGGCATTTCATTGCACCTCTTTTCTCCCTGCTCTCTCTTCAGTTGGGACCCGGTGGTTATAAGCTCAGGCTCTAGCTTCAGATCGCCTGGGTTCAAATCCTCGCTCTGCCACTTACTAGTTGGGTGACCTCGGACAAGTGATTCAGTATTTTTTTGCCAAGTCTCAGTGTGCTCACTTGTGAGCACATTATATCATTATAGTCTATGTCTCACTGTAAAAATTAAATGAACTGATATATGGGACACGTTTAGAACAGTGCTTGGCTCCTTGTTAAGCCCTTGATCCATGTAGCTATTAATAGTCACCCATTTGCCACAAGCTTGTTAAACATTCCTTTGTTGTTAAGCTTTGTACATGGCACAAAGGGTTCAGCTCTAAGCAAAGCAGGACCCACCTGGAGGAAGCCCGTCCCGTTAAATTCTCAAGGAAGCCCCATTTTATGAACGAGACAACTGAGGCTCAGAGAGGTGAAGTGACTTGCCTGAGGTCACACAGCTGGTTAGCGGCTGTGATGGGATTCTAATCAGGTATGTCTGTCCTTCCCTCCAGAGCAGATGCTTCTCCTGGGGGGGAGGAGATGGGGAAGCCCCTTTCCCTGGCGGCTTCTCTTAACAAGCAAGGAGTTGGCCTCCACATCGTGGGAGAGCCTTGAGATAGCTCTGACCATTTGCAAGTGGGCCTGAGAAGAGAAGGGCTGGCATGTGCTCATGGTCCCAAGCTCAGGTGCTCAGGTACTGCTGGCCCTTGTTCGTGGGCACCAGGCAAACATTAGCAGAAGCCTCTGACTTGTTTCCTCCTTTGGACCTGGGCACAGTACATCACCACTGTGCCCATTTATCCATTGTACCTGAGAATGACCACACGTCCATGGAGTCCATGACCAAGGGTCGTGCACCTTTCATCCCGGTGTGCCAGTCCTTGGAAGGGAGCGGCATCGCCCCCTTGCCATGAGTTGTGACATCTGGGCAACTCAGTGGACAACATTTACAGAGCATTTACGATGTGCCAGATGCTGTTCTAACAGCTTTAAATTAACAGACTCATTTAATCTGCACTGTGACCCCCAGTGTGGTAGATACTATGGTACTCCCGTTTTACAGATGAGAACCCTGAGGCCCCGAGAGCAGAAGTAGCTTGCTCAAGGTCACAATGGGAGTCATTATTAGACACCAAAATACGAGGTCTCATGGGTCTCAGGAGGAAAGAGTGCTCTTCCTGCCTGGAGGCACCCTACCTGATGTGCAGGGGCACTCAGCTCCGTCCACTCACCCAACCAGCCACTTATGTACCACCCTGGTCGAGCAGCGCACCTGTGTGGAGACCCACTTCGAAGCTTCAGATCAGTATGCCAGTGCCCACCTCTCACAGGGATGAGGACCAGAACACCTGCCTGCGTATAAACGTGAGGGGTGGGCAGAAGGTGTTGACCACTACACCCACTACCCCTGGTCTCCGTCAGGCTTGGCTCTGAGCCCGGGTCAACCTCGAGGCATGGCCAGACACTCACCTTTGCCAAGGGCATAGGCTGCTGTTATGTCAGAAGAACTAGACCATATTAATTAATTCAGGAAAGATAAGAACGTCTTCTTTGCCCTTCTGCTACTATGTGACCTGGGGCATGTTCCTTCCCCTCTCTGGTCCTCAGCATCTCCAGGGGCTTAAACTCCGTGACCTCTAGGAATCCTTTAGGCTCAAGCAATTGATGGAAAATTGCAAAGACCCTGGAGCATCTCCCTCAACTAGTCCCTCTTTGCTCCCTTGTCTGGAAAAGCCAGTGGCAAAAACGCCACTCTCTCCTGTCCATCCCTGGATCGAAGAAACCTCAGGACTAGTTTTCTGTTTCCACAATTAATGCTGTTGTTGTTATTGTTATATTAGCTGCATTAACTGGACTGGAAGAGAAGAATGTGCTAAGTATTTTCTCTGCACTATCTCTTGAATCCTCGAGATAACCTTGGTACCGTGATGCCTTTCACTTAACAGACGAAGAAGGTAAAGCTCAGAGGGGTTAAGTAGCTCAAGGCCATTCTCCGTGCCAGGTCGGGGAGAAGCTACAGTTTGAACCCGGGAACTCCCAGTTCAGCATCTCGGCTCTCGGCCATGAGACGTCCTGCCCTGCGGGTCAGAAAGCAGATCCTCCTCCTTTTGCCCGAAAGCTCCCCTCACGTTGGCCACCCCACATGGAAATATTCTGCATCCAGACAGCCAAGAAAAGAGAAGTAAGAAAGAGGGAAGAAAAGAAAAATTAAGAACGCTTTGTTCCTTGAACCATTCTCCATAAACACCGTCTCCGCCAGGTACATGACTTAACTGTGGAGGTGACCCCCGACCCCCATGGCCGCCTCTGGTCCCCTGGCAGCCAGGGGGTCATGTGATGCCCAGACAGCCCTGGTTGCTATTCAAGCATGTCTGTGTGAAGCGGCTCCATTGAGCATTGCCCCCATGAGGGGGTTAGGCAGGGCCTGGAGTCAGCCTCGGACATTGCCCCTCACCCTGCACTGGAGGAGCCCCTGTCAGGGCCCGCTGCCCTTGCAAGGATGCTGGATGCTGAGCCTGCTTCTGTGCCCCTTGCCCAGGAAGCAGCAGCTTAGGTGAGACAAAATGGCTGACGCAGGGTAGCATCATCACGGGGCTTCTGCTCATTGGGGCTGAGCCTGACCTCCCAGCTTCACTCATTCACTGATTCATTCATTCATTTGTCCCATCACTCATTCATTCATTCATTTCATACTCATTGAGAAAGTATAATGTGCCTGCCACTCTTCTCAGTAGCTGGAATACGACAGTGAGCAAAATAGGTGATATCCTTGTGGAATCTCCAGTCTAGCAGGGTAAATAGCCATTAAACAATTAAATACCTTATTAATTATTCAATTGCAATTGTGCTAAGTTTCAGAAAGAAGGAGTAAGCATACAATCACATAGAAAAGGGACCCAGCCTTGTCAGACAGCCAATTACCAAAATATAGTGCACTCTCTCTCCCTTTCTCTCTCTCTCTCTATATATATTGCAAAGCAGATATTTGCAAGTACTTAGAATCCTACAGGCCTAAAAACATCAGGCATTGGAAGAAACATCAAAGATTATCCCAGTCTTCATGGCCAAAGGCCATGGAGTGATGTGGTCTAGGGCTCAGACCTTTGAGCTGGATTTCTGGGTTAGAAACCAGCTCTACTATCCACTGTAGTTGCTGGTACAAGTTCCTGAAACAACTTCCCTTGGAAGAATGAGGATTAACAGAGTTCTAGAGCTACGGGAGCAGATTAAATGTGATGCTACATGTGAACAACTTGGCATGTGCCAGCGCAGAGCAGCAAGTGGTTCACGTCCCCCTCTATGATGGTTTATCTCCATTGAGAGGCGGGGAACCACATGCCCCAAGGCCACTCACCAAGCGTCTGCACTTGAACCCAGGTCTCCCAACTGCCACTGCAGTGCTCTGTCCCAGCACAGATGAACTTCGGATGCCCCATGGAGAGCTACCCTTCTCCTGCCATTCACCAGCCTGTCATAAATATACCAGAAAATAAGCCCAAGATCAAGTCCTGAGACTCACGTACCCTGGGTGGCTGCACGACTCTCTTCCAGGGCACCCTGGCTGGTGGGAGGGGCAGAGGAGAAGGCATCCAACACAGCATTGCCGTGGCGGGAATGGTAACTTCTAATTATTTCCCAGCTCCCGGATTCATTAACGAGCCTGATATTAATTCAGATGGTTGCATTTATCCCCATCTGTCCCAGATTCGTCCCTGAGACACTGCCGACGCTAACATGGGGGCTTCAGCTACGAAGGCTCACCGATTAAAGCTATTGCTTGGAAGGAGGAGGGGGCCCAGCAATTTCTGTTTTAGAATGAGGAAGGAGAGCCCCTACCAAACCCAGACACACCACCCCCAAGCCTCCAGACCCCCAAACCAGGCAGCCCACGGCCCACGGGCAGATAAGCTTCCACCCTGGCCTCAGAATCACAGAAATTCCTTTTAAATGACTCTGCAGACCTCCCCACCCACTGAGCTCCCCTCTTTGGTTAACAGATGGGCTCGGCTAACCATTCCCAGCTTTCCGATAAAGCGGTGTCAGGCAGTGAGGCCCCCTCAGAAAGGCATGCTTGGATAATAAATTCCAAGGCACCCCCGCCATCTGCAGGCTGCCAATCACGGGGGCGCGGGGCACACCAAGGCTCCCAGCCTGCTGCTGCAAAGGAGCTGGGGTGGGACCTCAGCGGGTGGGGCTGCAGCCCACCCCTGCCCACACTTACCTGCCCCTGCTGCCCTGTCCTGCTCAGCCTGTGACCTGTCCCAGCTGAAGCGGGCCAGGACCGTTACTGCTGAGCCCCCTCCATCTATTCACACGAGACCCAGCATGCAGGCAGCACTTGAATTCAGTGCCATGATCATGAGCCTCAAAGGCAGAGTCGGAGCTGCTGCCGCATTTTGGCTCAGCAACATTCCACTGCTTAATCCCGGGCAAGCCTTCCCCATCAGAGCCTTGGTGTCTCCATCTATAAAGTGGGAGTTAAAGACATCCCCTCCCTCATGGATTCCATTTAAGGGTGTAAACAAAATGCACGACACAGTCTCTGGTCCATGAGTGTAAGTGGTATGGTGGTGTCATAATTTAGAAAAGCCATTTAGCCTGAAAAATAGACTTTATGATTTCTGCTCCATATGATTCTTGTGTTGCATATGTGATAGTAGGTATGCAGCGTCTTAACCTGCATTCGTGAAGCGGTATCTGCCTCTGTGGCATCTCCAGTTCGTTCATTCATTCATTTATTAATGTAAGAGGCATTCACTAAACACTATGCCAGCCTCTGTTAGGCCTGGAGAAGCGAACAACAAAACACATGGTTGCTACCTTCAGGTCACTCATGGTCTAGGGGGCTGGTGGGGCAGTCCCTGCAAAGGGACAGGTCCTGAAGGTCTCAGAGGTTTGCTATCTGTCTGGAAAGAGGCCAGGCTTCCCAGATGAGCCCTCCTCATAATAATAGAGGATATTTGTACCATATTGCTTGAGCTCTTTCTGACTGCTGACGTTTCCTGAGGCCAGGGATGCAAAATGAGCAGTATGTGTGCTGTTGAATCCCATACTGGGCCAAGACAGACATCACTAACTGATCACCATTCTCTTTTGCATTGAGCCTGGGAAAGATTCCTTGCTCCTAGCAGTCACAGACAGTTGATTGGAACGGGCACTCAAGTTTTAAACAAACATCATCCCAGACTTAGATTAGGGATCAGCTATGTCCAGCTATGTGAGCGACATCTGGCCTTCCACTTCTTTTTGTTAATAAAGTTTTATTAGGACACAGCAATGCTCATTCACTTACATATTATCTGTGACTATTTTTGCACCACAAGGGCAGAGTTGAGCAGTTGTAGCAGAGACCGAACGGCTTGCAAAGCCCAAAGTATTTACTCTCTGGCCCTTTACAGGAAAAGTCTTTGCTGCAGGGGTTTACTATGAGGAAGTGAGCAGGATTGTTAGCATTGAACTGAGATTGTTAACACCTCACCAAGTCCTGTCGGCTCTCATACTTATATCTGCTTGCTATAAATGCCTGTGCTTCTCTGCTTCTGAGTGTTGTCCTGGCCTTGGCAGCCTGCACAGCCTAACAGAGGGCAGGCTGGAGGTGCCAGTGAGTTAATGTCCCTGAATGGAGGTAGGGTTGAGGTGGTTAAATGCCCCAGTCCCCTGAGCCCCAAGGCCACCACTGCATGTGGCAGAATTTCATGCTAAACCATCAGAGAAGGGGTTTCTATCCCTTGCCCTGGCTTCCCAGTGGCCGTGTCTGCACAAGGTTCTATTAGCTAAACTCTTAGCCTTGTCTCCAAAAGTACGTTCCCACCCTGAAATGCCCTACTTCCCTGCCCAGGGCAGACATCATTAATCAATCACAGCCTGACTTTCTCTTTGCATCTTTTCCGGTAAAGCACGCCAGACAGATGCTATCGACAGATGGCAACTGGTACACCAGATTGAATGCATTATACGGGGGAATGCCCATGATATAAAGCTGAGTGGAAGGAAGCACAGTGGTAAGTACGACATAAAATAGTTCTTCGAAAGAGAAACTAAGCCAGTGCAAATGCTAAATGTAGGAAAGTGGTATCTCATAGATGTGTGTGCTTGTCAGGGGCAGGATGGCAATGTTCTTTTTCTCTTTTGTGTTACCTCTACACTGAGTATCTACTCATTTGATGCATGTGTTCATTTGAGCACCTGTTGTGTGCCAGTCCTGTGTTAGGGGTGTAAGGACGGTCAAGACTAATGTGTAATTGCTTAATTGAAAAGGCAATTACAATGCAATGTGATAAGGTAGGGGCAGGACCCATTGGGGCACGCTCAGATTAGATCTCCGTGCACCTGTGCTTCTTTTCCATGATGCTCATCGCGGTTAGGATGCTGTAGTTACTTGTGAGATTAAGTACCTCTCTCTCTTCCTCTTTCTATCTCTCTCTCTTCCTCTTAGACTACAGACTCTGTGAGGGCAGATACTGCATCTTTTTGTTTCCTGCCACATCCCCAGTGCCTAGAATAGTGCCTGGCATAGGGCATGGGCTCAATCAATATTTCATTAGGAAGCAGATCCATTTACTAAAAAGTGGGAGTTGGGCATGGGGTCTAGACTGTGATAAGAGATAAAGGTGGAGGACTGACTTGTAAACTACACAAAAGAGTTTTCACTTTGTCCTGAAGGTAGTAAGGCACCTGCTGAAGGTTTTCAATGTAATCAGACAAAAGAAAAACAAACAAAACAGTTTAGTCTTTGCAGATCAACACAAGAATGAACTACCCATGCTAGTATCCAAGTATTAGCTAATCTGTTCTGAACAGGGTTTAATGTTCAGTTCACACATAGGCTCTGGTCCCCGAGAGCTCTAGCTAAAAGCACAGGAACTGACAACACAAACGTGAAATATTGATGGACAGGTTTGTACCCCTGGAGTGTCAATATGTCAATATGTAACATGTGGTTTGTCCTTAAGCTGTCGGGTCACCTTCTTAAAGTGTTTCCTGCCCACTGAGTCAGAGAAGGGTTTCCAAGGCAGGCAGTGGAGAGGGAAACAAAAGGTACCACTTTCTGCCTGTGATGCCCAGGTTCCTGAACCACGTGGAGCCTCGATTTCCTCCTCAGTAAAATGGGGTCAATGAGGTTGATGCCCACAGAGTGGTTGTGAGGAGGAAGTTGCTTGACACATTCTGAGAACTCATCATCAAAGGCCACACTAGTGATGATGATGATGGTGATGATGATGGGATACTGGAGCTGGTAGAGGTCCAGTTTTGCAGGGGAGGAGGGAAACTGAGGCCCAGAATGGGAAGTGGCTGGCTCAAGGTCACACAGGGAATCACTAGCAGAGCTGGAATCCCAGGGAAGTTCTCGAGAACCAATTCACATACTCTTTCCTCTGGGACTGCAGTTCCCAAATTGTGAGCCGGGGCACCCTGGGGCACCACAGCAGCCTCCCAGGAAAGCTGCAAGATATTTTTAATTGTCAGGGTCATCCTAGCAATACTTGGCATCTCTCAAATGTCACATGAACTACTAGCTTGAGGTCATTCCCAGTTCCAGCATTAGAGCAAACCACATTCTTTTTGATGATGTCATATCTTTGTGACCCTGGGTTTTCGGTGGTTGCTGTGATAAAAAGCAAGGTTTGTGCCAAAATCAACATAGAATGGGAAACGAGGGTGGCAGAGTCCAATCTGATTCCAAAGTTTCAGAAGCTGTGCAGAGCCCAACAGGCATATACTTTTCGATAGTAAGTAACTGTTTAGTTAAGACTGAAATAAAAATATTCTTCTTCTCTCAACTTATGTGGATTATTTTTTCAAACTGCTACTAAGTAGTTAGGACATCCATGTTCATTAAGTTTGCACCTAAATACCTAATAAACAGAATTATGAGGGATTTCTTTTGGTGAAACAAGGCTGGAACACTCAGGCTGCTGTGAACCCAGAAACTTTAAGAACCTCTGCTCCATGAAAGGAGGCTCCAAGATTGTAGGGAAGGAGGCAGGCAGCTCTGAGCCTCCATCCAGGACTGAGGCATGAGGGAGGGAGGTGAATACCTTGCAAACGAGACAAAGCAGGAACAGGAAACCCGATCTCTCAGCTGCTGCCAAGCCACTGTTTATTTAGAACCAGTGGTGTGAGTACATTGGAAACTGTGTCCTCGCAGTTCCCCAGCAAGACGGACTACTCGCTCATTCCGTGAACGCGTACCCAGTGTTTACTCTGTGTCAGACACTGTGCTGGTACAGTGATAAATAAGGTATAGTCTCTGTCTTCAAAGGTAGGAGAGGGAAGAGAGGAGGAAGGATGAGAGGCAGGAAGGAAGATGGCACTATTTTTATTTTTACAAATAAAGCTCTGTGAAACAGTTTCAGAGAGGTTAGGTAAGTGACCCAGAGTCACACAGCATCAAGATGTTAGAACATGACTCACTGCGAAGACAATGACCTATACCCCTGTGTGTGGGCATTCGTGGTCTTATCTGAGAGCTCAAATGCTGGCATGCAAAATAATATTTGGAGACAGGATTTGACACCACTTAAGAAGGGTATGAACAGTATGGTACTGGCACAAGGACTGAAATGTCAATCGATGGAATAGAATTGAGAGTCCAGAAATAAACATCGATGGTCAATTTTGTCTGAGAAAGATGCCAAGAAGACTAAATGGGGGGAACTAGTCTTTTCAACAAAGGATGCTGGGGACAAATGGATATCTGCATGCAAAAGAGTAAAACAACTCAAAATGGATCACAGACCTAAATGTAAGACTCAAAATTATAAAACTACTAGGAGAAAATATAGGAGCAAGTCTTCATGACCCTGGATTAGGCAATGGTTTCTGAGATATGATACCAAAACCACAAGAGACAAAATTAAAAACAGACAAATTGGACTTCATCAAAATAAGAAATTTTATTCTGCAAATGATATTATCAAGAAAGATGGTGATGGATGTTAACCAGACATATTGCGGTGATCATTTTACAATGTATACAAATATTGAACCATTATGTTGTGCACCTGAAACTAATATAATGCTATATGTCAATGATACCTCAAAAAAAATGCAACAAAAAAATAAAGTGAAAGGATAATCCACAGAGGGAAGAAATTTGTTGCAAATCATATGTCTAATAAGGAATTTGTATCTAGAATATGTAAAAATGTTTAAAACTCAATAAGAAAAAGACAATCCAATTGAAAAATGAGCAAAAGATTTGAATAGGCATTTTCCCAAAGAACATATCCAAATGGCCAGTAAGAACGTGTAAAGATACTCAGCATTATTAGTCAGTAGGAAATTACAAATCAAAACCATTAAGATGGCTATAATCAAAGAGACAGACAATAGCAAGTACCAGTGAGGATGTGGAGAAATTGGAACCCTCATGCACTGCTGGCGGGACTGTAAAACGGCACAACCCTTTGTAAAGCGGTCTGGCATTTCCTCAGAATGTCAACCATAACCTCACGACATGACCCAGCAATTCCACTTCTAGGAATCTACCTAACAGAAATGACAACATATATCCATCTCAAAACTTGGACGTGAATGTTCGTAGCAGCACTATTCACAGTAGCCAAAAGATGGAAACAACTCACATGTCCCTCAGCTGATGAATGGATAAACAAAATGGGGTCTATCCATACAATGGAATATTGTTTAATGATAAAAAGGAACGGGTTACACTAATGAATGAGTGAAATTGCGTCTCCTACTGAATGTCCTTAACAATCATATAAAGTTAACACATTACCACCATTTGACAAGGGGGCAATTGAGGCATAAAGAGGCTAAAAGACGTACCCAAGGGCCTGAAGGTGACGCTTCTAGGAGTCCGCACTGACAAAGGTAAGTTGGCTAGGTGCTCAATTCTTAGAGGGTCCCAAACTCACTGGCCATTCATTCATTCTTATTCCCTCATTTAATTTAATACTATTTATTGGGTTCTGTTGGAGCTGCTGCTGCGGTCTTGCTCATGTCTCCTTGGCTTGACCTTTCCAGGGCATTCCAGCCCAACTTCCAACTGCTAGCACGTGTGTCTCTTTGCTCAAGGGTTTCTTTGGGCACTGAGGCTTTCTCTGCCCATGAACATGGGGACGTGAAATTAACGAGCTCTCCTCCCCCACCCCCACCTTCACCCCACAGTGCGGGAGTTGATGTACAAATACCTTAGCTCTCTTCTTCACCCAGTGCCACACTATCTCCCAGAGGTCTCTGGCAGGGTTGGGCTCCAGTGGCCCATGGTGGTAACCCCTTGTGGTGTCCTCTCCATCCTGTCCGATTTCCCCACTCCTGTACAGGTGCCTCCTGGGATCACCCACGTGCACTGAAGTCCTTGTCTCAGGGCCTGTTTCTGGAGGAGCTCAAACTCAGGCAGGCACCTCCTCCATGTCAGGCACTAGGTACCAACACAGGTTGGTGAGCAAACTGGTGAGGTTTGGTCCTCTTAGGGCACCCAGGCTCAGGAGCCAGCCAACAGGCAGTGATGACACACCATGGTATATAGAAGTGCTGGTTCCTGATGTCCCATGGCCTTGGAACTAGCATCTTCTTCCTTCTCCTCTTCTCAGCCCAGAACCTGACATCCCACTGAACACCAAGATTCCCCATGGCAGCCCCACCTCTGCCTTTTGACAACTTGACCAGGAGTAAGGCAGTAGTTACCCTGTCTGACAGGTGCTGTCGCAGAAACCAGGGCACTACCCAAGACCCAACTGGGCAGGGGGTGGGTGGGAAGTAGAGACAAGAGTTTTCCTCCCTCCATCCTGCTCGCACCTTCTGTTCGCCACACCCTAGCTCCAGCCTAAAGCAATTAAGTCATTTGCCGCTGGGACCTGGAGGTGGCAGTAACATATAATCACAAACAGAAACAGTTTTCTATGGTAATTATGACTTCTGCCTATCTTTTGTTATCAGTGCAACCCAGACCAAAGATTATTTTCTGCTTGATATAATTCTAATTTTGATCCATCCTCCCCTCACCTCCACCCAACTTCAGAAGGATTAAGATGGGGCTACAGCTGATAATTTGGCATAGGACAGAATCAAGGCCTCTGTTTGCAGGTCTTGTAGTACATGGATTGGACCGTAGTGGACTTGCTGCAGACGCTCCATCCTGCATTGGGCTAAATATCCAAATGGTAACACCCACCATTCCATGGCTGGGCCCAGCCTACACAGCCATCACGTCTTGTCTGGGTTTCAGCAATATTTTCTCCACTGGTCTCCTGGACTCCAGCATCTTTCCTTTGGCTGGGACCAAATTATTCTTTTCAAAACCATGAATCTTTCTGCCTAACTGCTCTTCTCCAGGTGTCCAATGTCTTGCTAAATGGCACCGCTGATATCCCAAGGCATCAGCTAAAATCCCAGGAGTCTTTGTGTATTCCAAACTCGGTCTCATCCCTTCTACTTCCCAAATATCCCCTCCCACAAATATCCGCAGTTCTCCATCTACTCCACTATAACCTGGTTCCAAGTCCTCTTCTCTCACCTGGGTAGCTGAAGACGCTTCCCCACTGGCTGCCCAGCTTCCTTTTTGGTCTGCCCTCTTCTCTCCCTTCCTCCGTCCCCCACTCATAACCTACTCTTCACCCAGCAGCCAGAGTGAACTTTGAAGACATAAATCAAGTCATGCAATGCCCTTTCATTGCACTTAGAAAAAAATATCCAAACTCCTTGCTAGGAGCCTGCATGCCTGGCCTCTGCCTCCGTCCCCACCTCTCATCCTGTACCAGTCTCACCTTCACGCGCTGTGCTCCAGGCATGCGAGCCTCACTTCTCTTTCTCAGGCAAGATAAGCCCCTTTCAGCCTAGGGTCTTTGCCTTTGCTGCTCCCCGCCTCCAGCACTGTTCCCACCTGTCTTGACAGAGGAAGCATCTACTTCTCATTTATGTCTTAGCCAGACTTAGTCAGACTTTCTTTGACCACCCTCGCCCAAGCAAGTTCTTTCCCTGCTCATCCCACCGCAGTATCCTGTTCTAGTTTCTTCTTAGTCCTTATCTAAAATGATTGTATGCATGTATGTATTTACTTGGTTGCTACCTGTGTCCTCCTGCTGAAATGTACACCCCACGAGGGCAGGGATTTTGTCTGATTTGCTCACTACTCTATCTCCAGGGTCTCATGGAGGACCTGGCACATAGTAGGTGTGCAATAAGCAACTGCCAAGTGAGCAAAAGAAGAGCACCCTTCGTGGTTCCCTGGAAAGCCTTTCAGGAGAGGCTGCCAGACCGCCTCTATCCTACAACTACAATTATATATTTATGGGGTAATCAGCAATTGAAAAGTTCCCCGTAGTAGTAACTGGAGCTTAACATACAAATAAACTGAACAGCACATTAAGGACGTTTTGTGGCCACTGGGGTGGATCAAGTGAGCTAATCGCCCAACTCCCAGCAATTAAGTCAATTAGCCAGTTAGACATATGCTGAGCCATTTCCCAGCTCGAGTTTCCTGGGGGCATCTGTGAAATTTGTGCAACTTATTTATGGTGTAAGCTTCTGGTGGTCGTTCCTAACTGGGATGACTGGGGAAGCGAGAGAGAGAGGTGGCTGGTTAAATAAGAAGAAAGTCAAGGCTGCATCGAACATGTGATAAGCTGTTGTGTTTCCCTCTGAAGGCACTTTTCACTCCCTCCTTTCCTGTCTGCAGAAAGGATGGGGGATGCAGCTATTTCTTGCCTTGACTGATGCACCACGTTCAGTGCTGTTTTAACACCTGGTGAGTCACTGAGGGGAGGAGAAAGAGAGGAGAGAAGTGAATGCAGGGTAGCCTGTTGGGACACAGACTCGGTCCTGGGTTCAAATCCTGACTCCCCCCCTCAGTAGCTGAGCCTCTGTGTCCTCATCTGGGAAGTGGGGAAGTACAGAGCCTGACTCACAGGGTTGTGGTGGGGATAAAAGAAGACTAACAGTGTAAAGTCTTTAAAGCAGAGCTGGACACAGGGAAAGTGCTACATCAATGGTAGTAACGATCGCTATCATCACTGAAAGGCTAAAGGGCGGGAGATTGAAAGAGTGTGGATAAAGGATGACTTCCGACCCTGACAACACACCTGGCTGGAATCCCGGCTCTTCCTGGTGTTAACATTGCTTTATGCAATGAACTTTGCCTCTCTGAGCCTCAGTGTGCTCATCTGAGAAATGGGGCTAATAATGCCAGGAGGGGTTTTAAGATCAAGCGGGTCTGACCCTTGAAAGGCGCTGGCCTGGTCCTCCTCACTCCATTGGATTCTTCCTTGCATATGCAGAAGAAGAAATGGAAAGGACTTGCCCCAGGTCCCGGAGCAAGTTCAGAGATGGAGCCCAGGTGTCTGATTCTGCTTTCAGAGCTGCTTCCACGTTGCCTTGCTTAGGCATTTTACAGTCATGTAAAACAAAGCCGTCCTTTCAAGCAGAGAGATGCTCCCGGAGATAATTAGCATTTATCGATCTGCTGTTTTCCTTTTTCCCCGAGCACTACACAAAGCCTTTCACCGATATTGTATAATTTAAACCTTACAAAGAAATTCTGTGCAGTCTATTTTATGGACAAAGAAAGGACTCAGAAAGGGCAGGTAACTCGCCCTAGATAACACAGCCAGGAAGTGAACACAGGCAGAACCAGGTTCTGCCTGAGTCCGATGCTCTTACCCACTACGCCCTCCTGCCCATGGCGTGTGTGCTGCAGTTTTCTCCATGTGGAGCTCCAGTTTGCAAGGAAACGAAAGCATCCCAATTTCAAGATTAATCAATGGTTTTTGGAGAGGGGCCCTTACTCCCCTCCCCCCCGCCCCAGCCCCAGCTGTCAGCTTCCTCCTCTCCTTCTCTCACTCCCACCCCCAGGCTCCCAGAAGGCAGCGGGTCCTTGGCTGAGGGTGGAAAGCAGCCAGATGGATCGGGCTCCTGAGACGGAGACTGAACCTCCACATCAGAGATCGTCCCCACCCTCTACGTCCGGGGAGCCATGCTGGACCTGCCAATATCCTGGGCCATCAGGCTCAGCTCAGCCACATCCCTGCATGGGATTTTGGAAAGCACTGGAAGCAGACATCGCCGCACCTAAGACATATCTCTGATCTTCTGTAGCCAGGGCAGCAGGGTTGCCCGAGACTCTGTCTTCCTGGCAACAGTCCACACCAGCCAGTGCCAGAAAGAGGGAGGAACAAATCCCCAGCTGAGAGCATTTCTCAGGTTCCAGCTAGGGCTGAGGCTACTGGCTCACTTTGACAGCGTGGTAAGATGGAGGGGCGTTTTTCCTACCTCCTCCTTCTACCTGGATAGAGCTTTATAGTTTGCAAAATTTATTATTATTGGGATGCAATACAATGTATTCAGTATGGTCATAATAGCAATTACATTTATGCCTTCTTTCAACCCATGTGTCCACGTCTATATATCTACTGCTTTATCTACTTATCCTTATGCCGGTTCTCAGTCTCTGACTTATAAATTAACAGGCAAGAAAACAAACAGTCATCTGCTAATAGAGAGGAGGACAAAAGGGCAGTGGTTATTTAACTTTGATGTGTGCAAGAATTACCTGGGAACTTTATTAAAAATGTAGAGTGCTGGTGCCAACACCAGAGCTTTCAGCGCTGTAGGTTTAGGTCAAGGCTTGGGAATCTAGACGTTCAAAATGCTACTGAACTGTACACTTTGTCCTGGTTAATTTTATGGTATGTAAATTCTACCACAATTAAAAAAAAAAATCACCCCAGTGAGTCACATGCCACAGACTAGAACAGTAGGCAAGGCTTCCTGTGAAAGATGCTCTCTGAATCTCCATGGAGATTTCCAGGTGGGCAAGGCAGGGAAGGGCATTCCAGGCAGAGGGCACAGCACAGGGAAAGTTTGGAGCAAGAGACAATATGGGAATGTGGAAAACTATGAGGCTTGATGGGTGAGGGTGGGGAGGTGTAGGGGCCAGGACCCAGGCGGCCTCACCGGCCAGGCTGAGATGTTGAGTGTTATCCTGATGGCCCTGCGTGTCCTTGAAGTGTGTTTGATAAGGTTGTGCTTAGAAACGATCACAGGCTGACCCACAGGGACTTGATCAGGCGGGCAGACATACAAGGCATAGTAACTAATTCTAGTGAAACAAAAAGCCTCAAGTTAAATAATGCAGAAATCCATAGAGTCAAAGAAGACCACTTTCCTAAACCACCCTGTTTTAAGCCTTTGTAATATACATAATTAACTTAGCTACATACATTAGACCACAATATATGTGCTATCTAGAAATTACTTTTCTCTCTTAATTCAAAACAAACGTTCCTGCGATACTGCACCTGTTAAACTGTCTCTTTCTTTTTAATGGCTGTATTGTATTCTATTAGATGGATATATTCAGTTGAAATTGTAGATATACCACCATTTTTGACTTAGAAAAACAGGCATTTTGGTTTACTGAACCATTCCCCTCTTGATGGGTGATTAGGTTTTTTTTCCCTATTTTCCTCCCTGCTATACTTAACAATGTTGCAATGGCCCTCAGTGAGGATAAGCCTCTAAGCATCTGTGCAAGTATTGCTCTAAGGTAGATTTCTAAAATGGAATTGCTGCGTCAAAGGGTGGACAATATTTAAAATTTTGGTGGGGGCTTCTAAGTGTTCTCTAAGAAAAAAAAGTCATCCATTTATACTCCCAGTGAGAGGAAACTGATACAGGGAGACTGTGTCAAAAACGTTATCTCTCAACACTCACACAAAGATACTGCATAATAAATTACCACAGAATCTCAAGGCATACAAACAAAAGTACGTATTTACTCTTGGGCTCTACAAAGATTATACCCACGGTGTTCAAAAGTGCATATTTTGTAACATCCTCACGAGCAGTGTATGTTATCATTAAAGAAAAATGTGCTGATTGGACCATTTAAAACTGTTCTTGTAAATTGTATTCCTTTTACTGTGAGTGAAGTTTAGCTTGTGTTATGTGCTTATTTGGTCATTGCTGTGCCTTCTTTGATTAATTTCACAGTTATATACTTGCTTCATTTTTTTTCCTATTTATTTTTGTTCTTTGTTTTCTTAATAGTATCAAAGAATTATTTATATAATGTGTCTATTAACCCTTTGCCCAGTGTATATGAAGCAAGTAATTTTTCCCAGTGTTTTTTATGTCTTTTAATTTTTGAAACTGTAAATATTTTCATTTATATGGAGTTTAATCAATCTGTGTTTTCTCTTATTTTGTTTCTCATTATTTTGTTTTTATACTTAAAAACATTCTCCCTGCTTAAGGTCACAAATTGCTAGCCCACATTTTTATTTGGGGGTCATAGAGTTTTATGTTTTACTGTTAACTCCAGTCCATCAGGAATTGATTTTGCTGAATGGCTGTGAAGCAACAGTTTAACTCGAATAATTTTGTCCTTCTGTGGTCAAACAATTGTACCAGTGTTGTTTGTGGGATAATCTTTTCCCAACTGAGTTGAAAAGCTACCTGTAGTACATGCAGATTTATACATGTACACTGACCTGTTTTTTAAATTAATAAGCAGAAATGCCTCTAACCTTTCCCTAGATTACATTTCCTGGTCTCAGCTCTGCTTCTGAGAAAGGCCTTCCCCCTGTTTTCACTCATTCACTCATCCCTCTGGGCATGCACTCTTTCATTCACTCATTCACTTTTACTCTTTCATGTGAGTTCTAAATGGGTGTGTGGGTCCTAGGATTAATGATACACAGTCAGCTCAGGTGTGTTTTCCATACCAGGCACTGGGCTCTGCAGGTCACCTGCTCCAGTTTACTGACTTCTCCCAATAACCCTGTGAAGTAGGCACTCTTTTTAGCCCCACATTACAGATGAGGAAACTGAGGCTCAGAGAAGCTAATTAACTTGCCCCAAGTCCCCTAGGCAGTAAGCTCCAGAGAAGACATTCAAACTCAGGTCAGCCTAATGCCGGTTTTAACTCTAACTTTGCTGCTTTCCTTGTATAACGATCGCTCACACTCACCATGCATCTACTCTGTGCTGGACATTGTGCTATAGGCAGTGGGAATCCCCAGGTGGCCCGACTCTGTCCCTGCCCAGGGGAGATGGCAGTGTGGTGGCGGAGGCAGGTCACTGAACAGAGGATTATAATCCAGTATGACGAAGGCTAAAATACGCTGGTAAAGAACAAAGCCTGCTGAGGGTTTTCCTGGCAAAGCAAAGGCTTCCAGCTTCTGGAAAGATGACTCTGCTGTCAGCCTGGGAGATTAAAAAGCACATTTACAGGTAAGACCTGAAGGTCCAGAGCCAGGATCTTCTAGCCCTATCTCCCATCCACTTGCACTCTGGATGCAGCTACCGCGCCGGGGATGAAGGACTTTGGGCAGCCTGCATGGGAAAGAGTACAGGCAATGGGAAAAGAAGCAAAAAAAAAAAAAAAAATCAACACCCTTCAAATCGGCCTTCTGGGCCCCATAGCTTCTGAAAACCTCACCATCTGTCCACATAAGCATGTTCCAAAGTTTTAAGTACCTCTTTTCATGAAGTCCGTTAAAGTTAACCTGGCTTCAAAATATATGGGGGAAATCTGCTATAAATAGAGGTAAATAGAGATTGTAAAGATAAATAACAATACCAGCATGTGAGGACCGATAATGTACTCTATTTATGGCCCGAGTCTAAAAAGGGATGTCCAGCACCGCTGCGTCTTCAATGACTTACTTTTGCCGAGGCAGCCTGTGTTCCCTGTTAGGGTGCTAAAGATTCAGTGACACAAAAAGCTTACAGATAATTAAATATTGATTTTTGTTTTCTAATCCTATATAAAAATTGTCCTGGGTCTCCCAATGATGGTTTTATCTCACCAGGACATGGAAAGAGGGGAGGTGTCTGTTAACCCTCTTTGCACCCCTGCTGTGTAATATTGGGGCGTTTCTTCAGTGAGGGTGGGAGGTGTCCAGGGCACATGACCTCTGCAGCCACACAGGACCCTGTGCTCAGAAGGGCCCTACACTTGGCTTTATGCTTGTCTTGTACCCTCTTAAAATTCTTAATAATTTTTGCCCAAGGTGTCCTGCCTTTTCATTTTGTACCAGCCTCGCAATTGTGCAGTTTGTCCTTGGGGGCTGGTCCGACTAAGAAATTGGGGCATCCGGTTCTGGACCCTCAGCTACCCCGCTGCTGCCCAGCATTCTCCCTTCTTTCCGGCTCTGAATTTTGCCAGCCGTGCCAGAATCTTCAAATCTGGGAAGAGGGCCAGAGAAAAGTTGGTGATGAGAACAGTTTTCTCCCACCCTCTGCTCCCTTCTCTCTCTCTCTCTCTCTCTCTTTAAAAAATAGAAGAAAAAAAAAAAAAACCCCACTTCATTGTCATTTTGCGTCTGGAGTGCGGCAAGGGACATCTGGCAATGTGGTGGAGTTGCTGGCTGGCTGGGAGGGGGTAGCGTCCACAGGCAGGCCAGGCCTTGGGCTCTGACAGCAAATAAAGAGTCAGATTCGGAGAGGTGGGTCCTGAGCCACATCTTGCCATGTGTTTGTTGTGTGGCCCTTGGCAAGTACATACAACCCTTCTATGCCTCAGTTTTCTCATCTGCAAAATAGAGATATTAATTCCAGCCCCGTTGCCTGCCTCCCCTCTCCCAGCAAGACTGCTGGGGAGAATTTAAGTTTAAGAATAATGGGCTTCCCTGGTGGCGCAGTGGTTGGGAGTCCGCCTGCCGATGCAGGGGACGCGGGTTCGTGCCCCGGTTCAGGAGGATCCCACGTGCCGCGGAGCGGCTGCACCCGTGAGCCATGGCCGCTGAGCCTGCGCGTGCGGAGCCTGTGCTCCGCAACGGGAGAGGCCACAACGGTGAGAGGCCCGCGTACTGCAAAATAAATAAATAAATAAAAGAATAATAATAATAATAACACTAAGAATAATAGCTAATGCTTACCTATTGCTTACATGTATCAGGCTCTTTATATAAGTTCATAGAAGCTAACGTATGCTTGCCAAAGACTTTGCTTATTCTCATTCATTTAAACCTCACAATAACCTCATGAGGGAGGTCCTATCATAAACATCCCCATTTTACAGATGGGGAAATGAAGCACAGAGAGACTAAGTGACTCAGCCAAAGTTGCACAGCTAGTATATAGCAGAGCAGAAGTTTGAACTGTGCATTCTGACTGCTGAGCCCTGGCTCCTAACCTCTGCACAGGACCATGTGCAGAGGTTCTTTTGATGCCTCCCTCCTACAGGAAGTGAAAATTAGAGGTCTGCAGGCCAAAATTGGCCCACAGAGCATTTTTGATTGGTATTTGCACACAGTGTCAGCCTGCACTGCGTTTGAAATTGGAATCAGTTGCCAATATTGAAAAAGAATTCCAAGATTTCTACATTAAAGTATAGATTTCCAGCATCTGATAGATGCTCTGGTAAAGATGGGCTCCTGTACCTACATGGCAAAGATCCCCCATCTGCTACAGTCCCTACAACTCCCTATTGTCTCCCTGACACTGACATTCAGAGTCTATTTCCCCATCATTTTACTGCATCTACCCATTGCCCTCACATACATCACCTGCCTAGCCCCTGGGGAAGCTTAGCTTTTGATCCCTTCCCTGGGGTGGCAAGGATCTGCTTATGGAGACAGAAATCTTCCTCCCTGTGGCTTTCTAGGCAGGTCCCCTCTCTGGATAGCAGCATATGTGGAAGGAACAATTAATTTTATGGGAAGGGGGTGGAACGGAATCTAGAGGTGAGTTAGCCCCTGAAATGAGCTCAGAGTCTGAAGCTCCTTTAAGCTTTGGGTTTCCACGGTCCTCAGTTTAGAGCATTCCAAGAAGCTATGATTGAAGAATATCAAATTTGAAAACAAATTTATAATTACAAAATTCTGAGATTTTATGATCCAAGTAGTTTATAATTAGAAGACCCCCCCAACTTCTAGTATTTCCTACCTCCAAAATTCAAACTATTGCAGAGATTCTCTGATCCTAAAATCTCACGATTCAAGCTTACTCACTTTCTAGAAAATGGGATACAGTAGTCCCTTCTTATCTGTGGTTTTGCTTTCCCCAGTTTCAGTTACCCATGGTCAAGCACAGTCTGAAAACATTAAACGGGAGGTTTCAGAAATAAACACTTCATACGTTTTACATTGTGTGCCGTTCTGAGGAGTGTGACAAAATCTTTCTCCACCTTGCTCTGTCCTACCTGGGTGTGACTCATCTCTTTGTGCAGCCTATCTATGCTATATACGCTACCTGCCCTGGCTTTTAGTCTAGGAAAAACATAGTATATGTACAGTTCGGTGCTGTCTGTGGTGTCAGACGTCTGCTGGCTGTCTCAGAGCATGTCCCCCACAGGTAATGGGAGACAATCCTGCTAAGAAGGGAGAGCGCTAGAATGCTACGGCTCCCTAGTGCTAAGATCTCATGGTTCTGTGATTCAGTGATGATCTGCTCTGCAAAATCAGAGGGAAGCTAATCATCAGTTAACTAAACAATAGTTGACAAATGAGGCAGTCTGGTTGTCGTCCTCTTACAAGGCAGGGTTGGGATTTTCCTTCCACCATTTAACCTGATGTGACTCTTCCTTCATTTTCCTAATGAGATCAATGCCACCAGGAAGGAGATGTGGAAGTCTGTATCTCACTTTAAACAAAGCCAATATGTAAATATCCTGAGTTAAGAAATGAGATTTAGGGATTGTGTATTCGTTAGCCTTATACACATCAAAACCTTATAAGCATCCCTTCATCAGGCTGTATTTAATGAAAGAGAACCCGTGTTGAATGTAATTCAAGTCTGACTAGATTAAAGGCAGTTTGACCTCAGGGAGAAGAATGTGGAAGGAATGATTTTGGGCATGAGAGGTTTTGGGCTCCTTCAGCTGGAAGGGGGATGCTTATTAGCATGACACTGGAAATGGCATGGTATCCATGGTTCAGACCAACGGGAGGTAGGTTTTCAGTTCAGTCTTAAGTTGGAGGTGACTCTTCCCAACACTTTAGACCTGGCATGGATGGACCACAGAAGCAGCTGGCTAGAGACAGAGTGCTAGGCTGGAGATAGAGAAAGTGACAGAGCCAAAGTAAGAGTAAAATTACCCCTTAGGGTACCGAGGGGCAGACATTTTGCACAATGCATTGGAGGGAACAAATCTTATTGGCTATGTCATTACAAAGATCTCAGTACTTGGTGCCAAATTTTGGCAATTACATCCATAAATAGGGAAGTTTCTCTGCAAATACAAAAGGGGAGTCTGACACCAGGATGCCACAGCCAGCACATGAGTCAAAATCGGAGGGAGGTCCTCACTATCAACCCTATTGACATTTGGGGCTTCATAATTCTTCACTGTAGACTGTCCTGTACATTGTAGGATGGTGAGCAATATCCCTGGATCCCCAGTCTCTTAGCCACTAGATGCTAATAGCACTCCACCCCCAATTTTTTTTTTTTTTTTTTTTTTTTTTTGCGGTACGCGGGCCTCTCACTGTTGTGGCCTCTCCCGTTGCGGAGCACAGGCTCCGGACGCGCAGGCTCAGCAGCCATGGCTTACGGGCCCAGCCGCTCTGCGGCATGTGGGATCCTCCCAGACCGGGGCATGAACCCGTGTCCCCTGCATCGGCAGGCGGACTCTCAACCACTGCGCCACCAGGGAAGCCCCTCCACCCCCAATTTTGACAATCAAAAATGTCCTCAGATGTTGCCACATGCAGAACTTGGGGAAAAGAATCCAGGTTACCCAAAAGAGAGCCTGTGACTTTTAGCCACGTCCAGATAAAGATTTCCATCAATGCCCTAACGTGGACATAATTAACAATTCATATCAGAATTCTACTGTGTGCCACTTGGAGTTTGTTGTGTGTAATTATGCTGAAATTATCAGTAGAGTTCTCCTTCCAGGGAAGGGGTTCAGTCACTCTCAAAGAAGTCTTTGTGGTGACTTATTAGGTCTCAGTTAAAGAATTCCCCTAGGTATTACAGTGGATCGAAGTATGCAAGGTGGGTTCTTCTGGACAAAAACAAATATAAAGCTACCCTTATGGGAGATTGCATTAACTGGTTGAATTTCTCTTTGAAGAATCTACATGGCAATAGAGAATTCCTGATATATAATGAACACTCTATAAACATGAGATAAATTAACAAATAATTCTTATGGGTCATATCTCAGAGATGGGACTTACCCTCCAGGGCCAGGTTCCAATTTATCTGCCAGTTCTGAGCCGTGAATAGTACTGTCCTGAAGCATGCTGTTAAGAAAGATTCTGAGGGAGTGTCCATGCTCAAGAGAAATGTGATTGACAGAGGATGTCTGCTGTGGGTAGGGTAGAGGCTCTGACAGCCTAAGGCCCAGGAGTTCACTCCCCTCCAGGCAGTATCCTGATCAAACTGATGGTAAGAAAGGTCATTTGGGCTACAAAGTGGAGGCTAGATTTAGGAAGGGCAAGATCCAAAGTTAGAAACACAACCCATACCAGGTATTCTAGCAGAAAGAATTTAGTATAGGGCATCAGTTGATCTGGTGTTGACAAACTGGAAAGGCAGAAAGGGGACACTGACAAACGCAGAGGCAGTGATTGCAGGAAGCAGCTATCAATCACCCTGGGCTCAGGGAGAGAGCAGAGAAGATGGGGGAAAAAAAAACCCCAAAACTTTGGAGTAGGGACCAGAACTCTGCTCTTGGGAGCTAGCCTGCAGAGCTTGGGCACAGACTTCTGAAGAAAAGCTGCCTGAGGTGATATGAAGAGGCTGGTTATCATTGTGAGGAAGACCTGCCCTGGAACCAGCCGTCACTGCTGGGACTAGGAACCACTGCTGCGGTGATGCTGACAAAAACTGTCGGCAAACAGGGACAAGCGCATCTTTTTCCTGCCAGCCGCCGCAAGTCTCCCACTAGCACCCACTAGGGGCAGAGGCTAACACAGGTCCAGCGGGCAAAGCAGAAGTGCAGTGGGCAGCATCTCAGCCCTGGTGCTAGAAGACAGAGAATAGAAGGGCAGGTAGTTTAATAGCTTGTACAATTGGGGAGGCTCAGAGAGATGAACCAAGTCACCAAGTGACTAGTCCAGAGCTGGAAGAGGGCCCTCCTGCCTTCTAACTCTGGCCGCCTGTTTCTGGGCTCCCAATTACATACAGAGTTGCAAGATACTGGTGGACAGGAGTGATGGTTTTCAAGTTACATCCCTCCTAAAAGAAGACTTCCCTTTCTGTTACATCTCAGGGCCCATAGAGAGGTAAAGTTGTTCCTCTAACGCACTGGGCAAAACTCCTTGTGCACAAGCTGTATTCTCTTCCGGAACCTGCACGCTCGTTATGCAGAAACATTAAATATTTTACCCAGGGGGAAAAAAAAGTAGAGAGAGATTTCTTGCAAGGTGAATTTTCATCTCCTCTTTAGGGCTTCATCTGCAGTGAATCCTACACACCCTTTTGTGAAGGCAGAGCTAGTGAAAACCCTGAGAATAAAAGTGGGGCTTGATTTTATGCTAATATATGTAAAGAATGTGACTGTACAGTCATAGGTAACACAATGAACTTAACTTTTTTTTCTCCCTTTTTTATTGGATTATAATGACTAGTTTCCATAGCAATTACTGCATCACCTTGTACATTACCAGGAAGATCTACTGCACTTTTTCCCAGTCATCCTTGTAAACATTTCTACATTTTTTTTACGATGTTCTAGGAGAAAACACAAACCCTTTTGGCTCGGCAGCAATTGGAGAGCATATTTCAGGAGATTAATAAAGCCGACCAGAGTGTTCTTATTTTCTAAGTTCGGTGGTTGGTTTTCCATCTTCGCCTTCACCAGCTACTTGTCAGCCAGACAGAGAGGGAAGGAGGGGAGCAGGAGAGAGCAGAGGTGATGGGAGATGAAAAGGAAGGCACACGAGTTACCAGGGAGGGCACGTGGAACTCGGAAGGAGCCGGCCTCAAGATCCCATGTTTGTGTCTTTGATGATTCTGGGAATTTGAGAGCCATTCCCTTGGACGCACCCCTCTTTTCACACGGGGCTTGGAGGAGAATGGGGGATGTTTCTAGGCTCACAGGAGATCAGGCATGGGAGACACACAGAGATGCCTCTTGGGTAGCTTTGAAACTGTGTGTCTGAGATCTCCAGTTGCTTCCAGAGCTTCCCAGGGGAGATGGGAATCGAGACACCCCTCCATTCAAAACCCCCACTTCCACCAGCAGCTTCCTGTTAGACTTTTCATCTTGGCCTCTCACATTATGTTTCACTTCTAGAAAGGCCTCTGCAGCTGGTGGTTATTTGCGGACACCTCCAGTTGAGAGGTAAAGGAGGTGCAGCCTCTGCTGTGAGTGAGTCAGGGGTATCGCAGGGGCTGGCCCAGCTGTGGGATACGTGGCTGGTCCCATTGTTCCCTGCGGACAGTTAGTAGCAGAGGTCCCTGTCATGGGCTCTGGTAGACAAGAAGACCCCATGCTGGGCTGTGGGACCACCATACGTGGTGGGGATTCTGAGCTCCCAATCCAAGAGAGGGGGCAGCAGCCACATCCTGAGCCCTCAATACCTTTATTTCATTTGATAACGGGCCTGCTTCACTCCCATTTGTGCACCAGCCCACTGTCCCTGGAGGGATCGGCGGAGAGAGCAATGCCCAGGCGTCGTGAGAGGGCCTAGTGCTTGGGAGCTCAGGCCCTGAAGTCCGGTAGCCTGGGCTCCAGTCTCCTGGCCGTGCCTCCCTCACGATGTGTCCGGGATCTAGTGATTTCCCTTGCTCTGCCTCAGCTTCCTCATCTCTAAAATGGGGCTAATGGCAGAACCCACCTAAGAGTTGTTTGTGAGGATTAAAGGCGAGATGCTGAGTAAGTGCTTATACCTATAAGTTGCCTTGTTCCCCATGGGTACAGATACCCACCTGTGCCCATGGTGTGACCTTGAATGAGTTCATTAACATCTCAGAGCCCTGACTTTCCAGCTGTAAAATGCAAAGTGTCTGGGCTTCCCTGGTGGCGCAGTGGTTGGGAGTCCGTCTGCCGATGCAGGGAACACGGGTTCGTGCCCCGGTCCGGGAAGATCCCACATGCCGCGGAGCGGCTGGGCCCGTGAGCCATGGCTGCTGAGCCTGTGCGTCCGTCCGGAGCCTGTGCTCCGCAGCGGGAGAGGCCATGGCAGTGAGAGGCCCGAGTACTGCAAAAAAACAAAAAACAAACAAAATGTCTGCTGGGTGGTCTCAAAGGTTCCTCCTAGCTCTGAAATTCAAGGGCTTTTAGATTCTAATGGGACAGCTGGAGGAAGGAAAGGAGGAAGGGGGGAGGGAGAGAGGGAGAGAGAGAGAGAGAGAGAGAGAGAGAGAGAGAGGGAGGGAGGGAGGGAGGGAGGGAGAGGGAGAGAGAATGAATGTGTAAGGGCAGGTGCCTTAAGCAGAAGGGAAAATTCCCTAAGTGACAAGAAACTCTGAGTTCACCAAAATGCTTAACCAAGATAAGAAGGATGTAACTGATGTTGGAAAGATTGTTATGAGATTAATAAAAGTGATTAAGGGATTAAGACTTCTCAGAAAAGATAGTGAAGGGACCACCGAAGGGAAAATCCTCCTGCACCCTCTGTACTCGGCCTCTCTCCTTGATGTTAAGTCCTCAGTCGTGCTGGCATCTAACAAAATGGTCTCAGCAGACACTCAAATAGAATCCTGGCTTAAGCTCATCTTAGATATTGGAGAAGGTCCCCTGTGTCATATTTATATATCTATTTATACACACACACATATTTATACATACATATATAGTCAAATGACATTTTCTTTCTGGGAATGCCCAGAGGAGTTTAAGGAATGCCTTGAGGGCCTGAGTTTGGGGTCGGGATTAATCAGTGAGGCTGGCCTACTGAGCTTGGAGAAAGCTGCGTCCTGGATGTGAATCAGGCATCATAAGGAAGTCAGGGTATGTTTGGGGGGCGTGGGGACGCTGTCTAGTAACTGAATGATCCTGATGATCTCAACCTGCTCGCTGAGCCTCAGCTTTCCCACCTGTGCACTGAGGACAAGGATGCTCTCTGTGATGGGACTGAGAGATGCAATGAGTGGGAAAGCACTTTGCAAAGGAATTGCTGGGATTCCCATGCAAAGTGCTTTCCAACACCCCTTCATTGGAAGATTCTAGGCTGCTCTGTGGTTCTAGAATAACAAACAGGAGCCTGGACTGGCCACTCCTCTCTCAGCAATGGGCTCTGAGGGAGACATGTGATCAGCCCCAGGGCTTTGAAGCCTCGCGCTCTTCAGTTTGAAACCTGGCTGCTCCTCAGGCGAGCTTGGCCTCCGGGGCATGTGGGAAAGGATGCTAAGCACCAATTCTGGGACCAGCTGTGTGTCCTTAGCTATGTTCAGGTGACAGGAGATAAAGGAGGCCGGATGTGGAGGCTCCTTGCAATGGGAAGATGCTCATCAGACCCCCAGGTTCCATTGTGAGCCCCCAGGGGCTGGCAGCGTCTGGGAAGTGCTAACTCAGAGTGGACAGGGAAATTTAATCTGGCACAAAGAGAGTCAGTCTCCTGGCCTGGGAGAGCAGGACCCTCCAGCCCTACTCACACGACTTCCCAGCCCCTCAGCCCCCGACAGTCACAGCACAGTCCCAACAGCGTCTCTGGGGGGACAGAGATGTCTATCACGTTGCTGCTGCTGGCAGCTTCCCAGCAGTTGGAAGGAACAGTTACTGCTGGTTCAGCCTCCATGGACCACCCCAGCGAGCTTGAGGAGGGAGGGGCAAGAGCAGGGGACAGCCACAGTCCCAATAACACAGTGATGAGTCAGTGGGCTCCATGCAGGCACCCAGCCCGGAGCAGAGTGACTGACGCTGGGAGCTGACTGCTCCTGGTGGGACTGAGGCTGTCTGGGAGATAAACACCCAAGGATGATGGTGTAGTAGGGTGGGGAGTCTATTCAGAGATGGGGGCACCTCTGCCCCTGCTCAGGGCAGAGAAGCCATCTAGCAGGGAAGGTGGGCAGGCTTGGCCATGAGTGTCTCTGCTGCTGAGGTTGGCCATGCTCCCTGAACAGACAGTCTGAGACCTGTGGACCCAGGCCCCACTCCACAGCCCAGTGAGGGGAGCCCGGCCTTAGACCTGGGCTTCTCAACCTTAGCACGAATGACATTTGGGCTGGATCATTCTTTGTCGAGGCGGGGTGCTGTCCGGTGCACTATAAAGTGTTTAACATCCCTAGCCTCTGCTCACTAGATGCCGGTAGCATCCTCCACCCCCAGATTTGTAATAGCCAAAAAATGTCCCCTAATGTTCCCTGGGGTCACCGACTTGACCCACGGCTCTCTCTCCTTGGACCCACATTCCCTCTCACCCCAGCTGCTATGTTCTGTGCCTCTTCAGGATGATACACCCTACAAATCCCATGGGCCAACCGAAGCAGAGTTTCTTCTGACCCACCTTGGCAGAATGCTCTAAGCCTGGGGACCTGTGGGTTGTGATCTGAGCTAGGATAAGCTGGCTGACAGAAGAGGGGTGCTGCGGGCTGAGATGCTGCTACAGGGGCAGCCAGGCCTCTCTGGGACACCCCATATCCTGGGAAGAGAGAAAGAACAAAGAGTCACATTTGGTCTCCATCCTTTCCTATTGCTCCAGCCTCCACACTGGCCTCCCTGCCTCCAGGCTCTCTCTCTCTCACCCATTTTCATCTTGGCAGCTAGAGCCATCCCCAGCACAGCCAGTCAGATCACATCAGGGTCTCGTGTGCACACCTGCTATGGCTCCCTATGGGCTGAAGATCAGAGTCTTTTGTCAGTTTTGAAAATCCTTCATTTTCTGGTGCAGGCCAACCTAAAATCATCAAAATAAAGGCCCTAACTAAAAGATGTAAAGGAAGTAATCCATGTAACATCATGGTCAGGTCTTAATAAACATAAACAATTACCATCGTGATTCTCGTCATGTGTGTAACAGTGCATAGCCTACAGCACTCTGCAGAAAGGATTAGAGCAGGGAGTAGCTGGGAGCAGGGCTTAGGGGGTTCACAGCATGTAAAACTCAGTCTCTGGGGTTAGACAGGCCTGAGTTTGAATCCCAGCTCTGCTCTGTGATCTCCGCCAGGTTACTTGACCTCTCTGAGCTTTAGTTACAACTTTTCAATAAAGAGGGGTAAAAAACCCCCTGATTTTCCACATTGGTTGTGAGAACAAAATGATATATGTCAGATATGAAATCACAGTGTGTGGTATACAGTAGGCACTCACTACTTATTATGGCAAGAACTCATGACTCATTTGATCCTCACAACACCCAGTGAGATGGACATTGTTGCTCTCCCAATGTAAAGACAAGGAAACTGAGGCTGGAGGGTGGCGGGACTTGTGCAAGGCATCCTGGCCTTAGTTTTGACCCAGGGCCACCAGACCTCCCTGTCTGCTCCTTTGCAGACTGATTCCCTGAGGCCACAGGGAAAGCTGGGTACCTGAAACATTATCCCCAGGGGCTTTCCTGAAACTCTGAGTTAAGACAGAGGAAGCAACTTAGAAAGTGGGAAACGGTCAGGTCCCCTCCAGGCCCCCAGTGTTTGCAGCTTGTATCCGAGCAAAGCTGAATCAGGCAGCAAAGGAGCTGCTCCTGAGAGGACTGCTGTGTGGGAAAAATGAGGTCTCCGCCAACCCCTTGGAGGCCCCTGGCACCACTCGCCTCTGACATGAAGGAAATGTGCCCAGACAGGACAGCCGGGCCAGAGTCCTGCCACTTAGAGGGAGATTTAGAGGAAGCAAGTGGGAAGGCCAGACACACTGGCTGCTGAATTTACTGGTCTTTTCAGCAAGGTCGGCAGGAGGGCCCTTCAGCTCTGGGCTCTTGTCTGCAGCCAAGATCCCTGAGTTGGTGACCGTGTCCAAGGTCTCCCTGTCTCCCTGTCTCCCTGTCTCCCTGCACAACGAGGCTGGGCAGAAGAAGCTAACTAGCTTGTGTCCTGGAAACTTTGGGGTGATTCATGGTTATTGCACTATGGAATTTCAAAGCATGGCCGTCTGCCAGGGATTCTGCTTTGAAAGTTAAAAGTGCAGGGGAGCCCTCATCCAAGTGTGTCCTGAGTGCTTACTAGTTACCAGGCACAACTAGCCAACTTAATGGCTGTGAAACTGTTGGCATTATCCTGTTTCACAGACATGGATGTCTCAGAGATGGGCTGTGTCTCTGATCCACGGATATGTATGTATGCATATGTATGGGCTACTAAACCCATCGCTTTAAATAACTGAAGTTTACAGAGATGAGCTGAGTTGCAAAGAGCTCCCCAGTTTATAAGAAATTGAGACTTTCCTATAAATGCCTCCATTTTCTCCCCTGCGAAATGGGTATATTCCTGTTACTTACCTCACAGGTTGCTGATGATATTCCCCAAGATAATGGGTGTATAATTGTTAGCAGTGATCCAGGCACATGGCAGGTCCTCCATAAATGCCAGCAGGTGCTGTTATTCCTGTTTTAATCGGAATGGACTAAAGAAACAAAAACAGGGGTATAAACTTTTCCAGAAGCACACTGTTAAAACAATTTGTTCTTTCATTAGGCAGCAAACATTTATTGAAAAATTGCTCTGTGCTAGACTCTGTCCTAAGATGTAGGTTATGGAAATGAACAAGGCGTGGGATTGTTTTCATGACTTTGAGCAATGAATTACAAAATAAATAGATAGATTAATAGACTATCCTACAAAATGCCAAAGAACAGGTTCTGTGGGCATAAATGATAGGAGGTTGGTTTGAGGAGTCAAGGAGTGAACTCCACAGGAAGTGATTAAATTTGAGAGCTGCAAGATAAGTAGGTATAAAATTGGTAGAAATAAAGTGTATGCATGTATATGTGTATATGTGTGTGTGTGTTTATTTGAGGATAGTTCTGAGCATTTCACACCCAGAGAACAGCATGTGCAAAGGTCCTCAGGTAGGAAGGAATTTGGTGCACTTCAGAAATTCAAAGGTCAGAATAATGGAGGTAAGAGAGAGAGGCAAAGGTCAGGTTAAGCTCTGCAATGTCATCTCCCACCCCATCCCCACCCCACCTTCCCTTCCTGGCATTCATGGAGTAGGTCCCCATCCTCCATAGTCAGTACATCTCACTACTTCCATGCTCATCATACCCTCAAGTATGTATCAGCTTCATAACCACATATCTATATCCTTGACCAGAATAGGACCAGAAGGGCAGAGATGGGAGTCATTTATCTTGGTAAGTGAAACCCCATCCCTAGACCTATGACATCATAGCTAACTCGACCTATTGTGCCTGGGTGAATGAATGAATGAATAAGTGAGTGAATGACTAAATGGCTACTTACAAATGCCGGGAATGAAATGCCATCAGCACGTCTGCACATATGTTCTACTATAAAAACAGTAAATAGGCATCGTGAGGGTTAGAGAAAAGAGATAAGCAAAAAATAAGATAAAAACATCATGTTCCTACTTTCCAGAGATTGCCTTTGTTAATACCTTAGTATGTATGTATGTGTGTATCCATCCATCTTTATCTATCTATGTCTATCTATCCATCCATCTTCTCTATCTATATCTACCTATCTAATCTATCCATCCATCCATCTTATCTGTCTGTCTATTTATCTGTCTATCTATCTATCCGTCCATCGATCTATCTTTTACTAAAATGTAATCATACTAGCTGTCAGGCTTTGTAACGTGCATTTTTTGTTACCCATCCCCACATTGCCATGAACTCTTATCTAATAACTAGTCTGCATCCAAATCCCCCCTCTTTCCCCCAAGCCTCCCTTTGAGTTCCTTCTGCAGAATGCCCCTCCTTCTGGGTTAATCTGGTGCTTCTCTGTGGTTTCATTTGTCTTGTTGCCCTATCCCCTGTATTTCACAGACCAGACATTGGTTCTAAAGGCTGAATGGATTCATGGTAACTTCTTATGACTAGAGCCTTTCACCGGGAGTACTGCATTCGTCTTATAGCCTCAGGAGAACAGTGATTTCTGCATGACCCTTTTTTTGTGATGTAAAATGAAACTGGCCCTGGGTTGGGATGATGTGTGTCATCTCCACCATGCACATATGTGTTTCCCCTTGAGATGATAAAATGGCATGTGTACAGGGATCCAAATCTCCCTCAACCATATGCCTAATGATTTTAACACCAAATAATAATGTTGCCTGAATCCGTTATTTCACTGGGAGGTGGCTGAATACTGGTTTACTCATTTTGCATGATTTCTTTTTCATTATTAGTGAGTGTTCTCTAGGGCAATAGATCTTCCCTCCTCACCCAGGTTAGTGGTTATTATGAAATACAGTCTGAATTGTTTTCTTCTGCTTTGCCAGGGCAATGACTGTAAAGTGATCTTATTTTAGCCACCTGTGCTGGATTATTTAACCCAGTGTATCTGGGAATGGGGCTTCCTTGTTGTACCCTCATGGTGATGTTTTAAAGACAATTATTCCAGGGAAAAGTTAAATAAGAAGAGACAGGAGTGTAAAATCAGAGATCTCAAGAGCTATAAAGTTCCTTTAAAGTCCTTCTTGGTTGATGTGTTAATATCCTATGCACCAGCACTCTTAAACTTTAATATGCACACCAATCACCTGGGGGTCCTGGCAGAGAGAAGATGCCGATTCCATGTATCTGAGGGTCCTAGGATCTGAATTTCGAACCAGCTTCCCTGGGTTGCTTATGCTATGGGTACGCACACCACACTTTGAGTAGCAAGGCTCTAGGACATTGCAACCAAGCCTCCTTCCAACTTCTGCTTGGGAGTTTTCTGAACGGTCTTCACAGCCCTACATCATCTGGCTCCATCCACACTTCCAGCCACAGAATCAGCATTCTAAATTATGCATTAAAGATTAAGAGCCATGATTACACTATGCATCTTACATGGATTGGCTAATTTTTGCTGACATGTGCATATCTAACTCCATAGACAAAAAGGAGTGAGAATTTGAGCATCTGCATACTTATAAATACGAAATATCCTTCGGTTAAAGACTTCCTCTGCCTGCCTCTCATATGTATTTCCCAATTCACCTACATAGCAACCTTCACTCTCCATTTCCCTCTCCGAGAAGGTTCTGGCTTCTTCTCTCTGGAGATGTTCAAATTGAGCTAGAGTTTATCTCTATAAACACTTCACCTTATAAAAGAAAATAGCAACAACATTTCTCCTTCTGAGCAGTTGCTATTGAATCGTTTGACAAGGTTTGCAGAGAGTGCCTTTTAAAGGGCCCCCAAAGTAGCTCTTCTAGAAGATGACTAACATGGGTTGGGGGACGGCTGCAGGCACTGACCTGGGCATCAGGGAACCTGGTGGTTGACCCCATTCTGCCATTTTCTTTGGGTAACTTCACAGTCTCCTCCTTCCACCCCAGCCCCTCATTCTGTTTGTCATTCAGTAACTTCATCACACATCTCTTATGTGCCAGACCTGGTCTGAAGAGGTTGTAGCAGGGAACAAAGCAGACCCAATGGTCCTGGCCCTTGTGTGGCTTACGCTCGGGACAGGGACACAGCATGGAGCTGGTGATCATATGATGACAAAGCTTACTTTTTAAAAAATTTGTTTTTCATTGAAGTATAGTTGATTTACAATATTGTGTTAGTTTCAGGTGTACAGTAAAGTGATACAGTTATATAAATACATATATGTATTCTTTTTCAGATTCTTTTCCATTGTAGGTTATTACAAGATATTGAATATAGTTCCCTGTGCTATACACTAGGACCTTGTTGTTTATCTATTTTATAAACAGTAGCTTGTATCTGCGGATCCCAAACTCCTAATTTATCCCACCCCTTCCCTTTCCCTTTGGTAACCACAGGTTTGTTTTCTGTGTCTATGAGTTTCTTTCTGTTTTGTAAATAAGTTCATTTGTATCATTTTTTACATTCCACATATCAGGGATGTCCTGTGATATTTGTCTTTCTCTGTCTGACTTACTTCACTTAGTATGATAATCTGTAGGTCCATCCATGTTGCCACAAGTGGCATTATTTCACGGGTTTTTGGGGGCTTTTTTTTTTACCGCTGAGTAGTATTCCATTGTATATATACCACATCTTCTTCATCCATTCCTCTGTCGATGGACACTTACGTTGCTTCCCTGAAGCTTGCTTTTGATCACAGTCACAGATGAGCGATGTAGGTTGCTATGAGTAGAGCCAAGGTAGGAGATGGGGACGGAGTGGGAGAACTCAGGGGGCCGAGGAAGTGCAGGTGTCATTGCCCACAAGCCTGGAGGGCTAAGTGAAGGAGGGAGCCAGAGTGAGGGTCCCCAAGGAAGCAGGTGTGGCTTCAGTGTCAGCACCTTCCATGACCCCTGCCCCTTTACCACCCTGCTCCACCGTGTTCGGTGCCCAGGGCAGTGACCCCGTGGCTTTGACAGCATCCATGGCTTCAGGTTCATCAGGCTATGGGAAGACAGTAGTAGATGGAAGGGTTGGAGGAAACGGGGTGGGGGGGGCGGTGTTGACTCCTGCAGCTCCCCTGCTGCAGGGACACCATAAGCAAGGTGTTATCTGAACACCTGAAGAGGACCCTCCAGCCGGCCCCCTCCCCAGGTCCCTTCTAGGCATGGAGTGGTCCTTGTGGGCTTTCTTCCACCCTTGGAAATAGTTTCTTTATCAAAGTCTCCTGAAGTGAGCCAACCTGGGGTCCTGCCTGATACAGTTCAGAGCCCACAGGGCTTGTAGACGCCCACCCTGTGGGCAGGGGGACTCTGCTGAGGGTCCACAGAGGGTGAATGGCATCATCCAATTTGTATGACTTTTATAACTTTCTGTATTGATATAATTTCACACTTATAGAAAAGTTGCTAGAATAGTACTGTTATGGGTTGAGTTGTGTTCCCCCCACGAAAAAAAAAGAGATATTGAAGTGCTAACCCCCAATACCTCAGAATGTAACCTTGTTTAGAAACAGGGTCTTTACAGAAGGAGTCAAGTTAAAATAAGGTCGTTAGGGTGGATCCTAATCCAACATGACTGTGTCCTTATAAAAAAGGGAAATGTGTGGACAGAGACAGTCATGCACAGAGGGAAGAGACACAGGGAGAAGGCCATGGGAAGGTCGGGGTGATGCCAGCGAACATCTGGGGATTCTAGAACCTACAGGAGGCAAGGAAAGATCCTCCCCTATAGGGTACAGAGGAAGCAGGGCTCTGCTGACCCCTTGTCGCAGACTTCTAGCCTCCAGAGCTGTGAGACAGGAAATTCTTGTTGTTCTGAGCCACCCGGTTTTGGGTACTTTGTTATAGCAAAGTACTCCCCAGGAAACTAATAAAAGTACAAAGGAGTTCTGTTTACTTTTCACCAGCTTCACCAATTGTAAACGTTCACCAATTGTCACATTTCTTGATTTTCTCACTAAATTTAAATATATATGTGTATATATTAATTAGATACATAATAGATTAGATACATAGAAGTAGATTATATATATCTCTATATATACTATACTACATATACTATAGGTATATTATAGATATACTATAGATATATAAAGTATTAGATATATTTATTAATATATGTATTAGTATGTTACTAATATGTTAATACATAATTGTGTACTTATGCTAATATATTAATATAAATAATGTGTTACATATTAGACATATGTATATAATGAATATATATGTTAGTATAGTATTAAATATATAGTCAGTACTAACATATAACACATGGTATATATCATACATATATACTTATATACAATATATATAAATAGTTTTTTTCTGAACCATATGATGTAAGTTGAGTGCTGATTCCCTTCTCTAGAGTGACAAAATCTCCTGGTTTGCCTGGGATTTTCCTAGCTCTAGCACTGAAAGTCCCACACCCTGGGACCCCTCAGAATCATGAGCAAACTGGGACTGTTGGTCACCCAACTGTTAAATATTTCAGAGTGTATTTCCTAAATATAAGAACGATCTTGTACATCACCACAGCACAATTATCAAATTCAGGCCATTTACCATTGCTATCGTGTGTTAGCCTGTACCACAGTCCCATTCAAACCCCACCGATTGTCCCAATAAGCACTTTACAACTACTTCCCCATCCTCATCTCCAGGGCTAGACCCAATCCAGGATTATTTAGATATCATGTTTCTTGAGTTGCTTCTGGATGTCCAGATACTTCTTCTAGAACAGTTTCTGAGTCTTTTTGTGTGGTTGTGTGTGTGTGACCTCAGTAATGGATTACAGACCACTGACTAAAGTAAGAAGCCATTCTGATAATAAATAGATGCACAGAAGAGAAGTTCACAGATCTGCTCTGCAGTAGACAACCAACTAATAAATGCGGAGAAATAATGGAGTTACAAAACCAGCGTTTTGCAGCCATCTTGGCATTAGTAGATTCAGGTGGCTGTCTTCCATGGATGCTAAAAGCCAGGAGTAAAAGTGGGATGAGGATGGGGATTTATAGTTTGGAAGTCGCTGGGTAGAGATTTCGGTCAGGGCCCCAAATCGCTTCACAGTAGAAGTGATTTGCTTTCCCAGGTCTTGCCTCATGGGAACATCAGCTCCCTGAGGCTGGTGGCCCTTTTGCCCACTGCTGTAGCCCCAGTACCTCGCCAAGTGCTGGAGACATAGCAGATGCTCAATACATACTTGTAAACTGAACGAGGGACTGGACGAGGAGGGTCTCTTAGGGGCGGGGATTGGGAAAGTAGAAATGTTTCTGCTGGATCTGTTGTACTTCTCTTTCCCACAAGTGCGCGTTTTCTTCAGTACAGGGTTCCAAAGCAGAAACGGTGGTGGGCGTCCACTCTCTTAAATGTTAACTGCGTAATAAACATGAATCACCAAAAAGTGCTTTTAAAATAAGGTTAATGGAGCTGCGTTTATTCCATTTTGTTGCATGGTTAACTAGATGCAAATAATTACTAGCTCCACATTTATGGATGCTCGTTTTAAGGTTATTTTATGTAGCTCTGTGAAGTGAAGGCTTTTGTTTTTCCCTCTTGGTTTTATAGGGCACTATGGAGTAGAACGTTCAATAAAGGCCTGCTACAAAGGCGTACCCATCCTGGGGGATGACTCCCCAGTGCCCAGGCCCCCTGTGCTAGTTCCTATCGGGGACCCAACCCATCCCAGGCTGGGCCATCCCTTTCATATCCTGCATGAACCAAATGCAGGAGTGAAGTGTGGTCCCCTCGGTGTTTCGAGAGAAGAGAGGACAGCTGACCTGTCACTTGTCACTTCCCCTGTCAACATTATTGTTACCCACTTGGAATTAGGGACCATGCTAGCCCACCCGCCCCCCTTTTTCTCTGCAGTGTGCAGAGCTGAGTGCTTAATCGACATTTGCATAAAATGCCATAAATCATAGAATCTTAAAGCTGCAAGAAGGCTGGGAGGTCAACCAAGTGATGAACAAGAAAGCCTGAACGGCCGGGGAAGCCAAGGAGTCAGGAAGAGAGACAGGTGGCTGACGGTGTGCATGCTCTTTGGGCACTGCCTCGTTTCATACTCACCTTGCCCTGCGGAGCCAGGATTGCCATGTCCACTTGGCAGATGGGAACACCGAGGCACACAATGATGGCTGGCCTGGGATTCTCAGCAGGATCTGATCTGACTGACCCCACGCTTCATGCTCTGTCCATGGGGCCTCACGGGAACCTGGGGATCTGGTCATCTGGGGTTGCATGACTGAGCCTGCGTTTCTCCATCTGTGAACTGCTTGTGGACACGTTCTGTAAATGAGTTATACAAAGAGTGGAAAACTGAGTCGTCAGCACTCTGACAGAGAATGGGGTACCCAGAGAACCCTGGCTGTGTCCCTGGCAGGGGTCAGAGGCAAAGAAAAGAGTTACGAATGTGGGAGTCAGACAGAACTAGGGTCAAGTCCTACCTTTTCTGTGTGATTTACTGCGTGAACTTGAGCAGGTCGCTTTACCTGCTCTTCTACCTTCGCTTCATAAATATCCAGAGTCGCGGTCAAGTGCAGAGTCAGAAGTCTGACTGTCTGGGTTTAGAATGGCTCTGCCACAGATGATCTGTATGACTCTACACAAGTGATTTATCATCATTGTCATCATCATCACCACCATCTACATCCTCCTCCTCCTCTTCATCATCACCATCATCAGTATCACCACCGTCATCCGCAAGGTATAGTGCACATGTGATACAATACATAAATCTAAATGCAAAGCCTGAAGAGTTTTTACATCCTCCTACCCTGTGTAACCACCACCAAGATCAGGTTCTAGAGCACTTTCAGCAACCCAGCAGCCCCTGCCCTTGGCCCTCCCAGTCAACCCTGCCCTCTGTCCCCAGAAGTAATCACTGCTCTATTGTCATCACGTAGTTCTGCTTCTGAACTTCATACAGATGGAACCACGCAGTGCATTCCTTTGTGTCTGGTTTCTTTCACTCAGCATCGTGTCTGAGATGCATCCACGATGCTGCGGCTGCACAAGCCCATTCTTTCTCATTGATGTATAATATTCTATGGTGTGACTTCACCACAGTGTGTTTATCCATTCTTCTGTTGATGGACATATGGGTTATTTCTAATATTTAGCTCTTACAAATAAAGATCCTATGAACATCCTTGTGCACATCTTTGGCGTCCCTAAATACGTGTTTTTTAGGGGTCTACACTTAGGAGTGGAACTACCAAGTCATAGTTTAGACCCATATTTAGCATAAGGAAATGTTAGTGTAAGGGTTTTATCTCCTCTCTTCCTCCCCTTCCCCATCTGTAAAATGGTGCCAACCTCTTAAGGCCGTTGTGAGGATTAAATGTGATAATCTTTGTTAAGTGGGAAGAAAAGAGCAGAATACAGAATGAGATGTACAGCTAGATACCAATTATGTAAAGTTTCAAAACCTGCATGAACAACAAAATATAATGTTTACGGATACATAATTGTATAATAAAGATTTTAAAAATCTATTGACATAGTAAACTCCAAATATAAACTCCTGGTTGGAAAGTAGAAGAAAAAACTGGGATCAGGGTAGGTGCACGGGGACCTCAGCTACAGCTGTGATGTCTTGTTCCAGTAGAAAAAGATCTGGAGCAAATAGAGGATGCAGTTAAAGATTTTTAAAAGCTAGTGTTTATTATATTTTCTGTATTCTTGCCTGTATGTTTGAAATACTTTTCTTAAAAAACATTATTACTAAAATGTAATATTAATCTCCAAAATATTAATACTACGTAATGGTTTGTAACCTGCTTAGGATACAGTATGCAAATAAATGCTAGCTATTATTATCATTAATTCTAACAGCCCATTGTACAATGTAATTCTCACCCTTCTTCTTGCTGGGTAAATCACACCTCGAAAATTTGGTCCAATGTGGATCCAGCTCTCACACTCTTGCTGGCACAAAGGAGGGCCTCAGTAAACCCTAGCTCTGGACATTTTCTTAAAATGATCAGAAGCCACCAAGTACGGCGGTTTTGACTAAATATGTCAGCCCTTCTGCGTGTCCAACTCCAATCACACTAGGAAACTAAGACCCCAGGAAATCTGTGCATTGGAGGGAGCCATGGAATGCATGCTCCCAGCTCAGCCCAAGAACCTGGCCAGGTGAGTTCTTCTTTTTCTCTCGAGACCTGCACGGGGTACCCAACAGCCAAGCTGCCCTTGACAACAGGCTCCGGCTTTAACAAATGCGATGCTGGAACTATTTATTTTCCAAACATGTTTGAATTTTGACTCATTGTGGAGATGCAGTTGGGAAAAAAAAATGACCAGGAAACACACACACACACACACACACACACACACATGTTCACACATACAGAGAATAAGCCAATAGCAACCACCCTTCCCAGGAAAAAAAATGGAAAAGATGAAGATAAGCAGAAGAAGCTTTTTCGTATCACTTCAGTTAAGAGGAACAAAATAGTCCCCAGGGATACATGAGTGTGTTTGTGTCTGTGTGTGTCTGTGTGTGCACCTGTGTGTATGAATGGAAAGGGGAGAGATTAGGTGGAGAGGGAACAGAGCGCTTAGGGGACTTCCTTGGCCCCCAACCCTTAACCAAAAAGATGCTTCTTGACTTGCATTCCACAAGCTGGCTGGACAGAATAAATGTAGATTTTATTTTAATAATGTCTTAGGCAAGACAAGGGTTCCTTGGCTCTAGCAGAATGGGTGCCCTGCCCTGGCATAGCGTGTAGCATGCAGGATGAAATGTTTCTGGGCTCTGGTGAAAGTGGAGTAGGGGAAGCAGTTGTGCCGCTAATTGCTCCATCGAGGGCTTGGTTTACAGTGATATCAATGCCCTGGCCTCCAGTAGATCAGCATCATAAAAAGAGAGAGAAATAGCAGCCCTTAGGACGGGAAGCAGGGATGCTGGAGAGCAGGTGGACAGGAGCTCCACACTTAGGTCAGCTCTGCCAGTTGAATTTCACTGGTGAAATCTTGGGGACAATGAGGGGTTTCTTCTGCCCAAAGTAAATGGCTTTTGGAGCCTTTGGGTTTGAGATCTGCCTCTGCCACTTCCAAATTATGTGCTGGCCCCCTTGAAACTCAGTTTGTCCATCTGCAAAATGAAGCAATGCCATCTGCCCTGGGTTAGGGTGACAACTACAATGAAGGATATCTAGTGCCGTGCCTGGCACAATGCCACTGACGCTGACTGGCTCTTATTTTTAGGGGAAAGTAAGATTCAGACTCTCTGAGCAGGCAGTCTGGTAGGAAAGACATCACGTCCAATTGGGACCAGTAGAAAGGGGCTCAGGATTGCGGAGCTCTCTGTAAGAAAGGCAGCCAGGTGCTGCTGGGCACTTGTCTGAAATGCAGCTGGAGCTGATGCAAATGGCAAACTGGGCTGAATTCTCCAACGTACCTGATTCTTCTCATCAGCAACGGTGACCAGGGGAAGCAGAGGAAACCTCTTTGTTAATCTCCTAATAAGCACCTACCACCTTCCATGTGTTTTACATGCACTGTCTCATGTGATATTTTATCCTTATAATGATGCTATTTTCCTCTCTGCTGGACATCTATTGGTTTTACAGCCTAGCTTCCAATCCTCCTTTCTACTAAAGATACATTTATACATTTTATTCCAGAATGAAGTCCCCATATGCTTCTGAGAGTGCTGTCCTGTGCCTACTATGGGAGAGCAGGAGTCTGGCCATGACTTAGGCCTGACCAGTGTATTGCATTCCTCTGGTGGCAGCGATTGACAGAGATGAGCATGTGACATATGACAGAAGTGAGGCTCAATTGCAGGATGTTAGCTGGAACTATTGGGAAAGGGATGGTCTTTCAGTGACGCTTGCTAAACTGGGAGGATATAGGTTTGGAGCTGCTGGCACCCTTTTTGTTACCATGAGGTAAGGTCTTGCCTAAGAATGAAACCAGCACAAAGAAATCAGAGTAGAGATGAGTCAGATGTTTTTAATACTGTTTCATTTTAAAATGGTTTACAGTTGTTCACAAGGAGTTGCACAAGTAGTAATACTTCACCCAGTTTTGTCCAATGATAATATTTTACATAACCATAGTAAAATTATCAAGACCAGGAAAATGACATTAGTACAATGCTATTAACTTGAATATAACCTGATTTGGATGTCACTAGTTGTATGGGAACTTTTTGGGGTGGGTGTATAGTTCTATGAAATTCTATCACATGTGAGTATTTGTCACCATGAACAAGGTGTAGAGCACATCCATCACCACAAAGAAAGTCCCTCAAGCAACCCCCAAATGGTCACACCCCACCCCACCCTTAATGCCTGGCAACCCCTGATCTGTTCTTTAGAGCTATAACTGTGTCACTATGAGAATATTCATATATAGCATTCTTTTCTTCATCTTTGAATATTTCCATCTTCCAGATGAATCATATGTAGCACATGAACTTTCAGGAGTGGCTTTTTTTTTCACTCAGTACGATGCCCTTGAGATCCATCCAAGGTGTTACATGTATCAATAGTTTGCTTCTTTTCATTGCTGAGTAGTATTCCTTTGAAAGGATGTACCATCATTTGCTTAACCCTTCACCCACTGAAGGCCAAGTTATTTCCTGTTTGTGGGTATTAGGAATGAAACTGGTATGAACATCCATGTACAGGTTTTTATGTGAAGGTAAGTTTCATTTCTCTACAATAAATACCCAAGAGTGAGATTGCTGGATTATATGCTAAGTGTATTTTAACTTTATAAGAAACTGTCAAACTGTTTTCCAGAACAATCCCCCAACAGCAGATTGGGGGGCATATGACCTTCTTGCCCATGTTCTCCTGATAAGCAACACTGCATTTGTCCCTGGATCACAGAAAACATACACTTTCCCCCTTTAGCGTCTGTACTTAGGAGCAAATGTGAAATGAGATTCAAAACTTGCTTTCAAAAACAACTTTTATGTTTTCTGATTATAAACAAGATGCTTGGTCATGGCAAAAGCACAGGCAGACCTCGGAGATATTGTGGGTATGGTTCCAGATCACCGCAATAAAGCAAACATTGCAATAATGCGAGTCACACAAAATGTTTGGTTTCCCAATGCATATAAAGGCTATGTTTACACTACACAGTAGTCTGTTAAGTGTGCCATAGCATTACGTCTAAAAGCCAATGTACATACTTTAACTTAAAATAATGCTTTTGGAAAAATGGTGCCAATAGACTTGCTCGAAGCAGGGTTGCCACAAACCTTCAGTTTGTAAAAAATTCAGGATCTGTGAAGCACGGCAGAACAAGGTGTGCCTGTATTTGGAAAATTCAGCAAAGGGTAAAGAAGAGCTAAAAATCTCCCATAAACTCACAGCCCAGGTGAAACCACCCTTGGGATTTCAGTGTTGGAATCTCAAGGTTCATTCTCACCATCCTCTTTCAACGTCTACAAGTCACCATCCATCCCTGGCCGGTGGCGTGGGTGCCAGGTTTTCTCTTTCCTTTAATAAGAAGAGAACTGAAACAAAACAAAATAAAAAATTGGAGGGGAAAATACGCCCCAGGCCTTGGCTGCTTCTCTCTTATCGGCCTGCCTTCACGGAGCAGGAGTTTCCTCTTACGGCTCTCAGAATAGACACGCTTCTAGTCCTGTCATGCGCCTCCAGGCCAAGCAGCCCATTCTTATCAGCAGAAGCACCTGGTGCATTGTGGGAGAGCCGGCTGGGTGGGGACCCTTCCCAAGAGATTCCCGGACTGGGCCCCTGGCCAGCTGCCCCAGCTGACCCGGAGTTGATTTTTGCTTCTCTTTGCAGCCTTCCCCTCCCCACCTTCCCTCGCTTAAAGAAGGCTCTGGGCTGAATAGAAATGACTTGCTGGGGTGGTGAGCCCCAGAGGGACACCCTCTGTGATTGTCCCCAGATCTCTCCAGAAGCCCCTGGGCTGGGAGGGGTGAGGAAGTTGAGGTCATTGGTGAGGGGAGAGTGGACTCTAGGGAACATGAGAACACACCTGTACACTCTCCGGCCCAGCAGTAGAGACTTCAGATCCACAAGGACCTGTGATGGCTTTATCCCCTCGGGATCCCTGGCATCCTGCTGACTATGATTTTTACTATATATATATATTTTTTTTTTCCCATAGTTGGGGAAATTGATTCAAGTTCATGGTGATAATTCTAATCTGCTAGTGTTTCTCCATTTTCAAAATCTCAGGTCTGGTCACTGTCACACTGAATCTTTGAAATGACCCTTACGGTGGTTGTAGTTATTTTTTCAGGTTTATAGTTGAGAAAGAGGAGGCAGGCACAGAGGGGTGAAAGGACTGACTCAAGGTCACATAGCTGGGAAGGGGCGGAGCGAGGGTTCTGACCCGCCAGTGCCTGCCTGCTTCCGACTTCCTGCTCTTTCCAGCACCCCGGGTCTCAGTTTCCCCGTCGGCACAGAAGGCGGATTCATCTAGATCCTTCCTATGGCTCCGTCTCCTTAGAACTTTTTGATGCTCGTGTTCCAGAATCAAATATTTGCAAAATCCAGCTCAGAAAGGGGCCTTGACCCCTGGAACTGAAAACTTGAACAGAGTCAAGTGTGAATTTGCTAAAATGGGAGAGAACTGGCCCAAATCCAGCCCATCACATGCTGGAGGTGGGTGGTGGGACAGTAAGGCGCCTGGCAGAAAGTGCGGGCAAACAGGAGAGAAGGGAGATGCCTGAGCAGTGCATTTACAATCAATTATTGCTTTGGGGAAAAAAATCACGATTAATATTTTTAAAATGTAAGGAGAATGGAAACTTATAAACAAAAGTCAGCAGAGAGCCTCCCGTCTAGAAAATCCACTCAATGTTTGGCCAGAATGGTTCTAAACATCTCTCTGCACATTTGTATTTCTAGATGAAGAACAGTTTGCAAATGTGCATCGCCCTTGTTTCTGGTCATGGTGTGACCTAGCCCTGGCAAGCTGGACTCTTTGTCCATGTCAGTAAATGACTATCCTTAATAGTCATGGTTTCAGCACGTTCCAGTATTTGAATACATCGCAGTTGTTGAACTAGTGCCCTGTTGATGGATCTTTAAGTGGTTTCCAAATGTTTGTAATTGTGAGCAACCCAAAGCTCAAATGATATCTAGATGGAAGACATTGTAGATATAAGTGATATAGATATAGATGCATGTGTAGGTGTAGGAATTGGTATTGATACCTATGGGTACACATTGATATCAGTATGAGTTTTAACCACTGGCATCAGAGTTTATTTTATAATGAGGGCTTGCTTTTTTTTTTTTTTTTTTTGCTGTATGCGGGCCTCTCACTATTGTGGCCTCTCCTGTTGCAGAGCACAGGCTCCGGACGTGCAGGCTCAGCAGCCATGGCTCACGGGCCCAGCCGCTCCACGGCATGTGGGATCTTCCCGGACCAGGGCACGAACCCGTGTCCCCTGCATCGGCAGGCGGACTCTCAACCACTGCGCCACCAGGGAAGCCCCAGGGCTTGCTTTCTTGAGGGGTAAATAGCTTGCTAACTGGGCAATATTGATGTGGAAGCTTGAAACCGTCTCTCTTCTTCTCATAAGGCAACATGGGCTGAGGGGCAAACACACAGTAAGTTCTCAGTAATCATCCCTTTCCCCTCTCTCTCCTGCCAGCCTCACTTCAGAGACAACAAAGAGGCAGCATTCCTTGAATAATTCATTCAGAAATCCAAACAAGGACTTCACACCTCCTATGCGCCAGATTCTATGCTAGGCATTTGGGACGCAGCCATGGAAAAGGCAGGGACCTCACTTTCCAGGGGCTCCAGGCCAGGGAGAGATGCCCAGATGAAGGGCGAGGTGGGATTTAACAGCAGTGTGAAGAGTTCATGTGAGGAGCCATGAACAAGGTCAAGAGTGACTGTCGTGGTTTGGGGGGATGGGTGGGCATGGTCTGGAAACACGTTCTGGCATCAGAGACACCAAAACTAGGCTTGCAGGGGGATGATGGGAGTTTGCGGGTGGGAAGTGCACTGTAGCAGGATGGAAGAGAATAGAAAAGGCAGTGGATGAAGCAAAGATAAAGTGGGTGGAACACGGTGGTTTTCTTGCAAATGGCGGGTGAATGAGCTGCTCTGACTCATTACTTCAGTGATGGGGTTGGGATAAGGTGCGTACAGGCCTGGGACAGGATCAAAGGTGAGGATGTTGGAAACAGGAGACACTGCCCTGTCTCTAGGTGCTGGGCACCAGGGGACAGTGTCCTGTGAGGGTGTGGGTCATATGTGGACAGCTCATATAATTTTTCAGGGGGAGGGGAAAATCATATCTTTGACAAAACCCCTCCTGATTTTTAAATATTGGCAAGGGATCCAATCTAAAAACCAAATGAAATATCAGCAACCATAAAAACAACTAAAAAACCAACAGCTCCACAAAATGCCTTGTAAAGACTAAACAGAAGGCATCCTGGTGACAAAATTGTACCCAAAGGACCCTGGTTGACCAGCTTGTCACTTGACACCTCCCCAGGGATATGTGACCTTCAAAGACACCCTCCAAATACAAGCTTCAGAAAAGATAAGCCCCTTCCATGTGGCTGGGTTTATTTTTAAAGCAAGGTTTCCTTGTCTGTGTTCAACTCGATGGGTGGAGAAAATAATTAGAATTGATTTCTCTGCACCCGCCAAGGAAGAGAATACGAGGCAACTTGCATCTCTATACACGGCAGAAGAGGGGGAAAAAAAAGAAAGAAACTTCCTTCCAATCTGTGTCTCATCCCACGGATAGTCTTCTCACTTTTTGGACTGTTTTAGGGGCGTCTTTTGATTACAACATTGGTTTGAAGAGACACTAATTGTACCCTGCTTACAATGCTTGTAATTATGCGTATTACATTTTGATTCATTTCCATATGTCAACACCACTCCGAGATGCAGGGTGGTGGGGTGGCTGAGAACCGCTTTTATAATCGGTTATTGTCTATGAAGAAAAAATCCGCACAGAACATGAGTGAAGTGTTCTTTGTTGAAATTGGAAATAAGATTATACATAAAAGTCGTCCTCTGACACCCAGAAAATGGACAGTTTAAAATAAATTGCCACTGCTGATCAACAAGATTGCTAGCTCCCTTCTTCCCTTTTACACTAATGAGGGAAATACTTTTCAAGTCTCTAATAGCAAGATGTTTGAGTGCGTCATTTCAATAGCTTTGTTCTTAATAAAAGGTGACCCCAATATTCCCCCCTTTGCTGAAGACATTGTCCTACCCCGACATATTTGTGATTCTAGGCTCCTTGTAGAAAAGAAATGGGGGAGAGAGAGAGAAAGGAAAGGAGAGGGGATGGGGGAGGTGACGGGGCGGGGTGAAGGGGAGAGTGACAATGTCTCTTTAGCTTGAAAAAACCCAGCGGCATGGCGACAAGCAGAATCGGAGCCCTTCCGGTCTGAAGGAAGATGACTCTGAACCAAAGCAAAAATAAATAACCAAAACCAAACAACAGCTTCAAAGAACCTGTGTGCAGACCGAGCTTCCTCGGAGGACTTTTCCTGAGTGCAAATCCCTTTCGTGCATGAGATGAAAGGACTTAGGCATCTGGCTGGCATTTCCACGCAGTGGCTGAGGCAGGTTATTGCCTGCAACTCTGGAGCCCGAAAGATGCTGAAGGTTGGCTCCGGATGGAAAATCCTGGAGGTTTGGGGTGAGCCAAGGCTTGAGTGCTTTGGAACAGGATTTGCAAAGGGCTTGGGGTGGGGGGCAGAGCTGGAGGGAAAGGGCACGGGTCTAGGGCACCCCCCTTGTTCACCACTTACATGCTGGGTGTCTATACTGAGTTGTGTCCCTCTCAATTCATATGTTGAAGTCCTAACCCCCATAACCTCAGGATGTGACTGTATCTGGAGACAGGACCTTTAAACTGGTGATTAAGTTAAAACAAGGCAGTTGGGGGGGGCCCTAATCCAATCTGACTGGTGTCCTTTTAGGAAGAGGAAATTTGGACACACAGGGAGACAGCAGGGGTGCACACAGAGGCAGGGCCATGTAGAGGCCACGTCTGCAAGCCAAGGGGAGAGGCCTCAGGAGAAACCAGCCCTGCTGACAACTTGATGTTGGACTTCCAGCCTCTAGAACCGTGAGAAAATACATTTCTGTTGTTTAAGCCACTCGAGCTGTGGTATTTTGGTACAGCAGGGCTAGCAGACTAATACAGTGGGTGATGGAGGGCAGGTCATGTCACCCGGTCTGTAAACGGAGAAGATAAATCCCATCTTGCCCTGCTGCTTAGAATCACACTGGGTGCAGGGCAGTGCCTCTCGGAGCTCAAGGGTGGGAGTTTCTGGGTAAGGAGGTAGGATTTGTGTCACAGTCAATAGATGTATCCAGGGAGAGCGATAACAGAAACTCCCATTGATTGAGACTAAAGCCGGTGCTATACAAGGACTTCCTCATGAATTCCTCCACCAGCCCTGTGAACGGGACTGCTGTGGTCCCTGCTGGAGATGGGAAAGTCATAAGTGGCCGATTAGGATTGGAACCCATTTCGACTTATACAGGTATCCCCTGCTTTTAGAAAGTTCGCTTTATGCCATTTCTCTTTTATGAAACACCTACGTTAGTATCTGTTTTCACTAACTGAAAGAAATTCCAAGAGGAGTTTTGCTTTTACGAAAAAGGGAGAAAAGCAAAAATTGCGTTCAGTATTTGTTTTGCACTGAAATGTTGTAGAGATAGGATGAGCCCCGAGCAGGGCGGGTGGCACCGCTGAGTTCCCTCCCTGGGATCCACACTGAGCATCTCAGCATCCGGCCACCATAGCTTTGAACCTCTGTCCATGAGCATCTGTGCTTTATCTCTATTTATTTTGTGCATCAGTGAGCAAGATGTGTCCTAAGGTAACTATTTCTTCACTTTACGCCGTTTTGGTTTACGGAAGGTTTCGGATAGTGGGAGAAACCTGTCCTGGTTTTCTGTGGTTTGTATCTCCTGATCCTGAGTGTGAAAACTGATCAGACCCACTGTTTGGGAAAATGCCAAGGGCATGATGGAGCAGCCTCTCTTCCAGACATGTTTCCCCAGTTGTCATCCCTCCTCCAGCCTCTAAGTGTTTAGATGTCTTCCCTTCCAGGCCACCACAATGGGAATCAAACAGTTTTGCCCAGACTGGAGGTCAGGTTCAAGGCTCTGAGCAGACATTAATTTCTGCTTTGGAATATTCCTGAGTTTTTCATTTTGCATAGTCTGGCTACACAACAACTACTCCGCGATGTGCTTGTATGCTGCCTGGGGACACCAACATGGCATCCTGTGATTTGGTCTTTTCACAGGACTCCACGAGGCTATTGGCCTGTCACTATATAGGACAGCCTCCGGGACAGTTTGCTCCCTGGGGTCAGCTGGCCCTGTTGTGGGGCCTGGTTGTCTGAGTGTTTATGGTAACACGGTCCTGTCACCTATAGAAGGCTGTGCTTTGAAATATAGGAAGAGATGCCCCAACAGTGGCCTGCAGGCCATCAAAACGAAATCTGGCCAAGTCCCAACCTGAGGATTTGTTCTCAGCAGCGCTGGCACCTCTTCTGTAACTCCAGCCTGTGTTTACTAACGTGAGTCAATAGTACAAGCTAACCTTCTGTGTCGGGAAGGCCTGTGCTCAGATCTTAGGCTCATCAGAGCATGTCAGCCCTCTGTCCCCAACCAGCCAGCAGGGAGAGGCAAGGACCCCTGTTCTTCAGAGGAAGAGACTAAGGTTCAGAGAGGCCCAGCAGCATGCTGAAGGTCACACAGGGGGCATGGTGGAGCCGAGCCAGGATTGGGACACAGGGCTGTCTGACTCCAAAGCCCATGTGCCAAAGCGCTGGGCTGTACTGCCTGCAGCTGCTGCTTTGCCCGGGACCCCCATGCACACCCCACTCAGGCAGGGGCCTCCTGCTCTTTTGGTCCCAGTTGGCCCTGACCGGTCCACCAGCTTCCCCCTGACTTCAAGGCCATTTTGCAAGTGTCCGTGCCCCAGATGACCCCGGATTCTGCTTTTGCCGCCTCTGCCTCCGGGGTCATAATGTGAATGGGAGACCCCTGGGCTACAGGGTCCATTTAGATCTACATCTGGCTTGGGACCTGCAGGAATTCTGCATTGTCCTCCACTTGTTTGTTTTTATTTTTATTTTTTTTATTTTTTTTTGCGGTACGTGGGCCTCTCACTGTTGTGGCCTCTCCCGTTACGGAGCACTGGCTCCGGACGCACAGGCTCAGCAGCCATGGCTCACGGGCCCAGCCGCTCTGTGGCATGTGGGATCTTCCCGGACCGGGGCACGAACCTGTGTCCCCTGCATCGGCAGGCAGGCTCTCAACCACTGCGCCACCAGGGAAGCCCTCCACTTGTTTTTTTGCCTCTGTCTCATCTCCGTGTTTTTTCAACTTGTGTCCTTTCATATTTTGTTTTGATATTAGCTTTTACACTAATATTTACACTAATGCTCGTTGATGGAATTCCAAATAGTCTCTGCCATCCCAGAAGAGTCTCGAGGATGCTGTGAGCCCCACAAGTGCAGGGCCCTCCGTCCCACTGATCCCTGAGTCTCCCTGCCCTACACAGGTCCTGGCTCATGGTTGGTGTCCAGTAAAGGGTAACTAAGCTTCCATGGTCATTATCCATCCATTCCTACCACAGGTGTTTATTGGGCACCTTTTATGTGCCAGGCACCAAGCTAGATCTGTAGATACAACAGTGATCCAAAGAGACAGAAATCTCTGCATTTGTGGATCTTACATTCTAGTGGAAGGATGGTGATAAGGGCGGGAAAGGGGGGGGAGGAGGAGAAATCAGAACATAACAGGGAGGAGAGAGAGGGAAGGGGTGGGGGGAGGGAGAGAAGGAGGGCCAGGAGGATTTATGCATAGAAATGTCTCAGAATATCAAAAATAGCAAAATATCAAGAGGTTCCCTTTTTCTTGAGTTCTTCGTCTCCTTTTCTGTTACATTGTCTTGTTTTGTTTGTTTGTTTTGTTTGTTTCTTTTTACCTTTCCAACACTGAGCCTATACAATTGGTTTAATGATCTTTTAAAATGAGGGCTTTTTGGACTTGAAAAGGTAGGAGACCATGATCTGGTCCAACCTGTCCGTTTTATCGATGGGGAAATTGAGGCCCAGAGTGGGTGAGTGACTTGCCCAAGGTCATGGCATGTGAGGGACAGGGCTGAGACTGGGGTTCCGGACAGCCCTCTCTCCCTGCAAACGCAGATCCTCAGGAAGGAAGCTCCCATAGAAACATCCACAGAAGGGTGCCCGGCCAGGGTGGACAGTTCCAGGCAACTTAGACTCGGGCCACAGGGCCCACACCAGGCACAAATGGTGAGGTGTTTGCTTTCTGCCGGGGGTGGCAGTCCCGACCCCTGGCTCAGTCATCACTCCAAGGTCAAGCCTCAGCAGTGGGACACTGGAGCTGGACTCTGCTCCTTGGGCAAACATTTCTGAGAGGTCCCAGGGGAATTGAACCCCCATTCACAGCAGTGACCATGACAGGCACCCTCAAATTGGCCCTCCCTTGTCCCTGTCTTGCTGAATGGACACTAAATAGGTAAATAGTCCTTGAATAAGTAATATGCGTAGTATGCCAAATGGTGCTAGCAGCTAAGGATAAAATGAACTGACTTTGTGGGGTGGAGCATGACAGGAACTGCTGTTTTGGAGAGGGTGGCCAGGGAAAGCCTCTGATGAGAAGGCATTTGAACAGAGAACAGGGAGGAGGGAGGGAGGGAACCCCAAGGCTATCTGGAGGAAGAGGGTTCTAGGCAAAAAGAAAAGGAATGCAAACATCCCCTAAGTGGTAGGGTGCCTGGACTAGGAGGAAACACGCAATGCTCCAGGGTGGCTGGAGGGGAACGAGCAAGGGAGAGTGACGGGAGAGGTGAGGAAATCTACTGTTAGAGAGATGAATTGATTTCCCCAAGATCACACAGCAGGGCTAGGCTTAGAACCCTGGTCTTTCAGAGTCACTCTTCTATATCACACCAAGCACGGTCCTCAAAAATGTTGAATGGAAAAGAGAAGGAGGGAGGGAGGGAGGAAAGGAGGGAGGGGAGATGGATGGATGGATATAGGGATAGATGAATGGATGGATGTACGAATGCATGATGAATGGATGAATAGGTAAGTGGAAGGACGGCAAGAAATAAGGAAGAAAGAAAGGAAAGATGATGGATGGATGGTAGGGAGGCAAGATGAATGGATGGATGGATATATGAATGGATGAATGGATGGATGATGGATGGATGGATGGATAAATGGATGGATGGAAGGATGGATGATAGATGGATGAATGGATGGATGTATGGATAAATGGATGGATGGATGGATGGATGGATAGCTGGATGGATGGATAGATGGATGGATGGATAGATGGAGGGATGAATGGATAAATGGCTGGCTGGCTGGCTGGATCAGTGGATAGAGATCAGGAAGGGAAGTAGAAAGAGAGGAAAGAATAGAGGAAGGAATGATGGTTGGATATATGGATGGATGAATGGATGGATGGATAAGTAGAAAGATGAAAAGGAAAGATGATAGATTGATGTATAGCAGAAAGAAAAGAAGGAAGAGAGGGAAGAAGGGAAGGAGAGAAGGAAGGAATTTTGAATGTATTTAACCTCAGTGCTTCCTGCTCTAAATCTGGCCCACTTCCGTGTCAAGGGCTGCTGCCTGCACCCCGCCCTTTCTCTGCACCCTTCCCCCACAGCCCCCTTGCTGTTAAGCTTGCTGAGCCCTCACCCCAGAAAGGTAATTCTACCCTCTAATTACAGCACTTGTAAAAGTAAGAGAGGAGCTCATTCTTCAGAAATAAATCAATACAAGTTAAAAGGCCATCCTGTTTGTTTCTGTAACAATGCTCTTTAGAAAATTGGGTGCTGTTCCATTTGCTGACGGGTAGCCCATCCGTCATCGGCAGCCAGAGTCACATCATATTATGTTGCCAAACATAATATAGCATGATCGGGATGATGCATCAAATTGGAGATTGGCAGGGAAATGAATTTTAGCAGAGAGATCTCACTTGAGAAAATACATAAAGCCAAGAAAGAGCAAAAGCTTAGAGGGAGTTTTCCTAATCAGATATGGGATTTAGAAAGCTCAATAGTACAGGAATCCACAAACCAGGAAAATTACACCAATAACAAGATATAATCATAAAAACCAAGAAACATATTAATAATTAGAAGAGAAAAGAGGACGGAACTGTCAGCAGTGTTCCCTCCACTGAGACACACACCAACCACAAGAGACAGGTTTTATTATTCCTATTATGTGGTAAGGAAACCGAGGCTCAGAGAGGTTAGGTGAGTTCCCAAAAGTCACACAGTCATTACCAGCAGAGCCAGGATTCAAAGTTGGATCTGCTGATGCTGGACACAGAAGCACCAAGGTGTGTAGATGAACTGGGGCCAGTTTTCTTAATTAGATGTAAACAATACAGTTGATTTTCTAAAAGTCTCAGAAACTTACCTGAGGCACCAGAATATACACATCTCACACTCTTGCCAAGGAGGCATGGCTGGTTTGAATGTGCCTTCCAGCCTTACGGTCCTTTGGGTCTATAAATAAGTGGCACATGGGTTGTGATGGTTCCAGGGAGGGTAACCGCCCTCATTCTGGGAAGCCTGAAGCTCTGCCCGTGACTGGTATTTCTGTTGGCACTAAGTAGGAGTTTGATTTTGCACCAAGGGGAAGGTTCGTGGTTAGCAAGCCCATCCTGGATTTATGGCCCTAGCTGGTCCCCCAGTTCTGCTCATGCTGGGGCTTGGAGGAGGATGGGGGTGGCTGTCAACCACAGGGTTCGCTCTGCCATGCCCGGACCCTTTCTCTGTCATGTCTGAGGAACTCCTTTCTTGAAGTCACATGGCCTCTTTTTCCTGGCAGATTCAAGCTGGTGAGATGCTCATGTGAATTTTAGGGACTCCAAAGGGACTTGAGCACATACTCTGCCTAGGGAAATTTGGCCTAGTTCCTGCCCTGGAGGGGCACAGGGGAGAGTATGTGTAAACAGACAAGTGTAGCCTGCTTTCATTTATTTGGAAACGGTCTAGTATCTCAAGTGTAGAATACAGTTCCAGAATCATAGTGGGGTTAAATAATTGGGAACTCAGATTGTTGCTTCTATGTAGGAATGTTCAACCATAGCAGCACAAAGGAGAGGGTAATTAACTGAGCCAGGATGAAGCAGTGAGGTTCATGTTGGATTTTGAGGCATGCATAGGAGTTTGGTTGTAGGCAAACCTATTAGAGATAAAGGCATTCCAGGAAAACAGGTTAGTGGGCAGAAAGGCAGGAAGAATGGCATGTTTGGGGAATAACGTAATTTAGGAAGGGGGTGTTCCCTGGTTTGTCAAGTGGAGGTGAACAAAGAATGAGAGATGTATTATAAAACACTCCTTGGTTAGGTACCATGCCACTCTACCTGTGGGTGGCACTAAAGACAGAGTCCACATGCCATGTGCCCCAAACTGCATTTTCCAAACCTGAAGCTAATTAACTGAAATTCAGGAGCACGTAGGACTGTAATGATTCTTTTCCTCCCTTTAGAATCCTCCTTTCCTTCAGATGATAAAAGAGATCTCTCTACTTCAGCAGACACAAAAATCGCTTAGGGCACGTGTGAAAATGCAGATTCTTGGGCCCCACCCCCAGAGATTCTAATCCTGGTGGCCCTTGGACCACACCTGGAGAAACACCACTCCCTGCAGACCCTGAGCGAGGGGCCCACAGAGACAGAGTTCTTTATGCTGCAGCACCCACACCAGGGATTCAAAGTCACTAACAGACATTCCCCAAAGGAGGCACGGTTGTTTCAAGGTCGTTTCAAGTTGGGAAGAAGGGACATGGGGCGGGAGCTCGAGATTTCACAGCGAGTACTTTGTGAAATCACAATGGCATACTTTGCTGTAGAACCACAGCAGCACCTTATTAAAAAAAGATCAGTGGGGCCCTTGGAATTGATCATAAACTATTTCTGTCAATGTCATACACAACCGTGTTTGGGGAAGTTTGCAGGCACATCTGCTAACTTGAAAGGTTTGGGGGTTTGAAAACAAACAAATAATAAATAAATGAATGTATAATAAAATGAAGAGGGAGGAAAATCACACTTTGAGTTGGGAGATAAGAAATCATAAGAGAAAGGAAAACTGTGTATCCATTTGTGTGTGTGCCTGATACCAACCTTGTAGGAATATTCAGTAAGTGAGGAATGAATGAATGAATCATGGATAACATATTTCACTGATAGTCTGAAGGTAGCTGTGCCTAGAGCAGGAGCTTAGAAAGGACTGCATTTCCAGTTCCTAGTATTAGTTTTAGTAGTGGGATAGTTTCTTTGTTAAAACGAATTGCAGGGAATTCAGTGGTCCAGTGGTTAGGACTCCATGCTACCACTGCAGGGGACACGGGTTTGATCCCTGGTGCGGGAACTAAGATCCCACAAGCCATGTGGCGTGGTCAAGAAAAAAAAAAAGAATTGCGAGTTTGGACAGCAGTTAAGATGGCAACTTCTTCCATCAGTCTCATTGGGTTCATTGCCTCAGTCTTCCCCCATCAGCTGTGGAATACTGAATTATTCGTTTCAATTCTTGACTCTCCTGTAGTGATATGTTTACACCTTTGCCAGGGCTTCCTAGTGGGGAAGGGTACATCTCCAACCAGACTTGACCATGTGATTTGCTTCAGCTCATGGGATATTAGCACATATGACACTTGCCTTTTGTCATGAGTAGTTGATGGTTTAAGGAGGATGGGAGGCATGTGGGGTAGACCCAGAGCTGAGCCCAGTCAACGACAGCCTAGATTACCCCAACCAGCCCTTAGATGCATGAGTGAGAAATCAACAGTTGTTGTTTGCCACTGAGAGGTCTGTGGTTGTTTGTTACGCAGCATTGTTGTGGATGTAGCTGACTCATACAGCAGCTGTGTGACCCTTGGCAAGTTATTTAAGCTTCTTATGCCTCCGGTTCCTCATTAGTAAAATGGGGAAGAATATTTTACCCTCTGTAATCAATCTTCCAGAGTTATTACGAGAATTATATGTAGTAACACAAGTATTTAGAATAGTGCCTGGCATGTAGTGTGTCCAGAAACTCCGGGCAAGTTAGTATCATCCTCACCATCATCGTCGTCATCATCATCATCATCATATGTGAAACCATGAAAATTGCTGCTTACATTGAAAGGAATTTGGGGTAGATTCTAATCGTGATCAAAGTCTAACAGTATTCCAGTTGAAGGAGATGAATTTTCTTTATGTTTGCAAGTAATAATTGCATTTGCTGAGCCTTCTCTTGTGCCCTGAGCCAAACCCTCAGCCAAATATTATATGTTATTATTTTGTTGAATCCTCAGAACTGGTCTATTTACAGATAAAGAGACTGAGGTTCAGAGAGCTATTTCACCTAGGGTAGAAGTGATGGAGCTGGGATTGAATTTGATGGAAACTCCAGACTCCAAATCTGTAAGCTCCATGCTCACAGCTAAAGATTTCCATGTACTTTACCGATGAAGAAACTAAGGCTCAGAGAGGGGAGGTGCCTTGCTTGAGATCACACAGCAGGTAAATGGCAGAATCAGCTTCCTTTTGATATTATCAGCTCTGTGAGATGAGAGGAAGTCTTGGGAGGGTGACTTGGAGATAGAGTCTGGTTTCTGAGGGCCCAAGGATGTATTCTTGAGGTTGGATATAAAAAAGAAACTCTCCTGGTATCAGAGAGGTGGTGCCGTGCTGGGCCAGTGTGTGCTGAGGGTAACCGAGCAGACGTTCCTGGACCCACCGCTGGAAAATGTGCAAACGCAGAACTATTTCCCCTGCAGAGCCGGGTGGTGTGCAGACGCGACTTGCACAGCTGTAGAATCCTTCAGTGCTCGTTGGCCGTGACTCACCCACTCCGCAAAGCCAGCCTGGTCATTTCAGGTGGGGATCAAGAGCACACAAGGTTGAATGTGGCTTTTCTGCCTCCCAAAGGACCCGTCGGATCTGCCACCAGGATACCCCCTCCTCGACTACATCTTCTCTCCAACTGAGTTTTCAGAAACATGGATAAGGCAGAGTCCTAGAAGAAATAATGAGAGCACAGAGAGAAAGGAACATTGATAGAGTGCCTACTGCATGCCAAGCCCTGGCTAAGTCACACTTTTATAAACTCTTGCTCTTCAGAGGCTCATCCCAGCAGCATGGAGAGCTCTGTGGAAATGGTTAGAAATGCAGAATTCCAGGTCCCAGACCTGTTGAATCAGAATCTTCATTTTAACAAGACCCCTGGTGACTCGTGTGCTCATCAGCCCTTTTAAAACTCCTCATTGCCTCCCTTGTAATGTAAGCCCCCCGAACCCCAATTTTAGGGGGAAACTGAGTTTAGAGCTGTGAGAATTTCCTAAGGTCTCCCGGGGAGGAAGAGGCTGCACCACCATCTGCACTTGGCTCTATCTGACCCCAGAACGTACGATCTTTGGGTCACCTTACAAGCAGAATGGCTCAGAGTTCTGCGGTTTCAGGACCATGATAAAGAGGGGCAGTGTATTGGAAACAGCCTTGTCAGTGGCAGCTGTGTAAGTCTCAGCTCTGCCACTAACTTGCTAAGATGTGTCTCTAGGACTCAGTTTCCTCATCCATCAAATGCAGGTGAGGATGCATTACTCTTGGTTGGGAAGTTCTGATTCTAAGATTCCAAGGGGTAGTGCCAGGGGCCTCTCCCATCTCCACATGGGGTCGAACCGCAGCCACCCTCCAACCCCAAGGAACCTCCCAGAAGCTACTCGCACAGCCTGCAGAGACCCCAGGCTCTCGCCATCCCCCAGTCAAACAGAACTGCCCAGCCACCTCAAACACTACACAAAATCGCAGGCAACAGGGCAGAAAACCCAATTATTCTCAGCTATTACACTGCTTAATTTAATATTTCCAACGGGTTCCTTGAGCTGCTTCTCAAGAATGAAATGCATATTTGGGCTCTGTCACAAAACATTACATTTTGTCAAGGCAATCCATTTTGCTGCGGTAATTTGTAAGTGCACGCTGGCCTCCGTGCAGACTGGGGGTTTTACTGTGTCTTCTGGGAGGAGAGGCCAAAATGGGGATCTCTGCGGTGTCAGGTGGAGATGGTACACTGACAGACCCTGTTGTGGCATCTGTCTTTCTGAAGCTCCAAAGAAAGAGAGATTTGGGGGAGAACAAATAGACCTGGGACTGCCTTTGCAGCTGGAATTACAGAAGCAGGACCTGGGGTTTGGGCGAGAGGGGGTTGATGGTAAAGGATAATTCTGTTTTTAAACTTTTAAAAAAAATTACACAAATCATCATTCCTAGGCACTGAAGAAAATATTAATTAAGATAATAATAAGAACAAAAGAAGAAATCACCTACAAATTCTCACCAAGAGATGAAGATGAGTTTTGTTAACATTTTCTTTTACGGATATCCTTTTAAAATGGTTTAGAAACACTGTGCGTGCACACAACCAAATGGGATCCCATATTACATACTAATTTAAATTTAATTTTTGAAATAACTTTAGACCCACAAGATGTTGCGAGAACCTTACAGAGAGTTCCTCTGTACCCTTCCTCCCATGATGGTATTTACATAACCACAGTATGTGATCACAACCAGGAAATTGACACTCTGTGGACTATTTCATTATCTGCCTTCTCCACTTAACACTTTCCCATTAGGTTAAATCCTGGTTCTGCCCCTTTCTACCTGTGGGATCTTGGTCATGAGGCTTTAGTTTCCCATCTGCAAAATGGATTGATAAATGAAGCACTTATCTCATGGCAGGCTTGTTGTGAAAATTAAATGATATAATACACAATGTGTGACCCACCTGAAATGCTTAGAAGACACCAGATACCGTCTGTGCCCATATGATTTTATCTTTGTATTGTCCCTTCACATCTCAGAGATCTAGGGAGGTGCCTGAGGTGTGCTGGCTGCTAAGAGTGCGGAAGGGCTGAGAAGGCAGGACCCCTGTTTCTCTAGATCCCAGTAACCTTGGCTACTATTTTTTAAAAATCTACTTGATGTATTTGAATTTCATGCATAAAATCTGGTTTTAGGAAAAGGAAGGATTGTGGGGTTTTTGAAATGGAGGAATTCCAAAGGTTTTCCTGATCTCAAATGGCTGCAAAGGATTCTGTTGCATGCTTTACTTAGTCAGTCCCTTCTTGTTGGAGACTTAAGTTGTTTCTGACTTGTTGCTAATACAAACTCCTCTAAAAGGAACATATTTGTGCATCTCTTCTTGCATGTTGACTAAGTATTTCTTTAAGATTAGTTCTTATAAGTGGAATTTTAAGGAAATCAGGGAGACTTGATTAAGAAGGAAGCAATTGCTTCTCTTTCATGAAGCACAACACTGGGGACCCCTCTTGTAGAACCCTGGATGAGCATCACAGAGAAGTCTCTTTACACGCTTGGCCCTTAACTCGCTTATCATACTGAATCCTCCCATAGTTGGATATGGTGGGAATTTCTCTTCCCATTTTGCTGATGAGAACACTGAGGTTCCCAGAGGAGAAGCAGCTTCTCTCAGGCCATACAGCAGGGAGTCAACCTGTTTGCAATCCAGGTGCACCCCACAAAGTCTCAGACTACCCCGCACCCCCCAACACACACACACACACACACACACACACACAATTCAGGAACCAGTTTCTAGGTTGTCTTTGAACTGCCACACACAATCTCTTGGTCTCAGTTTCCTCAAGTGTAAAATGGGAAATATATACATGAGATTATATATTCTAGGGATGTTTGAATTCACATGAAATCCGAGATTTTCTTTACTAAAGGAGTTCTCATAGCCTTTATTACAAGAATGAATATTATGAATCTCTAAGCAGGGGATTTGCAGGGCTGCTGGACATTTATTACCACGGAGTCTTTCTATCAAAAAGCATCTTATGGAGCTGTTGTTTCACAGAATTCCTTTAAGGGACACTTTAGCCAGGTATCTATCCCCATATGTAACTATCCCCAACATTCATTGAACTCTTGGGCAATGCCAGGCATTGTGCTAAGCATTCTATACATGTAGCTTATTGTTTAATCCTTGTGATCATCTCTGAATGAGTGAGTGATGGTGCTGTTGGGAAAATGGAAGAGTGAAGGAGTGAGGTGTGGGTATCATTCGGGCCCCAGCAGGGGACAGATGGCTCATTCAAAGGGGCTGAGATGGTGGAGAAGAGGTAAAAATAACAACAGAGCTGTTACCATCCCAGGCCAAAGGAAGCAAGGCCAGGGGACGGCAGCAGGGAATTGGGACGAGTAGCCATCAGAGTGGGCTCTTGACAGGGGCCTCAAACCAGCCTACAGCCAACCTGCAGCCCAGCACAGAAGCAGCCAGGGAGTTAATCCTCTGTCTCCTTTCTCCTCCTCCCTCCCATCTCTTGCAACGCCTGTCATGGGCTGGACCCACCTGGGAGCCCCGAGGGCTCAGACTGGAGCACCTCTGAGCTGCTCAGCCTCCCTGGGCACAGAGCAGGGAGGAGAGGGGCGGGGAGTGTGTGGAGGGGAAAATGGGAGACATCTCACACTTTGGAGTGAGCTAGTGAAGGAGTGGTGGAGGAAAGCAGCTGTCTCCCTGGGATCCAGCCCCCCTCCTCAAAAGCCACCCTGCCCTCCCTGCTTCAAGCACTACCCAGGACCCAGGCTGGGGGGTCAAACCCTCCTTAGCTTCCCTTATTATCCCATCAGATTGGGGCTGTCATTAGCCCCCAGCGCTGAACAAAGGGCCCTCACCCAGGCGGCCATATCCATGGGGCTAATTAATTGGATTAATGGTAGAGCAGCCCACACTGGGTCTGGCTCGGATAATTTCAATGAACGCTGAACACCAATCCCCAAAGTCATTGGAATATGGATGAGGCAAATTGAGTTAAAATTGAGGAGATTGCTGCATTCATTAGCCCGCCCACCCTCTGAAGTCGCTGGTTAATATGCAAACTATTAATATGCAAATCAGCACAAATGGAAAAAAAAAAGAACTGTGACTTCCCCCCCACACGCACACTTTTTTTTTTTTTTTTTTGGAATCCGGCTACACATGGGCAGCTGCTTCCTGTGAAAGGGAGAGGCAAGGCGCGTGAGTGTAGGTCTCTGAGGCAGGAGAGACTGGGAGCTTTCATGTCAGAAATTAATTAAAAGGAGCGGCAGGGACACAGGACACCTTTATCAGCCTGCAAACACATGTTGGAGTAACTGGGGCAAAGTGGGGGAACTGGATTCCCCGGGGGAAGATTTGCTTTTCTCCCGGGAATAGGTCCCTGCCAGCCTTGCTGGAGGCGGGGGCTCTGTTTGGCTATTAAAAACTTTTATTAGTGTGTGTGCTTTTGTTTTATTTCAACATATATATATATATATATATATATATATATATATATATATATACTCCATAGACAATAACTGTTCATCTAGAAATATTAAACCGTCAAAGCTTGGTGATCTAGGGGTAGAACGAAATCAGAACCAAAAGTTAAGTCAAATTACAAGTTGCTTAAAACAAGGAATCATTTTATAAGTGCTGTGTTCCTATATTAAATATTTTATTCATCTTAAATTAGTTGATTCTTCAATAAGGGATACAGGCACATATGTCAGAATTATAAAGGTTAAAAAAAAAAAAGGAAAAGCAGGAGACAGAGTCATCTGTGTTGTGTCTCCATCGCTCCTCCATGTCCCTGTCACCAGTCCTCTTCCTTGGAGGCAACAATGCTACTCTTCCCTAAATATCCTACGTGCATACAAGCAATTATACTTATGTATTTATGTATTTTCTCTCTTTCACAAGCGGAGGTTACCAGGTATACTATCTTGCATCTTTGTCCCCCTAACAAAATGTCTCAGTGATTGTCCGTGAAGACCCTCCCTGCCCTATTTACATACTCATGTCATGCTGTTGTTTCCTTCCTGATGCCCTATAGATGGACATTTAGGTTGCTTCCTATTTCTTTGCTATTTCAGCCGATACAAAAAAAAAAAAAAAACCCTTGTCCATATGACATCTTGAAGGTATAAGAGATGATCCTCAGGGGACACTCCTGGAGGTGGAGTGGCTGCGGTAGCTGGTAGGTACAGGGGTAGGTGACGATGACCATCATCACTGGCTCCCAGCAGCCTCTGCTCCCACTGGCTACCCAGAGAGCCTACCTGCGCACAGCCTCGCCAGCAGAGCTGTTGCCATCTGATAGGTGGAAAACAGCGTCTCCTTAGAGGTTCAATTTGCACTTGTTTCCTCAAAAGTGAAGCTGAGCATTTTCTTTATCTTGTGGTTCAGAGCTATTTGTATGTTCTTTCTGTTTACTCTCCGTTCATTCCTTTTTCGACTTTTCCATTACATTTTTTAGTTTTTCTTTCTTATTGATTGGTAAATAGAGCTCTTTAAGGGCTAAGAAAATAGTCCTTTCTCAGTGATACAAAACCCTGGCACTTTTCCCCAGTTTTCTGTTTGTCTTGGGAGTTTATGGTTATGGGTAAAATGAAAGAATATAGTATATGTTTTCTTAAATCATATCAATATACATTTATTCACCAAACTTTTGATGCCGGGCCAAGGCTCTACCTTTGAATTTAGCTTCTGTGCCTGGAGGTCACTTCCAGCCTGTGTTTCTTCACTGAACCCACAGCTGCTATGCCTCCTCTCTGGTTACCAAAGTCTCTCAGTGGAGCAAGAATTTAAAACATTTAAAAAGCCACCTGAGCACAGGATTTTTCTCAATCTTTTATGATTCTCCTCTCCTATTTCTTACAGTTTTCTTGTTCACATCTTATTTTAAATATACATAAATTATTATATTCTAGATTCTATATTATCTTATAATTTACATATATAAATATATATCTTATTTTATATATTTTTATTATATTACATATGCTATCATAGATATCTCATATAAAAGTTATTATACATAATATGTATTTATATTTTTTCTAAATATTTATATATATACATATATATGTATATATATATATATAATTAAAGCAATTTACTTTTATTGTGTCTTTCCAAGAATTCCACTTAACTTCCTTGGAAACAGCAGCATTTTCTTGCACACTCATTAAGTCCCTGGTTTCCCTAAAGTTTAATTAAATGATCTAGTTATGCTTAACTATTCTAACAAGCACAAGTGGAATAAGTAAGTTTTGGAACAAACACGACTGGTTTCCAGTAAGTTGGTGCCTTAACTAGTGGGAGGAGATATACCCAGGTGAGGTGAGGGACAGCCACTGGCCAAGAGTGCTTTTTTGGGGTCATGGGCGTTTGCAGTATGTTTGTTGGAAGGGATGGAGGACATTGGTCCATCCAGCCAGTTTGGCAAGTGGAGATTAGTTCAAAGAGCTGCTAGGTCAGTGGCAAAAGGGCGAGGGAGGAGGGAAGAATTTCCTGAAAGTTCCACAATCCCCATCCCTTTGGGACAACTTGTTTATTAAGTACTTATTATTTTCAAGCACCAGCGTAAGTGCTTCATAAGCTTTTCTTCAGTTCTTTAGCCTCATTTTAGACAAGGAAACTGAGATCCAGAGAGGGGAAGTGATTTGTCCTAGTTTGTCTTAGAAATGAGTACTATTATTTTACGAGTTTGATGGATGAGAAAAAAGATGAAAGAAAAATGGAATCCCACTGGACTCCTGTTTTGAAGCTCGTTCTTTCATGTAGGATATCATACACACTTTTTTTTTCTTTTAAGAAATAAAATTAAATATTGGGCAGATACAGGTGAATATGTATAAAGAGTGTGTAGAGTGTAAATCCCCCTGGAATCCAACACCCACTTTAAGGAAAAGAGCAGCTCGGTGGCCTTTGTCACCATCACATGCTCCCCCGGGGCTCACTCCCCTCCTCCCTCCAGAGTAACCGCCATTCTGAATTTTGTATTGATCAGCCCTTGCTTTCCTTTTTAACTCCTAAGGCTGAACACTATATTGCTTACTTTAGCCTCTTTCTGAACATTCGATAAACAGAACCTTCCTGTTTTACTCTTTGGAACTTGCTTTTTTTCTCCCCATAGGGTGCTGCGGGCATCCCCCCATGTCAGCTCTGTCTCTCTTCACCCCATGAAGGAGGGTGTACTTGTCACGTGGTTGAACTGACCCTTACCCAACCGGGGGCCGCTTTTCCACTGCACCTCGCTTCCCAAGGGGATCTATTAGGCCATCCTTCCTGCTGATTCCCAGAGTGGGGACGTGACCGTGGCCAGTCTTCTGGCAAATGGAAGATTTAGATTCTGTCCACCATGCAGGTTTGCGGGTGAGAAGCCCCCCCGGGAGCAAGCAGGACCTCCAGGCAGGCCTATGAAGGTGACAAGTACCTGATCTCAGCTTAACACCTCTGCTCTCAGGCCTGCCATGGCTCCTCCTTGTCTTGGCTGGACATCCAAGGCTGAGGATGCTTTTGTCTTGCTGTCACCTAGCTCTGGGCTGGAGCAGCACTCAGTAATATTGAGTGAATGAACGAAGGGACCAAGGAAGGAAGTCTCCCCCGATTCTGCCCTGTGCTCATAAGCCATCCCTCTCTCCCCTCTAATCCTGCCAATCCCCTTTCTCTGTCTTTCTCTTATACTACACTCTGTCCATCTTGCAACACTTAGAAATGGAATCTGCCTATGGGTGTTTAGCAGCCTGTGTTGACATGACTTAATCTTAGATGCTGTAGGGACTCATGACTGTCTGGATAATGCATTTCCAGTGGCTGCCGCCATCAGAGGTATAGACGTGGAGAGGGTCTTTGCTGGTCAAGATTTTAAGTGTTTCTCATGGAGTCAGCCCACAAGTACTGATTAAACATCTGCCGTACAAGAGACCCAGTGCTAGACCCAGGCCAGAAATAGCCAAGAAGGGGCAGGGAAAAAATTATCATACTATTATCATCGCAGGTAATGTGAAGTAAGCACTCACTATATTCTGTTCGCGCTTCCAAGGGCTTTGCATATTTAATTCATTTAATCCTGAAAGCACAGTCTGATGTTAGTACTGTTGCTATCTGCCTTTTTCACATGAGTTAATTGAGAGCTGAAAGAACTTGCTGGAAGCTCACACAGGTTATCAGAGGCAGAGGAGCTAGTATTTATTAAGGTCCTGTGACAGGTAAGCAATTGAACTCTGTGTCTGTGTCAGGCCCTATAGGGAGCCTGTGAGCTTGCTGATGCTGTTTCCATACTGCAGGCAAGAAGCTCGGGATCAGAGAGGTCAAGTGACGTTCTCAAAATCACACAGCCAGTTAGTAGCAGATTGAGGTTCTGTTGCTTATGAAGGCAACAGAGTTTTACTGGATGGCGGTGGGATGGGAGACGATTGGGACCGAGAGGCTGTTCTTGAAGACACGGTCTAATGGCAGAGGTGGGCAGACAGACAGGCAAGCAGGATGCTGGGGGTAAGTGTGATGATGAAGGGGGCATAGGCAGCTGCAAGGAGACTCAGAGGGCTCCCCATTCTTCCTAGAGGTGATGGGGGCCTTCTAGAAGAGGGGTGTGTGTGCTGAGACAGTAAAGATCTGGAGAGAGAAGTGCGGAGAGCAGGGCAGTCAGAGGAAAGCAGCTGAGCCAAGACGTGGGACACGTATGAGCCTGACCCTAGGGGAAATTGCACACCCTTACTGGGCAAGAATTTAGGAAAGCGCAGAGGATGTGGTGCTCATAAGAGCCTTATTTATTTATTCATTTATTATTTTTGTCCTCCCCCCCCCACCCCATCCCCTTTGGTAACCATAAGTTTGTTTTCTTTGTCTGTGAGTCTATTTCTGTTTTGTAAATAAGTTCATTTGTACTACTTTTTAGATCCCACATATAAGTGATATTACATATTTGTTTTTCTCTTTCTGACTTAAATACTTCACTTAGTATGATAATCTCCAGGTCCATCCATTTTGCCACAAATGGCATTATTTCATTCTTTTTTATGGCTGAGTAATATTCCTTTGTGTATATATGTGCCACATCTTCTTTACCCATGCACCTGTTGATGGACAATTAGGTCACTTCCATGTCTTGCTTATTGTAAATAGTGCTGCTGTGAACATTGGGGTGCATGTATCATTTTGAATTAGAGCTTCCATCTTTTCCGGATATATGCCCAGGAGTGGGATTACTGGATCATATGGTAACTCTATTTTTAGTTTTCTAAGGAGCCTCCATACCGTTCTCCATAGTGGCTGCACCAGTTTACACTCCCACCAACAGTGTAGGAGGGTTCCCTTTTCTCCACACCCTCTCCAGCATTTTTTATTTGTAGACTTTTTAATGATGGCCATTCTGACCGGCGTGAGGTGGTCCCTCATTGTAGTTTTGATTTGCATCTCTCTAATAATTAGCGATGTGGAGCATCTTTTCACGTGCCTGTTGGCCATCTGTTTGTCCTCTTTGGAGAAATGTCTACTTAGGTCTTTTGCCCATTGTTTGATTGGGTTGTAAGAAGCACATCTATTGAGTACCTACTATGTACTGAGCCCTGTGCTGAGCTTTATGGGTGTTCTCCTCTAATCCTTGCAAAATCTAACCCTCCAAGGTGAGAACTGTTATAGTGCCCACTCCCCAGAGCAGCAGCTGAGGCTCAGAGAGGGGGTGGCGACCTCCCAGGACTCCCAACCATTGCACTCTGCTGCCTTCCTGTTGAAGAAACATCCACCTCCCACCCACCTAAAACAGGCTACAGGAATAATACATTAACTGGTCTGCATTTAATGCCTGTGTGTGCCAGACAGGGCACTCAGCACTTTCTACAAGTAGACGTTTATTAACACGTGCACTCATTCTATGAATTAGGTACTGTTATTATTACTATTATTATTCTCATTTTACAGACAAGAAAACAGGGGCTCAGAGAGGGAGGTGTCTAGCCCAAGTCACACAACTAGGGAGCAGCAAAACTGTGCTGTGAACCCAGGCAGGCTGGCTTCAGGTTTCTCCCACTTAGCCACCTGGCGGCAGTTCAGATGGGTCCAGATGAGCCTCCCCAGAGCAGCCTTGCTGGGCACACTCTGATCTTCAGCACGTCTCTGAGCTAAACAGCAGGAAAGTCAGCCCAAGGAAGACCTCGGGCCTCTCCCTGAAACCCAGGGATGGGACCTGAGCTGGGTCAACTGACGATACCGTGGGTGGCCTGGACCAGCTCATAAATGGAGAATGCCACGGGGCTGTTTGTGCCGGTGACATCATGGCTCCAATGTGGTCCCGGCCGCTGCAAATTAAAGAGAGGGTAATTGACTTAGTGTTAGGATGGCGGCCTCATCATTTCTATGTGGATACTGCTGCCTTAGCTCATGATGGAAAGTTCCTTCATGCCCTCAGAAGAGGCCTTGGCATGGTCTCGCTGGTGGGGCTGATTCCCAGGCAGCTGTTCCTGGAGCTCAGCATCAGCCCTGAGACCCCAAGGCAGAGAGAGAAGGCCTCAGCAAGGTGCCGCTGCAGCTGACAAGGAGGACTCAGGGCTGGCTGGGGATTCACCTCCCCGTCTCCCCACCCCAGCATAACCCGTGTCACCCACTATGAAGTGTGTCCTCCAAGCAAGCCCCTGAGAGCAGAAACTCGGTCAGGCTCACTGCCGTAGCCCCAGCACTCAGAGCACCTCACACACAGTAGGCACACAATAAGTGCTTATTGAACATGTAGACAAAACCGTGAAACTAGACGGAATGTGCACTGAACTATCTTGCCCCCTCTTTAAACATAAGCCGAGTGGGAGCACATGGGTGGGAAGAACAGTCTGTGTCCTGATTCTACCTTTCAGTAGCCAGAGCCCTTTGGTGAGTTGTTTCTCTTCTGAGTCTCAGTTCCTTGGTGTAAAATGGGGAGAGTAAGAACTCCTAGCTCCCAGGGTTGTGTCAGGACCAACTGAGCCAATTCACACAGTGGGTTAGGTTAGCACATGCTGGGTCTGTTTGCTCCTTGCCTCTTCTTCACAAACTCTAAGTACCTTCATTAGCAAGAAGTGTATCTATTTCATATCTGTACCCCTTTCCCACGGCAAGCTGCTGGTATTAGTACAGTACATGGCACATAGTAGGTGATCAGTGACTACTTGGAGGATGGATGGATGGATGGATGGTTGGATAGAAGTATGGCTGGAAAGGCAGATAGTTAGATGAGTGGGTGGACAGATGTATGGATGAGTGGGTGGATTAATTGATTAATTAGTGGATGTGCATTGATGGATGGATGGATAGGTGATTGGCTTGATGAATGGATGGATAAATATATGCTATGTTTTTTTATTTAGTTTTATTCTTTGTCATCCTAGCATTACAAATCAAGATTTAAAAATGATTTTAGGAAAATTCATAATGGAGTGAAAATAACATCCTGGGTGCTCAAATCCATTTATTTGGAGCCTCCTTTCATCCATATCCCCACTTATTGCTTGGGAATATGCAACATCATTTTAAATGCTCTGATAAGTCCTGCAATAAAGAAACATGTTACTTCATTTAAACCAGAGTTGATTGATTATAGTCAATGACAGCTTTTATTTTCTCTGAGGTTCTACTCCTCTATGGTACACTGTGGTGAATGTAAGTATAAAAGATCTTTGGAAATTTTTCACTTGTCAATCCCTTACTTGAAATGCTTCTGTGATGGGAAAGCCACTGTGTGTGTGTGTGTGTGTGTGTGTGTGTGTGTGTTTTCTGATGCTGTGGGCTTGAAAACACTATACTAAGAGAAGGGAGACATTGCATGCCCACCTTGCCAGTGATGGAACTTGCTGTGTGACTATGATGATTCACTATCATCTGTAAAAGGAAGAATATGATGGACTCGGCCTCTAAGTTCCCTTCCAGTTCCTGGCTCTACCCTGTGATTCTGCCTGCTTCCCAAAGTATGTGTCCATATATGGATCACCTACTATGTGCCTCCCTGGGTTTCCCTCTCTCCCAAGATGTCTACCCACTCCATTTGTCTAAGGGACAGACTGTCAAGAAGGGGTAAATTACCCACATGTACTCCAAATATTTAGATACCTTGGTGCTGTGACTTAAGTTTCCATGTCGCCCCCCTCCCCCAAGTCCTGGCAGTGGGGAGGGGGTGGGGAGTGTCGATTTTCCTACCAGGGGCAATCAGTTTCCAGTGCCACTGCTCCGCTCCCAGCTTGGTGCCTGCCCAGAGCAAACGAGCCGGTCACTGTGTTTTGGCCGCAGTCACTTGCTCCTCCTGCCCTCCTCCCTCCTCTGTCTCTCAGGAATCAGCAGCGGTGGCCTAGCTGGCAAAATCATTCCACCTCAGTTATTCCCAAAGCTCCTAGGGGCAGTGCTAGGATCACCATCTCTGCGCTACTGGGGGAGATTGCTGGCAACCCCGCTGAGTCTGCGTGGACCTGGGAGGCTTGGGAAGGTGTCTGAGTGGAGACTGAGGGCCCAGTGCCTGGACTGAGGTTCAGAGACCCCTCAGTGAGGGCTCTTGAGTGTCTGGAGATGGTTATTGCCACCTCCACCATCACCTCTCAAAGTGGGATCTGTCTGCAAACCCCATTCTGTGGACAGAGTTGGAGGGTCGGGACATGGTGAATGGAACCAAACACTGGCACTTAAAATCTATGTTCCCAAGAACCCCTAAGGATCTCAGCTTGCCTGGGGCCTCTTCCCTCAGTGAGGAGGACAAGGGGGAAGAATGCCCAGCACACTTCTTATACATACTAGGTGCTCAGGAAACACCATATTTCATTCCCTTAAATATGCCATTGATTGTAATATGCACTATTATTTGATGTCTTGCTAAGAAAAACAAGCTACTAATTAGAATATGGCACACCATTCATTGTAAGATGAATCCTGATTCAAAGACAGTAGAATCTAAGTAAGTGCATCGTGGAACCAACTATATCTGGTATCTACTAAGTAAGAGAACCAATGGGTGAGTGGTAGAAGGCTTCGGTTCGTTGTTTGGTTTCTGTTTTATTATGTTTACAGGTGGGGCTGCCATCGACTTGCTTTGTCACCTTGGAGAAACCACTTTCCGCCCCTGGGCCTCGTCATAATGTGGGACCCACCTTCCTCTCCAGCCACGCCATAGGGCTGCTGTAGAAATCAGATAGAACTGGGGCAGTGACCAACCTCTGTAGCTGCCGAGGCATTTAAATGAGAACCCAAGGTGTCAGCCTATAGTGAAATCCTTGTGCGAACGTGCTTGCTGTCAGTGTATTCGCTGTGTGACCTTGGACAAGTTGCTCCACCTTCCTGAGCCTCAGTTTCCCCCATCTCCCCTAGAGAGACAGAGATAAACCTCACAGGGCTGCTGCGATGTTTGTAAAGTGCTGAGCGCCATGGCTGGCACACGGTAAACAGCCCCAGGAATCCTAGTTGCCATGACTATTTGCAGATGTACTTGAATTATCTGAGTGGCAAGAAACAGGCTTTGGTCATTTTTTTTAAGCACCATCATATCACCAGTGTCTTGAAGATAGCTTGTTCGTTGAACAGTCTGATGAACAAATGAATGGATGAATGAATGAATACACGGAGAAATGCATATTCTCAGGTGTCCAAGTAAGACTGAGTTCCATAAGCAGGAGCTTTTTGAAGCACTCAGAGGCCAAACAAGAAATAAATCACCTTGGAGATCTTGTAGCTCTACCCCCATTTCACAGAGGAAGATACCGAGGCTCTGAGAAGTTCAGGAAGTTGCCTGAGGCCACACTACTTACAAATAGACTCCGGTCCAAGCCCCCAACTACCATCGTGGCCTTTCCCCTTCAGCCTCGTACTCTGGGCCAATGTCCAGTGACTCCAAACTCCAGTGACCAAGGCAGGCTGTCGCCAGGCTGAGCACTGCACCATTTCTCCCAATGTAATCTCTTCCAAAGGAGGCCCTGTGAGGAAGCCACTGCCACAGCCTCCGAGGCCTCAGACCCAGCCCCTTTATTATTCTTCTCGGTGTAATAAATACATTTTAAGAGAAACAGATGCTGGAACAGTTGGACAGGAAGGGCCCAGGCATGGGAAGAGGAATCTGGTTTGTGAAAATCTGTCGATTTGCCAGACGGTGAGCAATATGGTACCGACACCCAGGTCTGGGTACAGACAGCCAGGTCTGGGTCCGGCTGCCAGGTGGGCTGATCAGGCCTCCCCACTGTGTCCTGGGGGTCCTCTCGGGCCACCATCCTCAGGCGCCCAAATCGGTGTCCAGCTATCGTTCCTGCCAAAGATGGGCCCCGGATGCTCCTTAATGACTTCAGCCACTGAAGCAGGGTGGGGACCTTCATCTTGGGAGCTGACAGCTTGCGTCCGGAGTGGCAGGGCTGGGGAAGGCACCTTCTGATTCAGACCCAGCCACTTCCGTGCGTGGCTTTTCTCTTCCCTATATTGGCTTCACTCTCTGATGGTGCTGGTTACCTGCAAGCAGATACTTTGATACCTGACCCTGTGAAACCACGGTAGGAAAGTATGTCTTGCTGCCTTTCCTGGCTGGTGAGAGTTTCTGTTCTTCTCCCTCCACCACCACTGATGGGAGAAAGAAATGTTGGCTTCTTTACAAAAGATGCTTTGGCTGCTGCAGGTGTAGGGTCCAGCTTCAGTGAGGCAGAGACGCCCAGAGCAGACTTCTTTCTACCAGGCTGGCTACCCCCACACCCTCATCCTTGGCCTGAGCTCACAAATCCTGCCGATCTTTGGCAGGAAGATGTGGCCTGTGGGTAGTGACTGGCGAACAGAACATCAAATGTTTGACCTGGCTTCTTGTCTTCATAGCAATCCAGCAGGTGAAAGGGATGGCCCCCATTTTGCAGATGAGAAAGTGGAGGATCCAAGAGGGAATGTGACTTGCCCAGGGTCACGCGGCTCAGAGGAATCAGTGTTGGGCGGGGCCCACAGGGTTGCCTGACTCTGATTTCTCTCCTCTTTCTGCTGACCCAGCCCCCTCCCTAGGGACAAACTTACACTTCTTCATTCTCCCAAAACACAGGCTGGAGATGAAGCTGTTCTGCCTTCTCCCTTGCCTTGTCTGTGGTCACAAAGTGGGGCCTTCATCTGTTTCTGGGAGAACTAGTACTGATAACCTCTTTCTTCCCCAGATATTTTGTCCCCCTCCCTGGGCTGACCTACAGAGGGCGATTAACCATGTCATAGGCTTTCCCCCCAAAAGTATGCTTTTCCAATGTTCTCAAAAAGGTAAAAAAACAAACCAAAAAAGACCTGGAAAGTCAAGAATTCTGCATCCAAATTATATTTCTCCATGGATTTCTTGCTCCCAGAAGTAGTATGAAGTTATTATGCATGGTTGTATAACCTGATTTTTTTTTTTTTTTTTTGGTGGGGGAAGGACTATTCTTTTCTAAAACAGTAATGATAAAAGTCTCACTGCCTATCCTTTGTTGAGAACTTAAGATATTTCAGGCTCTGCACTGAGAGTTGTACACACGTCATCTTATTTAGCCTTCTCAGAACCCCTATAAGGTGGCTGTCCATATTACCATGTCATAGTGACAATAAGGGACACACAGTTAGAAGGTGGCAGAGCTGGGACTTAGTTCCAGGTTTCCTGTCTATGTGTCAGGTACTCTGGGCGGCTTCCCTGAAATTCCATTCTACCTCCTGCAGCTTGGAGAGGAAGGAAAGGCAACACTGGTCTTTCTAGACTCCCTTGCAGCTAGAATTCTGGATGCAGATTCATCCCTACCAATGAGAGGCACTGATGTGACATTTGGGAAGCTGATGTGAAGCCACACTCTGATGGCTCGAGGCCACAGCTGTTGGAAAGTCTAGTCACGCGAATGCAAGACTCTCCTGCAGCAGAGACCGTGTGTCTTGGTCCCTCATCCTGGGTCTCTAGAGGCAGTGGTGTTGGATGTGCCGCAGCTCCTTGCTTCCAGCATAACTCTAGCAGTGGCTGTCCAGGTGCCTCTGTTCTGTATTTTCTGGGAGTTATTCCAAGAAGCTTAACCTAGAACTTGCTCCTTCCAGTAGTTCTGTATGCACTTAAATCCCTGTATTAAATCCCATCCTGCTTAAAATACCTAGACTGGATCTTGTTTCCTGCATAGAACCTAAACTGGTATGCTGTTTTTTTTTTTTTTTTTTTTTTTTTTTTTTTGCGGTACGCGGGCCTCTCACCGCCGTGACCTCTCCCGCCACGGAGCACAGGCTCCAGACGCGCAGGCCCAGCGGCCGTGGCTCACGGGCCCAGCCGCTCCGCGGCATGTGGGATCTTCCCGGACCGGGGCACGAACCCGTGTCCCCCGCATCGGCAGGCGGACTCTCAACCACTGTGCCACCAGGGAAGCCCTGGTATGCTGTTTTTGACTTCAGGGACACCTACTCTGGGTCTCAAACCTCATTTTCCTCATTTGTACAATTTACGAAGTCACAGAGGGACTGTAATGAGCAAGTAGAAGCAGAAGGGCTTTCCCGCCAGAAAATATTCTCTGGAGAACGTGGCCCAGTTGAAATGTGCTCTCCCTAATAGAGAATGTGGGCCATAGTTTCTCCAGTAACTGAGCCCCATCCGTCTTTTACCCTTAAACTCATTACAGAACCAGGTACCTGACCAGCTTGCTGAGGACCTGGAGGGCAGCTGGGGTAGGGAGCGAGGGGGAGGGGAACTGGCTTGTGGCTCCTATCCGCTCATAATCCTCCTCACCTGTAATTACATCTCCTATGCATTTCACCTGGGATCCTTGCTATGACATTGCAGTAGAAGCTGCTGGCATGTACTCTATTATCCCTGTATTTCTATCTTATGGGGGTCACGGCAGGAGGCTCCAGAAACAAGCTCCCCCATCACTTTTCTTAAAATGGTGCAGCCTCAGGAAGTTGACAGTGTTGATCTGGGCCCTCTGGGGTCTTACTTGCTTAACAGGGAAATGAGTCAGGAGGGGGACGGTCATGAGAAGGGAGCCAGATACCTGTCAGGATGCGTCAGCTGCTGTTAAGTTGACTTGTGTGCAAAGAAGCTGGATCTGAGAGGAGACTGAGAGGGTGTGGAAGCCACTGGGTTCAGTCATAATTCAATCAACATTTTTTGACCACCTACTATGTGCCAGGCCCTGTGTTTGCACCAAGAATTCATGGTAAAGAAATCAGGCACAGTGCTTGCTCTCCTTGGGGAGAGAGAACTGAACAGACTTTTGTACAGCACAGTGATTAGTGCTGTTAGGGGAAGCAGAAGGAGCAGTGGGAACCCAAGAAAGCCACCTGACCCAGCTTGGGGGGTGGTAATCAAGGAAGGCTGCCTGAAGGAGGTGACATTTAAACTGCGATCTGAGGAACATATAAGAACTTTTCAGGCAAAAGGGGATGGTGGGGTGGGGAGGGGACAGAATGCTCCTAGCAGAGAAAAACCTTGAACAAAGCTCTGGACTAAGAATGAGTTTATATAAGGGCTCAGAGTTGTTACTCAGAGACGGGCTGAGTAAGTAGTTGAGGGGGCGAGTGGCAGGGCCAGGCCTACCTAGATGCCACAATATCTAAGGTCTCTTCTCCTTTTAAAATTGTATGGTGCTCTTCCTTAGACTAAAAATCCACTCCCAGTTGACTTTAGGAAAAAAACAAACAGGTTTCACTGGACCCCAGAGGCTTTCTGTGAGTAAGTAAGGTTGAGAAAAGATCCCACTCTCTCTGTGAGGATTTTCTTCCCATCAGGTGGAGAACTGGGCCTTGGACATCTAACTTTCCTCAGGGGACACTCAGCAGAACCCTTCCAGGCGAAAAGGTGCTGTGCAGTGGCCCAAGTTTGGAAACAAGATGGACAGGAGTAAAAATACATATTTTCTGGAGTTAGGACCCTCTTTGCACTAGTAATCAAGATTCCCAAAGTACTTAAAGCAGCTCCCTTTACACTGAAGAAGGCACGTTTGATGCATTAATGCATGTAGGTCTTACTATGTCTAAAGTGGCAAAAAATACTGCTTTGATTAAGGATTAAAGATTCTCATGTACTCAAATGTAAGCTCCTTGGAGGAGGCCAGAATGGTTCCATTGTTTGTTTCTGCACCTGCAGAGCCCAGGGAACAGCTTAGAAGGTGTCTGTTGAATGACTAGATGAATGACTGAATGAAATAATTTAAATAGTAAATAGGAGGGAGTCTGCTACAGTGCCTGGCACATAGTAGGTGCTCAACTTAATGACATATTCTTATTGTGAGCCCCGGATCAGTTGTCAGAAGCCTGAATTATTAGTCTAGCTTTACCTTTAACACAACTGGGAAATACTGGCCCAATCTCTTTCCCCTCTAGACCTCAGTTTTCCTATCTGTAAAATAAGGGCCCTTCCACTTCAGGCATTTTATGAAATGGATGAGAACTTGGCTCTGGTTAAGAAAAAAAATGGCCTGTACACACAGTGAGATACTACTGCACACTCACAAGTTGGCTAAGATTAAAAATACTGACAACAACAAATGTTGATGAGGTTGAAGAGCAACTGGAACTCTTATACATGGCTGATGGGACTGTAAAATGGTATAACCACTTTAGGAAAAAGCTTATAAAGTTTCTTATAAAACTCAGCATACCCCTCCCTACCTTATAACTCAGAAATTCAACTCAATATTTACAAAGAGAAATGAAACAAGTTCACAAAAAGATTTGTATAAGAATGTTCATAGGAGTTTTATTTAAAGCAAAACTAGATCTGGCCCAATGACCATCAACAGGAGAACAAACAAATGAATTGTGGTATGTTCACACCGTAGAGTCCTACACAAGAGTAAAAAGAACAAACTACTGATATATATAATGGTATGAGTCAGTCTCCAAAACTTCATGTTCAATGAAAGAAAACAGACAGAAAAGAGTACAAATTGTATGCGCTTATATAAAGTTCTAGAAAAAACAAAACTAATGGATGGTGGGAAATAATAAGAACAGTGCTTGCCTCTGGGGGTTAAGGTAAGGATTGACTGGGAAGGGGCTGTGGGAACTTTCTGGGGAGGGGTGAGAGGTTTGGGTCACACAGTTTTTTGCATTTGACAAAATTCAGTGTCAGCCCCACTTACGATTTATGCATTTCAATACATTCATATACTTTTTTACATAAAAACTGTAAACACATATTGATATTGCATTGCTGAAATGTTTGCTTGAAATGCATAAAAGATAAGATGAATTAATGGATGGATAGAGGGTTAGATAGATGGATAAACACGATAAAGTGAGTATGTAAATGCTAATGGTGGGATCTAGGTGGAGGATATAAACTTTATAAAAAGTTCCAGACTTTTAATAAACTTTCATGGGAAGTTTGCTATAAACTTCTTTCAATTTTTCTGTCTTTGAAACTTTTTATAGTAAAATGTTAGTGAAAAAGGTGGACCCATCTAAGTTTAATACAAAATCCATCAGCTTCACCACTCCCATTTGATTTTTTTAGACCAATGATATGAAAAATAAATTAATCTTAGAAACTTAAAGCGTACATATAAACTCATCTCCTACTTGCATTTTTCTGTCTCTGAACACCTGGAAAAGGATAACTGATGACTGAGCAAATTATTCCTTATTCTTATATGATTACTAATCATTAAAGATGCCTTGGGACTAATAGTACCAACAATCAAGACAGGCTTGATACGGATTCAGCAAACACTTATTGAGCTGGACCATGTGCCAGGCATTGTGCCAAGTGGTTTCTTCTGCTTCATCTTCAAAACAACTCAACAGAAAGTAGACATCTTTTCAACCATTTTACAGACCTCAAACCAAACTCAGAAATGTTTAGAAATTTAACCATAGTCACAGAGCCACTGAAATGGTCTTTAGTGACTATTATTTCTCTCCTTCCAGAAAATGCACCCACTCTTCCTATCTTAAGATAAAAACCCTTATAATGTAACCACAGCCAGCCCTTTGGATGCAGCAATTACAGGCATATCTCTATTTATTGTGCTTCACTTTACTGAACTTCACAGATACTCCGTTTTTTTCAAATTGAAGGTTTGTGGCTGTTCCTGTGTTGTCAGATGATAATTAGCATTTCTTAGCAATAAAGTATTTTAAAATTAAGGTATATACATTATTTTTTAGACACAATGCTATTGCATCCTTAACAGACCACAGTATAGTGTAAACGTAACTTTTATATGCACTGGGAAACCAAAAAAATATATGTGACTTACTTTATTGTGATACTCGCTTTTATTATGGTGGTCTGGAACCGAACCTGCAATATCTCTTGAGGTCTGCCTGTAAGCTAAAGGATAGTTGCATGACAGGGACAGGCCAATCAGAGGCCTTCTCTGGGATTTTCTAAATTGAGAGTAGTAAATGGACATCTGGCTCTTTCTTATAAATCTCAGGCTCTAAGCTCATAGGTTTGAGGATAGTGGGGGTCATGAGTCCTTGATGTGAAGAATACTTTAGGCCAGGATCTCTATACACACCATCACATTCAAACCTCACAGGAACCCTATGAGATAACTTTCCTTTTCCCTTCTTGTGGATGAGGAGACTGAAGGTCAGAGAGGGTAAGTCGATTTCCCAAAGGAACACAGCTAATGAGGGGAAGATTCAAAACCAGGCTTAGTCGCCACAGGATAGGCCTAGAGGACTCCCCAGGGGGTCCAAGGGGTCAGCCTGGAGCTCACAAGGCCCCTCCAATGCAGAACTGCACTGGTCAGAGCTGTCTACTGCCTTCAGCTCAGACCCCCAGATTCACAACACCAAGCAACTGCTTAACTCCCAGTAACCAGAGCAACCCAGCTAGAGACCTCTGAAGGATCTCCCTGGTTCTCAAGTCCTAGACAACACAGTCTGCCATTGCTTCTGCACAGATTCCCTTCCTGTATCAACAAGATGCACAGCTCAGGATCTGACTGTGGTTATGGGGAAGTGAAGGAATGAATTCTCAGTTCTGGGGGACTTTGTTCCCTATGGCAGCCTCTCGGATGCCAGTCAGTCACAGTGAACTGAAGGCAAAGGACGTAACAGGAATTGGCTTTGGCAGCTGGACTCTTAGATCTGAATCCAAGCTAGACTGTGCCAGTTTATCTCATTTGATTCTTAGAAGTAACAGCAGTCCCATTTTACAGATGAGAAAACTGAGGTCAGAAAAGACTTTTTTAAACTCATCTTTATGAGCTCTTTACTCCATGTAAGCTCCAGTGCTAGGCTTTCTATGTATTTGACTCACATTCTTGCCCCATGATAGGTACAGCCCATCATTCCCATTTTACAGATGACAGAACTGAGGTGTGGAGAGGGAAGTGACTCAGCCAGGAGATGGCAGAGCCGGGATTTGAAGCGACAACTCTAGAGCCTGTGTATCTGATGCCTTGCTCACCTTCCCAGGAGCGGTTCTGCTGGTTCAGATGTAGGAATGGATTGTGGCTGTGGCCTTTCTGACCCACAGGCATGAAACTGAATCTGTTATCGGTATTTTAAAATCCAAGGTTTGTTTTGTTTTGTTTAATGCTTAGAAGTTTTGTGCTGCCTTCAGATAAAAGAAAGAAAACGTGATGAGGTCTATCTCCCCCACTGCTCACTCCTTCCCTAACACTCACCTGTTAAAAAGTCCCTCGATGGACCCATGAGCCTAAGCCTGGGCTTTGCTGGCACCTACAGCAGCTGAGATGCGGCCACCGCAGGCCACGTGCTGCTAACTGTATTACAGATTTCAGGGGGAGAGGAGGGGAAGCAGAGGGGAAAAGCGACTTTCGCCAGCTCTCCAAATGGTCCCGCCCACTAAGTCTTACTGCTGTAGAAGGTGCCAGATCAGATTAGAGTCACCAGTTGCCACATTATCCTGTCTTGACTTCACTAACGCTCATTAAGCTCCGAAAATCCCTTTTACGATGTTTAGGACACCTCCAGAGGAGTTTGCTGTGTAAATATTATTCCACCATTAAATCCTGCTACAAGGCCGCCGTCAACAAGTGGGATTCGAGAAGGTTCCGCCTAGGGGGCTCCGCGGGGTGCCTGTAAAGTGCGGCCAAGGGGCTCCGCCAACGAGCGATAAAGGCCCCCAGTTCTCCCACGGAAGCCTCCTGCCACTTGGGCCTGCTTAACGGAGCGGCCGCTGGGGCACGATTTGGGTTGAGAATCAAACACACCGTCGGGGGCCCCTGGGAGCCAGGGCCTGCCTTGGACAGCTGGCGTGCAGGCTGGACCCACTCCGGAGTAGGGGCCTCGCGGGCTGCAGCGCATTTGGCGGAGGCTGGGGTCTGGCGCCCGTCTCTACCCCCTCGGCAGCAGATGTGGGCATCGGTCTTGGGGAGGTGACTTTTCCCAGCCGGAGGCCTCTTTGCCTTGGCTGTCCTTTCGTCTGCACGCCTTTATTAATTTATGTATTTGGGGGAGGGAAATCGCTCCATTAGGAGCCATGGATTATTGCGGATGGATAACCTATCTGACTCAGCAGATGCTGCTGCGGCTGGCACGGCTGGCACTGCTTTTTTGTTTTTCTGTTTCTTTCTTTCTTTCTTTTTTAATTTAATCAATTTCTCTTTTCAGCTGGTTTGCAGGTTGCACTCCTGGGAGATGGTGACAGAAGATGGTGGACTTACATATGGAAATTGCACGATGTGGCGCCCGGCCTGGCTTGGGGTGGACACTCATTGTGCCACGAACGACCTTCGAACCCCCTACTCTGTGCCAAGTGCTGCTCTAGGCTCTGGGGACCCAGCAGGGAGCGAGACAGGTATGGTTCCTGCCGCGTGAGGTCACCGTCTAGAGCTCTGGCTGTGCGGAATCCAGCAGTGTCAGTAAGTCCGGGGACGCAGTGGGTGCACAGTAACCTGGGGGCGATGTAATGCACGCACAGCCCCTGGCACTGTGTCGGGCACATAATAATTGCTCAGCTAAGGCTGTCTCTCTCATTCTCTCTTTGGAGGTTGGAGTCCCAGGTGAGTCATTTTTTGCAGCTGTGTGACATTGAGATCATCCCTTTCCCTCTCTGAGGCTCAGTTTCGCCATCTGTGAAGTGGGGATTATAAATCGTGCCATATGGAGCTGTTGAAAGGGTTTGTTTATCCTCATGGGCTTGTGTGACATACAGTTATTGAGCACCTACTGTGTACTTGGTGCTGAGGGTTTAAGCAGTGATTGAGATCTGGTGCCTCCCTTGTGTTTCATAGTCTGCTGAGGAGTTAACAGGTAAATTCAACGACCCCTGCTCGGTGCTGTGATGGGGTAACTCAGGGACACTGTGGAAGCCTCGATGAAGGGCCCTTAATGTAGCCTGCGGGGATCAGCAAACTATGGCCCAACAGGTCAAATCCGGCCCATTGCCTCCTTTTGTACAGTTCCCAAGCTAAGAATGGTTTTTACATTTTTAAATGATTGTTTTAAAAGTCAAAATAATATTTCATGCCACGTGAAAACTATAGGAAATTCAAATGCCAGTGTCCATAGATAAAGCTGTATTAAAAGCCTGCTGTACCCACTTATCTGTGGATTGCCTGCGGCCACTTTTGACCTATGATGGCAGAGTTGAGCTGTGGCAACAGAGACCATGGGTCCCCCAAGGCCTAAAATATTTACTGTTTGGCTCGTTACAGAATGAGTTTGCCAACCGTTGTCCTAGGGGAAGTCGAGGTGTGAGCAGAGAGCTGAAGGATGGGTAGAACTGGTCAGTTTGGGGTGGTTGGAAGGGGCAAGGAGAGGTCTGCTTTGTGGCTTGGAGAGAAAGCCTAGCATCTTTGAGGCTGATGGAAGTGCCATGAGGTAAGCTGCAAAGCACCATCGCCACGTGAGTATTGGGAAGAGTGGAAGACAGGTCCATTGACAGCCTCCAGGAGGAAGTACAGTGGAGTAATATTGATACGAGGTCTCATTTATGATGTAATTACTAGACCCACTGCTGTAGTTCCCCTCACAGTCTCACATTCAGTCCTCCAAATGGACCCGAGTGTTGAGATCATTAACCCACTTCACAAACGAAGAATCAGGAGCTCAGAGAAGCGCAGACGCCTGGTCAAGGTCACACTGCAAAACACAGATCAAGAACCCCAGGCTGCATTACTCAAAAATCCATGTTCCAAACCCACACCAGTAAACCCAGACATTTCACTGCCCGTATCCTGCAATGTTATACAGCTATGCGTTGGTAAAAAGAAAGGAAAAAAAAAATTGAAATGAAACTGGGCTAGAATCCAAAGGATCTTTGCAGCCATTCCTCACCCCGCCCCCTACCACATCCTGAGTGTTGTTTTCTCCAGTTCTCCCCCATCCTGGGGCTCCTCTGAAATCCAGCCACATTGCTGGCAAGGAGAAAGGGGGGTGGGAAGCTAGGCTTCCCAGAAAAGCTAGCAGAGGAGGACTCTCCGAAATGGGTGGAGAGATGCATGTTGAAGGCGCAGTGTGTTGGCAGCCCTGGCTCCCGGCAGCTGTGGCTGCGCACAGAATAAATACAAACGGATGGATGGGTTCGGGCTGGGAAGCCACCTCGCCTTGCGGGCTTCAGGCAAAACCGAGAGGTGCTGGATGACAGGCCTGCCAGCTGACGGGAAGTGAGTTGGGTGTGGGGTTTGTGCTTTTGGCTGCTTGGCGCAGGTCTGAGCACCACCGGGGCAGCGGTGAGAGAGATGGGCGGTTCTGGAGGCAGGCACTTCCTGTCTGTGCGTCCTTGGGCGAGATGGTTCATCCACATGAACTCAGTGTCATCATCCATAAGTGGAGATAACGGTACCTACCTTTGGGGACAGTTGTGCAGTGGACACCATGGAGTACCGCCCAGATCCCCTTTCAAGGATCCCCAGATCCCCAGTGGCTGGGGTACCGTTGTCAACAAACAGCTGCAGCTGTCAGCCAGGGACAACCCAGCTCCAGAGACCCACCTCCCCAAGGTCACATCCAAGGACCGATCACTGCAGGGTGTATAGGCCTGCACGACTGCAAAGGGCCAGCCTAGCTCCAGGGCTGCCTGTGGAGTTGGCCCAGGCTATTGTCCTCCCTGCATCAAGGTTCAGCTTCTCCCTCCATCCACTTTCCCTCTTCCTTGCCCAACACAAGTGCTACCCAAAGAGTCTTGCTAATAAATGACATGCATGCTAAATTCTGTCCTACATGGCATCCTGGGCACCCGACCTGGGGCTGTTTGCTTGGAAAGTGCCCATGGTGAGTAGGGGTTCAGTACATGTAGAGAAACAAAGGGAAGATGAGAACTACAGTGAGAACCTACTTCAAGGTGTCCAAATTCCTCTTGATTTCAAAGACAAAGAGTGTGTGCCCTCTTCTGCAGTGCTGGTGTCCACAGAGACATTTGTGCTACTTGATTGCCATCACACACTGAAGCCCAGCTAGGCACTGGGCATGCCCAAACAACCAAAGGGATCATCGTTCCCAAGTGACAGATGTGAAGACTGAGATCGAGAGAGAGAGAGTGATGTACCTACAACTCGACAGAGTGTCCCCTGTGATCATCTATTCATCCATTTAGAAAATATTGAATGCTGGACTCTGGGGTCCCTCACAAAATTCAGAGTCAAGGAGGGAGACACACGATGAGCCAGCCGAGCCATGACAATGACAAATGTCTAAGACCAGTGATGACTGACAAGTGCAGTGTGTGATTTGAGGGTTGGAGTGGGGGACCCAAAGGCAGCCAGGGTGAGTCACAGAGCAGAACTGGAATTCAAGTCTTCCAACTCTGCACCAGCAGCTACCTGACAAATCTCTGTTCAAGGGGGTTATATTGGAGAGGCTGGACTCTCAGTTGTTCCCTGGTTTCTCCCCAACTCTGCTTCAGAGCTAGCCTAAGGACTTCCCTGGCCGTCCGGTCCAGTGGTTAAGACTCCGCGCTTCCACTGCAGGGGGCATGGGTTTGATCCCTGGTCGGGGAACTAAGATTCCGCATGCCGAGGCCAAAAAAAAAGCTAGCCCCAAATGCCCCACCCTCTCTGCAACCAAGAAGCCCACATCCCTTCCCGCAGTTTCTCCTCCGTCAATCCAGGGCTGAGCAAACGCAGTTGCTTTCAAAGCAAGATGACCAAGTTTGGAAGAGACTCTGAGCCCTCTCTTCCCTCTGCATGTCTCCTGGTAAGTGGTCAGCCTCTCCTTCCAGGAATCAGAGCCAAAGTCATCCTAATTGTTCTCCTGTCTCGTAGGCTGAAGCATCTGTTCCCCACATAAGCTCTGTCCTGCACTCAGGCACCCCACCCGGGTCTTTTTTCCTGGCAGCACCAGGGAGCTTTTCCAGCCTAGGGAGGAGTCTCTGAGGGTCACAGCTCAGTGGCAACTATTGGATTCCTGGAAAAAGCCAGGTTCAGAGAGGGGGGGAGCCAGAGAGAGGACAGGCAGAGCCGCAGGTGGACAGTGGTGGGTGCAGGAAACTGGCCCCAACTTCGAAGCTGCAGCTGGGAGAGCACTCCCAAAGGCAGCTCAGGTAACAGGGCTTGCAATGCCTACCAACACAACTCCCAGAAGGTCTGGCCCCTGCCTACCCAAGAAGCATCCTGGCCAGCCCCAGGGTTTTAGTGCCCCTCCCTTAGACCTTTCTCCATGTCAGAGAGCTTTTCACAGTGAAATGTAATTATGGGTTGACCTGTCTCCTTCTCTCTCCAATCTTTGAGCCATTTGAAAGCAGGGACCACCAGGTTTGACTCATCCAAAGGTGACCAGAAGTTAGCTCAGAGCCTGGCATGTAGTAGGTGCTTTGTCACTGCCTGAGTCCATGAGGGTTTCCCCTCTCTCTCCATCTCTTGACTTCATTCTTCAAACAGGCCTCAAATGGTGGCTGGGTTGGCCATCAGCCTCTCTGGACTCATATGCCCCTTGCCTGGAAGCTCATCAGGAGAACAAAAACTAGGGAAGATTCTCATTGGTCCAGATTGGGTCGTGGGTTTCTCCCTGAAGCATCACATGACCTGGGGAAAAGCTAGTTCTGATTGGCCAGGTCTGGGTCAGGTGTGGCTCCTGTGGCTGGGAGTGGGGCCAGCCACATCAGGACCACAGGGCATAGGTTCCCCACAGGAGAGAGGGGTTCTGTGGCTAGTGCAGATGAGGGTATGAGACCAAGAGAGACAGTGGATCTCCACCAAGCACCGTAGTTCAATCTTGGGGAAAAAACTTTTGTTTAACCACACTATCTGATTATTTTGTGAAGTAACTGGTAGTTTTCCCCAGAAGGAGAGATTCTGAAAGTCCTCATACTCAGAGCCTATATTGGGTTATGAATGCACCCAGTGGACAGCCAACAAATATTTAAACCTGAGGCTGAGAGGTGGGCGGGGCAGAGTGTGAAAGGCCATGAGTGATACAACAAGAGGCCCGGTCCTGTCGCTCAGCACAGTCTGGACCTCAGGATGGCCATCTGTGTTTGTAAATAAAGTTTTATTGTAAAACAGCCACGCACATATTGCTTACAGCTGACTTCACACTCCACCTGCAGAGCTGAGTAGCTGTAAGGGAGACCATCTGGCCCACGAAGCCAAAAATATTTAATAGCTGGCCCTTTACAGAAAGTGTGCTTGTCCTTGCGAGAGAGAGAGAGAGAAGTGGAGGCACAAGAGTGTCGTAATCCACTCTGTATTTTAAGAAGATGAATTCTGCACTCTAGACAGGGTAAGGAGATATTTTGAAGATTGAGTCTGGACCTTGCAGGTCGTATGGATGTGGTTTGATCAGTTGATAGTGGGCTCTATCACAAGTGGGGTTCTCCAGGAGCTGACCCGGAGACAAGGAATCTGTGCAAGGAGTTTATTTCGGAGGTGATCTCAGGAAGCACCCTTAGGGAAGAGAGGAAGTGAGGTGAGGAAGGGAGGTAGCCTTTAAAGGGGGCAGTGTGTACAGGTTGCCATTCTGGGCGAATGGAGCTCATGCCCACCGTGGACTCTGGGAGCAGTGTGGATCGCACACCTGTGAGGCAAGAGGGAGCCAGGGTATTTATAGACTTGAGTGCTGAGACTAAGACCGACTGAGCCAAAGTTTCCTGAGTTCCAGCCTTTGCCCTGCCTGTTACCAGCTGTGGAGCCTTAAGCAAGTCCCTTTTGCTCTCTGGGCCTCAGTTTCCCCATCTGTAAAATAGGAAGGTTCTAGGAGTCCTTCCAGCTTGGAGAATCGATGACTTTCTTGCCTTATCCCAGACTGTCCCAGGCCTGACTATTGGGTGATTCTGATGACATTGGCTTGTCTCCTGGTCCCTCCAGGACCCAGCTGGAAGTTTCTTTTCCCTCTCAGTGTTCACAATGTGTTTCTGACACACCTTCTAATCTCACACTTTTGTTTTCCTTCATGCACTGGAATTAACCCAATGTCTCCATGTCTGGTTATCCATCTGCAGTAACCTGGTTGTTGCTTAAACGCAGAGTCCTGAAACCTTCCTTAAGACCCACTGAGTGCGAATCTCAATGCCGGAGGGCCCTGACATCTGCGTTTCAGCAAATGCCCCTGGGGATGCTAAGGCTGCTAACGGTTGTGATTCTGTGCAAAGGTTCCAGGCTGAGGCTGGCATCTCTGACTTGCCATGTGGTTTGGGGGAATCAGCTACTCTCTCTGATCCCTATTTCTATCACAAACACGGAGCTAACCGTATGCCCCACCTTGTGGCAGGGTGAGGCTTAAAGGAAACACTGCGTATAGAGCCGTCAGCAAATTCAGGCTACCCTGGCCATCTTTATGTCAGGTCTGAGTCCTGCCTACCAGCTCAGGAGTGTGTGAGATGTCACAGCTGTTTATTTTCTATAAATCAACTTAATTTCTATTTCCAGCCCCCATCCCATTGGGCTGGAGGAAAACATAACCTTGGACAGATATTCTGAAAGCCCAGTCCCCACCATACCCCGGGTGTTGCCACAGCCAGGGTCTTGGATATGAAACACCAGGAAACCGTGGATCCTGTTCAGTTTTCTGCATTGGCTTTACCCACCCCCAAATGATGACACCGGAGCTGGTGACCAGCTGGAATGAGATGGGAAGACAGAAACGATGCACTGCCCACTGAAACAGAAACGCACACATACACCCAGCAATTTAGATTCAAAATATTGTCCAGACACATTGCCTCCACCCCACCTCACATTGCCTATTTGATTAGACCTTTCCTGAAACACCAGCGAGGAGGGTTTTATTGGGTGGATATGGTTAAAGGATAATTTTAAAATAAAACTAGAATCACGACTCTCGTGCAGTTACAAAATGAACATGCATCAAAGAGTGTAGTTAACTCAATAATGAGGGAACCAGAAAGATGGCACAACTGGTTCAAAGGAGATTTCAAACAACACACACATACACAGTCAATCAGAAAGGCTGGGGTTAATTTACAAGGAGATGCAAAATTGGTCGATAACTTCAGGGCAATAATCAATTGCATTCTGCTGGACAAAATTCATTTGCATTTCTATGGCATGAGTCATTTGTATTACTGTCAGTTTTTTTTAACTTAGAGTTATAAAATAGCTCAAAGACAGTGAAAGGCACAATAACCCCTAGGGCTGTGCAAGGCAGAACATCCAGCCATCTTTTATTTCATTTTTTGCCTATATCAACGCCATTCGCAATTTTTCCTGACCTTATGATACTGCCACCACCATCCCAGAAAAGAGGAGAGAAGCTGTTTTGTGTCTCCCGTTTCTTAATCTGCAAAATGGGCTTGGTAAGAGCCCTTGACAGCCCAGGGACAAGAGCCCAGCTGTGACACATACAGTGAGAGAGGGGAATCGTGTCAGGAAAAGGTTCTCAATCTCAGTCACGCGTGTGTCCGTCCTTCTTGATTTTGACCACATCCTCGTTCTACCTTAAAAGAGTTACTATTTCCTTTACAACAATTCTGATTGGATAATACCCACGAAATCAGAGGATGAGGTGCTGGTTCTATTTATTTTACCTTAATACATACGAAAGTAGACATACAACCATTGAGATAAGAAAAGTAAGTTCATCCTTGTACCTACTAACCCAGGGCTCGAGGGGAAACCCTGGATGAGGAAGGTATCGGGCAAGAAAGGAAATAGAAGCCGGCACACAGACTGTCATAGACACACATCACCACCACCCCCGCCAAGCTCTACAAATCAAGTTACAATTGGCAAACCCCATCCTGAAAGAAGAGGGAGGGCAAATGAAACCCTATCGAAGGCAGGACTTAGAAGCAGAGACCAAAGGCTGCCCCGGGGACGGGTTGTCATTCCCTGGACTGTGGGTGGCAGATCCCTGTGCCTCCGTGCACCCCTCCCCCAAGCCCCACACACCCGCCACCTGCCCCTCAAATTCCCCACCGGCTCCTGCTCTGCACCTTTAGATGCCCAGATAGTGGCCCCCTCCTGTGATTCATCCGGCTGGAATGTGGGAGTTCTCACATTGCTTGAGCTAAAGCCTTTTAATTCCCCTTCGGTGATGAATGGGCGAGGCTCTCAAATGAAATGTCGAGGCTCTGTGTCCAGGCCCGCCGTACTCCCCCTGCTCAGCGTAATTATTTCTGCACAGAACGTGTCAAGTGCCCCCGCTTCCCGGGAGCTTGTTTTGCATGCAAACATTTGGTGATTAAGTGAGGCTTACTTAATTAAGCACTTTGTAATGACTCTTAAACCAAAGAAGGGTGGATTAGGAGTCCGATTCGTGCTGGTGATGTAAAAAGCGCCTTCGCGTCAGGAGAGGCAGACAGGGATCCAGCCTGGGGAACAGAGTAGGGACTGCAGCAACTGGGACAGCATCATTCACTCACTCACTCATTCACGTACTCATGGAGCACATCCAGGAGCCAGGGTGTATGGTGAATAATATCAATAATAATCATGCCAGGCGTGGGTCTAGGAAGTCTGGTGAATGGCATTACAGTGCATAGGAACAGATAACACTTGTTGAGAGCTGGCTTTCCTAGACACTGTGCTGCCGCCACACATAATAATAATATTAATAACAATAACAATTGCTTATTTACCTAGTTGTGGTCAGACTCCCCCATAGTGATGTACAGTGAATTCTCTGATGTCTCCTGGTTGCCCTCTGCCTGATGTTGATGTGGTCCTTCAAGCCCTGGAACTCTACTGGTTTTCTGCCCGTTACCTTGGCCTTCAGAAACAGCCTCCTCTTTGTCACTGTCTTCCCTACTCAAAGTTTCTCACCCACCAGTGACTCACTTTTCCCATCTGTATAATGGGCAGTTTGATGTGGATCATCTCTAAGTCTCTGTCTGATGCTTGAGGGTCTTTGGAGCAAGGAACGTCTCCTCTGCTTTGGGGACCACGAGAATAACAGTGGCAATTACAGGACCTTGGCTATCAGTTGCAATGTCAGAGAAGGCTTCAGAGCCCAGCCTTGCACAGCTCTGAACCAGAGCGAGGTTGAGTCTCATCTTTGATCTTCAGAAGCTGTGTGACCCTTATCAAGTGGTTTGCCCTTTCTGAGGCACAGACCCCCTCACCTCTCAAACGACGGCTGTGAGCCATCTGTACAGGCTCATGGGCTATAAGACCCCTTTAAAACTGTCTGCCTGGTGGCAGAAGCCATTGTTTCCCAAACTTGACCCCACAAATATACCCCAAAGTGTCCACTTCCCTACTTGTCTTTGTTTTCTCATTTATATCATAACCTGGAAAAAATGCTTTATAACCTGAATGATTGTCTTATAACCAAGGGCTTCTATGGGACTCTGGAGCCTGGATTGCTATGTGCTTTCACAATTGTGAGCTTGCTGCGTAAAGACCAAACAGCCTCACAGTGTGGTTCCAATGAAGATTTTGCAGGTGTTTTAAGGGTAGGATGCAGAGTTGCCTCATCAAGTGCCAGATACAAGCACAGTGGTCTTCAGGAACAAGGAGTCTCAGCCCCACAATGTAGCATGAGACTCACATGTGAGTGCACGTGTCACTAGACCCTAGTTCTGCACGACTGATGTGCAGTCATTCACTGACACTGCGGGTTGTAGGAAATACGCGGGGAAGACCTCTCTCTGTTCCTGATGCCAGCAGGAATTATACTAGGTGCTCGTTAAATGATTTCAAAAATCTCTTTCATGCAAAGCTGACTACCATCTTGTCTACTCAAGTGATGCAACATTAATATCAGTAGATTGAGTTAAATGTGAGGTCTGATTATCCTGAGCTAACAAGTAAAGTTTGCCATTTTAGACAGCACCTCAATCCTGAAAGTCATTCTCTGCTTTGGAAGTATACAAGTTAGCCAACAGACCTTGAATGTGGCAACCACTGTTACTCTCTTACCCAAAGTCCATTCTCCCTTTCTTCCCTAGTGACAGGCCCCTACTTTTATCTGAGGTGCTGACATGCCCAGCTAAAAGGTTTTATTCCTTGCTTCCCTTAGATATAAAGTTGCCAAGGCATCATAAGCTGAGGTCATTAGGTGGTATTTCTGACCAGCTTCTTTAAAAAGCGTAGATGTACCTGGGAGGCATGCTTCCTTCTGTTTTCTTCTCACAGATGCCATAGCTGGAACCATAGCAGCCACATTGTGACTATGAAGCACCTTGAACTAGATGACCATGTGCTAAGGATATTAGTATAGAAAAGACTAGGCATTCCCTCATTTCTTTGACACAAGTGAAAAATAAAACCTCAGCTCATTTAAAGCATTGTCATTCTGGGTGCATTTTATTAGTAGTCTTCATTTCCATTCCCAACTGATAGAGTTTATATATAGAAGCAGATCTAGAATGCCATCTTTCTATATTAGACCTGGCATAAGTGGTTTAGATTCAAGAAAGCAGTATCTTCTGCCATATTAAAAGAATGTTGATAATTTAAATTCTGTGGCTTCATAGTTATGTTTATAATTATAAGGTGAAGGGGCTTCCTACAAAAATAAGATATAAGAAGTTTATATGTTGACTTAACATTTGTATCAATTTTAAGTCAATTTTAAAATAAAGTGACTTAAATAAATAGGAGGGACCTCTTCATTTTCACTTCTTAAGAGAGGCCCATACATTATTTGAGCTCAAGAAGTGCTGGGCCTGGGACTTCCCTGCAGCTGTGGCCACAACTCCTTTTGTACACCCTGACTCGCTGGAGAAAGTGAAGCAGAAGAATCAGGAATTCTCATTAGCAGGTGAGAAGAACTCAAGCTGGTTTTGCTTGAAGTGAGGGTGGGAAATAAAAGAAATGCTTTCTTGAGTTTTGAAAAACTTTCCCACCCAAGACAAGGCCCAGCGGCATTTGTCTTCTCAGGGTTTCCTGGCCCGGAGCGAAGCCGGAAGGCAGAAACTCTGAAGCACCTTGTGAGAGGCTGTTTTTATAGCGTCCCCCGCAAGAGCTGGCCCGGGAAAGGTAGGGGCTCCAAGGGAAACCCCGCCTGATGAGATTTCCAGCTCCAAGCAGGTGGAGCTGCTGTGACTGAGAACAAATTCATCACACATCAGGCCAGGACTTACTGCTGGCCAAATCATGTCCCTTGGTGGCCCCCATCTCTTCATCTGTGAAACAGGACCATGAGACCAACAGAGCTCAAAGGGGCATCCATAGACGGAAAAAACGCAATAACCCATGTTCACACAGGAGATAGCTACGAAGGGTGAGGGCTCGTGTTAGAGTTAACTTAGCTTGTTTAAGGTATTTCTTTTCCTTCCAAAGGGATACTTATTTTACCTTTTGGTTGCAAATGACATTTCCAGGTCCACAGCCACATTCAGATGAATCCAGGTGAAGCCTTGGACTGGGTGTAGATAAATGTAGGGGCCGAGGCTGCACCCTGAAACAAGTTCAGAGGTGAAGGAGACTTGGGTGAGAAGAATCGTGAGAAAAAGGACCCAGAACAAATCTTTCCCACTAATCGTCAAGTTTAGGGCAGAGGGTGTTTGTTTTGAGGAGTTATGAGTGGGCAGAGCTATGTGCTGACTTTAACAAGGTAAAGTTGAACAGGACTAAGCCTGAAGTTGTCCTGGGTCCAAGAAGTCAATGATGTAAGTTGTAGTGGCAGCATTTTTTACTATTATTACAGCTAACATTGGGTATTTGCTATGTGCCAGGCATATTGCCAAGCATCTGTATGTGTTACTTTACTCCAAAGAGGCAGTGGATTCCCCCAGCAAGGGGCTGAGTCCAGCCAGGTAAAGCACCAGGGTGCCTGGGGAATATTGGATGAAGACTGAGTCCCCGTAACAGACCCATCTGGAGTCATTTATTTATCATCCATCTCTCTTACTAGACTGTGAGCCCCATGAGGGCAGGGACTGTCTCTGGCTGGTCTACCCTGAATCCACTGCTTAGCAGGGCATCTGGCACATGTAGCGTCTGAGTGCATTCTGTTACATGCACGAATGCAGGAATGAATGAAAGCCAGCCTCTTGGCAGACATTCAGGCCCTTAGTGGCATGTTAACCTCTCTGGTATCCCCAGACCAACCTCGGTTCTGATGTGATTCAACACGTAACAGCCGTGTCATCCAAGATGACACATGGGCTAAGAGTGTGGGTCTAGAGTCATAGTTCTACTGGCTTTGAATCTCTGCTCAACCAGTCTACCAGCTGGAAGACCTTAGGCATGGGAACCAAGCCTCAGCTTCCTCCTCTGCAAATAATATAGAACTTAAGGGAAGAGAGAAGTTGTGAAAGTTAAATAAGATATGTATGCAAAGCCCTGGGCACAGTTCTTGGCCTAGAGTGTGATATTGTGAGCTATTGCTATTGTTATTTGTGGAGTTGAACTTTTGGACCTAGAGCTAGGATTTTCATAGTTCTCTTTTAAATTTCGCTTTGCAAGATCTGGTACAATCTCCAATCACTGGAGATCCTTTGGGGACCTGAATCTTTTGCCCATCAGGAGCCCACTCTAACCACATTTGATCATGAGTACTTGGTGTCTCCTCCCAAACCACGAAGAAAACAGGAGTCCGTGGTCAAGGCAGAGCCACATGGGTCCTTCTGATGGAGCGGCTGTATTTCCACAAAGGCAAAAACAGGGGTGCTAAACAAATTTGATGAAATGGAGTTGGCCTCACTGACCAGGCAAAGAAGGAGCACAGATTTGATCCTGAAGTCCCCAGAGAGGCTCCAATCATGGCCAGCCTTGACCACATTCATCTGGGATCTGGGCACTGGGCCAAGGATTTCACATACCTTATCTCATTTAATCTTCACAAGGACCTGAAAGATGACTTCTATGATTGTCCCCATTTTACGGGTAAGAAACTTAGGCTCGCGGAGTGCAGAGTCACACAGGAAGTGGCCAAATGGGATCTGAACACAGTTCTGTTAAGTTGAAGCTTTTAACCCAAGACTTAAGTCATGCCTGACTCAAAGGCTTTTATTAGAGGTTGGCTGCTGTCCGCTTGGCTATGGGAGTCAAGGACTCTGGGGTTTGCAGAGTGACACCACAGGGCGTCTCGAATCCCACCCCGAACTCGCCCACCGTCACTCCTGTGGGCTCTCCCTACAGGGAGGGCTGCCTTGGGAAACACCGAGTTCCCAACTGTGTGACTCCCTGGCTTCAATCACACTTAGGTGGATGAAATGACACTCCCCTCCAGGGACCAGCGCAGCAATTTGTTTTGGCCGTGTTCAAAGCCAGGCTCAGTGGTGAGGGCCTGATTTCCCACACCCTGGAGTGACTCAGAGCATCAGAGATGAAATGAAAGGTTTCAAAAGAGAGAAGATGGAGCCCTGCCTACATTCAGATGTGTGGTGCAAGAAATTTTTTGTCATGCATTCTAAACGTGAGAAGTGGGAGCCAGCCTCGGAGCCTGACAGTAGGGAAGTGTTTCCACGTCAGCCACTCTTCTGCATCTATTTTAAAATAGGTGCATTCATTTATTCTATGTTCTGTTGATTCATTTACTCATCAAGTATTTATTGACCCCCTACTATGTACAGAATGCTGGGAAAGATCCTGATGATGCAGCAGGGGATGGGATGGTGGCATCCCTGGCCTGGGGGAGCATCAGTTCATCAGAGCAGACCAGCAATTCATGGGTAACTCCAACACGCTCAGGGCTAGGGAACATACAGGTGGCCATCCCATCATGGGGCCTCCTAGCACGATTACAGGGTAAATTTAGTGACCTGGGAAAATCCTTATGCTAAAATAAAACATTAAGTGAAAAAACAGGTTACAAAATTTCTCATGGAGCATAATTCCAGCTTTATTATAAAAATATATGTGTACGTGACTAGGGAAAAAGACTCATAAGGAGATGCATAAAAACGTCAACAGTGGTTATTGCAGAGTTGCGGGAATTTAATATTCTTCCTTTTACCTTAACACAAGGCTCCGGTGCTCAACCACAAGTAGGTATTCATTTCATTTTATAGGTTTATATACATTTTAATTATAAAATAACTTATACTCATTGGAAAACTCCAAAGTCCCTAACTCCCCTCTCCCCACTCAAAACCCCATTATTTTAGTGATGTTCATCCTTCAGGTCACACCCTCCCACAAGCATGCACACACACATATGTACTGCACACTTATAGTATCACTTTGTTTCTGTTTTGATTTGTATTCTGTTTATAATATGGTTTGTTTCCTAATTAAAGAAATACATATTTACATATATATACGTATATATAATTTCTGCAACTTTCCCTTAACAATATAGTTTGATCCTTTTTTCATAACAGCACATGTAGATCTACCCCGATTCTTATTAACAGCTGCAGGGTACTCCAGAGTACTGCTGTAGCATGATTTACTTAATCAACCCCCTAGTGATGGACATCCTTAGATAAATGTCTTTGCATATCTGTGCAAACATTTTAGAGGACAGATTCCTGCAATCAGGCCTCTGGTTGGGTCACTGGGTGTGGTCTATTTTTAATCAGTTATTAAATTAGCATTGAAATAACAATCATTCAGTCTAGGTGAGTAGAAGAAAAGAGCTAAACACTCACAATAGTACTTCTTGGTCCCATTTTATAGATGGAGGAACTGAGGCCCAGGGAGGGCCGCTCCTGGCCAAGGTCATGCAACAAACAAGTGCCACGGCCAAGTCTAGAAGTCGGGACTGACTCCCATCAGGGGCTCTTTTCTCCCTCTCACCCCTAGCTCTATACTCACCTGGGCTGGGACCCCAGAGATCTCTCTGCATCCCTCCCTCCAGGCCGCCCTGTCTTTGTCCACAGCTGGTTTATTGACAGCACTTTCAATGTGTGGCCTTGTGGGTGGAATTATTGGCCCTTAATTGAATTGAAAACAAAAGGAGATTGAGTTTTATGGGGAGAGGGAGGCCACGGGAGGGGGGAAAATCAAATGCAGAGCAAGCATGAAAGGTTCTCAGAGGAAGCTCAGCTGCAGGTGGGAGTGTGGGCTGCCTTGGCTGTTTATGGAGCCGCAGAACTTAAGGTCAGTCCCTCCCAGGGGGCCCTCTGTGGTCGCCCCCCCAACTCCACTCCGACTGGATGCTGTCCTCTCTCAGGGTCCATGCTGCAGACTCTGTGAAGCACCTGTACTCCCTCCCATGCAGCGGGACAGAATAGGACACTGGCTCCTGGTGACTCAGGCATCTTAGGTCTGGCTGCCTTAGGTGAGCGAGGGAGGCCAGCCCCTCACTTCAGGAGCCAGGTCTGGGGAGAAAGCACGTCTGCATCATCAATCATCTCCATGCCTCTTTATAGGCCCTCTGTAAGAAGGCGGAGCAGACAGTGGGAAACAAGTCCAGGAAAGTCCCACCACCAGATAGCAGCCTGCTGTGGACTGAATTATGTCCCCTCCACCAAATTCATGTATTAAAGTTTTAACCCTCAATGTGACTGTATTTGGAAATAGGCCTATAACGAGGTGATTAAAGTTAAATGAGGTCATAAGGGTGGGGCCCCGATCTGATGGTTTGTGTCCTTATAAGAAGAGACACCAGCGCGCGCTCTCTCTCTCTCCCCTCCCCCCACCTTCTCCATGCACTTTCAGCAAAGAAAGACCATGTGAGCACATAGCAAGAAAGTGACCATCTGCGAGCCAGGACTACAGTCCACACCAGAAACCGAATCAGCTGGAAACTTGATCTTAGATTTCCAGCCTCCAAAACTATGAGAGAACAAATTCTATTCTTTAGGCCACCCTGACTATGGTATTTTGTTAGAGCAATCTGAGTAGACTAAAATATGGCCCATCCAGGACCTGAACTCAGGGCTCCAAATTCCCAAGCCCAGTGCTTTCCCCCCGCCATTTTTATCCATTCGTCCCTATGTCTGGCGTGTGTTTCTGTCTGCAGACTGACTTACTCCAAGGCTGGGCTCAGAGGTTATAGATGATTTATTTCTGTTTCCCAGGGCTCAACTCAATGCCTGGCACAGCCTTGGTCCTCAGAGAGCTTTGCTTAATGAAGAGATGCACGTTTATAGAAACATAAATATTCATGGAGCCAAGAATGTCACTGGGAGCGGGGGCAGGGGATGAGGATGAAATGGCCTCTCCAAGGAGGTGCTCACTAAAGGAAGAGAGAGGTGTGAGCTGCAGCCAGCATGGTAGCCATGGACGGAGGAACATACCAGGCAGAGGGACGATGTGAGCGGAACCAAGGCGACTGGAAATTCAGAGGCTCTTCCACCGGAAATAGCAAATGGCTTTCTGATCAGCCAGAGAAGAGTGGATGAGAACCAGAAGGTGGCAGAGGCCATATTGGGAAACCTGTGTGCATGCCAAGGCCAAGGGATTGATTATGACCCCATGGGATTTGATTCTTCAACTCGTCTTGCAGACCCTGGAGGGACTTATGGCATATTCCTAGAGGAACACAAAACCACAGGATAAACACAGTGTGTCTTCCTGGAGCATTCATTACCTTTTTAGGGTTCTTATTTATAACTATGAGATTTGCAGCCTTGCAGGTGGCTAAGCACGCAATCTCTGGAGTTCCCATCTGAGTTCAAATCTTCCTTCAAATTGCTGGCTGCATGACCTTGGGCAAATCATTTCACCTTCCTTGTGTCAGCTATCTCATTTGTTAAGTGTAAATAAGCACATAAAAACCTGTACTTGGGTGTTTGTAACACTTTATGCATAAAAGCCCCAGACTGGAAACAACCAGGATGTCCTTCAGCGGGTGAACGGATAAACTGTGACACATCCACACAATGCGATACTACTCAGCAACAAAAAGAACTAGGGATACCCACATCAACTTGAGTGGATGTCAAGGGCATTATGCTGAGTGCAGAAAGCTACTCAAAGCTTTATGCTGTGTGATTCCATTTATATAATAGTTTTGAAGTGACAAAATTACAGTGATGGAGAACAGATCGGTAGTTTCCAGGGACTGGGGTTGAAGGGAGTGTGTGACTATTACAGGGTGGTCTGAGAGAGTTTCTTTGTGAGGATGGAGCTGTGTATAATCTGAGTGTGATGGTTGCTTTTACTCTGTGGCTCTGATAAAATGTCATAGAACTGGGTGGATAGATAGATGATATTATCTATATATCTATACATATACACATATACACACGAACACACACACACAACATGAGATAGATGGATAGATAGATAGATACAGATGTAAAGAGGGCATGTACAAACTGATAAGCTCCAAATAAGGTGTGTAGCACTGGAGCAAAGTCAGTTTCCTGGTTTTGACAATGCACTATGACTGTGTAAGATACTATCGTCATCGAGGGAAGGGTACGTGGGAACTCTTTGGCCTATTCTGGCAGCTTCTTATGGGTCAAACTATTTCGAGCTAAAAAGTTAGTTTTAAAATGCAGATAGTCACAGTCTCTACCTTGCGATGTGGATGACACAAGATGATTTGTGTAGGGTATCTGGCACCCAGCAAATATTCTAAATATTCTAGATATGTTAGCTTTTTGGAAAGGGGGTTGGTAGGAGATGGATTCTGGGAGCTTCGCTGAAGCTGACAGTATTTCCTGATGGAAACTCTTAAGGCCAAAAGAGAATTCAGATTTAATCTCTCAAGAAGAAGGAGAGAGAGAAAGAGAGAGAGGCAGAGAGAGGAGCTCTGGTTTGTGTATGAGCCTACATTCCCCGTCAAGTGACGCCTCCAGACGCTTTGCAAGTTCCTTGCGCAACATCTGTTAATCCCGGGATGTCAAGGCCCGAGCTCACCGAGCCTGGGAAATCGCTGCTGTGTTTTACTGACTTCCCCACAGTTGGCAGTTTCCCTCGGAATCGCCGTGTTAATCAGAAACACGCCGTCCGTATTGTCAACACTTTGCTTAACCACTTCTATAAATTCAGCATTACTGTTGGAACGGTCCCGAGTTGATGGATGAAATCGGTGGTGGCCCCAGACAGCCCAACCCCATAAAACAAAGTCAGGGCATGAGGCTCTAAAGAGGGAGACACTTGACATTCACTGGGACACGTGACATGGCAATGACTCACCTCTGGGCTTGAAAGCATGGCAGGTCCTACAAGGAAACAGGCCAAGGAGCAAGGAAGGTCTTCAGGTAGTATCCTGACAGGGAGATTATTGGAGGAGTCTCTGCCCCATGAATTCGGGTGATGCCTGGAATGAAGCCGGGGGACAAGAGAAAGTGGAGGAAGCTTGGGGAGAAGGGAGTCCATGAGATGGCATAACTGGTCCACCCTGGTCCAGTCACGCCCGTTCTTTTGAAGCACGTGCTTTGATTGGCTGGTGGCCTCCAGTGATGCAGGTAGATGGGATGCATCCTTCCTTGGAGCATGGCCTTCCACACATTCCTAAGTAGGAGGTACAGAGGTGTCTCCATCTGTCCTTCAGTCTGTCTGTTATCTGCCTGGTGTCATGTGCTGACCACAGGCCTGGGATCTGACAGACCCAGTCTGAGCTTTGTCCCACCCTTGGCCTGGGACACGCACAAATGGGAATGTTTTCATTCACTCCTTGAGTGCCTACTGTGTGTCAGGCCAGGTGCCAGGGAAACCACAGTGAACAAGATGACGACGGTTCAGCTCTTCATGGCCTTGGAGTGGGTGAGGCAGACAGACACTGGCCAAGTAATTAATGCAGAATGCTAGAACAATCTACAAGGAGGGCCCCAGACTTAGTTTGGGGGATTGAGGAAGGCTCTCCCAAGGAGAGGATATTTAAGTGACACACAGAGGATGAGACAGGGGTGGGTTAAGAGCAAACAGGAGGGTTCCACGCAGAAGGAATGGCCCTGAGTCTGGTAGGACCGTGGGACTTCCAGGGTCTGGATGAAGTTTGGAAGGTTGGAGCCCAGTGAATGAGGGAGAAGTTGGTGTGGGGAGAAGTTGTAGGGACAGGCCGGGGCTGGACCTCACAAACTCCTAAGGCTTTTGATTCCAGTGGGGAAACTGAGGCCCACAGCGGGCCAGTGATATGGGCAGCATCCAGAGGCCTTAGCTCATGCCTTGCAAAGCTAACCAAGATGGTGGCCTGCATCCATTGCCCACTCCTCTCCCTTCGTCCCTGCTCCACAGGGGAAAGGCTGGCTGGACAAGGCATATTCCTCAAGGCTGAGGCAACAGAGACATCAACCAACTCTTGTCTTCAAGCAGCCTCCTCTCCCCAGACTTTCAGACCCTTGGAGAGGGGCCAGGCTTCTGACTCCCAAGAAGAGGCTGCCCAGAGGTGCTGGCCCTTCTCCTCCCACACTCCCCCGTCCCAGCTCCCCAGGCCAGCAGCTCTCCCTTCCACATCCTGCCCACCTCGTCCAACATTTTCCAAGAGCCTGTTTTTCCAGAAACACGAGTTGAGCAAAACAGTCTTCCTCCCTGAACTTGAGTCTGAAATAATAACCCCAAGAAACACACACTTTCTTGGAAAACCCTTCAGAGCCTCCCGCTGCCTTTGGACACGTCAAAGCTGGGTTTGTTAAAATAATAATCTTTAGGAACTCAAGCCTCTCAGCCGCCAAATGCCTTGCATAAGAGTATCACGCACCTCCATCCCTGACCCAGAAAACTGGGCCATGAGCTGATGTCGCCCGGCATCCAGAGTGAAATCACTCGCTCTCTCTTTTTCTGTCTTTCTTTTTTATTTTCTCTCTCTCTCTCTCTCTCCCTCTGTCTCTCTCTCTCTCTCTCTTTTTCATGTACAGATGGCTTCCTGAATCTTGCGAGGTCTTAAGCATCTGAGTGATGTGCTCACGGAGACAGGATGTTTTGAACAGGGTTGTACTTGGGTTAGGGGCTGGGGAGGGGGGTGTGGAGACTGAGCAGGCCAGAGGCTCTGGAAATTGTGAAGCCTTTGGATTTGGTTTCCACTGAGAAGCATCCAGCAGGACAACAAGGGGGCATCCAGTCCAGCTGACTAGCTGTGACAAGTGTCTCCCTCAATGCCTGCATGGCAGGCTCGTGAGGTCGCCATCTGCCTGAGCAAAGTGGCCGCCTTCAGTGTCTTCACCAGCCATTTGCAGGAAGAAATCCACATTTCCTAGTTTAGCTGGTGGTGTGTAGACTCTTGGGCTCTGGAGTTGGGTGGTCCTGGGCAGGATCTCTGGCTCTGGTGCTTACCAGCTGTGTGACTTGGGCAAGGGACCTTGCCTCTCTGAGCCCCAGTTTGCTCCCCTGTAAAATGGCAGAGTTAAGAGGATCTCACTCGGGTTGTAGTTAACATTCGGGAAGGTGCTTAGGACAGAACCTGCATGCCGTGCAGTGAGAGCCCACTGCATGACAGGATGCTGAGGAAGCCGTCTGCCACCCTGCCCTGGGTGGCACCCAGGATTTCCTCCAAGTGGCCTTGGGAGGAGGAAGCCTCTGAAGGGGGTTGGTGGAGAGGGCGGGGAGGTACACAGGCAGGCTCAGCTGGCCTCTCACATCTGACCTTCGCAGTGGCTGGGTTTCCACCATTGAAAGCTCATTTTTTTCTGCCTCTAAGAGTTCCCTGCAAAATATCAGTCCCCTCTAGAGGGATGGAATATTTATGGAGCATCAGTTAGTTATTCTAGAGACTTGACAGCCCAGATAACAACCCAAGGAAGCACCTACTAGTCATGTCCCCATTTTAGAGATAAGGAAACTGAGTCCCAGAGAGTTTATATCAACTGATGAAGCCACACAACTAGCGAAAACTGGAGAGCCTGGAAATAAAGCAGGTAATCTGATTCCAGAGGCCCTGGGCTAACCACTTACCTTCACTGCCCCCCAGTGTGTCCTGTGTCCAACTTTTATTCCCATTGCCTGTGTTGGGGAGGGGCCTGCTTATTACCTGGCACAAGCTCTGAACTCAGTTCTGGGTTCTCATCTCAGCTGTGACCATTCCTTGCCGTGTGGCTTTAAGCAAGTTGCTTTCCCTCTCTGAGCCTCCGCTCCCCCATCTTGAAAATGAACATAAAAATAATACCTATGTTTAAGTGCGTAAAGGGACACAATGAAATGACCCACATAAAGCACCAGACGCTTGGAAGATACTTTACAAAGTAATCTAAATGGTGATTCTCTTCTTTTTACAGAGTGAATGGATACACTTATGGCCCAACCACTTAGGGAGTATTTTTGTCCAATCCAGTGGAGTCTCCTCTCCTCTTTTTTTTTTCTCAACCTTTGCTCAGAAGCTAAATCAAAGCTGAGTGCTGGTCCCTGACAGGCGCTGCCTTCAGCCAGCCGCCAGTGGCCGTCCAGCATGCTTTATGGGCCCTCTGCCTCTGCAATTAGCGCCTCGGCCTCAGAGGGATGTGCTGGCCTGAAGGCCAGGCAGCATCCTCTTCTCTCAGGGGCACCAACTCCTAGAACCCAGGCAGCTGCCCCATATCCTCCTTGAAGCCGGGGGAGATCTGAGGTACTTCTCTGGACAGTGAGGCACCCCATTTTCACCTTTGGAAAAGAGCACTGGGCTGGGTGTCCCATGCGGGGGCATCAAATCAAGTCCCTGGTTTTCAGCCTGAATTTGTGTTATTGTTGTTGTCTTGTTATGGTTTTAACAGAAGGATGCTTTTTAATTTAAATTAAATCATATCTTCCAGAGATGCTATATAGATGTAGTCGGTGCCGCCCTGCCCAGATCTGCTTGTCACTCACTGTCCCTAAGCCCACTGGCCATTTAGGTGGCTATTGCCTTTGCCCAAGGGCTCTCTCAGGGCCACAAGACACACCGGGCCTGGGCAGTGGGTCAGGCCAGGGATATTGAGGCGCTCACTTCCCTGGGAGCACTCCTCAACCAATAACTGACAGGAGCTGGAGGATAAATACCCCAGCTGCCTCACCCCAGGGTGGGCCGAGTGTGCGGTATGTCCTACAGAGTCCCTAAGAGGTCCCCAGCAGGACCAAGTTCCAGTTGCCCACAGCAGACATCTGCTGATTAGCATATCTGTTATTGGTTTCTTCCCGTCCCTGTCCCCCTGCCCACCACCCTATGAGGGCTTCCTGAGTTCACCTCCCAAAGAAGCCACCAGCACTGGAGTCCTTATCTCAAGCTCTGTGCTGGAGGAGCCTGAACTAAGACAGATGCATAAAAGTGATCATAACGACTCACATTTATTTTGCAGTTTCTATGTGCCAGGAGGCACTGTGCTAAGTGATTGCCGTGGGTTGAGTCATTTAATGATTACAGCAGTCCTAGAGGAAGGGATAGTTATCATGCTCCTTTTACAGATGGGAGACACAGGCCCAGAGAGGCCAAGTAACTTGACCAAGTTCACACAGCCAGGATATGTTAGAGCTTCTCTGTTGGAGACAAGAGTGGGTGCCTGGATTCCACCTGCTGACCCCTTCCCACTTCCTCTACCTTTTGAGTTACCCCAGGTTCCTCCAGCACTCACCTCTGGCCCCGTCTGAAGTGAGAGGGGGAGGGTTAAATGAGACACAGCTAGTGACATGCCTGGTGTGCTCTGTGCCACAGGCTGGTAGCCCTGTGTTCTATCTTGGGACACATTTCCTGGTTACCCTTATCCTATCTGTATGGGAGGCAGGGGAGGCAGCCTAGGGTCAAGATGGAGCCAGGCTGCTTGGGTATGAAGCTTTATTCAGCCACTGATGAGCCACATGACCTTGGGCAAGTCTTAGAGTTTGGTTCCCCTGTTTGCAAAATAGAGATATTTGTCATAGGAGACCAATCATATCTATTCATAGAGTTGGTGAGGGCATTCAAGGAAGTGACCTTTGCAAGGCACTCAGAACAGCACTCCAAACTATTAACAGTCTAGGTCACAGCCTGTATAGCGATTAATCTTGCTGAGTCCCACCCTGAGTAATGTGATGAAACAGAACTAATGCAAAGGACATGCCTGGCATATGGTAGCTACTCAGTAAATCATGTGTTTTAATATTGATATTAATTCATGAATATTAGCTAGTGAATATTAATTAGTGTTAGTATTTAATATTTAGTATTCCTGATCTTAACTGTAATAGAAATGGCTACCAGGTTCTGATCACTTTCTGTGGAGCTGGGCACACCATGAAGTTCACGTACACATCATTTCACTTTATTGTAGCAGCTGGGGGTGCCAGGTAAAATACAGAATGCCCCATTAAGTTTGAATTTCAGAGAAACAAAGAATATATTTTTAGTATAAGTATATCCCCAATATTGCATGAGATATACTTGCACTAAAAACATTATTCATCATGTCTCTGAAATCCAAATCTGTGTTTTTATTTGCTACATCTAGCAACCATAACAACAATCCAGAAACAGATGCAAAAAGCTGAAGTGACTTGTCCGGGGCTGGAAGAGGCAGACCCTAGTGGGGTCTCTCGGGTCCAGGACCCTTAGGCTCATCCACTACCCTGAGGGTAGCTAGCAGAGGGGTGTTTTCTCAGAGGAAGTTGCTCTTTTGATTAACTGAACTATCCTCCGTATGTCATGATGGGGATACAGTCTGCTAAAGTTTTGAGGGGTCTGCTCTCACTTTCTCACTTCGCCTGAAGACCCCAGGGACTCTTTAGCACCCCCTGCTGTCTGAGTACTTTGGCTGCCAGGCAGGCTACCTGGGCTGAGCCCCCGTGTCCCTGCTGTGGAGGGAGCAGGACCAAATTCAAGGCTGGCTGGTGTCAGGCAACCCTGCAGGAAACCAACAGACGCAAGTGGAAAAGGGGAAAAAAATCCACCAATTACTTAATGCTTTCCTGGTGTCCAAATATTTCGCCTTGAGTGAACTGAGCCTGGAGACTTGGCTGGGAGAGCAAGATGGAGCAGGGCCCGGGAGATGTTTTCTATGCACATCCAGAGGGATGGAATTGCGCTTTGAGATCCCACAAGGTGGATCGGACGTCCCTCATCTGAAAACATCTTGAGGTCAGAGCCAAGGTCAAGGAGAGGAATGGGGCCTACCTAGAGATGCAGGGCTCCCCCTGAGCTGCCCTCCCCAGCCCCAGCCTCTACTTCCTGCTGCTGTCATTCCAGCCTATTTCCCTCCTGTCCTCCTGCCCCTGGGTCCAGCTCCCCTGCTTTTGTCTAGAATGCGTCCCCTCACCCACACAGGCTTCCCTCCTCTGTGAAGGTGTCCCCGAACACCCCCAGAGAACCAGACACTCAGAACAGGGCATCTGAATGCAGCTCCCACTTTACAGATATAGACACTGGACCCAGAGAGGAGGAGGGGGTTTCTCTGAGGTCCTGGAGGGACCTGAAAGCCGGGTCTCTGGACTCCAACACCGGGTCCCTCTTCATTGCCAAATGTGGTCTATTTCAGCGGTCCCCAACCTTTTTGGCTCCAAGGACCAGTTTCGTGGAAGACAATTTTTCCATGGATGGATGCTAGGGACAGGGCCGGGGTATGGCTCAGGCAGTAATACAAGCGATGGGGAGCAATGGGGGGGGCGGCAGATGAAGCTTCGCTCGCTGGCCCGCCACTCACCTCCTGCTGTGTGGCCCAGGTCCTAACAGGCCACGGACCGGTACTGGGGACCTCTGGTGTATTTGACAGTTAAAGGGCACCGAAGGTGGGCCCTGCTTCTCACCTGCTGGGGGAACCTTAGGGAAGTTGCATAATTTCTCTGAGGCTCATTCCAATGATGGTGCTATAAAAAGTACACTGGCTGGAAAGAAATGAGACCCATACTTTCGTGCCAAAACTCTTTCTTTCTCTTTCCTTCTTTCCTTTTTTCCTTTTTCCCTCCCTCCCTCCCTCCCTTCCTCCCTTCCTCCCTCCCTCCCTCCCTTTCTTCCTTCTCTCTTTCCTTCCTTCCTTCCTCCCTCCGTTCCTCCTCTCTTTCCTTCTTTCCTTCCTTCCTTCCTTTCTTTCTCTCTCTCTCTTTCTTTCTTTCTTTCCTTTCTCTCCCGCTTTCCTCATTTACTCAATAAACATCTCTGGACATGTCTCTATGATATTGCTATCCTAGGACCTAAGGACATGGAATGAATGAGACTCACACCAAGTCTCCAGGCCCCCTCAGTCCAGGGGGAGAGGCAGACAAGCAAACAGACACAGACAACCTCGAGGCAGACCGGCGAGGGCTCTTCGTTGGGGGCCCGGTGGGCTGTGGGATTACAAAGCAGGAACACCCCTTCTCCCCCGGCCCCTGGACGGGTCAGGGGAGCCTCTCCCAGAATGTCATCTTGGATTGAGACTTAAGAGATGACTAGGGATTATCTGGGTAAAAAGTGAGGGGAGGGGAATTTTAGGAATAAGGAACAGCCTGTGCAAAGCACAGTGGGCTGGTTCTGGGATGTGTGCAGAGTCCAGGATGGGCTTGGTAATGAGGAAGCAGGTGAGGCAGGGATAAACAGGACAGTGGGGCCACCAACCCTCTTGGGCTCTGTCCAGAGGGCCCTGGGGCCCCAGCTTTCTCACCAGCTTCTCTGTGTGGCTTCACTGAGTCTGGAATCTTCGAAACTGGTTTGGATTAGATCGGAGTTGCCAGCCTGCCGTTCTCTAGTCTGAGGGCCCTGAGCCAGATCAGCTCTAAGAGCCCTTCTTGCTTCAAGGTTAAGGCCCTGGTGGAGAAAGGGGCTCAGGGACACCCCACAGCACCACCACACACACGAGCTGAAGCGCTGAGCCTGCTTCATAAACCACAAAGCTGAGCGGAAAGACCATTGTATAGGCGTTGGTCATGAGGAAGAATCTCCCACCTCCTTCCATGCCATTGGGGCCTATGACTTGATAAGCTGGGAAAAAGGACCACATCTGATTTCCCCACTGGTTCTGGGCAGAGTCCTGGACGTCTCTCCCCTGCTGACTCACCATCCTCTAGAACTACCAGTAACAGCCACCCGTTCCCGGGCACTCACACTGCCCTTGTGATGTTCCCAGCAACAGCCTTGCAAGTACTGCTAAGCTCCACCTCTCAGGGGGGGAAATGGAGGCTCAGAGAAGTGAAGCCACCTGCTTGGAGTCGCACAGCAAACAAAGAGTTCAGAAGGGATTAGAAGCCAAGCCTGTCTTATTCCAGAGGCACCAACATTCCCCTGAGCCACAGTGGTTCTTGGACAAGGAAATTGGAAGATGCACTCCACCCAGGAAACGGAAGTTTAAAGCCATCTAAATAAGTCCCCTGATGAAACAGACAAGAAATATCTCCTTCCCGAGGAGAAAGGACTCTCAGCTCCCTATGGATCCCTGGATGTACAGTAAGCATCCTTGGGTCTCCAGAGGCAGGATGCCAGCTGCCATCTGGTGTCCCAGCAGAATGCCAGAGATGACCCTAGCTGCAGGGGAAGGATCCTGGTGGGGTGATGTGTACATGATAGAAAGTCCAAAAGATACTGCACGCACACACACACACAATTGCAGTGCACCTCAGAGTTTATAAAGGCACTGCCTCACTGCATTCACATGTCCACCCAGAGGCCGTGTGTGATGCAGGTATCTGCATTGTCCCCATTTCCCAGAGGAAGAAACTGAGGCTTAGCAAGGTTAAGGATTCCGGTGGTAGAACTGGCAACAGGTCCCAGGACTCTACACTGTGTTTGCCCTCCTACGGCCCCAGCACATCATGAGTCTTCAGAGAGTGGGCGTGTCGTCCTCACTGCAGGATCCCCCATGACCAGCACCTCACTTGAATCCAAAGAAATTATTCAGGTGAACTGCACGTGGGTGGGGACCAGGTCTGTCTTGTTCACCCCGTAATCCCAGAGTCTGGCATAGCACCTCATGCAGAAGAGACTCACAGTGAATACTTGGGAGCTTGAACTGAATTGCAGGTTTATTGAGATAGTGAATGAATAAGTTAATTAAAATATATAATAAATAGACACAAGGTTAGGTGAATAGTTTCACTAATTAAGGGCACTAGGATGTTTGAATGAAATTAAAAAATAGATGGATGGTAATGGAGGAATGCAGAATGGGTGGATGCCTAGATTTATTAGTAAGTATAAAGGTGTAGGATGGATGAATTAATTAATGTAGATATAAATAGATAAGCAAATCATCAGTAGACAATGCATTAACAGCTGACGGGGTGGAAAGATGGAGAAATGAAGGGGGTGGTGGTTCATCAGATTGGCCCACCTTTCTGGCTGCCCGGGGAGAGCAGAGCCGCCTTGGTCCTCAGCCATGCAGCACCCGCCTCCCACCTCCATCAGAATCCTGCAGTCAGACTATTTTTGTCCCCGCTGTGAAGGGGAGCTATCTTTTTTGGACACAGCTTGTTAGAGGAGAAAGCACGCAGAGCCCTTTCCTCCCACGGGTGCCTCTTCAGCTGTACAATCCCCCCTCTGTCAGGCATCCAGGAATAAAACTGAGCAGAAAGCCACAGAAAGTACAAGAAACCCAACACAGAAAGACAGAAAAGGGAACTGGGCAAGCTTTCCTGCCTTCCCTAGGGAGACAGAGATCCACAGGAGAAGGGTTTCTTGGGCTGAGCCTGAAATTGCTGACATCCAGTCACTCATCCCACTGTTACTTAGTGAACTCCGTGTGCCAGGCCTTGGGGACACAGTGGGGATTTGCACAGACACAGCCACTGTCCTCATGGAACTTGCTGTCTAGCCGGGGGGAAAGACAAAAATCCTTGAACAAAAATATAGTGTGACATCAGAGTAAAGGGATTGAGAGTGTGTTAATTATCTGTTGCTGCATAATAAATTACCCAAAGCTTAGTGGCACTGTTTCTGTGCCACTGCGTGTCTTTGGCTCAGGGTCTCCTGTGAAGTTACAGAGTCAAGAAGCCGGCCAGGGCTGCTGTCCCATTTGAAGGCTCCACTGGGGCTGAAGGGTTCACTTCCAAGGTGGTGCACAAACATGCCTGGCAAGTTCATGCTGGTTCTGGGCAGGAGGCCTCAGTTCCCCTCCACGTGTACATCTCCAGGAGGCTGCTTGAGCATCCTGAGAGCATGGTGGCTGGTCCCACTCTTAAGAATGATCCAAGAGAAAGCAGAGGGAAGCTCCAAAGCCTCTTAGGACCTCGTCTCAGGAGCGGCACACCGTCCCTTTTGCCATATTCTATTCCTTAGGAGCAAGTGGCAGAGTCTAGCCCACACTCAAGGCGGGAGGGGAATGGAGCTTTCCCTTTGAAAGAAAGGTGTGTCAGAGGAGATGAGGTTGAAGAGAGGCAGGAGCAGGACTCTGTAGATCAAGGTGCACAGCGTGGATTCTGAACAGCTGGAGATTTTATTGAGTGCTTGCATGTGCCACTCTAACCACTCAAGAACCTCATGTGGGAGGGTCTCTTATTATTTCCAGGGAAGACGAAGTGAGAATACTGAGGAACAGAGAAGTTAAGGAAGATCACACACCCACCTGTGAATCCAGAGCCAGGGATTTGAACTCAGGCAGGTGGCCCGAAAAGCAACAATCCTAAAATCCTATGGAGGGAATGTTGCCTTACCATATAGAGAAATTGGGGTGAAAAATGCCTCTGAAGAGAAAAAGGCAAAGAAAAAGGGAGACCAGTAGAGGCAGAGGGAGATACAAAACGTAAGAGAGGATGAGAGACCCAGAGATATAATAACGGAGAAAGACAGAAGGGGAGATAGAAGAGGATTAGGAATGGGGAATCTTTAGGCAGACAGGCACAAGGAAGTGGCAGGAAAAATAAAGCAAGAGACACAGACATGGAGACAGTGGGAGGCGGAGGAGTGGAGGGGGGGCCCCTGCATGCCTGGGGTGTGCATGTGTGCGGTGTGTGTGCGCTGGCGGTGCCAGGGCCCTGGCAGCTCCGCGGTTCATCTCCCGTCTTGCAGGAGAGCTGGGGGAGGGAGAGGAAGCTGACAGGAGACAGTGCAATTCCAGTAATTCCAGATGAAATAGCAGCCAGAAAGCTTGCCTGCCAGGAAATTGGGGTGGAGTGGCCAGGGAGAGGGAGGGAATGGCTGAAGAAAGTTTAGCAAAATAGCTTTCTGATTCCCTCCTCCATCCATATCCCCAAGTTATCCTAGTCGTGGGGGTGAGGAGGGTTTTTCTGAGCTTGGGGCTGGAGGAAGGACATCTGGATGGGCAGTGGTCCCCAGTGAGTGGGAGGACACCTGTCTTCACCAGCCCACGTGAGGCTGGAGTCTCCGAGGAGCCCTGGAAGGGGACCAGAGGGTGACAGAGAGTGGCTTCAAACCATAGCCCACCTCGCACGAAGGAGAGTGGGGTGTTGAGGGAGAAAGGAATGGATCTGACCTTCCCCAGGCACCTACTATGTGCATGATGGGTCCATTTCCCTTTGGCTAAAGAAGTGCCTACCCGAGTTCCCTCCACACACCATCTATACCTTGTCTCATTCACACCCCTCCCCACAATCCCCTCATAGCATCAGGTGTTCAGTAAGGTCCTCATTTTCAGGCAAAGAAAGTGGAGTTCAGAGAGAGCCAGTCACCAGCCCACTGTCGCCCAGCTGGAAAGTGGCGGTGAGTGTCCAAGCAGCCTTAAGCCATCAAGCAAAGCTACCCTGCATGTCTTAGTTGAGCCCCTTAAATTCCAGGGATGGAGAGAGCAACACTATCCCTCCTCAATATCAAACCTACAGAAACGTTGGAAGAACAGTGCATGTTTACCTTCACTTTATTTTGCCTTGTCCGCTTTCTCTTTCTTCCTTCTCTCCCTCCACAACCCTCCCCTGCATTTAAAAGTAAACTGCAGACCTCAGGGTACTTATTCCTAAATACTTCAACAGGCATTGCCTAAGAATAAGGAACATCTCTTGTAACCACAGCATAGTCATCACACCCAAGAACTTTTACACTGATACAATCATAACATTATCTAATGTGTAGTCCATTGCCAAGTGCACCCAATTGTCCCAAACACCTCCTTTAAGTGATTATTTTTTTAAAATCCAGCATCACGCATGGCATTTGGTTTTCATGCCTCTTTTGTCTCCTTTTCTCTAGAACAGAGTTTTACTTTTTTTTCTTTTCTTTCTTTTTCTTTTCTTTTTTTTTGGTTTTTTTTGTTTGTTTGTTTGATGACATGGACGTTTTTGAAGGCTTCAGACCAATTGTATTGTAGAATGGCTCACAGTCTAGCTGTGTTTAGCTGCTTCCTCGTGGTCAGATTCAGGGCAGACCTTTCGGGCAGTCATGTCACAAATGTATGTATGTGCTTCCCGCTTCATCTCTTCTGGGAAAACACGACGCCACTCGGCCCTGTTACTGGGGATGCTAAGTTGGTTAGTTGGTTAAGGTGAGGTCCACTTGGTCTACCGTTTTCCTTGTATAAATAATACGAAATCTGTGAGGTGACACTTGGGGACTATGTCAACATCCCATAAATTGGTAAATTTTTACCCAGTAGTTTTTTGTTTTTTGTGGGGTTTTTTGGTATCCATTAATAATCCTTGCCAGAACCAAATATTGCAGTGGTGGTTGCAACATGGAGATTTTCTTTAAAGTTTATCATTCTTTTTTTTACACTTGTTCGTTAATAACTTTTGGTAAAGAGTTTCCCACTGCCTCCCCCGCTTTTTTTATGTCATATGTTATCCATTAGCATTTTTTAGTGCTCAAATGGCCTCAGAAATGGCCAGTGGGAGCTCCTCCAAGCTGGCCCTTGGGTCTGTTTGCACATGTCTCCCTCATTCTTGGAGAACTTTCTAACTTTCTGATAGAAAAGAATATTTCAGGCTCATCTTGCATTTTCTTCACACCAACCCAGAATCAGCTGTCTCTCCAAGACCACCCAGCTCCTTCCAGCAGAGAATGATATTTAGAAACAAAGATATGAGTCCAAGGTGTGCTCATTCCTGCTAGGGTGTCACTGTTTCTAGGATGTGTCAGAGGAGAGAAGATACACATAAACTCATTGCAGTGCCACCAATCAAATCCAGCATCACAAGGTTCATCCTCACATTTCCCCGATTCCTTCTCAGCATCTCTCTGATTCCACCGTAAGAACCCCATTTCCCCAAATATCAAATGCATACGCTCATCTGTTCTGTCCTATAAGCCACATGAAATAGTTTCAGAATCACACCAGTCCAACTATGAGTGACAACCTATTCATTAAAGTTTAAGATTTCTTTGCAGTTCTTCTTGCTTTTAGTGTATATTCAATTAAGAGGGTGCGATTAAAGAACTGTGTTCAAAGGTTACTTGAACTAATTCCCTGTCTGAGTGATTCTCTTTTTGTAGTCTGTGGCTGCTTAAGAACTATGCAAAATGTAGTAGCTTAAAACAATATTAATTATTTCACAGTTTCTGTGGGTGCAGGTTTGACTTACCTGGGCTTTGCTTCAGGGTCTCTCCCGGGCTTCCATCAAGGTGTCAGCCAGAGCTGGGTCCTTATGGAAGGCTTGACCAGAGTGCAGGGTCCGCTTCCACCCTCACTCCTGTGGTTGTTGGTGAGATTCAACTCCTTGAGGGCATGGGGCTGAAAGTCCCAGTTCCTCACTGGCAGTTGGCCGATTGCCACCCCATTCTTTGCCAGGCGGTCTTCTCAACCAAGATAAGCACATGAAGAGAGCCAGAAATGGAGGGTTCTAACAAGACAGAAGTCATAGTTTTTTATGACTTAGTTTCTGAAATGACTTCCCAACACCTTTGCCGTATTCCATCCACTAGAAGCGAGTCCCTAGATCCGGCCCATATTCACAGGAGAAAGGATTACACTATAGCATGAGCTCTAGGAACTAGGGGCCCCTGGGAACCAGTTTAGAAGTTTACCTTCCAGACTTAGCAGTTTGATATACAGTTAGATTCCTCCGTTTCTGTTTGTGTTCAATTTTAGGGTTTGATGTCGTTTTCAACCTTCTTGATTTTTTTTCTTTGAATCTATAAAACCATTCCCGTGGTTCAAGAGTATAAATTATATAAAAAGAAGTCCCAAGGGACATTCACTCCTATCTCCATTCTGTCACCCTTTTCCCATCCACCTCCTGTACTAATCATTTTCATTCACTTCTAACCAGAAGTGCAAACTATCAGTTTTTTTTTTTTATAAATTTCTATTCCATAAATGTTGTGACTTCCAATGACAAGTAATTATTTAGCTCCTGAGTCTGTGTCTCAGTGGGGCTTCCTGCTGAGCACGGCTGGGCGCCCTAATGTGTCTCATCCTCTAGGAAGCTAGCTCGGGCTGGTTCTCAGGGCAGCAGGCAGGGTTCCATGAGAGAAACAGGAAGTGTGCGAGACCTCTCGAGTCCTAGGCTTGGAATTGACATGGCGTTGCTTCTGCTGTGTTCTGTCGGTCCAAGTAAGTCACGTGGCTGGTTGAGAGTCAAAGGATGGGGAAACAGACTCACTTCTAGATAAGAGGAGTTACAGAGTCACATTACCATGGGTGCGTGGAGAATTGGAATGTTTGGAAACGTAGGGTCTTTGACAAAAGTAATTTAGCACATGGGATCACCTTACTGAGGCCCTGGTGAGGAATTTGGGTATTATTCCAAGTCAGGATTCTGCAAACATTTTCCGTAAAGGGCCAGATAATAAATAGTTCAGGTTTGACGGATCATATGGTCTCTCTTGCAACTGCTCAGCTCTGCCTTTGTAGTGCAAAAGCAGGTGGATAAAAATCTCAGACAAATGACCGTGGCTGTGTTCCAATAAAAGTTTATTTACAAAAACAGGCGGCGGGCTGGATTTGGTCCACGGGCTGTAGTTTGCTAGCCCTGGTTCTAAATGTATGAAGAAGCTATTAAAAGGTTTTAGGCCAAGGAGAGCTGAGAGAAAATCTGAAAATGCCCTCAGGCTGGAGAATGGATTGGGGATGGGGGGAAGCCTGGAGACCTCTCAGGAGGCTGCCGTAGTGTCTGGGAGAGAAAGAACATGACGGTGGCCCTGATCCGAGGGTGGCAACAGGGGTGGGGAAAACTAGATACATTGGAAACTCGCGTAGAAGTGGAATCCGCCAATCCTGCCCAAGGCGGGGTTGAATGTGAGCAGTGAGGCACAGGAGCAAAGAGATACATCCAGGTGCTCGGTGTGGGCTATGCTGTTTGCAGAGATGGGCATGGGTGGAGGACCAGAGAAGTGAAATTGAGGAAAGTCTCTCTGCTTTCAAGGAGCTCATGCCCTCAGACGGGGGGATAAGAGGTCCTCCGAGTCAGAGAAAGAGAACAACATATACCAGAGATTCAGAGCAGGGGAAACTGAGGCCCACAGTGGCCAGACAGCAATTGGCAGTGAACCCCGGACTCAGTCCTCAAAGCTCATTCCCCTAGAACGCATCGTCCCTCCTCGGTTGCTATCTGTCACCCGACTCCTTAAAAGAGAAAGAAAAGGATATTGAGTAACACAACATAGTAAATCAACTATACTCTAATACAATTTTTTTTAGAAAAAGAAAAAAAAGGAGAGGAACCTCTTCAGCAGATTTGTAAGCAAGTGCGATGACTTGGGGATAATTCTCCTCCACCAGGGCCGATAGGTCTCTGGCTCAGCCCCGAATAGGGTCTTCAGTTTCTGGAAGCTTAAAAGAAAAAGGATTTTGAGCTCTGAGGGTTTCACATCACAAGGAAATAAAGCCCCTAGTAGAATTAGAGGATCAGATAAGTCGAGACAAAAATGGAATTACATAGAGGAAAAATATCTATCTGGATTATTGCTCCACCCTACTGCTCACAATGAGAAATAGGGGGTTGTGCTGGGGAGCTTTATTCTGATGAATAGCATCTCCCCACATGTTTGGGTTCCATGAGGCTCTTGAAAATAGAGGGATGATGTGGGCTGGTGAAGAGGAACTCCAAAACACAGTTTTCCCCTTCCCAGACTCCAGAAGGGATGCTTGCTGGATAACCACGTGGAAACCCCAGCTTCCTGCAGGAGGGACTCTGAGGGTGCAGAGCCTGGCTTATAAACACTCCAATGAAAGAGACAGGTTTGTTCCTCGTTTGTCAGCTTATTTACTGCCTCCTCCAGGTGTGGATAAAGCATCTTGGCTTTTCCTGCCGGTCCACGTCCAAGTGCCAGAGCCCTTAGCTGATGGCAGAAAGGAGGCATGGAAACATGTATACTCAGAGGTTACCCAGACTGGGTTGAATCCTACCTCTGTGTGACCTGGGGCAAGTCTGTGCCTCTCGAAGTGTTGGTTTCCCCCTCTGGACAAAGGGGATGAAGATGGTGTGCACTTGTAGGGTTGCTAGAGAATTAAATACAATGATGTGTGTAAAATAATGACACACAGTGGGTGCCAGGTAAACAATGCTTGAATCATCCTTTTCCTGAGGTCTAATCATTGGGATAAAAGGAAGTTGAAAGAATTGGAAAACAACACTTTCAAAGAGCCTATGGTGTACGAGGCATTTCAACAAAACTTATTTCATAAGGTACACATGTAAATATCCTCTACGATGAGTGTTGTGTGTAATAAACACAGATAAAGACACCAAGTTCCCCTCAAAACTGCCAGTATTGGACCATAAACTCGAAACGTAACAGATAAAACCAGCCTGTCTGTGCTCTGGGGTCCAAAATCAGAACATCTCCTAGACCAGGTGTCCCTAAACCATGGGCCAGATCCATCCTGCCACCTGTTTTGTCAACAAGTCTTTATTGGAACACAGCCACCCATTTGCATATTGTCTGTGGCTTTGGGTTGCAAGGACAGAGTTGAGTAGCTGTGACCAAGAAGGTTTGGCTTGCAAAACTGAAAAATGCTTACTACCTGGCCCTCGACGGTGAGTATGCCCGAGTCCTGGTCTGGAGCAATGATAGTAACGCCCCTACGGAGGATGGAATGTCCTGGGTGCCAGGCGCCATTCAGAGTGCGGTATCTGCACTGCCGTGCTGGGTCCTCCCACCTGTCCCAGGAGACAGGTTACTCACCCACCCCCTTAGGAGTGTGGAAGCTGAGATTTAGGGAGGTGAATGGGGTAGGAACTGGGGGGAAACCACACAAGGGTAAGATTTGACCCAGGTCCAACTTGACCAGGAAAATCTCCCACTCAAACCTTTTCAGAACGAATAAACAGAATTAAGGGCTGGTCTCCTCAATGACATTAAAATGGCTAAGCTGTGACTCTTATCCCGCCACTCATTAGAATCACGCAGGGGGGGCTTTAAAAAGTAGGACCCCTCCTTTCCCACAACCCCAGTCTGACTTAATTTTAATTGGTCTGGGATGAGGGTGGATATTTTTTATAGTACCCCGGGTGATGGTAATGTGCAGCAAAGGGCAAGGTCCTCGGAGCTAAAATAAAGAAAGATGACCAGTGTCCCCCAAACCCCAGAATGACGGAGAGCCCACCCAAGCCCGGTGCCCTTTGGCTTTGGCATCACTGATCAGGTATCTTTAACACCTGAGCCCTGCAATCATGGCTGCTGGCGTGGGACTCCTGGGAGGATGCACCAGGGCTGAGTCAGACCACCCCCGTGACTGTTATAGCTCCCCCCTTCCCATGACAAATCAGTGGCCCTGAGGCACACGCATTGGTCTTCTGTGGGGTTAACTAGTTAGTATTAGGCCACCCTAAAGGAAAAAAATGGGAAAAAAAGTCACTCAGTCCAGCAGAATTCACCAATAGGGAGTCAAGAAACTCACATCTCTTTGCAAACAATGACTTCACTTTGTGGGTATATGAATACCCTCTCTGGGCCGGTCACTGGCTAAGCACTGTGCATTTTTTCCTTTATTTAATCCTCGAGGCAAGTCTAGGAGGGAGGTTCTGTTGTCAACCATTTTGATGGAGAAACTGAGGCAGTTGTGGGGGGCAGGGAGGGGGGTGAGGCCACGTGCCCCAGTCTCCCGTCTGTAACTGAGAGAGTTGGCGCTGGAACGTGGTCTCCCGCCCCCCCAGCCCCAAGAACATTCTTCCAGGAGGGGTGTCTTTGAATTGCCACACCGACATCTCCTTGGCCGGAAAAGATCTTTGTTCTGGGAATGCGTACTGAGAAATAATAGGCTGGGGCATTTCTTTTTCCCCTTGCTCGGGTCCTCAGCATCCTCGAGAGAGAACTAAGCAATCAGGGGAAGGTTATTCTGCAGCAGGGCCCCCACGCTGCCATAGGTCTAATAAAACAAAACCCCAGCCAAATTAGGGGTATATTTCATCTAATGGGAGGAAATATATGTGGCATTTCTGCCTGGCGCTTGACCTGCTGCATTTATGCACAGAGAGAGGGTTCGATACATCACAGGGCAGTTATATGCTGCTTAAGTGGCCTCTTGGGCAGGCGAGGGACGAGAAGAAAAATCTCAGGCCTGGGCCTGGGTCTTCATCTTCCTGCATTTCTACTGCCTCGGTCTTGGGCCACCGTTTCCAGGCAGTGTCACACGGTTCTGGCACACGCTTCCCAGGAAAGAGCCCCTGGGAATCCAAAGACCAGGTTATAGTCCCCGCTGTGCCACCCACCAGCTGTGGGTCCTTGGGTGAGGTGTGGCTCCTGGCTGAGCCTTGATTTCCCATCTATGAAATGGAGAGGTTGAGGATCAGTGCCTTCAAAAGTGCACTGAGCAATGATCCAGAATTTACAGGGAGAGGGCTGATTTCTAAGACCACCTTGGGGGGCAAACAGTGCCCTAGAGGTGAAGCCTGGGCCTTCCAGCTCTCCTCAACTTCAGAGCCATGCTACTGTGTCTGTATAACACAGGGGTGTCCAAACTATTCAAACTCAACCCCAATAAATGGATACATGGACATGTACAAATGTGCTTATACATATGTATAAACATATACACATGTTTATTACGTGATCATGGACTACTGTATCCACAGATTATGTACATTATAAGATGACAAAAGTGGAAATTTTAAAAGCTGAACTATATATAGTAGTTTTATTAAAACACGCCCTCCCAACCACAGGACAAAAAATCCCACCTGCCCTGATGTGCTTGTTTCTTTCCTTCAACTGTATTCTATAATTTGTGATTTAAAACTTCTGCATTCTCCGGGGCTGAGAAATCAGGCCGGAGGGACGGGAAGACCAGATACTGCACCTCTAAGACTGGGGTTCCTCCTCCGTCTCTAAATAAACAGGTTCCTGTAAAACTGGCAAACAAATACAAAGGCATTAAGAAGATACACTGGGAGCAGTTTATGGAATAAGCTGGAGACGTTAACCCAGAAGTGGATTCTGTCCAAAGCTATCTACGGGTAATTGCACTGATCCCATAAAACAAGCTTTAGCGCTTGAGGGTATGTATTTAATGAGAGAGGCAAGATATGCCAGACCCTATCAGGTGTGATCCCATCCATTGCCTCATTTAATCCTCAGCCTCCCAAGGAGATGGGTCCTGTGACTAGGGCCCATTTTTGAGATGAGGAAACTGAGGCAATCTTCCAGCCTGATAGAGTCTGACTTCAAACCCGGGCCTGTCTGATCCATGCCATTCCCATGTTGCAACATCTAGCTGATGTGAGCCAGGCCAGGTGTCCAACTGCCCCTGCTGCCCTGGGCGGGTGCATCTCAGAGCTGACGGTCCGTGAGCCTGGAAGGCAGACACGCTGAAGGATGGGCTTCTGGGCTACAGTGTTGGCTGGGGTCCAGGCTCTGTGCTGACTGCATCCGGGGGAGAGAAGAGCCCACTGATTCAGAGCCCGTCTGGATGGACAGCCGACAGGAACCGGGCCGCTCCAGACACTCCGGGAGAGCGATAAGCACGGCCTCAGGGTGCCCCCGCAGTCCTGTCCAGGTATGCCACTGTAGGGGAGGTGGCTGCGTGGAATGCCTCTGCAGGTCCCCGTAGCCTCTCCTCACTCCCCTTCTTCTGACCACGTCCAACCCGTCCTGCAGGTCTCTCCTGCAGGCAGCTGCCCAGCTCTCACCCCGGCTGTCTCGGGGGTCTCCTCAGGGCTCTCTCTGCAGCCCTGGTCACTCGGGGACCACCAATTCATCCGCCTCCCCACTGCGCTGGGAGGTCTGTGGGGCAGGGATGGCGCCCCCTTGTTCACCAAGGCCCTCGACGCACAGGGCCTAGCACTCAGTGGATACCCAATAAATATTTGTGGTTGACAGCGGGTGGCAGAGATCTCATCCTGCTGGGGTCTCTGCGATGGCACCTGCCCTTTGTACCACAGCCCCCCTCCGGGATAACAGCTGAAGTAGCGATAGTCAGAGTGATGTGTATGGAGCACCAGGATGGCCTGGCATTGTTCTAAGCACTTTACATTTAATCACGACTTTCATCTTCATCCTAAGAGGCAAGTAGTCTTATCCCCAGTTTACAGATGATGAAAGTAAAGCCCAGAGAGGTTAAGTAACTTGGCCAAGGTTGCACAGTTGGCCAAAGGCAGATCTGGGCAGGCTGGCCTTAGAGCCCCTGATGTCACCACCCACTGCAAGACCAGGGGCTCAGGACAAGCTGTTGGTGTTGAGCAGACATGAGGCTGGGGCTCAACTGCCCCGAGCAATTTTTGCATTACGTATTGGACAGTGAGATTAACCCTGTGCCCAGCCTTGATAGTCATCAGAATATCAGACCAGAGGGTAATTCATGACCACTAGCCACCGCCCCAGGCTGTGAGCTACCCCAGGGTCTTAACTGCCCAGAAGGTCCTTGGCTCAGGCCCTGAATCTGCCCACCCCGAGGGAAGCTTGACCCCATCCTCCATGGGGAGGCTACATACATAATAAAGTGGGGACTCTGGATCAAGAGCCAACTTTGCCACTAATTGGCTGTGTGACCTTGGACAAGTTACTTAACCTCCCTGGGCTTCATATTCTTTACTTGAAAACTGGGATAATAGTCGTGCTGTAGTAGGGTTTGGGGGAGGATTAAATAAGCTAATACACTTCAGTTTCTTAGAACAATTTCTGGTAGAGTGAGCCTTATGTAAGTGCTGGCAACAGCCAGGTTCTTAACTTTCTCATCTCCTACCTTTACAAGAGCAAATCACATCACATGCTCTACTCACTCCCAGGGCAAATGGAATCGCCTCCTCCCCAGGAGAGACATGCCTAGGGCTGCAAAGAACCTCTAGGAGTCTAGGAGGACAAATGTGCAGCTTGAATCCCAGCCCTGCCCCATCTTGCTGTGTGACCTAACCCAAGTAGCTTGCTGTCTCTGGGCCATAGTTGCCCCATCTCAACAAAGAAAAGGGAACTGTTGCTCTCTGAGGGTCCTGTCAGCCCTAAACTGAACCCTTGACCTCCCCATCAGCAACGTGTGGTATTTCAGGGCAGTGAGGAGATGGTCTGTGTGAGAAGGGCGCAGATTTGGCCCCTGAGTGGGGAGAAAAAGGTCCCAGGAGCTGGGATTGATAAGGCTCCCTTGTCGGCCAGATTCCTGGGGAACTTTCTGGCCTCAGCAGGCATCTCACCAGGTCCAAGGGTGAGCAGCCCAGTGGCTCCAGCCCCCTCCTGCGTGCCACGCCGTGTCCAGCTTTACGGGGCTGGATCAGCTTCCTCCTGCGCTCATTAGCTGGGCAGGCAGCTGGGGCCCAGGCAGCTCTGTTCCCACCAGGTCCTGGGGGAGGGTGCTCCCTCAGTACCCGTCCAGGCCAGGGGGGGCAATGCCGTTTCCTTAATTCTGTCCTGGCTGAGGGTGGAGGGGACAGGCGGGCATGTGAGAGGCCCTGGAGAGGACATACTGCCCCCAGGTTTTCTTCCCCTCATGCCCTGGGTCCACTCTCTTGTCACCCCCGATCCACCCCTTCATCTCTAACCCTTTCCCCTCTCAGCTCTGCATCCATGGCAGCAGGAGCCTGGGCACCGGGCCACAGAGACCCAGGTTCATTCCTGGCTCTGCCACCTGCAGGCGGGGTCGCCTGAGCAGCATTTGCGCCTCTCTGAGCCTCAGTTTCTGCATCTGTAAAATGGGCATCACAACTCTCGTCTTGCAGGTTTGCACAGAGGGTTGACAGAGATGACAGGGGAGGCCGAGCTTTTCCGGGGACGGGGCGGCGGAGGCGGGGTCAGCAGCACTGCCCCCGAGCTCCCTCTTTGCTTCCCTCCCTTCTGGCCCCTCTCTTTGTTCTTGCCTCATTGTTCCAGGTCCCTGCAGCCACTGATTTCCCTTCCTCAGGGCTGAGGGGTCAGTGGCTGCCTTTCTTGGCCTAGAAATTCCCTGTTCATCTTCTGGGTTTCACTTCAAGTCCCTCCCGAGTCCTGCCTCTTGCCCACCTCTCATCTCTTACTTCTCTCTCCCTGCACCCTCCCCCCCGAATCTCATGTTAATCTCCTAACAACCTTTCTGACATCAGCTACATCCCTCTTATCTTGGTTAAGCATTTGGGGGAACTCAGAGCTTCTTGTGACTTAGGGAGTTTTTCCTGCTGCTTAAGGATCTCTTCTTTCTCTCTCTAGCTCTCTGTCTCTCTCTCCCGCCAGCACACATACAATAATGCACATCACCCTGGGGCACTGGCCCCGTGGGCTGGTCTCTGGGCGGGAGAAGAAGTCACAGTGTGATTCCTGGGAGGGCATCGCTCCTCATCCGTCAGTTAAGTCATCTATTAATAAGATGCCTTTGCACTTCCAAGTGCGCTCGCCCTGGGGGAAAGTGAGGCGAGGGTGTAGAGGACAGGGTCCACCCTTCACAGAGCAGCTGGGGAGACGTGGGCACGTGGAGATATGACAACATCAGAGGCAGCAAAGGGAGTGGGGACCAGTCAAGGCTTCTGGGAAAGGGGAGCTCAAGCCAGGATGCCAGGAGCACGGCTCTCCTGGAGATAAGGACCGCACGGTAAGTGCCAGGAGGAAGGGACAGATGCGCAGCAGTGACTGCGAGCCAGGATGTGTGCGTGGAGGGAGGGCCGCGAGGGTGAGAGCAGATGTCCAGAAGGCGGGGGAGCACCCAGGGAAGGCAACTTGAGGCCACTCTGGGGAAGACCTGGAAAGCCAGACCAAGCTCGCCTCCCTGGGAAAAAATGTTCCCAAATGCCCCTGACCCTGAGTCATTTCGTCTCTCTCGGGACAGATTCATAAGCCTCCTCAGCCCTGTGCCAGCTCCGGTCCTGCAGAAAGTCACTGCAGTTAGGCAAGCCTCAATTGCCCCATCCGCTAAATGGGCACATGAATAACAATACTATGTATTAGCCTGGGTTCTCCAGAGAAACAGAACCAGTAGGTACTTTCCTCATAGACTTGTTCAGAGACCCAGTGGGGCTGGTGAAGGGCCTGGCATACAATAGGCGCTCAGTAACTGGTGAATGTCATGGTGGTGGTGGTTGAATTTTGCAGTGCTGGTGTGACCACTAGTCATGATTATCCGGTGAACCTGAGAAGCAGGTTGGGGGCTCCCCTCTGGCTCTGGAGGAAGTGGACGCTGCCAGGGAGGGTGAGGCAGCCGGTCCCAGGCCTGGCTGGGATCCTTTCCAATGCAGAGGAGACATTCCAGCCCATGAGACATAAAAGGCCAACTGGGGAATTCATGCCAAGCGTCCATAATCGCCTGTAATTTGGATTCAGCCTCTCGAGGCAAAAGGATTTTGTCAAAGGCTTTTCACGGTCCAGTGGCCCCATAGCCCAAGGTCACTTGGATCGAGTCCTCTCTGACACATATTTATTATCAGGTGGAAATGGCACTTGGGTTTCTCCCAAGCTGTGTGCAGACACTGCCTCGAGCCACTGCCGAGCTCCCCAGCGGGCAGCCTTGGCAGAAGCATGGCTGGGAGAAGGGCTGGCCCCGAGGGCACACCGGTGAATGGCAGTGGCCAGGGGGAGAGTGGGCGGAAGTCTGTCTCTACTGCCCACTCAGCAGCTGTGCAGTCTACCTTCAGGCCAGGATTTAAACTGAGCCTCAGTGTTCCCATCTGTAAAATGTACGTAAGAAATACCTGTAAGATGTTAACTGTGCCTGGCCCAGGGTGAGCCCCCGAAAGCTTGCAGCTGCTACGCTTACTTTTATTAACAACTTCCTCCTCATTTCTGAACCCACGGGGAAACCACAGCACAGCACGTAAGAACTTGAGTGTCCTCCCGTATGCCACTGGCTCCCTGGGTCCAGGGACAGTCTGCTTGCAGTGAGCGGCCGGGCTGACACTAGCCCTGGAGGGAAGGAGGGATGCCTGCCGAGACCACATTTTACAAAGCAAAACTAAGGATGAGGGCTATTCCCCTGATCTGTGAATTTCTTTATGTACAACATCTTACATAGGTATAAAACTGACATTGCGTTTAGTTATTCATTCCTCAAATGGCCTTTATGGAGGAGACTATGACCGTGTGGTGGCCTGGGAAAACCAGACTCCGTTCACTTCTCCTCTTGCTGCTGGATACTCTGTGCCAGCTGCAAGTTCTGCCACGGGGATCGTGTTTCAGGGACACCCTGTGCTGGGGTCCCCGACTCCAGATAAAGATGCTGAGGGGTTGTCTAGTGGTATCGGGAGGAGGTGGTTAAGAGCAAGGACTATGAAGTCTGAATGCTTGGATTCTGACCCTTACCCACAGTCCCTGGCTGTGTGGACTTAGATGTGTTACTTAACCTCTCTGGTCCAGTGTCTTCAACAGTAAAATGGAGACATTGTGGAACTGACTTTACAGGATCGTTGTGAGAATTACACTGGGTGAGGACACGTGAGTGCGTTAGCACAGGACCTGGAGAATAACAAGCTCTCGGGAAGTCTGTTTATTACTAGAGAGGGTGAGTCCTTTCTGTTTAATATTCATTCAACAGACATGAATCAAACATCCACTGAATGTTGGTGCACAACCTGGGCGTAAGGATGGATATGGAGGGCCGTTGGCACAGTTGCCTCTTTAATCGCAGATCCAAGGAAAGGCCTGGTGTGAGATGTGGCTGCAGTCCCTGTGGCCCCCGCGTGGCCCCAGGATACCCAGTCTTGTGATCCAAGGGCTCGTTGTCCTAGGACCTGCAGGGGCATTTTGGGAGGCAGTGCCCTTGGCCAATGTACTCACGTGACATCAAGGCAGAGACCCCCACCATCAAGGCCACAGAGCCAAAAGCTGGGCGGTGCATGGAGGGGGAAGCAGCAGTGGTTGAGCTGGAAAGACCTGGATGGTGACTCAACCCCAACTGCGAATCACAGCCCTCTTGTCCAGCTGAGGCTCTCTCTGGCCTCTGTTTCCACTTCTGTGACTCTCAGGGGAACTATGGGCCTCTAGGGTACAGAGAGGATTCTCCAGGCATGTCTGTGTCCTACAGGTCACCCAGGGAAGGAGGCAAAGTGGAGAGCGAGCCTGGATTGGGCATCCAAGACCATAGCTCAAGTCCCAGATTCCTTGCTGGCTGTGTGACTTTTGAGAAGCAACTTCTCTGTGTCTTCAGTTTCCCCATGGCTATGATAGAGTAATCTCACTTCCCAGAACCCGCGTGAGGTTTGGTGCAATAAGTCATATGCAAAGGCTGTTAGTTGCGTGGCCCTTCATCATAGACAGCAGAGCATGTCACCAAGGGGCAGGACCAGGCTTGGGAGTGGCGCTGGGCTGGGCTCAAAACCCAGTGCTACTCATTTCCAGCCAAAGGCACTGGGCATATCACCAGACCTCACCTCTCTGGGCCTCAGCTTCCCCATCTGTAAAGCAGGGATAATGGAAACCTTCCCTGCATCCTTGGTCTGTTGTGAGAGATAGAGGAAATACTAGACCACAAACACACAGCACAGCACCTGGAGGGGAGCAAGGGCTCTCCAAGTGGTAGGTAACATATAGTCAATGGTCAACGAGTGTTTTTTGAGCACCTACTAAGGGCCGATCACCTTTCTAGGCACTTGTGATAGAGCAGGGAAGAAAACAGCTCTCCTGGAGCTTACGATCAAATGGGAGAGATAGGCACAGATACAATGAAATAAACCATAGAATAAGTGAATGAAGGTAAGTGCTTTGGGAGAAAATAAAGCAGGTGGAGAGGATAGAGAGTGTTGAAGGGGGTTGAAATCTTGATGGGGTGGCCAGGCTTCGGTATAAATGTGGCGTTGAGTAGAGAGCCAAAAGCAGCAAGAGCATGAGGCAGGGAATTATCTGGGATAAAAGTGGTCTAGGCAGAGGTATGGTCAGTGCAAAGGCCCTGGGGTACATCCTGGGAGATGAGGAGGAGGAGAGAAGCAGAGGATGGGGTCAGGGAGATGATCAGGCAGATCCTTGTGGACATCACAAGGGCTTTTCTTGGAGTAAAACAGGACCTATCAGAGGATTTTCAACACAGCACTTGTGTGATTTGACATGTTCTGAAAAGAGTACTTTGACTGATGTGTTAAGTACAGACTAAAGGGGAAACATTGGGCCCAGGGACACTGTTAGGAGGCCGTGGTCCAGGAAAGAGGTGAAGGTGATGGTGATGGCGGTGAGGGGTGAATATTATCATTGCCTAGCTTACCAAGCTATTGCATATGTGTCTCGTGTGGGGCCTCATGGTAGGCACTGCCTCAAGTTGCCCCCTTGTTAGCCCATCCTGCCGGTAGTGGCTGCCCGCCCCGTCCCCCCCCCACCCCCAGCCAGAGTCGCATCTCCTGCCGGCCTCTACCAGACATTTGTCAGCCGCCCTTTAACTGCAGCCCAGCCGAGCACAGAGGTGTCAGCGCCTTTAATCTTCCATGGCGCCAATCTCCCCTTCCCCTTAATCATGGCAGCCGGAGTGTGCTGGCCCCAAGCCAATTTGTCTACATCTGTCTGAGACCAAGGGGCCCAGAGTGAACTCCAAATGCTCTCCGGAAACCGCAGAATCATCCCAGCTGGGAGGAGCCTCAGGGAGACCCAAGTCTGGTGTCCCCATTTCATATACACTGAGGGTTGGTGAGGCAAGCCCCCCTCACCCCTTGCACACTGGTTAGTTGCCCTGTTGGTTAGTTGCAGAGCCACCATTGGAACTCTAGTCTGGGTCCCAACTCTGTATTCTCTGGCTCCACATGGAATGGCCCCACCCTTTGCAAAATGTTTTGCCTCGCCCAGTAAAGACCTCGTCTTTCCACTGTACAGACCAATGTCCCTCCCTCTGCTGACCTGAAGACAGGTGGGTTGTTAACCGCATCTGATGGTGAGCCTGGGGTCCACAGGAGTCCACTGCTGGGTGGCCAGAACTGTCTTAGTTCAGATCTGCCATGTAGGAGGAAGGGAGCGTTGAAGAAAGCAAGGTAGGATACAGCGAATCTGAGCAGAGGCTGTCCTGGGAGGTGGCAGGGGGGCTTTGTGTGCTGCCTAGTACTTCTCATGACTTCCCTGGGCTGGCACTATCATGGCACTTGCTTCTCCAGGTGGTCAGGACTTTGCTGCCAGCACCCTCACCAACATGGTGTCAGCACACTGCTGAACTTTGCCCAGACAACAGGTGAAAACGATGGTGCAGCTCTACTGTAATATACAGCATGATGATTATAGTTAATAATACCGTATTGCATATTTGAAAGTTGCATAGATGGTAAAACTTCTCATCATGAGAATAAAAGTTTGTAACTATTGTTGTGGTGGATTTATGGTCCAACTAGACTTATTGTAGTGATCGTTTTTCAGTATATACAAATATTGAATCATTATGTTGTACACCTGAAAATAATACAATGTTATATGTCAATTATATCTCAATTTTAAAAAAAGAATTATTGGGGGACATACTAGGATCTGTCTGCCACACAGACTTTGTTGAAGAAGGTCTTTCAGAAGAGATGACAGTTAAGCTAAAACCTGAATAACTAGGAGACAACCATGCAAAGACTTGGGGAAGCAGCCAGGAACAGCAAGTGCAAAGCCCCTGAGGTAGTTATGACTTTGCAGAAAAATTTAAAAGCCCTGTGTGATTGAAGTATATTGAACAGAGGAAGGGTGGGATGACACAGTGAACAAATACAGTGCACGAAAAAACAGAAGGAAATCAAATGAGTGAGAATTAGAGCTAGGAACACAACACTTGAAATCAGGAGACCCAGCCTCAAATCCCAGGCTAGCCCCCTCACTCACAGGGTACAAAGAAACAGAAGGAAATCAAATGAGTGAGAATTAGAGCTAGGAACACAAGACTTGAAATCAGGAGACCCAGCCTCAAATCCCAGGCTAGCCCCCTCACTCGCAGGGTAATCCTGGGCCATTCCCTTTCCTCCTTGGCCCAATCTTCCCCTCTGTGGACTGAAGGGGATCGAGTCTGACGGTCCTGAGGACCCTTCTAGCTTGAGCAACCCTGGAGTCTCTGATATACTGAATGATACCTGTCGCTAATTAGTAAATGATGCCAAATTAATTAAGGCCTGGGAATGTGATTATATCCACCTTGGTTTTCTCACACTTCTCGGGAGTCATTGGGGGGCAGGGAGAACTATGCAACAGCAAAGAAGGCAACAACACATGAAGGGACAGGCGTGGGGTCTTTCAATCCTCCCAAATTAGTGCACAGCATTCTGGACCCCAGCTGGAGTGCCGCAGGTCTGCACAAATCATTAAGCCCCCTCACCAGGCAGGATACTCAACCTGGGGCTCAGCCCTCCTCACTGACAATCCACCGGGAGTTAGTTTGGCCCATGAAGCTTTGGGAGCGGATTTCTGCTTGTCCTTGCCATGGAAAAGCAGAAACATGGTGGTGGTTGGGGGGTTGGGGTGTGCTGGGGATTTTCTTCTTCTTCTTTTTTTATTTGGTCAGTTCCAGAAGAAACGTTGGCTTTCAGCAGACCCAGTGGAAGGAAGGGTGGGCCCCAATCAAAGTGGGACTCTGTCCAGATTTCCTCTCATCACTTTTGGGGAGAACAGGCTATTCCCTGCCAGGATGAGGGCAGAACAGAGGGACGATGGATGTTCTGAACACTCGGTTCCATTGTGTGGTCACCTCGAAGACACAGAGTTCAAAGAGAAGCTGGGAGGTGTTGAGAGCAATTGCTAAGAACTGGGGTTCTGAAGGGAGGGTTGGACGTTCCACTGGGACATTGTCCGGCCAAGGGGCAGTGGTCCTGACAGCCCTCCGCTGCCTGGAGATGGGGAGTTTGGCAAAAACGTCCCAGTGTGTGGTGACGACTGATATTGTTTTTGGAAGTAGATTTATTGTTTTTGTAAAATTGACACTTTCCAGTTGTGTAAGAAAATAGGAGGGAGGGAGGGAAGGAGGAAGGGAGGGAAGAAGAGATGGGAGGAAGAGAGAAAGGAAGAACAGATGCTGAAAAGTCCAAGGAAGAAAGAAAAAGTCATCTTTAGGGCTTCTGAATTAGACTTTCTATACTGTAAGTCCCTTGAGGTGGGGGTGGGGGGAACTGTTTCCCACTTGTACCCCCAGGATCTTTATTAAGGGGGAAGATGGTCCTGTAGCGAAAAACATGGTGAGCTCAGGATTTTCCTAGGAGGGCCATTCACATCCAGTTGGTTTGGAAACCAAATGTGCCCACACCCCCGGATCTGGTGCTGTTCCCTGAAGGTGGCTCATAGTGCCTGGGTCCACTTCCTACATAGCCTTGGGAGCTTCCTTGGAGGGAGAAAACAGGCAGAGTATAGTATCTGTGATTCATAGAAGAAACTTGCAGGAGGAGATGGGCAGGGGTGGGAAATGGGGACACAGGGCTTTGATTTTCATTCATGCCCTAGGCAAGCTGGTGCCACTTGCTTTTGGTACATGGAAAGGTAAGCAACATCTGGAAGCCTAAATAGGCAATAATTTTCTCCTCCATATTTTGTCTCTGATAATAATCTCCTAATTAGAATTTGAGATGTTCAATTATACAGAGGGAGAGTGTCCAATGGCACAGCACTCTCAGGCGTGCTTGATATTCACCAAAGCTGAGGGTTTAATCCTTCCTCCTCGAAATGGAGAAAGCTGAGGCTCTGGGATTGGAAGTGACCTCCTCAAGGTCACAAGTTTATTCAGTGATAGAGGAAGGATAAGTACACAGACCTTCTCACATCTGGTCTTTGCTCTTATTTCTCTAACTTCATTTCCCACTATTCTACCCCAGGGCTTTGTCCAGCACCAGTTGTGAATCATGCGTGCCTCCCACTCTACTGTTCCTCATTTCCACACTGTTGCTTATGTGCTTTCCTCTCTTTGGAAGTTCTCTGTACTTTCTGGCAATTTCCAAGTTGTATTGGGAGACAGTTCAGATGTCCTCCAGGCTGCCTTCCCTGATACCCCATGGTGAAGAAATGCCTGCCCTGTTCCTGCACTGCATTTGTGCCATTTACATTTATTGTTGTAAGCTTTTAGTGTGTCTCCCCAGCTACACTGGCGTGCTTGAAGGCAGTAGCTATGTCCTATTTAGCTGTGCTTCCCTAGAGCTTCACACAGATAAATATTTGTTGAATGAATTTGAATTTGTAGATATTCTCATAACTTTATGCTGAAATGACAACCATCATATTAAGCTGCCTCCTTCAGCACCAAGCTTAGAAACAGAGACATCTGACTGCCAATCTTATCCTAATGGTGCTCACCTGAAGATAACAGTGCGAATTATTCTATTCCAGTGCCTGTGACCCCTCACTAAGCAGATAGGAAGGTGCTAGCCCTCTGTCTCTCACTTCCAGGAAAGCACTATGCCCTCTTTCTTTGACTGTCACCAGCAGTGTGATGAAGCTGATAGCTCATCAGTGATCTGTTTTATAATTGAAATATTAATTATAACTACTTCTCATTTTCTAATGAAATGTCCTTGTCTCAAAGTCCACCAACCTTAGAACCAGGAGATAGAAATGATAAATAGCCAAGACTCTCTAGAAATCCCTTGGAGGATTCAAGGTGGCTTCCTTACCACCACAGATGTTGGCTTCAAGGCTGAGTACTTGTCTCCATAGCCAGCGACTTGCTGTATGAATTGGACATATCATTGACCTCCTCGGAGCCTCCATCTCCCCACTGATAACATGGAAATAAATATACTATTTGCCTTACAAGGCTGCTATGAGAGGGCTCCAGGCAGTGCTAAGCATGTGCCAAGTCATAGAAGCTATTATTAATATTATTGTTGTTGTTATTAGTAGGGCAGTTGGAGCCTGACTGCCTGGGTTTCAATCTTGGCCTTGCCAAGCTGGATAACCTCAGACAGCTAACCTGAGTCTTTGTTTCCTCGTTTGCCAAAGAGGGTAATATTAGTTCCTACCTCACAGGGTTGTCGTGAGGATTAAATGAGATAATAATGTGAACTAGGTCTTAGAATAGTGGCAGGCACATAAGCAGTGCCTGATAAATCATAGCCATAAGTGGGAGGATTTTTAGGGGTCCTGGAGGAACACCCCCAGACAATTTTAAGGTGCCTTTGCCTCTGGAAGGGAAGTCAAGATGCAAGAAGAATGCACACTTGCTGAGTGTAGGCCACACAGGGCCCCTGCCCTCCTGGAAAGCACATTCTATTGGAATATGGCAACAAACAAGTCAATAGGAAAATGACGATGAAGTAGAGCCAGTTGGGTGCTGGGCTCTCTGGATGAGGAGGTCAGAGAAAGCAATGCTGTTGAATAGGCACATGCAATGCCCAGGCCTCCATTCAATCTCCAAAAGGCTTTTGCCCAGGAGCCCTAAGGGTTCATATGCAAATTAGTACTTGGAGATTTGCCCAAATATCCCAGAGTTCTTAAGGGGAATTTGTAGACCAGCAGCCCATCCCCAACCCCCTTGGAGAATGCTTCAACGCATCTGCCTTCAAATTCTGAATCCTCCTTCCCTCATCTCTGCCGTGTGATTTTGGACAGCTTACTTAACCTCTCTGAAGCTTGGCTTCCTCATCACTAATGCAACGTGGTTATGATAATAATACCAAACTCAGAGAGGCGATAGGAGAATTCAAGGAGATCATATATAAGAAAACACACACCTATGGTTCAAAAATGTTAGCCATTATTTATTCTTTTTCTTTACCTTTCACCCCTCTTTTTTATATACCTTCTTCACTCTGTCCCCCATCTTATACTGCTTTCTTTTCATCCTTTTCTTTTCTCTGCTATTTATTCCCTTTTTTCTTCCTCCTCCTACTCCTCTTTCTTAATTCTTCATCTTCTCCTCCTCCAGGTAAATATCAAAATAGATTTTACCCGAGCAGGGCTAAGAACATCAGTGCCCTCAAACTGTCTCCCAGTGGCCAAAGCAAGAACACGTTCTGCCCAGATAAGCAAAACAAGAAAGTTTGGCTGAGAGACACTGCTAGCCAGCCTCCTGGTGGTAAGTGGGCAAAGGGTTCCTCACTCCATTTCCTGGGCACCGAGACGATGGCTGAATTGGCCTCCCTGCTGTGCACACATACCTCCTCTTCTTCCATCAACGTGGAGTATAAATATATTATGGTCATACTGTGGAGGTATGGGGTGGGGCTTGGGGGTTCCTCTCAAAGGCCAGAAACAAAGGCATATTGCTTCTAACTTATTTTAGCAGTTTTCAGTAATGTAATTTTCAGTTCATTTGGTTATCAAAAACACACGTTTCCCCCCTTTCTTTGCACCAGAAAGGTGAAGTAGATCTGGGCCATGCTGGAGGGTGCTACTGGTTTGGTATTCTTTTTTTATATCCCCACTAATTTCTCCATGCTGTGGAGAATTTGTCACACGCGCAGGTCTGTTTGATTTCATTAAACAGAATATTTAAGCATAAAAATTGTTTAATCGCCTTGTGTCATTATGAGATGAATTTCATTTTGCATACATTTGCATATTTCATCAGAATTAAGGCTGCTAATATGCAAAACAGAGACAGGTTGTGGCTGAGGTGTTTATTGTAATAGCTGCAGGCTGTTCCACTTGGACAGCTTTCTAGGTGGTGGGGAAGGAGGGGGCGGGAGGACTTGGGGTGGCTCAGAACACTTCAGGAAGCCCGTGGGTCTCTGGGGCTTCTTCCTCGGTGGAGCAAAGATGGGTGGGCGTGGCCTGCCTCCCTGCCCTAGGAGACTGGCCAATCAGAGTAGGCTGGGCTGAAGAGGCAGGAGGAGGCCCAGCTGTCCGCCCCAGAGGCTCCTGGGAGCTGGTGGGTACCAGGGCTGAGGTGAGGGACCAGAGCGAGGCTGGGGCCACGCTGTTGGCTCAGATGCATGCATTCCCCCCCCAGGATAGGAACATGACATTCTGGAGGCCTCCGCAGGCTTCTCTCCTTGTTTGTGCTGCTGCTTCTTCCTCTGCTTGCATTTTTTCTTTCCCTTTGTTTTCTCCGTGGCTTTGTTTCAAGCCCTATTGAGTTTCTTCTTACCCTTTATTTCTTCTTCTTTATGTTTCCTTTGCAGGTTTCCTCCCGTGCTTCCCACCACCCCAAATGGGCTGGCATCCTTGTCTACTGTCTTTTTTTCTTCCTCTGCTTCCTGCCCGCTTTGTTCCCACCCTGCTTTGCTTGTCCCTTCCGCTCCCGCCTCACCTCCTCCTTTCTCCATCCTGGACCCCCTTTCTTCCCCGGCCCGACACCCTGGAGAGCATCCGCAGCAGCCAGGAGTGACTTGAGGTGAGGACCGAATTAGGCAAGGCCCCCCACTTGTGCAGCCACCCCGCTCCTCCATCTGAAATCCTTGATGTATCCCTGCCTTCATTTGAAGGTCAGAGATTAGATACCTATCGTTTTCCTCTCCAGGGCCTGCCCTGCTGGTCCCCTGGAGAGCAGGTTCATAGCCACCCCCCCAGACAGAGGGGAGGAGAATTCTGTTCTTGGTGCATAATGAGGCTGTTTTCAGAGCATGGAGGGGTTCGATACAGAAGCTACTTTCAAAAGAAAGTAGCGTGGATGCTCCCCAACCCCTCCTGTTCTGTGCAGCTTGTGATGAGTCACACCACTCCCGCAAAGATAAGCGAGGGCCATTCATACGAGCAAAGTTGAAAGGCAGCCTGAGCCAGGCACTGGCCTGAAGAAACTAAGCCCCTTCTCCAGGTCTCAGTTTCCCTATCCATCTCTTGAGATTCTCCCAAGACTTCCCTGGCAGTTGCAGGCAGGAGACAATGTGGAAAGGGCAGAATATGTTTATTAAATTAACCTCGATTTATTGGGCACCTACTCTGCACTGGGCACTAGGTGAACACTGATACAGCTGACATTTGGATGGGGAAGGCAGACCCCCGGAAGAAAAGAACAAAGATAATGTCAGACAGCGATAAATGCCAGAGGAGTGGCGGTGGATGGTGACTAGACCCTACCACTCCACTTTCCACTGCTCCTTTTGGCTTCTCTTGCTGGTGGCCGCTTCTCGGGTCCATTTTCTGGGCTACATCCCCACTGGCCAGTGGCCCCTCCCCTCCAGACCACCCAGAGGGACCCGCGGAGAATCACTCCTTTTTCTCAGACTCTTTGAGCATCTCCCCAGAGCTGGTAGAACAGCAGCTGCCAGGCGAACCCGCCCCGGCAAGATTAGCTGCTCAGGCCTCCATTTGAGAGCTGGAGCAATTAAAGCAGAATTAATGGGCTAGTAGGCAACCACCTTCCTATCCGAGGAGGGAGCGAGCGGGGCGGGCCTGTTTTGCTGAGTCCACAAACTGAACACAATGCTCATCGACCAGGGGCAGTGGGGAGGGGATGGCTAGGCGAGCTGGTGGGAATTAGAGACATCCCTCCCTCCCCACCCCAGCCAAGTACAACTGGTTAGCCACTGGGCTCTGAGCATCTCTGCGGGGGACTCCAGCTTCGCTGGTGCGGAACTTTCTGGAATAGAACTTTGCCTTGGCAGCTTTGAAATGCCCAACCCAGTCCTGTTTTGAAATTTGATTTAATTTTTAATATCTTTATTCTCTCCCCAATAGCAAAAGCAATGCATTTCCTATTGATTTTTAAAAATCAAATCTTGCAAATATGTATGGCTTAGAAAGCCCTATAAAATTATACATCTGCATATAAATTAGTATCCGATGGGGTGGGGGGAATCAGCAGGAATAGACACCAAACTGTCCACAGCAGTTAGCCCCAGTGTGTGTGTGTGAAAGGGAGAATTGAAGGAGGCTAGATAACACGTAATGTATTTGGGCACCAAGATGGATAATGTTGCTTCCTGCTATTGTTACTGTGGATAATATTGTTTTGTTTTTGTACGATAAAAATCAAACACGTTCATGGTAAAGAAAGAAATACAGAAAGATGTCAAAGACACCTGAGTTCAGGCTCTTCTGCTTGCCAGCTGTGTGACCTTCTCCAAGCCATTTTCCCATGCAGGGCCTCAGTTTCTTTACCTGTAAAATGGGTTGTAGACATCATCCTTACCTCAACCTACTGAGAGAATTGCACATAGAGAACTTCCCACAATGCCCGGCGCATGGTGAGCGCTTAACAAATGGGAGTCATTAGTACTGGTTACTGTCCACACTTCTGGCAGGGTGCCAAGCATGTATGTTTTTAAAGGAACTTGACTTCTGGCATCAAAACCCCATAGGATGCAGGGGCCACCAACATCTCCCTCCCCTACTTCAGTGCATCCAAGTAAGATGACATAAATAAGGTAGTTCTATTTCCAGGATACCCAAGTGTCTCAGGAAGTGTCAGAAGATTCTCAGAACGGGTTGTTGAAAGGCGGTGCAGAACCCAGAGGGAGTACAGACAAAAGCTGAATTGCATCGACATTGACATGACCTGGGAGCCCGAAGATCTGACTTCTGGTTCCTGGTTTTGCCCCTTCCCACCCCAGGGGCTTGACTCTTTCCTTTCTCTCGTCCTCTGGGGCCTCAGTTTCCCCACCTGAGACATGGAGCAAGACAAAGAGCTAATCTAGCACCCGTGAACAGATGGAAAGATATTTTGAATTCCCATCACTTTCTTTTCTTTGAATGAACTTATCTATCCAGTGGGCAGGGTCGGAGAGACTCGAGGAGGGATAGCAGCGGTGGGAATGCCATCCAGCTAAGTTTCTGTGTTTGGGAATGATGCTTGGGCCCACAGAACTCTGGGCAGAGGGCTATGTTGTCGGGCATTGGATGGAGCGCCCTTCTGGAAGCCGGTGGCCGGGTCTGATGCAAGCGTGCCAGGAAGTCCTGGGCCTGAAGGTAAGTGTTTGTGTAAGAAGTCAGGGCGGGGGCAGGAGGGGGGCCGCAGTGATTGTACCAAGGAGGCCAGAAACCTGAGCACGTCCTGCCTGCAGTCAGACGGGGGTCACCAAACCCAGACTAAATAGTCTGGCGAGCCAGGCTCTGGGCTGTCTGGAAAATGATCCCAGGATGGAAAGAACCCGTCGGGGAGGGGCTGAGAGGGGGGCACAGTTAACAACACGGAGCCCTGTATCAGCAGCCACTCCGAGGCCACCTCCCTAAGGTGGGGCCTAACCATGAACCAGACGGACGGAGGTTTGAATTTTTCATTTCAGTTTCCGCTTCTTAATAGGAGAGGGGGAGGGGGTGGAAGGCTGAGGGGCAGCCCGGGTCCCTCCTCTCTGCTCGCCTGCATGAGGTTCAGGGCTGCACACATCGCTCTGTTCTCCGGGCCTGGAGCCAGGTTCTCATACCTGAAGGGGTCCAAGTGCCACTGTGTGGCCTTGGGCTGGTTAATTAGCCTCTCTGTGCTTTTTTTTTTTTTTTTTACCACCCCTCACTTGTCAAGCAGACATAAGCCTGGGTGCCTATGTTGATTGAGACTGGGGGCTGAGCAAGCATATATGTACCTTTGGGTGGGTGGGACACAGGTGTCCCTTCCAGGCAGAAAATGTCCCCTGGATTCAAACCAGCAAGTCAAGTACTTGGACCAGGCGCCCTTGGGCAGTGAACAACACGCGTAATCACACCTGGCAGTCCTGGGCAGGAGCATGAAAGGGGTAATTCCTAGTACATTACTGAGCACCTGCTCTGAGTCCGTCACCACCCTCCATGCCCACTGACACTAGGAGACGCGTGTTCTCTCCCTCTTCTTAGAGAAGAGAACATGGAGGCTCAGAGAGGTTAAGTAACTTGCCTGAGGTCACACAGCTGGTTAATGGCAGCATCAGGATTGGAACACAGGTCTAATCCTAAAGCCCTTTCTGTAACCCCTCGTAGCCTTATTACCATGAATGTTACTATTTCCCACTAACGTTCACAGCAACACAGTTCACAAGAACCAAACAGTAAAAACCATCCAGGTGTCCACTGATGGATAAATGGCTAAATAAAATTCGGTCTGTCCATACAATGGAATATTATTCAGCCTCAGCAGGAAGGAAATTAGGACATGTGCTACAACATGGATGAACCTTGAAGACATGATGCTGAGTGAAATAAACCAGACAAATACTGTATGAGTCCATTTATATGGGGTACCAAGAGCAGTCAGATTCATAGAGGCAGAAAGTAGAGAGGAGGATGTCAGGGGCTGAGGAGAGGGCATGATAAAGAGTTATAATTTACTGGCTACAGAGTTTCAGCTTGGGGTGATGAAAAAGTTCTGGAGATGGACTGTGGTGATGTTTGCACAACCAAGTGAATGTATTTAATGCCACTGACCTGTACACTTAAAAATGGTTAAAAGGGTAAATTTCGTTACCTCTGTTTCACCATAATTTTAAAAAATCACTTCTTTATGGAGACTTTTGGGACTCCCCACTCACCCCCCAAACAAGCCTGCTCCCACAGAGGCCCCTGCTTCCTCTTGCCCACCCTCTGCACCCGGAAAACACGGGCTTCCCCTCTGGGCCCAGAAAAGACAGTGGCCTTGCCTGCCTCCACCCCTGAAGGCCAGCCCAGCGCCCCCCAGGGTGCCCCACCCCCCAGGGCCAGCCCAGCACCGGCATTCAGGAGATCAGTCTGAATGAATGACACCAACTACAGATAAACCATAATGCCGTCTGTTTAAATGTAGATGATTAGAAAAGAGTTTCCCCGGGGCATTTGAAAATCTGGTTCGCTGAAGCACACTGGAGAAGCCCAAGGCTGAAAGCCCTGCGGTTCTCATCTGGGGAGTGAAGCACAGACCCCGCAGTTTCTTCTGAAAGTCCTGGAGAAGCCCCTTGACATCTCCTCCTGACCTTGACTCTGCAGAGCATGAGCACAGCGACCAGGACGCGGTGACCTGACTGTCCCTCGGCAGGTCTGCAAACTGAACATATATTTCTCCAGTCCTTCTCAGGACTTGGAGTCCTGGCTCCACTGCCCAGCTCTCAGTGAGGCGAGCAGATGGTCACAAAAACAGGTGGTGGCCCCGTCATCCTGACGATGCCTGGGGTCCCTCCCAACACCAGCCCTTGGCTCTTGTGACTTCCAGGCCTCGGAGCATCTCACTCTGCTCTGGGTGGTTTTGGAGCCTCCAGCAGAGCAGTGACAGGTGCAGAGAGATGGGCGATCACGAGCCCATTTCAGAGTGAGTGAAACTGAGGTCTGCACCAGACAGATGATGTGACTGCTCCTTCAGCCCGTTTCCCGGAGCTGGAGGACACATTCATTCATTTTGCAAATATTTGTGAGTTCTTGCCAGGCACAGGGCTGGATGCTGCAGATATAATGAGACCGGTGGGGTGGGAGGTATCCGGCAAGCGTGTCCTACCTTTATCTGGCTCACAGTACAGGGGTGGAGAAAAAAGTTCAGCCAAATCTCTCAAGTAAAATTAAACTGGAAACCGGGATATGGGCTGTGAAAGAGAGGAAAAGGAGCTCGGAGAGCTGATATAGTAGGAACTGATATAGTAAGAACGATTGGTCTGGTCTGGGGAGGTCCTGCAAGGCGTCTCTGAGCTTCCTCAGATTAACGCTTCTGAAAATCAGGCTGAAATCTGATCACCGGGAGGGGGAAGAGAACTTTCTAGACAGAGGGAAAGCCATGTACGAAGGCTGGCGTGTGGACCAAGCAAGTAAGTGCAGATCACAGGAAGGTCAACATGGCCAGAGTCACGGAAGGGGCATGCGTGGTGGAGAGGGCTAGCCATCCCCTTCCGGAAGGTCTCTGGTCCACAACCTGGGGGCCAGAGGAGGCATGGGAGGGGCTCATCAGGGCTGAGACGTGGCTGAGTTTGTGTTTTGAAAAGATCACACGTATTGCTGAGTGTGCAATGGCTGGAGGGAGCTGGCAGAGATGTGTTAAGGCTACTGCAGGCATCCAGGCGAGAGATGAGGGCTGCCGGCATCAGGAAGGCAGCGGGAAATGGTGAGAAGATGACAGATTCAAGAGAGATTTTGGCAGGAAAACCTCCAGGACCTGCTGGATGGTGCGGGGGGTAGGGGTAAGGGAGAGAAGGGTGCAGGGAAGCCCCAGTACTGTGATGGGGTCCCTGGAGGCACGGGCCAGAGTGGGGCGATGAAGAAGCTGCAGTCACAGAAAGCTCTTGGAGGCCAGCTGGTCCGCACCTGTCATCTTACAGATGGGGAAACTGAGGTGCTTAAAAGCAACATGCCTTTTCCAAGAGAACACAGGGAGGCCGTGGCGAAGCCGGGACCAGAATTCAGTTCTCATAGGACCGATGATGAGATGTCAGCTACAGTCCAGCCAAGGCAGAAACTTCATTCATTCACTCAATCAGCAGTTTTTGATCCCACAGAAATGAATATATCCCAGTTCCTGCCCTCAAGGAGTCCTTGGTGAAGGAGACAGACACACAGACCTGCCATGAGAACCCAGGGTTGGTAAGGATCCAAGGGGAATTCACTACAGCTGTAGGAAGCACAGAGAAAGGAGAATTCATTCTGCTTGGGAGGTCTTGAGAGGCTTTAAGAAGGAGGTGGTTTTTGAGCTGAATCTCTTAGGTATGTGTTTGCTGGTAGTACAAAGGAAGGAAAGAAAATCAGGCATCAGGAGAGGCTTGTGCAAAGGACCAGGGGCATGAAAGTGCGTTGGGCATATTCACGAATTGAAGAAGTGTTGGTTTGAGTGGAGAGTTAAGTGCAGGGAGCAGGGCTGGCCTAGAGGCCTGGGTCAGAGGGACCTTCTGTGGGAGTGGATCTCAGTTCTCTGGCAAACATTCCAGCCCTGCAGGGGATGGCTTTTGTCATTGTTAACTGGAATCCTCCTTTTGCATGATAAAACATTAACATCCTCCAGAATACAAAAAGATGTGATGGTCATTAGCTTTTCCCCTGTCTGACTACCACATTGCTTCATTAAACCAAGAGGCAGCTTAGGGTCACTGCAAACAACGGGGCCCTGGAGCAAGCCTACCTGGGTACAGACCCCAACTCCACGAGACCTTGGGCAAATCACTGTCTTGGTTCTCTTGTCTCTAAAGTGGTGATACATCTAGGATTAGGACTAACACACGTACAGGGCTTAAAAGAGTGCCTGGTACTCATTAGATATTAGCTATGCTTGTTGATTTCACAACAACCCTATAAGAAAGATGCTGTTATTATCATCTCTACTTTAAAGGTAAGAAAGTTGAGGCTTGAAAAAGGTTCAGATGGAAGTTGGTAGAGCTGGGATTTGAAGCCAGATCCTGAGTTCTTATCTGTTGTGCTACACAATGTCTGATCTGAACCTGAAAGTCAGGGATACATGCAGGTGATTCTAGACCAGGGAATCCAATTTCAGGCTGGCAAAGGATGTACTTGGCCTTCATCAAAGCAGGGCTGGTTTTGGCGGGCCCCTCCAGGGAGGCAGGACTCAGCATCTAAGCCACGACAATTGCTTTTCCAGAAATGGAATAGCTATGGCAGGAGTATAAACTCTGGAGACAGACAGCTGTAGGTGCAGATCCTAGCTCTGACCACCTCCGGGCCGCGTGACCTTGGACGAGGCACGAACACCTCCGAGCCTCGGTTTTCCCATCTGTGAAGTGAGACGTCTGGTTAGCCTAAGTCAAAGGAAACTTCCAGCACCAACGTAACCTCTTAAGTAATAAGTGTCCATGCAGCTAGCTCAGAAAAAGGAAATGATGTCTCCCTGGGACCCGTTGGACTGTGCTCTGTGGCCACCTAAACTAACTGAGACTCAGTTTACTCGCCTAACAAACAGGCAGAGTAAATCCAAGTGGGGCTCTGCCTCCTTCTCAGAGTCATTGCGTGTGCAGGGAATGTGGCTTTGGAGCACTGCAGCCCGGAGCTTGATTCCTAAATCTGCCCCCAAGGTGCCTTTGTGCAAGTCGGAGTCTTAGTCTTCATCTGTAAAATGGGCACGATAATTCCGGTTTTACAGAATTTGATTGAAGAATGATAGGTAACATATATTTAGCATCTCGTGCAGAGTAGACACGCAGTTAATAGGAAATAATGATAATAACATCCCAGCTAATAGTCTGGGGTGACTCCTTCAGGCCGGGCACTGTGCCTTCTGAGCTTGTATCATAATTCAGATAAACCACATAAAGGTGCTTTGTAAACTGTAAAGTCCGGTGCACATATATATATGGCACCAGAGGAAGGTCATTGGATGACCCCAGGACCTCCTTAGGAGCAGATAGCCCCCATACATGGAGATTTCACAGTCACCACAAGATGGTGGCGTGCACGTCCCGCACCCTAAAAGTTTTCTTGTGTTAGAATTTGAGACACTCCCAACTCAGCAGAGGCATCGGCCGCTCCAGCAAGGCGGCAATGAAGTGCCCATTGGGTTCTTTTCAAGTTCCAGCGGCATGTAATGACAGCCTTTTCCTCCACTCGTAAACCACATATGGAATTAATAGCACCAGCATCAAACCAGACCAGGCTGGGTTTATTCACCAGAAAGAGTGAGATGTTCAGAAAGCAAGGCCAGGAGAGGCAGAGAAGGCTTTAACAAGCTTCTAGGTAGGATTTTTATTCCCCCTCCCTTTTCACTTTATTGAATCTGGTCCTTGCTGATTTGGTTACAGCCTGTGATTTCGGTTTATGATTCAATAACCCATTTGAAAGCTTGTAAATAGCACGGTTTTGCTATCTGCTCTCTCCTCCCCAAGGGGGTTGCCACTGAGGATAGAGGGGGAGCCTGCATGCTCTCGCAGCTGGGTGGGCAGCCATTGGAGGGGTGTTCTGAGGGTGGGACCGCTGAGCAATGTGGACCTGGGGTGGGGTCTTGACCACTGGATAAGGTGGACCCAGCCTCAAGCAGCAATTGGATCCCCCAATCCAAATGAGGATTTCTCCCATCCAGACATGACCGTGTCTGGGTGTTCCTGATTCTCCCCACCCCAACCAGGGCTGGGGACCCCACTGGCACAAGCCCCAGCTCACCCCTCAGGAAGCCGTGAGTGATCGCAGTGGCTATGATTCACAGATTCTGTGTCCTCAGAGCCGGATTTCTTGAGAGGGTCATCTACACTCCCTCTGCCACTCCCCACCCCCCAACTCACTGCTAACTGGCTGTCCCGCTGGTCCAAAGAGGAAGATGAGAGACACGTGGCACAGGACCCCACCCCAAGACAAGCCCAGTCTAGAGCAGAAACCCCGGCAACCAGCAGAGGCATGAATGAGTCCAGCGAAGATGAGTCCCAGGCAAATAACCAATCAATAAGTGATTGTTGATATAACTCACTGATTTGGGGCAGTTTGTTTCACAGCAGTAACTGACGGATACACTATCTGCTGGGGGCTTTTCAACTTTATTAACCAAATGACTAAATGAATAGATGAATGCTACAGTTCTCTAAATCGTTGGGTCCATGAGTTGGAGAGGTCTTAGTGGTGGGATTCTGTGCTTCTGAGTCTCTGTGGTTTAAATTCCTGGAGTAGAAGCTGGGCACGATCTCTCCAGGAGAGCAGCATGATCCGTGCAGAAAGGTCCATGCTGATCTTTGCCCCATCCCACGTTTCCATTTGGCCTTGGTGAGAGCATCCCGGTGCCAGGCAGCTGAGTGTAGGGGGAAGTGGAAGCTGTGGTGTAAACAGTTGAACTGGGACACATCTTCATGACTCCTCTGCCCACAGGGAAAAGCCTAAATGCTATGGGAGGACCTCCAGGCTCTGGTTTGATCTATCTCCTGGTCTTGTCTCCTGCAGCTACACCACCATACTCCCTAAGATGGGACACTCAATTCTGCTCACTGGCCTCCAAACACATCATGCTTTTTCATGGATCCTGCCTTCGCTCCTACCATCTCCTCTGCCCTAAATGCCCTTCCTCCATTTAGCCCCCTAATGAAGCCCTACTCATACTGCAAAACCCAACCAACATAGCCCTTCTATGAAATTTTCCCCAAACTGAGCTAGAAAACTCTTCCTTTGTGATACTGAAATTACTTAATGGCATGTCAGATCACACACCATTTCCCCAACTAGACTGTGAACTCCTCCAGAGCATGCTCAATAAAACCAAAGAGGGTAGATGGGTGAGTGAGTGATCAGTGTGGGTACCTTTCCAACAAGGTAGAATGGTTCTGTGCAAATACCATGGGCACTGGAATCGACAGATCCTGGGTTCAGATGCAGAGGATTGTTACTCCATGAGACTAGGCTAATTCCGTTGTTTCATGGGTCTTAGTTTTCCCAGCTATAAAATGGGACCAAGAGTGATCATGGCAGGACATACTATCTCCAGAGAAAAGGCTCCCTCCCTTCTCCCTGTCAAGGGACTCAGCCCTCCTCTTCTGGGGGGAGGGCTGCCTCTTTGGCCTTCTTCCTGGCACCTCTCCCAGGGGTGGGAGGTCTCAGGAGGATGGGAATCAGGGAGAGGCTGGAGCTCAGGGTTCTCTGAAGGTATTTTTCTCTCCCTAGGGAGTCTCTGTGAGCAGCGTGACACCGTCATCATCATCTTCATCATCCACATCAACTCCTATTTATCAGACACCAATGAGGACTTTCTGTTCACTATCTCTCAACAGTCCTACCAGGTAGAGACTCCTATTATCCCCATTTTAAAATAAAAACGCCGAGCCTTGGGGAGGTGCTAGGACCTGGTGAGATGATTTCTCTCCTTCTCACTGTTCTCTTCTTGGTCTGAGGATCTTTTATCTTTGACCTTGTATCTCTGGGCAGTTAGTCGTGGGGAAACCATTGTTTGATTTGGGGCTGATCTCAGTGAGCCTATGGCTTGGGTTTCCTGGGCTCCAGACTCTGCTCCCTGGAGACCAAAGGAGAGAGAGTGGGAAGCAGGGTCCAGGAGAGCTCCTAGGGCTTGGAATAGCCTCAGTGAGGTACTTCTGCATTTGTTAGCACCGCCTGATGCGTTCTCCCCAGTTCCCCCTGTTTGACAGACATTCTTCAGTGCCTAGTGTTCACCAGGCTCTGTGCCAAGAGGAGGAGATGCTGAAATAAATGTCATTGTCATGCCCTCAAGAGCCTACCAGTCTGATGGCTGAGGCAGCCCTGAAGACAAGCTTCTGGAGGCCATTTATCTAAAGGCTGTAGTTAATGACACTTGGAAGTGAGAAACCATTAAGGCATCATCTTGGTGTCAACTCCAGTCAATTGCTCATGGCCTCCTCGACGCTCAAGGGCTTGGAAAGAAAGGATGCTATGATTGATTAGCAATGTCTGCCGTGTGCACGGCTAGGAGAGTTCTGCCCTGTGTGCCAATTACCTGCTACCCCTGGTTGAGCAATGCTACTTTTTGTAGGTGTGACAGCCTACCCAGTCAGAAAGGTTGAAGGAAGCCATAAACAGGATTTCTGCAATCCTGATCTGAGCACGGTCTACATGCCTTGGAGGAAGGAAGGATTTCTGCTCCTGGGAGAGTCTAGAAGGCTCCCAGAAGTACTGACAAGCGAGCTGAGCTTGAAGGATAAGATTTCAGTATCTTATAAGTGATTCCCATTGACATATACTGAACACTTAGTGTATTCCATATATTTTTCAGATGGAGAAGATGTCAGGGAGGACCTTTCAGGCAGCAAGGTACAAGGGACATCTTGAATGCAGTGTAGCGAGGGTGACAAGAGAAAGGAGTATGAGAACAGAGCTGGGGGCAGGGGGAGCAGCTCACAAAGGTTCTGGAGTAGAGTTTGGCTTTCATCCCACAGGCCCTAGAAGCAAGGGGGCAACTTGCATTTGAGCACAATTTCTCTGCATGGAGCCACCAGCAAGGGGGCAGCTGCCGGCTGAGATATCTTCTCCCTGAGTGTTCTCAGCCGGGAGAACAGAGCTCCTGCAGCCATGAGGACACTGCTATTTTAAGCTACCTGCCAAAAGCCCGCCTGTCTCCCGCCCTGCTGTCTTGACACGCAGCTCCTGGCAGCGAACCCAGTGTCAACCCAGCAGACAGGGCTGGGCGGCTGGATGCAGATGCACACCTGGGCAGGTGACAGCTGTGGGGACCCCAAGCACCTTCCCACCCCTAGCGCCCAGCATCCTTGACCCACTAGCCTGGGTGTGGGGCTGAGGGGAACCCACATCCTGCCCTGCTCAGACAAGGCAGGCAGACTTGGGGGCTAACCTCTGGTCTTACATATGTGGTAAGACATCTCTCTTCTCAGAGACTCTGTTTTTCCTCATCTGTAAAATGGGTATAATGATGAAATAATCATGCTGCCTCACAGGATGCTGGGGGAGCTCTTCAGGGGATCAGATATATAAGGGACCAGCACTGTGCCTGGCACATTTTAGGAGGTGAGAGCATCTATACCAACCACCAGCACACTCCCCCTCACTTACCCTGCCTTATTCCTCCCCACCTGACATTATGTTGGATATTCATTGGACCATGGCAGCAGAGACTCTGGAACCTTAGCATCTAACAGTGCCTGACATATAGTAGGTGCTCATAAGTAGATCATGAACGAAAGGAATGGTCCTTGTTATATAGTTTCACCTCTCTAAGACTTCGTTTCTCATCTGTAAAGCCTTCATTCATCCATTCATTCACCCATGAGTCACTGAGCTCCTACTATGCCCCAAGCACTGTGTGAGGCTCTAAGAACCAAAACTGTGCAAACCTGAATGGCCCACAATGTCCAGACTGGGTCTGTTTTCATCCGGTTAAAGATTAAATTCCTAATTCTAAAAGTGGACAAAATTAGAGATTGTTTGACCTCCAGACAGGTGGCTCTGTACCCAGTCTCATCACCATTCATAAAACAAGAGCCAGCCTTGTTGCCATGGCCTGCCATCGCCAGATCTAGTTGGGGAAGAAGGGGGGATAAAGGAGTATGGTGGTCCCTAGTCCAAGCAGCATGAAGGGAGCATTTGGTGGCGGAGAGCCAGGTGTGGTCCCAGTGCCTGTGGTTCCTTGAGAAGCCTGGGTCCACCTGGCCAGCTGGGAGAAGGTCAGCAATTCCAACAGTAGGTTCCTGAACGTGTCACCCCTTGGCAGGGAGCAGTGTGTGTGTCCAGATCCTCAGAGACTGGTTGGCCCTGGCTCAGGTACCAACCTAACCCTGCCCAATTATATCTCTCAAAGCCAACTGCACTCTGCCATTGCAAATATAACATCTGCATCCAAAATTCAACCTTGTCTGTGACAACCCATTTTCACCTATAATGGATCAGAGCTTGCTCCCTGCCACCAGCCGAGGTTCAAATCCTGGCTTTGCTCCCTACCAACTGTGTGACTTCAGGCAAATTGCTTAACCTCTCTGTGCTTGCTGCTTCATCTGTAAAACAGGGATAATAATAGCACCTACCTTATTAGGTTATTAGGAGGAGAAAATGAGTTGATACATGTAAAGCACTTAGAATAGTACTTGGTACTGTAGACAGTGGGTAAGGATTTGCCATTTTTGATGATCATTATCATTTGAGTCATAGACTTCTGGCATTATTTAATGAAGAGCCCAGTCTGGAGATCAACGGGTATAAGTCTTTTTGCAAAAGTTGGGGCAGTGGGATGAGAGGTCCTGATTCCCAGAAGAGATTGTGCTGGAGACTCCCTCTTGGTACTTAACTCTTCACTCCCCTGTAACAGCATCAGACACCACACCTTGGCCATGGACTCATGTGGGCAACACTTGCTTCCTCTCTTCTAGACACTGAACATGCCCACGTAATTTTCTCTGGCTAATGGGCTATTAGCAGACATGATGCAGGCAGAGGCTGGAAATGTGCTTGCCCCTCTATGTGTTACTGACAGCTACTGAAATGTGGAGGCCATTCTTTACACAGCATTATCATGGTAATAGCTAACTGATACATCTGACAAGGCATTGCCAGCAAAGGATTCTGGTGATGATTATAAGAAAGAATGCATGCAAAGTGTTTAGTATAATGGTAGACACATAGTAAACCTTCAACTAACCTTAACTATTTTCATCACATCCTCATCATCTTCATCAGTATACCCTCTCCCCACAGCTAGAGCCAAGGTTCCCTTCCCCTGACTCGAGGTCACGTACCTTTCAAGGACCTAGCACACATCTCCACCTGCTTCCCAACCGGCCTCTCCTTGATGTTCTGAAGAAATGAGAAAGAAGTGTTAAATTTGTTCTTGGCTACTTTTCCTTGCAACTCCCAGAGGCCCTGCTTACAAACTGAATCAGTTATCAGCTAGTTAGGCTGGCGGTCCCCGGAGGTGCCGCTTGAATACAGATAGGGACCCATGCATTATTCAGTGCGAAGACGGGGAGAAATGAGCAATGCGTCCAAAGCCAGAACAGCAGTGGCAGTAAGGGAATAATTAGCGAGCTGTCACTTGTCCCTGTCACTGTTTCCTCCCTTAACACATGAGGGAAAATAAAAAAAATTTTTAAATAATTTTTTTTTAAAGGGAGAAGAAAAAAGGCAGGGAAGATCATCTTGCTTCTCGAGGCAGCTGGTAGGTTAAAATGTGACACTAAAGGAGCTTGAAGCAAGGGCTCGGGTTCAGCTCACAAAAGCCGTGGCCTGAGGACCTCCCCCCAATATTTTATCGAACTCCCCTTTCTGCTTGATTCATGAGTGCTGCCCCAGCCTTCCAGTCAGATTTGCTGCACGTTTCCATAGCACTGGGAATTAATTTCTCCCGTCTAAGGAAGAGGTGATGGTGCTGGGAGGGGGCAGGGGGTGGGGAGGAGACGTGAGGGGCAGAGCCACCCAGGCCTGCAAAGGTTTGAGGTGACCTTCCACGAGGACACTGGGATGAGGTTGACAAGACCTGCGCTTGGCTCGTTTGGGGACTGTGAATTTGATTATTCATGAGTTTACGCTCACAGAAAGAAATCATTTTGTTGCGTGATTCCTCATCGTTTCTTGTGGAAGCTATTTTTATTTATCTGTTAATGTCTTGTTAGAATTTCTTTCTTTTTTTTTTTTTTTTTCTTTGCTGGTGTGTGCCGGTTGGTTTGCCACTTGTGGTGTTGAGCCAGACGAGTAAGGGTCTGAAATGTGTTGATGGCGAGGCCAGTTTTCTCAACGACTTCCCCTGCCTTTTCCCTTGGAAGAATAGCAGAAAGGGTGGGGCGGGGGTGGGGGGTGTTGTGTCGCAAATATTTGCTTGTTTGATTCATGCCTCTGCTTCCCGTTAGAAATGAGCTGGTTACCTTTGCGTAGGATGGTTGCTTTCTGCAGTTTGGACTGTGTGAAACTCAAGAGGATGGAATGGAAATTCTTTGAATAAGTGGAGTCAGAAAGAGGTCGTAGGAGGAAGCAGGGCTTGAGAAAGGGTATAAGGCTAGATGATACTGAGGGACTTTCCAAAATTAGGACCCAGTAGGAGGCAAAGTTGTCCTTGTAGGACTCCCAACTATTAAACAAGTCACCCTTCCTCATAAAAATCTCAGCTTCGTTACTGTGTAATGAGGGTCACTCGGGGATGGAAGATTTGGTCCTGAAAGCCCAGAAAAAAATTAAATTCTTTCACAAAGCCACTACCCCAGATTTAGTAAGTCCATGGCGTGTGTATCTCTCCTCCTTTACCCAGTGCCCAGGGCAGACATTGCTAATCAATCCTAGAACACTCAACCCAGGGCAGCCATCTAAGTATCCCGGGCAGCCACTCAGCATGCAATCAGAGTTACCACTGGAACTGGAGCCATGAGAACTTTTATCAGCATGCCTGGGTGTGGGAAAGGGTGGATCCTTAAGGGAGGAAGGCAGAATGTCAAAAGGAATGGAGTTAAGCCTTGCTCAAAAAGATCATGAGTTCTGGATTAGAGAAACGGGAGTGTGAACCCCAGTGGGAACTTAGTAGCTGTGTGATCTCAGGCAAATTTCTCCAGGACCAGGGCCTCAGTTTTGATATCCAGGAAATGGGTATAATACTAACTCATTGAGCAGAATCCAATGAGACGCATGCCAAACACAGAGCTCTGTGCCATACGAGCTCCCTCAACCCGTCTCACCCTTTCAGACTCTAGACTCCTTTGCTCATGTCATTCCTGCAGCCTGGAGCATTCCTTCTTCCCTTGCTAACACCTACCCAGGCCGAATGGCACCTCCCCCTTGGGGCTTTCAGGAGTGAACCATCTCAAGTCCATGCAGGGTAAATTACACCCCCTCCATTCACACATCCTCTCTACCATATTTTTACATTTGCTGTGCATGTTCAGAAATGAATGACCAATTTAATCTGTTCTCTCCCTTCCTTACTAGATTGGAGGTCCAGGGGATAGGTTGGGAGATTTTGTCACCTCTCTGTCCCCAGCAGCCAGCGTAGAGGTTGACAGCTGGAAGAGCTCCAGTAAAGGTTTATGAATGAAGGAAGGAATGATTTGCTGTGTGTCTCTGGGCAACCTCAGCGCCTCTCTGGGCCTGATGGCTGGCATTCAGCCCAAGCTTAGACTTAGAGGTGACCTGGCTGTGTGTAGGGGGTTCCAGAGCCCTGGGGGCACAGGCGGGGGATGTCATACTGATCAACCTCCTCGTTGGCTCTGTCACCAGCTCTCAGCGTCTCCTCCTGAGGAGGAAGGTGGGGACAAATTGACGTAGGAGAATTATAGACCGTTGGTTAAACTTTTCTTTTTTTTTTTTTTTTGTGGTACACGGGCCTCTCACTGTTGCGGCCTCTCCCGTCGCGGGGCACAGGCTCCGGACGCGCAGGCTCAGCGGCCGTGGCTCACGGGCCCAGCCGCTCCGCGGCATGTGGGATCCTCCCGGACGGGGGCACGAACCCGTGTCCCCTGCATCGGCAGACGAACCCTCAACCACTGCGCCACCAGGGAAGCCCTAAACTTTTCTTGATTGTAATTCTACAGTTGTCTTTTAATATTTTGTAGCCAATGAATTTGCTGGGGCGGGAGGAGTAGTCTCAAATATTTTTGTGAATCCTTGAAAAGTGTTAGAAAAGAGGTCATGCATTAGAGAAGATGTGTGCGCTGTCTCCCTCTTTGTACCGTCTCTCTGTGCCTCTCCTTCTCTCTGCCTCTCTCTGTCACTGTCTCCTATTTCTTTCTTACTGTCTGTGTCTATTTGTCCATCTACACACACACACACACACACACACACACACACACACACTCTGAGACTTTAAAAGTGAATGATGTACATGACTTTGCTCCCGACACTGTCCCTTCTTGACACCTTTCTCCAGCCTCCGTAAGGTCATACATGCATCGGGATCTGCCTCCCCACCTTCCATCCTCCCTTCCTTCCCTTTGCTTTTCCACCCACTGGGCTCAGTAAAGGAGAGAACTCCCCCCGAGTACCAAGATCTGCTTCAGTCTTAACATGTGGCCAAAACAAACACCCTCATCAGAAGGAGCCGGGGAGGGAGAAAGAGGCAGATCCAGCCAGAGCCATCGTCAAGAGGAAAGAAGTGAGGAGCTGGCAGCCGGTAGGCCAAGAGCTTGGCTGTAACTGGCAGAGCCTCGGGACAAAGGATTCAGTAGCTGGGGAGCACAGCCCTCCCCACAGAACCTGGGCATGACCAGGGATGCGGCACAGAATTGGCTGGTTCTCCTACAGGGTATTGGTCCTGGGGCCACCACGTCTCCCGTTCAGTTGGTATTTACCAAGAACACCATGCTTCCTGTGCCTCCCCTTGTGTAGGATGACTCCTTGTGGTTCCATGACTTACTTGATCCTTTTAAATACAGTTTTCTTTCTTTTTTTTTTTTTTTTTTTGCGGTACGCGGGCCTCTCACTGTTGTGGCCTCTCCCGTTGCGGAGCACAGGCTCCGGACGCGCAGGCTCAGCGGCCATGGCTCACGGGCCCAGCCGCTCTGCGGCATGTGGGATCTTCCCGGACCGGGGCACGAACCCGCATCCCCTGCATCGGCAGGCGGACTCCCAACCACTGCGCCACCAGGGAAGCCCCTAAATACATTTTAATAAACGTTTTTTATTGAGATGTAACTTAATTATCATAAAGGGTACCAATATGAAGTGAAGAACTCAGTTAAGTTTTGCATGGGCATACCCACCACCCAGGTCAAGATGTAGCCCATTTCCAGACCCCCAGGCAGCACCCTCGTGTCCCTCCCTGTTAACACCTGCCCTGACATAACCACCATCCTGACCTCTGTCACTTCGCACCTGCCTCTGAATCTCGTATGAATAGATTTATCCAGTGTACACTCCTTGGTATCAATCTTTCCCCTAATGTTATGTCCTCATCTTGCTTTTTCATGAATCAGTAGTTTATACTTTTTATTATTGAGTAGTATTCCATTGAATGAATATATCACAATTTATATCTCCATTCCACTACTGATGGGCATTTGAGTTGTCCAAATAAAGAGCTGCTATAAAATTCTATCTTGTGTCTTTGGTAGTTACAAGTTTTTTTTTTTTCCTGTAGTTTATATATCCAAGACTGGAATTGCTGGGCCAAAGTATAGCACATGAGCATATAGCATAAATGTGTGTTTAGCTCTAGTAGGTAGTGCCATATGTTTTGTGAAGATATATATAGATATAGATATAGATCTATCTATCTATCTATCTATCTATCTATCTATCTATTTATCTATCTATATCTGCAGTGGCTCCAGGCATATTTTATTGCTTAGAGTGAGAATATATTTTTAAAAGTGATTCTATATAAAATTAAGTTAAAGAAAACTATGAAGTCTATAATAGTACTGGTGACAAGGTAACAGTGGGATGTGACAAAGACCATGGAGGCAGCATGCCCAGTGGCTGATATTCAGGGGCCCCTGGAGTCCCAACTCATTTATTCAACATGATATTCAAATCATTATTCAACACATACTTTATTGTTGTAGTTCTCTTATCTGTAAAACAGGGGCGATGAAATACCCCCTCCTGGGGTTTAGTGAGGATTAAATGAGTTGGTGGATGTAAAGCCCTTCAAACAGCACAAGGCACAGAGTCAGTGCAAAATAATGTGAGCTATTATTGTGGTTGCTGCTTTTTGAACACCTACTGTGTTCCAGACAATAAGAACTCTGTGGATGTCATCTCACTGAATCCATATAAGCATCCTGTGCATTTGGGGGATGGGTGCTTTGTTTTCATACCCATTTTACAAATGAGGAAACTTGAACTCAGAGAGGCTGAGTCCCCTGCCTGAGGTCACACAGCTCGGGAACAGTAGAGTGAGAACTCAGGTCTGTGTGGTTTCAATGCCCATATTCTCCCTACTACTCATGGAAGAGAGTCACTTCTTGGTCATCAGCAAAGCAATCAACTTTTGCGATGTTTTATCATCAGGGATTGATCACACATAATTAAAAATCCAAATATAAATCTCACTATCATGGTAGGGAATTACTTTTTCCTCATGTAAAAAAAGTCGAAAGAATGGTGTACATGATGCCATGAGAGATCCAGGTTCTTTCTAGCTGTTGTGCTGCCATCTTTAAAGTGTGACCTGAATCCTAATGCTCTCAAAATGACTGTTGGAGCTCCAGCCATCACACCCTCCATCCATACGAGAAGAAAGGGGGAGTCTGATGATGAAGAGATAAGCGATAGCTCAGATTGCCTTCTTTACAAAGGGAGATTTTTGGGAAGATACACCCAACAACAATTTCTTCTACTTACAAGTTTTTAGACAGAAGTTGTCACATGGCCATCCTACATGCAAGTAAGGTGGGAAAATGTAGTTTTTTAATTGGGAAAATTATTACTTATCCTCTGAAAAATAAATGTTCTCTAGATAGAACAGGTAAATAGATAAGTATGGCCAACAGTATCCCAAAGCACAAATATTAACCCAGGGATCCAGGGTTCTTGTTTGATTAGGCATAGAAAAGGATAGTAACTATAAAGTCACAATAACTCCTATGGGCCTGTGTGTGTGTATATATAATAGAGATATACAATAGATATTATATAAATATTGAATTATTATGTACATATATTCAATTATTATTCAAAATATAAATGTTAGAGGCCCAGGGAGAAGGAGCTGCATATTGAAGATCACAGAGTAAATAAGCAGCGACCCCAGGAATTGGGTCTCTGTCTCTGGACTCCAAGTCCAGTGCTCTTTCAAGTATCCCAGGCTGTTTTTTTCCCCCCCAGACTTGGTATTTTCCTTCCACTTCTATCCCAGTTTTTGACCTTGCATGCAATGTAATCATTAGTGTAGATGACCAAATAGTTCTGGTTTTCCTCCCTTCCAGAATATGCAGTGTTGTACTTTCTGCATCCCTGCACTGGGGTAAGGACATGTGAATAGTTCTGGCCAATGAACTAGGGGGAAGAATGGATGTGTATCAATTCTGGGTGATATAATAACCAATGCAAGACCTTTCACAGCTCACTTTTCCCTCTGGCACTCTGACCAGCAACTTTTGAGAAGGTGACTTCCCATTAGCCTGGGTGCCCAAATGGCTGTGATGAGCAGGGCTTCTTGCCAACTTGAGATGAACACAGTATGAGCAAGAAACAAACTTTGAGCCATTGAGAGCTGGAGGTTGCTTGTTACTGCAGTGTAACACCTTTTATTTGAAGGATACACATAAGCTTCACGTTTCTTTTACTGAATTTCAGATTAAGTTACCCAAACTGGGGTCGTGGTGCTGCTGAGAACTTCTTCAGCTGTGCTTCTTATGGGCAAGTAGGAACCAAAGCACCATACAAAATTGGAATAAGAGGGTTTCAAGTTCTGGTTCCCAATACAGTAGCCACTAGCCACATGTGACTACTTTGATTCAAATTAATTACAAGTAAATAAAATTAAAATTCAGTTCTTCCTTTACATGAGCCACATTTCAATGCCCAATAGCCACATGAAGCTAATGGCTACCATGTTGGATAACACTGATATAGAATATTTCCATTGTTGTAGAAAGTTCTCATGGACAGTACTGGCCTAAAGTCTTAGAAGTTGAATCCATCTTAGAGCTGAGAAATAGTGGAGTCTTAGAAAGATGGGATACATCACCTTAGAATGTTGGCATCTTAGTACAATGGACTTCCAAGATAGTCTTGGTCATGAAGTGGAACAGCACTTCTCCCACCACCTTGAAATGACAAATGTTACCATTAAATCATGGCTACCTACAAGGTGGGGATTGGGGGTCACAGAAGTATCCAAACCTGGATAAAGAGGAAAGCAAGTGGCAGAGCATCTCACCTTTGGACCCATCAGGATCAGCCTCCATCTATGTTAACTAGAGGACCTGGTGCCCAGCGTTGGTCAGGAAACCCTTAACAGGCTTTGAAGGAGCACTGCAGGAGGAAGAGAGTTTCTCATGTGAGTGAGGTCAAGGGCAAGATAACTAACAGAAGACCCTACAGCCAGCCGATCAGTGGGTGACCATCACTGGATGACCTCAGGAGAGTTACTCAACCACCATGAGCCTTGATTGCCTCATCTGTAAAATGGCAATAATAGCTTATATTTACAGAGCCCTTATTCCTGCCAGGCGACTTGCCAAGGATGTCATACACTTCATCTCCTTTTTTATCCTCACAATAAACTCAGAAAGCAGTTCTAAAATTACTTTTCTCCCTGTCTCTCTCCCACCCACCCCCCTTTTTTTAACGATTGGCCCTGTCTCCCCACGTTGAATGCGAACTGCTAGAAGGCAGAGAGCAGATCATAACGGTTTCTCTTTCTCACTTTTGGGGAGAACACGAAGGTGAGTCTGAGTGAGGTGCCAACCATTTCCCGCTTGCAAGGCAGATAGTTTTACTTCTCCCTGGTTATTTCCAATTCACGTCTCCTTTAGGGAACATGGGAAAATTACTTGAGGATGGGCATGGTCATACAAGCAGATGGAATGTGTGTGACCTCCAGGCAGGAGAAATTAAGAGCTAGGCCCAAATATCCATTCTTTTTTTTGCCCCACTGCTAGGCACATGTGCTGTGGAGGTACCATAAGATTGAAGCGCCCTGGATTATTGACTTGCTGTGTAAAGGACAGTTCCTGGAGAGACACCCGAACTCACCATGGACTTTGTGAGAACAAGAAGTAAGCATTAGGGACTTCCCTGGTGGTGCAGTGGTTAAGAACGTGCCTGCCAATGCAGGGGACATGGGTTTGAGCCCTGATCCGGGAAGATCCCACATGCCGTAGAGCAACTGAGCCCGTGCACCACGACTACTAAAGCCTGTGCACCTAGAGCCCGTGCTCCTCAACAAGAGAAGCCACCACAATGAGAAGCCCATGCACCACAACGAAGAGTAGCCCCCACTCACTGCAACTAGAGAAAGCCCATGCACAGCAACGAAGACCCAACACAGCCAAAAATAAAAAATAAAAAAAAATAAAAAAAAGAAAGAAGCATTGCTTTGTTAGGTCACTAAGGTTTGGGGGACTTCTTGTTACTGCAGCACAGTCTGACCTATCCTGTCTAATACAACCAACTTTGAATCCCTTTCATCCTCCCTAAGCCCCAGGGGGCTCCCACCTGGCACTCCAAATCTCCAGCATAGGATGGCTGATGCTTGTGGTCAATAGAGGGTCCCAGGTGGTCTGGACTGGGCCATCAAGTGTACATTACAAAGCCTAGGCCGCTGGAAAGGACGCTGGCTCTCTTTATCTCCTCATAAGCAGCTAGCTCTTGGACACTTAAAGTTGCTGGGTCAAGCACTATTATTTGACTTTTTTGAGGCACTTTATATGGATAACAAGGAAGTTCTCCAGAGACCGTGTCTGTTTTTGAAGCTATCTCCTCTCTCCTTGGAATGAAGGAAGACAGTAGAAAGTTTTCTCCAAAGGCATGTGTCCTGGGCATGCGCTGGTTCTGTCCCAGCATTCCACCCTTTCCCTGAAAGCCCTGGGCTCTGTATGGAGATACACAGGCAACCATAAGTAGGAGCGCGAGCATGTGACCCAGGAGGAGCCTATCAGCACGCCCCTCCTTCTGACCACAGAGATTGACTCAGAGGTGGGCATGGGAACTGAGCTGTTCAATCAGGGTGGATCTCAGGGCTTTGGGGGCAGTGCCCAGACTAAGACACTCCCTCTCCTCCTTGCTGGGTGGGAACACAAGAACACGTGCTTATGAGCCCTGCAAAGAGCCTGGGGGTAACCAGACTGAGAATGAAGTTGACACTGTGGGAAACAGATGACAGAAAATAATGGTGTTCTTCATGGGTGACATCCTTGAACCGCTGGACCAAATTTCACCGGATAGCTGAAATCTCCAACTTTTCTGTTTCATGAACCTAAGACCCTTCATTTTTAAGCTAATTTGAATCAGATTTTCTATTACTCGTGACATAAATTGTCCTAATTGGTACACCACTTATACATCAGGGGACTAGACCTCTGTCAGCATCCTAGAGTTAGAGACCCCAGAGACATGAGATTATCCTGTCTGAAGCCAGGAGAGATAAGGGACTCCCCCAAGTTCAATCAGGAAGTCCCAGGAAGTTCCTGGATCCTGACTGCCCAGAAGGAGAATCGTGCTGGATGTGCACACATATTTGGAGAGACAGGGAGGGAGGGAGTGGAAAAGAGAGACAGAGAGAGACAGAGAGAGAGGGATGCTCCTTTTGCAGGAATGAGTGCTGGCTGCCTGTAGCATAAATACATGCAAATTTATTCAGAGAAACTCTGCATGGCATGGGCAGATATAAGCAAAGTAAGGAGGAAAATTCATCTCAGTCCCAGGGATTTTACCTCTGATAGGGTGCTCCTCAGGATGCCTGTAAACCCTCATTATTCCTCTTCTTTTCTCCAACTGGCCCCCAAGTCCTGGCTGATTCTACTTGAACACCCATCTCTCGAACCTGCCCCTTCTCACCAGCCCTGCACCTGTGCCCTGGGTCCTGTCTCATGTGTTCTCTAGGGAGCTATTTCTCCAGTCCCTGCCCTGGGCTTCCTGTCTCCAAATTTGTCCTCTGCACAGTAGAGCTTCCTAAGGTGTCAATTGGCTGGGGCCATGTCCTTGCTTAAGAGCTTCCAGTGGCTGCCTGTCATCCCCAGGACAAACCCAAGTTCCATATCCTAATATGCAAAGACACTTCCTCCTTTCTGCCCCACGGGTCCTGAGCTCCAGCCACACACCCCGCTCCTTTTGTTGAATCTTTGGGTGCACCTCATGCCACAAGACTTTTGTGCATGCCGTTCTCCCTGCTGGAAATGCCATTCCTTTTGGCATCTGAGAAAAGCTTCCCTCCTCCATAAACCCAGTTCAGAAGTCATTTCTTCTGTAACATCTTTTCTTACCTTCTCAGACATAATTACTCTGTCTTCCTGTATGTAATAATGTACAATAATATGTAATAATTCAATAGCATGTCATAATCATAATAGTAAGAAGTGCTAACTATGGCCCCAGCACCATGCTAAGCATTTGGTATGAGTTATCTACCTCATCAAATACTCCCAATATCCCTTCAAAGTAGATATCATAATAATAATTACCCTCTTCTGCCATTTTATAGACAAGGAAATCATCACTTGGTGAGATAAAGTTGTTTGCCCATGGTTCCACAGCTAGAAGGAAGCAGAGCCCATGCTCTAACCCGTTACATCATTCCACCTGTAGGTTATATTTTTAAGATGATTTACAGTTTATTAAGCACTTTTACATGTAGTAAGTTATTTGAGTTTCATGATGACCCAGAGAGGTATATGTTAGTCTCCTTCACTTAACCATGAGCTTTATGAGGACCATGTCAGTTTCTTAGTCATTTGTAACCTTAGCATTCATCTTGAAGGTGTTGGGTGGATGGATGGATGGATGGATGGGTGGATGGGTGGATAGGTGGATGGGTAATGCCTGGGTGGGTAGATGGGTAGATATGTAGACAGATGGATGGATGGAGGGACGCACAGGTGGATGGATGAATGCATGAAGGGACAATGAGTGGATTGGTAGGTGGATGGGTGGATAGGTAGATGATAAGGTAGATGGCTGGATGGATGGATGGATGAATGAAGGGATGGATTGGGGGTGGGAGTTATGGAGGAATGGATGTGAGAATGGTTAGAAGGATGAAGGGTTGGCTGGCTGGCTGGTTGGCTGGATGGCTGGCTGGATGGAAGAATGAATCAGTGGATGAATGGTCAGACAGATGAAGCAGTAAACTCCCTCCCCACTGTCCATTCCAATACTTCTCTGAATCTGGGTACCACATTTGCCATTAGAGCTTTGTGAATGAGCCTAGGGACACAAGCCCGCTATATTCCAGCCATCTTCTCCCCTTCCTCCATCCAGCTCCCTGCTCACTGCAGAGGAGGTAATGTATTCTTTTGGAAAGGCCGTCTTTCAGCATCTCATCTCCATGGGGTGGCTGGGCCTAGCACCCTGTGTATTTGCACTGGCTGGGGCATTGAATTCTCTGAATTTGGAATGAAAACAAGAGACTCAGGACTGGCATCTCCAACTCCCCGAGGGGGAAGGAGACATCCCATGCCACATCCTCCCCCGACCACCGTCATCTGCTTTCTAAATAAACCCTGAGACGGAGCTGTATGGGGTTATAAATCAGCTGGAAATCAAATGCTAACATGTAAATAAATTGCAAATCAGCTGAGAAATTGGTTTCATTTTGAGACGATAAAGCACATTTCTCCCGTGCTGATTTTGTAAGGCGCCCCTTAAGAATTGTAATATTTCTGTGTGGTAATGATAAACATTAGCGCGTTGCTTTAGAAATGAAAAAATAGACAGCCTCTGGGGATTTGAAAAACATATGCACTTCAAATTTGAAAATCCAATTTAACTGTCCATTATAGGGAGAATAAAAAGGTAAGGATAGGATAATTTTGTAGTTACACGGCATTTGACGAAATCTGATTCCACGATGACAGGCACACGTTAAAAGCTACAAGTCTGAATGCGAGGAGACACAGCAAATCATTTATTTATGATTGTAATCTAGCTGCTGTCTCGCAAGTTAGCGACTGAGCCGCTTGCTCCCTAGCTACGGACGGCATGTGTACACTTGTCAGTGAGCACTCTTAAAAACACTTCTCATGGAATTTCTGGGTTTGGGAGGAAAAAAAGATCATAAATGAGAGAGAAGACAAAAGAGACTGTCCTTGTCAAATTTACCCAAACAGGCAGATGCTGAAATTGCGAAAGTTTAGAAAGAAACAAATCTTTTTTGCTCCTTAACTTCTGCTGAAAGCAACTATGAAAAATGTGTATGTGTGTGTGTGTGTGCAAGCATGTATACAGGCTCACATGGGTATGTACTTTAATGCAATGCTGAACACACCCAGGGCGGAGACTTTGCAATTGGAAAATTCACCTTGCAAAACTTGCACTCAGTCGATTTTCCCATGGAATGTTGTCTTCTGTCCTATTGTCAGCATCTCTCTGGTGATGTCCCTCTGCCCTTACTGCCTACACCTATGGGGGCCCCGCTCCTGCAGTTAAGGTGCAAGCTTGTTTTCTCAAAATAAGACAGGGTTTCCCCAGAAACACACTTGGAAGGTGCTGGAAGTCTGACATGGAAAGAAAGGTCAGAAGGGCTAAAAGAAATGCAGTTTTTATGTCCCCACACTTCTCCAAACCCAGGACTCCATCAATTACATAGTATTCATTTTAACCAAGAGTCAGCCATACATGACTTCCCCATGGGAAGAGCTCGACCCTTTATGTATCTGGGATCTCAAAATCCCACCATGCTGTGAAAGATGGCAAGTTACTATACCCATTTTACAGATGAAGAGACTGAGGCTCATCCAGGTTTAAGTTGCCCAAGATCACAAAACTACCACGTGGTTAAGCCTAGAGCTCACCCGCCATCTGTTTTCATCTTGAGCCTGTCCTATCTGTAACTACATTCATTTACTTGTTCAGCCAAACAAATATTTATTGAACGTTTAATATATGCCAGATGCTGCTCTAGGTCGTAGGGATACACCTATGGGTAACAGACAAGCTTCTGCCCGGGTGGACCTCCTAGTGTGTGGAAGGCTCTGGAAATGAAGAAAAAAGAAAAGGTATTAGATAGCTTCCATTAATAAGTGCTATGAAGAAAACCAGATGCGGGTAATAAAAAGAGGGTGATTTGATGAAGAGTGATGACTCTAGGTAAGGGGTCAGGAAGGGCTCTCTGAGAAGGTGGCAGAGGAGGAAACCTAGGTGACAAGAAGGGGGCAGCTCCCTTAAGATTCCAGGGGGTGGGTGGAGGGCATTCAGGCAGAGGGAATGCGAAGTGCAAAAGCCCTGGGGTGGGCATGAGCTTGGGTTTGTTCAATGAATAGAAGGCATCCAGGGCAGCTGGAGGGCACTGTGGGGGGCAGGGCTTGTTGGGGTGCTGTGGGAAGCTGACAGGGAGTCTTAAGCCAGGGAATAGCATTTAGCCTGTATAGCTGCCCCTGCAGGAACCCTGTACCTGGCATTGAGTCAATGAAACCCGTAATCACTGTTAATAGACTGGCCTACGTAAAAGGGAGCAGAAGGCAGGCCCAGCTCCCGTCATCAAAATCAGCTTTTCTTGTCCACACAGGGCTCGAAGCACCCTGACTCAGACCCATGGAATGATGGCGGGGATTTATTCCCACTCATCTGGAGGTAAACTCGTTTTTACCAGGGTGCCATTCAATCAGCAAATCAGAGAGAGAGGGAGGAAAAAAAGCAAGTTATTTCTCGTTCATGCAGAAGGTGGATGGATGGAAGAAAAACTCCAATGGGTAAGTGGCCTCTTAGGGTGACCTGCAGTCTGGGTGTGGCAGGCACATGATTTCTTTTGGGGGGGGGGCTCAAAAATTAAAACCACGCATGGAAATGTCCCTGTCAAGTGTGTTTAGGTAACAACAGAGGAAAAGGATTTGGGAGCAGGACCGCTTCTGTGTTCAGAAATCACTGAAAATGTGGTCATGCCAGAAACTGTGATTATTCAAACGACTATTTGCAACAGTAATAATAAAACCAGGATTTATTGAATCCCCTGCTCTGTGGCAGACCCTGGACCTGGGGTTTCACCAGCAGCACCTACAATTATGACAACAGCCCTGTTGTGTTGCTGCTTTTATTATCCCAAATTCGAAGCTAAGAAATTGAGTTCAGCAAGGATTGCAAACTTGTTAAAGGTCACACAGATCCCAACAGCCGACGCTGGATTCGAACCCCGCCTGTCCAGCTCCCAACCTGGCCTCTTTCCACTCTTGTATCCCTACCAACAAGGTCCCATTTTTTGACACCTTTGAAGAGGCATTGCTATAAATATATGTACAGTTGTTAAGAACATCTGGCAGCCCATCAGACAACAAAATCTCTCTCGTCCAGGTGGTGGTGGTGATTGTTGTAAATATTAGCTACTGACCCACTGGAATCTGTAGGATCTGGTTGTGATTTTCCCTGTGCTTGGTCTTTGCTTGTCACCCGCAAAGTTTACGCGAGATTTGTTCAGAATTTCACGAAACCAGGCAGAGCCTGTGTGGAGCTGTCAGATGAAATAATTTGTCAGTGATGATTGTGTGAATTCGTAAATATTTATGAATTCACAAGTTATAAATGTGCAGCTTTCGGGAGGGTGGAATTTGATGCTCACCAAGTCGCAGATTACAATGAATATTTACAGAAACCCCAATCTAATATTAGTTCTTTGTGCTTACGAAAAAACCCTTCTTCGGATTGTAACCCTTTCGGGATCAAGTGACTGAAGGAAAAGAAGGAGAGCGCAAGGAATCATTCCCCCAGTAAAAATAAAATAAAACCATGATACATTCCATTTGTGTCACGTTTAGGATTCTCACCGGATTCGCACATCTTTATGGCCCTCGCTCGCTGCTCTCAAGCTGTTTGTCAAATCGTTTTTGAACTGAATTGGATTGAAAAAGCTCAAGATGGCAGGGGGTCAAAAGACCAATTTTTTTAGTGCTTGCGGAGTGACCTGCCTTTTCTGAGGTCTTGAGCAAGTCTCTGAATCCCTCGCAATCCGTTTCTACAAAGGGTAGCATTTTGCAAATTTCGTCCCAGACGTAACCACCTTAATAGCGCTTCCTTTTAAACACGGTTGTCAGGAAGGCACTGAGCCCGAGGCTCACTCTCTCTTTGTTAAAAAATATTAGTAAGCATTGGAGAGGTGTTAAAGACAGAGTGACATCAAGTTGAAGCTTTCTCCTTGATGAAGTCAGAAGAAAATGAATGAGAAGTCAAAATGGAATGAGTTTCTTTCTGTTCATGAGAAGCCACACAGAATAGCATATGGTAGTTGGGATGGAGACCTGGGGGCCCAGCTGCTTGTGGCTCACTAGCCATGTACGACCTTGGCCAAGGACTTAACTCTCTAGGCCGCGGTTAACACATCTGTGAAATGGGGATGATAATAGTACCTACTTTTAAGGATTGATCTGACTGGGATAAAATGAACTAATGTCTGGAAAGCACCAGAGCTAGCAAAAGATAAATGTTCTATCTGTGTTTATTGAATAAATACATGAATAGGGCCTAAATCCACCCCTTGTATTGTGTCATCATGAGGATATAAGAAGAGGCAGCGAGGTGGGAGCCCTGGGTGTCTGATCTCATTGAATGGATGGCCCTGGCCAGTCTCTTCCATCATCTGTAAAATGGATGAGAAGGAGGGTTTCAGAGGGGAGAGCTGGACTAAACGCCCTCTATCTTACAGGGTCCATGAGCAGCCCAGGACCTGGACAGGCTATGTTCTCCCAGGTATAGTGCCCAGCAGGACCTTTTGGGAAGCAGCCTACCACCCACTTCTGGCTTCCCCACACCCTGTCCCACCTGCCAACCCCAGTCCAACGCTCTGCTCCTGAGAGGGCAGAGCTTGGGAAGACTTCATTGTGGCCTGTGATGAAACTTTTCCCAAAGGCAGCCGTGGTTTTGAAAAGAAAGACAGTCACCGTCAAAGCTGTTTTCCAAACTGGAGTTTTCCTACATCGCAGATCGATATGGCTTTGCATCTTTTGAACAACTATAAGACCTCAAGCCTCAGTCTCCCTATCTGCAAAATGGGGGCAAGAAATTATTATCTATATCTAACACCAGGGCCCATGGCCCCTACAAGGACTCGTGCCAGTGAGCCTCCACCTTCTTGTGTGGGTCCACACAGGAGGCACAGGTACCCACGGGGCTTGGTCGCAGAGCTGAACACATCTGGAGAAGCTCTGCCCAAAGGCACCCCTGGGGGAGGAGAGGACCATCACCTTCCTAAGCTAGAATCCTCTTGGTGAGCAGGAGTAGGGGGTTGAGGGGCAGATGGGAACAGGCATAAATTAATCATCTTCTGTCTTCCTAAAACCTAAAGGAAGATAGTTAAATTATCTCTGAAACACTTAACGTTCCTTTCTTTTTCTTTTCCTTTTTTTTTTTTTTTTACAATCCAACTATCTTCCTTTCATAGATATTACTGCCCTCATTCTGCAGATGGAGAAACCAAGGCACAAGTTTTTGAGGCATAACTAGCTGTTGTGAAAAAGCAAAGCCACACAGATCTGGGAGACTCTAACAGCCAAGAATTTCTCATGATGTGCAACCCACATGGATGTTTTTCCACCTTGTCTTCTAATGATAGCAGTGAATATGTGTCTGCCAGGCAATTTTCCAAGCACTTTATATGTACTGTCTCATTTTATCTTCATGACCGCTGGGAAGTGGGTACTTTTATCACCTTCAGCTTACATCCGTGGCAGCTGAGGTTCAGAGAGGTTAAGTAAGTAGCCGAGGGACACACAGCTGGGATGTGAGGGAGGCAGGATTCAACTCAGGGTCCCTGGAACCCTGAGACAACATTAACAATGAGTGTAGCCAGGGCTGTAAGTCTTCAAGGGTTGGGACTGCTCTGCCTTCATCCAACACAGAGCCTGGCACCGAACACGCACTTTGCAAATATTTGTCAAATGAATTTTTTAAAAATGCACCAGTCTCTTGATCCTTAAAAATCTCAACTTATAAACAGATATGTCAGGGAGCAATTATTCACATTACTCAAGATGTCTTCATTTTATAAAAAGGATTTACATCAGAGATCCTTTAAATAGCAAGTCCTCCAGTGAATTTAAAAATATGTTTCAATTTATAGCTCAGGATTACACACATACTTTCAGAAGCCCTCACTTGAGTAATGGAATCTGGCATGAATGTCATTCATTCATCTAGCTTTTCAGCAAGCAACTATTGAGCACCTACTATGTACCAGTGCTCTTTAATGAGCCTGGGATTCAGCAGTAAATATCATGGCCCCAGCCCTCAAGGGGCACCAAGTCTGGTGGGAAAGGTGGAGAAATAAACAGATGAGTGTTCCAGTTGAGGAATGGATTGATGTTTTGGGAAAACAAAGGAGCCTTCTCTCCAAGCATGCTGGGTAAAGAGACTTCCCTGAAGAAGGGCAATGTGAGCTGGGCCTTGTGAGATGAATAGGAGTTCACCACTTAGAAATACCCCCTGTATTGAACAATTTTCTCAATCTTGAGAAAATTGTTTTTATATATATTCAAGTCCATAAGCAATATTGTTTCCAGGCAAGTGTGGTTGTGTCTTATCCTCATGTCAATATTTTCATACAATTTCTTTCGGTTGATTCTCAAAATCAAAACAATATGGTGAGATGAGAATAGCATAGAACTTTCCTTTTGTGTTATTTTATTTAAAAACTAAAGCACACACACTATAAAAAATACAAGCAAGTGAGACCCCAATATGATCTCTAATTCCCACCCCCAACATATCCAACGTTAATAGTTCTATGTATATCTTTTGAGGTCTCTCTTTTGGTGAATGTGTAGTTTGTTTGAAAAAAGAAAAAGTTTCCATGTCTTGCAACCAGCTCTTTCAAAAACTATGATATAACACAGGGAGAATATCTATCTATCAATATGTCATTCAACATTTTTCTACAGCCAGTCTTTAAATGGCTTTGGGCTTTGCCATTCATGTATATATTTTCTGACTAATCCCCTAGTGTCGGATAGCTAGGTTGTGTCCAGTTGCTTTCTCCTAATGTAAGTAATGCCGTGTGGAACGTCCTTGTAGCCACATCTATGTCGTCATATTCATGTTCATTTTCTTTACCACCTCGTCCCTGCCAAGTAACATCAAAGAACAGGCAAAGGGTAAGGCTCTGAGGGCAGGAGGCATGATCCCCATTTTACAAGAGAAAAAATGGCTAGTCCAGGTTTCCGGAACCGGAGTGAGGTCTCCTGCCTTGTCAGCCCCAAACCTTCCCCTCCCACAGGTCCATCTGGGTCTTCTACCATCAGAGGAAAACCAACCGCACATCCTCCAGAATCCTATGAGTAGGAGAAGGATTGGGCAGAGAGAGAAGGAGACATGAATTAATGCAGCATGGTTTGTTTTTTTTTTTTTTTTTCTGTTCTGATCCTGTTTGGGGGCCTGGAGATGCAAACAGAGAAAGCTTGTCCAAACAGAGGCAAGCCCATGCAGTGTCTCACCCTCCATCCCAGCCTGGAGGTCTCCTGGCGTTTAGAGGGGTGTCGCCTGAGCATCCCTTGTCAGACGCACAGGCTGGTCTGTTCAGGCAATCAGACAAGCAGCACTTACTGGGCTTCTGCTGATGGTGGTGCTGGGAGGAGGGGCAGCAGATGGGCAGAAGGCTCTGTCCCAAACGGCACCTGAGACCTTGCAGGGGACTGGAGGTGTGCTTCTGCCCTAGACTTCAGTTTTCCCGAATGCAGACAGGGTGTGGCGTGTGGGGACTGGCGAGGCTGGGGGTGCAGCTTTCCCAGCATGAGCCCCAAGTCCCAGCTGGAGCATCTTAGGAAAGTAGCTTAACTTCTCTGAACCTTCTTTAGGTCAACAGAGACTTAAGGGTGCCCCGCTGTGTGTAGATGGACACTGGTTCCGGGGCTGGGGATGCAGAAGTGAACCAGCAGCCACTGCTCCCTGGGAGCTCACGTCCCGGTTGGGAGAGTCAGACAGTGAACAGACGGCTGCTAAGCAAATGACCAGGCAAGGAAATTGCCGATGGTGATAAGTGCTCAGAAGAACAGAAACCCAACAAAGTGATGGGGAATGGCTGTGGGTGGGAGCACAGCTTTAGGTATGGGTCTCTCTGAGACCGTCACGTCTGAGATGAAACCGTGATAAATGGCAGGGCACCGGTAGGGGATGGGGAGCTGGCGTTCTCCATCTTGGAGACACATGGGTATCAACCAGGGAGCATAGAATGCTCGAGCACAGGCCCCACCCCAGGGAGTCTGATGTAATCCCTCTGGGGCGGGGCCTGGGAATCAGCTTTTTTTTTTTTTTTTTTGGCAGTACGCGGGCCTCTCACTGTTGTGGCCTCTCCCATTGCGGAGCACAGGCTCCGGACGCGCAGGCTCAGCGGCCATGGCTCACGGGCCCAGCCGCTCCGCGGCATGTGGGATCTTCCCGGACCAGGGCACGAACCCGTGTCCCGTGCATCGGCAGGCGGACTCTCAACCACTGCGCCACCAGGGAAGCCCTGGCATCAGCATTTTTAAAAGCACTACAGAAGGTTCTAATGTGCACCCAGGGATAAGAAGTAGCCATTTCAATTTCCGGGACATTTTAAGCAGGGGGAGCAGCAGAGGCAAAAGGCTCAGAGGTGAGAATGGGTTTGTCCTGTTTCTGGAAAGGGAAGGAGAACGGCAGGGTGGCCCACACTGAGCGGGGCGGGGTGGGGCGTGCGGGGACAGGGTGCGGCCAGGTGAACACGTAGCTGGAGGAGAGAGTCAGGATTCGTTTTCAGGCTGTCCGCAAATCCAGAGCACCTCAGCTGTCTGATTAGTAAATTGGGCTCATGAGGGCTCCAACCTCAGTGCGTTGTGAGAATTGAGACACCTGAGACCCAGAGAGTCAGCACCAACCATGAGAACGGCCCCAGGGGAAGCAAACGGAGGGGGTGGCTGGTGCTGGGCTGTAGGTCTGAGTTCGGGGTGGTGTGAGGATCAGGCCATTGAAGAGGAACAGCCACAGTCTGCTGTGTCCCCATGCATATCCCACGTGCCCGTCCAGATGCTCCTTAGCACAGGGCTTCCAAAGACACCATGGTTCTCCTGTTTTTCAAAACACAAGGCATGCCTGTGCACTGAAGGCTCTGACAAGTCCTGCTCCAACTTACAAAAGCAAGGCTGTTTCCACCTCCTCGTGCAGGAGGTAATGGAAATCTCATCACCACTCAAGGGGGCCTTAGCAGACCTTCCCTAAAGTGGTCCTCCCCTCCTCTACCCATCACACCCTGTTCCGTCACCCTGGGTGTTTTCCTTCATAGCGTTGGTCACTAGGTGAACTTAGCTTGCCTGTTCATTTGTTTACTGGTTTCATGCTTTCTCTTTCAGAAGGTAAGCACCATACGGGCAGGGACATGATCTGTCTTAACAACTGCATGATTCCTGGGTGTTTAAAAGTTGTTCGTTGAATGCAGAAGTGGAAAGGTGGGAGGAAGAAGAAAGTGAGAAAGGGAAAACAGGACGGAAAGATGGGAGAGAGGGAGGGGGAGGGGGAGGGAGGAGGGAGGGAGGGAAGGAGGGAGCTTAGAACTGGTGTTTCACAAACACAGTTGGTTCCAGAATTATTATTATTATTTTTTTTGCCACATACCTGTTTATTGCACAAGGAATGCCACTTGAGACAGAAAACAAAACCCACTGGCAGTGGTAGGCTGACCTTGTTACAGAGGGAACAAGGGACCAGCGGCAGTCACAGCCCCAGACCCCTTTAGCACTAGTCCATATACATACACCATCCGATTGATTTACTTTTTAAAAATTTTCCAGCTTCTTACCTTCTCCCAGACAGCGGCAACCTGATGGCACACACGCGCCGGGCACCACATGGCGCCGTGTCACCGCTTTGCTGCCACAGCCCAGCCCGGAGTCTGCTGTTGGCACCTCGCAGCCACCCGGGTGGCTGCTCAGCCCATCTGCCTCCTGCTCCGAGAGCCGTGGGTCCTCGGAGCATCAGCAGAACAGCCAGCCGCGAGAGGCTGCAAAGCCCGCGGTAGCGCCCTAGATCTGCATGGAAACATATGGATCTGAGAGGTGTGGGAGTCTGTCTTTTTTAAATTGCATCAAACCCTTCCCTTGCCTTGAGAGCACTACATTTTTCAAAGCCACCCAACCCGATGCCAGCCGGCAGTTTGCCTTTCCCGTTCACCTGCCTTCAGAGCACCGAAAAATAATGAACCTCCCCCACCTCCCCTCCAGCCTGCAAAAGGCAGAAGGAAAACAAGCAGCCGCCTTCTTCCTAACCATTTAACATGTCTTGACGCCTTCTCTTCACCCAAAGAAGGAACTGGCATTTTTTTTTATTCCTCTTTTTGCAAGAGGTGTTAGCAGCATGCAGATCAAACCCTTTTATTCCCAGTTTCTTGTAAACGCCCGTGTTCTGCAACTTCAGAATGCCACACAGGGAAGGCGAGGCTGGGTCCTATGGAAAACAAGACAAGGCACGGACTTGCAGATGGCGGGGTTTCCATCCATCCATCCATCCATTCACGCACTGAGTTCCTACCCTGTGCCTGGCACTGTGCCCTGGGCACCAGGAACACAGACGCAAGTTGCGATGAAGCCAGCTTCAAGGAGACCACACTTCAACTTGCAGATGTGAACCCTGCATTATGTTTAGCAGCAAAGCTAGTTGGAACGCTCAATTAGCAAAGGCTAGCCTAAAGAACGGTTTGAATGCCTGTAGGGAAAAATTGGAGAGGGAAGTGGGGGTGGGGAGCAAGGAGCCAGAAGCACCAGGCACGTTTGATTCAGGCCTCACCCTGTAACCTGCAGGTAGGCACGAATATTCCCATTTTACAGCTCTTGCTGATGGGAAAACTGAGGCCTGGAGAGACAAAGAGGCAGGACCAAGCTCACGCAGCAGGAAGGTGGGCATGGGTCCCTTGTGGGTGAGTAAATGGCCAGGACCACAATGGTTATACTAAGCTCACAGCAGGGTGGGAGGGGGCATGAAGAGGGTCCCCAGCTTCACCTCATTTTACTCATATGGACTATAATCATACAGTCCCCCAAGGAGGATGGAGTAGGTTTTCTCATTGTCCCTGTTTTGCAGATGAGGCCATCTAGGCTCAGAGAGGCTGTCGGTTTACTGCAGGTCACACAGCAGTATGAAAACCTACTCCTGGATTGGTTTCAATGCTCCCTCCAACTCCTCTCTCTCTCTCTCTCTCTCTCTCTCTCTCTCACACACACACACACACACACACACACACACAGCTCAGCTTCATTCCACCCACACCAGCCTAAGGACAATTTGAGCCCTGAGTGTGGCTTTTCCCGACAAAGCCAGCACTCCGTTATTGGGAAGTGCCTCCCCCAGCCATTTCTGGATCCATTTGAGAAAAATAAATAAAGCTGGAGCCCGACTCTCCCGTGATGAGATGAGAGCGTCGGATGCAGAAGGAGGTCAGATGGCTTTGCAGTGCCGCCGGTGAGAACGCACAACCTTCCCTGTGGCTAATGGGGTTCAGGTAACACCCCGCTGGAGCCTGGGAGAAGTGCTCGTAATTGAATCTGCATAAGAACTAAGCTTTCCCCACTCCTTCCTGTCCATTTGCTCCCATTCCTTTTTTGTTACTGCAGCAGTGCCTCTGGATGGTTCAGATGAGATGAAGGTGACGGGAATAGAGGGAGGGATGCATATTTCAGAGTCAAGTGGGGCCAGAGAAAAACACTTTTCAAGAAGGGTGGGCTCTGTGTTAGGTCAGGTCAGCAAAGGGCTTTGCCTATGTAAGTCTCTATCGAAAAACCGAGATAATTCATCTAGGCTGGGGTTGTACCCAACTGTCATCTCCCTTCCCCGACTCCTCCTTTACCTGAGGAGATGTTATTCTTGTTTTAAATGGAGATTATGATCCTTCAAACAGAAATATTGCCTCCAAATTTGGAGTAAGCGGATAATGAGGCCACTCTGGTAATTTCACACTGACGACAAGAGAAACATCTACATGACTGACTGACAGTTGCCATAAGGAAACAGAAACCTCAGGAATCGCTCTGGGCTGGCTGGGGAGGGGTGTGGGGGGGATGGGACTGAGGCTGGGAGCTCTTTGAAGGCTGGGGCGGGGCGGGGGGAGAACCGGTGGCCCCATCACCCCTGCCCGCAATCTGTGGGGTCTTCGCCACCTCGTCAGACATTCAAGCTGACAACTGTGCGAAATTGAAATTGTGGAGTTGATTAAAGGATGTATTTAAGGCTTCATAAAAGGAGGAGGTGGGGTTGGGGCTGGGGGAGAGGGGAGTTGGAGAGATGAAGAGAGAGAGGGAGAGCGATGAGGAGGGGGGAGGAGAGAGAAGGCCGGAGAGAGAGAAGGAGAAGGAGAAGCAGAGACGGGGAGAGGGATGGGGAGAGAGGCAAGCAGGAAGCAGAGGGCGGAGAAGCCCGAGTTGGGGGCCGGGGTGTGCTCCCTCCGTCCCCTGCCTCTCTCCCCTGTAATGTGGGGAGGGTTTATCTCACCGGGAGCAGCAGGCTCAGTCACTGATCTAATCAAATTATTCAGCATTAAAAAACTGCCAAGACATTCCAGTACTTTAGCTTCCAGAGCCCCAGCTGGGATCAAATGCTAATCAACATCGCCGCGATATTTATTCCCACTGTCAGGCTGCTGCGTGTTTGTTTTCCGAGGGCTGCATACTAAAGCAGGGGAGCGAGATGGATCGGCCAGTGGCGACGGGCTGAGGAGCCGGGCTGGTCAGGAGGAGGTCGGCAGGGCGGGCAGTTGGGGGCTTGGGCAGGAGAGGGAGGAAACCCACAAGAAGCACCCACAGAGCGGGGGAAGGTAGCCTCTAAATAGCTCCTCCTGGACACCAGCTAACAAGTCCTAAGAATCCTTTTCTGAGCAGCCTGTGCCCACCCATCTCCACTCTCAGGGGGCAGGTGGCTTACCCTCTCTGAACTTCCATTCCCGCCTCAGTTACATGGGGCCCTGAAGCCCACCCCGCTGGCATGCTGCGGATTCAATGAGAGGGGGAGATGATAAAAAAGAGCAGGACCTGAGCATACCAGGTGGTTGCAGAGCTAAGCCTTGGCCGTGTGACTTTGTCCAAGTTACTTAACCTCTCTGTGCCTTGGTTTCTTCCTTTATAAAGTGGGGATGATAAGAACAGTACCAATCCCCTGGGGTTATCTATTGTGACATTTAAGGGAGTTATTACACGGAAAGCGTACAGGGAGCCTTCAATGGATGTTAAGAATAATTCTTAGCTCTTAAGATTATTGCAAGGGTCAGATGAAATAATGCATGGGAAATTTAGCAGGGGAAGTGGAATAGAGGAGATCTGATGATGAAGGTGATGATGGCGATCAGGATGAAAGGATAAATGTGTCTAACACTGTCACTCTTTAAAGGATGCTAAGCCCTTACCTTTCTCCAGCATCCCTCCCTGGATCCCCATCAGCAGGGCCTCCAGCCCAGGCAGAGAGGGACAGAATTCCCAGGATGCTCCAAGGCCTCTGGATTCCTTCTCTGCAGGGGCAGCAGAAGCCCGCGCGGAGAGGACAAGCCCAGATTCACCCCTCTCCTGGGATCCTGCCCGGGCCTTGCCCATTCCCTGAAGGTCACAGTGCTGGGGGTGAGGGTGGAGGGGTGGGGGAAGACTAATTAATTTCCTTTGTTTTTCAGAGTTTCATTTTTAAATTACAGCCTTCCCTCCTCTCTAATAAATACTCAACAATTAAAGCTTTTTTTCCCAAAGTGTGATTTCAACATTTCAATGTCCCTCCCCTCCTGTCACCTTCACTGCCATAAACAGATTTGTAAAAACTGCTTTTGACGCCCCAGCTGCCATTAGCCACTTAAAATCCCGTAATTATCATCCTATCATGGGCCTGTTAACGAGCAGTAAAAATAAGGCCATTGAATATGGTAATTTATTCGTAAATTAGCCTAATGAGAATAGGTTTCAGACACTGTTTACTTGCGGGCTGCCTACTCCTGGCCGAGACAGCGGTGACGGGAGTGATGTGCCTGGCAGGACAGCCTGGCGTGGGCAGCGAGCCCACTGGTAGCAATGCCCCCCCCCCATGGCTCTGCACCCAGGTCCTTGATTCCCATTCCCTCTATCAAGGCAGTGCCTGGCTCCTGTGGGCCATGGGACAGCGACAGCCCTGCCTGCCCCTCACCGGGCTCCAGATGGTAAGACTTGGCCTTTGCATGAACACCAGGGCCTGTGGTCAGTGCTGACTGCTGCTGGGAAACAGAAGCTGGGGGACCTTGGGCACATCACTGTGTAGCCCTCGGTTTTCTCATCTGTAAAATCGGATTATTGTGTCAACTAATGGAGCTATTTTAAAGATCAACTGAGGTATGTATAAATGCTTACAGCAGTGCCTGGCATATGGTAGGGGCTTTATACATATGATTATGGTCATTAGAATTGTTAGGGCTTTAGCAAATAAAATCTGGAACTGACTGACTTGCCCTTAGAATGGATCCCTACCGTAGTTGGTTGAATCCCAACAAAAGCCGTGTCCACCTGGAACCACAGAATGTGACCTTATTCAAAACTAGGGTAGAGGGAACTCTAAATCCTTGACTGGTGCCCATAGTAGAAGGGGAGAAGACTTACAAAGCACAGACAAGGCCATGGGCGGCAGAGGCCGGAGAGATGCGGCCACAAGCCAAGGAGTGCCACCAGAAGCTGGAAGAGGCAGGAAGGCTCCTCCACTAGAGAAGGGATGTGAGTCAATGACGAGGCCAAGATTCTGGCCTGAACACCTGGGAGGATGGAGGTACCATTTTCTGAGGTTTGGCTTCGGCTGAAATGTGGGCCGAGCAAGAACCTGGGGTCAGAGCCACATCATAAGCCCGGGCTCTAACATTCAGTCCAGCTCCCTGAGGGCAGGAACTCTTGTCCACTCAGCTCAGCATAGCATATTTGGTGCGTAATTAATATTTATTGAGCAGATACCCAAACTTGGAGAGTTGTTGGGTCTTCCTCTCAGCGGCGACGGGAAGTTTCACTTGGAGGGAGGGCAGCCTGAGCAAATTAACGCAGCGAAAGGGTTCGACGGGAATGTGCGTGGAGGCAAAGCGATGACCTCGGAGGCGGTTTCATTCATTGCCCAGAAGGGATAAATAAAAGGCTGGAAGAATCAAGGGATCCCAAGTACAGCTATTCAGGTTGCTGACTGCATGAGGGTCTTGCAGAGCCACAGACCCTGGGGCAGGGCTACGTCCACTTGAAGAAGGTGTTTCCTTTTTCTGGAAGTGCTGTATGGGGCTATGCCTGCCGTGTTAGGAAGCAGCCCATGCTCCTGATGCCCCAAGTCCTGAATCCAACGCAGTCACCGATTACTACAGATAAGTTGTGCCCATCGGTCCTGGACTCTGAGACAGTCTCCTGTCTCTCCACCCTCAGGAGCCCTGGCACATAGTTCCTCCCCTGAGTGGGGAAGATGACCCGGCCCAGCTCACAGGGAAGGCAGCCCCCTTCGGAATTTCCTCTGAACCCAACCTTTTGGATGACTCAGTACTTTGCCCCCTGGATCATCCCAGGTCTCACAGAGGATAAGTAGGCTGGTCCTGAGAGCCATCATTGCCTCTATTTCTCTCTCTGCAATTCATTCTCTCTCCTACTCCCTCCCCCCGCCCACTCCTTTTCCTGCCCTGACCCCCCACCCCCGCTCAGGTTCAGGTTCCCATGCATCCCTTGCTGTCCAGGGCAGGTGCCAGGTGCGTGCAAACCCATCTTCTTTTTTTTTTTTTTTTTTTTTTTTTTCGATACGCGGGCCTCTCACTGTTGTGGCCTCTCCCGTTGCGGAGCACAGGCTCCGGACGCGCAGGCTCAGCGGCCATGGCTCACGGATCCAGCCGCTCCACGGCATGTGGGATCTTCCCGGGCCGGGGCACGAACCCGCATCCCCCGCATCGGCAGGCGGACGCTCAACCACTACGCCACCAGGGAAGCCCAAACCCATCTTCTCAAGGACACCTTGCCGCAGCCCTGACCCTCTCATTTTCATGAGAGAGGAAAATGGGGCTCAGAGAGGCCCAGTGACTAATGTGAGGTCACACAGCCCGGAGGCAGCAGAGCCATGGCTCAGACTGGAGTCCCTCGCCTTGTCCAGGGATTTCCCTCTGAGGGGGGCCGTCAGTCAGGTATAACCGCCCATTCAAACACCACCACTGGGGCTTCCCTGGTGGCGCAGTGGTTGAGAGTCTGCCTGCCAATGCAGGGGACACGGGTTTGTGCCCCGGTCCGGGAGGATTCCACATGCCGCGGAGCGGCTGAGCCCGTGAGCCATGGCCGCTGAGCCTGCGCGTCCGGAGCCTGTGCTCCGCAACGGGAGAGGCCACAACAGTGAGAGGCCCGCGTATAGCAAAAAAACAAAAAAACAAAAAAACACCACCACTGGCAGCGCATCCTAGAGCAATCTGTCCCCTTCAGCTGTGCAAGGAGAGTGGGACCCCACTTTGGTTTTTATTTTCTCCTTGGGGTGCATGTTTTAGCTCAGGCTCTGCTCACACCTCAGCTCAGAAAAGGTCCCCATGAGGATGGAGCATGAGCAGTTGGAACCCAGATGAGATCTCTTCTCAAAACCGGAGGAGACGTGTGGCTTTGCCTTCCAAATCCATAAGATTAAACCCCCATATATGTAGGTCCTTGTAAAAGTTGGGACCCTTGGGCAACATTTTTTAAAAATCACCCAGCCTCTGCCCAAGGCAGCCCCACAATGCCCCTTTGTGGCCCCGTCGCCTCGACTTCTGCTGGGGACCTGGACCATTTTTCTTCCATCCCCTGACAGAGGCTGTGTGTTTTCAGGGGCTATGGTGATGAGGTTTCCAACCGACTTTTGACCAAACGGATTTCCAACTGCATTTGAAAAGGAAAATATCTTTCCAATGTACCAAATAATGAAAAATGACTGGATGAGTTTATAACTCTTGATTTAGCCACCAAGATCCCCCCTACCAGCCCTGGTTCTAGGGAGGTTTTCATTGAGCATTAATTCACTCTCTTTCTCGGTGCGCAAAGAAATAGGCCCTTCCGAACCCATTCCGCAGCGCATTAGCTTCAAGGCCTGTTGCAAATGGTCTAGCATCTGATCTTAATAGACATCGCAGCAAACGGGGTGGGCGAGAGCTGGAACAGGGACCCACAGCGTCAGGCAACAAACATCAGATCTCAGGCAAGCAGCATCCTGAGAAGCCGTTGCCTAGAACAACAACAGGACATAAGCAGGGGGTTTGGATTTTGCGGGGGGCCAGTGGGACACGGAAGTGGAGGCCCCCCCCCGGGTGAGCTAAGCCACACGTGAGCCCTTCAACCTTCCTGTGAAGCCACAAAGAAAGGTTTTCCTATCGTGCCACACCTTCAAAGCATGCAGAGAGCTTTTAAAACTCAAGGTGCCTGATGCTCAATGATGCCCAGCCACACCCCTGATCAATTACATCAGAATCTCTGGGAAAGGATCCCGGGAATCAGAGTTTTCTTTTGTGTTTAATTCCTGCAGGTGGTTCCGTTGTGTCACCAAGATTGAGAACCAGTGAGCTAGGCTGCTGGACCAGTGGTTCTCAGAGTGAGTCCCCAGGCCAGAAGCATCAGCATCACCTGGGACCTTGTTAGAAATTCAAATTCCTGGGTGCCCCCTGCAAGACCTGCCTTACGTGTGACCTGACCTCATCACACACTTCTGGTGTGGGCCCAGCAATCTGTTGCTCTCCAGGAGATTCCCATGTTTGTACAAGTTTGGGAGCCACTGAGCTGGTCCTTGTCAAGGTAGGGAACTTATATTCATTCTCTCGGCCATTCACTCACTCACTCATTCTGCCGATTACTCATGTATTCAGCATGCAGCGTCCCTCCTAGGAGCCTAGCACTGTGCCAGGTAGTGGGCATCCAGTGATAAGTCAGATGTGGATTTTGCACTCAAGGAGCTTGCAGTCTCCATATGGAATTTCCCAGATAATAAGGGCAAAGGTGAAGGTTGTCAAAGTTAGGAAAGGGTTTGACCTGAGCCTTCCAAGAACAGCCTCAGTTTCTCTCTCTTCTCTGCCTACGTGCATCAAGTTTGAGCAGCTGGCATCACTGCCAAGAAATTCACGTGTGCGTTCTCTTACTCACCCAACATTCGTTCCATACACACTTCCTTAAGCATCTTCAGGGTACCATACTCCATCCTAGAGGCTAGAGATTCAGAGAAGCCCAAGTCTCCCAAATTATAAACTGCAGAAGGGGGGAGGGCCCAGAGCAGACCATTCTTGTTGGAAGCTCCCTTAATGAGAAACAGCAGCATGGTTCTTCCCAGCCTGGCCAGACCCAGGGACCAGTCAGTTTCCTTCCTCACTCAGAGAGGCAGAAACATACATGAGTCAAGACTATGGATTCTGTCCTGAGCAGCCTGGGTTTGCATCTGGCTTTTAGACCTACTAGCTTGTTGGCCTTGAGCAAGTTGCCTTATTTCTGCACACCTCAGTTTCTTGATCTGTCAAATGGGGATAAAAATGATATCTGCCTCATTGAGTTCTTATAAGAATTAAATGAGAATCAGCACAGTGCTTAGAACAATGTCTGGCACACAAGTACTGTTATGTCTTTGTTAGCTAAATCACAAACATTACTTTTGAAAAAGTTGCTCAAAAATAAAATCCATTTTAAAACCAGATTGCTTTCCTTGTTCCATGATGGCCATAGGGAATTCATTTTATAAAGGGAATAACTTGGTTAGCCGTGTGTTGAATTTGCGAAAAGTGAAGTAGGCATGCTGTCGGCTTCTGACAGGGGCAGGAAGGGAACTTTGTTGGGAGGTGTGGCAGGATTGTTGTGAAATACCCGCCTCTGAAGGATCTGGAAGTCCCTTGAACTCCCTTATTTTGCCTCCATTCCAGTCCGTCTCTTTTCCTCCTTTGCCCCCAAAGTTCTTGCAACACTGGGAGATGAGAAGGTGTTTTAACTGAGAGCTAGTAAGGGACAACATGTCCTGCTTTCTTAACATCTCAGGATGGAAAATATTAAGAACTTTTGCGAATCCACAAGCCAAGCCTGCTTTGAAAAATGTCTTCCCTGTACATTTCTCTCCACTTCCTGTACCTTTCCCTCCACTTCCTGTTTCACAGGAAGTGTTGAAACAAGAAGTGGTTGCCTCCCATCTTTTGGGCGTCTTCACCAAGGTGCTGTAATCATAAACACTCCCCTCAGCAGAGTCTTGGGCAAGGACTACCCATCAGTGCCTCACACCCAGTGACCCAAGATGACCTATGAGCATCACGGCCCAACAGATGATCTCAAACTTTTCACAATTATTACAGGTGTCAACAGATGGAAATCATGCCAGAAGCTGTGCTGAGATTCTGCCATCAAGATCCAAAAAGGAGCATTCTGCTTCCCGGCATTTCTTGCCAAGGATGATCTCAGATTCATCTGTTCCCTTTCACAGTGAGCACAGGCCTTGGTTTTAATAAGGGTGTGGCTCCGCTTCTCCTGTTCCTGAAATTGGGCTGGGTGGGGACGCTGATCGCCAGAACTGGGGCAGATCCAGGGAAAAGTGTCATCATGTTGGCAGCTGGAAATGTCTGCTACCTACAAGGGTTTTGGCATCTCTCCTTGTGGTTCTGCACTCACACAATTAGCTCTCTCCTGAGGGCCTCTGCCTGCCCCCATCTCCACAGACCCATTTATTTTTTTAACGTTGAACATTTATTCTGGGAATGCAGAGTTGGATGAGACACAGCCCTGTCTCGTGGAACTCACAGCTGGAGCACAGGATAGGGGCAAGTGAACAAATAAACAGGCAGTTAAACACGGTGGGAGGAAGCATGACCCTGGTGGCAGGGGTGCATAAAAGCATGGGAAGAGGCATTAACACAGACTGGAGAATTAGGGAAGGTTCTGTGAGCGCAGGGATCCAGTGTAGCATCTCTATCAGAACTTGCCTGAATCCCTCAGACCTTATTGATTCGTTGTGCCCAGCTGCTGCAGGTATCTTTGAGTCTGAGGGATTGTTCTAGAGATCCACAAGGTAGGCGACAAGTGCCAGGGAATTCACCAACCCCAACACAGAGCCATCCTCACTCTTGGGAGATGGTGTATTAATTCCCCAGCGCTCTCGCTCCTCGAGTGGGATGATGCTGAAGCTTGTGTTTTATGGTGTTTTCTAGAATTTCTCTGCAGGATCCAGCTCCAATCACCCTCTGTGAAAACCGGCTTTATAACATACCCTTTATTACCTGCCTCACCTTCCCACTCCCCTATGAGAATATCCAGGGATCCCTTCCCCAAAATACTACCTGGTGTTGAATCCTTCAAGTTGGCTTCTGGGGAAGATTCAGACTAAGTTTGTGGGGAGGAGAGTGATGTGGTCAGGTTTGGGTTTCTGAGAAGGGCTGTTCTTTTGATTCGTGTAGTTGGGAGGAGTCTCAGAGTTGGACTTTCGTGTCTCAGAGTGGACGGGTGAGACAAGATAGCAAGTTGTGATCTGCCCGGACACTAGGATGAAGCACAACCTTCCAGATCCGGAAATGCTAAGAATGTTCCCCTCTGTATCCCAGAGAGCATTCTTCTCCTCCCTTGAGCCTCATAATCCCCAAGAGGCAATTCTTTTGCAGATGGAAACCCTGAGGTCTGGGGCTGGGGGACATGTGACTTGCCCACGGTCACTCTGCTGTCACCGGGTAGAGACAAGATTGAGGCCAGGAAGACCCAGCTCCCAGGCAGCTGGACGGGCATATTTTGAGGAGGAAACTGAGGCGCAGAGAGGGGAGTGATCTACTCAGGGAGACTTCTGGACCCAAGACTACTCAGAACCTGGTGGGCCCTGAGCACCTGCTCTATCATGTGCATGCCAAGGGTTGACTGTGGACATCCCTGTCTTCTCTGTTCTCCAAAATGATCAACAGGGTCCTCCAGTGTCCTTTACATGGCCAGGTCCCTAGTGTGTCTCATGATTTCAAAGGAAAACTAACCATTACTAGAGAGGGAGAAAGAAGGGAAGGAAGAAGGAGGAGGAGAAGTAGGGAAAGAGGGAAGGAAACAAGTCTCCGAAGCGTCGTGTGCCAGGGAGGTGAATTAGGATGTGAACAAGCTGTCTTCGGTCCCCGGTTCCAACCCCTGAGAGCTTTGCATCTGGCAACAGGTTCCTAGATGTCTCAGTGCCTTGGGTTTCTTATTCACCCAGTGGGAGTCTGCTTAATCCATTCTTGAACAACCATAGCAGCAATGTGGATGACAACAACAGCACTTATGTAGGGCTTGCTGCATGCCTGGCCCTGTTCTAAGTACTTTGTGATCTTGGCTCACTGGAGGCTCAAGATGACCCTGGGAGGGGTCACTACCCTAACCCTAACCCTATCATCTCCTTTTACAGATGGGAAAACTGAGTCACGAGCATGCTCAACTCACTTTTGCAGGGCCACAGAGCTAGGGGGTGGCAGCCCTGGAATGTGAGCACAGGGTTGGGGTTTGTGGCCACCAGGCCACACCGCCTCTGTTCTCCCACCAGGCAGCAGGCTGATGGGACCACTGGCAGCTGGATGGGAGGACATTTGCATGAGAGCCTGGCACGGTGATGAGCACACAGTAGATGCTCAGGACACGCCCCTTGCCTGGCCTGCTTGCTTCAGTCCCTAAGAGCCAGGCTTCTGAATCCATAGCACCCTCCCCTCACCCAGGGCATCTCTTAATTTAATCACAGCCTTGCCCTGTCCCTATTAGGATGACCAGTCCCAATAGGAGTTCTGGGCCTGCACCTTGGCCAACCAGTGGGCGCCCAGCACCCCATCATCATTCCGCTGCCTTCCAGCAGAAATTATAACCACTTTGAGTCAACCCCAGCCTCCACGCCAAAGGAAAGCGATTGAGGTCAGGAGAGGCAGACAGCCTACCCATCACAGCCGCTGCGGCCATTCCTCACGGGGTGACATGCAATCTTCTGCCGAGGGTCACCTCTGGAGAAGCGATTCCTCCGAGCTCAGAACAAGTGCCAAATTGCAGCTTTGCCGAATAATCACGTGGAACACATTGAAAATAGCCGCCTCCGTGATAAATCGTTAACCAAAGCAGCCCCTTCCTCCAGTATGACCAAGAACGCAGTTACTGTAAATACATTAACTTATTCGTGCTGCAGCACATGGCCCGGAGCCGGCTCCGCGGGCAGCAAAGAGCAAATCCCAGCCAGCCTGGGAGGGGGCAGTGCGTGGGAGGAATTTGTCAGCCAGGGAAAGGAAGAGATAAAAGCAAAGGCGCCCAGGACAGAAGAGCCCACTGCTGGTCCCGAGGCTCCATCCCGGGGAGATGCGGCCAGAAGGGGACTGGGCGATCTACATCGCGCTGTCACTCTGTGCCCCACGGGATCTGTGAATTAAGACTGGATCCAAGAAGGAAGCGTCCGTGTGTCTTCCTGCTCGCGTGAAAATCAGTGGTGTGGCAACTCCAAACTCTACCGGATGAGTGTGTTTGGGGAGTGGGGGAGGAGAGGAGAGAGAGAAAAGGGAGAAGGACAGAGGGACGGGGGAGGGAAGGGTGACGGTGAGAGGCGGAAAGATGAATGAGAAACAGGCCAAGAAATGGAGAAGGTGATTGAAGACGGGAAGAAGGGGGAGAAAAAAGAACGATACAGAAAGAAAACGGGCTGAAGGAGACAGAAGGAGAGGAGGACAGAGGGACAGGGGAGGTGCGGGGAGAGAGAGAGAGGAGAGGGCAACGGTCTGCCTCTGCGAGGCTGGGTTTTGTTTCCACTGAGAAGAGAAAGCGTTCTTTGTTATCAAAAGCCTGAGTGACACCAGCAGACCCCCGGACCCCCTCTCCAGCACACCAGCACCAAGACTAGTGCGAGCGCGCACGCACACACACACACACACACACACACTGACACACGGCCCACAGTCAGTCCCCTCCCCCCGCCCCCAGCGCTGAACACAATTCAGTCCCAGAAGAGAAAGAGCAGTAAGTGGTCCTCACCAAAGGAAACAGGCCCGAACCAGCCTGGGGATGGGTGTGGGGGAGGGGAGGGCGGAGGAGGCAGCCCAGGTCAGGGGCCCAGAGAGGACGGACGTGCAATCGGAAGGAAAAAGAACCTGGAGCCCCGCGGCTGGAGCCCTCCCCGCCGCCCCAGGCCTGCCTCTTCTTCATCTGAGCATCAGGGTCCAACCTTAATGGTCCATGGCCCCCTGCTAGCTAGGGACACTGCAGGCCACCAGCTTCAAGAGGGGAGACACCCGTGCAAGGAGCAGCCAGTTCTGGGCCAGACGCTGAGCTGCAGGCTCCCGGTGCCTCCCTTCTGAAGCGGGTGGGCAGCTTCCGGCCAACCTTTTGCCTCTTTCCCTCTCGCCGCTCCTGCCACCTCCCAATAATTTGCCAGAATTAACAGATTTATGGCAGCGCGCTGGTTTGGATCAACTTTTCGTATGTACTTTGCGAGAGAAAAACATTTTCCTCTTCCCCGACTTTCTGTTTGCCCATTAATACACTCCATATTTGCTGGTGCTTAATGACTGTTCCTAGAGAATGTTGTTGTTGTGATTAAGGGTGCCAGGGTTCCCGCAAGTACAAACACACCAAAACCATAAAAAGGGCAATTAATTCTTTAAAAAAAAATGCAGGAGAGTGGGAGACAATGGATGCTCCGTTTACAGAAAAGCAAGGCAGAAGACAGATGTGTGTCAGAGGTGTGCTTACAGGGCAGTGATGTCTCCTGTAAACCATTGGGAAGATGTTGCCCAGAAGATTCTTGGTCATCGAAAGGCTGTGTGTCGGTCTTCCCTGGTGGAGCAGTGGTTCGGAGTCCGCCTGCCGATGCAGGGGACACGGGTTCGTGCCCCGGTCCGGGAAGATCCCACATGCCGTGGAGCGGCTGGGCCCGTGAGCCATGGCCGCTGAGCCTGTGCGTCCGGAGCCTGTGCTCCGCAACGGGAGAGGCCACAACAGTGAGAGGCCCATGTACCGCAAAAAAAAAAAAAAAAAAAAAAAAAAAAAGAAAAGGCTGTGTGTCAACCACTTACGATAAGCCCAATCCTGGGCTGGTCACTGGAGGAAGCCACAGAGTCTGGGCGAGGGGGATATTCTAGCTGGGATGGAAATTCCGTCTCTGGATAAGGCACCTACTGCCTCTGAACCTTGGTTTACTCATCTGCAAAATGGGAGGCTGAACCCCCAGAATGGCTGTGGTCTTTCAAGAGGAAAATGTCTATCAAGGGCTTAGTTAGGTGACTGGCATAGAGGCATATGAGAATGACCTGGTTCCTCATTCACTCATGCGTTTATGGACCCCCTTCCTGGGTCAGGTTGTGGGCTGGGTTCCGAGGGTTCGGTGGTGAGAAGGATGTACCAGTCCCTGCTTGTGTCGAGCTGATGATCTAAGACTGGCAGTCAGAAACTCTAAGCCTCTAAAACCGTGATGTGTCCTATAGTGACAAATGCTTGCAGAAAAGTACAACAAAGGAAGAGAATAAAAACGTCCTGGTGGACTATGTCAGACAGCGGACGGTGGCGGGGACCGAAGTGGGGAAGGGACAGGCAGGGGACTTGAGCAGAGACCGAGCAGGGTGAAGGGTGAATTTTGTTTCTCAATCCCTTTCATCTCTCCTAAAAACACGTTTAACAAGCCCTTGAAGGACCAGGGAGAGATGGCCATGCATGAGCAACTGGGACATATTTCGGGAGTCGTGAAAAAAAAAGTCAGGACACACTCAGTGAATATTTCCTGCCTCCTGGCACTCGGAGTCGTGGGGGGCTGGGGTTCAGGCCATAAACTAACCCAGACACTGTGATGATTTCATCACAAACTCTGGCAGGTGCCACAAGGAAGAAGCAGTGAGCGCCGGGACCTGCAACAGGGGCCTGACCAGAAGTGACAATGGAGGTGAACTTGGAAAGATGAGTAGGCGGTAGGGAGGTGATAGGAGGGTGAGTGAGGGAAGAGCATCCCTGACGGAAGGAACAGCATGTGCGTGGGCCAGGCCAGTGGGAAAACAAAACACACGGGCTCTGTTGTCAGACAGACCCAGGTTCAAGTCCCTGACCCCCCACCTCCCAGCTGTGTGATCTTGGGCAGGTAACTTAGGGTCTCTGAGCTTCAAGGTTGTCACCTGTAAAGTGACCTCACTGAGGCTCCACTGGGCTGTCCTGAGGACCTGAGTAAGGGAAGTGTTTAGCAGAGTGAAGTCCTAAACCAAGGCTGGTTTCTTGCAGAATTATCAGATCTGGGGAAGGGATGGGCTCCAGGCAGTGGTCAAGACATTGGCATCCAGCTCCTGTGCTCTCTGTCACCTTGCCTCCATAAATGAGGGGTTCCAGTCCCTATTTTAGGAAAGTAACATTCAATCCACAGAATAGATATTGATCGAGTGTCTCCTAGGTGCCCATCAATGGACTTAGGAGCTAAGGTGACCTGGTCCCAGTTTTGGTCAGGGTCAGTGTGAGTGACTTATGTCAATCCAGTAACGACAGAAACAAATTCCAGATCATCCTCCAGATGCCCCTTCGGTCGGCCAGTTGTGGGTTCCCAGCAGCCACGACTCAGCCAGTGCAGTCGGATCAGGGTCAGCGTCACTTCCACCTCCTTGGGAGGGGTCCTTGTCTGGCCTCCTGGCAGCTCAGATCCGCTCTGCCCACCCCACCCCCACCCCTGGTCACCGGCTGTGCCCTTGGTCTGCATCTGCCGTGCCATCTCCTTCTGACTCCAGGGTCATCCTATGGTCCTTTCCTCTCTCTGCCTGGACTCCCTCCTGAACTTCAGCCTTGCTCGCCCAGCTGCCCGCTTCTCACCTCCACTCTGACATTTAAATGGCACCCAAGCTTAACACGATCAAAGCCGACTCTGATCCCCACCTGATCCCCCAACCTTTTCCACCACACAATGTCCTCATTTCAGCGAAGGCCGGTGCCAACCTTCTTCTGTCCCCGTTTCGGGCAAAAGCCTTGGCCTCATCCTGGGCGCCTCTCTTTTGCTCACACTCCACACTCAGCTAATGCTCTTGGTTCCAACTTCATAATTCGTCCAGAGTCCAAACACATCTCAGCACCACCACAGCCACTACCCAAGCCCGGGCCACCGTCACCTCTTGACAGGGTTATTGCAGAAGCCTCCAAATTACTTCCTGTTTTCTGCATTACGCCCCACAGTATAACTGAAAGCTAAGATGCACATCAGGTCACATTACTCCTGCACTCCAGGACCCCCAACGCATCCCAGCTGCCTACATCCCGTTCCCCCGCTGCAGCCTCGCTGGTGTGGTCGGCCTGAGGGCCTTTGCACTCGCTGACCCATCAGCCTGGAATGCTTCTCCCCAACATGGCCACTCCCTCGCCAATTCCAGGTCTTTCCGGGTTGTCACCTCAGGGAGGGTGACAAAATCAAAACACTCCCTAGCCCCAATTCCCCTGCTTTAATGTTCTACATGGCACTTGGCCCCTTCTGACCTGTATCTGTTATCTTTTCATTCACTCATAGTCTCTTTCCTTCTCTGCACTAGGAGGCTCGCTCCTTGAGCTTTGTTTTGGGGGAGGGGGCTGCCACTAGTAGATATTTGTTGAATGGATGATGTCTGTGACTCAAGCAATGATTAATTCACTGGCCCTTTTGCTCTTAGAAAGATGCCAAAAGGCACCTTCTAGTGAGACTCAGAGCATCCCACCTTCGAGGGGTCTGACTTCCCTTGAGTTTGACCAAGATGTCTAGAGGCTGACCAGAGAGAAAGAGGCAGTAGAGAATCATGCTTCAACAGAAACTGCTCGAATCCCAGCCCTGCCATTTGCTGGCTGTGTGACCTTGGGAATTCCCTCCAGGTACCTGATACTCAGTGTTCTCATCCATAAAATTGGAACATGTTATGGACTGAACTGTGTCCCCCGCAAAAGATATGCTGAAGTCCTAACCCCTGGGAATGTGACCTTATTTGGAAATAGGGTCTTTGCAGATACAATTCGCTAAAATGAGGTTATGCTGGATTATGGTTTGCCCTAAATCCAATGATTATTATCTCCATAAGAAGAGGGAAATTTGAAAAAAAAAGAAGAGGGAAATGTGGATGCACACAGACAGAGAGAGAAAATAACGTGGGACAAGGGAAGCAGACATTGGAGGGATGCGGCCACAAGCCAAGGAACACCTGAGGCTACCAGAAACTGGAAGAGGCGAGGAAGGATCCTCCCCTAGGAACTTCAGAGGAAGTATAGCCCTCCAGATGCCTTGATTTTGGACTTCTCGCCGGCAGAAACCATGAGAAAATAAGCTTCCGCTGTTCGAAGCCGTCCAATATGTGGTATTTTGTTATGACAGACACAGGGCGCAAACACAGAATGATTACCCCCATTTGCTAAGGTCTGCATGATGTACAAAGGGCTCCCGAGGGCCCGGGTCCTAACAGTCCCTCCTTGAGTGTCCCACGGCCCCTCTGACATGCTGGCTGCCACCTCTGCCAGCTCTGAGAAAGGGAAGGGCTTGGATGAGAAAGAGGATGCATGAGTGACAAGTCGAAGATACTGTCTGATCCTAGAGTCTGCTTTGTCCCCAAGATCTGGGCACGCAGACCCACAGAGCCTTGCAGCCAGCCCCTCTCTCCTGCCGAAGAGCCAGAAGTCTTGACGCACAGCAACCATTGCGAACCCTCAAATCTCCACTGAAATCTCTGCTCCGGGCCCTCGGAGCCACTTCTTGTCCCTGATATCCCTGCAGAAACACAGCCAAATTCTCCATTGGATTCTGCTAAATAAATCCAGTCCATCCATCCACCCACCCGCCCCACCACCACATCCCACCTCCAACTGCCTCCATCCACTGACATTTGGACCCAAGAGCTAATTGCAGCGGCTTCATCTAAAAGGAAACCACAAACACGCTCTCACCCACGTTTTATGACTTTATAACTCACCAAATAAACCTGATTCCTATAACCATAAAACAAAGCAGAAACGAGTTGGACATGTACCAGCCAGGAGAAGCAGGAGGGGGGTGGAAATTGCCGGAGGGGGCTCTCAGCTGCGGAGCCGCGGTTCTCTGGGTGGATTTCGGCGCCACAGTCTTGAAGAAACTTAATATTCCAATCAGCACCCAAGCAAGGCATTAGAAGCCAAGGAGTGCATGAGTGCCCCCATAGCTGGGGGAATATTACTCACCAGGTCATGGTCGGCTGCGTAAAATACAACCCTCATATATCATTATAACTGCCAGCCAACGACAGTTATAATTGAGACGGCAATAACTAGGAGAGAGTTCTTTAATTTAACATCCAATTATTACAAGTTATCACTTCTTAATAAATGTAATATAACAGACAATCAATGTTGCATGCGACGGCCCGGACTGCAATGGGATGGGAAATTTATATCCTGGGGAAGAAAATATACTCTGTGTAGTGTGTGTGCGTGTGCGTGCTGGCGTGCGTATGTGTGTGTGCATGTGTGTGTGCGTGCGCGTGCGTGTGTGTGTTTTGGCTTTCTGAAGTCTGCAGCGGCTGTGATAAGTGTTGCAAGACTCCAGCTATAAATAGCTGAGTTTGCCTCAATAGCTGACATCGCCTCATTTGCATATGTACAATAGCTCCAGGCCAAGGCAGAGGAAAGAATAAGAAGGGAAAAAAAGATTTCTTCTCCCCGGTACTGGCTCTGAGGGTGACAAGTGAAGGCAATGCCCTCCCCCCGCTCGGCCCAGAGGGCGCCGAGGCCCAGCAGGGTGGCTGGCGAAATTGTCCTAAACCTAACTTGGCAGGGCAATACTTTTTTCAAATAAATTTTTCTTTGATGTGTGACAAGCACACAGAAGAGTGAACAGATCATGAGCGAGCGTGCAGCTAGATGGCTTTCTACAAAATGGATACACCCAAGGATTAGCAGCTGGGCAAACAAATAGGAATGAGCAGCCCCCAGAAGCCCCCCTCCCAGCAGCATCCCCTCCTGGCACAGCCAAGATAACCTCTCTCCCGATTTCCACCTCTACAGATTACTTTCGCTGTGTTTTTTTTTTTTTTTTTTTTTTTTTTGCGGTACGCGGGCCTCTCACTGCTGTGGCCTCTCCCGTTGCGGAGCACAGACTCTGGACGTGCAGGCTCAGCAGCCATGGCTCACGGGCCCAGCTGCTCCGTGGCATGTGGGATCTTTCTGGACCGAGGCACGAACCCGTGTCCCCTGCATCGGCAGGCGGACTCCCAACCACTGCGCCACCAGGGAAGCCCACTTTTGCTCATTTTTGAACTTTGCATAAACAGAATCACACAGTACATTCTCTTGTGTCTGGCTTATTTCGCTCAGTACTACTTTGTGAGTTTCATCCATGCTATTGCATTTAGAAGTGCTTCATTTTTATTTCTAGATAGTACTCAACCTTGTGAATACCCCACAATTTATTTATCTGTTCCTTAAGTTGGTAGACTTTTGTGCTGTTTTCAGTTTAGGGCTCTTACATATAGTGCTGCTACAGACATTCTTGTGCAAATCTTTGGTGAACATATGTAGATGATTCTCTGGGGTGGGTACCTGGGAGGAAGACTCACTGGTCTCCAGGGCAGGTGTATGTTTACTTTAATAGATGCTGCCAAATAGCTCTCCAAAGTGGCTGTACCATTCTGCGTCGCCAGCAGCTGTCTACAAATGTTCCGGGTGCCCCAAATCCTCGCCAGCACTTGACAGTATCCATCTTCCTGGTTTCCATCATTCAGGTGGATGTGTAGTAGGATCTCGGTGTGTCTCCATTTGCATTTTTCTAGTGACTAAAGAGGTTGCCTGCCTTTATGTATGTTCATTGGCCATTTGTATGTCCTTGGTGGTGAAGGGATTGTTCTAGTGTTTGTCCTAGAAAAGGACAAACAACCCATTCTGTTGGATAGAATATCTTTGTCCAATCTTTGGACAAAGATACCAAACTTCCATATCTTTGGATACCAAATCTTTGTCCCTTGGAAAGATTGCAAATGTCTTCTCCAGCTCTGCTCTGCAACTTGCCTTTTCATTCTCTTATTGTCCTTTGGTGAAGAGATGTTTTCAGATTTCCATACAGTCCAACCTGCAAAGATTTGCTTTTACAGTAGTGCTTTGTTCTGTACAATACAGAATTTTGATCATCTTTAAAAAGGGGAATTTGCTTGAGATAGTTTTTAGTTAAGCTTCTAGGAGAACAAATTGTTGGGCACTTTGTGGGGGGTTTGCCCACCTATTTATCCACACCCCTCAGCTTGATGTACATGGATTCAGTGGGTAAAGATTAGGGCAAATTATCCACTCACTGTGCATCCCTCTATCTATCCAGTTACTCATTTATGGAGACTTGTGTGCCAGGCGCTGTGCTTCTAAGAACTTGAGTCACACAGATGAATATGACAGACACAGTTCATGACCTCAAGAAATATAAAATTCCCAGAAGGAACCATAGGGTAAGATTCTTAGTGAACTTGAGTTTGGTAAAGATTTCTTAAATAAGAGATGAAAAGAACGAAACTGCATGAACTATAAAAGCAAAAATAAATCAATATATTGGACTTCATCAAGATTAAATAATTTTGCTTTACAAAAGACACTGTTAAGAAAGGCTGAGGGCTTCCCTGGTGGTGCAGTGGTTGAGAGTCCGCCTGCCGATGCAGGGGACGCGGGTTCGAGCCCCAGTCCGGGAAGATCCCACATGCCGCGGAGCGGCTAGGCCCGTGAGCCATGGCCGCTGAGCCTGCGCGTCCAGAGCCTGTGCTCTGCAACGGGAGAGGCCACAACAGTGAAAGGCCCGCGTATCACAAAAAAAAAAAAGAAAGAAAGAAAGAAAGGCTGAAACAAGTTTTTCCTGTAATCTCTTTTTTTTTGGAATTTTTGAATTTTATTTAATTTATTTTTTTATACAGCAGGTTCTTATTAGTTATCCATTTTATACATATAAGTGTATATATGTCAATCCCAATCTCCCAATTCATCACATCTTTATTTATTCATCCATTCAGTATTTACCGAGCACACACTATGTGGCAGGGAACATGGTGGGCCCTGGGGAATCACACCAGAGAAGAATGGCCAAGTAAACACGTCACAGGACGTCCTGCAACAGGGGCTGTGGTAGAAATAAGTGCAGAGCTTGTGGGAACCATGAGGAGGACACCTGGAAGGCTTCCTTGAGGAGGTGATATTTAAACATGGCCTTGAAGGATGAGTACCAGAAAACAGTCACAGGCTTGGAGGCAGGAAAGAGGTGGCAGGTTCCAGAACTGAAAGTCATTTTAAGGTCTGGTGGGTCATCCAAGGGAAGGGCAAGAGGTGAGTCTGGAGAGGAGGCATCCAGAACCATTTCTCAGAAGGATCCAAGTGTCCGGAAGAGGATTTGGATTTCATTGTGAAGGCAACAGTGATGTCAGGAAGATGAGAACATTTTGCAAGTAAGAGCGAGTGGAATTTCAGAGCAGCGACTTGGAGTTTAGAGACCAGGCTGGCACTGGGACTAAAAGACCAGAGCCACTCCGTGCCTCAGTTTCTTCATCTGTGAAATGGGGATGATATTAATAATGAGCATTCACTGATGACTTACTCTGTCCCCAGCACTGTTCTAAGGGCTCTATGGCTATGTAACCCTTCGGTCTCCCTGTGAGATGGGTTAAATCATCATCCCCATTTTACAGATGAGAAAACAGAGGTCACCCAGTTGGTGAGAATCAGAATCGGGATGTGAGCCCAGGCCGTTTTGTCCCAGTATCTGGCTTCCTAACCATCGCCTGATACTGCTTGATGGTCCAGCTGGCCTCCTAGGGTTGCCATGATGATTGATGGAGGCAGTGAACCATGCAACCCAAGCGCCTTGCTGGGAGCAGGGCTGGGTTCTCTAAGTGCCAAGGGCCGTTAATAAGCAAGCCAGACCAACCGAAGGCTGTGAAGGACTCTAACCAGGGGTGTTGGTCTCTAGCAAGACCTAGGTCCCCTCCAGCTCACCACTGAGTTACCAAACACTGTTCACATGCAACATCTCACCAGGGCCTTATCCCTCTACCTCAGGGGGGGAACACAACAGAGCCATCACACCCATTTCACAGATGAGGAAGTGGAGATTTATGAATGGTGTGTCCAAACTCCCAGCAGTGTCACCAGTGGGTTGGTGTTTAAAACCGTGTCCACGTGCGTCTCAGTCCTGTGAATTCATCCAGGCCCCAGGCCCAGTGTAGACCCATCAAGAGAGTAGCAACGAGTTCTCCAAGCAAAGACAATTCATGAAAATCATTTAATACAGAGTGTATTATTCAGCTTGGGCTGCCATAACAAAATACCACAGACTGGGTGGTTTAAACAACAGAAATTTATTTTCTCTCTTATTTATTTATTTATTTATCTGGAGGCTGGAAATCAAGTTCAGGGTGCTGGCAAATTCAGTCTCTGGTGAGAGCTCCCTTCCTGGCTTGCAGATGTCCACCTTCTCGCTGTGTCCTCACATGGCCTTGCTTCTGTGTGTGCTCTGAGGGAGAGATCTCTCCGGTGTGTCTTCTCCTTATGAGGACACCAGTCCTATCGGATCAGGCCCTATCTCCAAACACAGTCACGTTAGGGGGTTATGGCTTCAACCTATGAATCTGGGGGGAGATACAATTCAGTCCATAAGACAGAGAGAATGAAAAGAGAATGAAAGAGGGGAGGGAAGAAAGAGAGAACAAAGTAGAAAATAAGAGAAGCAAACAAAGAGGATGATTAAAAAGAGGAAAGGTGGGCCAGCCTGGGGCGATGACCCGGATAAAGCCTTGAACACACCATCACTTGCTGGGGACATATGCAGCTGCCAGAACTTGCTTGTCTGGGACCTCCAGAACAACTAGGAGTTTTCTGTTGGCAAAAGATGGAGTTTCCGCACATACAAAATATCTATATTCGAGTTTCATAAATAAAGACCCTTTGTTATCATGAGTCTTAAATGAACAAAAACCTGGTGGCCATGGTGTGAATGCCCTTCAGAGTCAACGCACCAAATATCTTCATTTTGCAGTTAGAAAAGTGGAAGCCCAGAGAGGGGAAGACACCTTCCCCAGGTCACACAACCCACTCCAATTCAAGTTTTCTGACTGCGCCTGCAGTGTTTCTTTCTGGAGGTCAGAGGTGGCCAGGAGAGGCGGCAAAAGGTGGCAGATGTGGCAGATGGGGGAACTGAGGCTCAGAGCAGTGAAGAGGCCTGTCACAGAGCCACCAGCATGTGGCTTTATACTCAGAGCAACGGTAATAATGATTGTCAGCGACGTACTGGGGGCTGTCCCTCAGCTGAGAGCTGTGTAGGCGATACCTTGCCTAATACTCAAGGCATTATCGCCTCCGTATTCCCACATTGGAGAAGAGGAAACAGAGGCTCAGGAGAGGAAATGACTTGCCCAAGGCCACCCGGACATGTCCACATGTTTCACAGGGTGAGCTTTGCTGCCAGGCTGGACCTCACGCAGGTTTGAGGCTCCCCAGGCTTGGGAAGCAGGGACCAGGGCTTCTCCTCCATCCCCATCCTCCCCTCCCTTCCTGGCATCCCCTGGGGGGCCAGCCCGCATGGGGCGGGAGTGACACCCACACTCCCCAAACAGAAGGTCCCCACGTGAGGTGTCAGCTCCGCAGCTGAGGCTCTGCAGCCAAACCCGCCCTCCTTCTGGGGGAGGTGGGATGTGGCGGGGCTGGGGGCCGAGGGGGAGGGTCGCGCCGCAGTTGCGCTCCGGCTCGGCAGCCTGCCGGGCAGACTGAGGGGCTCCCAGCCAAGGGAGGTGTGATCTCCCCAGGCTCGGCGTCCTGGAGTGCGAACTTCAAACGCCCGATTCCCAACATTTGGCCGAATTTTTTTTTTCCTTACCCCAAAGCAAATGCGGCTCCAACGTGGGCGCCTGGCGCCCGACTGGGGCGCAGTTGGCTGTTTTGCGGGATGAGAGGGGCTGCTCACACAGGAGGATCTGGGAGGGGAAATCTGGTGGGCGGAGGGGGACGCGAGGGAGGGGGAACTGTCCGTGCCGCGCGGACCTCGGGAAGGGTCATTGATGCTGGGTCGGTGGGAGAGTGGGTGGACGGGCAGACGGATGGAAGCACTAACCGAAGGCACCCCGCAGGCAGTGTGGACAGGATGGGACCAGGACCCATCATTCCCTCTGTGGCCGGGCGCCTGTGCCCTGGTGATCACGACGAAGGCTCCTGTCCCTGTCTGTCTTCTAAAGGCTGAGCCTTACCAAGCTCCGCGTGCCTGGGGCTGAGCACAGGGTCTGACATGGACCCACATCAGAGTTGAGGGCGGAAGGAGGGAGGGAGATGGGAGAGAAAGAAGGAAGGAAGGAAGGGGAGGTGAAAGGAGAGAAGTTTGGTCTCGATATAAGCAACATGACATCTCACACAATAAAGAACCATCTACTGCTACACGCATCACGGATCTCACAGACTACACATTAGCAAAAGACGCCAGTCACAAAAGAGGAGAGACTGTACAATCCCATCTGCCCGAGTTTCAAAGCAAGCAAAAGTAAGCTATGCAGGAGGGGTCAGAAGAATGGTTTCCTCTGGGGGGAGGTAGTAACTTGGGGGGCAGGAGGGTGTTGGAAATATTCTAAATCTTGATTTTGCTGAGATCTGGGGGCATCCATATATGTAAAAGTCTATCAAGTTGTAAGATAAAGATAGGTGTACTTTGGAATATACTTTCCTATATGTAAATTTTATAGCTTAATCATTTTTTAAAATATTTATTTATTTATTTTTGGCTGCGTTGGGTCTTCATTGCTGCGCGCGGGCTTTCTCTAGTTGCAGTGAGCGGGAGCTACTCTTCTTGCGGTGCACGGGCTTCTCATTGCGGTGGCTTCCCTTGTTGCGGAGCATGGGCTCTAGGTGCATGGGCTTCAGTAGTTGTGGCTCATGGGCTCTAGAGTGCAGGCTCAGTAGTTGTGGCGCATGGGCTTAGTTGCTCCACAGCATGTGGGATCTTCCCGGACCAGGGCTCGAACCCATGTGTCCCCTGCATTGGCAGGCGGATTCTTAACCACTCCGCCACCAGGGAAGTCCCTAGCTTAATCGTTTTTAAAAAATAGATAACAGGACCGAAAATGGATGGATGGATGGATGGACGGACAAAGGACAGACACTCTTTCAGTGGATATTTATGGACACTAGGTGTGAGCAGGGCTCTGTGCTGCTTTGGGGGCCCAGAGGCAAACTAGTCCCACCCTGTTCCTCCAAAGAACTCACAGTCAAACCGGGAGACAGGTGCACACAGGCAGGCATCACAACAAAACAACAGGAGGGCCGCAGTCAAAAAGAAGGCATGGGCTGGATTAGAGGAGAGGGAAAATATTTGCCAAGAGCATCAGATGGGCAGAAAAGGATAAAAGCAGAGAAACATACTGAAAGCAGAAACCTAAGCAGAAAGATATGTGAAAAATAGAAGTGGATCGATGGATGGATGGATTGATGAATGGATGGATGGAGGGAGGGATGGATGGATCGGGGGAGGGATAGATGAATGGGGATTTTATTTTACTCCTTGAAGGTTAAAATTGCCTTGCACGTAGTAAATGTTTAATTAGATGTAGAATGAACAAGTAAATTAATATGTTCTAATTTCCCTAGCATGGTTGATAACAAGGTAAGTAAGCAAGGATCTTAAACATTTTGAGATTCTTTTAGTCTGAATATCTACCTGCTCAGATTCAGCCTTCAGAACAATCAGGGATGCAAGAAAGACCTCCCGGACAAGGGATTCATAGTGGTTTATTTATAATGGCACAGGGTAGGTGGCAACCCCCAAAAGGTAACAGCAGGGGGACCTTGATGCAGCCACTTGGGAATTACATAGCCCTACATATGACAAGGGGAAAAGTGTCATTAATGATACAAGAAAATGTTTAGGATGGAAAATAAGGGCAAAATAAAATAATTAGTATATATAAGTAGTTATACAATATGAAATCACCAATGTTTGTGCTTTTTTCTTTAAAAAAGGACTTGGGAAAACATTATGTCAAGGCATTTCTTGTGGCTTTCTCTAAGTAGCAGGATAATTTTGTTTTCTGCTTTGTTACACATTCTGCATTAACTAACCATCATGCCACCACAACAGAGATCTTTAATCATCAGGCAAAGAAAAGCCATTCCTGCTTTGCCAACCTCAAGGAAAAAGAAAAAGGGAATTTGCTCTAAAAAATAATGATGGTGTCAGTGATGTAACCATGACAATCAAATCCAAAATATTCTCACCTTGAAGTCGTTCCTTTTCAGTTCTCATAAACACTTGTGTCTCTCTGAGCACAGTAGTACTGAGAAGCTTAGGAGAGACAGACCCATTTTTCCCTGGGAACAGTGCCTTATTTTCCCACTACATGTTTATTGAGCACCTACTATGAGCTGGGTAGGCCAATGGGGTGCAAAGGACTCTCTTCGCTGGGAGTGAATATTTTGTTAGATATCAAGCCTGGTCAAGCTGGACTGTCACCTCTGCTCACCCAAGCAGGGGATAAGAAGAGTGGCTGACATCTATGGAGTCCTGACTCCACGCCAGGGAGCTGGCATGCATCACAGAGACTAAATTCGATCCTGTCCTATGAGGTCAGCACTGTGTGCATTTCACCAATGAGGAAACTGAGTCTCAGAGAGGCCAGGGAGCTTGCCCAAGGACACATAGCAAGGATGTGGCAGAGCAAGAGCCTGTGGTCACACCTTCAAGGCCACCCTCCCTCTGTGAGACCTGCTTTCTCTTTGTAATTACCGTCATTCAGAGGGAGAAGGCAAACAAGAAACAATGAAAAGATAATAATATAATATCATGCTGTGTAAAGTTTTATGGAGGAAAACCAAGCAGGATGAAGGGCAAGGGATGACAGATGTGTGTGAGGGCAAGTTCAGATAGAAGAGGTTCCATGAAGTGTGACACATGAATGAAGGAGAAAACCATGTGGAGAACTCGGAGAGTGTTCCAGGCAGCAAGCACAGCAAGTGCAAAGACCCTGTGGTGGAATAGAGCTTGGCACAAACAAGGAACGGGGTACCAGTGCAGCTGGAGTGAGGTGGGCAAGAGAAAAGGGATGAAATTGGCTGTGGATGTGTGGTAGAGAACTCCCCATCCCTGGAGGCAAACAAGCAAAAGTAAATCAATCACTGCATACATATAGGCTTTAAGTAGGAAGTATACTAGGTTATCTGTATTACATCTTCCAACCTTAATAGCCAAGGCATAGGTCATTCACTCATTCACATGACTATTCAATCAATTACTGAGCTGTACTATGCACCACGCACTGGGCTTTTAGCTAAGACACACACACAAAAATGTATCAACATGGTCCCTGTCCTCGTGAGGCTTTACAGTGAAAGTGATGTCAGGTGCATTTTGGTAATATTCACTCTGTTATCAAAAGTGTTGCCGGCAGCCCCGGGATGTTCACATCTTTTAACTTCATTAAATTTTCTTCAAGAAGGGATTGGCATGCTCCCTTCACAGGGGAGGAAACTGAGGCACAGAAAGTGGCAGGGACCTGTCCAAATGGTGTGTTAATGGCAGAGCCAGCACATAAACCTGGATTGGCTGAAGTCTGCATGGAAACTTCCTCCCCAGTTAAGGAATGCATCTAAGATCCCTATAGAAAACACTGGGTTCCTTGGAAGACACCTTCCACCCCTCCTTCCCCCCCAAAACCGCTCATGCCAATTTGCCAGGTCAGAGGATGCTATGGGAAGTCCCAATCTTCCTTCTCACTTGCCAGGAGGAGACCCTGAGCCACGAGCCAGGGCACTTTCTTCCCAGCTTAATGCATTCTCGACTAAATTAAAGTCATACCTCATTTTAAATTAAGGGGATTAAAAAAAAATAAAATATCTACAACATTTAAATATCATTAGTAATTACATTTTATTTTATTTCGAGCTGGTTGGAAACATTTTATTTCTGATTAGGTACATTTGTTTTTAATATCCAGTTTACTGAACAGAAAGACCTCTCTGTAATGAATGGAGGACAGCTGGGGGTTTTGCTGGGTCCATCACGTGATCCAGGGAAGGGGTCTGGGGCTCTGTGGAGATCAGAAGACACCCCCCACCCCGACCAGACCCAAACTCACAGCTCTGGAGCCAGCATCTCCTCCGGTTATCAAAGAAACCATGGAGAAAATACAGAAGTGGACGCTAGTTAAAGCTTATAACAATAATCACGGCCAACTTAAAAAAAAATGTTTTTTAGCATTTACTATTTCTAAGGCACTTATGCTAAGCATTTTACTACTCGAAATGCCACTACTAATGATTATAATCAGCTAACGTTTATTGAGTAGTTGCCATATGCCAGGCACTTTGTGTGCAGGATTTGTTTTAATCCTCACAAGAAACTTTTCTAGGTGGATTCAATGCCTCATTCTCAATTCTATAATCCAAAAAGCTCTGGAAACTTCAAGTCTTTAAGTAATGCATCTGGCAGCCATCCTAACCTAACCTGATTTAAGGATCCCACCTACTGGGAGCCCACAGGCTCTGCTGCCCCAATGCTCCTGGGATGGTCCTGGGCTCTGGCCCAGCCTGCAGGTAAAATCTCTGAAATCTGAAAGGGATCTGGACCCCGCCAAGAGACTTGGATGAGGGATCGTGCACCTGTGTTTCTGTTCTTCCTGTTTCACAGGTGAAGAAACAGGTTGGGCCGTGAAATAACTCACCCCAGAGTCACACGGCTCAGGATTTGAATCCACGTCTTCCTGTTTTACACTGTTCAAAGCAGTGGCCCTGACTGTCTTTCACACGCTTATTTCTTCTCCCTCAGTCCTGGCAGGAGGCTGAGTACCCCAAGTAGGACCAGAACCCAGGACTCGGCTTTATTGCCCGTCTCTGTCCCTGTTCAGCTCACTGGCCAGAGTGTTTGTTGAGTGGCTAAGGGACCTCACAGCTTTCACCCTGAAAGGATGACCTTGAAGTTATCTCATTACTGAGTTGGAGGGGACCTTGGCTGTTATGGAACCTACAGTTCAAACTTTGGGGAGGTTTTCATACAAAATGCCACTGTCTGAGCCCCACCCAGACCTGTGGAATCAGCATCTCCCAGGGTGTGGCCCAGGAATCTGCATTTTCAATATTCACAGCTCCTTCACGATCTGATGATGAGCAGCTCAGATACTGGGCTGGCACTCTAGAGCTTAATCACCTCATTCCCCACCCTTCTCTATCTCCACACCTTGTATGACTCCTGTATTCAGCCTCCCTGACAGAGATGCTTGGCCTGTTTTTATTTGCATACCTCCAATGACAGGGAGCTCACTCACTCTTGTAGCTTTTAAGGCTATACCTGAACCTGATGAAACACCCTAATGCTGATCTCTGGAGCCTTGCGAAAGGAACAATTGCTCCTGCACAGGTTAACTTGATTGGGGGCAGATCAGACAAGTGTGTACATATGTGACAGAGGCAGGAGAGGTGGCTGGGGCCATACTCTAATGCATTTAGAAATTATCATTCAGGTAAAGGAGTTGGAATGGGACTTCAGACAAAATATCATTGCACATGTGCACGTGTGACCATTGGATTAGATGGCATCAGGCATAGTCCACCAAATGGGTGGTCAGGAGGTACCACCTCTGCCCATAATTTCCCTGTGACCTCATGTGATTTTCTCAGGCTCTCTGAGCCTCAGTTTCCTCTTCTGTATAAGGTAACAAATAATAACTACCTCTCAGGGGTGTATAGACTGAATCCCTGCAGGAAAGAGATGGCATGTTTCAAATTGGGACCATTGAATAGGGGGACTTATTCACAAAGATGGGACAGAATATAGGGAAACCACTAGGAATGGTGCAGCACCCCAAGGTTACTAATAGTGGGAAGCTATTGCCACCTAAGATATGAAAGGGTGAACTAGGGAGGGATTACTGGTACCTGGAGAGAGAGAGAGCTAAGGGGGAAGGGCTTTTCGGCAAGAGGAGCTGAGGTCTTCGGACAAGTGAAGATGCCTGTAGCAACACTGCAGGGAGGAAGGACAGGGCTGAAGAGTAAATAACTCTGCCTATCCCTTGTCCGGCCCTCAGATCTCGTGCTGGGGCTCCCTATTGGCTGACCCAGCCAGCAGCTGGAGGGCAAGGGAGACTGTTGATGCAGCCCATGGAAGACAGCTTCCTGGGGTCTCTAGCAGAAGGGAGAGGGAGCACAGAGGACCTGAGGGGGAAAATGGACAACAGAGAGCACATCTTTGCTGAAGATTTAATGAGAACATGGATTGCAGTAGCTGCCATGGTCCCCAGTGCCTACGTCAGCCACGGAAGGCAAGTCCTCACCTGCTTTGCCATCTCTGCCACCCGTTGGCATTGACCAACAGCTCCAACAGAATACCTGGCTGGAAGCACCTTAGGCCATACCCTTCAGGGCTGGGGATACCCGCCAAGTGGCCAGTTCTGGGCTCTGCACAGACACAGAGCACAGCTGCTCCAGGAAGCAGGCAGGCTTGCGGCCAGGGGCCTCTGGGGCTGTTTGTGAAATTCCGGCTGTGTGAAGCTGTGAGCTGTCGAAATCAAGAGGCTGACATTTAACATGCAGCAGCTTCCTGTGATGGATAAATATTAAACACAGCACGACCGACAAGACTAAGTAAATATCTATTAGTCTCCACGATGGAGTCTGCAGACACAAGGAGAGGATGTCCTAACTGTTCACCCTTCTCGTAATATTAAATAAACTCCCCACTAGACTTCAGCCAGGATGGGTTGTCTGGCTTAGCTCTTCTCTCTCTCTCTCCCTCTCTCTCCCTCTCTCTCTCTCTTTATTTTAATTATATCAAGTTGAACAATCTTACATTTTTTGAGAACAGCCAGAAAAGGGAAATAGCATATGGAAAACTAACCATTTCCATGACCTACCTTCAAAGACTAGAATAGAAGGGGAAACTTAGAGATGGTCTAATTCAACCCATCACTTCACAGGTGCTAAAAAATAAGTAAAAAATGAAGGCCAAGGAAGTATAGTGAAAAATCACCCCTTCAGCGATCTCTGACTTCTTTCATGTACATTAGAAAGTCTAATTCATATGTGTGTATAAATATGTATGTAATTATATTATTATATACATTATAATTATTATTAACATATATATTTATACACACACACATTTTGGCAATGAGCAACAGGTCCAGGAATGAGTACCATGCATTTAATCAACCAACAGGTGTTCACTAAGCACCTACTGCAAAAGAGACACTGTGCTAGGCCCTGAGCTAGAACAGCAAACAAGACAGAATGAGTCATTGCCTGTATTAGCTAGCTACTGCTGTATAACAAATATCTCACAGTCACTGTGGGACAGGAGTCCAGGCACAGCTCGGCTGGGGCCTCTGCTTCAGGATCCCTCGTGAGGCTGCCGTCAAGGTGTCAGCCAGGGCTATGGTCTCATCTCAAGGGTCAACTGGGGAAGAACCTGCTTCCAGACTCACCTACTTGTTAGCAGAATTCTGTTCATTAAAGGTTGAAGAATGAGGGCCTTCCTGCCGGCTATTGGCCCGAGGCTGTCCTCAGTTCCCTGCCATCTGGATCTCCCCATAGGACAGCCTACAACATGACCACTGGCTTCACCAAAGCCAGCCAGGGAGAGAATGTCTCAGCGAGACGGGCATAGTGGTCTTAGGTACCATAGTCACAGGAGTGACATGCCTCTCTCCCAGCTTCTGGTGTTGCCAGGAACCCTTGGTGTTCTCAGCTTGTAGACGCATCACTCCCGTCTCTGTCTCTGTCATCACACAGTGTCCTCTCCCTGAGTGTGTGACTGTGTCCTTTCTCCTCTTCTTATGAGGACACCAGTCATGTTGGCTAGAAGGTCCCCCACTGCTGCAGTATGACCTCATCTCAACTTGCATCCTAATTCAATCTGCAAAGACCCTATTTCCAAGTGAATTTGCAGTCACAGTGACCAGAGGTTAGGGCTTCAATGTATCTTTTTTGGGGGGGTTGTTGCGTGGGACAAAATTCAATCCACAAAATGCAGTTATTAGGAGGTTTGAAACAGAGCAGTGACCCTTTTTAAAGAACCTTTTGCTACTAGCCTGGAAATTACACACTGGGGACAAGACTGGAGGCCTGCAGAGTAGTCAGGATCAGAGGGAGGGTGTGGTGAACACCCAGACTGCGACGAAGACAGCGTAGTCAAGAGTGGAAGCGATGGTGTGGAAGGCGGTTCCCGAACGGGTGCAGGTGCACTGGGGGCGGGTGCTTTCTTTGGGAAGAATGTGGAGGGGCATCTCCTGGCTGTGACCTCCTGGCTGTGACCTCCTGGCTGTGATATGACATCTCAGGATCCTGGGGAGACGGCCTGTGGGTGGAGGACAGTAATAGCAGGAGGAGGCATGTGGAGGGGCACACCCCGGAGAAGGTGGGCGGAGGAGCTGTGTACAAATATTCTACCTCCCGTTTCACACAGAACGGAAGTGCGGAGTGTGAACAGAAGCGAACAGAAGTGATACACATCACTTCCAGGTGGAGTTTTTAGGGCCAGCATGGGATTTTCTACAGAAGACAGATGACACTATGATGATAGCGAAGTCCCCAGTGGTGACACCTGAGCAGGTCCAGCCTCACAGGTGCGCCGCCTGCACAGACACCCAGAATTCCACATTTAGAAGGACCCTACATTTGGCTTAATGCTCAATTATTGCCATCTTCAAATTCTCAGTAACTTTCGAATGGGGGGTGTCAGGGGGAGTCCTGCATTTTCAGTGTGCATGGAGCCCTGAAAATTTCATAGCTGGTCCTGCCTCTGAGTGAGGACCGCCCTGAGCAGAGCCTCAGCCAACCCATGGGGAACATCCAGTGTAAGTGACAAATAAACAGTTGTCTCAAGCCACTGAGATCTGGGGGTTATTTTGTTACTACAATACAGCTCAGCCTATCCTAACTGTTCCCAGAGGCAACCTCAAGGCCCAGGGCTTCTGGAGAGGAAAAGAAGGAGTGGAGGGGAGAGAACTAAGCTGTGTGCGAGCTTGCCCTACCTGGGCACCAAGCGCTGGGTGAGATTTGCCTGGAAGGGACTTTTGTTCTTACCCCAAGAGCAGCTGCATTCCTGCTCAGTCTATGCTACGTTGGTGTATATAGTAGCTAAAAGCTCTCAGACTTATGATGGACAGACTTGAGTCCCATTACTGACTCTGTGACCTCGGGCAGGTGACTCAACCTCTCCAAGGCTCAAATTCCTCACCTGTAGAATGGGAGCCAGGTGGCAGTTTCTCCGCTGCAGCAGCGGCGCTGATGATCCAAGTAAGTGCTCATGTAATAGTAGCTATTATTATTAATGTTTGTTGTTGACTAATAGAGAGCATTCAGCTGCCCCCAAAGCTGGCTTCTCTGTCTGACCCCTCTGAGTCTCACCCACAAGGTCGGAGTGGATCAATCTGGGAACCTGCTCCAAGGGAACATTTAGAAAAAGGAGCACCCAGCAAAGGAGAGGTTTGCCGGGGATCCCACAAGTCAGGAGGTGCAGAGGCGAGAACACTAGGCTGGGGCTGAGTGCTGAAACCCCTCTGTACAGCAAGGAAAGGAAGGCCAGCCCTAAGCCCTGCTGGAAGTCAGTAGTGGACCTAAAGTTCACACTGAGATTTTTTTTTTTTTTTTTTTTTTTTGCGGTACGCGGGCCTCTCACTGTTGTGGCCTCTCCCGTTGCGGAGCACAGGCTCCGGACGCGCAGGCTCAGCGGCCATGGCTCACGGGCCCAGCTGCTCCGCGGCATGTGGGATCTTCCTGGACCGGGGTATGAACCCGCGTCGCCTGCATCGGCAGGTGAACTCTCAACCACTGCGCCACCAGGGAAGCCCCACACTGAGAATTTTTAATCTCAGAGCCTGGTCGTCTTAACACATCACTGCAGGCTTTTTGCTGTGTTGGATGAATCCACCCTCTTTGTTATGCCTTGCCCTTTATGCCAGTAACTAACAAGGTCCATTCCCATGCAAGTTTCTTTCAAAGTGAACACTTGCCTTTGTAGGTGACTTTCTCCGCTCTCATCAGAAATCCCTAACCGTGCAAGGAAGGTAAGTCTGGATGGCAGGGCATTTAGAGCCCAATTCAGTGCTCATGGGCTTGAAGTCATTTGTCACTTTGTGACCCTTCAGGGGCCTCTGACCTCTTCTCTCTTTTAAAATCTCACCTCTACCTCTTGCTAGAAGCAGTGTCAAGTCCCCCAACTGATGAACAGAATCAAGATTTTTACAAACGTCCATACCAACTGAATTATCTTAGAATATGTCCGGGCATGTACAGGGTTACCACCAAAGCCCCTGCTGTTGGTAGAACCGTGAGATTCTAGACAAAGTGGTTCATTGTCATGCCTGGTGTATCAGTTATCTTTTGATGTAATAATGCTGTGTGACAAACAACTACAAAAACCTCAGTAGCACACAACAATGAGCTTGTATGGCTCATGCTTCTAGGGTGCTCAGCCAGCTGGCTCTGCTGGCCTTGAATGGAATCACACACAAGTCTGGGGCTCAGCTGGCTGCCGGCTGATCTAGGCTGGCCTCCGCTGGGAAGAGGTGGGCATGTCTGTTCTGCTGTATGTGTCTCATCCTCCAGAAGGCTAGCTTATATACGGAATTCTTATGGCAACATAAGGGGGCAGGAGAGAGAAAGCTCAGCCACACAACTGCATCTCGTGCCTTTATATGTATCTCACGTGCTGATTTGTTGGTCACACCATGCCATGTGAGTGGTCCAGAGTCAGTGTGGGAGGGCACTACAGGGTCACATGGCGAGAGGCGTGGGTGCAGGGGTGGCTAAAGGTTTGGGCCACTGTCCCCTTCTACCACCACGACACTGGGCTCAAGCCACACTTCTTTCTAACAAAAGAACAAGTCAAAACATGGTTGATGGAAGGCTACACAAAATGCTTACTTCACTAGGCCTCTTCCAGTTGGAGTACCTTCTATTAATTCCCAAAGGTACCATGTCAGAAAGATGCTGGATCTCTTTGATTCAACAATCCCACCCCCAGCAACTTTTTTTTTATCCTAAGGAAGTCACCAGGCAGGAGACAAATGTGTATGTGCAAGGATGTTCCCCCTGGCAGATGGCTGGACACCTAAATGGCCATCAGTGAAAAACCAGCAAGTAAATTCTGATACATTTATGCAATGGCCAGAGCAAGTCGCAAGGGAAATAAAAGGAGATATATGAGGCCCTCGAAGAGATATGGAAAGAAATAAGGCAAGGGAGGGGACGAGGTATGGGGCGCAGGAAGAGGGGACTGCAGTGAAGGGTGAGGCCGGGACTATGACCTCAGGGTTATGAGGTAATGGGGGAAGAGGATTCCGGGAAGAGGGAGCAGCACCTCAAAGGGCCGGCAAATGTGAGGAGCCCTGAGGTTACTGACTCTGCCGCCAGCCCCCGACACCCAGCTCTCCCTGTCCTTCTCCCCTCCCACTCTGTCCCTCCCCCCTCTCTCCGGGGCCTTGGTCTCATGCCACCCCCCACCCACCTTCCCCAGGTGACATCCCCCCCACTAAGTCCTCTCCCATGGGTCACATGGATTCCCAATGGTGGCAGTTTGGTTCCATGAAAGCTTCCTATTTTCCAGGCTTGAGCTATTACCGAGAGGCCAGGGGTCTTGGTAGGTGTCTGCCAGGGGTTATTGCATTTTCCAGAGACGAGCCAGCGAGGTACCAAGGCAAAGGTGTCGTACCTGCACAGACCTGCTGGAATAGCTCTTTTAAAGGCATTAGCCAATGGTCCTAATAGGTGTGTGACGGGAGCAGCCTGGCAGGGTCTGGAAGCAGCCTGGGACAGAAGAGAAGCGGTGGGCTTCGAGGCAGCTTCCCCCGGCCCGACCGTTTACTCGCTTTGTGACCATCTGCACATCGCTTCACCTCTCTGAGGCCCAGCGTCTCCCTGTAAGTGAGAAAGCTACACAGCTGGCACAATACATGGTGCATTGGATACGTGGAGCCAGAGGGTGGCCAGATATTATTATTGTTCTTGTTTTACTCACTCCCCCAATTCCCTCTTCCTGACTCTTCAGAGAACAAAACCACCAAAGCATTTCAGCCAGGGCCCAAGCTTCTGTTTAGTATGCAGCTGACTGTATTTTCCCCAAACCCTCTTTTAAATTTTAGATTATAGGTTTGATTAAGGATTCAAGATATTAGAATATGAGAATACAAGTAGCATCCTATTTCCTGCTGTGGATCCAGGATTTCTCCCCCCATCCTTCCATCCCATGGGCTTTGCAATGTGGTACCTGGGACATGGGCGGCTGGCACAGGCTGCCCTCATAAGGACTCACCTTATGGGTCCGGGTGAGGGAGGTCAGTTAGCACCTTTGTAAAATCAGGCTGCATTCATTCATTCATTCATTCAATCAGTTTGCTAAATAGGAACTGGGCACTTACCAAGTGCAGGGAGTGTGCTGCGAACAGGGAAGCGGGGGATGACAGTCAGTCCCAGAGCCAGCCCTCAAGAACTCAGCACCCTAAATGCCATGATGATAATAATGAGAGCTCTTCACCGAACACTTGCTGCAAGCACTACCCATATACTTTCTAATCTCTTTCTTATAACAGCCAAAACCCTGCCACCAGCCCACACATCCCCCAGGTCCCTGACTCGGATGCAGGACAGGCTGGGGTGCCCAGGAGAGAAGGCATCTCTACCCAAAGAGCAGAGGTGGCCACCTCTCTGTGCCAGGCCAAGTGCTCAGAGAGGCCTGAATAGGAAGGAGGACCTTGCAGTGACTGCTCACCATGGAGGGGGCACTTCTCAGCCCTACACGCCCACCATGGTCCACAGTAGGCTGGGACAGAGTCTCTGGGATTTGGGCAGTGGCCTCTGGTCACCTGTGAGTGGCTCTGTGTTGGATGGCATGTGACATCACTTTTCACTTGGGATGGTGAGTGGACAGTGAAAGCTCCCCCTGTCTGCTGGGCCTGGTCCCAGCCAGGGGGAAGCTAGACAAGCAGACTGAACGTAATGCAGGTGGTAATAATAAACATCTGGGTGTCTGCTCATGTGCCCACTTTACAGAAAGGCAAACTGAGACTCCAAGAGTTGAGCAACTTATTCTCATAGCAAGCAAGCCAGCATGAGGTTGGGTGGAGATTTGAACTCAGATCTACTTGATATGAATGGTCCAGGTCTTCACCACCGCCTCCTGTGTGCCCAGTGGTTGGATCTTGGGGAGATGAGAGGGGACTGGTGTGGTCTGATGCTCAAAGTCTGACAGTGGATACAAACTGCCAGGAGCAGGCGTCTGTGATTATGTTTACCTTTTACATTCTTTCTTATTTCATGGGTTTTGATATATGTACATACCATAAAATCATCACCACCCTCAAGATCACACATGTATCAGTTACCCGCAGAAGTCTCCCCCAGCCTCTCTGTAACCTCTCCCTCCCTCCAGCCTTGACTTCTACCACCCTCCCAGCCAGGCAACCAGTGTTCTGCTTTCTGTCACTGCAGATGACTTTGCCTTTTCTAAAATTCTGTATGAATGGAGTCCTACACCATGCAATCTTTTGTGTCTGGCTTCTTTCACTTAGAATAATAGTTTTGAGGTTCATCCTAGTTTTTGTAAATGTCAATAGCTCATTCCTTTTTATCGCTAAGTAGTATTCCATTGTATGAATATGCTAGTCTGTTGATCCATTCACCTGCTGATGGGCGTTATGCAGATTGCTTCCAGTTTTTGAGCTATTTCAGATAAAGCTGCAGTGAACGTTGATGTAGTCTTTTTATGGACACATGCTTTCAGTTTTCTTGGGTGAGTACCCAGGAGTGGAAAGCCTGGATTATCCGGTAGCAGGATGTTTAAATATTTTAAAAACTGCAAACCATCTTCTGAGGAAGCTGTACCATTTACATTCCCAACAGCAGTGAATGAATGTTTCAGTTTCTCTATGTCACCAGCACCTGGTATGAACAGTCTTTTAAATGTTGGACTTTCCAAGAGGTGTACAGTGGTAACTCACTGTGATTTGAATTTGTATTTTCTTAATGATGAATGACGTTAAGCATCTTTTCACGTGCTTCTTTGCCACCTGTATATCTTCTTTGCTCATGTGTCTATTCAAACTTTTTTGCCCTTTTCCTATAAACTAAGCATCTTATTTTGAGATAATTGTAGCATCCATTTTGAGCATGTGCCCATTTTTTAATCAGGTTTTTTGTTTTCATATTATTGAGAGGTGGGAGCTGTTTACGTATTCTGGATAAAAGTACTTTATCAGATATGTGTTGTGCAAATATTTTCTCCCAGTCTGTGTATATTTACATTCCCTTAACAATGTTTTTCAAAGAGTAGAAGTTCTTAATTTTTATGAAGTCCAATTTTTCAACGTTTTCTTTTATGGATCATGATTTGGGGGCGGAGGTTGTATCAAAGAACTTTTTGTCTAGACCAAGGTTGCAAATGTTTTCTCCTATGCAGGGGTCATCTCCAGTGCTCTTTTTTCCTTCACATACCCATATTCCTCTCTGGTATCATTTTCCTTTGACCTAAAGCACTTCCTTTCACATTTCTCACAGAGCAGTTATTTAAACTTTCATGTATCCTTTTAAAGAAAATATTTATTTCACCTTTGCCTTTGAAAAATATTTCCTCTGGATATAGACTTCTAAACACATTATTTTTCTTTCCATACTTTTCCACTGCATTGTTTCTGATGAGAACTCTGTGATAATTCTTGTCTTTTTTATCTGTATGTAACTTATCTTTTTTTTCTCTGCATGCTTTTAAGATTATTTTCTCTTTACCACTGCTTTTAGGCATTTGATTATCACTTGCTTTACGGTAGTTACGTTTGGTTTCTTGTGCTTGGAGTTTGTTGTGCTTCTTGAATCTGGGTTTTCATCAGATTTGGATAGTTTTCAGTCGTCATTTCTTCGAAGGTTTTCTCGGCCACTTTCCCTTCCTTCAGAGCCTCCAATTATATGCGTATCAGGCTGCTTGAAGTTTTCCCACAACTCCCTAATGCTCTGTTCAATTTTTAAATCATCTTTTTCTCTGTGTGTTTGGCTTAAATAGTTTCTAGTTGAGTGTCTTCAAGTTCATTAGTCTTTTTTCCTGCAATGTCTAATCTGCTGTTAATAACAATGTTATATTTTTCACCCCAGCCATTTTAGTCTTCATTTCTGGAATCTGTTTTTATATCTTCCATGTCTCCACTTAATGTGCTCAATCTTTTCTCTAGGTTATTGAATGTATAGCATATAACTGTAAAAGCTTTCAATGTTCTTGTCACTTGGGGTCAGTTTCAGTTGGTTGATTTTTCTCCTCATCATGGGTTATGTGTTCCTGCTTCTTTGCATGCCTGGTAATACTCCAATCTCATGCCAGCTATTATGAATTTTACACTTTCAGTTGTTGGCTATTTTTGCATTTCTATTTATTTATATATTTTTTTGCAGTACGCGGGCCTCTCACTGTTGTGGCCTCTCCCTTAGCGGAGCACAGGCTCTGGACGTGCAGGCTCAGCGGCCATGGCTCACGGGCCCAGCCACTCCATGGCATGTGGGATCCTCCCAGACTGGGGCACGAACCCGCGTCCCCTGCATCAGCAGGCGGACTCTCAACCACTGCGCCACCAGGGAAGCCCTATAAATATTTTTGAGCTTTGTTCTTGGATGCAGTTAAGTCACTTGGAAACAGTTTCATTCTTTCAGGTCTTGCTCTTTAAGCTTTGCCAGGTGGGACCAGAGAAATGTTTGGTCTAAGACTAATTATCACCCACGAATGAGACAATAAGCTTCCAAGAGTCCCACCTGAGAGAACAGGGGCTGTTCCTGGATATTGTTCTATTATTGCTTTCAGGCACTCTTCTCCTTTACCTCAAGTCACTTCCTTACAAGCATGTGCTGATAGATATTCTGCCAACTACTTGAGGATAACCCTCCGCAAATCTTTGGAGCTGTTTTTATGTGCACTCCTCTCCTCTCTGGTTCTCTGCAAATTGTAGCTCTCTTGGCCTCCCTGGACACCCAGCTCCATCTCCTCAACTCAAGAGCACCCTGATCTGTCTGGGTCCCCCCTCTCTGTGCCAGCAGCCTGGAGTGTCTCTCTGAGCAGTAGCTGGAGTTACTGCAGGGCTCACCTCATTGGTTTGCCATCTCTCTGGGATCACTCTTCTTCGTTGCCCGATACCCAAATGTCCTGAAAACCATTATTTCCTATGTTTTTAAAATTTTTTTGTGATTTGTGATTTTATTTATTTATTTATTTATTTATTCTTTTTTATTGAAGCTTAATTAATGTACAATATTATATAAGTTACAGGTGTACAATACAGTGATTCACAATTTGTAAAGGTTATACTCCTTTTATTGTTATGTTTTTCATTTTATTTTCAGATGGGAAGGTAAATCCAGGCCATGTTATTCCATCCTGGCTGGAAGCAAAAGTCCTCATATGATCAAGTTTTGATTAAAAAAATGTGAACAGAGGCTCTGAAATGGGTGCCATCTAGGCATTTATTTGCTACCAGGCCCTCCAAACTGCCCTTGGCATGGATCATCTTGCTCTGACACTTGGAGAGCAGGTAGCCAAGATTCCAGGACTTGGAAAGAGCTGTCCAAGGTCCCAGAACAGGGATTTGAATACAGGTCTGTCTGATTAGACTTGCCCTCTTACCTCACCACCTGGCTTGTTCACTGAAGAGCCTGAAAGAATGAATGAAATGGTAAGATGAAGTGAGCGAACACATGCAGGATTATTTAGGATGTCTGTGGGTCCCCTCATTTCTCACAAATAATCAAAACTGCCAGTGCTAGAAAGGAACACCTGCAGGTCATTGTGACCCATTTCAGAGGCTCAGGGAAGGCAAGGAATTTACCTAAGGCCACACAGCCAGAGAATCAGCTGCCAAAACCTCCCCTCCTCTCCTTCTTTTTCAGTTGAGGCTCATAAAGCCAGAACTGTATTCTGATAATATATGTGTATACATATAATATTTGGCTTTAAAGATGTATGCAGCTATGACTCTTTCACCTGGGCTTGCAAACAGTCGGGTTTTATCTGGACAAATTAGGTTTGAGAGCATGGCGGAGCTCTGGGTGAGGGGACAGGGGTCAGTGCTAAGAGGAGAAATAAAGCAGGGATGTTCGGTTAGGCTGTGTGGAGGCTTATTTAGAAAACACGCTTGGTCCACTTTCCCTTGCAGCTGGGAACTTAATCTGGAGGGCTGTCCTCCCAGACTTATTCCAGGCTATAGGTACTCCGTCGAACTCCAGGACTGTTTTCTTAGAGAACCAGTTTGGAAGCAAAACCATTCAAAATGACTTGCATTAAGGAGCCTTTCAGTTCAGACTGAGAGGGATGTAGGGATGAACGTGAGTTTGGAATGAGATAAAGTCCAACCTGGGTTCCAACGGTGTACTAATTAGGACTCTTTCTGTTGTAAATTATATGCTCCAATTCAAACTAAATTAATAAATATATATGTGTGTTATGTGTATACAAACACATTTGTATGTTTTGTTTCATATGTAATCTGTTCATATAACTAGGAAATCTGGGGTGGAGTACTTTTAGGTAAGCTCAGTCCAACTGCTTTTGTCCCCTTTTAAAATAATGTTATTTGTTGCCATTACAAAATAAATCCATGGTCGTTTTAGAAAACAATTTTTTAATATATTAAAAAGTGAGAAAAACATAAAAATTACCCAAGACTTTTCATCCAGAAGTAACCAGCCTTTTGTTGCTGAGCTTTTTAAAAAATCCTTAAGATTGATAGGTATGTAAATATTGTAAATTCCTATGTTTGCCTTTTTCTTTCTGATTCCAAAATCAATAAACTCTCATGGTCGAACATTTGGGAAAGAGACTAAATTATGGAGTAGAAATAATCAATCAGTATCCAACCAACAATGAGATCATTTCTGTTAACTTTGTGAGATTTGTTTTTTAACTTTCCAGCTATCTTTTCATGTGTATGATATATACTGTATATTACACATCATTATATTATGAATATATAGTTGAATAAGTCAATATAGATATTTATATTCATCTATATGTATAAATATTCAATTATTCTATATATTCCATTTTTATTCAGTATATATTGTTGAATATATATACAATTTTTTTTGTGTGTGTGTGGTACGCAGGCCTCTCACTGTTGTGGCCTCTCCCATTGTGGAGCACAGGCTCCAGACGTGCAGGCTCACGGGCCCAGCCACTCTGCGGCATGTGGGATCTTCCCGGACCGGGGCATGGACCCGTGTCCCCTGCATTGGCAGGCGGACTCTCAACCACTGCACCACCAGGGAAGCCCTCAATTTTTATTCAATATATATTTGATTTATATTCAATTATTCAATGTATATTCAATTTATATTCAAGTTTTCAATATATATTATTGAATATATATTCAATTTATATTTACTTATTCAATGTATATTACTGTGAATATACATATTCAATACACATATATGTTGTGTGATATATAGATAGATGTAGTAGCATTAACACTGGATCATTTAGGGATCCCAGGCAGAAAGCAAAAGGCTTAACATTGTGATGTCACCTAATATCTACCACTAGGCAACCAATTTGTCTTTCTCTATTTCAATAAAACCCAGAGATTCAGGTCATTCAATGCCAGCTTTATATTTGGAAAATAATTTCTCAACTTCCTGAGTAGAAAAAGTAGCTTCTGTGACACTTTCTGAGGCTCTGCTTTTGTGGGCACAGAACAGGTCATGCCCTCGCATGCCTCCGGTGAGTGCCCCGCTCCCACCCCGCCCTCACCCTGTGTGAATGTTCCCACCATTGCTGGCCAGGGCTGAGACAAATGAATATGTTTTAGGAGTTATCAGTGTGTCCAGGTGAGCGTAGGGTTAAGTAGGACTTAGCCATCCAGGGCTCTGCTCACATCTAGCAACAGCCCAGGAAACCTTGAGCCTAGGCTTCTTCCCTGATATCATTAAAGAGATCATTGGGCCCCAGTTGTGTTTTATCTTAAAGGTATACGAAGACATTTGCTCTTGTGGGCTTGGCGACAATCCGCTTGTATTTGGACAGATTTGGCTTGGCGGTGAGGCTGGGGCGATGGCCAGTGAAACCTTGCACTGCTCTTTTAAGGACTGTTGTTGGGAGGGAGATTGGTTAAGAATCCTGTACATCCCTGCTCCCCGCTCGGTGTGTAAAGAGCTGCTCTGGGGCACAGGCTACCAACTTTCAATAGCCCTGACCCATGGGATGAGGCAGACCTTTCCACAAATCCCTTTCCATCTTTCTGATTACATGGGAAGATCCCACTTGTTACTACTCTGTTTTTAACACCTCTCTAGCATTTGCTATTTTCTCTTTTTTTAGCAGCAAGCGGTCTTCAAACACAGAACTTTCAACAAGACAGGCTATCTGACCAACTACATGTAATAACATAGAATTACCGTATTTCACCCACTCGAAGGCACAGTGATTTCAAGATGCACTGTTATTTTTGCATACCTCTAAGAAAGAAAAAAATTCCAATAAATTGTAAAAGACCATTCATCATAAGTTCCATCCCAATTTCAAAGTTGCTAAAATGTATAAAAAAATTAAAAAATAAGAGAGAGACAATAAAATGAATACAAATTAACAACAGCTAAATAACTATGTATATCCTATTAATAACAAAGTTCAATATTTTCATTCTTTTTATATTTGTGGTTGCCTTCTATTTATGGCTGGCAATGAGGTTTCCCATTTAAAGTGGTTATATAAATTAGTTTTGGAAATAAATATGTTTTAATCATTAAATTTTATTTTAGTTAATAAAATGCTGTAAATTAAATATTAAGTAAATATGTGTATTAAATAAGTTTATGGATTTCTTTAAAGGAGAATATTAAGCAAATTATAGCATTCCTGATACAGATACTACATGTTGGTTAATGAACAACTAAAGATTGGGAAACCCCACTGCAAATGATTTGGCAAAGCATGGGTGCTATGTAATCTCCAAGCCTTTCTGAATACTGGGGGAGAGTCCCTTCTGACTGGAGATACCCTAAATGAACATTTGGCTCATTTTCACCTTTCTGCTAGATGGGGAAACTGAGGCTAAGAAGGAAGAAGGAATGTAATGTAAGTTCAGTTCAACTCAGTTGTACGTCTTCTCTTTCTTTCCCAGGACCAACTTCTAAGCCCTACTATTCACTACATTATTCAGATAGAATATCATGCTGGATCCAGACCAAGAAATGGTTTATGTGCAAGTCCTTTCTTACCACCATTTAGCTGTTCTTGAGTCCTGGATTTTGATTCATCCCTTTGTTGGCTGGAATACTTCTTCAATTAATTTTTTTTCCAGAAAAGTACCTGAGAATATGTTTTTATTTTCCAAATCCTTCAGTGCATAAGAATGTTTCCTTCTGCTGTTTTCATACATTAAAAGCAGTTTGGCTGGGTATAAAATTGTTGGGTCACAACTTTTATTCTTTTAATATTCCTTTTTGGGAGAATTTATTATTGTGGAGGAGAAATCATTGTCTTTCAAAGATAAAATGATTCTTTTAAGGTTTCATTTTTTCCTGTCTAGATTCTTATAGGATTTTTTATTTGCCTTTGGGATGCAAAGCCAGAATTCATCTAGTCATGGTCATCTTTTCATTATTTTATCTGTAATGTCTTTTGTAATTAGCACATGTACAGTTGTATATGTGTATATGTGATGATGCTTTTCAAATGCATTCTCAAGATGTTTCTTTCCATTGCATCTTTGATTAATGCTGGAATTGAAATGACTGCCTCTCAGGATGGTCATTATAACTAAATTAGATTTCTCCCCTAGTGCAATTAGGGTGATTCCTGGCATCGCTTAGGGCTCAAAATTTTAACCCCCTTTCCTGTTTCCTTCATAGTTATTTGTGGGATAGTTGGGCTTCTCATTTGGATAAATTTTGTATTTATTCATAAATTGGTGTTTCCCATGATTATTTTTTGCCAGATACCTCTTATTAGGTCCAAAACAGGTTGCTTTCTGATCTCCTAGAACACAAGAGATACCTTCACCTCAATGAAAGAGATTTGAGATTTGATCTGAATCTCTAGAGAAGCACCAGGCTTTTAGTCTCATACAAACCAACAGCAGACTTTCATGAAACATTTTGAAATTAGTGACATGCATTCTGAACTTTCCGTGAGTGAGAAGACATAAAAATTCAACAACTGATAAATTCTTTTTTTCTACAAGTGCAATTAGGCTGGCTAAGCAAATGTAAACAGGATAAAAGAGTATCTCCTAAAGAGAGGAAGAACTTTTTTCAAGCAGTTATTAAAGACCCATCTACAAATTGCGTATATGTTAATTATAAATCAAGTACCCTAGAAACGCCCATTGATAAATGATTTCTATGCAGATTCTAAATCACTTAAGAGAGCTCATTCACAAAATGATCTAATTACAAATCAAGCAACTTAAACACACCCATATACAATTAGTCTATGTGCTAATTGCAAAAGACACTTTAGATATTCTCATTTTCAAATTAAATATGTGCTCACTGTCCACTAAATAATTTAGAAAATTCTATGCACTGAATATTTTCATGCTAATTACACAACAAATAATTTGAAACTCATATTTACAAATAAGCCATGTGCTAATTACACAAAAAACACTTTAAAAACACTAATGTACAAATGATTTATGTGCTCATGACACACCAAACACCTTAGAAACTCCCAAGTTCAAATGCTTTATATCTAATTACACACCAGACACTTCAGGAACGCCCATGTGCAAATGATTTATGTGCTAATTACACCAACACTTAATCTCAAAAATGTCAAACAACAAATTATTGTATGCTAATCACAAATCCAAACACTTCCTTGCAATTGATTTATGTACTAATTATTAGCTGTTCTTATCTGTTTCCTTTAATGACCCATTTTCATCGACAGATTGACAGCTTTCTCCTGGTTGATACTCATTATAAATACAAATAAAATTTGAGTCCATGATGAAAAAATTTTAGGACCCTCTCTTTATCCTTCCTTCCTCCCTTAATCCTGCCTAATTATGGCAGTCTGGTCACATTTTGGGGGGGTGCTGTGAATCTGAGGAAACATCTCTTAGAGCGGGCTCACAGGTATTATCCAGGGTAGGAATATTCTCTTCCCTTTGTCTGTTTGGAGCTATCCAAAGAAATTAACAACTAAAGTACAGATGTTTATTTCCCACTCAGTTTATGTAGTCATCTTGAACATTCAAGGGGGCAATTGCTGTCCTCAGTTTATACAAAAATGTCATTATGTTGTCTATCATGGTCACTACTAACTTCTTTGCCTCCTCTAGCATGTCATAGCTTACAAAAACTTTCCGTACCCATTATCCTATTGGACTTGCATCTCACGAAAGAGGGAGAAATCAAGAATAGGGATTAGAATTGCCAATTTTGCACATGGGAGAACTGAGTCTCAGAGTAGCAAAGCCCTATTTGACCTCGTTCCAAAGTCTGCCAGACTCCACCATCCGTGGTCCTTCTGCCTGGTCTCCGGTTGTCATTTCCTCCACAAGAAAACCTCAAACTGTCATCCTCCCAGAAGCCTCCATAACCAAAACACCAACACTGCCCAGAGGCCCCACTCTCCCTTGCTACCCCATGCCATTCTCTCACCTCTCCCAACAATCTCAGGTCCCTGGCTTCTCCCTCCAGACCATGCTGGCATTCCAAACCTGACTGGGGACCCCGGCACGCTTCTCACCTCTTTAAAAGTGAAAATGTATATCCCCGAGATTGTGGCTTAATTGACTGATTAATAACAGAAAACCTAATTGAATGCTCCCAGCTTGTATGTACGATGACTTAATGTTAGAGCCTTGGGAATAAACGCACAGTAGGGGAGTCTGAACTGCAGCACAAGCTCTAGCACTTGTAATTTAAGAGTCAATCTCATTATACAAGAAGCTGTTCCCTTGATCCCGCTGGAAAAGCTCACGCTCTCAAACCAGATTCTCTTCGTACCAGCGTCTTCCACTCTGTCCTGTCTATGAGATGCAAATGTGAAATGGGTTCTCTCTCTCTCTCTCTCTCTCTCTTTCTCTCCCTCTCCCTGCCTCTCTCTCTTTCTCTCTCCTCTTTATTATTTGTTCTCCCCACTGCATATCTGAGCAGCTCAGCAAATATTCATGAGATGCCATCGTGGGGTCTGTGAAGAGCACAGACGTGGGCCCTGAGAGGTGATGTGTAATTTGGAATCACCAGCACTGAAGGGTGAAGGAGACAGTGAGATGCCTCCAACTGAGACCTCTAGCTACTGTCTGCTCCTTTCAGCTTTCTCCTTCAGGGTGGCCTGATTGGAAGTCTTCTGATGCTCAGAGAGCTGAGGCCGAGTTTCTGGGCTGGGCTTGGAGTGATGAGAGAAGGCTCACCGGACCCCAGCCTGGTGCTGCTACCTGGTAGTCAGTCACAGCATCTCTGAAGCAGGGCTGCAACCTCCTGGGCGTCTGTATCAGTCAGCTCTGGCTGCTGTAACAAAGTACCACAGACTGAGGGGCTTAAACAATGGACATTAATTTTCCCACAGGCTGGAGCCTGGAAGTCCAAGGTCAAGGTGTCAGCAGGTTTGGCCTCTCTCCTTGACGTGCAGATGGCCACCTTCTCGCTGCGTCCTCAGGTAATCCTCCCTCTTTGCATGTACACCTGGTGTCTCTCTGTGTGTCCAAACTTCCTCTTCTTATAAGGACACTGGTCAGATTGGATTAGGGCCCATACTAATGGCCTCATTTTTATTTAATCACCTCTTTAAAGGCCGTACCTCCAAATACAGTCACATTCTGAGGTCCTCTCAGTGTGGTTAAGACTTCAGCATATGAATCCGGGGGGAGATGCAATTCAGCCCATAAGAGCATCTCTACTTGGGTAGCTCCAAGAGCCCTTTAGCTCAGCCCTCCCAAACGCAGCCTCGTGATCTTACACTTCTGCCCATCCCCCTGGTCCCCTTTCCTCTTCCCCAGTAGGCAGAGTGCTACCAACACCAGCTGGAGGGCTAGGACACTTTCTCTGTTCTCCCTGTTTCCTCACTCCCTGCCCCATCCTCTCCTACTCCTCCCATGGACCTGACTCTCCAAATACCAAGGCCCCAAGCCCAAGTTCCCATCCTCTCCTCCCTGGACCTCTCCTGTAGCCCCCAGCTGTCTCCCTGCACCCCACCTTGCCCGTCTGCAGCCTCTTCTTCGGAACAGCAAGGAGCATCTTCTACAGTGCATCCCCACCCCCACTGAACCATCCCACCTTGCCCTCTCCCCCACCCAGTCCTGATGTCCATAACATCACTGTCTCCTGGAAGACCTGTGAGGTGCAAGCCAGACCTCAACCTCCTCTTCCTTAGGACTCAATCCCATTCCACACGTTCATCCACTTCTACAGCTTCAGTTACCTGCTCAAACCTAGAGGCCAGCTGCTAAGGCTCCTAGATCATTCCCCAAACCCGGACCTCCCAACCACCGTTCAAACCCCAGTATCCTATGTGCTTTAATCCATGATCTCTAATCAAGATAATACTCCTGTAGAATAAATATCTATAATGAGATACTTGGTGAAGAGGAACTTATTATTTTTATTTTAATTGAAAGAACCTACCAGCCACTTCTCTAAGGGAACCCAGTAAGTCACCAGGGGTAAACTTTTGGATCATAGAAGAGCCACATACATGGTCTCTTCAGTTAAGAGGATGGACACCCATTGATCAGGGAAAAGTTCAGCAGAACCATTGACACATGAATGCCCCTTATATTTCTCCAAGAGCAAGGATAAATGTGCCTAGTGGGAAAGGAGCCTCCTGATAGGAAGTGTATTAAGACCTGGGCTCATTTCCTTTGACCACTCATTTTAAGAACTTCTCTGCAGGACTGGGGAGGTCCCAGATAAAACGAATTGGCTGGTGAGAACATGGAGGGCCCTGCAGTGGATTTGCTGTGAAGGAAGGGGAGCCTGGTCCGGTGGTGCAGCCGCCCCCCCCAGTAACATCCAGGTGTTTGGGGGAAATGGGTGTGGGTGAAGTGGGTATGTGGCTCTGACCACAACCCCCAAACTTTATTGTTTCTAAAACACAACCACTGACCTAGGGTGTTCAGTGACTGAGGGGTGGTTGCGACCTCTAAAGGACTTGGCCCCAAACCTTCATCCTGGAGCATCCCTGTAATCTGGGCAAGGATGTGGAGCAGCATCCTCAAAGCAGAGGACAGGGGTGCACCAGGCTGCCTCAGGCTAGTTTTCAACAGTGTCACCTTGTGGGGACTGGAACCTAGATCCTGATACTTTATGGATGAGACTGTAGTTTATTCTGTTTGGCTTTAGAAGCAGGAATGACCCTTTCAGATCATACTTCTTGGAAAATTTTCTGGCAAAGGAAGAGGCCTCAAGGGAGTAGAGGGAGAGGTTGGACCCCCTGGTAAATTTGGCAGGTAGAGGGTTGATTGATACATTTGAATAGTTAAAAAATATTTTCGTTTCAAAAAAAAAAATTTCCAAATGGTCCCTAAGCATATGAAAATGGCTCAACATCATTCTTCATCAGAGAAATGCAAATTAAAACCATAATGATGTATCACCACACATCCTCCAGAATAGCTGAAATAAAAGGCCTGATATTATCAAGTGTTGGGGAAGGTATGGAGCAACTAGAGCTCTCATACCCACTGATGGGAGTGCACCTTGGTTCAGCAACTTTGGAAAACAGTTTGGTCATAGCTACAAAAGCTGAATGCGTAGACTGTGACCCAAGAATTTCCTTTCTGGGTCATAATGCATGTATATACACAGAAGTGTATACATATATTATTTTTAACAAAGGACCTACAAGAACATTCACAGCAGCATTATTCATAATAACCTAAAACTGAAAACTACTTCAAAGCCCATCAACAAGTGAAAAGATAAACAAGCTGTGGTATATCCATATAATGGAATACTACTACTCAGAAAAAAAGAAAAGCAGAAGAAGCAGAATGAGGAAAAAGAGGAGGAGGACAAACATGTGACAGTCATAACATGGAGGGAAAGAAGCCAGACACACACAAAAGAGTACATACTGATTGATTCTATTTGTATGAAGTTCAAGAGCTAGAAACACTAGAGTGATAGAAGTCAGAGTGTGGTCACCTTTGGAAGGAGGACCATTGACTGAGACAGGGCATAAGAGAGATCATTGAAGTGCCTGAAATATTCTTGCCTTGTTCTGGGTGGTAGTTTTATGGATATTGCTATGGATTGCTATTGTGTTGCCCCAAAATTCATATGTTGAAAGCTTGGCCTCCAATGTGACTATATTTGAAAATGGGGCATTTAGGAGGTAATTAAAGTTAAATGAGTCATATGAATGGTAAGGTCATTATATGATAGCATTAGTGTCCATATAAGAGACATCAAAGAGCTTGTGCTCTCTCTCTCCCCGCTACACTGTGAAAATTAATAAAAGGAAACTTCAACTAAAATTGGAGTCAAGAAACCCTACCACTCACCATCAATTACCCCAACAGAAAGACCTCAGTCACTGACCCCAACAGGGAGTCATGTACCTTGTCCTCCCAAATAGGAAGTACAACTACTTCCCCACCCCAGCAGGTGGAAGGAGGATTTCCTTTCTGCCCAGCAACAAGCCCAGCTCATGGAAAATGCTGCAGCTCAGCCAGTGAGAAGCCGTCATCAGCTGAATTTTTACTTTCCTCCAATGAACTGACATTTTTTTTCTTCTTACTTCCTTTGCTTATCCTGCCCTCCTTACTGTAAAAGCCTTCCATGTTGTGTAACCCCTCAGAGTATCTCTCTGTCATATGAGATGCTGTCCAATTCAGGAATCATTTAATAAAGCCAATTAGGTCTTCAGATTTACTCAGTTAAATTTTCTTTTTTAACACAGCACTAAGGAAAGGTCATGTGAGGATGCAGTGAGAGGGTGGCCTTCTGCAAGCCAGGAAGAGAGTCCTCACCAGGAAGAGAATCAGCCACACCTTGATCTTGGGTTTTCCAGCCTCCAGATCTGTGGTTTAAGCCAGCCAGTGTGTGGTATCTTGTTATGGCAGCCCAAGATGACTAAGACAGGTATATAAATATATAATTTGTGCCTTTTACTCTATGTAAGATAAACTTTCCCCAAGGTAAGTAAAAAAGAAGGAAAGAGAAAGAGCAGCCTGACCTTGTTTGTATCCCCCAGCTGGTGAGTAGGTGATGCAGGTTGCCTATTATCGTGCCCACTTGGCTGACGAGAAAACTGAGGCTGAGAATGGTGAAGGGATGCATGCCTGCAGTGGCAGAGCAGGGTACACGATCCAGCTCAACTTGGTGCCACCTGTGAGGGATGCCCTCTGCCAAGCCCCGTGCTAGACAATGGGGTCATGATGTATAGGGCCCAGATGGCCCTCCAGGAGGAGCCCAGGCATGACACGGAAACAGGTATTTACAATACTGCGTGGTCCCCACTGTGATGGGCTTCAGGGAGGTCGCGAGAGCACCAGAGGACCAGCCAGCAGCCCAGGTTGCCAGGAACAGGGGCTTCTGAGCCAAGACTGAAGGGTGGCCAGGCATAGAGCCCATTTGGACCCAGTGTCCAAGTCTATGCAGGGAAGTCTCTAAGCCTTGCTGCTTAAAGTGTGGTCCATGAGCCAGTAGTATCCCTGTCAGCTGGAAGCTTGCTGAAAATCAGAATTGTGGCCACAGCCAGACCTGCTGCATCAGAATCTGCATTTTAACAAAATCCCCAGGGAAAGCACGTTCATGCTGGAAAAGTGCTGGTCTCGATGTTTCAGAAAGATGTGAGAAGCCAGGGAGAACTGTAAGCAGGAGAGGCACCCTCTTAGAGGGCTGAATCCCTCCTCTCCATCCTGGCTGCAAGCACTTTTGGGTGCCCAGCTCAGGGCATCCACTCAATCCCCACTGACCCAGGCACCCAGGTCCCCTGGGACCATGTGTCTACACTCAACCTCCCTGACCCAGCAGGTGTGCTCCAGCAGATGTGTGAGCCCCTGATCGGGCAATTAGTGTGCTGGTTGGAAAGTGGGCTGCTTCCCTGCGACAAAGGGGGACTTCTCCTCTCCGAGACCTTGGACAAAGAAGACTTCCAGGATGGCTAATTACCTGATAGGTAGCAAGGCACTCTCACCTACTGGGCCTATTAGCTCAGTTAATAAAGCAATTTGCCTGGGCTTTTATGCTTCTCCTGTGATTTCTTGGCTGACACAGGTTTTACAAAATAAGAAGGTTATATAAAGCCTGCTTGCTCCAGGATTCAGCAGCTAGAAGAAGGAGGTGTAGCCAGGGTCCTCCAGCTTGTCGCTGGGCCACAAGAAGGTGAGGACCCCTGCTCGTGAAGGGTCTACAAATCCGACAGAGTGTCTGCACCTACCATGCAGGTTATCCTGGAACTAATTTTTTAAGATTATATATGTAAAAGGAGCTCAGTAAACTGTGAAGCTCTATTTAAATGATAGTGATTATTTTCTTAGACTACATATTGAAATTTAACAGGGGTGGTTTTTTTTTTTTTTTTTTTTGGCAGTACGCAGACCTCTCACTGTTGTGGCCTCTCCCGTTGTGGAGCACAGGCTCTGGACGTGCAGACTCAGTGGCCATGGCTCACGGGCCCAGCCGCTTCGCGGCATGTGGGATCTTCCCAGACCGGGGCACGAACCCGTGTCCCCTGCATCAGCAGACGGACTCTCAACCACTGTGCCACCAGGGAAGCCCAACAGGGGTGTTTTTAATTTCAAAATACATATACTCTAACAACTAAGGTGTCCAGTCATTCTTGTCTGCCTGAGACTCAAGGGTTTCTTGGGACATAGGACTAAAATCAGGACAGCCCCAGGAAAACCAGACAGTTGGTCACCCTACTAACAGTTCGGGGCCCAGCCTGATTCTAGGCACTGGGATTATAGCCGTGAGCAAGACTCAAGGCCCTGTCCTCATGAAGCTGAATGTCTAGTGGGGAGAAAAGAAAAGAAAAACAAGTAAATAAACTTACAGTGATAAGTGTTCTTATCTCCTTGGAGCTGGGGGGAGGGGCACATATCTTTTAGTGTGTGGGATCCCACTTTTCCAAGGTGGGGGGTGTGGGTTAGTGAGTGAGGCTTTTTCTGAGCTTCTACCTTGTTGCATCTCCGGTTCCTAGTGCTGTTAGGACCCAAGACCTGGCCTTGGGGTCTATATATGCCCTGACCCTGGCAGGGTGCTTTCCTGCCAGCTTCTCATATGGTCCTGTCTTCCACTTCTGTCTTTGTTTCTGGATCCTGGGGACTTTTCTTCTTCTGTCATCTTAGGAGCATTTTTATAATCGTGTCTACTATTTTATTATTATATTGTATCCAGAATTCTGTGTGTTTGTACTTGGGGTGGGCTGAGTCTACACCAGCTCCATCCACCATGTCCCTGAAAGTCCACCGTGATCTCATTTTCTTAGTAAAACATTTCAATAGAAACATAACATACAAAAACGTGAAAAAGACACACATCCTAATGTACAGCTCAAAGGATATTCACCAAGTCAATATACCCATGTATCTGGCATCCAAGTTAAGAAATAGAATACAATCTGTACCCTAGAAGCTCCTCCATGCATCCCATTGTACTCAGTACGCCCCAGGGTAACTCTTACCCTGCCTGGGAGCCCACACATTAGTTTCTTGATTTTTAAAAAATGGAATCACCATAGTTTGGTCTCCTCTGTGTCTCGCTTCCTTCAGTGTGAGATTCATCAGGGCTGTGTAGATCACTCATTGTACCACCGTACAGGACTCCATCACGGCAGTGGACCACCATTTATGTCTCCATTCTACTGCTGATGGGCAGTGTGTGCCTGTCACAACCACTGCTGCCGTAAGTATTTGGTGAACACACAGAGGCAGGAATGTTGGGTGCACACCTCGAAGTGGAATTTCTGGCTCATAGGTAAGCACGTGTCCAGATCTACATGCTAAGATCCTTCTTGCCCTCTTGAAATTGTCTCCTCAGCTATATTTGAGTGCCAGGTCCCCGTGGTCACTCACTGCTGTCTACCCAGTGCCTTGTACGCGACAGGTGCTTAATGAATGCTTGTCGAATAAATGAAGGAATGAATGAGAAGATTGACAGTGAGGCCAGATGGCGGGTCCAGGCTTGCCTATTCATCTTTCCCACACCTACCTGCTCCCTGACCCCTGGAGGGTCCTTGGGGCGGAGGGTGGGTGTCCCCACTCAGATGCAGCAGAGTTGCCGGCCCCGCATGTGAAAAGGATGGGCCAGCCCTGGATGCTTGGGTCTCCAGACTCCTGCACGGTCCCCACAAACACCCCTCACCTTTCCATCTGAGCCAGGCCCCTCCCCCGCCCCCGGCCTCAGCCCCGCCGGGGCTGAAATCACAAAACACATGACCTGCAGCCACCCAGGAGCCCTGGCCCCCAGAAAGTCCAACCAGATCTGTCCTGGTGCTTAACGTGGGATGTCAGGCAGCCTGGAGAGGTGCTTTTGTTCCCAGGCTCCTGGCACCTCCAGAACCATCTGAGAAGCTGACGGTGCTGGGAGAGGAGGGGATCCCCCATCGAGCAAATCAATAGAAGAACTTCCTGGTGCTTCCTGCCTGGGTCAGACGCAGGACATTCGGCCTCAGAGTGACTTGGCTGCATTATCTTTTTTTTTTTTTTTCTTTTTGGTCTTTCAGGTTGGTAAGGACACTGTGCCTTTAGTACAGACCAAGGGCACAAAATGTTTGGGTCCTGAGTCCTCTGCTGTGTTCTCAAGGAAGTGGGGGGGTGGGAGTGCATGTGACACAGAGACAGGAAACTGGGAGGTGGGAGGAGTCAGGACAAAGAAGAGCCTAGTAGGAAAGAGAAAAGAGCAAAGTAAAAATGACATGGAAAGAGAAGGTGCTAGAAGGTGAGATGTAAGAAAAGGGAAGTGAAAAGGGGACGAAGAAATTGTGAGGAAATGAGGGGAGAGGGAGGAGAGACAGGGATGGAGGAATGAAGGAGAAGGAGAGGAGCAGAATAGCCAGAGAAAAAGGAGAAAAGGGAAAAAAGAAAACGACTGAAGAGGTAAGAGAGAAAGAAGAGAGGAACTAAAATAGAGAAGGCATTCAGGAGAGAGAAAGGAGAGGAAGATGAACAGAATGAAAGGGGAGAGGGACCAGAAGTGCTCCCAGAGTCCCGCCCAGGGTGTCAGGGACACTCAGGGTTTTTCAGGAGTGTTATTGCTGGCGGTTGTCAGACAGATTCAGGGGAAACCAGAGACCCAAACAGCAAGGGGAGGTGCCCAGGTCCCCGCGAGTTTGTCCTCTCTGCACTTCAGAATGGAATTCGGACAGCTTGAAATGTGGCTGCAAATCCACTCTGAGCCCCCCAGTGGCCCTAGAGAGGAGCGGAAGCAGTGCATCAGCAGCAACGAGAACTTGGGTCTTCGCCTTTCCACAGAATCCTGAGTGTCCCCAAGTGGGTTGGGTCCAGCACCCCAATCAATCCATCTGTGTCCCCCTCCCCCATCCCATGGGCCCAACTGAAGCCAAAGGACACTTCACCCTTAGGGAGAAGGCAGCCCCCAAGCCCCTCAGAGAGTTAACACTATTTGTATGTCAGTATATGTATATTATATGAACTTCAACTGACTCAAAGGCATATTATGTCCCCATCTGGATGATCTCCTCAAAGAAAGATCCTTTGGCATAGAGCTCCTCTTACATAAACACTTTGGGTGTTGTGCGATGCAGGGTGCATAAGACCTGTACCATAAACACCAACTAAACTGAACATTAAAAAGCAAAGAGATGGCTTCCCTGGTGGCACAGGGGTTAAGAACCCTCCTGCCAATGCAGGGAACATGGGTTCGAGCCCTGGTCCGGGAAGATCCCACATGCCGCGGAGCAACTAAGCCCGGGCGCCACAACTACTGAGCCTGCGCTCTAGAGCCCGTGAACCACAGCTACTGAAGCCTGTGTGCCTAGAGCCCGTGTTCCACAACAAGAGAAGCCACCGCAATGAGAAGCCCGTGCACCGCAACGAAGAGTAGCCCCCGCTCGCTGCAACTAGAGAAAACCCGTGCGGAGCAACGAAGACCCAATGCAGCCAAAAATAAATAAAATAAAAAATAAATTTATATTTAAAAAAAGCAAATAGAAATTCAATTCCTTGTCTTCTGCTTTATAAAAAATATTTGTACCCCATTACTTTGGGGAAAAATGATTTCAGAAGCTTCTTTAGAAAAATGAAAAGAATCATACCATAGGACTAATAACTATGGGAATCCAAAAGGAAAACAAAATTGTTTAAAACCCCAATAATAAATTTCTGGCATAGGAAGTAAAATCTTGCTTGGAACGTTCTAGAAGCCTGGGAAAAAATAAAATGAATTCATTTAAAAAGAAGACGAAAAAACTTTGTAAGAAAATTTTCTTAATGTTGACCAAACATATCCTTACTCTGAAAGAAATCTATCAAATGGGACTTTATTTACAAACCAAAAGAATGATTCACGAGCAGTGCCCTCAAAGTAGCAAAATCCATAGTGACGTCACCCCAAGAAAGATAATTCTGCAAAAAACTATGCTAGTGTGGTCTAATTCTATTTCTTATTACTCCTTGCTAAGTTGCGTTTCCTGGCTGCTTTGTTCTTAGCTGCTAAAGGGGCCTAGTCCTTTTGTTTTTTTCTTAAAGTAGACTCTTGCTTTGTTATAAGTATATTGTGTACATTCAATACATGACATTCGCGGGGACCCTGAAGCTAAGCCATTTAACTAAGAGCAGTGAGACAGATACCCATTTGTACCAGAATCTTACTTAAAGATGTAAAATTTATTTTATCACATATATGTAATAAAATAGATGTGTACATGTATGTGTATACATATGAGTGCACCTATATATATACACACAAGTGTTCATATGTGTGCATTGCATACATACATACGTGTGCATGACTGTGTATGCATATGTGATTTTATGTTTGTTCTTTAAGGTTGCAACTTCATTCATCACGAAGATCTCAATTTTGAAAAAGAAGACAAATGCAATAAGAAAACATGAATCCTTCAATGACCTCCGCACAGCAATGAAGGTCTTTGGCCGGGCGGACCACACCTGAGGCCGCCTCTCCCGGTGCCGGCCATACGTGAACCAAGCCGGACACCCAGAGACGTGTGAGCCCAAGCTGCCAGGTGTCTTATGGCAGGTGTTCTACCTTTAATGACTCCAAGGTGCAGGAACGTGGCCAAGCTCTTTTTCCCCAACTATTTATACATTCAACATGGACCCAACTGGGGGAGGGAGAAGGTGGGTAAGAAAGAGATTTTAATCTCATGAGATTTATTTTTTGTTGTAAAATGACTTAAAGGGAAATGAGGTGGGTGGGTGGCAAATTGTCCTGTATTGAGAGCATGCTGCGTGCCAGGCGCCACACTGGGGGCTTTATAAACAGCCCCTCATTTAACCCTCATAGCACCCTTACGTGGTGGGGATCGCCATCGCATTTCCTGGATGAGGAAACGGGCTCAGAGAGGTCCTGGCGGTTGCCAGAGGTCACTCAGCCTGCGTAGATAGGTCTGGAAGCCTGGTCCGTGTGCTCACAAAGCCTGTGCCTTTTAGCCTGACACCAGGTTTTCTCTGGATACCAAGGGCGACTGCACCAACTCCTTCTAACAGCCTCCCGGGAGCTGAGTGATACACGTGGCGTGTGTTCAATCCTCTTCTCCAGAAGTGTCTCCCTGTTATTCCTACCACTTGCCCTGCTCAATCCCCAGATCCCAACCCAGTATTTCTGGACCTTCCTAAGGCAGGGAGGTTTGGGGACATGAGGCTAGATGTTTAAGGGGTCCCCCTGGCCCTGGGAGTCTGTGAAATACTCACGAAAGCAAAAGGACTTTCATAAAAAGGCAATTTCTTCAGCACGCAGGGGGGGATAAAAGCCACAATATTTTCCCATTCTTTTTCTTCAGAATTTGATGAAAACATGAGACCATGCACAGGCAGGAAGCAGAAAATGATCATTTCACAGCAGGCAGCCGCTGCGCCTATACACAGGGCACGTCGAATGGGAGGGGGGATCGGGCCAGTGCCTCTGAGGGATGGTCTTCTCTCTGCCCAGTGGGGGCCCTTCACCTCTTGGGGTCCCCATTGCTGCTCCAAGACCCTCCTACTCTGATGGTCTCCCACGGTCCGGATTCCCTGGTAAGGTCAAGGGCTGCCTGAGCCTGGCACTCTGCCGTAGCCCCCCCCCACCCCCCAAGGGGTGGCGTTAGATGTTAAAGAGGTCCAGCAAACACCTTCTGACTTCTGGGAGGAGCAGATGTCCAGGGGCGCTGGCAGATCCAAGTTCACGCACCTCTTACTAACTGTTTGCCCGTGTCAAGGACATCCCTCTGGGAAAGAGCATTCCTCCTAATCCTGATGCTGCTGGGGATGAAGGGGAAGGCTCAGACACTCATCCCCACTTCCGACAAATCGCTCGGGCTTCTACTTTGTTGGAGTAGTAGGCTTCTGCAAAAGATTATTTTTAAAAAGAAGCAAGTCCAACAGACACTGGTGACACAGAGAGCAGGATTGAAATCTACAGGCTGTGTGACCTTGAACAAGTCACCCACCCTCTCTGTTTCCTACCCTACAAAATGGGAATAGGGGCATCTACTTCATTTGGCTGTTGGACAAAGGCAAGACCTAAGGGCACAGACTGTGACCACAAGGGTTGATCTTCTCCCATTTACGAGCGCTACACAAGCTCCGATGGGTTATTTCAACAGTAAATAGGATGAAGACGCAGGAAGGGCACGAGGACAGGGGGGTCAGGGAGGTGGGGCGTGGGCACCCTAGAAGCTCGGTTGCCCGGGATCGTCCTGCTTTTGTGTATGTGGTGGAAAGCACCTGGAAAGTTAGCTGGGGGTCTCAGCAGGACCAGCTTCATGGGCATGCCACCTCTGCGGTCACTCAGGGTCCTGTGGACCCCTGCACTTGGCTTCACGCTCTGTTTTCATGCTCCTGGAATTCATATAAATTTTGAAGAAAGGGCCCCATTTGTCAGTTTGCACTGCGCCCTGCAAATTATGTGGCCGGTCCTAAGACTCAGCCCATGTAGGTGTCCTATGGCTGCATGTTGGCTTCGATGTCTACAACACAGGCACACTGGATGGTGACAACATGATGCTACAAGTGACGAAATGATGCCTATGCTCTTCTGAGGGCCTCCTGGGCTGTGCTGAGCACTTCCCATGACTCACACGGTGTGCTTGGCCCCAAATAAGTATGTGTTAAAACACTCTGGTGAGTTTGGGACTCAACGCCCAGTGCCCATCCATAGAACAGTGAGGAGTTAAATCACAGGGATTTGGAACCAGTGGGACCTGGGTTCAAATCCTAACCCCTCCATCTGGCAGTCATGACCTTGGGTACCACCCTGCCCTTCTCTGCAACTTGGTGACTTTATGGTTACAATGGGTGTGATAACGCTACCTCTTTTCTAAGTTGCTGGAGGGTGGGGGGAACATTTAATGAGATTGTGTGTGTTGAGCACCATGCCGGGTGTTTTAATAGTAACCCTTAAAATGCATTTATTTATTAACGGAGTACCTACTCTGTGCCAGGCACTGGGCTGGGCTCTGAGCACACAGAGGTGAGCAGATGCAGCCCTGACCCTTATGGGGTTGTCAGCCCAGACGGAAGACGGAAAATAAAGAAGCAGAGGCTGCGGGATAATTTCAGATGGCGACCAGGGTAGAGAGGCGGGCTCTGCTATGGGAAGGAGGTTATTAATCACGTGACAGTCCATTCTGATTCAGAAATTAAACTCTTTATGAGCTAGAGCCGTGGGTTTCAACCCCACCCACTCTGCAGCACTACTGGGGGAGGGAAATGTTTTACAGGAGTTTCCAGACCATCCTCCCCAACTCCACATCTGGAGAAGATGCTGCGTCTCCCCACCTCTGGGAGAGCCAATCACCCCCAGAGGACCCCAAACAGAGCCCCTCGCCCTGCGGCCCTGGGACCCCAGCCCGGGACTGCTGAGTGCTAAGAACAAATAGAAAGGGAAATGAACAAATTATCCTGATAATTTGTTTAAGAAGAGGGGGGAAAAGGCACCCAAGAAAAATGATATCCAATAAGACGGTGGGTTTCTAATGAATGTGCAGATAATGAAATAAACCCGTTTAGGCCACGCTTGGCCCTGATCTTCCCAGGCCTAGATTAAAAAATGGAACATCTGTGATGATTTAATTTACATCTTAATAACAAACAGGCCTCGAGAAACCCGCGGATAAATGCCTTTTATTGCCGGCGTATCTTTTTCGCTGCAGCTTGAATGAAAACTCTGGTAATTAATTGTTTTAAGCGATTCTATTAAAAAGTGTCTGCAAGTGCTGTGTGCCGAATGTTTATGTGGACCGGGCTGCCACAGGAATACAGACAAGCCCAGGAGCGGACACAGAATGAGGTGCCTTACTATTTTTTTTTCCACATTCATTGCTTTAAAGACACGCAATCTTTTTATTTATTCTTTCAAAAGAGATAGACTCAAAGCCCGCTCACTTCCCTTCCGTGTTTTTCAAATCTTAATTGTCAGTCTTCTAAGTGACACAGGGATGGTCCCCCTCCCTACCCCAACGTTGCCTTCAGACTCTCCTCCAATCCACGCGGGGAACAGTGGCCACATTGCTTCCTCTTTCCAAACTTCAGATTCCTAATTTGGAAAATGGGGACATTACTATGTGGTGTCTGACTTGTAATATGTTGGGACCTCTTTTGAATAACCATTTCTTCAAAACAAACTAAGCAGGGCAGAAGTGCCAGGCAAGGTGCTGGGTGGAGCCCAGGGCATGATTCAGTTTCTGCCATTTGTGAAGCTCTCATTGCAGAGCTGGGTGGGTCCTGCTTCCAGCCCTGGCTGCACATTAGAACCCCCTGGGGAGATTTTAGGGCAAACCCACCCCCCACCCCCCACCCCTCGGAGGTCCTGATTTAATTAGTTTGGGGCGGAGTCCAGGCATCACTATTTTTTGAAAGCTCCCCAGAGGATCACAGCATAGGATTCACAGATATTTCCAACTCAGCTCAGAGCCATGAAGGGAAGAGAGGGTCTCAGAAGGGAGAGTCTGAGAAGCAATCACCTCCTTGAGGTGATGATGTTTGGGCCAAGACGTCCATGCTGAGGACCCTCTGCAGATCTGAGGAAGAGTGTTTCAAGCACAGGGAACAGCATATGTGAAGGCTCTACAAGGGCTAGGTGTGTTTGAGGGACAGAAAAGTGGGTGTTTGTGCTGGTGGCGGGGTTGGGGGTGGGGGGAGGAAGGTGCTTCCCCAGCTGGCTGCCTCTCCTCATCCCCAGATCCCTAGTCTGGATCAGGCTCTGCCCTGTACTCCCTTACCCTTGAGCGATCCCATCACAGCCCAGAGCACCGTGGAGCATAATTTCCTTTGTCTAAGACGTGGAGTGGGGAGGGGGCTGGATTCTGGATGGTAGGTGGGCCACAGACGACCCACCCATCTTCTCGGCTCCAGCATAAGGGCTGTCTCCGTGTGGGACCTTGTCCATATTTCCGTCTTTCCAGCCCCTGTCCCATCCTAGACCCAGTGCCCACCGCAGTGAATCAGTACGGTTTGTATCCACGGAGGGAAGTGAAATCAGCCTTCCGGGGACAAGCTCCGGGTCTGCTACCTGCTTTCTAGTTCCCGTCTTCATTTCTTGCATCTGAATATTTTTCACATTCTAACTTTAAGATTATTCCTCCCATAAACAGAGCCTTTACAAAAGTGGAAATGTACCTGGTTGACAAACATATGGGGAAAGCTCAGCTTCAATGGGAATCAGAGAAAAAAGTGAAAGCAATTAACATTTAAAGCCTTTAATTTTTAAAAAATCTTGTTGTTGTTGTTAAGGTGACTTGTCCAAGGAAATCAGGATGTGGTGAAAAGGGCCGCCTCATGCATTCCTGGTGGGGATGCAACACAAGGGCAGGATGTCTTTGGAGCGATGTGATGCTACCAGCTAAGCTCTTCACAAACAGACATGCCCTGGCCCTGGGCTCCAGCTCCTGAGGCAACACCTTCGATATTGAAAGAAAACAATGCATAGAGAATGATGCTCCTTGTAGCATTATATATGAGCCCCCAAATGGGCAGTGACCTAAATGTCTACCCAAGGGAAAATGAAAAATGAATTATGACTTATCAGTAGGCAGAATATTATGCAGCGATTGAAATGTTTACAAAATGAGTAACAACATGGAAATATAATTGTAACTTAATAGTAATTGAAAAGGAAAAAAGACACAAGATTACATAGCAAATATGATGTCAAGTATTAAAAAAAAGAAAAGAAAAAGGCACAGGGCAAAGACTCTAAATAAAACAATAAAATACCCTCTCATTACATTGACACAAATAGAAATTAAGGCGTCTCATGTTTTGTTTTGGTGAGAAGGGGAGAGGGTCTACCATAGTCTATTCTTCTCTTCTAAGAATTATGAGGTTTTTTTCCCCATCATTTATCTCCCTTCCCACACAGAAGTAAAAATCTCAGTCTTCAGAATAAGGCAGGATAGGCTGAATCCCATTCAGCTGCTCTTCCATTCACCAGCGCTGTGACTTTAGGTAAATCACCTCCTCTGTGTTTCAGTCTCCTCATCTGTAAAATGGGCCCATTCATGCCTTGTGAGACCACCAAGGGGAACTTATAACGAAATCAAGGTGTAAAGTCCTCAGTGCCAACCTGAGTGTTGGTCATCACATAACAGTGTCATGATCATTTTCAATAAAATTAGAGATTTTTAAAAATCAAAGGCCATTCAGTTTTGCATATTAAAAAAATAACTATCTTTTTAAATTAATTGGCCCTCCAAATCTGGGCCACAAACTAATAAAGGAAGACAAACCTGAATCGAAGTTTCTCGGAACCATATTTGTCAGAGCTTCCCCACATGCCCTGGGAGGGTCACCCCCATTTCCTACAGACTTTGGCCACCCACACGAGATCTTTAAGAACCCCCTTACTAATGGGGTAGATGGGAGCAGGGATACAGGGGGGGTATGGAGAACCAGGCAGAGCTGTGAGAAAGTCAGAGATCTGGGTCAAGACTCAGAGACCAAGACCCTCAGTTTCCTGACATATGAAATGGGTGGTTGGATCTAGATTGGCTTTTCCCAGCAAGGATGTGAGTCTGATGCATCCTGTCCAATATAAGGCCCTCCTCTAAGACATCAGTTTATTACAAAATGCATTTGGCCATGGACATTCCCCCAACAACTGTTATTGTTGCTTTTGTTGCATAATAACATTTACCAACGTGCAAACACCACTTGGGAAGCTGAGAGTAAAGAATTCATTTCACCCACATCTATTGAGAACCTGGTGTGTGTCAAGCAGCATCATGGGTGCTGAAGATACAACAGGGAACAAGACAAAGAAAAATCCCTGCCCCTGAGGAGGTGGACAAAATGAAACTCATAAGTAGGTAAGTTATAGAGTTTGATAGAAGGTGATAAATGCTATAGAAGAAAAACGCAGGACAGAGCAAGGGAAATGCAGGGACCAGAGGGAGGGGTTGTGATTTTCAATAGAGTGGTCCCCGGGTGCGTCATTGAGAAGGTGACATTTGAAAAAAGACTAGAAAGATCAGAGGGAGGTGTTTAGGCAGTTATTGCAAGGAAGAGAGTTTCAGGCAGGGGGAACAGCCTATGCAAAGGCCCTGGGGCAGGAGTATGCCTGGCTTGGAAGAGCTGAGTGGGGCTGGAGAAGAGTGACCAAGGGAGAGTGGAGAGGACAAGGACAGAGAGGTATCAGGGCCACTATGAGAACTCTGGCCGGCATTCTAAGCATCTCACAACTCACAGACTAGAAGTAGGGTTCCCCATCCACGCTTTTCTCACTCTACCTGTATGCAAGAAATACTGCCTCACCAAAGGTGGGCAGAGAGGCTTCCTTTCCCTGTACACGTCACACAACCCCATCAGTGGTACGCACAGTCTGCAGGATCAGTTTCCTCGTTCCCCAGGTACAGAAGATCAAAGCAAGCTCGGCAAGGTGAAGTCTCTCGCCCACCGCCTCACACACAGGACCGGTGGGGGGGAGGTGCAGATGCAGGTCTAAAGGGTTCCATTGCAGGGCCAGCCCTAGAGAGACTGAGGTCCATGGTGGAGGAGAAGCCACATAAATCTCTCCCCTCCCCTCACCTACAACTCCCCTCCCCTCACTTACAGCTACAGGGACACTCAAAGGCATTTTAGGAAAAAATTAAAGTGCTGTAGTGCTTTACTCAGTGGGAAGTAAACATATGAGACTCATTATCCCAAGAGGTGGTGCAGGCTAAAATTACATGTTGGTTCACGGAGAGTTTCGATTAAAAGCAGGGATGATGGATTCGGAGAGTGTTATGAGGGAAAGCTAAGCAGCTAGGCGAGGGGGCAGTCCTGGAAGGAGGCGAGGTCACAGAGGGCAGAGGACACCCTTAATCCAGACCCCTCTGGGAGCATTGGGGAGGCAACTCAGAGGAGGGGTTTACGGGACCCTGGAGCCACGGAAGCCAGGCTTGCAGCCCCAGCTCCAATGTGCGTACACCCTGAGCAACACTTCCACCTCTCTGACCGCAGGCTCTTCTTCTGTGAAATGGGGAGAGCAGTAAGCCTCGTCTTATGGTAGTGGTGTGATGATCAGATGAGATAATGCATGTAACCAAGCATGCTTAGCAGTGCAGGTGTTTGTTCAGTGTCTGTCTCCCCACCGACACTGGGAAGTGTCATAGCCCCCTCTCTGCCCGGCTGGTGCCTGACACACAGGAAACACTCCAAGAATATTTGTTGAGCTACATGTCAACTTCCTGCATGACCATGTGTACCTATCTGGGTGCCAGATCAGCCCCTTCTGCTTCCTCAGGGTGCTACAGCCTTCCTAGCAAAGTCATACCAGCCCGGGGAACCACCCAACCAGTTTAAAGGATGAGCCTCTAGCCAGCAGTCAGAGGAAGAGACTGAAGACCTCAAAGTCTAGACATATTCACACTGCTGTATTTAAAATAGAAAACCAACAAGGACCTACTGTATAGCACAGGGAACTCTGCTCACTCTTCCGTAATATCCTAAATGGGAAAAGAACTTGAAAAAGAATAAGTACATGTATACGTATAACTGAATCACTTTTCTGTACACCTGAAACTAATACAACAGTGTTAATCAACTATACTCCAATATAAAATAAAAATTTTAAAAATAAAATAGAGGGTTTCCCTGGTGGCGCAGTAGTTGAGAGTCTGCCTGCCGATGCAGGGGACACGGGTTCGTGCCCTGGTCTGGGAAGATCCCACATGCCGCGGAGCGGCTGGGCCCGTGAGCCATGACCGCTGAGCCTGCGTGTCTGGAGCCTGTGCTCCGCAATGGGAGAGGCCACAACAGTGAGAAGCCCACATACCGCAAAAAAAAATAAAATAAAAAATAAAATAAAATATAAATTTTACAAACAAAAAGATAAAAAATAAAAATAAAAATGACTTCTAATCCAGGCAGACATCACCCTCAGCTGCCTGATCCCCAAGGAGTGGCAGGAATGGAGTGGGGTATGAATGGACAGGGGACCCTTGAAACTGACATTTCCAGTCTGAGGTTTCATTAATCCTTCCATTCTAAAAATTGTGAATTTCAGTTGGATGGAACATTTTCTTTTCTCTACAATAAGAGAACAGTCCAGGGCTTCCCTGGTGGCGCAGTGGTTGAGAGTCCGCCTGCTGATGCAGGGGACACGGGTTCGTGCCCCAGTCTGGGAAGATCTCACATGCCGCGGAGCGGCTAGGCCCGTGAGCCATGGTCACTGAGCCTGCGTGTCCAGAGCCTGTGCTCCGCAACTGGAGAGGCCACAAAAGTGAGAGGCCTGCGTACCGCAAAAAAAAAAAAAAAAAAAAAAAAAAAAAAAGAGAACAGTCCAGAGGCTAATAGCAACCACAAAGAAAGTGGTCTCATGTCTCAGTGCAATGAGGCCTGTGGAATACCTCCTTGGTGACAGGGACAGTCCTCAAGTCCTGGAGCAGCCCAGTCCCAGAGGAACATAATGCAAGCCACATATGTCATTTTACACTTTCTAGAAGCCACCTTTTAAAAAGCAAAAACAAAAAACCCCCGAAAAACCCTGAGAAATTAATTTTACTATCTTTTCTTCAACTCAATGTATCAGAAATACTATTGTTCCAACTTGCAACCAAAGTTAAAAATGTTTAATCATGAAGTTTACACTCATTCTTGGGACCCAGTCTTTGAAATCCAGTGTATATTTTACCCTCACGCCCCGTCTCAATTCATTTGAAAATGTAGATTCACGTGGCCACGTTGTTCCAAATACACTTAAACATTTTCCAATAACTGAATTGAGTATCTGATTTTAGATTTAACTAATTAAAATCTAGTTTAACTTAAAATTCAGTCCCTCGGTCCCACTAGCCATGTGTAGAACCCTGAGTAGCCACATAGGGCAAGCGGTTACCCCTGAGAATTCTCGGGGGTCAACGGCGTTCCCACTCCCTCCACCCTGTAAGGCTTTTCTTACACCCTCGTGTCTCCTGCTGCAGGTCCCCCAAAAGCCTGGAGAGATTCACAGAACTGACAGAATGGGGTCAGGCTCCCTGTCCCCAGACCCCCAGACTGGGAAAGGCCTCTCCAGTGGCCCTGGCACAACATGGAAACAGCCTCATATACAGAACCGGAAGCATTTAGAAATTCTCTCTGCGGGGCTGGAGGATGAGGGCCCTTCCCCTCCACCTGCCAGCCCCCTCCCTCCTCCCAGACAGAGGCTCCTCCCCTGCCCTCCCCTCATCCCTCCTGGATGTTTGTCTCTAGACTTGGCTGCCCGGCCCTCTCCGGAGACGCAAATGCAGTGCTTTTCTTGCCAAAGAGTAGGAGGTGGAGAGTCTGGAGGAAAGGAAGGAGGGACTCCAGGGGAGCAGGGGCGGATAAGAGAAAGGGGAGATGGTAGGAGACAGACAGACAGAATGATGGAGCCAGACAGAGAGACAGGAACAGAAAAAGGACCAGAGAATCCTTGAGAGAAAAGGGCTCAAGATATAGGATGACTGACCATCCCAGTTTGCCTGGGACCAAAAAGGCACATGGGATATGGAATTTTCACTGCTAAGACTGGGTAAGTTCAGGGGTTGGGGGGGAGGGGTCACCTCACCAAGAACCACAGACACCAAGAGGTAAATCCTGAGAGATGCAGGGGGTGGTAAGGAGAGAGTAGGAGATGGTTAGAAAGGGGCTGGCAGGTGCCTCAAGCCCAGGCCAGGCTGGGGTCCATTGCTGGGTGGCCCTGGGGGGTTGCTTGGGGTAACGGGGCCCCAATCCCACAGGCAAAACTCAAAGAACCTTCCCCCAAATGCTCATGAACCTGACCTTCCTCTCTTTGAAGGGAGGCAGGAAGGGGATACCTGTTGCTATGGACTGAATGCTTGGATCCCCCCCAGATTCATATGTTGGGATACTACCCCTCCTGTGGGGTGGTGTATTAGGAGGTGGGACCTTCAGGAGGTGATTAGGATTAGACGAGGTCATGAGGTCATGAGGGTGGAGGGCTCACAGATGGGATTAGTGTCCCTATAAAAATCAGGAGAGAGCATGCTTCCTCTCTCTACCGTGGGAGAACACAAGAAGTCAGCGGAACTCCGCCATGCCGGCACTTTGATCTGGGACTGCCAGCCTCTAGAACTGACAGAAATAAATTTCTCCTGTAGATAAGCCACGCAGTCTATGACATTTTTGTTATAGCAACCTGAGCTGAGAGACCTGTCCCTCCCTAATGCAACCTCCCCTTTGAACAAAGGAAACCACAGACGTTTCTCCCCGCCCCTCCAGCGGAGCTCCCCACTCCCACCCCTGCCCTCCCCCATCTGGGTGTCTGTCTCACACCCCTTCCCAGGTGGTCCTGAGGCTTCCCAGCCTGAGTCTGCAGAGCCCTAGCCCCCAGGTAGAATCAGAAGAGGCGATAGAATGACGTAATCACCTCCTGTGTGACACTGTGTGACCCGAGGCAGGTGACTTGACCTCTCTGAGCTTTAGCTTCCCATCGCACTGAGGGGGCAGCAGAACTCATGCTATTGTCCACACGCCGCCCTTTCAGTCAGTCCTCACCACAATCCCAAGAAGAGAGGATTATTAACATCCACACTGTGTAGATGAGGAAGCTGAGGCCCAGGCAGGCTTGGGGGTGTGCCCGAGTCACACAACTCAAACTTGGCAGACACAGGATTCAAAGCCAAGTCCACCTGGATCTCAAGCTGTAGCTGTGAGTCACAACTCTACAGAGAGATCTCCCCAGAGAGCTACTCCTTTCAAAGCTCCGACAATAATTCTAATCTCCAGGACACATCTGGACCCGAGGCTCTGGCTTTGGATTGTGGCCTCTGAGCCATCTCTTCCAAAACTGAGTCTTAGTGAAGTCACTTACTGAGCGTCTGACCTCTGACACCACCACTCCTGCCCCAACTCAGGCTTCAGCGTGTCCATCTTCAGCTGGTTGAGCTGTCGCAGAATCCCCCAGCCTGAAATATCCTCGAGTCTAGGTGCCCGGTGATTTTCTCCCCCCTTTTTCTCCCTTTGCTTTAAAATGTTAACCGTGAATGGATTTATTCCAAACCAAATCTCCTTTCCCCGTTTCCCCGGGAAAGTATGACAGTTTGCAAGGCCTGTAATTCTTTTCCCCCAGGTTAAGGTTTGCTGGAGAAAAATGGATTTCCCCATGTCGCACAAAGAATGCAGGGGAGAGAGGAGGAGATATAAAAAAAGAAAAGGGAAGCATTTGTCAGATTTGGAGAGTGTGCGTGCAGGCGTGTGTGCGCGTGCGCGTGCACGTGCACGTGTGTGTTTCCTGCCATCAGCCGATATGTCACAGAACTTTGTTCTCACTAGTTAGTACAATTAACATCACAAGGAGAAGTCAGGTATAAATCAAAGTTCCTTTACATTTCACCAGGAAGATGTGCATCTGACTCTTCACTCAGCGTGCACTAATAAAAGATATGTGGTCGCCTTTGGCGGGAGAGGCAAAAATAAGCAAGTTAGGATCTTAAAAGCTAAGAGATAATAAAAATAATTAAGATAATTAACCACCCTGAAGAGAGAAGAAGTTACTGCTGTAAATTTTGTATTTTGTTTTGCTTGACAATATCACAGCTGCCACTCTGCTTAATATACAGCACGTCAAGCATCTGAGAGTCTTTGGCTGTCAAAAATCACATACAGGGCTTCCCTGGTGGCGCAGTGGTGGAGGGTCCGCCTGCCGATGAAGGGGGCGCGGGTTCGTGCCCCGGTCCGGGAGGATCCCACGTGCCGCGGAGCGGCTAGGCCCGTGAGCCATGGCCGCTGAGCCTGCGCGTCCGGAGCCTGTGCTCCACAGCGGGAGAGGCCACAACAGTGAGAGGCCCGCATACCGCAAAAAAAAAAAAAAAATCATATACAATAAAAAAATTTAAAAAAAAATTTTAAGAGATGAGGAAGAAGGGGAGAAAGATGAAGGCTGCAATTACAATTTTTAAAAAAATCTGGTTAATTGAGTTTGGAGCCAGGAGCTCAGCCTTTCTTTGCATCTTGCCGGTTTGGGGAGGATGGAGGTTTAGTCTCTCCACGTGCTGTCTCTGCAGCCACGTCGAGATTCCATTTGTACCACCCTGCACCCCCTCGGCAGCGGGGGCAGGTCTATTCCTTTCCTTGGCTCCAGTGTCACCAACTCAGATCAGCCCTTATTCTCTCTTTCCTGGACTGTCTGGTTCCTACCATGCTATCTCCATAAGCATCAAAGAGGTGGCTCTAGCATCCCAACATGGGGTCTCCCCGGGGCCCTTAGGTTTAAGTCCTAATTCCCAGCCTGACATTCAAGCCTCTCCAAGACTGGGCCCCTGTCTCAGCCCTGGGTCCATCCTTCCTTCTTGCAAAGGTTGACACTAGGCTCTGTCAGGTCTCCCTACGTGATGTGATGTTTCCTTCTCCTGGACCCTTAAGCCACACGAGGCACATGGCAAACTCCTGCTCACTCTTCATCTGTCAGCTTGAGTGTCATTAGCTTTTGGAAAATGCCCTCAACAGATCCCCCACCTCCTAGGACCCCCATGACACTCCCGCTCTCCTGTGACTCTTGGATCATCCATGCATGATGTAACTGATCTCCTTTTAGCTTATTTTCTATTTACTGGTCCCCACATTTAGTTGAACAACCATTTAGCCCCTATTGAATGCCAGCTACTGCACTGGATGTTGTAGGTGCAAAGGTACCTTCGTTCATTCAAAGAATTATTAGTGGAGCACCAATCATGTTCCAGTCACTGTCCACGTACTGAAAATGTAGCGGTGACATAAAGAGACAAAACGTCTGCCTTCATAATGCTGAAATTCTAGGGGGAGGGGGGAGGTGACAGATGATAACCAAGGGACAAATAAATACGTATCGTGAGAGGTAGTGATAAAGGCTTAAAATAATAGAGTGGAGGAGGGCAGAGAGATTAGAGTCAAGCAGAGACACGAAAGAGACGAGGGAAGGAGGCAGGCATTTAACTGGGGGACCAGCACTCCTGGCAGAGGACTTCGTGCGTGCAAAGGCCCAGAGGTGAGACTGAGTCTGGAGTGTGGGAGGAGACCCTCTCGTGTGGCTGGGGTAGGCCAGTGAGGGTGGGTCATAGGGGCTCAAATCACTCAGGGCCCCGTAGACCACTCTAGGACTCTGGCTTCTCCTTTGGGAGGGCCAGGACTGGAGGGTGAGGTCCGGAGGGTGACCAGATCTGCTTTACAGTCAGCAGCTCATCCTGGGCCGCATGCCGTGGAGGGAGGGGGCGGATTCAGATTCGAGTGGGGGGGGGAGAAGAGGAAAGACCTGGGAGAAGGCTGTCCTAGCCTTCCAGGCCAAAGGTGAGAGTGACTGGTAACGGGCACTAAATGCCCTGAGCATCTAGCTGCCACCCGGTGCATGGGAGCCTTTCAGTTTTGGTGCGTGCGCACACACACATGCACACACAATCCACACCGTACAGCCTGGAATTTAAGTGGTGAGCAAACAAGGTCACACTGAGTGAGCACACGTGCTTTCTTGCAAAAAATACACATTATGCACTGACTGTTTCTCTGGCGCCTGGTTTAATAAGAGATTCTCTCTCACCTCTTGAACCTTTGTATCCACCTCTGATGCATGATGGGTACTCTTGATCTCTTTATTGAATGAATGAATGAATGAGAGGGGGAAGAGAGAGAGACCTGTGAACAAGTAGATATCATGAGATAACTCTAAACCAGAGACACAAAATGGAATCATAGGTATGAACATGCGGCAGGAACCCGCTGGAAGAATCCAGATGGCTCCCCATGGAGGCTCTGCTGCCCTGGTTCAGACACACCCCATTCTAAGTGTCCCTCTGATCCTCCAAGTCCCTTCTCTCTGAGACCCATCAGCTGCCCTTCCCCACGGACATGTCTACCTGAGGAGCCCGCCCAGCGCCATGTAAATCTGGGCCCAAAAGGTGGGCACCTCAGATCTCTCAATAATTAGACTTCAAGTGGCCCCCATAACTCAGTAGCTAATTACCTCGCCGGCTCTGTGGGCTCAGCCCTCTGAGGCAACCAGCCCATTTCTCTGGCAGGCTGACCCATAAAAATCCCCGAAACAGGGCTTCCATGATGGTGCAGTGGTTGAGAATCTGCCTGCTAATGCAGGGGGCACGGGTTCGAGCCCTGGTCTGGGAGTATCCCACATGCCACGGAGCAATTAGGCCCGTGAGCCACAACTACTGAGCCTGCACGTCTGGAGCCTGTGCTCCGCAACAAGAGAGGACGCGACAGTGAGAGGCCCGCGCACCGCGGTGAAGAGTGGCCCCCGCTCGCCACAACTAGAGAAAGCGCTCGCACAGAAACGAAGACCCAACACAGCCAAAATAAATTAATAAACTCCTACCCCCAACATCTTCTTTAAAAAAAAAAAAATCCCCGAAACACATGGATTTACTGTATTTATTTATTGGGATTTGGAGAAATATACCTGCTACCCAGGGGCCTTGGGATGTGGGGACATAATTTTGAAATGCAGATCGGTAAAATAAGGGGGAATTATAAGAAAGAGTCAGCAGGCTCCTGCTCTCCCAGGGAGCAGAAAAGATGGCACTGGTGGTTAGTTACTGCTCTGAATGTAATGGAAGCCACGTGAAGGTGCCCCAGATGGAGGTTCTACAAGGCCCCTGATTTCCCCAGAAAGTTAATCCTACCATGGGGCCTTTGCACTTGCTGTTCCCTCTACCTGGAACTCTGTTCCTTACACACCTTGGCAAGGCCGTTCTTCCTATTGCTTACTTGGTTCTCAGCTCAAACGGCACCTCCACGTGGAGGCCTTCCTTGATCGCCGCTCCATGCTGCGCCCACCCAGGCAGGCTATTCTCTTACCTGCTTCACACTCTTCTCCAATTTTCTCCACTTCTGAAAGTAATCTGTACATCTTCTTGTGGCCGTGGCTATTTTGCTTCCTCCCAGGAGAAAGTGAGTTCCTTGTGCATCTCAATCACCTCTGCATTCCCAGTGCTGAGCTCAGGGTCAGGCCCACAGTAGGTGCTCAGGACATATTTGTTGAGTGATTTAATGATCTGACCTTGCAGGTGGGTGGGGGACGGGGGCTCCCGGCTTTTGCTTGCTCCCCTCCTTCGGCCCTCAGCGCCCTTCCCAATCAGTTCATAAGCATTATCTCATTTGATTTCACGGCAACCCAATAAAGTGAAGGTTCTTCTTAGCCTCACCTCACAGGTTGGGAAACTGAGGTTCCAGAAGTTAAGCTATTTCCCTGTGGTTGCTCAGGAAGGAAGGGGCAGTGATGGGAACTGAACCATCCCCTCTCCTGTCAGTTTCAGAGTGTGGGGAGTGTGTAGAGCTGAACCTCAGGTGGCCGCAGCCTGCCCTGCTACGGGGTCAGAGCCCTCTGAGGCTCCATCAACATGCGCTGACTGGATGCCGTTCTCACGCCAAGCAGAGTGAGGCCCTGGAAGTCATTTAGTCCATCCCCTCATATTCATAGCCCACATGGGGAAACTGAGGTTCAGGGACTTTCCCGAGGCCAAACCTCGTGCTTGGAGCAGAGTGAGGACCAGCGTCCAAGTGGTGGAGTGCAAGAAAGGTGGACTTTGGAGACCTACCACCCTGGTTTGGTGCTAAGCTCTGCTTTTCCGCTTAGGCTCTGAGAGACTCGATCTTCTCACCTGTAGAGTGGGATGGAGGAGTTCCCTGGTGGCCTAGTGGTTAGGACTCCGGGCTCTCACTGCTGCTGCCCAGGTTCAGTCCCTGGTCAGGGAACTGAATCCCACAAGCCGTGTGGCGAAGTCAAAAAAAATAATAATAAGAAGAAGAGTGGGGAGAGTAATATCAGCCCCAATGTAATAGTGATGAGAGAGCACACGTACGGCAGCCCTGGCACAAGTGCTCAACAAATAGTAAGAGAAGGTACGTACTGAGCTCGTTGCCCCTGCCCAGCCCCATGCATGGCACTTTTCAGGTGGCTTTTCAGTTCTTCCTTATACCAGCTGTGAGATAGGAGCCATCACCAGTTCAAATTCACAGAGAGAAAAGCAAGCTTGCTTGAGGTCATCCGGCCAGCCAAAGGCCGAGGCAGAATTTGAGCTCAGCTCCATCTGACCTCAGAACCTGAGTCCCCTGTCATTCTACCTGGTTTCCTCATCTCTAAAATGGGAAGAACCATGCCAGCAGTCACCTTGCAAACCATTGGTGTGTGCTGGCCGGAGAGTTGGGGTAGGGGGATGGATGGGTGGATGGATGGATGGATGGATGGATGGAAAGGTGGATAGAGAATGAGTGGGGGGGCAGATGAGTGGAAGGGTGGGATGAAGAAAAGGTAGACGGATGAAGATGCTGGACAGCAGATGGTTGTGTAGATGGATGAATGGTTGGATGGGTGGATGGATGGATGGATGAATGGATGGATGGGTCAGTGGATGGATGGATGGATGGGTGGGTGGGATGGGTGGAAGGGTAGCTGCATGGATGAGTAGGTAGATGTATTAGTAGACAGATGGAGGGGTGGGTGGTTGGACAGTTGAGTGGGTAGGAGGGTAGATAGGTCAGTGAGTAAGTGGGTGGGTGGGTAGACGGAAGGAAAGAAGGAAGGGTAGGTGAACACTGAAATACTCCCCGCACACCACAAGTGGTATTTCTCCCTCTGAAAGGCCATTCTTCTCTGAATGGCACCTGTTTCTCTCCCATCCCTTGATCCCCATCACTCACATATACAGTCAGGTCCTCATCACTCCTGCAGGGGCCCCCACCTATGCCCCCCCACACACACCCCTAAGCAGCACAAAGGCACCTCCACAAATGCTCTGGGAGCAAAGAGGCCCAGGAGGTGGTCCTTTGGGCTTCTCGTATTAGCATATCAATGCAGAACCCAGAGCAGAGGGACTTGGATTTGGCGAAGCAAATTATTCATTCCATAGTGAGACTTCCCCCAAACCAATCTAAAAAGAGGGAAATTATATTCTATTTCCCGTGCTTTGTGTCCCCAAAGGGTCTGCCCTGAGCTCTTCCAGCCTGTTACAGTTCTTCCCCGGAGGGAGGAGAGCTCCAGAGGCTGCCCAGGTGTCTGGATGTCCCCCACCTGGGAGAGCTCTCTGGAATTTTCTCTGGAGTCACAGACTTGAAACCAGCTGTGAGGCTCTGGACTCCACATTCACATCCCCGGGCCTCAGTTTCTGTCCTGGACTCTGGGACTAAGGACGTCTTCTTAGTGGGGGTTGTTCAGTCAGCAGATATTTGCCCAGCACCTACTGTGTGCCCAGCTTAACATTCCCAGAGGACATGCAGCAGGAATCCAGCAGAGGCTGCTGTGAGGGTTAAAGGCGATGGCGTGGGCAAAGGCCTCCACAGGGGGCCTGATGTGCCCATACCCAATGAGCAAGTCTTTACAATCAGGATGTAGATTACATATACCTCACCCCAGCCTGAATCAGGACCTTCCTGGACCTACCTGGCTCCTGTGAATGCTTCTTGAAAACTCTGAGATCTGGTAGAAGAGGCTCCAGGGCTGTCCTGGGTCTTAGTTTCCACCTTCCCCCTCACTTGTTGTGTGACCTTGGGTGAATCACTCACCCTCTCTGAGCCACAACTGCCTGACCTATAAGTGCCTAGGTTGGTCTAGTCCAGTAGTTCTCCACATTTACAAATAGATTCTATTCTTTCTTTGTTTTTTTAATGGGGGAACTAAATATTTATATACTTTATCATGTATGAGCACTGCCAACCCTGAAAGACAACACTCTCAATATCCCCATTTTACAAGTCACAAAACTGAGAAGGCTAAGGAGGTGAAGGTCAATGGCTCATAGGCAGAGTCCACACTCACACCCTGTCTGTCTGACACCAGGACCCGTACCTCTCATGGATTCCCTTTGCTACATGTATGCTTGGAAATAGAAGTTTGCTGCATTCTCTATCTCCACACATCAATCTCAATGTGCGGGGGTGGGGGGAGGGGGAAGGCCAAGTCCCTCCACATGGGCATCTAGGACTACCCCAGATGAAAAGCATTTTAAGGTCAAAATATAGCGTGATTCCTCCCAGGAGAGTTGTCTTTTTAGAGCCTGTGTTTGGAGAATGTGACTTATGACACAAGGGATTAGCTATTTACCAAGTGGTGACAAGAACGTGTGTTCTATGCAGCCCAGTTATACCTGCTTCCCTTGCTGGAACAATGGCAGGTCCAAGGAGGAAACTGGAAAGGAAACACGCAACTCCAACTCTCCTCTCCCCGCTCGCCCTCCTGGAAGCCTGGCCCAGCACCACCATCAGCTCCCAATGCATCAGCAGCCCTGCTTCAGTCCCCAGCTTGCAAGGGCTTGTGTCCTCCCGGAGGCAGGATCAGCCATCAGTGAGAGCCCCTCCCAGTTACTCTGGGAGAGTCACCTTTAAGTCCCGTGGAAGAGAGGCAGGAGCAAAGAAAAATGGCCCCAGTCTTAAGAGCAAGATTCTGGTGCCAACACTGCCCTTATTTTACTCACTGTTAGCCTTGACCAAGTTGCTCTATCTTCTGCAGGCCCCGGTCTCCTCATTTGCAAAATGGGTATAACAATAATGTCACTCAATAACCACCTTTCCCACAACCCTGGCACCAAATCACTTACTTTCTCAAAGCCTCAATTTATTCACCCATAAAATGGGTCAGTAATAACGAGCCTCACAGAGTTACCTTGAGCCCTCAGTGCCGTGATAGACACCAGAGGTCAGCAAACGTTTTCTGTAAAGGGCCAGATATTAAATATTTTCGGCTTTGCAGGCCAGATGGTCTCTGTTGCAACTACTCAATGCCGCCGTTGTGGCATCAAACCAGCCTGAGACAAAATGTGAGCGAATGGGTGTGGCTGTGTGCCAATAAAACTTTATTTCTGGACACTGAAATTTGAATTTCAGATAATTTTCATGTGTCACAGAATAGTATTCTTCTTTTGATTTTTTTTCAATGATTTAGAAATGTAAAAAATTATTTTTAGCCCACAGATCCTACCAAAACAGATGGGTGGTTTGCAGCCCCTGATACACATGCCAGTTGCACTGTACCTGGCACATGGACCCTCAGTAAATGTTCATTTTCTCTATTTCCACTTAAATGTAAGTTTTAGGAAGAAATTTTGAGGGCAGTCACCCAGTATTACTTCCACTTTCAGAAGCTCATTCATCAGACTTGGGAGAGAGAGAGAGCTGGCTGTTGGCTTTCTGAATATAAATCTTCTAAGATGGGGTACTTGATTTCATCCGCAAAATCACTCTTCCATCTCTGGCCAGTCTATCCCAAAGTCATTTTACAATGAAATAAAAGTATGCCTTGAAATAAGCACACTTCAACACTTATTTTACAATCCCTATGTCCTTAAATGCTCACAACGCCCTATGAGGGAGCTGCTATTATTCACGCCCATTTTTTAGATGAGCAAAGTGAGGCCAGAGCAGTGGAGTCATTCTGCCAAGGCTTGCAACCACTGTGGATGGGCAGAGTCAGCGTTTGAACCCAGACTGTCTGGACCAAATGACAAGGCTTCATGGTACAGAGCAAGGTCTTTCCACCTTTGAGAGGATGGAGGTCACGGCACCACTGGCCATCAGCTCCCATCTCCCACCATCTCCCCAAGAGAGACCCCCACCTCACTGCTCCTTGTAGTTAGTTACAATCATTCCCATGATTCAGTGAAGCTGAGCTGTTTCCCAGCAAGAACATTATTCTTGCAGGGAAGCGAGGTTCTGATGTTGGGGGGATGGGGTGGGTGAGGGAAGGGGGTGGCAGGCAAGAAATCAGCCCATAAGCAATTAAAAGACATAAGATTTTTTTTTCTTTTTTTTTTTTTTTTTTTGCGGCATGTGGGCCTCTCCCTGTTGTGGTTTCTCCCGTTGCAGAGCACAGGCTCTGGACGCGCAGGCTCAGCGGCTATGATTCACGGGCCCAGCCGCCCCGCGAGATGTGGGATCTTCACGAACCGGGGCACGAACCTGTGTCCGCTGCATCGGCAAGCGGACTCTCAACCACTGCGCCACCAGGGAAGCCCTATAAGACATAAGATTTTTAAAAAAATATATTGCTTCCTCCGCACGGCGGGCTGCAGATCCTGGTGGAGGGTCGCACAGATGCCCAGCGCTATTCGGTGGCGGGAATGTAGGAATGGATTCCGTAATTGAACCCTCATGTAGTGCGGGCTGCAGGGGGACCTCAGGAGCGATCCATCTCCCCTGGCAGGCTCATCCTGGGAGGCAGACGAGGGAGGCCTTGTTGAGCGCCTTCCAAGACGAATATCACCGCGGCACGAGGAACGGCTAGCAGGAACACCCTCGTTTGTTTCTCGGGTTTTTTTTTTTTTTTTTTTTTTATAGGACTGACATGGCAGTTTTTCTCCTGATTTTTCAAAAGCTACACTTATTTACTGCTCTTTGTGCATCTTCAGAGAAATGTGACCCCAAGTCTTTGTCTTCTTCATGGCAGCAGATGGGAGAGGAAGATCAGAAAATGGAATTACCCCATTTTCTTTTAAAAAAAAGAGAAAAAAATCACATTCTGTTTTATGTTCACATAAGATTAAAAAAAATTCTGACTGCTCAGAAGGACATAAAACTAAAAGGTCAAATTCCTTCTCCTTAGAAATATTAATTCATCCATCTGAGAAATATTTATTCATCCATCTGAGAAATATTTTTGAGCACCTACTATGTGCTGAGCTCTGGGGATATAGAATTGAACAGAACAGCAGGGTCCCTGCCCCAGTCCCTATCCTCGGAGCTAATTAATGTTAACTATTTATTGCATTATCTTCCTGGAAACCATATATATATATATATATATATATATACACACACACATACATATATATATATATATATATATTTTTTTTTTTTTAATGAGTTGGATCATACCAGACACTATGTTCTACACCTTGAAGTGACTTCTTTAATTTAACAAAATATCTGTGGCACTGTTTTTCTTTTTAGCAGATAAAAATCTGCCTAATTTTCTTTCTAAATGGCTGCATGATACTACAAAGTGTACCTGTAGCAACATTTAATTAATCGCCCATTGATGGACATGTTGGTTGCTTCCAGCTTTAGGCTATTGCAACCAGTGCTGCAGTGAACATCCCTGAGCAAAATTTCTGTTTTCATAAATGAGGAAGGAACTCAGAGAGGACCTATGTGGTGGTCACTCACGTTGCCCACCTCATATGTCTTGTTCTCCCCCTCATGGTAGGGCTGTGCTTCCTTGCCCACTTAGAGATAGGTGTGGCTTGGGACTGGCTTCAATGCCATATGTCATATATTTCCTGCATAGTAGCTTTGGGACTGAGATTCTCCCCTCTTTTTTTCCTTCTGCCACTGCGGCCAGTCATGCTCCGGAAGGTGACTGCTTCACCCATCAAGGTTCTAAGCTACAGATAATGGAAATGTGTAGCAGATCCCCCAGCCAACCTGCAATGGACATATAGTGTGAGCCAGAGAAAAACATTGTTTCATACCATTGAGATTGGGGGGATATTTGTTACTGCAACATAGCCCAGTTTATCCTGACAGATGCAAGTTACTAAAATGCTTCCATTTTATAGACAGGGAAATGAAAGCTACATTTACTGCCCCTAATCACTCGGGTTTAAATCTTTTGATGACTCCCCACCACCTCCAGATTAAAACTCAAACTCCTTAGCATATTATTAATAAGCTTTGGTTATTTTATAAACACATACCAACGATTTCAGTATTATTTCCACTAGATTTACCTTGTGCCCCAGGCACACCTAAGACTCACCATAACTGCAAATTCCACAACTTGGTTCGTGCTGTTCCCTAGGCCTGGAGTGTCCCTCCCTGCCTTGGCCTCAGGGTGAACTCCTACTCATCTTTCAATCCCCAGCCTAAAGAGGTGCCCATCTGTCAAGCCTTGCCTGGTCCTCCTAGGCAGCTGCTTCCCCAACACCTTAAACAACCTCCATGTGGGACTGTATTATACTCTTTCCTAACTGCTTATTTATGTGAATGTTTTGCCCACCCCCAGATTGTGATCCCCTTGCGAGCATGTAATCTATCTTACTCATCTCTCCCTAGTGCCCAGCACAGAGCCCGACATATGGTGGGTACTAGGTAAACGTTTTACCAATGAATTAGTAAATGAATGGATGATGAATGAATGAATGAATCCACAATCTTGACCTTCCAGCCCTGTCCACTACTGCACTGGTCTCTCCTTCCATATTCCTTCTAGAAGTATCTCATCACTAAAGAGCTAGTACCTGATTTGAGGTCTCCCTGCTAACTCTCAGGTAGAAATGGATAGGACATTGATGGTAGACAGAAGGTTTCAGGACACCAATGCGATTCCTCTAAAGGCATCATTAAGGTCTGCACAGTAAGACAATAAGGCAGTTTGGCAGGTCCTCAAGAAGTTAAACGTGGAATCACCATATGACCCAGCAATTCCACTCCTAGATATATAACCAAAAGAATTGAAAACAGGTGTTCAAACAATTCTTGTCCACACATGTTCATAGCAGCAGTATTCACAATCACCAAAACATGGAAATAAATCAAAGGTCCATCAAAGGATAAATAGATAAACACAATGTGGTCTATCCATACAATGGACTACTCTGCAGCCATAAAAAAAGAATGAAGTACTGACACATGCAACAATGTGGATGAATCTTGAAAGCAGTATGCTAAGTGAAAGAAGCCAGACACAAAAGGACACCGATTGTACCGTTCCATTTATATGAAATGTGCTAAATAAGAAAATCCGAAGAAGCAGAATGTAGATTAGTGGATGCTGGGGCAGAGATGGGCTTGTGCGATCTTAGTTCCCCGACCAGGGATTGAACTCGGGCTATGGCAGTGGAAGTGCCGAGTCCCAACCACTAGACCACCAGGGAACTCCTGGAGAGTGAACTGTTGATGGGTAATTTTGGAACGATGGGAATGTTCTGGAACTAGATAGGTGTGATGGTTGCACGACCTTGTGAATGTACTAAAAGCCACTGAAGTGTTCACTTTAAAACAGTTAGTTCCGTGCCATGTGAATTTCACCTCAATTAAAAACATTTTTTAAATAAAATAAGCTAGGAAGGCAGCTGGCACATTCCTTCCTGGCTTCCTTCTGGAAGCAGCACGGTGGGTTGAAAGCTGGGGCAGGGCAGGCATCCTGAGCAAACATGCCCAGGCACTAAGCAGCCTGTGTCCCTTGAGGGTAATCCCTGCAAGGGGGCAGAAATGAAACGCAGGGTGTCAGTGGGATGCACATTCTGGAGGAGAGGCAGACACAGGGCCACAGAGACAGGGAGAAAGAGGGAGAGACGGGGAAAGAGGGAGAGAGAAACAAAGCGGTAAGAGAGAAACTCAGGGAGGGACAAACAGGGGAGAGGGCAGAGGTGGGGAGGAGGGAGGGGTCTTGGATGAATTAAGCAAACCAGGAGGACCACAGAGTCCTGATTGCTCCCTGCCGGGCAACACGTGAATAAGGAGCTGAGAAAAAAGAAGCAGAAAATCAGGTTTTTTTCCTCCCAGTGACAAATCCATCCCACAAGCCAGATGGAGGCTCAGCCACAGGCCTTTGTGTGGGCCTGGGGAAGGAAGGCCACCTCGCTGGTCCCCACCGTGGGTGGGGGGACACATTCCAAGGGGCTCTCAGGGATGATGGGAGGGCGGGCATCCTATGTGGTGTGGGCCTGGGGAGTCTTTCCTTCTCTGAGCCTCGCCTGCTTCATCTGTAATTAGAGCACATTGTGTTTTCCAAAAATGACTACAGCAACATTTTCAGAACTTGCCAAACGAGAAATACAGACTAATTCCCCTCCCTCTGAATAGTGGGCAGGTCTTTGCAACTGCATGGACTTGAAAGAATGCAGCAGATGCTACATGACTTCTGAGACGAGGTCATGAAAGGTAATGTGGACATTTGCCCTTGGAACCTGGCCGCCATGTTGTGAGGAAGCCCAGCCCACATAGGGAGGACATAGCCATGTATGATGTTTCACACAAGAACCTCAGCTAAAGTCTCAGCCTACAGCCCCCGATCCAACAGCAACCACAGGTATATGAGGGGACAAGCCTTCAGAAGTCCTCACTCTCAGACTTTGAGCCATCCCAGCTGGCACCCCATGAAGCAGAGACCAGATATACATGACGAACCCTGCCCAACTCAAGATCCATGAATGAAATAAATATCATTGTTTTAAGCCACTGAGTTTGGAATGGTCTGTTATATAGCAGCAGGCACCTAGAAGGAACAACAGAGTACCTGATGCTTTGCTATCACTCCTGAGATGTTTGCTGTGGACGGATGGGCAGTTCTCAAAGGGCCGCCACCTCCCCTACAAGGTAAAGGCTCCATCATTCTTATGGGCTGAACTTTGTCCCCCAACAAATTCATAGTGTGTCCCCCCCAAAATTCATATTCATATCATATTGAAATCCTAACCCCTGGTAGCTCAGAATATGACGGTATTTGGAGATATGGCCTTTAGAGAGGCAATCAAGTTAAAATAAGGTCATGGGAGTGGCCCCTAATCCAATATTCTAGTGTCCTTATAAGAAGAGGAGATTAGGACACAGACATCCTCAGAGGAAAGACCCTGTGAATATAGTGGGAGAAGGTAACCATCTACAAGTCAAGCAGAGGGGCCTCAGAAGACACCCACCCTGCTGACACCAGGACTTCCAGCCTCCTAAACTGTTAAAAAATAAAGTTCTGTTGTTTAAGTCATCCAGTCTGTGGTGCTTTGTTATGGCAGCCCTAGAAAACTAATATAATCAGTGAACCCACTTTACAGATGGGAAAACAAAGCTCTAAGAGTTAGTGCCTCACCAGGCTGCCCAACTAGCAAGTGATAGAGTGGGCTTGGATCCTTCCTGCCTCTCTGGGGGGTGGGGGTGACCCCATATGCTAGGCCTGAATGTAGCTAGATAGAGTAAACCAGCACTGATTACTCAAAAACTCCAAGCTGCACCCAGGGCAGACATTGCCAGTCCATTGCAGCACACTCTCCCCCAGCCCCAACGTGACCTGAATCTCTTTCTCCAGCCAGGCAGTCCCATGGGGGCCAGGAATGGCCAGAGGAAGGCAGACGGTCCTGGGCACAGCTCAGAGGGACCTGCCTATGGCTGCCCTATTTGGATAGCCCTTTGGGGGAGCTGGTCTGGCTCTGTGCGGGTTATTATAGTGCAAATATTACCCCAGGAGGCCCTTATGGTTAACTCATCAGCATTATGGTCACATGGCATCTGTGAGATAAGCCAGGATTCTACACAGAGTCTTATCCAGGGGGCAGAGCTGGGCCTACCAAGGGGAAAATTATTGATAAATATATTCCTCAAGAGGAATCCTTCTCCCTGTGCGTACCCCAGCCATTGGGTAAGGAAAGTTTAGCAAGACCCCAGCCTTGGAGTCTGAAGGACCCCCAGTCTGCACCACTGAAATCACCCAGAGGATTAAAATAATTACCTGAGCAAGCCCCACCTTCAAAGAGTCTCATGGGATTGCCCTGGGGAGGGTCCAGGCATAAGTTTTTCTTTAAAGCTCCCTGGAGATTTTCTCAGACTCTGAGAACCCCGATATGAACCTCATTGGGAATCTGGAGGTGCAGAGGCAACCCTGGGTTCGAGGATTACCTTATGTCTCCTGTCAGTTTCTCGATGGGGCAAACTTGTCACTGCCGCAGGACCTTTGCACAGGTTGTTCCTGCAGCAGACTCTACACTCCACCCTTTGCCGGTTCCTAATCCTCCTTTGGACCTCAGCTTAAACACCACCTTCTCCAAGCTGTCTCTCCCTGATTCTCCTGCTTTTTTTCCTCTTCTCTCTCACCATTCCTTGTTCTTTTCCTTTAGATCTCTTATATTTCCCAATGTTGTATTCCTTGCTGTTTTCTTTGCTTACTGTGTGTCTCTCCACTAAACTGTGAACCTACAGGGGCCACAGCTGAATCTGTGTTCTTCACCACTGGGCCCAGTGCTAAGAACGTAGTAGGTTCTCAACAAAAACATAGTGAACGCATTTAATGACAAAAAGTCAGTTCTCCTCCCCGAGCCTCACTTTGCTGGGAGAATTAAACGACTTAATTTCTGTAAAGTTCTTAGAAAGTTCTACTTCATGTTAATTAAATGAGCTGGTGCATATCAGATGCTTAGCATAAGGCCAGACCTAGAATAAGCTCTCATTATTGATGATGACTTACTATTATTATCATAGTCATTGTTGTTGTTGTTTGCCCTGTCCATAGCACAGAGTAGGTGCCTAATAAAAATGTGAACTATCAAGGTAATGTAGCCTTGGACCGGCCATGAGGATGGAAGACATGGCTGCCGGAGGGGCTTCTGTTCTGGTCTGATGTGGGGAAGAAAGCATGGCTCAGAGAGGGGAATGCACTGACCCAAGGTCACCCAGCAATCTGAGGCGGCTCCAGGACCACAAGCCCGTGGTCCCTTAGGCAGATTTCTTCGCCTCTGTGTAATGGGTCTGTTGGCTCTGTCAAGGTCACAGAGGTCAGGCCCACTCCTGCCCCCAGCCCCAGACCCCAAAGCCTGCACCACGTTGACCTGGGTGACCACTTGGTGGCACTGTGGAGTCGCCGCCGACTGGCAGCCAACCCAGGAGCCCCAGTCCAGTATAGTGTGACCAAAAGACCTCAGAGGAGGCAAAACCAGTCTGAAAGGGTGTTCTGTGCTGCACTCATTCCAGATGAGGAAACTGAAACCCAGAGAGGGCAGGCGCTTTGCCAAAATCACACAGTTAGTCCGAGAAGGAAGAAAAAGAAAATAGGCCTTTTATTGAACACCTACTATGTACCAGGTTTGCAACTATCTCATCCAGTTCTCACAACTGCCGGATGATGTGAGAACTACTCTCCCCATTTTCCAGATGAGGATGCTGAGGCACAGACAGCTTAAGTGGAACTACAGGAGCGAGGATGATAATAATAACTGTTGTAGATAGTATTTACTGAGCTTCACCACACATCGCAAATGATGCCAGTGCAGCTGGCCAGTCCCACAACAAGGCCGAGGCTTGGACACCAGGATCAACCCATTTTAAAGAGATGAAAACTGAGGATCAGAAAGAGGAAGCCGTTTGCAGAGGTTGCACAGCTGGGAAGTGTCTGTTGCCAGAACTTGCTGCTGTCCAGAGAGGATTTGGCTGATTCCTGCGCTCCCTCCCCAGTACCCCAGTCTCAGGCAACTCCCAGCCAGTATGACCTGACCTAAGCCAGACCTAGGCTTCCAGGGATCTGGAAAGACCCAGCCCCTTCCCAAAACCCAGAGCTGTCCAGACTGGCCTCCACAGCTGGCTGGACTGGGCTGCAGTCAGGGGTCTGGTGCCCACTGGAACTTGGAGGTGTGTGGAGGGGTCCTTGCACCTCTCCACATGGGTCCTGGACCAGACATGAGCTCAGGGATGCTGCTGCCTGTCCCTGAATGCTCTCCAGGATGTCCTGAAGGAAGAGGATGCTGGGGTGAGAACTACAGAGAAAAAGCCACGGAAAGATCATGAAATAGAAAGAGCAGAGACAGCATAGAGGCAGCAACAGAAAGAGAACAAGGGAGCCAGAAAGACAGAGAGAAACAAATTCAAACAAAACAGAGAGGGACCAGCAGAGCCAGAAAGACAGCAGGCAGGGAAAGATGCATACCAAGACAGACAGACAGACAGAAGCAGAGAGAGATGGAGAGAGAGACAGAGACAGATAAGGAAAAAGGGACAGGGAGTCACAGAGATAGAGAGAGTCGTGTTGGAGTTGGAGACCCAGAGAGAGACAAGTACCAAGAGAAGGACCTCAGAGCGAACTCTCAGGGGAGAGGCACCAGGAGGTTGGGCAGAGAGAAGCCACCGAAAAGGAAGGGCTGGAGGAAGCTGAGAAGAAAAAAAAAAAAAAGATCAGAGAGAAGCAAAGAGGAAGCTGAGATTGCTGAGAGAACAGAAGGGGGAGAAGCCAGACGGGGAAGATGGGAGGGAGGAAGACAAGACCCGAGACCGTCAGAGGGTGGAGGCCAGGCCAGGGCAAGTGCGGCCCTGAGGTCAGGGGTCCTCCCAGCCTGGTGACCTTACCTGGGCCCTGGACACTGGGCAGCCAGGGCCCTCCACCACCTGCCCCTGGACCCTGGAACCTCTCCAGCAGCAGGGACCTGGCCCGGACCCTGGAGGGCACAGGCCAGGAGGTTGGACTCCCTGGCATCTTCCACTGCCGCCCACTCAGCAGGCCCCAAGCCCGTCTTTTGCATAAAACAATATTCCTGTGGGGGATGCTAATGCGCCCTGCTATTTTTGCCTCTCCTGGATCGTGGTTTGCATACATTTGCATACCCTGGGAGAATTAAGCTGGGATCATGTAAATGAGCCCACCAGCTTGGGGGTAAGGGAGGGTCCTGGCTCCCTGCCTCCTAACAGGCTATGCAGGCCCCAGCCTCCCCCTGGGGCTGCCCTGGGCAAGACTGGTTGACATGAAGTCTCAGCTGTATGCATTCCCATCCTGAGGCCACTGTCCACCCAACTTTGGGGTCACCAGAGGGAGCTTTCAGAAACCCAGATCTGAGCCTGTCACATCTTTCTTTAAAGCTTTCATGACTTCTGAGGTCTTAGAATAAAGGCCCAAACCCCACAGGAGCCACAGGGACGAGCCCCTGTCAGCTCCCTGTACCCCACAGTACCCCTCCCTCCAGACACATGGAACTTGCTCCTCTCAGGGTTCAGCCTCACCAGGCTTATGCCCACCACAGGCCCTTTGCACATGCTGTCCCTGCTGGCTACAACGTTTTTCCCTCCCCCTCCTCACTTACTTAACATCTAATTCATCCTTCAGACTCCAGGCAGAGTACCACTTCCGCAGGGAAGCCTTCCTGTCATCTCCAACCTCCTGAGCCTTATTTCCCCTTTTGCAAATTGGGAACGGTAGAAAATTTCTTCAAAAGGCTGGGTGCATCAGATGTTCCCACCATGCCTGGTACATAGTAAGCCCTCAATGAACAAACAAGCATCTGGTTATTGTTATTATTATTGTTGTTGTTGTTGTTAGTGCTCTCTCTCATTTGGGTCTCAGGACTCCAGGTCCAGGGCTCTTTGAGCTGCCCCGCAACCCCACACTGCCCCAGAAGCTGGACACACCCATGCTGCCTCTTCCTCCTGTGGTTGGTGTCCTGAAGCCCTGCTGACAGTGAGGCTGAGAACATGTTTGAGTCTCAGAGCAGCTGAGCAACACTTGCCCTGGAAATGAAGTGTTTTCCTCCCAGAAAGTTCTACCCCTGATGTCAAGGGTCTCTCCTGTTCAGCAAACCAACACTTGTTTATTAGGAGACTTTCGGCTGCCAGGGCAGGGATCAGCCTGGCTAGATTTGCACGGGGGCCGGTATGCCCCGCACGTGAGGGCATCCGTGGTTGGCAGATGAGCAGGGCCGGGTGTGGACAAAGGCCCTACGGGAGGGTGCAGTGGGTAGGAAGGCATCATCAGGCAATGCTGCTCCAGCCTGCTGTGTCCCGGCTTTCCCAACAGACATCAAGATGCTGTGGAAGAAGGAGAAAATTATCTTCCTTACCTTAACTGACTCTTTGGGGAGGAAACCCCCACTGGTCCAGCCCACACAAGAGTATCTGCTTGTCAGGAGAGACCCCCAGGGCTACCTCTTCCTGAAGGTGACCAATCCTTGCTGAAGGGTAAGGTTTCCACCTGGGAGTCCTGGTTCCACATAGCTGGAGCCTCATCTATCCAGCCGAGGGAAGCAGACGGTCTCCTATGTAACTACAGAAGGGGTTCCAGCCTCACTCCATCCTCCAAGCCCCTCCAAATGGATATGAATGCCAGATCTGGACTGGAGACACCCATCCCGCTTCTGTTCTTGCAAGCTGAATGCTGCTCAGAACCACCTCAGAGACTCAGTTTTCCCATCTGAGAAATGGGAGCGGCACCCAGATTTACTTCATTCATGGGGCTGTGGAGCGGGTTAAAACAGTGCAAACAGCTCTGCACAGAATAAGTGCTCAATAAACGCATCTTCTTTATCCCGACAGTTTTCATTAAGTCTTAGTTTCCCACCGAGTTTATCACCATCTCCCCATGTGACTTTGGGCAAGTCCTTACTCTGCTGTGGATCTCATTTTCCCCATTTGAAAAGCAAGAGGGATGGTCCAAATGACCTCCTGGGACTCATACTATTTTACCATTTCCAGTCCCAAGTTCTGTCTCTTGAATTCTGTTTCTCTACAGCCATGATTGGATTCACCCATTTCCCAGAAGCATCAGCCTAAAGGGTCGAAAGGTTAACTTGAAAATATAATTCCCAAAGGAGATAGATCCTCCATAAAATCACCTCCCAACTCTGCCCACGACCCCACCCCCCAAAAAGGGGGCTCTTGACAATAATAGTGGCCACATTGACACAGCACCTACTATGTGCCAGGTACTCTTCTACATACAACTGTGAGATACGACCAGTGCCTCCATTTTACAGATGTAAAAAACAGAAAATTGAGGCACAGAGAGGTTAAGCAACTTTCCCAGGATCACTCAGCTCTAAAGTGGTCCATCTGGGATTTGAACCCAGACCACTGGGCTCTCAACCCCAATGCCCCCTCAACAAACAATGGAATATCGCGTATGCTATAGATCAATGGCAGGTGACGTTTGGGTGAGCAGAGCCTCTGGGGTCGTAGACACTGCCCTGTTCTCAGCAGATGCCCCAGACTGGCCTCATGGGGTCATGATAGGAGGCCTGCTCAGCCCGGGGGAGGCCAGACCACCCCCCCTCCAGCCTGTTGGTTTAAAGAAGATTCAATTATCTCAGCCGTGGTGCACACACTTGCTCTGATGAGCTGAAAAGGGAAAATGAGGAACCTGCATCACATCCTGTCGGAGATAATTAGAGGTAACATCACTTCTAAGGAAACAAGCCTGTGGCCAATTGTTCAAGATTGATTCAGTTGGTGGCCAGCACGGGCAACAGGGAAAGGGACAGCAATCTGCCCTGATCACATCACTTGCATTTGGCAGGGGCCATGGGCTGGGTTGGGTGGCCAGGGTATGTAACTGCCAACCCCCAACCGACAACCTCCCTGCACCAGGGGTTCCTGAGAGCTGCTCAAATGGGCATTTGGGGGTGGATGTGTGCGAGGGCCTGCTTGCTCTCTTAAGGCAGGACAACGGCAGATTTCAGGCCTTGCCAGACTGTGGGCATGAGCTGGGTGGCCTCGGAGAGGGGAAGATATGTAAGGGCCATCAACTCACAGCACTTCAGCCATTGTCTATTGAGCATCTCCCATGCACCGTGAGGATACAGCCTGAAAGTGTGTTCCAAGCAGAAAGGGCACTGTGTGCAAAGGCCCTGAGGTAGGGGCAGGCTTGGCACACTTGAGGCCATGCAGGAAGGTAAGCCTGGCTGGAGTGAGGAGGCTTGGGAGGAGATGGCACCAGATGAGGTCTTTTGAAAGCTGTGAATGAGCCACTGACATTTCTCAAGCATTTCCTCTGTGCCAGGCATCGGGCTCCGTCTGCCCCACAAAGAAGGCTCTGAGATGAATCCCAGATCATAGATGAGGAGTCTGAATGTCAGAGAGGTGAAGTCATTGCCAAGGTCCCATAGGTAATACATGGCGGAGCTGGATTCCTCTTCTAACATGACTTGTCCCATGAGCCCAAACCCACTTGCCCCAAACCATAGCTTCCCAGCAGGACAGAGCCTGGAGGTGACTTTGAAAGGTTAGTAACAGGAAAACTGAACCTGGCACGGGGGAGGCAAGGTTCCCACCGCCATGCTGAGAATCTGCCATCCTTGCACTGGCCCCCCAAGGGGGCCACAATAAAGCAGAGACCACCACAGGGAACTGTTATGCCAGAGCCAACGTGCTGGTTTTCTATAAGCTAACGGGCATTATTTTTTGTTTGAAATTCACCACCGTAGAGCATTTCCGAACAGTTTTGGGTACGCATACCCTCTGGGATGTCTTTTAAAAATCCATAGTTCCAAGTCTCTTGAGTTTGTAATATGCTGCCTACTGCACTCACTTTGGAGAGTCGCCATGTGTATTCATTGTATAAAGGCTCTGATAAGTCCTGCTGCAAAGGAACCTGTTTCTATTTCTTTAGCCCAGCATTCCCCAAATTCATTTGAGCAGGTAATCTTTACAAACATGACCAGAATTGGGATTTCCCAGGTGTGGTAATGGGAAATGTTGGTCCTGGTAATTAAGAGAAGCTAAAATAATCCTCTGACCTTGGAGGAAAAAATATCTGAATGTTTTGGAGGATGGGTGAGATGATGAAGTGAGGGAGAAATATTTAAAGAACCAGGGGAGCTATTTCATGCAGAGAAATGAAGATGCAGAAAAAGGCATGGTGGCCATGGTGGCCACCTTCATATCCCTGGGAGGTTCCCAAGTGTTCTGTGGGGACACTAGTATTTCCTCTCTAGTTCCAGAGAGCAGAGCTAGGACCAGTAAGTGATGTTAATGTAGGAAAGGAGTTAGACCTTTCACTGGAGACCGGCTGTCTCGGTAGGAAGTGAGTTCCCCATCACCAGAAGTGTGCAAGTAGAAACTAGAAGACGATTGTATTAGGACTGCTAAAGAACAGATTCCGTCCACAGTTCTGGAGTTTCCAAGGCAAAGACACGTTGACCCAGGCCCCAGCCATGCTATATTCCCCTCTTCTCTCAAGGCTGGGCAGAAGGAAACCAGGCACGTCACATCCATCTGACATTAGGAAAATTCTTATAAATAAAATAGTTCCTATAAAAGCTGTATGAGCTCTCTCCAGTCCATCTCATCTCGACAGTAATAAAACCAAGCCTGTAACTCCAGCATTGCCTTGCCATCCACAAGAGGAAACGCTTATTTTAAGAAGTATAAAAAGAAAAGTAATTTACAGTCTATTAACATTTTAAAAAGTGTGTTAGCAAGAAGGGGGAATACATTACGGGCTCAGTGAGGGATCCAGAGAGGAGTGGAAAGTGGAATCGTATAAATTTTCCTTGGTCTCCATTTTAACCTGCAGAACTGCAAACTCATCCTGAATCCTTTCCCCTTTCCTGCAGAGGAAGGTCTGGTGGAGAAAGAGTGGCCAGGAAGGGGGCAGTGAGGTGGGTCCATGAGGCAGTGGGAAAGGCATGATGGGGCATGGATTAGGAAATCGGATCTAAGTTCCCATCCCAGCTGGGGTTCCCAGGGGCTCTGCCAGCTGCCCACCTTCTATGAGCCTCAGGCAGATTGTCTAATCAATGGACATAATAGATCCCAGGGTCCTGTTGTTTCATGTAAAAGTCTTAGCTTTCCAGCAGACCTGGGAGGGCTCCGTGACTGGAGAGGTGCCTTGTGCGTTGTGGTCCTCATCTAGCTCTGTTGTCTCCTTGCCCGGCTGCGGGCCCTCCATCTGCGGTCCCAGAATGGAGCTAGGTCCTGGGCAGGGGAGTGGAGGAGGGCGGGGATGGACTGCAAACTACAAATCAAGGGAAATACATGGAAACAATTATAGAAGGATGGACTGGAAGGGGAAACAAACCATTCCCTCCAAGGAACGCAGCCACAGAGGACTAGCCAGAGGGAGGAACTGGGGCCTTGGGGGAGATGCCAGCGGCCGAGCAGGGGGAACAGGCACTCCAGGAGGTGGTGACATTCCATGTGGTTGGCAATGGGCCCTGAACCCTGACTCAGACCTTCACCTGCCACGACATGCCAAATAAGCCCCTTCTTCCAGGGCAAGCATCTCACACACACACACACACACACACACACACACTATAACTTATATATACACGTAGACACAGGCCAACACAATCTCACACATGTGTATACATGCACATAGAAAATACGATCACACACACCTATGTCTTCCATACACACGGGCCATCACAATCACACATGCATGCACATGCACACAACCTAACTTACCCACACACCCTCCAAAGCAATCACACATGTGCTCATACACATCCACTTCTTGTACACATGTGCCAGTGTAAGCACACATGTGCATACATGCCACACCTCATTCCCATTTGCATGTGTGTGTCTGCACAATTGCTCATGTGCACGCGCATATACATGTGTGCTTAGTGCACACACCCACACTCACGCACGCTCCCAGTCATTTGCATTTACACATGCGTGTGAACTCACGGTCCACATACCCATAACTTGACATATGTTCCACACACTCAGCCACGTTCTCAGCATGCACCTCTGCCCACGTGCACACGCACAGACAAGCGGTGACCTCCCACCCTCTGGCCACCAGAACGCAGGCCCAAGTGCCACACACATGCAGGTTCTCCCAGGAAAGCGTCCGTGAGTGCCAGCAGCCGGACAGACGGCTTCTCACATCCCGGCTGCCTCCCTGCCTGAGCCTGTGTTTGTGCAGCTGTTCCCTCTCCTCCGAATGTGGGGAGGGGGCAGGCCATGGCCAGCCCTAATCAAGAATTTCACACCCCCATCGGGACCAGGTCCCTCTGCAAACCCCGCATCCAGCTGGGTGAAAGCCCAAAGCTGGCTTTGTTCGCAGGGCTGCTGGGGACGGCAGGGGCCCCACTCCGGGACATGCCCCCGCCCAGTTCAGAGGGCTGAGCTCCAAATTCGCCCATTGTAGGGCTGTTCCAGGCCTGAGCCCCACTTCCCCCAGCTGGGTGTTCCGCCAGTGGCCAGCAGGCACCAAACGGGACTCAAAGAGCCCCCCTGCCATGGCCCTTTCCCAGGCCTTATCAGTGGGAGGGTGGGGAGAGAGGATGGGACCCAGACACATCAGCAACCGGCACGCAGGGGTGCCCAGTGAGGCTGAGCACGTCTGCTTTTAAGATTTGAATCTGGAGAGGCCTGTTCTCAGAGCCATACACCAGTCCTCCCTCCCATTTTTCCAGCCCAGCATCCTCAAAAATGTCGCAGGGTCTCCCCTCTTGGCCTTGGCCCAAGCTACCTACCGCCCATCTCACATGCCTTTCCTCTCTTCTCAGCATGGACAACTCTTACTCATCACCCTTCAAGACCAGTGCTGATGCCTCCTCCTCCAGGAAGCTCTCTCTGACTCCCTGCTTTTCCTGCATCTTGCCCCTCTCACGCCGCGCTGTCAAATTCTTGCTCCACTCATCTGCATCCTGGACCATGAGATGCCGAGGGCATCCGACTGGGCTTCCATCACCGAAGCAACCCTCAAACTGGCACAAGGCCTGGCACATGGTGGATAATTGTTGAAGGAAAGGAGGATTACTGAGTGGAGAGACATGGTGAAGTTCTGCATCAGTGCCTCACATCTGTGGGCCTCGTGCAATGAATTAAGTCCCTTAATTTAAGAGTTAAATAATACTACACATATATTACAAAAGTTAGGTAAATTTCCCCTTCCCTCCTGTCATTACCTAGAAAGCTGCCAACTTCTAGATTATAATTATGTACATGAATAATGAAATTAGCATATCTACCAGCTCACTCCCTGCTCATTACATACCAGCAAGAGCCATGTGTTCTGATTCCAAATCACCCACCTCTGGAGGCTAGCTGGGCTCCGGGCTCTGGAACAGCCCCTGAGGAGAGGCTGCAAGCCCACCCTGCACACCCTCAGCCTGGGGGCTTCAGGGAGCCCTTAGAAACCCTGCTGGTTAGATAGTTCATGTCCCATCAGGATTTAACCTCATCCAATGGGTGGATGGGAAGCACTGGTTGAACTGGCAACGGCAGGGGGCTGGGGCTGTGGGATGATGATGCTGGGAAGAGGACCTGAGTCCTGGGTTCACTCTGCACTGCTGTGGGCCTGTGGATGGGCTTCCTCCCCAACCCGTGAAGTGGGTGTGGCAGTATTGTCTGCTTTGTCAAGGACTGTGGGTAAACAGGATGTGATCCTAAAAGCAGTGTCTGGATGCAAACAGGCTTGGGTTCAAGATACGGCTTCACCACTCATCTGCTAAATGATGTCACTCTGAGCCTCAGTTTCCCCTTCTGTAGAATGGGTATGATAGGCAAGTGAAGTTCCAGTGTGCCCATGATATAATAAACACTCAATAAACATAAAATATGGTGGGTGTCTTTGTCAAGATTGGTGTTCACCCCTAGCCTGAGGGATCTCCCTCCCTGTGATGGACGAAATGTTTGTCTCCCCTCCCCTGCTCCACCAAATTCATGGGATGGTATTAGGAGGTGGGGCCTTTGGAAGGTAATTAGGATTTATGAGTTCATGAGGGTGGTGTCCTCATGATGGGATTACTGGCTTTATAAGAGTCACCAGAGAGCTTGCTTCCTCTCCTGGGTCTGCCACGTGAGGATACAGCAAAATGTGGGTAGTCTGCAACCCAGAAGAAGGCTCTCCCCAGAACCTGACCATGCTGGCACCCTGACCTTGGACTTCCCGGCTCCAGAATTGTGAGAAATAAATGTCTGTTTATAAGCCACCCAGTCTGTGGTAATTTTGTCATGGCAGCCCGAGCTTGTGAAGGTATTCTCCCAGAAGGAATCCTTGTCGTGAAATGGGACCAAGATAAAACCCAGAAGTCAGCACTTGGATTGACCTTGCCTCTCTACATGGCATCCCCAACTCCTGGATCCCCCTGGAATTCTACCAGAATGCCAGGTTCTGGACTCTCTCCACCCGACGCCATCCAAACTGCCTTCCACGTGGAGCTGAAGCCATGACCAGGTAGATGAGTAAGGACTGGCCCAGTCCTGCTCATGTGCACTCACACATTCAAACTCTTATCCAAGGCTCACTGTGGGCAACATAAGAGGCAAAGGGGAGCCAGCGAACGCTGGAGAGCAGGGGAGAGCTGGCTGCACCGTCTGGCCCTGCAAACTGTAAAGTGCTTTGCAAATTGTAAATGTCAGATTGCTCTGGGGACCTTTGTCCAGACTCCCCTGACCCCACAGAGAAGAACTCAGAGCCCCAGCTGGTGCCATCCTTGCCCCCCGACTTTGCCTCCTCAATACTGCAGGGCTGGCTGGCTTCCGCACAAGCCCACCAGCTTCCCAAATTGGCTAGTCACCTTCACAAGCATCACCGTTGCCCCTGGGGGACCAAGGTGATCAGGGCCACCTCCTAGTACATACCATCTAGAGCTTTCCCACCCCGAGCTGAACTTCTGTGCCCAGTGACTCTGATTAGGTCCATATTGTACCCATTTCACAGATTAGAGATGAGTCAATCCCGGATTCATGGATAGAGTCAATGAAGCATCTAGCTGAGACCCACGAGGCTGGGCATCTTCAATTATAAAGAATGAAATATTGCCTTTTGCAGCAACATGGATGGACCTGGAGATGATCATACTGAGTGAAGTAAGTCAGAGAGAGAAAGACAAATATCATATGATATCACTTACATGTGGAATCTAAGAAAATAATACAAATGAACTTATTTACAAAACAGAAACAGACTCACAGACATAGCAAAAAACCTTATGGTTACCAAAGGGGAAAGCGGGGGAGGGATAAATTAGGAGTAGGGAATTAACAGATACACACTACTATATATAAGATAGATAAACAAGGATTTACTGTATAGCACAGGGAAGTATATTCAATATCTTGTAATAACCTATAATGGAAAAGAATCTGAAAAAAAATATATTTTTATATATATTCTTATATATGCATTATATATATATATATATATATATATATACACATAACTGAATCACTTTGCTGTAACCTGAAACTAACACAATATTGTAAACCAACAAGACTTCAATTAAAAAAAAAAGAAGAGGCTACACATTACTCATAGTTTTCAACCTCCTCCACACTCCATCTCCCCCACCCCCCACCCCGACCCCCGCTCCCATAGCCTGGGCAGGACACACCCCATGTAGGTAGCTAACAACCTGGCCACTTACTACATGCTCTATGCCCTTTGCGTATATTCCCTTATTTAATCCTTGCAAAGCACTGAGCACCGTGCCTGGCACATAGTAAGAGTTCAATAAAGGTTTACGGAAAAGATGAAAGAGTGAATGAATTCAACAACAACAAGAAAGCAAATCTCATGACTTCAGCCCAGTGCTGGGAGTCAGACAGACCCGGGATCAAATCCTTGCTCTGCCATTTATCAGCTGTGTGACCTTGGCCAAATTACATCCCTCCCTGGAGACTTTAGTCTTCCCATCTGTGAAGTGGGCATGGTGATGCCTGCCCATCAGATTGGCGTGAGAATTAAAGGAAGTGCAGCATATAAAGTGCTCAGCACCACACCTGGGTCAGCCCAGAGCACAGACAAAAGGCTTTTGTTCTTGTCATTGTTGTGGATGAAGTCGCTGTTTCCATCTGTCCCCTCAGCTTGCAGTCACGGGTCAGGAAATTAGAGCCCAGAGGTCACACATGCATGGTCTGGAGGCCTCATCCGGCTCCCAGATGTGTTTGGTTTGGCTGACATGGCCCTTCGTCCAATTTTTTTTTCTAATTGAATTAGTTGCCAACATTTCAAGATTGAGGGATTTCACTTAAAATATAGAATTTTTTTTTTGGGGGGATCTCTCTTGGAACTTCAGAAGTTTGGGCCACATCAGAATCACATTCAGCCAGAGCCAAGGTCAGCTGAAGCCAAGAAGCATCCACCCCTGGGGATGCGGCAGGAGCTCGCCCGTCTGCCCCAGTCCCCACCCCTCCGTATAGCCTCACTCCCGGCCAGCTTCACTCATTTAGGTAATTCACCCGCCCCTGGAGGATTTTGCATTTGGAAGCCCTGCTCTAGATTTTCTCTGCTGTGAGATGTACCAAGGAAGGTCCAAGTCATCATTAACCAAGTGGAGTTCAACAAGAAGAAGGAAAACGTACACCTCACAGTGATTCCGTGGGCTTTTCTCACAACTTCACAGCCGGGGCCCGGAATGGAGTTCACATTCCCACACCCCCGAAAACTCCATCACCCCGTGGATGGTGAAAACCACCCTCCCACCCAGGCCCACTTGAGGAGCCCACAGAGAGCCTCCTAAACGGCCCCAGCCCCTCCCGGCAGGAGGAGGGTGAGCAGAGAAAATAGCTCCCATCTGAGCAGGCCGGGCCACCGCTTCTCGACTCTAATTGGGATGCAGCAATTAGATGATGCCAGAGTGTACCCAGGGCTCAGCTTTCAGCCTGAGGTCCCACCGACAAACCATCCCATTTGGAAAGTTCGCCTGACATTCCTGAGCCGGGCCGCCTTGCCAAAGAAAACTCAAGCGAGGCTTGTCTTGGCGCTGACTCAACCCCCAGCCTCAGCAGGAAAACCAAAAACATTTACACAGCTGGGGCTGCGACGCCCGCTTCCCTCAAGAGTTTGTCAGGGCTCGGACAGCTCAGCCGACTCGGGGGGCACCTCTGAAGGGGCCTGTGTTCCCGAGCACAGCCAGGCATGGCCGGCCAGACAGAAAACACTGTGGCTGTCCCCAGGAGGCGGGAGAGAAGGCACTAGAAAATAAGGATTGGGCAGGGGCCTGTGGGCCGGGGTTAGGTCCATCCTTGATCACCACCCCCTTCTCCAGCCACATCTGCACAGGTCATCCTGGCCAGCCCGGCACCCCACCTGTGCACATGGGCCAATAAAATGATCCCAAGAAACAGCTAATGGAACGCTGGGTGCCTGGGGCCCACATGCTGACAGTTCTGAGCAATGGCCTCTTCACCACTCTCTCTTTGCACTCAGTTCCCCATCTCTTTTCCTGGCTACCTTTCTGTGGGGTTCTCCAACGCTCTCCACATCCTGCCCCCTGCCAGGCACCCCGTCTGGCCTCCCTGTTCTGATGACCAAGGACTATGGTGAAGAGGTCCCCGAGGGTGTGGTTAAAAGCCAGAAGCCAAATGCATTGGTGAGCACGCTGTGGGGGGAGGAGGGGTCGCCAAATTATCTGCTAAGTCCCTTTGGAATCCCTCTGCTTCTCTCTGTCCCACTCGCCCACCCCCCCACCCCCACTCTCACACACACAGTCCAGGCCACCATTGTCTCATGCCTTGGTGGCTGTGGCAGCCTCCCCTCTGGCCTCCCAGCCTCTACTCCTGCCCCTAGAGCCAAAGCCGGCACAAGCATTTTTTATTCTCTCAATCGTGAAACATAACTAACATACAGCAAAGCACAGAAAATGTAGTTCAGCACAATTTAATGATTAATGATCCAGCAAACACCTATGTACCAGACAAGAAATGAAATTTCGGAAGCACCTGCTTGCCCCTCTTCCGTGCCTCTCCCTCCCCTCTCCCTGTGAGATTTCATTCCCACCCCCCGACTCTGATGATCATCACTTCCGTGGGTTTTCTTTAGACCTGAGAACAACATGGCTTCGTATTGACTATTTCTGGATTTTATATAAATGGAATAATAGTAGTAATCATGTCAGTATTATTTTGTGTCTGGCTTCTTGCCTTCAACATTGTGCAGTAAGTTTCATTCATGTTGTTGCCAGGAGCTATAGGCCATTCATTTTTCACTGCCATATAATATCCCATTGTGTGAACATAGAAGAGTTTCTTTATTTTACTAGTGATGGATTTTGGGTTGTTTCCAGTTTGGGGCTATTTTAAGACTATGGTTTTATCTTCTGGTGCCCAAGTACATGGCATATAGAAGTTTTACAGTCTGTGATCAAACACAAGATCAAGGAAAGCTGCATTACGCAAAACTAAAATTGCTTGTTTCCTGCAGGACATGTCAGAGCTTTTAATGTATTCACGTGTTGATGTGCACTGTGACTCTCCCTGTGCCAGGGCCAGATGATGCAAGGGTGAACAAACCTGCCTTAGTGAGTAAATGGGGTGGATGGGAAGTATTGGTTTTAAAATCTGGTCATGGTCGTTACCTCTTCCTGATTTGCTGTGCAGGTTTGGGCAAATCCTTTGCCCTCTCTGAGCTTCCATTTACTCATCTGCAAAGTACAAGTTGAGAAATTGTGATTCCCAAGGAGACTTCCTCCTCTGATACTAAAATACTCTGTACGATTGTTTTAATTGTTTGTTTGTTTTTACTCTTTTGTTTTAACAATTGTTAATTGTTTTAACTGGCCAAACTCTGGAGGAGAGGACGTCTGATCTGTGTCTTGAGTATTTGGATGGGGGTGGGGGTGGATGGCAGCACCACCATATGAGTAGAATATGGACCTCCCGGAGCTAGTTTAGGGGGAAGTAAGGAGAGCCGTGGAGCCCATATGGAGGGTTCATCCAGTGGAAGAGGAAAGAGAAATGATTTATACAAATCCAACCCCTCATTGCCAGCCCTCTTCCTATCCCTGCCCTACCATGCGAGCAACCAGAGACAGGCAGAGAGACCTTACAACCTAGAGGATGCATTCTCAGCAAGGGTGAACTTTGCCCCTTGGGGAACCAAAAAATCTTACAGATATACATACAGAATATGAACAGTTATCCAATATATCTGTGGTATTAAAATTTCACCAGAGGGGTGGCGCAGTGGTTGAGAATCTGCCTGCTAATGCAGGGGACACAAGTTCAAGCCCTGGTCTGGGAGGATCCCACATGCAGCGGAGCAACTTGGCCTGTGAGCCACAACTACTGAGCCTGCGCGTCTGGAGCCTGTGCTCCGAAACAAGAGAGGTCGCCATAGTGAGAGGCCCATGCACCGCGATGAAGAGTGGCCCCTGCTTGCCACAACTAGAGAAAGCCCTCGCACAGAATCGAAGACCCAACACAGCAAAAAAAATGAATTAATAAATTAGTAAAACTCCTACCCCCCAACATCTTAAAAAAAAAAAAATTCACCAGAGGGAGAAGGGACAAGTCGGGGAAAATGTCTAAGACAGTTCCTTAGGGGGACAATAATTTTTAAAAGACTTAGGACACTCTGATCTACAGGTGACCAATTCAAATGCCCCCAGGGGCCAAGCAGGAAACTCAGGGAGTAAAGTAAGTGGTATATGAAGCAATAAGGGGGAGTGGGGGTCCTGGCAAACTGGCATGCCCACACTAAATGCATTATTTCCATTTTTTTTTCATTACTGTTCAGGCAAAATAAAACACATCTGTAGCCTGGCTCAGCCCTGCCATCCACCAGTTTGCAACACCAGGTTTAAATAAAGAGCCAGACCAGGCCCAGTTTCTGTGGCCGATGCAAAACAGCACTCAGTCTGCTTCTGTGCCAATTGGCTGCCACCACTTGTATGTGTCCCTCATCCCCAACACACACCATGCCAGCAGCTTCCTCCAGACACGACCCGAAGCCTTGTTCCACAGCATGCACACACGCATATGACGGGGATTAATGCTGCATGATGCATAATTAATGATACTGAATAAATATGCAGATTGGCAATCACCGATTGACTGCTATGATCAGATTCCTGAACACCAGCTAATTGACTGGCTGCCTGCAATCACCATATCCAACACTGTTTTCTTCAGCACATGTGCAAACCAATCCTGACAAGGCGGGGCCGGGGTGGGGGTGGGGGGCGTGGTCCTGTCGGTTCTAAGACACCTTCTCCCATTGTTCCAGGTGAGATGTCCCTGGCCCCTGGTTCTTTCCCATCAGTTGCACTAATGGTGTGCCAGGGTGTGCCAGGTGCCATGCAATTGTCCAGGGAAGTATAATTATTGTCATTTCACAGATATAGAAAGAATGGTTTGGAGAGTATATATATATATATATATATATATATATATATATATATATATATATATTTTTTTTTTTTTTTTTTTTTTTTTTTTTTTTTGCAGTATGCGGGCCTCTCACTGCCATGGCCTCTCCCGTTGCGGAGCACAGGCTCCGGACGCGCAGGCTCAGCGGCCATGGCTCACGGGCCCAGCCACTCCGCAGCATATGGGATCTTCCTGGACCGGGGCACGAACCCGCGTCCCCTGCATCGGCAGGCGGACTCTCAACCGTTGCGCCTCCAGGGAAGCCCTGGAGAGTATATTTTGATCAGGGTCCCACAGCTAATAGACGGGGAATCCAGGATTCCAACCCAGTCTGTTGACTCCAACAGCCCAGCTTTTTCCTTTTCCCAATAGTTTCTGACCTCCTGAAGCGGATGGCACAGCAGGGGAGAGAAGGGATTTACTCACGGATTCATCCAGTACCTCCTGGGCACATCCCCTGTGCCAGGTGGTGCCCCAGACATGGGACACAGCAGTGAGCCAGACAAACTCCCATCCTTGTGAGGATCACGCTCTGGGGCAAAGACTGTGTTTTGAGAGTCCCGAAGGGAGCATCTCTCCATATGTATCTCACGGAAGAGGTGCTAATTGAACAGGATTTTGAGGCGTGGAAAGCATTTGGAAAGAAGGAGATTGTGAGAAAGCTAACTTCAAGGGCAAGGGCAGTGGAAGATGTGTGGAGGTGGGAAAATAAAAGGTGGCACGTGAGAAGAGGCAGATGGGCATTTGGAAGGAGATGGTGGGAAGGTGGCAGTGGCAGGAGTAGGGAGCTGTGGGGTGAGATCCTTGAATGCCAGGGCGAAAGGGATGGGCCGGGGCAAGACTGGGTCCTCAGCCCCACAGCACAGAGCAGAAGCCAGCATCAGGAGTGTCCTTGGGGACTGCAGTGGGTCTTTGCTGACTGCTGTCCCCGTATGTACCTCCAGCCACCCATAAGTCACGTGTTCACACTCTTGTACACACTCACACTCTCCAGTGTACACACTCACATTCTCCAGTGTTCATACTCACACATGGTTCTGTGGCTTCCAGAAGCATCCTTTGCTAAAGTCAGAAGCTGCGGGTTGCCTGGTCACGCAGTGTCCAGCATAGGAAGCCCTGGCTGCAGAGAGCAGCATCCCAGAGAGAGCCGGGAGCCAGGGCCCTGACCAAGTGCTGGTGGCACCATCACTCCGGGCAGCAAGGAGGAAGCCTTCCTGGTTCCAGAGCCCAGCATCTGGGTTCTGGGCACGCGCAGAGTGGACCTCCCTCTGTATGTGCTACGGGCTCCCTGCCTGGCTGCTCCGGTCCTCCAGGGAGGTGGTTAGGCTCCTAGATAAGAGCTCAGCCTTCAGAGGCAGCACCAGATTCCCGTCCGGCTCCACCGCTTCCTCGGGCAAGTTCCTCACCTCCTCGTGGTCTCAGTGTTTTCACCTGTAAAATGGGACTAAACAAAACCCACCTCAAGGGGCTGAGTCCAAATAAGACGATTCATATAAAAGACACTTGGCATTTGCCTAAGGCAAAGCTCTCAACAAATATCAGTCCTTATGCATTGTTAATTGTTATTATTTGTACTGGGATTTTGGAGGAGGCTGCTGTTTTGCATGAGTGCTGTTGGAGGTGTGTCAGGGAGCTGAGTGTCTGTAGCAATTGGAGGGGAAGAAGCCAGACTAACCAGAAAACACAGACGCCGGGGCCCATTTAGCTGGGGGACTAACAAGCAGCCTCGTGACACCCCTCAGCATTGCCCAAAGGCCACACCAAGTCACCAAGGAGAGGTTACCCCAGGCTCATTCCTCTGCCTCAGCTGAGGCCCAGGGTCACATCTCTGCCCTTGTGAGAAAAGCTAAGAGCCAGCATACCCCCCAAAATGAGCCTCGTTTTCTTCCAACAGGTTGCAAGGCAGAAATAAACAGGAGCCTCTGATGCCTCAAACAATTTCCTTGGGTTGTCCTTCAACTATGCAGAATATTCAGGGACAGAAGACACGATTAAAGCAACGTATGAGTCGCCATAAATAATAAATCAATAACCCTCGGTGATTCGCCCATCCCTCTTCAACTGGGTTTAAAACAAAAAATTAAATATAGAACAAAGGAAACTATAAAGGAAATACACGAAGCAGCGGGAGAGAGATTTTCCTGCTGTTTTTTGCCTTAAAAAAAAAAAAAAATCCCTCCAAGGAAATCAGTCTTGGCTGAGGGTGAGGGCTGGGTGGCTCTGTGGGAGGTCACCATCCAGGCAAGCTGCCTGACTAAACACTCCCCCGCTGAACCACGGATTCCGTGCCACAGCATACAGGGTGAAGCCCCCCAGAGCGGGGCCGGGGTCTGCGGTTGGGAGAGCTGAGGTTTGGGCATGTGGCACTGGGCTCCAAGCTCTGCCACTGAGCTGCCCCTGTGAGCTTGGGCTTTGCTGCTCCTCCAGGATCTCCAGCTGCAATGGGCGGGGCGGGGGGGTCTGCATCTTCCTGGGACTGTTGGGAGGAGGGAATGAGATAGAGCAGAAGGGTCTAGAACCTTGGAGACGAGTGAACTCATTCAGGTCAAATGCTGTTCTGGTCTGAAAATGGACCACCGTTTTTGTTCAAAGCAGGACCTGGAGTGGGCGTTTCCCCTGTGGGGTGGGGCGCCTCTGGGTCATACCTGCTTCCATAGCCTCCCACTATGTGCATCGGCACCAGCATTTACTTGCTGACCCACAAGGGGTTAATCGTCCAGCCTGCCTAGCTGTGTTCCTTCTGCTGGCGTTTTGTTGAGCACCTACTATATGCGTGCCGGGTGAGGCCTCCGTGGCCATCTGAGCTCTGAGGTTTTCTCTCCCATGAGATGCAGAAGAGGGTTGGGAGGTGGCAGGAAAGGAGAGGATCACCAAGAGATCCAGCTCCGCTCTCAGCCACACCACCGGCTTGGGCAACCCCTCCCCTCCCATGGCCTCAGGGACTGTCCATGATCAATAGCCTCAAATCTCCAGTCCTGGATACGCAACAGTCCTCTGGTTTCTCCACGTGGCTGGTTGGACACCCTCTCTTGGCCGCCATCTTTCTCCCCCTCTATATAGATGCCTTTGACTACGTGACTTGCAGAGCCCTCCCCCCACCCCAACTCTAGGCTCAGCCACCTGCTTTGGCCAATGGGAAGTCAGCAAACATGATGCAAGCAGAGGCTTGAAAAGCACTTGCGTGACTGGGCTTTTTGCATCTCCGCCGAGACCATGAGGACACGCTCAGGCTAGCATGCTGGAGTATGGGATGTGTGAAGCTGAGCCTAGATCAGCCGGTCCCCTCCAGGACTTTGCACCGTCTCAGGTAAGATCAGCCCAGCCCAGTTCAGATCACCTGGACTCCATGGACACACAAGCTGAATAATTATTGATCACTGAATTCCACTGAACTTTAGTGGCTGTTTGTTATGCAGCATTATTGTGGTCATAGATAACCGATACACTCACCAACTCCTCAGATGTGACGTGTGTCCATCTAAACTCATTTTCCTTGCCCCGAAACTGCCTACTCACCCCCATCTCATGGAACACCCGCCCCTTCCCCCCAGCTGCCCAAGCCAGAGATTTGGGCATTACCCTCAACTTTTCCTGCTCCATCACCCTTCCCACTGACAGATGCTATGCCACAAACTTCACCCCTAAATGTGTCTGGACTTGGACTCATCTCACCTGAACATCTGGCTCTCAAGCTTGGTTTACTCCCCCAATCACCTACCTCTGAACTAGTCTTCTGCATCCAGACCTGTCCCTGCCAATTGAGTAGCCGCCCAGCACCGCCCACAGGAAGAATTTTCTAAAAGGGGCTCTGCTTAAAACTATCCACCAACAGCCAGAAATGCACCCCAGCCTGGCTTGCCTCCCCAGATGCATACTCCTACTTTACTCCCAAAAGCATCCTTCACTCCAGCACACAGAACGACCACCACCTTCTCTGCAAACACCATCCTGCTTCATGACTCTGTGCCTTTGCATGTGCTGTTCCTGTTGCCAAAGATGCCCTTCCCTGCCTCTTTCACGTGGTTACTTTCTATAAAACTCTCTCTTAAATACTGCAAGTGCTACCTTCTCCGGAAAGTTGCAAGCTGCCACAAGGGAGAGGTGCAACATCCCAGAAGAGCCTTTATCTGTGAGTGGGAGATAATTCACTCTTCTCCTGGAACTTCGGGAAAGCTTGGTTTGGGACTTTGACCTTTGACTTCCACCAGTCTGCTGTGGGGAGTACAAGCATGGCCCTGGAGACACACAGAACTGGTTTTAAATCCCAGCTCACCCTCTCCCAGACCCCCTCTCAGAGGCTCGGTGTTCTCAGCAGGCACCAGAGTGGCTGGTGGAGTGTAAGAGCCAAGGACCCGTCAAGCCACGTAAGGGGTACAAGGGCTTGTTGGATCCTTCTCTGAACCTACTGTGCAGGGGAGGAAACTGAGACTTCAACAGGATAAATCATTTGCCCAAGGAGTTGGAGGTTCACCCGCCAAGGGGCATTCAGAGAACAGAGAGAGAGCGCCCGGACCCTCCCACCACCATCTTCCCTTCCCCCATCTCCCTCTTCCAGAAGTCCTCGCTGGCCTCCTCTTTCATTCCAGCAGTGCCCCTGACCCCTTGTCCCTGGGGCCAGCATTAGATTACAGATAAAGCTCTGCCAGGCAGGCAGGGGAGGCCCCTCCCCAACCCATGACCTCTGACAAGGGATGAATGGGGGGCAGGGGTTGGGGGGCAAGAGGCAGAGACAAGGCTGCGGAACAGAGTGGGGAGATAAGAGCATAAAAGACAGCTGGGGCGGTGGGGCCAGAGTCAGGACCAGGGACCATGGGGACCTGGGAGTGGGGAGAGAGCACAGGATGGGCTCGTCACAGATGAGAAACCTGAGGCCCCATATCCCACTGACTCTTAGTTGCCACTCTGAGCACAGACCCCCAGACTCCTGATCCAGTGCTCCTGCAAACGGCGAGAACAAGCCCCCCACCCCACCAACCTCAGACAGAGCTCCCCTTACCCTTATCCTCCCTACAACCTGGAGAGGCAACATGGGCACGCCTAGGCCCATTTCACAGATGGAGAAACTGAGGTCCCGAGTTTGTACCCTCAGAGGGATGGGGGAGGGGCTGGGATAAAACACCTGGGTCTGAGGTCTCCAGGTCAAGGTGGACACACACATTATTGGACAAAGTTGGAAACGGGGAGAAGGGCATAGCAGGAAGGCACTAATGTTGGTTGGCACTTCCTGTTCACTGGGCACTGGATTATCAGGTGAGCCAGACAGGTGTGGTCGCTACCCTTTCACGGCTCACAGCCAGAGGCGGAGACACAAGCACAAGCAGGATGGTACAGTGGGATGGGCAGGGATGGGGACCAGGAAGGTGGGGCTCAGAGAACCTCCTTTGCTGCACTTGTCTTGAGAGCAGTTCTATGAGACAGACCGCAGGGTGATGCTACACCAATTTCACAGATGAGGATGAGCAGCTCAGAGCTGGGGTGGTGACTTGGGCTCTAGCTGACCTCAGGCTCCCTTTCCCATCATCTCACTGCCCTTCTTATCCTCAGGACCATCCTCAACCTGGATTCTCTTTGCTGGTCCCCACGATCAATGGCAGAGGCTTGGCTGGGCCACGGCAAGCCCTGGACATCCACCAGCATCACCAGTAGGCTTGAGAGCCTGAGATGGACTCCCCAGTCGGGGCCAGAATCCAGCCCCCCGGGATGACGGGGGACTCTGGCGTGCTGTGGGGTCTTGGGATGGGGTGTCACTATGGTGAGTGTGAACTCACTGACACACACATGCACACACACGTGCACACACACACGCAATCTTTTTGGCCTTGGAAGCAGCTAGTCTCTAGCTGCTAAAAGTCAGAATCAGCACCAAAGTAAACACAGAAATCAAACTTCTCTCAAAAGGACTGGCAACCCGTTCCTGTAGGGCTGAGAAATCCTCCAATCTCGTGGGCTGTGATAGAGGCCGAGTCCATGACAAAGTAACCACAGCCTCCTTCTTGCCACCTGGTTTTCACCCTCCTCTGTGTTCCCAGGAGAAGCCTCAGCCTTGGTAGGCTCATTTTACAGATCTGGAGACTGAGGTCTGGGAGGGGGCAGGAACTCGTCAAGGTCACATGGCCTGGAAGTGAGTCAAACCCAGGCCTCTCTGAGGCCAAGCCCACGGATTCCAGCCACCTCCCCATAGACTTCTGGAAAATAATCTCGGGATCTTTTTCCCTTTTCTTTCCTTTAATTGCTCCTCTCTCTCTCTCTGTTTATCTCTCTCCATTTTTTTTCACTCCCTCATTTAAGCCTCCACTTGCCCCTCCTCCTGTCTCTTTCTTTCTTCTCTCTCTCCTTGGCTCCCTCCGTGTCTCTCTCTCTCTGTCTTACTTTCTCCATTTCTCCACTTTCCCATCCCACTCTCCCTCCATCCTTCTCAATTCTCTCCCTGTCCTCCCTTTTTCTCCCAAGATCCCTGTTTCCTCTCCCCTGCACCCCCTCTCCATACTGACCTTCAGAGGGTACCTCCCCCCACCCCTGGCAGCATCAGCACCGCTCTGCCCAATGCCCCAGCCCGAGCTCCACAGAGGGGCCTGGACCAGCCAGGAAGCTGCCCCGCTCCACCCCTCCCTCCCCCGGGACCACCAGGCCACAGCCCGGGCTGTATCCGTAGCCACAAAGGAGCCACCACCCCGACTGAAAGAGCAGGTACCTGATGGAAGCGGGGCTGGGGCTGCAGGGACATGAGTCCTGATTAAAGAATGTGCTTCCCCCGGCGGCCTGGTTTGCATTACCTCCGGCCGGGCCGGCTCCAGCCTGACAGCTGGACACACTTTTCCAGGGTGCAGGGAAGGGAGTTGGACCGTCTGTGTGCACACATGCGTGGGCTCCGTCCTGGATAGCCCTGTAATGGCTTTCGCATGGAGGAGGAAACAAGCTTCTCCAACCTCAAGCAGCGATTTTCCTGTCAAGAGATTTTGGATTCCAAAAAAAAAAAAAAAGAAAAAGAAAAAGAAAAAAATTATAATCACAAAGAAAAGGGCTTTGCAGTTTGCACAAAAGGGCCAAGCCCTGTGAAGTCAGATTCTGAAATGGAACCAGAATCTGGAGACAATAGAGCAGGGACAAAGAAGGGGAGAGGGGCCAGAGCATCTATCCAGGCGGTGGCCGGGCCTGAGTGGACACTCTTGGCCCAAGAAGGACAGAGTGGAAAAGTGTGCTCGTCCTGCCCATCCCTTCAGTACCATCCGCCCCACCATCACCTCCTATTTGTCCACCTCCTCCCCAGGTAGGAGAGCCCTAGGGCGTGAACCCAGATTCCAGCATTTGTTCCTGCTTTGAATCCCAGCTCCTTCACTGACAGCTGTGCTGAACCCACCGAGTCCCAGCTTCCTGCTCTGTGAAGTGGACCCATGTGCCTCCTCCAGGGGCTGCTGAGAGAATTCGCTTGAGCTGAGACATACACCTGGCTCAGGTGGTGGCTTGAACATCTCCCAGCTGGAGTGAGCTCTTCCTCCTAGGAGGAAAGCACTGGGCTAGAAGGTAGCAAACCCAGGATCCGCCCTGGCTCTCGTCTCTCCCCAGGCCTTAGTTTGCCCATCTATAAAACAGGCAGGCAGGATCCTGAGCCCTTTCACATCCTCCTAGTTTCCTGACCTGTCCTAGAGCCTGGCCTGCAGAGGGCCTCACAGGTCATCTCCCTGCAGTTCCTCCCTGTTTCATGGCCTTTGCTCATGCAGCTCCCCCTGCCTGGAAGGCCCTTCCCCTCACCCACAGGCCCTCGGGGAGGTGACTCCTGCTAGGGAAAGTCCTCTCTGAATCTCAGCGGACCGGGGGCCTCAGATTTCATGAGTGTAACCCTAAACAATCACTTTATGACACCCATTATTTCTATGAAGAAATAGAAATTTCCCCTGCCAGTGCCCACAGTACTCAGCAATACAGTGGCATGTCTAATTATAAGAAATTGAATATGTACAAAGCACCAATTATGTGCCAGGCATTTTGGCAGAAATAGCAAATGGATAGGTGGCTGGATGGATGGATGGGTTGTTGGATGGATGGATGAGTGGATGGATGGATGGGTGGACGGATGGATGGATGGATGGGTGAATGGGTGGATGGATGGATGGATGGATGGGTGGATGGGTGGATGGTAAGAAATGAAAGCACATGCTTACGAGGCACTTATGCCAAGCCTTCTACATAAATCATCTTATTCAATTCTCACATCAACTGTTATCCCCATTCTACAGATGAGGAAGCCCAGAGAGGTTAAGTAACTTGCCCAAGGCCACATGGCCAGTGTGGTGGAGACAGGATTCAGTCCCTGGCAGTCTGGTTCCAGACCACATGGGCTCAGTCACTCAGCTAGACTGGGGCCAGTTTGAAGAGATCATGAGTGTTCTCTGTAGACATGTCTGCCCCACCCCCACTGGACTGTGGGTCCCTGGGATCAGGGATGGGGCTGGCTCATCTCTAAGGAGCAGCCTGGAAGTAGAACAGAGAAGCAGGGCGAGGCCACCCTGGGAAGTGGCCCAGATCCCAGGTAGGGTGGTTTGGGCCATTTTACAGCTGTGAGGAGTTGTGGAATCAGACCTGGCTTTGAATCCCTCCCTCTCTTCCACTCTACCCACGCAAAGGGAACGATTACCAGCTGTATGACCTTGGGCAGGACACCTAATTCCTCTGAGCCTTGGTTTGCTCACCTGGGCAATGGGAAGGATAAAATCTGCCCTGCAAATTAATACCCTCCTGTTGCAAACATGCACCCACCCAGCTCAGGGCTGGGCACGTCCAGGGGCTCCACCCCAGGCAATGTTTCAGGGGCAGCAGAGCCTCCACCGGGGAAGAACTCACGCCTCCCGGGCCCAGCTGGCTTCTGGCCTTGGTCCAGCCTGGCCGCAGCCGCCAGTCCTCCGGGCTTAATATCCTTGGCGGCAAGGCTGGAATAAGCTGCCTTTCAAGAGGGGAACTTTATTTATACGCTGATGCCAGTCGCGCTCCTGTTATTAGAAATTTCATCGGCTCCTCTGATTTAGGGCTCGCCACGAGCTGCCAATCGCAGCCGCCTCCAGGCCCGGCCCTGTGGCTTGGCCAGCCTTGTTCAGCTCACAGCAGCAGAAATGAGCATTATTTAATTTCCCGCCAGCGGGCAGTGAAAGCCGGGGCTCCCCCTCCTGCTGGACATATTTATTTAATCCTTTTTGGAAAGAGTGTCTGGGGAGAGAACTGATGGGCAGCTCTGGGGACCCTCCTAATCCCCCTGCCTTGCAGGTGGGGCCCGGGGACCACTGAGGGGAGGGGTCTCTTGGGAGGATTCTAGGGGTACCCCAAGCTGGGGGCCCAGAGCAATCTGCCACCCCCTGACCCCCAAGAGTCTTTGTATGGGAGGCGTCAGCCACAGACCCTACGATAAGCATTCCAGGGCCAGTTTATCTGGGAGCAGATCCCAAGAAGCACCCACAGGAGCCGGCAGCCAAGTCAGGCTGCATAAATGAGCAGGCTTCCACTGTGGGCACCTGGGGCTCAGGTGTGCCGGGGCCTCTGGGAAGCTACATAGAACATGCATCTCAGGGTCATCTCCCCAAGGGGCCAGGAAGGTGAGGGATTTGTACCCCAGCACCCATCTGCCTTCAGGTGAGGGCTGCTTCCCCCAGGGGAGGGGCGGTCCTTCCCCTATACTTTTCTCCTGCCCCACGTTCAGACCAAACATGCGCCTACAGCCATCCCTTCAGCTTTCAGGGGGTGATATGGCCGGACACTGACCTCATGAATCTGTTCATCCTCCTTGTCACCTGTCAACTCCTCCTCCTTCTTCAATGGATATCTCCTCCAGGAAGCCCTCCCTGACCAGCCCAAGAAAGAGACTGTGACCTCGTCATCAGATATTTCTTTCCTAACCTGTATTATGAGCCAGGATCAGCCATGTGTTTGTCTGTTTGTGGGTTTATTGTCCATCAACCTCAACTGGACTGGAAGCCTCCTGAAGCAGGGAGTTGCATCTAACTTAATCTCCAATATAACCCTTGCACAAAGTAGGTGCACAACAAATGCTTTTGGAATGGATAGGGGATGCCTGACTTGTGCAATGCTCCAGGCACGAGGTCATTTACCCCAGCACTGGGCACCAGGCTCGGCTTTTTACATGTGACGACAGATTCTTTAACACTCAGGCCAAGCTTTCTGGAAGGTATTGGCATGCCCATTTGACAGATGGAAAGATGAATGCACAGAGAAGACACTGCATCAAACTCAGCAGTAGATTTGCATAATGCCCACATCTTGCTTCTTCTTCCCTGCAGCCCCAACGAACAGGTAGAAAAGTCTTCTGGACCTCATTTCACAACTGCGAGAGCTGAGGCTCTCTGGGGTGGGGGTGGGGGAGGGCAGATGGGGCCCCTTCTCTCATGGAGCCTATAGTACCAAGTGCTGGAGGATATCCGTGGAGAAAAGTATCCAAAGGAAATAAAGCAATCAGGGGATGCTCCCTGGAAGAGGTGACTTTTTTTTCTCTCTTATAAACAGTCAAACAAGAAAGAAAGGTAGTCCCTTGAAGTCTGGGAGAGCAGGAAATTAAAAACATTTGATGACCCATTACTCCTGGCAGCATGGCGCTTAGAAACTTTTATGCACAAAATACTTCCAAATCAGAATTTTTAAAATATGTAATGTAACATATAATGTAAAGTTTTATATGTAATAATTTTTAATATGTAATGATTCCAAATTGCCTAAGCTGGGAGATTAAATATAGAAAAGTTTAAAATAAAAGGGAAAGAGAACACAAGAAAAAATTTGTAACTATATGAGGTGGTGGATATGTTAACTAAATTTATGGTGGTAATCATTTTGCAATATATACATACATCAAATCATTACATTGTACGCCTTAAACTTACACAATGTTATATGTCAATTACATCTCAATAAAGCTGAAAAAAATAAAATAATAAGTAAAACCAAAATAAATAAAAGGGGAAGGGAGAAAATCCAAGGCAAAGAGGCAAAGTGGACTGGAGCACAGGTGGGGAGAAGCATAACTGTGAGCTACTGATTCAGCACAGGGGATATGTCGGAGCCTTTATCATGGGACACAGTGGCAGCACTGGCCCGGGAGTGTTAATTGTCTGTGAGCTCTAATAGGTGTAATATTCTCGCATGTTACATGTGCATTAATTAAGTCACACTGCATTTAGCTCCAAATCATGCAGAAGCCTTGGGTGGTGTTTGCACAGGCATAAATATCCTCTCAGTTACCAAGTGGCTGGCATGCTTTTCTCTGTGTCCACTGAGGTCAGAGAAGGCATCCTGGGGAAAATGGGGAGTAGTGGAGTCAGCAGGGAGAGTGGGGGGCAAGGAAAGCCTCTCCATCCCCCAGGATGGGGGGAAAGAGGAACTGAAGATAAGCTACTTATATAGTATAGCTAGTGGGCTCTGAAGTCAGTCTGATGCAGATTTGAACCCAGCATTGTCACTGACTTGCTGTGTGACCTTGAGCAAGTGGCTTGGCTTCTCTGAGCCTCAGTTTCCTTATCCAGAAAACAGGATCATGATAGGACCCCCTTATGGAGTGGTTGTGAGAGGTCGAAGGGGTGATACATGGAAGGTGTTTAGCACAAACTGCTCCACAGTATGTGGGGGTGATTCTAGCCTCCTTTTGTGATTAGATCTGGGAGTCTCTAAATTGGGGTCTGACCCCAGGTGAATCTTCTGGGTTCAGGATGCACCAGGCAGAGCTGAGACTGTAGGAAGCAAGAACGGCACCCTGCTCAGTGCAGTTCAGAGCTCTCCACGTGGGAGGGAAGCAAGTAGCAGCAGCAGCTAACCAGGAGAGGCAGCTCAGGGTAGGAAGGGGGTAGAATTGTCCGAGGATGAGGGCACAGATATGCCATCTCATCCTCCTTCTGTCTTCTGCAGGATATGATTTGGGCTTCGTCCCTCTCCTGATCTGAGCTGCAGTCATCAAAATGGGGTGATAATTTCAAACCACCCTGAGATGAGCTGATGGCAGGAAACCTTACTGGAATAAGAAGGATGTTGCCATTGACAACGAGACAGGGGAATCTAGAGGGCAAGGGGAGGTCCCAGGGGTCCTCCCTGTCCCCACAGAGCCATGCTGTGCAAGGAGAGTCAGCCTCACTTGAAGCTCAGTGGGTCCCCCCAGCACTGTCAGACCTCTTGCCTTCCTCCCCTTCTGCAGATGGGGAAACTGAGGCCCCAGGAAGGGAAGTGACGTGCTCAAGGGCTCCTTGCCATTGGGTGGCAGCCTAGAGCACAGAACCTTGACTCCTGGCCCTAGACCCTCCCCTCCATCCCCCTCCAAATCCGCAGCAGCCCACCCCATCTCCGGTGACCAGAGCCACGGGTTGTTTTTCTGTTTTATACACACGCGTCTCTGTGTTTTCGCTTTTTCTTTTAAAAAGGGATCCGGATTCAGGAAAACCAACGCAACGTGCATAATTTGGCAATTATTTCTTGCGTTCATCCTCACGGCCGCGCCTGCATACAGATATTGGAATTTGCATAAAACAATCTTGCTACCAGTGCCACTGCTTCCTGGGAAGAAGCCTCCTAGGCGGGGGAGGGGAGGTTTAGGTCGGGCACTCCTGTCCCCGCTCTGTCCCCCGCCACAAAGAGAAATTAGGGGAGGGGGCAGGGGCTCAGCCATTGGTACCCACACCCGGGGGAGACAGAGAAAGGTGGGACATGGTGGTGCCTCGGGGAGCAGGAAAAACACCCCATGGCAGCCTGGAACCCTCCCGATTAGTATTCAGCAAGCATCTCGCTCAGAAAGGATTAATGGAGTCTGATGCTTAATATCCTGGAGAACAATTAATTTGCCCACAGTTTTGTCATGGTTGAAAGTCAAGTGCTGGAACAGATCGATGCTTGCGCGGTGAGCTGGAGCCCAGGAACCTTCAGCAGGAGTGGAATTTTAATTTTCCCATCCTGGGCACCCCCTCCCCATCGCCAGCACACCCACTTTCTAATAGTTCTAAAAGCCACTTTCTCCGTGTACAGTGCGTGTCATCTTCAGGGCAAAAGTCCACTGGAAGTCTTCGAAGGCAAAATCCTCCCCGACTTCCATTATGGGATTAAAGTCAACTGACCTTCCTTGGGCTTCCGACCTGTTTTATTCCAACTGTCCTCTCCAGCCCCCCAGCCCCACCCCCTCCCCTGGCAGGGCCCCTGATGTCTCAACATTGTCACCAGGACACTTGTTCTGAAAGATGCCGGAGTGACATGGGACATGGTGGGGTGTGGTGGGGATTTGCTTATTTATTTGTTTGCCAGGGTTTCACCATTTGTTTATTCCAAAACGTTGGCTTGGCGAGGAAATTGCAGGCATGGTGGTGGGCTTGGGAACACAGGAAATTGATAGCTGGGAAGGAACGTGGGCTTTGTTTAAAAATCGCTTCCAGCCAGGCTGGATGGACGAGGCGACTGTGGCAATTTGATCCAGGTCAGCGGCTTAGGGGTCCAGGTTGGGGGCTCCATGGGGGGACAGGGTGCCAGAGGGGAGCTTACTGGCCATCTCGTTTGACCTGGTCACCTTCCAGTTTGGGAGACTGAGGCCCAGAGAGGCCAGACTTGTCCAAGTTCACACCACAAGGCAGAGGACCAGAACTGACACCAGGTGAGCATTTAATGCTTCCCGAGGCTGCCCCTGAAACCCTAAACCCAGCTCCTCCAAGTGTGACCCGGGGCCAGCAGCAGCGGGCTTCCCTAAACTTTGTTAGAAATGCAGACTCTCAGGCCAGCTTTGTGGGCATCAGACCTCTGCTGGCTCATGTGTTTAATTTCATGCTCTGAGGTCAACGTCTTGAAATCCTTTTAACCGACTGTTGAATAAGGATCCCGCATTGTCATTTTACACTGGGTCCTGCAAATCAGATAGCCAGGTCTGTTGAATCAGAATCTGAATTTTAACCTGCTCTCTGAGTGATTCCTGGGCACAGTGAAGTTTGATCGAGGCTGATTTAAGATCCCAGACACCAGCCCACAATTTGGAGGACTGACCAATGAACGCCATCATCTAAAAATCACAACAGTGTCAACGGATGCCACCCACCATCTCTCCCCCAGGAGGAGAGAGCCAGCCTCAGTGGGCAGGTTTTCCTATCAGGCTGCATTTCCGCTTATTCAGCATGGACCTTGTGCCAAGGTCCCCACTTCACATACCCCTGAAGCAGGCACTATTCGTGAACCCATTTTACAGGTGCAGACATTGTGGCACAGGGAGGGGAAAGAAATGCCTTCCTCAGGGCTGCAGGCTGGGGGAGTCTGGGGCAGGCTGAGTAAGGGGCCAGTTGTCCTCCTGCACTGGGGTTCAGGCCTCTCAAGCCAGACAAGCTGTGGAAGACAGATGATCCTGATGGTCTGATCCCTCTTTACACATGAGGTGACTGAGGCCCAGAGAGGGTGAGTGACCTTCCCTGGTCACACAGCCAGCCAGCTGGGACCTCCTGCTTGGCCCAAGGAAGCCAGCCCCAGGGTGACCTCCACATGCGTGGGTGTTGGGGGACTGAAGAGCTGGGGTCCGTGAGAGCTCCCCAGCCCTGGGAGAAGGATCCAGAAGGTTCCTGCAAACCCGCACCCCTGCACAAGTGCTTTCCCAGCCCACTCCCGACCTCGGGCTGAACCCGAGGCTCAGAGAGCACCCCTCCCAGCCCCATGTGGTCAGCCAAGGAGGCCCTCGGCATCCAGGGCCACAGCTGGGGCCTGCTCCGTGGACACCAAACATCTGGCTGCCGGCTTCCAGAACCACAGACAGACCATGGGGAGAGAGGCCCCTTGAGAAAGCCTCTGTCTGATCTCCCCCAGGAGGCCCCAAGCCTGGATCTGCCCACACACACAAGAAGCAAAATTGGAATGAACGCAGGGAGAAGCATGAGCCTGCTTCTCTGCGAGGTTGGTGGGGGGGGCTGCCTCAGTTCCCTCATCTGCAGTCTGGGGACAAGAAGACTCCACTCACAGACTCCAATGGCACTGATACTGCCAGGCTCAGGGTAAGTGCTCAGTAAGTGGTCACTGCCAATATCATTTTTTTTAAATTAATTTATTTATTTTATTTATTTATTTTTGGCTGCGTTGGGTCTTTGTTGCTGCGCGCGGGCTTTCTGTAGTTGTGGCGAGCAGGGGCCACTCTTCGTTGTGGTGTGCGGGCTTCTCATTGCCATGGTTTCTCTTGTTGCAGAGCACGGGCTCCAGGCATGCGGGCTTCAGTAGTTGTGGCTCGCGGGCTCTAGAGCGCAGGCTTAGTAGTTGTGGCGCACGGGCTTCTTTGCTCCGCGGCCTGTGGGAACGTCCCAGACTAGGGCTTGAACCCGTGTCCCCTGCACTGGCAGGCGGACTCCCAACCACTGTGCCACCAGGGAAGCCCAATATCATTATTTTTAACTAGAAATACAGTCATCCCTAGGTATCTGTGGGGCACTGATTCCAGGAACCCTGGCAGGTACCAAAATCTCCAGGTGCTCAAGTCCCTTATATACACCCTCCCGAATAATCCTCTCTAGACCACTTATAATCCCTAATACCAATGTACATGTTATGAAAATCACTGCAAAGACAAGGTCAATGCTATGCAAATAGTTGTCTGCACATGGCAAATTCAAGTTTTGCTTTTTGGAACTGTCTGGAATTTTTTTTTCCCCAAATACTTAGGATCCAAGGTGGGTTGAATCCACAGATGTGGAACTCGTGAATATGGAGGGCTGACTGTATTCACCCCACCGTGCACACTCTGAGCTCCACTTTTAACACAGAGAGTTCAAGGTCAAGGAGTTCATTGGAGATCAAACCACTAGGAGAGAGGCAGCACATGTGGAAAGTGAAAATACAAGGGCCTGGGCTCAGCTGGGCTTGGGTTCAAATTCAGTCCCCACTTCTTGAAATCTTGTGTCCTCAGGCAAATTACTCATGGGGCTGAGCCTCTGCTTTCACATCTGTAAAATGGGAACAGCACCAGCATCACTAGGCTGCCTGATGATCACACAAGGCACTGACCGTCGGAGTATATGATCAAGTTCTTCATTACCACTAGGTTTTTTACGTCACCGTTGTTTTATTTAAATGCCAAGCCCTAGGCGGACTGTTGGTCCTCCTAGGACCTGATATGATGGTGCCTCTGAGCTGGTTCTTATCCTCAGGTAAGGCCCTTCTGATTTAGCCTGGACTCAGTTTTGTCCGCTGCACAATGGGGAGAATGCTTTGGCCGAGGTCGAGGGCCCCGGCCCCAGCATGCCCTCCTTGGATATGGCAGAGGAGCCAGAGGCGGCCTCCCATCAAGGGCCACATTCCCTGAGGAAGGTCGGAGACAGGGCTGGGCGTGGCGGAGGATGCCGGAAACACCATCCATCTTCCAGGCCTGCTCCACGTGCTGGCACGGTTATTAGCGCCGTGAAGATCGATAACACTGCTCATCCGTCTGGGAGCCACATCACATCCCAGCTGTCTCCTGCATCCCAGGAAGGGAAGAATTAGAGACGAGGCCTTTCTTTATGACCCTGGGGATGGCGTGTTCCCACTGAGGTTATCCCGAAAGAACACGGGGGTCGGAGCGTGGGTTCAGATCCTGACTTTGCCTCCTCCTTGCTGCGTGGCCTCCCCTCTCCTGGTCTCAGTTTCTTCATCCATAAAACGAGGGTCACACTCAGGATTGGTGGGTGCAATAGCTCGGATCATGCTGGGCACACACAAGTGCTCAGGAAACAGGAGGTGTCGGCCTTACTACGGAATCAGCAGCTGCGTGAACCACTGCTTCAGTCTCCAAACTCTCGACAACACTCTATTTATCCACTGTAAGTGGATTTAGGAGTCATTCAAAGACTCAGCGGTGTCTGGGGGAGCCCCAGGCTGGGCAGCTCGGGGCCAAGGGGAGAAATGGCAAGAGTTTGGTCGCCAGACCTGGCCAGGCCCAGGTTCACATCCCAGCCCTGGCTATCCCAGCTATGTGAACTCAACTGACCTCTCTGAGTCTCTTTCCCCATCTGTGAAATGCACAGAGCATCCCTACCTCAGAAAGGTTGCAGAACATTCTTGCATTAACTTAATGGGAGAACCATCCCGGTATACAGTAGGAGCTGGATAAATGCTCTCTTTCAGCACTTTGTGCTCGAGTCACGTATTCTATCTTTATTAAAGCAACTTACCACATTTTACTTGATAGGGAAAGATGTGCTTTACTCACAGATATCCAGTTTTAACTGTACCTATTTCACAGATGTTTCAGAGGGTACCAAAGTGGGGGGCAAAGCAGACGGGGACTCAGGAGTTCCAGGCTGGGGAGTCCAGTCCTACCATGAATCTGTTCAGTGATCTTGAGCAGGGTGCATCACCCCCCTGAGCCTCGCTTTCCGGGTTTGTGAATTGAGGAGGTAAAGATGGTTAACCATGATCACTTCTACGGGAGAGGAAAGTCCTTTGACCGCACCCCCGCAACCTTCACTGTGGTTCGTAGGCATTCAGGAATGGCCAGCCACTGGGAATCCTCAGATGAATGACATCAAGGGGTTTGGGGGTGCCTTTTGCAGCCCCCTTGAAGCCAGCATAAATGAGACAGTGTCAGAATTTACTAGAACCGAGGATGGCTGTTACCCTGCACAAGTTCCCCTGGGCTGGTCCCACTGTTCCCTAACTCTTGGCTCCACTGTGGTAAGGACCCACCCCTTCAGTCCTTCAAGGGGGCAGCAAGGACTTCCAAAGCCATTTTTTGAGTTAGATGCCCCCCCCAGGTCCTTTCTGAGGACATCTATGAGACATGGTTTTGGGGTTGGGGCTTGCCATGCAGAAGCCCCCTCTCATGGAGGCTCAGAAATACAGAGCAAGGGGTAGCTCACTCCTTGAAGGATGGCATGGCCACTGGGAGGGGATGAAGGAGTCTGAAACTAGCCCAGGTGTCTGACCAGATCCAGTCGAATGCCATTCCAGAAAGATCAGGTACTCTGGATTGTCTGTCCAGACCTGGAAAAGCAAATAAGGTTTATCTCACATGCCCTTTTTGGTAATCGATTGATTATGGCTGCCAGGAACATTGAACTGAGCTACTTTTTGAAGTAGGATGTCCAAACTCTCTGGTCTTCCCATGACTGTCCCAGTTTACACCTGTTGTTCAGAAATAATTTTTAATCATGTTCCCTTTCACTCTCTAAAGTGTCATGGTTTGCATAGTAAATTATGTGATCGCCCTGTTTCAAGGCCATGTCCAGCTCAGTGTAAATAGTTCTGTGATCAGTTAGCAATGTCTGCAAGGAGCATAGAATAGAGAGCAAGGGCATCAATGTCATGTACTCAGAGTCAGAGCCCACTCTGGGAAACATTCACACAGGTACATGTCCTCAGAGGTAGACACCAACCTGATTTCATATTTCTAGAAGAGAGCCCTGGAGATGATGGATGGATGGATGGATGAGTGTATGGGTAGGTGGATGGATGTGTAGGTGAGAGTTAGAGAGATGAATAGATGGATGTACCAATGAGATGAGTAGATGGACGGATAGTGGATAGAAAGATAGGTGAGTGGATGAATGGGTCGATGGATAGTCAGGAGGGTGGGTAAATGCATAGTTGGATGGATAAATGATGGGTGCATGAAAAAAATAAATAGATGAATGAGTGAATGCTTAGAAAGGACATCAAAGGAACAGCCAAGTGAATGAATGAAAAACCCAGGGATTTTCTAGTGAGAGAGAAGTCCTTCTTCATCTCCTCTCCAAATCAATCTAAACAATGTCTCCGGAGCCCTAGCACCTCTCTGGGATGTTCCATGGATGCCCGAAGTATGAATAAGCCTGGTTTTCCACCCGCATTTTACATGCTCCCATCCCCCATCCCACTGCCCGACAGGAGAGGAAGCCCTTGTCATATTCCTTGTGCCTGAGGACCTGTCATAGCCACTTAAAATCCAGTGGCCTGGGATAGAGAACCATCTAGAAAGGATTCTCCCAAGCACCTCAGAGGCACAATGGGATGTTCTACAGAACCTGGATCTGGGAGCCCACTTGGGAAACAGTCTTCCAACACAAGCAGCCTGACCCTGGGTTCTGGGATGCAAACCACCAGCCCCAAAAATTTTCACCAGAGTCTGCTCAGTGATGTCCTGGTATAGCTGCTCATGCAACCACTGACTTATTCATTCAATCAGCCGTTTGTCCATCTGTCCATCTCTCCATCCATCTGTCCATCTATTCATTTGTCTGATATACTTATTTGGTGCTTGCTACATGCCGGGTACTGTGCTTGATGCTGGGTACCATAGAAATCCTGTTTGGAGCTCCAAGGTGCCAAGTCGTCAAGGTTTCATAGCCCAACTTGCCAATTATACAAAGTGGTAAAGGGAGGCGCAGAGAGAGGAAGAGAGTGGGGTCTCTGGTTCTCCTATTCCCCCACCTCCCACATCCCTCTGCCCTCCAGCCTAGCAGTGGGTGCCACCCAGCTCACTTGGCTGATCAGGCCGCTAACTTGGCCACTTGCCTTTAGCATTTAGCACATTCACGTCTTTCAATCCAGTTCACACCAAGGTGTGAATGACTGAATATTCCCGCAGTATAATCTCTTGAAAGTGAAAGCTGCTGAACCCCAGGGTCTCTCTGAGACCTCTGGGATTGCAGATGGAGAAACCTAATTAAGGAAGAATTTGAGACAAGATCTCAGTGGGGGAGGCATGATGGAGGGGGTCTGGGGGTTCTGGAAAGCCCATTTACATAACAGCCTGGCTTGGGAGGGGGAGAAAGAGCACCACGGAGTCAGGAGTCTACTGTCCTGTGTTGGGCGCAGATGTCTCAGCTCATGCTCCTGTGCACAGCACTCAACAGTTTGCATGGCAAGGCTGGGCAGACACATCCCATCCTGCAGTTGAGGGGACTGTCCCAAAGGCAAAGCCAGCGGTGCCCTCTTTCTATTGCCACTGATAATGCACACGCGAGAGCCCTTCCTCCCAGAAATGCACTCTGAGGTCCAGAGTCAGGAAGAGAGGAAGAGGAAGAAAAGAAGGAAGGAAGGAGGGAGGGAAGGAAATAAGGAAGGAAGGAAGGAGGAAGGAAGAGCTCTGAGCGCCCACTGTGCGTAGGGTTCTGTGCTAGCCACCACCACGGACATGACCTTCTTTACTCCTCAGGACATCTCTCAGGAGTTTTGACCATGAGGCTGTGAGGACACCAGAGTCTCTTGGTCCAGGTATCGCAGTGAGTCAGTGGTGACCAGTCCAGGCCAGCGCACCGTCATCTCCCACCCGGACAACCTCAGCAGCATCGTCTCTGCTCTCCCTGTATCATCTCCCCACAGCCACCTACCACGGGCATCCACTCTCCACACAAGCCACGATGATGTCTCTGATGTCCTCATCCCCAGCCTTCCAGTGAGACCCACAGTGCCCACAGGGTCTGGGTCCTGCCCCCTCCTGTCCTGGGTACTGCTTCTCTTCCCCTCATTCTCCTGCACCAGTCACGTGGCTTCAGCCCTCCAAGGCACCATGCTCCTTCCTGCTTCTGGGTCTTTGCGCGTGCCGTTCCGCCTTCCTGGAATGCTCTTTCCTCCTCCTCCCCCCACCCCCACGCTGGTGACTATTTAACTGCTTCTCAGCTGTCAGATTTTTCATATGTCACTTCTTCCAGGAAGCCCACCATCATCCAAGTGTGGGAGCTGTCCATGGCGCGCAATGCCACACCCTCTTGACCCACTGATTTCAGCACATCAGGAGTGAACACTACCCTGCTTCCCTGCCTCAGGGTTTTCTCGAAGCTGAGACACAGTCTACGCTGTTTCTCAGAAGGTCCCCACTGGCGTTGCACCCCTGTTGCCCACAGTGGTACCCAGATGAGTAATACACCCTTCCCTGGAAGTTTTTCCTCCTCTGTCTCACCCTGTGTTCCCTTACTCCTCAATCACCTCCAAATACATCTCCTTGTCCCTAAATCTGTGTCTTCAGTTCTGCTTTCATGGGGACCAAGTTAAGCCATTTGATGAGCAGCCTTTTCTCCCTGGCCACACTTGCTGGTTCCTTGAAGGCAGAGCCTGGACACTTTGGGGTCACTATAGCATCCCGTGCCTGGGACCTGGCCCAAAAATGACCTTGGAGGGAAGAAAGGGAGAGAGAGGGAGAGGTAAGGGGGAAGAAAGGGAGGGACAGAGGGAGAGAGGAAGGGAGGCAGAGAAGGATACAGTTCTTGAACCTGGGTGTGTCTTGCTTCATGTCCCAGACATGCTGCGTCCTCCCCGGATACAGCCAGTGTAGACAAAAGGAGCCCCTGGGCGGGCGCCCTCCCTCGCTCTTGCCTAGTCATCATTCAGCACAAGCCTCGTTCCCACTTCCCTTGCTCACTACCCTCCCCCTCACACGTGCAATGAATTATATCCTCGGGTGATGGGAGTCCTGCCTGGGTATTAAAAAAAAAGGCCCATGGGCTTCCCTGGTGGCGCAGTGGTTGAGAGTCCGCCTGCCGGTGCAGGGGACACGGGTTCGTGCCCCTATCCCGGAGGATCCCACGTGCCGCGCAGCGGCTGGGCCCGCGAGCCATGGCCGCGGAGCCTGTGTGTCCGGAGCCTGTGCTCCGCAACGGGAGAGGCCACAGCAGTGAGAGGCCCGCGTACAGCAAAAAAAAAAAAAAAAAAAAAAAAAAAAAAAAAGGCCCATGATAGAAAACTCTACCAGCCCTTTTTTTCCCCTTTTTGTCCCCATGAGCAGGTGCACAATGTAATGTCCCTGATTTCAAGATCTGATTAAACTGTCATAGGTGCCACACAATCGCAATAACTCCTCCGCCTCGGTGAGGCCCCAATTATTTTGGACCCGTGCACACCCCAAGACGCTGTAGAGAAGGCCCTGTCAGCGTTTCTATTACTGGGCCCTGTTTGGGGGATTTGTTTATTTAAATTGGATGCATTGGGTGCGCCAGGGAGTGATGGATGGGCTTGACAGCGTGGGTGGCCGCTGGGGGGGGAAACTGTCACCTTCCTGCTGCCACCCGTTGACGTCATGTGTCTCGAGTTGAGCGGGACACGGCCCGGTGACTGAGGGCAGATGGAGTGGGCAGAGCAGAGACAGGAACCTGCAGGAAGAGGGAGTCACAGGAAATACGACGGGGAATACGGGGTGCGGGAAATGGCACATCCATGCTGGGGCTGACTTTGGAGGGAAATCACAGCGAGGGGCTGAAAGGCAGTGGGGTAAGGAACCAACAGACTTTGAAAAGGTACCGTGTATAGATGACTCCCTGCCGGCCATTTGGGGCATGATACATGTAAACTTGAACTGGATCTCACCAGCGCCTTCCCTTCTAAACTGTTGGCCTTTGAGAACGGTGTGATCAGGCCTTGCCTCTGACACACTCCCATCTCACTCACTCTGCTCCAGCCACATTGTCACTCAAGTCCTTGAATATGTCAAGCTTTTGCACCACAGGGCCTTTGCACAGGCTAAACCGTCTGCCTGAAATGCCCTCCTCCAGCTGGCTCCCTCTCACCCTCCCAGCCTCAGTGTAAATCACTCCTGTGATGACCATCCTTGACCAACCGTCCAAGGCTCCATCCCCACTGCCCACCTCAGCATGATCTCTTTAGAGCATCCTGTCTTTTGCCAACAGAGCATTTATCACCCTGAGTAATTATGTCCTTGAGTGTTTGTTTACTTGTTTACTCTCTGGAGAGGACACATGTTGTTTTTTTCTTCCCACCCTCCCTTCTTTGAAGAAATCTCTCCAAAGAGATTTGGAGTCTCTTGTTGCGTGTGCCTCCAGCCTGGCTGCAGTCAATGTGCACAGTGGCCCCAGAAATAGGGGTGTGACGCAAGCCTGGACAATCACAACATCCCATCCCCCAACAAGAAGGCCTGGTCCAAGGAGTACACAGGGGACCACAAGGACAATCAGAGACCACAGAGCAGAGGCTATTTGGTGGTTTTAAAACATGGTGGCAAATTCGTTGATACTGCTTGCTCCCCAAAAAAAGGTGGACTCTGGTTCTCCTCCCCTTGGATCTGGACGGCCTTTTGTGACTGCTGCAGTGAACAGAATATAGCGGAAGATGCTGCATGGCCTCTAAGGCAAGGTTAAAAAAGGTGACATAGCTTCCACCTGGCTCTCCCTCTCTTGGGGCACTCATCCTTGGAACCCAGCCACCATGTTGTGAGGAAGCCCAAGCCACATGGAGAGGCCACACGTTTGATGTTCCAGCCCCAGCTGAGCTCCCAGCCAAGAGCCAGCATGAACTGTCAGATGTGTGAGCAAAGGAGACTACGGATGATTCCACCCCCCCGCCTTTGAGTCACTATAGGTTATGCCAAGTGGAGCAGAGACAAGCTTTCCCACTGAGCTCTGCCCAGATTGCAGATTTGTGAACAAAATAAATGGTGTTGTTTTAACACTCGGTTTTGGGGTGGCTTGTTATGTAACAATTGAAGAAGGGAACTGGGTGCTTAGCTGAGAGGATATGGTGTGAGGACTCTGGGCAACCAGGATTCAAACCCAGGCAGTGTGTTTTTTCTCAATGACACAGACTCTCTTTGAACAAAGGGTGTGTGGGCTGACTTCAGGGGTGAGGAGATAGGCCAGGCAGTGAGGAGAAGGAAAAGCATTTCTTATGACCTGAGCACTCCTTGCTGCATAGAAACAGTGTAAAGAGAAATAATGGGGCACAGGGAGGTGGGGGGGTGGGGAGGGTCAGAAAACTCCTACTCAACCCTCAAGACCCCAACTAAAATGTCCTTTCCCCTCTGACCTCACATAGGATATAGTAACTCTCATGTCTTGTGATTACACTATAAAAATAACAAAAGCTAATATTTATTGAATGCCTACCATGTGTCAGGGTCTGTTCTAAGAGTATTACACAATTTAAATAATTCTCATCCTCACACTGACCCATGAGGCGGGTATTATTGTGATCTCCACTTTTCAGGTGAGGAAATGAGACACAAAAAGATGAAATGACTTGCTCACGGTCACCCAATTAGTAAGTGGCACAGCCAGGATTTGAGCCCTAAGCAATCAGTTCTTGCCACCTTGCCAGGCAGTTGGTACCTGGGTGTGTTCCACGGGCCTCTGACCTTATGGAGAATGAGGCTGGTCTGACTTAACTCTGAGCCTCCCAACTCTCCTGCCACCAAAAGCCCTGAGTCTTCCCTCCCATCCCAGGGGTCCACCCTCACTCCTGGGGACCCTGGTCTCATTTGTCATACTTGCCCCTTCATCAGGCAGGGTTCTGGGGTGGAGGCATCCTGGAACGTGGGCAGTTCTGACAGTCTAAGGCTCTCCTCAGACCCAGCAGGACACAGCGGGGACCCAGAGCATCGGAGAGAGTCCACACTGGGGTCTGCAGGGTCCATCCCCTCGGCGTGGGGACGCAGAGAGGCCAGCGGCAGAGAAAGTTTCTCCCAGATGAGTGGGGAGGTTGATGCAGAGACAGGAGGGGAGAGGAGACAGAAACATGGAAGGAAAGATACCCAGGGACAGACATAGGATGGGGAGAGAGACAGAGATAGTGAGGAAGACAGAGACACAGGGGAAGAGAGAAGTGTTGAGGGAAAGAGAGAGAGACAGGCAGGGACAGAGAGGGAGAGATGCCGGTAGATACCCGCAGACGGGAGAGAGAGGAGAGACAGAAAGAGGAGAGAGCAGAAGAGGTGGGAGAGAGGGAATGGCATGGAGGGGGATGGATGGGGATGGACACATATCATGCGGGACAAAGGACAGCAAGAGGGAGGCAGAGACACCAAGGCACAGAGACAAAGGAGGAAGACAAGGACACCCAGGGATGGAAAAACAGGGAGACAGAGACCCCGAAACCGAGAGAGACCAGGGAGAAGCCAGTGTGACTCAGAGGCAGGTGAGGATCCACAGGTCGCCGGGCGAGAGGGGAGATGGCAGGAAGAGGCTGTGGGGTAGGGGCTTGCGGACACCCCATCCCTGCCGTCACCCCCACTGCTCCTTCCTGCACAAACACCCACTTGGTTAGCCAAACAAACCTGGGCGGAGTCTCAGCTGCATCTCTTTCGTGTGGCAACTGTTGCCATGTGGAGAGAGAGACACCCCCATCTAAATATCCCACAGCCCCCTCCTCCCCTGGATCCTGCACTCGGCACCCTCAGTTGGAGGGGGAATGGAGGCCGGGAGGGGGTGCAGAACACCCGCCTCCCCCAGGTCTGGAAAAATAAGTGTGTCTCTGCCTCTTTCTTTTTTTTTTTCTTCCCTTTCCCCAGCCCCCCTCCTATCATGGCCAACCCCATCACACGTCCCAGGCAACTTTTTATTTTTTTTAAAGAAAACAAGTCTTTCAAGACAGAGGTGACCCCGGCAGTGATAAGTGGGAAGGTTCACCTGGGAGAGTGTTATCAGCTTCTCCATGGCTTCCCGGGCCTCAGATTTCTCATTTCGATGAGGAACCCGGGGAAATTGGATGCAACCCAAGAGTTCCTCCTCTGATGAGCTTCTTGGAGCCAGGCCTGCAAGGGCAACCCTGAGCCTCTCGAGGCTGGGGGATGCGGGGAAGCGGGGTGGGCTGGAGGGGCCCTGGGGCTTGTGCGGAAGGGCTTTCTGGAGTGGCTTTCTCTTCCGGCTCCCGCTCTTTCTATACCATTCTGCCTGGCCTGGCCTCCCTCTTCCCTGCTGTTTCAGCCGAGGGGACCTTCCTGGGTCAGTCACGAGGAGATGCCCACAAGGCCAACTCGGCAGCCAGAACATTCCCCATGGTGGATGCAGAGGGGACGCCCCCAACACACCTCCTCTCTCCTTCTTTCAACAACTCATCTGGGTGTCGGCAAACCTGGGCTGTGAAGGGTCCGAGAGTAAATACTTTCAGCTTTGCCACCCACAGGGTCTCCATCACCGCTCTCAACCCTGTCCTTGTAGCAGCCGTAGACAATACATAAATGAATATGTGACTGTGTCCCTAAAAAACTTTATTTACAAAAGCAGGCAGCGGGCGGGATTTGGCTGCTGGACCATAGTCTGCCAACCCCTGATGTAAGCTAAAGCCTCGCTACTCAAAAGTGTCGTCCCCGGACCTGCAACTTGGGCGTCCCCTTGTTAGAAATGCAGAAGCTCAGGCGCCACCCCAGACCCGCTGCATCAAAGGGAGCATTTAATAAATACCCCGGCAAAGTCTGGGAAGCACTGGTCTGCATACATAGAGGGGTAACTTGCTCTCTTGCGTTTGAGGCCCCCATGCCTTGTGACAGGTGAGGAAACCGAGGCTCAAAGAGAGGTCAGTTGCCCAAGGACATGCGCTAAGGGCAGCAGAGTCAGGATTTGCATCCAAGTTCAGAGCCCACACTCTTGACCTCCAGGGACAGAAGGGGCCCAGGTGTGGCTTCTCCCATCTGCCTGAGGGACAGTGCAGCCACCCCGCTGCTTGTCCTGCTCTCCATCTGTCAGCAGCTTCTCTGCTTGGAGAGGTCAGTCAGCCTGTCATCCACTGGTCTGGTTTCCTGGAAGGCAGGGCCACCTGGGGCGGGGTGGGGGAAGCCCGGGGCATCTGGCCCAGCACTCTCTGGCCAGGCACCGTGGCCTCCACACCTGTCCTGCCCTCACTCCAGCCCCCGCACTTCCCCACTCCCCAGTTCTCCATGCCCCTTCCCTTCGTTTCCACCCTCAGGTCCCCTCTCTGAGAATGTACAGATGCTCATGGACTCAGTGCTTGGAGAACAAACGTGTGGTTCAAGCTGCTGACAAGGGACCCACTCTGTGTCACGCCATGTCCTCCGTCTAGTTGGATACGGGACTCTTGACCCATTTTCGGACCTCCCCGAGCACCCACTGTGTGCCAGGCTCTAGTTTGGAAGTAGACATGAACAAGAGCTTTGTCCACCCCCAAGGAGCGGAGAGCCCTGGTGGGAGAGGCAGACGTGCATCCAAGTAGCCGTGATGGGGGCAGAGAGGGGTCAGTGCTAAATCAGAAGGCTGTGGACCTGGGACTGGCTGCTGGGAGGATGGCCCAACATCATAGACCCACTGTGAGCCAGGCAAAGCACCCACTGTGGGGTCAATGTGACAGGCTGGGAAAACATCAGCATATGAAGGGCCTTGAATGAAAGACTGCAGGTCTTGGCATCGACCAGGCATGTGGTCTTGAATCTGGGCCGTGCCTCTGTACAATCTTGGGTCATATTAAGTGCTCCAATAAACAATATTGCTGTTATTATCATTATTATTATTACAATATTGTCATTGCTGTTGACAGTATTTTTCTGCAAGACTGTTCACTTCAAGATAAGTAGACTTTCCCATGTTTCCGCCAATGATGAGCAGCCCATATCCCCTTATCCTAGAAGAGAAAACCAGATAAGAGAAATTACTTTTTCCCTATTTTATCCATTAGGATTAAGACTGACTGAGAGAGAAGTCAAATAACAGTGGCTTCAACAAGAAGGAAGGTTATTTCTCACTGACATAACAGAAGTCCAGAGGGAGACTCCCCCATATACAGAACTTTTTCCTCACAGTCCAATATGGCTGCATGAGCGTCAGCCATCATGTCAACCTTCCAGCCAGCAGGAAGTTGGTAAGGAGGAAGAAGAGGCAAAGGGGTGCCCACCCACTGTGTCTTTAAAAGGTTTCCTTGAAACTCTTTCCACATCACTCTGCTTGTATCTCATTCACCAAAATTTAGTCACAAGTGAGGTTGAGAAATATAGTCTTTATTTTGGGAGGCCTCGCACCCAGCCAAAAATTGCAAGTTCCATTAGTAAGAGGGAGCAAGCTCATTCAGTGTAGGCGACTCATAGTTTCTGCTGCCCTTGTTATTGGGGGCTGGGGGGTCTCTCAAGGCAGCCTGGAACCCACCTACTGGAGGATTATCTTTG